>NC_091091.1:12500000-13750000 GCF_032405125.1 Capricornis sumatraensis
TGTTTGGGACTCTTCAGTGGGAGGCCCCACAGGGCCCTCCAGAGAAGCCTGAAATGTACAACACAAGATATTTATCGTTCAGAAGCCAACTCTACAGGAGACACTGGCTGTCAGAGTGTTAGTATAAGAAAAGAAAGTCGATAAGAATAGAAAAGAGCCCGCCCTTAAGACACAAGAGAAGACATTTACCTTTACCAATGTGGTGGCCAGCCTTCAGGACAGACTTCTTATTTTCCTTCTCTTTAGTTCTCTATCCTCCAACCTCTTACCACTCTATCCCTACTTTTCTCTTTTCTCTACTGTCTAGAGCATAGAAAGAGATCGGGATTCCTGGATTCCATAGCTTTTGTGTTGAGTGGGATCAATTTGCAGATAATTGTAGCTATGGGAATACTGGGGAAAAAATACTACTTGATGCTTGAATTTACACAACTAATAATGGTTTCTTTGGAGTTAATTACACTCTCTTTCTTCTTTTTATTCCCCTCCCCCCAAGATACTAATTTGAAATGATAAAATTTTCTAATAATAAAATGAAAGATTATAAATATTCTTGTAAAGGGTAGCAAGGTAAGTTGTCATCTTACTTCTATGCTCAGTTACTCAGAGGCACAGGTCCTATGGCTGAGCTGCAAATCAAAGGTGAGGATTACACTCTGCTTGTAGTGGAGGATTGCAAAGCCATATAACACATGGGTACAGAACTGGGGCCAATAATTCAATCTGCCATACTTCCCAATCCATTTATTTGGTATGATCTTAATTTCTTGCTATTTCATATAACTTAGTTATATATAATATATAAATTGTTGGCTTCCAAGGTGGCACAGTGGTAAAGAATCTGCCTGCCAATGCAGGAGGCAAAGAAGATGCGGGTTTGATTCCTGGGTCAGGAAGATCCTCTGAAGGAGGAAATGGCAGCCTGTTCCATTCCAAACTCTCACCTGGAAAATCCCATGGACAGAGGAGCCTGGTGGGCTACATGGGCAAAGAGCCAGACATGACTGAGCACATGAGCTGAACTGAATGTCTATAGATTATCTGTGTTATCAAAGAGAAACTTCTCTAGGGCTAGGGCCATGTGGAAGAGGATGATCTGAAGGGTAAGGAAATTAGAGACAGCGTGATCAGGCAGAAAGTTGATGAAATCAGTTAGGGCAGGATGAATCTTGAGCTGAGATGGGCTAACATGTTGGAAAGGAAGGGGAGGAAAGTCCCTCTGAGAAAGACTTTGGAGACAGGAATGTGTGTGGCAGGTTGATTGGTTGATAGGAAAAGGGAAGGGGTTCTTGTCATGCCCAGATGCCTGGCTTGGGTGATGACAATGATCAGGGGGAGGTCTAGTTCAGCACGGGGAGTGGAAATATGAGGGCCTGAGATATTCAAGGATGCCAGTGAAGCATCCAGATTTCTGGATCTGAACCTCAGGAGACAAAGATTTTGCTGGAAACAAAGATTTAGGCATCATCAACTTGGAGTAATGAACGTTCTAAGTGAAGTGGAAGGGGCTCAGTTGTGTCTGACACTCCGACCCCATGGACTATACAGTCCATGGAATTCTCCAGGCCAGAATACTGGAGTGGGTAGCCTTTCCGTTCTCCAGGGGATCTTCCCAAATAATGTTCTAGGAACAGAAGAAATTTCTGAAGAGGCCTATGTGTAGAAATATGAAGCCCAAACCCACTGGCTTTTAAGAAATAGCAGAGGAAGTGAAATTCACAAAAGGGATCATAGTATATGAGGGGGGAAAGTCTTAACACAAGCTGAAACTCAGAAATGTCAAGATGAAATAAGCTGTTATAATTTGGGCTCATTTCCTCCCCAGATCCAAAGTTCTTCTCCAGGGCAATGCCCCACGCCACCCTGCCCATTTGTGTTGGCAATGCTTGGGTCCAGGGAGAGTATGTTAGGTGATTCTAGTTTTTGCAGGCAAAGGAGAGTTCCGCAGGGACATGATGATTCCTTTTTGCTTTCCTTCAAATAAAACTTAGTCTCAATGAGCCCTGAAACCCTACCAAATGAATCTAGATGTGATTTGGGGTTTTAATCCATTGTGGTGGTGGTGGTGGTGGTGTTCATTTACTAAGTTGTGTCTGACTCTTTGTGACCCCATGGACTGTAGCCTGCCAGGCTCCTCTGTCCATGGGATTTCCCAAGCAAGAATACTGGAGTGGGTTGCTGTTTCCTTCTTCAGAGGATCTTCCCAACCCAGCCACCAGGGAAGCCTTTAATCCATTTGTAGGTAACAGTTTTTTAACATTTTAACTTGAACCGTTTGTGTTAGTGAACACAAATTAATTATCTGGTATTTCTGTATCCACCCACTAAATTAGTGAAACAACCATGAAATTACCTTTGTTTTGTCTGATTTTTCTAAGTGTTTATGAGACACAAGGAAGGGTAGATTGAGATGAAAACAAAGTCCTTGGAGAACACTTGTGAAGTTAAGTAATTTTCAAAGGGGCTTTGTATCATCAGAAAGACTGCTTTCCTTAGAACCATCTGAATTATACTTGGGAGACTTTGCTCATGTCTCTGAGTGGTGCTTGAGATGAACCCCAGACTGCAATTTTCTCAAAAGCAATTACTAAAAAAGGGCCTTATTGAAGAGGTAATGAAACTGTTCATCACCACAAAAACACTTTCCACCAGGCATGAAGAGAACACTTGCTGGGCTGGGTGGGCTGTTTTATCATTTATTTAGTCTCTGAGACTATTCCTACCAAGCCAGGGAAGTGGGAAGTAGAGGCAAGATCTTGAAATGAACAAGATCAAAAGGTTCTGTTGTTAACGAAATATTGATACTATGCTTTCTCTCTGAGTTACCCAGGCCCAGTATCTACATGAACCCATCTGGAGCTCTCACTCTCTTGCTCCCCTGGCTGAATGCAGAAATGTCAGTGCACTCTTGCAACAGAGGATTAGCATGGAATGTCAACTTCTAAAAGTGACCTGGCCAGGCTTTCATTCTTCAGTCTCTAAGAGTATATTTCTTTGGGTCTCTGAATCTGGGAGTATATTTCTCTGGGTTTGAGTCCTGTCTCTGCCACTTTCAGTATGATTTTAGGTAAAGATTTGGTTTCCTTATCCTTAAAAAGGATGAAATAATAGTAAAAAGAATAATACTCATCTCATAAGGATATTGTGAGGATTGAATAAGTTTATGCATGTAACATGCCTGGCAGACAGTCCACATCCAGTGAACAGGAATCATTATTTATCAAATGAGTTTGGAGAAATCTGGGTCTCACAATGAATGGACATATGGCTTGGGTAAATTGTTTAAAATATACATTGGGGGTGTTTATTTCTTAAAGGTTTTGATGTAGTAGGTAGGTCTGTGAGGTGAGGTCCCATTTAACCAATTCCCAGCTAATTCTGCTGCAGACATTTTCAAGAACGCTTTGAGAGCTATTGGAGCAAATGCATGGTCTTCCTGATCCCTCATAGAGTTCTGAGGCACTTAGACCCCAGTTTGAGGTACAGAAAAGAGGAAGTTCACTTGTAATTAAAGATGAGTCCCAGGTAAAGTTCTGAAAGTGGTAGAATTGTGGTTTGATGGAGAAGTGGAAGCGGGAGGTAGGAGCTAGCCACAGACAAGGGGTTGGCAGGTATAATGACCAAGGTCCAAAGGTAAAGATGTGTAGCCAGAAAGATGATCTCCAAAACGGAAGATAATAAGGGGATTTGGAAGGTAGGAGGTGAGAAGAGTCAGCCAAGGAGACTGGGAATGTGTATGAAGAGGGTCCCCCACAGGTGCAGGTTGGAGAGATGATTCTTGTGGGATTGTGCATGGCGGTCCAGAGGCTGGTAAGTTTACTAGGGGCAGCTGGCAAGTTTCTGACCTGAGCTCATTAGGACTTGCATTAAAGTGACAGCCATCAGAACAGGAACAACATTTCAAAGGAATTTTGAGGAACTGTTCACTTCATTGTAAGAGGTGGTCAAGTCCAGATTTGGGGAATCTCACAGAACCAACATTGTTGTAAAAACAGACATTCAGGAGAAATATCAATAACCCCAGATATCAGATGATGCCACTTTAATGGCAAAGTAAAGAGGAACTAAAGAGACTCTTGATGAGGGTGAAAGAGGAGAGTGAAAAATCTGATTTAAAACTTAACATTAAAAAAACTAAGATCATGGAATCCAGTCCTAATACTTTATGGCAAATAGAAGGGGAAAAAGTGGAAGCAGTGACAGATTTTATTTTCTTGGGCTCCAAAATCAGTGTGGACATTGACTGCAGCCATGAAATTAAAAGATACTTGCTCCATGGAAGGAAAACTGTGACAAACTAGACAATACATTAATAAGCAGAGACATCACTTTGCTGATCAATTTCTGTATAGTCAAAGCTGTGGTTTTTCTAGTAGTCATGTATGGATGTGAGAATTGGTTCATAAAGAAGGCTGAGCCACAAAGAATTGGTGCTTTTGAATTATGGTGCTGGAGAAGACTTTTAGAGTCCCTTGGGCAGCAAGGAAATTAAATCAGTCAAGCCTAAAGGACATCAATCCTGAATATTCATTGGAAGGACTCATAATGAAGCTGGAGCTCCAATATTTTGGCCACTTGATGCAAAGAACCGACTCATTGGAAAAGATCCTGATGCTGGGAAAGAGAGCGCAGGAGGAGAAGGGGGCAACAGAGGATGGGATGGTTAGATAGCATCACTGACTCAATGGACATGAATTTGAGCAAACTGTGGGAGATTGTGAAAGACAGAGGAGCCTGGCATGCTGCAGTCCATGGGGTTTCAAAGAGTCGAACATACCAACTGAACAACAACAACAGCAACATTTTACCACTAGACAGTGAATAGGGATTTCACTTCAGAGCAAGGAAACACGAAGTATGCAAGACTGATAGCAACTGTTAAAAACACTGATATTTAAGCAGACTCCCTTCACCGCTCCAGTGGTGGCAGAAGGCAATCTAGACCCCAGGTGCAAGATACTAGATTTGTTTTTCCCCCACCCCCAAGCTCTGTTTTCATTTTCAGAATTTTTGCCTAACACAGCACATAAATTGAAACAGTGGGAGGAGAGGGGAGAAGGTCTGTGAGGAGCTGTTGGGAGTCTCGGCTATGGGCGCCTCTTGCCCCAGGTCAGTGGGTACCAGCTGTGGTGACAGTGATGCCGAGGCCCCGGTACTTTCAGTCTGTTCTCTCTGTAGTGACTGCTGGCTCCACCTGGGGTGTGGAAGGCTGAGAATCTGTGAGGCCAGGGTACCTGTCATCTCCCCCGCTTTCAAGATTTATTCTTAGGTGTGGTGTGGAAAGGGGTGGTAAAATCCGTTATGGCAAAGGGGTTTTTGAAAAGGAAGATGGATCCTAAGTTTTGATTGCTGTGCCGGCAGTCATGCTGTACTAGGAAAAAACGAAACAAAACACAGGACTGTATTGGTACTAAGTTTTTTCTCCAACATAACATTACAACTCTGTAATATCTCTTAAATTCTCTATTTCTCTTGTTCCCTTGTGGCTGGAATGTTCAGAGAGCATCATCATACTAGTGACTCAGGTTTGTAATTTTTAACTGACTTTGCCTTTAATCTGGCCAGAGATTTCTTCAAGCCAGCTTGGTTGCTGCTTCATAGCAAATCTCTGGGTAATGTTGCCGCTGTACTTGAATCCTTTCTTCCTTCGTTTTCGATTCATGGTGTCTTTCTAAACAGATCTCACCTGTGGGTTTACTTTCTGCTTCCACTGTTACTGTGTTTCAGAAAAATCTTTGGAGTAGAGGGGTAGCGGGTCAAGTGACATAGATAATCACTTTTAAATGTGGTTTTGTTGAGTAGAGATGCATGGGCCTTCCATTGCCATGAGTTCTTCTTTTCTTTGAAATTCAAGTGATTATTTCAAATCATGAACTTCACAAATCCACAAATGTAAAGTTAGTGTTCTTCATAATAATAAAACAGTACAACTTAAGAAATGTTCGTCTTGAGTAAATCAATGTGACAAGTATTGGGCTGGCCAAAAATTTCGTGTGCCTTTTCCCATAACATGGAAAACTAGAACTTTTTGGCCACCTCAATACTTCGTATCCCTTTTCTGTTTGAATCCTTTGGAAACTTCATAAGTTGTTTTATCCCTTCAATAGGACAAGAAACAGGCCCTGAAAGTTCAGGTACTGTGTGGTCAGGCCATTCATGATGGGCATTGTCCTACACTCTGGACTCGCTCTGCCTGGCCAGGCCCTGCTTCACTCACATGATTCTCCAATCTTTTTAATTATACGGCTTAATCAGCAACTGCCTGCAAGTTTGCCCCCTGCCCCAGCGCAGGTTTCCCTAGTAACTGATGAGCCAACCTGGCATCAGTTCCGCCTATAAATGGTAGCCTCACCACCGCCCGCCCTCCCTACCCCACAAGAGTAGTACTGCGTGCTGTTTGTCGTCCACAGCGGGCTGTCTCTCCAGGACCTTTGTTTGGGGAGTGTAAATCACCTGTCCAATAAATGGTTGGTGCCTCTGTTGGTGTTTCTGTGTCTGTCTTCAGTCTCTCCGCTGGGCAACTGCAAGGCTTTCAGGCCTGTGGTGTGCATTCCAACAGGCACCTCATCTGAAGTAAGAGGCAAAACAGTAGTGTCTTTCTTTTTAAATTTTTTTTCTTAATTGAAGTAGAGTTGAATTACAGTACTGTGTTAATTTCAAGTGTGTAACAAAGTGATTCAGTTATATAAATTTATGTATATACAGATATAGTTTTTTAAGATTATTTTCCATTATAGGTAATTACAAGATATTGACTATAGTTCTCTGTGCTGCTTCTGATTTTTTTAAAATTCAAATTTATTTATTTTAATTGGAGGCTAATTACTTTACAATATTGTATTGGTTTTGCCATATATCAACATGAATCTGCCATGGGTGTACACGTGTTCCCCATCCTGAACCCCCCTCCCTCCTCCCGCCCCATACCATCCCTCCGGGTCGTCCCAGTGCACCAGCCCCAAGCATCCTGTGTCCTGCATCGAACCTGGACTGGCGATTCGTTTCATATATGATGTTATACATGTTTCAGTGCCATTCTCCCAAATCATGCCACCCTCTCCCTCCCACAGAGTCCAAAAGACTGTTCTGTCTACATCACATTTTAGATTCCACATGTAAGTGATAAATAATATTTGTCTTTCTCTGTCTGACGTCACTTAGTATGATCTGTAGGTCCATGTTGCTGAAAATGGCATTATTTCCTTCTCTTTTAAATGGCTGAGCAATATTCCATTGTGTATATATATACTTCACATCTTAAATCAGTTGTCTGTTGACAAGCATTTGGGTTTCCATGTCTTGGTTATTTATTGTAAATAGTGCTGCTGGGAACATTGGGGTGCATGTATCATTTTGAGTTAGTGTTTTCATTTCCTCTGGAAGTTTACCCAAGAGTAGAATTGCTGGATCATGTGGTTGTTCTATTTTTAGTTTTTAAAGGAACCTTGTATGTTCAGGACACTCCAGATGGCTGTTCTCTTGTTCTCTGTGCATCCCCTGCCTGCCCAGTGCCTGCTCCACCTGAACCCTATGCACACAACTCACCTTCTTTTGTGCTTGCCCCAGGCTCCCGCTGGTGACTGTTCTTATCAAAGGGGCAGTGAGGGGCGTGCCCCTCTGCTGGTTTCCCTGGTAACTAATGAGCCCGCCTGCCCTCAATTCCTCACTAACTGGTTATCTCCCCTCCCCGCCAGGAATGAGGACAGCTGCCAGATCCTGCTGTCTGCTGCACACAGTCGGGTATCATTCCAGGACCTTGCTTCAGAAGTTAAGTTCCCCCTCTATGAAATCACTGGTGTCTGTTGCTGACTCTGGGCTCTTTCTGACGGGCAAGCACAGGCCTACAGGGTGCAGCCCACCTATTGTTGGAGCAGCCAGGAGACGGAGGAAACCCTCGTGAATGTGGATGTGTTGGGAAATACAGGATAGGGAATGGAAAGTTGTGGGGGGTCATCCACTAACACGTGGGCCCAAAAGTTCCATAGGTGAAGCCAGAAGTTAGGGGAAGTCCCGGGGTGGCTATCCACTAGTACGTGGGGCTCCAGGGTGGCTGTCCTTGCTAAATGAGGGCTGCCAAGAGATCTGGAGAACAATGGTCTCTAATGACTGTGCTATTGTAATGAGTCTTGTAATTGGTTAAGCTAGCTTTCTAGAAGGAACTGGTATTTCTCTTGTCCCTTTGAGATATGAATAACCTACCTGTGCTCTCTGGAACTTTAACCTCCTGTGATCTTTTTGGACGTGCCTTGTATATCTTCTTTGGCCTTTGAGGATGTGGATGTATTTGAAAGTCAAAATGGAGTAGCTGTGGTGCAGACATCCAAAGTAAAACTAGGTGGCCATTGTGTACGTGATTTTAGGCATGTTCTTGTATTATTGGAAGCTTGTTTTCTGAACTGTTTGCAGACCAGGACATTATCTCAGAATGAGGTTACCACTTGTATTTTGCTCAATTGTCACGATCTCCCCTCTGTTGTACCTGCTGGATGTCTTGCGTTTTGTCCCTACTCTGAGGGAGGAAATCTATTTGAGGACTGAGCAACACCACTGGCCTCCCTGTGAAATGACTCAAATTTCTGGGTCTACAGTGAAATGGCATTGTTGTCCTCCTCTGGATTCCATGAAAAGTTGACCTGCCTGATGTGATTATGTGGGGGCTACTGACAATGAGGGGAAAGACTCATCATCTTCCGGTCCCACATGCTGATACATCAGAAGGACTGCTGTCAATAAACATTACTGAATGACCAACAGCCCAAGAGCCCCCCCCTCCCAGGCTATGCTGTACGGAGTGGAATAGGCTGGACTTCTGGACAAATAGTCCATCTAGTGGGGTTAGTTGCTTTTGTTTGGAAAGACTTAATGGTCCACCTTTAACAGCACTCAGCATAACATGAGGTGACAGATACGTACTGTGACTGCTGACTTCTGGCCAGACCACGAGACTGTTTCTTTTAAAAGTTGGGTCTTCCCCTCCCCATGGGGATGGCTCTGGGTTTGTGAAAAGCAGGGGTGGTCTTTCCTTCCTTAGAACTGCACAGGGCACTGTTGCTATTGACTCCCTTTCCATTGATCAGGTAAGTGCTCTGGCTCCAAAATTTGCCCACAGCCTGGCCAATGACTGTTCTGAGCATACTAGGATTCTTAATCTTGATACTCTGGTCCCTACTGTCTGTATTGTGGTATCTGGTTTCGGTGCCCCTAGCAAACCTGAAGGGATAGGGTGGAAGGTGAGGGGGTGGGGGGACCAAGATTGTAAGGGTTGGGCAGGGTCTGTAGGAGTGGAGTGTATGGTCAGGCCATGCAAGGTGGCTGTTCGCTTGCTCTCTGTACACCCCCACCTGACCAGTGCCTGCTTCACCTGTACAGTATACACATGTCTGACCTTTCTATGTACTTACCACAGGCCCCAGCTAGTAACTGTTCTTATCAAAGGGGCTGTGAGGGGCGTGTCCCCTGCTGTTTCCCTGATAGCTAACCAGCCCACCTGACATCAATTCCCCTATAACTGGTAAGCTCCCCTCACCCCCAGGAGTGAAGATTGCCACCATTCCTTGCCAGATGTCCACTGCACATGGTGGGGTGTTGCTCCAGGTCCTTGCTTCAGATATGTAAGCCTTCCCTGCCACCCCTAACCTCTGCCCCCTGCCAATTAAACCATTGATGTCTCTTTTGCTGATTCTGGGTTCTTTCTTTAGTCTTGACCAGGCAAGCACAGGGCTTGTAGGCCCGTGCGGGGCAGCCCTACACACTTTCATACTGTTCTTCACAGTGACTGCACCAATTTACATTCCCACCGATAGTGTAGGAAGGGTCCCTTTTCTCCACACCCTCTTTCAGTTCAGTTGTTCAGTTGTGTCCAACTCTTTGTGACCCCATAGACTGTAGCACGCAGGGTTTCCCTGTCCATCACCAGCTCCGGAAGCTTGCTCAAACTCATGTCCATCGAGTCAGTGATGCCATCCAACCATCTCACCCTCTCTGTCATCCCCTTTTCCTCCTGCCTTCAATCATTCCCAGCATCAGAGTCTTTCCAAGTGAGTCAGTTCTTTGCATCAGGTGGCCAAAATATTGAAGCTTCAACATCAGTCCTTCCAATGAATATTCAGGACTGATCTCCTTTAGGAATGACTGGTTTGATCTCCTTGTAGTTCAAGGGACACTCAAGAGTCTTCTCCAACACCACAGTTCAAAAGCATCAATTCTTTGGTGCTCAGCTTTCTTTATAGTCCAACTCTCACATCTCTCCATGACTACTGGAAAAACATAGCTTTGACCAGATGGACCTTTGTCAGCAAAGTAATATCTCTGCTTTTTAATATGCTGTCTAGGTTGGTCATAGCTTTTCTTCCAAGGAGCAAGCATCTTTTAATTTCATAGCTGTAATCACCATCTGCAGTGATTTTGGAGCCCAAGAAAATACAGTCTGTCACTGTTTCCATTATTTCCCCATCTATTTGCCATGAAGTGATGGGACCAGATGCCATGATCTTCGTTTTCTGAATGTTGAGCTTTAAGTCAACTTTTTCACTCTCTTCTTTCACTTTCATCAAGAGGCTCTTTAGTTCTTCTTCGCTTTCTGCCATTAGGGTGGTGTCATCTGCATATCTGAGGTTATTGATATTTCTCCCGGCAATCTTAATTCCAGCTTGTGCTTCATCCAGCCTGGCATTTTTCATGATGTACTCTGCATATAAGTTAAATAAGCAAGGTGACAATATACAACCTTGACATACTCCTTTCCCTATTTGGAACCAGTCTGTTGTTCCATGTCCAGTTCTAACTGTTGCTTTTTGACCTGCATACAGATTTCTCAGGAGGCAGGTCAGGTGGTCTGGTATTCCCATCTCTGTAAGAATTTTCCACAGTTTGTTGTGATCCACACAGTCAAAGCCTTTGGTGTAATATACCATCTCTAGCATTTGTTATTTGTGGCCTCTTTTTTTTATTCTTAAACTTTTAATTTTGTTTTGGAGTATAGCCAATTGATAATGTGATAGTTTCATGTGGGCAGCCATACTTATACATGTATTCATTCTCCCCCAAACTCCCCTCCTATCCAGGCTGCCACATAACATTGAGCAGGGTTCCTTGTGCTATGCAATAGGTTATTTGTAGACTTTTTAATAATAGCTATTCTAGTGGGTGTGAGGTGATACTTCATTGTGGTTTTGATGTGCATTTCTGTAATAATTAGGGATGTTGAACATCTTTCCATGAGCTTGTTGGCTATCTGTATGTCTTTGGAGAAATGCCTACTTAGGTTTCTGCCCATTTTTTGATTGGATTGCTTATTTTTGATATAAACTTGTATGAGCTGTTTAAATATTTTGACTATTAACCCCTCATTGGTCTCATCATTTGCCAATGTTTTCTCCCATAGGTTGTCTTTTCATTTTGTTGATGGTTTCCTTTGCTTTTGAAGTTTATGCACCATTGTTCATTTTGATTTTATTTCTTTTTGCCTTGGGAGACTGATCTAAGAAAATAATGCTATGATTTATGTCAGAATGTTTTGCCTATGTTCTTTTCTAGTTTTATGGTTTCATGTCTTATATTTAGGTTCTTTAAGCCATGTTGAGTTTTTTTTTGGTATGGTGTTAGTGTGTTCTAATTATATTGATTTACATGTAACTGTTCAAATTTTCAAACACCATTTGCTGAAGATACTGTCTTTTCTCCATTGAATATTCTTTCCTCCTTTGTTAAAGATTAACTGACTATAGATGGTGGATTTATTTCTGGGCTCTCTATTCTGTTCCATTGACGTATATATCTTTTGTGCCAATACCACACTGAAAAATAGCATCTTGATATTAGATTTGAGTCCTATTATGAAAGACTTTTAATGAGCTGTGGAATAATATTGGTTTTGTGTATTTTTAGAATTAATAATCTGGAAGAGACCAAAACATGTGACTGTCTTTTTTTCTTTTTTCTTTTTTTTTTGAGTATCCGTTTGGTACAGTGACCACCAGATAGTAATGGAACTCTGAGGCCCCAATTCTTGCATAAGAGCCTTGCTAGGTAATTGTAAATGCTGAAACTGAAGTCTTTGACCTCAGTATCTCAGGAGATACTAAATGTGTTAGGCAGGTTATGAAACCTGTGTGTGTACCTTGAACAGAGAATGATGATATCGCAATTACTCCAGAATAAAGGCTGAGAAACCCAACATGAAAGTGATGCTAATGAACTTTAACTAATGAAACACTCTAGCATATTAAAACAGATATAGAAGGTTAGAGAATTCCTCTTGGAAAGCAACATTGCAGAAGAAGGAAGGAGATAGCTTTTAGGCCCTAGGGAATCTCAGTCAAGTGAGCAAGTCACGGGTATAATGGGCTGGTTTAGTGGGAGGCAGTTGTTCAGTTGCTAAGGTCTGTTCAACTCTGCGACCTCATGGACTGCAGCATGCCAGGTTTCCCTGTTCTTCACTGTCTCCCAGAGTTTGTTCAAAATCATGTCCACTGAGTTGGTGATGTCATCCAACCATCACATCCTCTGTCACTCACTTCTCCTCCTGCCCTCAGTCTTTCCCAGTGGGAAACAGAGATGCAGTGAAATGGCCCTCCAAGATGAAATAGATTCTACTAGGTGAGAAGGCCATAGCAATAATGAGTCCACAATGGACTATTACCTGAACTGATTTCGGGTAAATGGTACTTACTCAGAGGTTGAAAGATCAAAGTCAAGGCTCTAACTCAAGGAAATAGGAGTCCTTGGGGGGAAGGGTAATGTGTTAGAACTTGGGAATAGGGGTAAGTAGGAACTTCGACTAAGCCAAAGGCAGGGCTGGATAGTTGAGGATGGTTTGAGGTCCATCACTATGGGAGGTCATACCTGGGACTTTATTCCTTGTTCTAAATGGAAAAGTAGGACTTGGGAAGCAGCGTGGAATTATACTGCTTTTCATTGGCAGGCTGAGTCTTAGAGCAACATCTGTTTTTAATATAATCTGCATATAAATATATATACACACATATAGATATGTGTATATGACTGTATACACATACACAGTCAGCTCTAAAACTGGATTAGTCGATGACTTGGACAAGATAAGATTTTAGGAAGATCTATCAATGGTCCAACCTGTGGTCAGCCAGTCAGGGCCACAGAGAAATTGGGAGGAGTCTAAGCTCTATGAAGAACAGCACAGACCTGGATAGAGGGTCTCTAGCCCAGTAGGATATGTAGATCTGCTCTGTGAGGTTTTTCCTGTGGTCACGTATGGATGTGAGAATTGGACTGTGAAGAAGGCTGAGCACCGATGCACTTGAACTGTGGTGTTGGAGAAGACTCTTGAGAGTCCCTTGGACTGCAAGGAGATCCAACCAGTCCATTCTGAAGGAGATCAGCCCTGGGTTTTCTTTGGAAGGAATGATGCTGAAGCTGAAACTCCAGTACTTTGGCCACCTGATGTGAAGACTTGACTTATTGGAAAAGACTGTGATGCTGGGAGGGATTGGGGGCAGGAGGAGAAGGGGACGACCGAGGATGAGATGACTGGATGGCATCACTGACTCGATGGACATGAGTTTGACTGAACTCCGGGAGCCGGTCATGGACAGGGAGGCCTGGCGTGCTGCGATTCACGGGGTCGCAAAGAGTTGGACACAACTGAGCGACTGAACTGAATTGAACTCTGTAAGGAGTGCCTGGTGAGTGCTCAGAGAATATGTGGAATTCCAGAGCTGCTCCTCTTCTCTTTGTATTATATTTTGTCTTTTATTTTCCTATTTGCAGTTCCATTCTACCTCTAATCTTGCTTCTGCGCTATTTTCCCAGAACTGGCTTTGGATTTTGAACTTTGGTTTCTGCTGTCCCTCCCCTGGCAAGCCATCTTTATTAACTACCCGTGTTTGATGTGAATCTCGACTTCCCACAGACATTTACTGCTCTCTCATGCAGACTCTGTAGGCCAGAGCCCAATTTTGTAAATGGACTTGGGAAAGATAGTAGTTATTGATATTTCTGAACTATTCTGTTGTCTTTGGACCATCCCTATCCTCATTTATTATCAGTATATTCGATAGAGAAGTATTTCTCAAAGTATGCCCCACTGCATGCTTAGTCCTATGAAATGTTCTGTGAAAACAGTTCTATGACCATATATGTTTGGGAAGCAGTGTATGTCATATCCTCCTCTTGGGAGTCGTACTATGAATGTTAGCACACTAAAGGCTCTGATAAGTCCTTCAGGAAATGAAACTTCATAAACAAAGGTTTTCCAAAGTTGCTTGTTCTGCTACTTAAAATTCCATAGACATAATGTTCCAAAGAACAAATTTGGGGAAATGCTGTCACAAAGCAGAGTTTGTACTGGATTTTCTGTTTAAATTGTTAGGCTAAATGAGCTTTATTGATAGTCATCAAGTCTAGCAGAGAATAGAGCATGCTTTGCAAATATTTTCTTTTGATAGAGTGTTCCCATGACCACAAAATCTCTTTTGTGACTGTATAGGAGACTTCTTAAGGTTCTACTTGTGACTACCTCACGTTAGGATAAGAAGTAAAAGCAGTTGACCTTCACAATATTATTCAAATATGATTTTGTCCTGGGAACAAAGTAAAACATGTACTGAATTTATTTTAATTAGAAACATACAATAAAGTAGAAATAACTGTAGTGGTTAACATGGTCTGGTCATAAAATGTTGGTTCTTAGAATTAGTGAGCTTCTCATGAAGGAAGAGACAGCTCTTCAACTAGTAGTAATAAGGCCTCCACTTTAATCAGTAGGGCAGTGAAAACCAATGAGAAGTAAGTACTTGTCTCTTATAATCTTAGCAGAGGGAGACGAGGTCTTTAGGCAATAATGCAGCATTCAGAGTGTGCACTATAAAATTTCTGAGCTGTATTGACAAGTCTGGGGCTGTTAGTTTTTATGGAATGCAGTTGCATCTCTTATGCTGGTAATCCTAAGTCATTCAACCAAACTCAGCAAGCAATACAAAGGATCGTGGAAGTGGAATTCAGGAGAAACATAATTTTATAGTGCCAGTGATTCTGCGGCCCATTACTCTCAGTGAGTCTAAGCCTGGGAGAAGGATTGGATGGGAGTGAGGGTCAGCCCATGGGAAAGAATGTTGATCTGCTTTCCTCTCTTTTCGCAAGTGCCTCTTCTAGCATAAGCATGCTGTGTGTCAAGCATGATTTTAGTGGTTGGTGATTTGTGTTCCTCACAAAAATGGCTTCCTTAAACAAACCAAAGTCTTCAACTGGAGATCAATATGGTAGTGCCTTTCCAAGGGATTTTCAAGGATAATTTGGCTATATGCACTTTTTACCTTGTGCATGGGCTTTGGAGCTAACCTCCACGGGAGAGGGGACCCTATTGAACTCAGATATCCTGTCTGCTTGTTCTGAGACTTGATCCTATTTCTGATTCTACTTCTCAAGTAGAGGAGAGGGGGAGGGGAAAACTGAGTCACATTTCAGGAAGAGTCATGAGAGATGCATTTGTTACCAGCCATGTATATTCTAAGGAAGAGAATGTCCTTTCTCTACAAATACTCTTTCCTGGAGCAGGGGAGCAGTTATGGTGAACATAGAAAGTTGATACCACATTTTTCTTTGCTTACTACACATAGTAAAAATACTATTTTTTTTTTTTTTGTAAACTGCTTGATTCAGCCATGTGGCTTGGATTGGGAACATTGTGATAAACAGAAGAATTATGACTGTGGAAACTAACATAAGTGCTGGCAGTTGAAGCCCATTCATTTTTGTATAGAATTCTTTATGGAAACCGAAATTTTTAATTCTATTAATAAAAACAACAAATGATAACATATTTGTCTTGCACTTTGAAAATATCAGATTGATTCATAGCTTGTAACTTTAATGTAATTCACCCTGGTGAGATCTACTCGTAATAGTGAAACATTATAGCAGCTCTGAAACAGATGGTTATATGTGTCTACATATATCCACTGGATATGGGCACATATTGCTGTATCACTGTATTGTTGATCTGAAACAGTCTGCCAGTTACTTCTCAAGCAAAAATAGGCTTATTGAAGATCAGCAAAGAATTGCAATTTGGAATCTGCAACCATGGGAAGTTATGCGTCAGTCCCCACACAGCAAGGGGAAAAGGAAGTTGAGAAGGTTGAGTAAACAGAGTCCAGTGGAGGAACTGAGAGTCTGGTCTAGTGACTTTTCACTGGCTAAGCTATAACAGTCCTTCATTATCATAATAGGGAATGAAAGCTTGCTTTCTGACCTCCTGACTCTATTTTAATTGAGGTTTTCTATTTATTTTTATGAAAGTGAAAGTTGCTCAGTCATGTCCAACTTTTTGTGATCCCATGGACTGGAACCCGCCAGGTTCCTCCATCCATGGAATTCTCCAGGCAAGATGACTGGAGTGAGTAGCCAGTCCAAGTTGTACTAGTGGTAAAGAACCCACCTGCCTATGCAGAAGAAATAAGAGACACAGTTTTGATCCCTGGCTCATGAGGATCTCCTGGAGGAGAGCATGGCAACCCACTCCAGTATTCTCACCTGGAGGATCCATTGGACAGAGTAGGCGGGGGCAGGACTACAGTCCATAGTGTTGCAGTTGGACACAACTGAAGCGACTTAGTGTGCATTAATTTTTATAGTATGTAATATGCAATTGTTTGTGTTGACTATTAAGTGCTTTAAAGTATAAAATTTCTCTGCACAGATGCACAAGGAACAATGGTTATTTCTGGGAAGGAGAGCTTGGAGGGTTGGAGGAATGTTTGAATTTTTAAAATTACATGCATATGTGTGCTCAGCTGTTTTTCAACTCTGCGTTCCCATGGACTGTAGCCTGCCAGGCACCTTTGTTCATGGAATTTTCCAGGCAAGAACACTGGAGTGGGTTGCCATTTCCTTCTCCAGGGGATGTTCCCAATCCAGGGATCTAACTTGCATCTCTTGCTTCTTTTACATTAGCAGGTGGATTCTTTACGATTGCACTACCATACCCTTAGTTTAAAAAACAAACAAAGAAACAAACAAACAAAAAACTGGTGAATCTTTTCATGATGCTAAGCCACCAGAATAGGGAGGGGAAGGTCCAGGGCCTGGGATGCCAAACAATCTGATGATTCCTAGGGAAACTGACACTCTCCTACCATGAAGAGACAGTTAGGCCAGAGGTGTGTCTTGCCAAGAAACTTACAAGCAATGGGTAATATAGGTCATTCCTAGACTCCACCAAGCAGGAGATCCTTGAGGTACTAGGAAGGAAAAAAAAAAAAACAAACAAAACCCCTTTCTCCTAAGCATTCATTTTTGTTGTCATAAAAGAAAGTGGTAAAAAGAAAATTTAGGCTTATGCACAGAACTGTCATAATGGTTCTGAATTTTATCATCCCTCCCATCTCCTTTTCCCTTTCCTACCTTTTTGGAGAGGAGGAGTTGACAGTACAGTGGGTGTTGTGTACTATGGGAGGGGTCCCAGGTTGAGAAGCAAGAGTCCAAGGGGTTGCGGAGTTGAAGGTGCAGAGTGATCCCTCCCTGGATGGCTGGTTCTCTTGGCCAGTCTGCATTTATTCATTTCTGCTGGAAGAATAAAGTCTTACTCACTTTTCATCTTGATAGATTTTTCTTTCTGCCCTCTCTGCATTTCTGTCTTTGCTGAACAGCTATGATGTTAATCCTGATGTTTCTTCAGACATATTTCTTTTCCTAAGACTTCAGGCAGAAGTTCAGACAGCTGCCATTCTGTCTCGGGCCTTTTTGATGACTGACTGAACATGTGTTCAGATTCCACTCTTGGTTTGTATCCACTCTTCAGTGTTGAGGCTCTGGGACTGGGTCAAAGAGGAGAGTATCAAAGACGTGTCTACATGTCCTATGGACTGGGTTGTGTCCTCCTTTTCTGGAGAACCCAGACTAACACAGGCTCCTACCACCCCACAGAGAATGGGAGACAGGAATGCTATATCTTCCAAAGATTACATTTTAAAGGGATGACTCTCAGGTTTTTGAGAAGGACATCCTTGAGTTGCAAAAATTGGCAAAGACTGGGAGAAGATTTACATATCAACAAGTCAGAAAGAGAATTGACAGTTGCAAGTTTTCTAAAGTAAATGCATTAAGAAAAGGGAGGTTAAGGGTCTATAGTCAGGAAACAAACCTATAGTCAAGCCAAGGAGATAATGTCATCTTTGTCATGCACCAGTCACTTTTATATGTCTTGAGAAGCAGAATTATAGGCATCAGCAGTAGGGGGCATTTAATTTTTCCATTTTAAAAGAGTTTACATTTTAAAAATGTGTTAGATACTCGCATGAACAAGAACTTAGTTTTTCCTTAGGAATAATTAACTTAAATGAGATAAAGCATATTATTAACATTCGCTTATAAGCCTTGCCTGGTTCACAAAATTGATTTGATTGACTCTTTCGTGAAATTTCTCCTGGCTGTTGCAATTCCAGTTTATGGCCCTAGAGAGGATGCGATAGTAAATAATTCAGATAAGATAATATGGCATCCTAATGGAATTATACTACAGAGTAAATATGAAAGCATCTGGCACAGTGTCTAATATGAGATGTCCTCAAAAAATGTTTTTCAAAGTAGACATTGGACTTGTTCCCATTTTCTGGTCCCAGACCAAATGCTCGCTGGTATTTCACCCTTGGATATTTCTACCAGAGGCGTACAATCCTGTGTTTTTAGCATCACCATGTGTTGCTATGCAGAGATTTCACGTTACTGGGAAGAACTCAAGCACATTTGGTGATGGTAACTGGGGGGCAGTGAGGTGACATGTGAGGGAGCAAAAGAATGAAGGAATAGCAAGAGTGGTGATGGGAAAAGTTTGTAGGAGCAGGGAGGGGAAGATGGCAGGAAAGAACATCAGCCATCCATCAAACACGTGGAGAGCTTGCTGCTCCAACTGATGGTACATGGGTAGGTGGGGCAGGCTGAGTCCTGGCTAGAATCCTCTGACTATTCAGGTTTACATAGTGATGAAAAGCAGGGGCTCTTGGAAGTCTGGTTGGAAACTCATTTATTTGCATTCTGACTCTAGCAGCTGGCTGTGTGACTTGGAGGATATTATTCAACCTTAATGTCATTGATAGAAGAAAGATAGTTATATATGGCTCATTTGGGGCATTAGATGGGATGTGTGTAAACACTTGAGCACAGTAGCAGGTCCATTTGGGCCAAAAACAAACTACTAAAAAGCAAGGACAGGAGTGGAAAATGCCAGTTTCCCTTCCTTAGGTTTTCAGAGGGCTTCCCTGCCAAGGTTTATGCTGCCGCTACTTCCAGTCTCCGGGCTAAGAATAAAACTCATTAAAGGAAATTCTCTTTTGATGAAGTAGTAGGAAAGAGGGTATTGAGCTCACCAGTTGACAGTGATTTGAGAAAGCAGGAAGTGTGGGCCTGCTGCAGTCAACTGACTGTCTGAGGGTTTGTTTTGTACCTCTGATTATTCATTTTCTGTGATTCAGAAATTGCCTAAATTGTTTTAATTATGCTCCTTTCATTGTATTTTAATGAGCTAATGAATTCTTTCACCCACTTTTATCCAACAATGGGCCAATAATTATAACACCCAGAAAATCTTTTTAAATTGCCAGAAATCAAAATTCAGTGGAGTTCTTTCTGGGTATTAAAATGAATGTGCTAATTTCGTTAGCTAACAAGCAGCTTTGAACACCCGCTGTGTACCGAGCCCCACACAGAATGCGGGGACGTGAAAGAAAAAAGAGCCAGAGTCTACCTTCACTTTAGTTTTACTTTAGACTGTAAATAACTTATCTCCTTTTCATCTTGTTTCTTCATTCATTTACTTCGTAACCACTGGTGGAGCACGTATTTCATGTCGGGCATTGTGCCAGGTATGCTGTGACAGGATGCTTATGGAGCGTAACGTGTAAGATCAGGATTAGTGAGAGATGAGCTATGGGATCAGATAACAGAGACTTTACCTAGGATTAAGTGAAGGGGAGACTTTGAAGGTTTTCAATCTGGGGTGATGTGGTCAGATTTACATGTTTTATATACATGACTCGGGTCGTAAGGAGGAAAATGGATTAGAGAAAGAGCTACTGGTTATAATGCGACTTCTGTGGTTTTGCAGGAGAAAATGGAAGCAGTGGACGAAGGGCTGGATAGTGGACATCTGAGGATCCTTCGTTTCCTTCTGCCCACCTTCCAAGGGGCTGTGATTTCCTGGGACCTATGGGGCTATGAGGAAACTGAGTCCACCTGTGGTGCCATGGGGGTAGAGCACGTGGTTTGGGCTAAAGCTCTCACACTGGGTGTAGGTGGATGGACTCTGCTGATGAGCACAAAGTCCCTTATCACCTGTAGGACTGGGGATTGGCTTGGAGGTGAACATATTACTTAAAAGCAGCTAATCACAGTGACTCTCCGCTTTTCTGGGGATTCTGTGACCAGTACTCATTCTTGCTCTGGAGAATGTAATGTAGATATGAGACAGACTCCCTGGAGGTCATATTATTTTCTAAAGCCAATGATACGTAAGTGCAGGGGCAGCTGTGAGGCTCAAAGTAGTCACCAGGGGACTCTTGAGAACTACCCATTCAGATCAAGAGAGTCTAGATGACCATAGGGGAACACATGTATGTTAGCTCTTTCAAGGTTTGTTCTTTGCACTGAAGCCCTTTATATTAACATATATAAAGGATCTCTTTTTCCTGTCCACAAACTGGCTGATAGAAGGTAATAAAATTTGTGAGGGAGGTTGATATTGTTTGACAGCATCATCTTCAACTGGGAAGAAAAATGCTTACGTGTGAATCCTCGGGCAATACCAATACTTGGGAATCAGTAGAGGAAGACCAGAAATAAGACCAAAATAGGAACTGTCTGATGCAGAGGAAGAGAGAACCAGTGGAGTATAATGTTGTAGAAACCAAAGCATAAGTTTCAAAGAGGAGGAGGAATTTGGTAAGAGAGAACAAATGATCAGCCAGCAGATTTGGTGGAAATAAGGTCATGTAAGACCACAGGAATAGTTTCAGTTGAGGGATAAAGGATGAAGCCATTGTAGGGTCAGCTGGAACTGGCCCAGTGAATTCACTCATATGGAAATAGACCATGAGTTTTGACTGCTAGTTCACTTTAAACACCTATCTCTGTTGGGAAATTTTCCTCTTATATCTCAATGTCCCAAGGTAGAAACTAGAAATGCTCCTCTCCCCTGACCTTCCTTGCTCATAGAGCAAGGACATGTAACTTGGGCTCTGCTAACCTAAGAAACCCATTTGAGATTTTAATTCAGAAGATACTGAAGGACACACAGTGAAGCTCTGGTAAAGGTCCACATTGAAAATATTTATGATATGATAACTTAAGAGCCTTAAGATATCCCTATACTTCGATTCTGTAATCTCATTACTCAAAATTGGAAATTATCTGAGGCCAAAGCTATACTTATTAAGATGATCAAGGCTGCATGTTCTTTCCATAAAAGGAAAAAATGGAAATGTCCATCCTTAGTTAGAATGGTCAAATAAACTGTGATGCATGTGCTTGATGGAATATTATTCAGTCTGTATCTTTCATATTAGTGCCTATCACATGGTAGTTATTTGTTAAAATAATGTTAAAGTGAAAATTATGGAGACTGTACATGGAAAAACATATATGGTTTGTTGTGGTAACTAAGTAAAAGATGAAATGAATTTATATATATATGATTACACCTATGAGAAGTAGAATACATGAGTACATGAACTCTGCTGCTGCTGCTGCTGCTAAGTTGCTTCAGGTGTGTCTGACTTTTTGCGATCCCATGGACTGCAGCCCTCCAGGTTCCTCCGTCCATGGGATTTTCCAGGCAAGAGTACTGGAGTGGGGTGCCATTGCCTTCTCCACATGGACTCTAAATGAACTCAAAACTCAAAAATGAGAAGATCTGCAGTAGGACTGGGAGTATGTATGTGATCCCCTCCCCCTCTTTAATACTGTTACTATGTTTATCACTAGGGGCTTCCCTAGTGGCTCAGATGGTAAAGAACCTGCCTGCAAGGCAGGAGACCCAGGTTCAGTCCCTAGGTCAGGAAGATCCCCTGGAGAAGGCAATGGCTACCCACTCCATTATTCTTGCCTGGAGAATTCCATGGACAGAGGAGCCTGGCAGGGCTACAGTCCAAGATGTCGCAGAGTTGTACACTATGGAAGCAACTTAGCATGCGCACATGCATGTTTATTACCTATACCACAATAAGGTGAAGTTCAAAATGCAAAAAAAGGGAAGAAATAAGCCAAATAAGTCCAGTGCAATTCCTGCTTTGTTCTGGGCTCCAACTGTCCTAGGCCATTCTGCCATCTTAGGTGATTCCATCCACAGGCTTCAGAAGGAAAGTTTCTATTGATTAGCCCACCAAGCCAGGAAAACTATGACTCATGCCCAAGGAAGTTGGCTGCTTCTGTGACATTGCAATCCATCAAGACCTGCTCTGGAGATTTCCGCCTTCATGATCCTTCAGAGAGAGGTGTGAAAGAAACATCAAAGGCGGGAAATGTGTCCTTGGAGCTATGCTCTGCTTCTCTGTTTGACAGCTTTAATTGGGAGTCTGAGAGGCAGCAGGTTCCGGGAAAGAGAAGAGGCTTTAGTGCCTGTATCAGCTGGGTGGTGTGCAGGTGTGTGCAACAGTAAATCTTACTAGAGTGGCTTACATAGTTTTAAACACTTTTATTCTCCTCCTTTAACAAGAAGTCAGGTGGTAGATAGTGCTGAATGGCCCGGTGGCTTGCTAAGAAAATCAGTGGCCCAGGCTTTTCCTAGCCTTTGTTCTTTGTGTTGATCCTTGCAGCAAGAAAGCCATAGTAAACCCTCATTCCTGGTAGAGGGAAGATGAAATACCTGCAGACCTTCTCTTCCATCTCCTCAGTCAGAACGCATCATCTAATCACTTTTAGCTCCAGGAAATGCTGGAAGGTTATTTTTCATTCTGTTTCAGACTTTCTATTTCCTTATCTGAAAAGGGAAATTCAATGAACTGTCTTATACGGTTGTTATGAGGGTGTAGTAACTGAGTCAGGAAAAGATCTCATCCAGCACCAGGGACCTCAGGTATGTTAAGAATAAACTCAGTGAAGCAAGGACTGCAAGAGCCTGACCATGAGTCATATTCAAATGAGTTGTGTGATTTCAAAGCCTTTGAATGGTGTTCATATGTTTTCCACTTGAAAAAAATAAATCTTAGGTTTGAAAAAAAACATTACATATATATAGCTGAGGGACAAACAGTCCTATAACCAATAGTCCCTTATCCTCAATACATCCCATGTTTAACCTCTCTAAGTGGTGGAGGGCTGGTTGGTTGTCTGGCTGACAGTCTGGGAGAGGTGTTTTATGACAGGTATGCCCCAACCTCTGGGCTCTGATGCCTGATAATCTGAGGTGGAGCTGATGTAATAATAATAGAAATAAAGTACACAGAAATGTAAGGGGCTTGAATAACCCCCAAACCATTCACCTGGTCCCCCCAATTTTCTGTGGAAAAATTGTCTTCTACAAAACTGGTCCATGGTGCCAAAAAGGTTGGGGATTCTATTCTAAGAATCTGTCTTAAAAATTATTAGCAAATCTCTAGGACATTCAAAAGGTACAAAGAATTAATAATTGAACTAGTAGTCAATGACCATAGTTCCAGATATTTATCTATTAATAGGAAAAATAGTCCCATTAAATACACCAAATAAGATGTTGGAATGCATATACACATACCCTGCACCACGCACTTTTAAAGATGAATGGCTGAGCTGCCAGGAACATGCACAAACTCATGAGGGGCTAAACTAAAGCAACACTGTGAGTCTAGAGAGGTAAGCAGTGGTAGAGCACTTGCTAAGCTTTGATGACTTAGGCCTTTGATTTCACGGCCACTGAAGGACAGTTGACAAAGCCCCATGCTTGGGAACATTGTCATTCAGATCAGAGACACTTGAATGTAGTCAGAACTCCCAGAGGGTAGAACCCTCTGGGAAATTTTGAGCTAAACACATTCTCTGAAAAGGATAGAGTAAGGCACATAAATTCAAGTATCTCTATGGTGACTTTCAACCCTTCTTATCTTCCCAGCATCTATCATACTTCAGGGACTTCTGGAACCTCCAACTTCTGAGACTTTTGGGACTTCTGAGGCTCTGTATGATAAACGCTTTGCTTCTTTGCTTGTCTCCCCACATGCTGTTTGCTTTCTGCTCTTTATCATACACCAAGGTAGTCGCCTCATCTCTGCATGTTTCCAACCTCTGAAACTGCTGTCTTTGTTAGCTGCTTCCTCTCCTCTCTATCCTCATCGGTGTCTGCGTTTATTCTGTTTCTGGAACAGAGTTGTGTTTTAGGAGCCAGGAGAGGTAAATATGAAGAATGAACCCGTGAACGTTTAAACAGAGTCCAAAGTGTAGACCTTTGCTAGTGCTTTCTTAGTCCATGTCATAGTCACATTTCTTCAAAAGACTACAAACACTGCTCCTACGGCCCACAACTTCCCACTCAAATAGCTGCTCACTTCTCTTGCCTGCCAATGCAGTGTTCTTTCACTTTCTCTCTGTATCCCATTGTATCACACTCCTTTCAACTCAGTACATGGGGATTTTTCAAAGTATTCCAGGTGATGCTAAAATGAAGGTTGAGAACCACTGCTGCTGATAGATGTGTTGATTTGCTGATAGTTGGATCAAGCTAGTGGAGACCTTCCATGAACACATTGATGGTTAGTGATTTCTTGTGTTGAGTTTAAACCAGCTGTGTGTCTCAAGTTGTTAAGTCATAATAGTTTCAACAGCCTGGAGTCTATCCCTGCCCCTTTCAGAGTATATTGAGCTGGTGTGTGCATTTGCACACCTAAACACATGCTCTTGGAATATGGTCAGAAGCTTCATTGACTGTCTTACTGCCTTGAATAGCCACTTGCAGAAACTTCTGAGATGATCAGCTACTGACTTTTTACCAAAAAGCAATTCCACATGAAAAATACTGTCATTATTAGACAACTATACTTATATTTTTATAAATATATTTTATAACTATACTTATATTTCTTAAGGAGAAAAATATGAGCTCTATCTGAAGTGATGCTTTTGGGAAGTTGAGATGCTTTTCTGAGTTACTGTTGTCATTCAGTTCTACACAATCATAATCCAATACTACATTAAGTCAAAAACAGTGGCTACGTATCTTTCTTTTTGTAATATTTATTCATTTGTATTTATTTGGCTGTGTCTGTCAGGGCATGCAGGATCTTTTGTTGCAGTGGATGGACTTCTCTCGTTGTGGTTCCCAGGCTTGCCTGTGGCATGTCGGATCTTAGTTCTTGGACCAGGGATTGAACCTGTATCCTTTGCACAGGAGGGTGGATTCTTAACCGCTGGACCACCAGGCAAGTCCCAGTGGCTAAGTTTCCAACGAGTGTGCACATAATTTTGGCTGTCAAGGTAGAAAGGATGACAAATGATGTAGGTGCTCGCATTAACTGAAGTGAACATTGATGGCAACTTGCTTTGGTTGAATTTCAGTATTAAAAATCATGTGAGGAATACAGAGATGAAAAGGACATTTTCTTATTCTAAGGAACTTACAGTCCAGAGTAGAACTTACAATCTGAAAGAAGAAAAAGATAACTCCAACCTAAGAAAACACCAGAGAAAAGGTCATCATGGAAGCACAGTAATAAAGGAATACTCTTAGTAATTTTGTGAACTCCCCAACTCCTTTTTTGGATCTATTAGAAGGGTGAAAAGAGCTTTTAGTTTCCAGTGTAAGACCTGGAAGATAAAAAGGAAATATCCTCTGGGTCCAAAGAGAAAGGGTGAGCGCCAGAATCATGCCCACTTGGAAGGTGATTCAGTTCAGTTCAGTTGCTCAGTCGTGTCCGACTCTTTGTGACCCCATGAATCACAGAACGTCAGGCCTCCCTGTCCATCACCAGCTCCTGGAGTTCACTCAGACTCACGTCCATCGAGTCAGTTATGCCATCCAGCCATCTCATCCTCTGTTGTCCCCTTCTCCTCCTGCCCCCAATCCCTCCCAGCATCACAGTCTTTTCCAATGAGTCAACTCTTTGCATGAGGTGGCCAAAGTACTGGAGTTTCAGCTTTAGCATTATTCCTTCCAAAGAAATCCCAGGGTTGATCTCCTTCAGAATGGACTGGTTGGATCTCCTTGCAGTCCAAGGGACTCTCAAGAGTCTTCTCCAACACCACAGTTCAAAAGCATCAATTCTTCGGCACTCAGCGTTCTTCACAGTCCAACTCTCACATCCATACATGACCACAGGAAAAACCATAGCCTTGACTAGATGGACCTTAGTTGGCAAAGTAATGTCTCTGCTTTTGAATATGCTATCTAGGTTGGTCATAACTTTTCTTCCAAGGAGTAAGTGTCTTTGAATTTCATGGCTGCAGTCACCACGCAGTGATTTTGGAGCCCCCCAAAATAAAGTCCGACACTGTTTCCACTGTTTCCCCATCTATTTCCCATGAAATGATAGGACAGATGCCATGATCTTTGTTTTCTGAATGTTAAGCTTTAGGCCAAGTTTTCCACTCTCCTCTTTCACTCTCATCAAGAGGCTTTTTAGTTCCTCTTCACTTTCTGCCATAAGGGTGGTGTCATCTGCAAATCTGAGGTTATTGATATTTCTCCCAGCAATCTTGATTCCAGCTTGTGTTTCTTCCAATCCAGCGTTTCTCATGATGTATTCTGCGTAGAAGTTAAATAAGCAGGGTGACAATATACAGCCTTGACATACTGCTTTTCCTATTTGGAACTAGCCTGTTGTTCCACATCCAGTTCTAACTGTACTTCCTGACCTGCATACAGATTTTTCAAGAGGCAGGTCAGGTGGTCTGGTATTCCCATCTCTTTCAGAATTTCCCACAGTTTCTTGTGATCCACACAGTCAAAAGCTTTGTCATAGTCAATAAACCAGAAATAGATGTTTTTCTGGAACTCTCTTGCTTTTTCCATGATCCAGTGGATGTTGGCAATTTGATCTCTGGTTCCTCTGCTTTTCCTAAAACCAACTTGAACATGAGGAAGTTCATGGTTCATGTATTGCTGAAGCCTGGCTTGGAGAATTTTGAGCATTACTTTACTAGCGTGTGAGATGAGTGCAATTGTGTGGTAGTTTGAGCATTCTTTGGCATTGCCTTTCTTTGGAATTGGAATGAAAACTGACCTTTTCCAGTCCTGTGGTGACAGCTGAGTTTTCCAAATTTGCTGGCATATTGAGTGCAGCACTTTCACAGAATCATCTTTCAGGATTTGAAATAGCTCAACTGGAATTCCATCACCTCCACTAGCTTTGTTCGTAGAGATGCTTTCCAAGGCCCACTTGACTTCACATTCCAGGATGTCTGGCTCTCGATTAGTGACCACACCACCATGATTATCTGGGTCGTGAAGATCTTTTTTGTATAGTTCTTCTGTGTATTCTTGCCACCTCTTCTTAATATCTTCTGCTTCTGTTAGGTCCATACCATTTGTGTCCTTTATCGAGCCCATCTTTGCATGAAATGTTCCCTTGGTATCTCTCATTTTCTTGAAGAGATCTCTAGTCTTTCCCATTCTGTTCTATTCCTCTATTTCTTTGCATTGATCGCTGAAGAAGGCTTTCTTATCTCTTCTTGCTATTCTCTGGAACTCTGCATTCAGATGCTTATATCTTTCCTTTTCTCCTTTGCTTTTTGCCTCTCTTCTTTTCTCAGCTATTTGTAAGGCCTCCCCAGACAGCCATTTTGCTTTTTTGCATTTCTTTTCCATGGGGATGGTCTTGATCCCTGCCTCCTGTACAGTGTCCCAAACCTCATTCCATAGTTCATTAGGCACTCTATCTATCAGATCTAGGCCCTTAAATCTATTTCTCACTTCCACTGTATAATCATAAGGGATTTGATTTAGACTTCATTTTTGGGGGCTCCAAAATCACTGCAGATGGTGACTGCAGCCATGAAATTAAAAGATGCTTACTCCTTGGAAGAAAAGTTATTACCAACCTAGACAGTGTATTTAAAAGCAGAGACATTACTTTCCCGACTAAGGTCCGTCTAGTCAAGGCTATGGTTTTTCCAGTAGCCATGTATGGATGTGAGAGTTGAACTGTGATGAAGGCTGAGTGCCAAAGAATTGATGCTTTTGAACTGTGGTGTTGGAGAAGACTCTTGAGAGTCCCTTGGACTGCAAGGAGATCCAACCAGTCCATTCTGAAGGAGATCCAACCAGTCCATTCTGAAGGAGATCAGCCCTGGGTGTTCTTTGGAAGGAATAATGCTAAAGCTGAAGCTCCAGTACTTTGGCCACCTCATGCAAACAGTTGACTCATTGGAAAAGACTGTGATGCTGGGAGGGATTGGGGGCAGGAGGAGAAGGGAACAACAGAGGATAAGATGGCTGAATGGCATAACTGACTCGATGGACGTGAGTCTGAGTGAACTCCAGGAGATGGTGATGGACGGGGAGGCCTGGTGTGCTGCGATTCGCGGGGTCTCAAAGAGTCGGACACGACTGAGCGACTGAACTGAACTGAACTGAATGGTCTTGCGGTTTTCCCTACTTTCTTCAATTTGAGTCTGAATTTGGTAATAAGGAGTTCATGATCTGAGCCGCAGTCAGCTCCTGGTCTTGTTTTTATTCAGTGTATAGAGCTTCCTACCACATGCTGTACGTGTATCATAGTTTCAGGGGCCTGTGCTCCCTCCTAGCACAGTCAGTGGTTTGATGTGAGATCTGAGTGATTCTGCTTGTTTTCATGAAAGCTTTTCCCATCCTACTTCTAACTGATTCAGGTACTTATTCTCACAACACCTAGTTTCACTGATGTTACATGTCATTGTGTAGCACATTGAGACATAGAAGATGTGTCTGGAAAGTTCCACTGGGCCATCATGTTCAGCCTGAATGATACAACCAACTGTCCAAAGGGGCTTTAGAGCTCATCTTGTTTGCTCTCTTGCTCCCTTGACTATATCATTGCAGTGTCTGTGTAAATACTTTGTCCATTGAGAGCTTACCATTTCTCAAGGTAGTCTGCCACTTGTAGGCCAGGGTGTGCTGTTAAAAATGTTTTTATTTTGAGCTGAAACTCAATGGACCGCATTTAACCTTCTTGAACTTTATAGAATTTGGCTTCTTTTTCAACATAGCTGAGCCTATTAAAAAAATCCCCATCACGGAAGTCAGCCCTGAGAAAAGTCTTAATGAAACAAAAATGTCTTTGGATCTCCTTTACTTCCAATTATCTACTTTCATACTTTGGCTTTGATTTCAATACAAGCTTTGTAGTTCACTAGACTCCAAAGCATCATTTGATAAATTTCTAGACAAGAACAGCAAATACTGATATTTCCATTTTCAGTCAGTATAGCAGAGCCAAAGAATGAAAAAACCCAGCTTCTCAAAATACTTTTCACTGAATGGCTGCTCTTCAGCTTTTACACAGAGGGCTTCTGGAAATTAACCAACAAGGATTAACTGAGGGCCTGATACCTGTTCAGACAAGCAGTGTTAATGGTGCATAGAGATGAAAGACTGGGTTTCAATGTCTCAAGGAGCTTGCTGTCTAGCTAGGGAGACACTGATATGTTTGAAATGAAAGCAAACACCACATGGCAGATTGGAAAATGTATAAAAGTTTTTTTAACATTAAAAATTTTTTTAGTGTGGACTCATTGAGAAAAATTTGAACTTCAGTATTAAATGCAAATTGAGGAATATTTACTGACTTTTGAAAAACTGATTTTTAATATCAAATTAATCTCTAATTAGGCTGTTGCATGTTATGAACAAAGGCTAACAAGAGGCCTTCCCTCTCATGTTTGTCCCATATCTATATCATCTAGATCAGTTCTGTCTTTCACCAAGACAATGCAAGCCATTGTATGAGTAAAAATCTTCTAGTAGACACATTTAAAGGGCTTCCCTGGTGACTCAGATGGTAAAGAATCCACCTGCAGTGTGGGAGACCTGGGTTCGATCCCTGGGTTGGGAAGATCACCTGGAGAAGGGCATAGCAATCCACTCCAGTATTCTTGCCTGGAGAATCCCCATGGACAGAGGAGTCTGGTGGGCTATAGTCCATGAGGTCGCAAAGAGTCAGGGATGACTGAGCAGCTTTCACACATAGAGACGAATTAAAAAACTAAAACAGGCAAAATTGAGTAATATACTATTGAACCCATTATATCTAAAATACTTCAACCTGTAATCAATATAAAATTATTAATGAGATTTTTACATTCCTTATTCCATACTGAACTATTCCAAATCTGGTATATACTTAAACAGAATAGGTGTCAATTCAGATGCTAATTTTTTATTAGAAGCACTGCTTTATATTTGGATTTAAAAAATTTTACATTTGAAAGTAAATTTTCTTTCCCAAGTTTTTTGTAATAACTATGTCAAATACCAGCTTTTGAAATAAAATTAAAATATTTAAATGCATTTTCTCAGTTGCATTAGTCATAATATTGGAAGTGCTCAATTGTCACATGTGGCTAGTGGCTACCATACTGGACATCTCAGGTCAAGGAGATAATGTCATGATTTATGATTTCAGACCTCATGTTCAAGTTTTTAATCCATTTTGAGTTTATTTTTGTGTGTATAAGATAGTAGTCTAATTTCATTCTTCTGCATGTGGTTGTCCATCTTTCCCAACATCATTTATTGAAGAAATTGTCTTTATTATATATTCTCAGCTCCTTTGTCATAAACTAATTGACAAACTACGTGTGGGTTTATTTCTGGGCTCTCTGTTCTGTTATATTGATCTGTATGTCTGGTCTTTTGCTAATACCATACTGCTTTGGTTACTGTAGCTTTGTAATATAGTTTGAAATCAGGATGTGTTCTGCAGATATTTTTTAGGAAAGTTTTAAACTGTAGATGTAATTTATTTTATAGATAAAAGATTTTTAGATTGTCTCTTTTTGAGCCAGTTTCAGTAAGTTGTGTTTAAGGAAATTATCCACTTTATATAAATTGTCAAAATACTATTTTCTTATCTTTTTTAATATTTCTAATTTGGGGGGGGGGTTTGGTTTCTATATAGATCAAAGTTGAGGCCCAAGTTGGATAATAGATTGAGTGTACATATATATTTACAATTTCTGTCTTACACATAAAACAATCAAGTTGTAATCTTATCTTTGTAGTCACAAATTTCCCTGTTGTCCCCCAAATTCCTATTTCATCCAGGTGCCCACATCCTCCCGCCCCAAGCCCCTATTTCTAGTTTCTTAGAAAAGAATCTTATTTAGTTATTTCAGTTTTGACTCTTCTGGGCCTTCACTGCTACTGGGCTTTTCCCCAGTTGTGGTGTGTGGGGCTGTTCGTGCAGTGGCTTCTCTTGCTGTGGAGCATATTTCCAGGGCACAGGAGGTTTCAGCAGTGGTGGCACGTGGGCTCAGTAGTCCTGGCTCTTGGCCTCTAGAGCACAGGCTCAGTAGTTGTGGCTCACGGGCTTCATTGTTCTGCAGCATGTAGGATTTTCTCAATCAGGGATTAAACCTGTGTCTCCTGCTTTGGCAGGTGAATTCTTTGCCACAGAGCCATCAGGGAAGCTGTGTTATTTCTTTTGTAAATGTAGGCTCTTAAATGATATCCTTGCTCTTGGTTTTATCTTTAATTCTTATTTTCTAGATCTGTCTTACCAGTGACTTGTCAACATTCTTAGTCTTGTGGAAAAATCAATAGTTATCATTGTTTATCCACTCTATCAGGCACACATACACACAATTAACTTTGTTTCCTTTTTGTGGTTCTCTTGGGGGTCTAATTTCCTGTTCTAACTTCTGGTAATGGACTCCTAGATAATGATTTTAAGAATTTCTTCTTTTCTATTACATGCAAATAATATTACAAATTTTCCACTGAGAGCATCTTTCAGTGCTTCAAGGTTTCATATACTATATTTTCATTATTGGTTGGTTAAAGGGAGTTTTTCGGAGAAGGCAATGGCACCCCACTCCAGTACTCTTGCCTGGAAAATCCCATGGATGGAGGAGCCTGGAAGGCTGCAGTCCATGGGTCGCTGAGGGTTGGACACAACTGAACGACTTCATCTTCACTTTTCACTTTCATGCATTGGAGAAGGAAATGGCAACCCACTCCAGTGTTCTTGCCTAGAGAATCCCAGGGACGGGGAACCTAGTGGGCTGCTGTCTATGGGGTCGCACAGAGTCGGAAACGACTGAAGTGACTTAGCAGCAGCATAGGGAGTTTTTAACCTTTAAAGGGGCTTCCCTGATTGCTCAGTTGGTAAAGAATCCATCTGCAATGCAGGAGACCCTGGTTGTTCGATTCCTGGGTTGGGAAGATCTGCTGGAGAAGGGAAAAGCTACCCACTCCAGTATTCTGGCCTGGAGAATTCCATGGACTGTATAGTCCATGGGGTCACAAAGAGTTGGACATGACTGAGTGACTTTCACTTCACTAAAGGGAGTTTTACAAATTTACCTTATAATTTTTGAAACTGCATAGGCCATTTGGATATCATATGCTTGATTTCCAAATATTTGAGAATTTTATAGTTACTTTTTCTTATTGATTTCCTGGTTAATATTACTGTCACAAGAAGACATCTGTATGATTTTGATACTGTGGAATTTAAGAACTGCTTTATGGACAAGCACATGGTTAATTTTTGTAAGTGTCCATATGCAGTTGAAAAGAATGTGTTTGGGGGAATATATATATTTTATACATATAATATAAATCACAAAATATGTAACTCTTGTTTATAATATTGTTTAAAGCTCATTTACACTCTCTTTGTCTGCTTTTCTTTTTTTAATATAAATTTATTTAATTGCAGGCTAATTACTTTACAATATTGTATTGGTTTTGCCAAACATTGACATGAATCCGTCATGGGTGTACATGTGTTCCCCATCCTGAACCCCCCTCTGCCCTCCCTCCCCATCCCATCCCTCTGGGTCATCCCAGTGCACCAGCCCCGAGCGTCCTGTCTCATGCATCGAACCTGGACTGGAGATTCATTTCACATATGATAATATACATATTTCAATGCCATTCTCCCAAATCATCCCACCCTTGCCCTCTTCCACAGAGTCCAAAAGACTGTTCTATACATCTGTGTCTCTTTTGCTGTCTCACATACAGGGTTATCATTACCATCTTTCTAAATTCCATATATATGCATTAGTATACTGTATTGGTGTTTTTCTTTCCGGCTTACTTCACTCTGTATAATAGGCTCTGGTTTCATCCACCTTATTAGAACTGATTCAAATGTATTCTTTTTAATGGCTGAGTAATACTCCATTGTGTATATGTAACCACAGCTTTCTTATCCATTCATCTGCTGATGGACATCTAGGTTGCTTCCATGTCCTATCAATTGCTGGAAGAAGAATGTTTATCTCCCACCATGTTCATAGATTTTTCTCCATTCTTTCAATTCTGACAGTTTTGCTTTATATATTTTGAGACTGATATCAAGTGCATACAGACTTAGATTTTTAGATCTTGTTGGATTGACCTCTTTATCAGTACTAAATATCTCTCTTTATCCATGTAATGCTTCCTGTCATAAAGAACAGTTTCTACAATGTTAGTAATTATACCAGTTTTATTTTGGTTTGCATGGTATATTTTGTTTCATATTTTTTTAACCTTCAACATTTCTATGTAATTTAAAACATTCTTCTGTGAGCAGAATATAGTTGGATTTTGTTTTTTGTTCAGTCGCTCAGTTGTGTCTGATTCTTTGCCACCCCATGGACTGCGGCATGCCAGGCTTCCCTGTCCTTCATCTTCTGCAGCTTGCTCAAACTCATATTCACTGAGTATCCGTGATGCCATCCAGCCACCTCATCCTCTGTCGTCCCCTTCTCCTCCTGCCTTCAATCTTTCCCAGCATCACAGTCTTTTCCAGTGAGTCAGCTCTTTGCATCAGATGGCCAAAGGACTGATGGAGCTTCAGCATCAGTCCTTCCAATGAATATTCAGGCTTTATTTCCTTTTGGATTGAATGGTTTGATCTCCATGCAGTCCAAGGGACTCTCAAGAGTTTTTTCCACCACCACAGTTCAAAGGCATCAATTCTTTAGTGCTCAGCCTTCTTTATGGTCCAACTCTCACATCCATACATGACCTCTGGAAAAACCATAGCTTTAACTAGACAGACCTTTGTCTGCAAAGTAATGTCTCTGTTTTTTAATATGCTGTCTAGGTTTGTCATAGCTTTTCCTCCAAGGAGCAAGTGTCTTAATTTCATGGCTGCAGTCACCATCTGAAGTGATTTTAGAACCCAAGAAAATAAATTCTGTCACTGTGTCCATTGTTTCCCCATCTATTTTCCATGAAGTGACTGATGCTAAAGCTGAAACTTCTTTGGCCACCTCATGCAAAGAGTTGACTCACTGGAAAAGACCCTGATGCTAGAAGGGATTGGGGGCAGGAGGAGAAGGGTACGACAGAGGATCAGATGGCTGGATGGCATCACCAACTCGATGGACATGAGTTTGAGTAAACTCCAGGAGTTGGTGATGGACGGGGAGGCCTGGCGTGCTGTGATTCATGGGGTCACAAAGAGTCAGACAATACCGAGCAACTGAAATGAACTGAACTGAACTGATGGAACCAGATGCCATGATCTTAGTTTCTTGAATGCTGAGTTTCAGCTTTTTCACTCTTCTCTTTCACTTTCTTCAAGAGGCTCTTTAGTTCCTCTTCGCTTTCTGCCATGAGGGTGGTGTCATCTGCATATGTGAAGTTATTCATATTCATATTATTCATATTTCTCCTGGCAACCTTGATTTTAGTTCCAGCCCAACATTTGCATGATATACTCTGCATGTAGGTTAAATAAAGAAGATTTAATAATAAGGATTTTGCTACTTTTATTTTGTTGCTTTAAATTGAAGTGTTTAATCCCCTTAAATTTAATCAACTAACATATTTGGATTTAAATATGTTTTATTATTTGTTTTCTATTTCTCTCACCTACTTTGTGTTTACTTTTCTGTCTTTTTGTTTTCTTTTGCATTAACTTAAAAAATTTCCATCTCCTTCCATTAGGTTGTTTACCAAACTGGATGTCACTATTCTTTTAGTGATTACCCCAGAGATTATCACCAGTATTTTGACATTTTTTCTCATTTTATTGAGAATAACTGACACACCTCACTGCATAAGTTTAAGACATACTGCATGATGTTTGATTTACATATATTGTGAAATGCTTGTTACCACAATAGGTTCAGCTAACATCCATCTTCTTACATAGATACAATGGAAAGAAAAGAAAGAAGAAGAAAGGAAAAGAATTTCTTCTCCTTGTGATGAGAACTCTAAGAATTTACTCTTTTGAGAATTTTGTATTTTGACTTAAGTATAATAATATATAGTATTTTTTTTTACCATTTTCTACACAATGCAACATGTCTTTCTTTTTTATTATGTTTGCTGTGTTTTAAAATTCTATCTCATTATTGCTATTCACATAGAGTCAGTAAATCCTTTTTGTCCTTTTCTACAATTCATGAGTTTCTCACAGCAAGTATACTGGAGTGGTTTGCCATTCCCTCCTCCAGTGAATCACTTTTTGTCAGAACTCTCCGCTATGACCAGTCTGTCTGGGGCAGCCCTACGTGGCATGACTCAGTAGCTTCAGTGACCTGTGCAACCCCTTTGCCATGACAAGGCAGTGATTCGTGAAGGTAGGGAGATCAAACCAGTCAATCTTAAGGGAAATCAACCCTGAATACTCATTGAAGGACTGATGATGAAGCTGAAACTCTAGTATTTTGGTCATATGATGAGAACAGCTGACTCATTGGAAAAGTTTGTGGTGCTGGGAAAGATTGAGGGCAGAAGGAGAATAGGGTGTCAGAAGATAAGATGGATGGATGGCATCACTGATGCAATGGACATGAACCTGGGCAAACTTCAGGAGATGGTGAGGGACAGAGAGGCCTGCTGTGCTGCAGTCCATGGGGTCACAAAGAGTTGGACATGGCTAGGAGTCCGAACAACAAGTAAATACTTATATTTATTCATATGTTTCCCCTTTCCAATATTCATTTTTTCCTATACTTCTTTGCTATATTCTATTATCACTTTCCTTCTACCTCAAGAACATCTTTTACTATTTTTCATGAATCCACTAGTGACATTTTTGGGGGTTAGTTTTCATTTGCTTAATGTTTCAATGTTTAACATCCAGGTTAACAGTTACTCTTTTAAAATATTGAATCCACAATTCCACTGTCTTTTATTTTCCACTGCTTTTAATGCAACATTAGTTGTGATTCCTTTAGAGGTAAGGTAAAATATCTTTCTTTTGCTGCTTTAAAGATTTTTATTACTGTCTTGCTTTTCACCAGTTTTACAATAATGTGTGCAGGTTGGGTTTTCCTTGTTATCCTACTTGAGTTCATAGTTGTTCCTGACGTATAATCTGATGTGAAAAAAATATTCAGTCATCACCCCTCCATTTGTTGCTTCTACTTCGTTCTTTCATTTCTCCTCTGAAACACTAATTAAACACTGATGAGAACTTATCACTGGGCTTTATCTACTCTTTGCCGACAAAGGTCCATATGGTCAAAGCTATGTTTTTTCTAGTAGTCATGGACGGATGTGAGAGTTGGACCATAAAGAAGGCTGAGTGCCAAAAAATTGATGCTTTTGAACTGTAGTGTTGGAAAAGACTCTTGAGAGTCCCTTGGACTGTAAGGGGATCAAATCAGTCAATCCTAAAGGAAATCAACCTTGGATATTCTTTGGAAGGACTGATGCTGGTATTCCATACTTGGGCCACCTGATATGAAGAGGCAGCTCACTGGAAAAGATTGAGGGCAGGGGAAGAAGGGAGTGACAGAGGAGGAGATGGTTGGATGGCATTATTGATGCAATGGACATGAGTCTGAGCAAACTCAGGGACACAGTGAAGGACAGGGAAGCCATGGGGTTGCAAAGAGTCAGACATGACTTAGTGACTGAACAACTGAACAGCAACAACGAATCTACTCTTGGGAATTTTCTTTTCTTTTCTTTTTTAGAGTAATGAGTTTTTTATTTTTATTTTTTTAATATAAATTTATTTATTTTTGTTTCACTTTTCTTTGATCTGAATTATTTTCTTTTGATCTATCATTTCACTAATTTTCCCTTAGCTGCTGAATCTAAAATTCTGTTAAATTCATCTACTGACTTCTTAATTTTCATTATTGTTTCCTTTCCTACAAATCTCCATTTTAAATAGAATTTTAAAAAATTATTATTATTATTATTTTTAATATAAATTTATTTATTTTAATTGGAGGCTAATTACTTTACAATATTGTATTGGTTAGGCCATACATCAACATGAATCTGCCATGAGTATACACGTGTTCCCCATCCTGACCCCCCCACCCACCTCCCTCCCTGTACCATCCCTCTGGGTCATCCCAGTGCACCAGCCCTGAGCATCCTGTATCCTGCATCGAACCTGGACTGGTGATTCATTTCATATATGGTATTATACATGTTTCAATGCCATTCTCCCAAATCATCCCACCCTCTAATTTTTATAGCTTCCTCTTCCTCTTTTTTGTCTTGTACATATTAAGAATACTAATTTAAAATTGTATGATGGAAAACCTGGAAGTCTTGTGTGATAATTGCTTTTTGCTTGTTATTCATTCAAGTATTTATTTTTGTGCCTTAAAAAAATTCTTGTTGTCCATATGTGTATGAAGCTTGTAGAGATAATATGAGGCTCTCGGAAGATTATATTTCCCTGTGCAAGCACTCAGTCGAGTCTGATTCTTTGTGACCCCATGGACTGTAGCCTGCCAGGCTCCTCTGGCCATGGGATTTTCCAGGCAAGAATACTGGAGTGGGTTGCTATTTCCTTCTTCAGGGGATCTTTCCAACCCAGGGATCAAACCTGGGTCACCTGCATTACAGGCAGACTCGTTACCATCTGAGCCACCAGGGAAGTCATTCTATTTCCTATAGAGACAATTTAATTTGGCTTTTGGTAGATGGTTGGGACAGAGAAGATCACCTTAATTCAGTTAGGGACTGAGCTTCAGACAGTTAATCAGAAACAGGCTCATCTGTCATTTCATTCTAAAATCTTCAGAAGTGGGGCTTCAGACTTTTTGAGGATTATTTACATTTTCTATCTTATTCCTAGAGTACAGCCTTTCAGTTCAGTTCAGTCACTCAGTCATGTCCAACTCTTTGTGACCTCATGAACCACAGCACACCAGGCCAACCAACTGTCCATCACCAACTCCCGGAGTCCACCCAAACCCATGTCCATTGTGTCAGTGATGCCATCCAACCATCTCATCCTCTGTTGTCTCCTTCTCCTGTCCTCAATCTTCCCCAGCATCAGGGTCTTTTCAAATGAGTCAGCTCTCCGCATCAGGTGGCCAAAGTATTGGAGTTTCAGCTTCAACATCAGTCCCTCCAGTGAACACCCAGGACTGATCTCCTTTAGAATGGACTGGTTGGATCTCCTTACAGTCCAAGGGACTCTCAAAGAGTCTTCTCCAACACCATAGTTCGAAAGCATCAATTCTTCTGCGCTTAGCTTTCTTTATAGTCCAACTCTCACATCCATACATGACCACTGGAAAAACCATAGCCTTGACTAGATGGACCTTTGTTGGCAAAGTAATGTCTCTGCTTTTGAATATGCTGTCTAGGTTGGTCATAACTTTCCTTCCAAGGAACAAGCATCTTTCAATTTCATGGCTGCAGTCACCATCCGCAGTGATTTTGGAGCCCAGAAAAATAAAGTCAGCTGCTGTTTCCACTGTTTTCCCATCTTTCAGGGGTTCCAAATGAAAGTGTGGGATGTTTAATAGAGTTCTACCTTTATTCCAACCACAACCTATGAGGTTCTCTGAAGGTCTGCCCCATTTCTTTGTTGCTCAGGCTGTCACTCTGTGCTCAGCTGTGAACGCTCTTAGCTGCTACTTTTGAATCAGTAAATGCCTTGGTGGAAAATATGTTGCCAGATATCAGATCCACCTCTCTGAATGTTCTGTCTGAAAGCTTAATTATTTAAGCACTCATGGCCTTGGGCACTCTCAGATGCTTTTAATAGGTTAAAAAACAATTTTGTGAGCTTTTGTAGTTATTCTCAGGGAGACAGTTAATCTGAAACACACTAGTCTGGCATTTTATTCTAAAATTTTAGTGTTTGGCACAATCTACCATTCTGACTGTGTGTTCCTTCTTTCTCCACCTTGCTCATTGTGCTTCAACCACTCTGAGCTTGTACTTCCCAGCCTAGGACCTTTGTACTTGCTTTTCCTGTGCCTGGAATTCTTTCTCTCTTCATCTCCCTCTCCTCACCTAGAAAATGTCTTTTAGCAACTTTAATTTCCATTTACTTAATCTTTTTTAGTGCTTATAACATTTGTATTAAATTACTGTGCAATTAGGTGTTTAATGCTTCTGAACGTATTCACTTTCTATGGCTGCTGTAACAAACTACTGCAAACTTAGTGACTGAAAACAGCACAGATTCATTCTCTCACAGCTCTGAAGCCCAGAAATCAAATCCATTTCACTAGGCTGAATCAGGTGTTGGCTGGGCTGGTGAGTGTTAGTTGCTCAGTTTGTCCAACTCTTTGTGACCCTATGAAGTATAGCCCGCCAAGCTCCTCTGTCCTTAGGATTCTCCAGGCAAGAATACTGGATTGGGTAGCCATTCCCTTCTCCAGAGGTCTTTGCAACTCAGGGATAGAATTTAGGTTTTCTGCATTGCAGGCGGATTCTTTACCAACTGAACCCACAGGGAAGCCCCTAAAGTTAAGGTGTTGGTTGTACTGGATCCTTTTGGAGGCTCAGGATGATCCTTGTGATTATGATGGAGCCACCCAGATAATCCATGATAATCTCTGTCTTGAAATCTTTAATCACATATTCAAAGGTCTTATTGCCATTTAAAGTAACATTCACAGGTTTGGGGATTAGGCTGTATCTTCCAGGTGCCTCCATTCAGCCTACCACAGTCAGCATGGAAAGCAAACTTCACAAGGGCTGGAATTTTTTTCTTGTTCATCATTGAAACTCTAGCGTATGGTCTACTTGAATATTTGTGGAATGAGTGCTTCCTCTCCAGGCCAGCAAGACACTTATTGCGTGTCAACACAGAGGCTTTCTCAAGAAAAATGACTGAACAGAAAATGGTTGTGGACTAATAGTTACTCTGAGCACCTACAGTGTATCAGGCAGTGAGCTAAGATTTTTATACTGTTGGCTCCTTTAATTTTTACAAAAGCTTTCTGAGATAACTAGAGCTTAGAGAAGTTAAGTAACCTGCTCAAATTCACAAAGCAATTCAGTAGCCAAGCTCACATTCAAATTTAGGTCTTTCTGACTGCAGATTTCAAGCTTTCAGTATATATGTGGAAGGTTCTTAATAATTAAGCAGATCATTGTTTAGTACTAATATTTAATATTTAGTCAGTGGTTTACAAAGATCCTGTGCGGACACATGTAGTTTAAGACTCCCAAATAAGAGGAAACAATCCGTATCCTGCAAAGGTAGCAACCATGTATTAATGGAAAAGACCCTGTGTTAATGAGAAAAGACCCTAATGCTGGGAAAGACTGAAGGCATAACGAGAAGCGGCTGGCAGAGGATGAGATGGTTGGGTGGCATCACCGACTCACTGGACACGAATTTGAGCAAACTGGGAGAGAGTGAAGGACAGGGAAGCCTAGTGTGCTGAGGTCCATGGGGCCGCAAAGAGTCAGATATGACTTAGCAACTGAACAACAACAAATGTGTTAATGAGCAAACCCTAATAGACCTAATAAACATTTAGCATTTCAACTTGGAAATGTTAGTGTGTAAATTAACTACTGAAAATTATTATTAATGAGCAATGTCAATGGATAGAAAAATCTACATTTTTCTTAAAAAACATAATTAAGGTTCTGAGCACCCTAGTTTTAATAGCCCATTAACATGCTGCTTTTGACAGGTAGTCTCCTTAATAAAACTTCACAGGAATCTCTAATTATGTGCAACTGAAAGTTTATTATCTTTTCATTATTTGATGCTGATAAAAGAAATGGCTGAAATGTTAGAGCTTATGGATCTCTCTTATGTTAGCTAAAGACTATTATTTGAGCCTATGACTCATTCAGATTATTTAAAAATCTGTGTTTTATATTTTTTCAATGTCATAAGGACAGGCTTTATTCTTGGTCCTTTCTACCTCTAAGTTTTTGCTGTGTATGGGTGAAATCCTGATGTGAGAAATCTTGTTTCAAAGGAAAATAAATGTCTAGATTTTTCTATCAAATGATGATCTGTTAACAGAAGTATTTGCAGATGGGTTGAATTAGGGAAAATAAAAGGCTTCTTTATCAATATCTGTAAGGCAGTCCTGAATGGGTCATCAAGCAACAGATGCTGGGAGCTTTGGTTCCTACTCATCATGTGATAGCACTGTTTCTTGTAAGAACAGTGACACCCCATCTGCCTGCCTGACTGGGGTGAGAACCCTCTTGGAGTGATCTGTTCAAACATCTTTTCACAAGTAAGAGAACTTTCTGATTCCACAGAAGGGAAGAGAGAGGTGGCAAAATAGTCCTCCACAGTTCTTCATTAAAAAGTTTCAATTTAAAAATAGCATTTTTTCTTGATTGTAAGATTAATACATGTTTATTATAAAGAAAGTCAAAACCTTTTGGCCAACTCTCTCTTTCTCTCTCTATACACATACACACACACACACACACACACACACACACACATAAACACACATCCATATACAATACTTGTAAAAATGAAATGCTATTTTTCATAGTGAGTTTTAAACTTGCTTTTTCACTTAACAATATATTGTCATCATCTAAATTTATACAGGTTTATTTTAATTATTTTATAGTATGAGTGTACTGTAACTTATCCTTTCACTGTTGAGGGGTACTTTGGTTGTTTGCATTGTTTTCTATTATAGACAACATAATAATCAATCTTCATTCACATATATCTTTCTACAGATGGTCTTCAAATTAAATCAACAAATATTTCTTTATCCTAGGTAATGGAGGTATGTACCTGATTGGACAGACAGACATTGTCTGTCTCAGTAGGCTTAGAGTAGAAGAGTGAAATTAGCCATTGAAAACGGGTAGTTAAAAGTGAGATGGTTATTAAATGGGCAACTCAAAGTACCATAGAAATGTATAGTAAATCGATTTTTTTGGTTTTGGTATGTCAGGTTCAGCCTACCAGAGGACAAGTCATTTAAACTGACATCTGAAGGGTGAACAAAATAGTTTGCAGATGAAATTGATCCAGGGCACTGGGTACTTGAGGTGGAGTAAACAGTATGTTAAGGGCCAGATTCAAAGAAAGCATGACATGTTCATGACTGTAAGGAAGGTAAGGGTGTAGGGAGTGAGCAGGAGAGAGGCACAAAATGATACCTGGCAGTGTGGCAAGGGGCTTGATTTTGTGAAAGAAGTATTAAGGATGATCTGGAGGATTTTAGGCAAGCGAGTGACATGGTTACTCTGAATTTAAAGTTTTACTTATAACACTGATAATACTCCATGCTGTTTAGATTTTGAGCTTGAAAGAAAAGAGAAGGATCACAGGAGAATCTCCATTTTCCAGCTTGAGGAGAATACCTGGAACTGTGTGCCAAGTGCCACATCCTTGGTAGAGAAGCTGCTTTGAGGAGGGAGGATGTTATAATTTGAGACATTCTGAGTTTGAGTTACACCCTTGTATCAAAATGGAGATGTCTGTAAGTAAGCAGATAGCTTTACAGCTCGCATGAAAGGACTTAGCTACAGACATAGCTTTGTGAGTTCTCAGCACCTAGATGGTAATCAAAATGGGAGAGGAGGTGATCAAAGACAATAGAAGAAGGGCCTTGACAGAGTCCTGAGAAAGTCCTATAAGTGAGTGTGGTGCTGGGGAGATGGTGGCAGAAGTAGGTATCAAAAACATTAAACCAGAGAGTACAAAGTCACAGAATGCAAGAGAGAAAAATATTGCTCTTGATCGAGAAAGCGGTACATTGTATCAAATGTTGAGACAGGTTCCTTGATGCTGGAAGTAAGGAGTATGGCTGTAGGATCATGGAGACCACTGATGATCTCACTGAGAGCAGTTTGATGGAGTTGAAGGAATAGCTTAGGAATAGAATAAGGAGGTAAGGAATGTGAAAAAGGTGTGATACTTTCCTTAGGGTGTAATTCAAGTAATGGCATTGACAGGCAATGGTACTTCATATAAATTTTGACACATTTTCCCTACTTACCTTTTGGAAAGGTTTTATATATTTATGATCTTTCCTATAGCTTTATGAGTGTTCATTTTCACATACTTTTGCCACCTTTAAAAAAATTACCCACAATGTCGTAAGCAAACAAGACAAACCTGTTATTTTTACTTTGTATTTGACTATTAATGTAGTTCAACTGTTCATATTTTTGGATCATGTTTAATCCTTCTTTCATTTTTCTGTTATGTATTTTGATTTAAAAAAATGATTTGGAAGATCTGTATATGTTGATGATTGTAAACCATGTCTGTCATGGTTTACACTGCAGTATTTTATCTTGCTTATCCTATTTTTTTGTTCATAAAAAATATTTAACAGTTTTATGCATAAAATCTAGTTGTGCTTTTTATTATGGTTTCTGTCTTTGGTGTTTTTCTCAGAAAGGCCCTACCTCACTACTGTAGTGCAAGTCTATACTTTTCTTCTAATTAATTAAATTTTATTACAATTAATTCATGGTTTGAATTTTTCAATGTAACTTTTAATTCACATTAAGTTCATTTTAATGTGACATTCAAGATCGGGACTCAATTTTATTTGCTTCCAGTAACTTGTTTATCTAAACATGCTCCACACTAATTTAGAGTTGGAATCAGAAGAAAGAGTAGATTAAGTAAGTGAAAAAGGAAGATTTGAAAGAGCAGATGACCTCCAGGTTAAGGAGGCCCTGGATATTCAAAGGCCCTGAGGTGGAAAGGGGCCTTGTGATGTCAAGTTCGTAAAAAGGCTAGTATGACTGAAGCTCAGAACAGGGCAAGAGTAGTGTTATATGAGGCTGGAAGAGTAAGTGTAGACCCTGTATTTAGGGTCCTATTAAATACCTATTAGTTTTTGTTTCAGGGCAGTAGGAAGCCAAGACAGTATTTGAAGTGACAGCATAATTTTTACATTTTGAAGAAAACAAAATACACTTAGTTTGAAATTGGGATAAGGACTGGCAGAGAGCAGGAGTATATTAAGGAGACCATTGGGGGAGATTATGTTAGTAGCCTAAAGAATAGTTGATAGTAACTTAAGTGTGAGCAAGGGAGATGATAGAAATAGTACAATAGAATTAAAGATATTTAGAAGGAAAATAAAATTTGATTTAAGGAAAACATCAGTCAGAGGTTGTTTGGAGAATTAAAACTACTCCAAGATATTATGGATCAGGAAAGCAATTAACAGAGGGGACTGGGTATTTATTAACCAAGAGCTGGAAGAATCGAAGTGAGTGACAGCTATCATTAGATCTCAGGTTTCACCATTGGCTTTCAGGGAGCCAGCTGATCACAAGAACCATTGGAAAGGACTGCCATGATCATGTATGTCCCTTATACCTGGGTGAGTGATTCATAGGAATTTATCTGTAAGCCACTATGAAAGGGTTTGCCTGCTGATGCTGAAGACAAAGAAAAAGGCTTTCAGTTCTTGGACATTTGAAATTTCATGGTAATGCCTCTTATTGTAGCAGTCTAACCGAGAATTCACTGGCAGATACCCTGGTATCTAGGGTATCTAAGTTTCTGCCCATTATTCTCCAGGGGAGAAATATAGAAGGGAAAAATTGGGTTTGGGTTACTAGCAGACAGTTAACACAAGAAGTGAAAGAGATAAAGGTATTAATGATGACACCCATATTTCTGGCACAGGTGACTGGATGGATATAGTGTCATTCGATAAATATATACAGAAAACAGTATGGTCATGTTTGAGGGTACTACCAGAAGTGGGCTTCCCAGGTGGTGCTAGTGGTAAAGAAGCTGCCTGCCAGTGTGGGAGACTTAGGAGATGCGAGTTTGATCCTTGGGTCAGGAAGATCCCATGGAAAAGGAAATGGCAACCCACTCCAATATTCTGGCCTGGAGAGTCCCATGGACAGAGAAGCCTGGCAGGCTACAATCCATAGGATCGCAAAGAGTTGGACACAACTGAAGTGACTTAGCACACACCAGTAGGAGTATTTTCTGTATAAATAGTAAATATTTAACTGACACAAACATGTTTCTAGCATTGTTCTAAGTGCTTTATGTATGTTAACTCATTTAATCTTCACAAAATTTCATGAAGTAGGTATTAATATTATTTTCATAGAGGAGAAAAGTGGCACACCAAGAAGAAAATAACAAATGTTGGTGAGGATATAGAGAAAAGAAAACCTTTGTGCCCTGTTGATAGTGTAAACTGGCACAGCCACTATGGAAAACAGTGTGGAGGCACTGCAAGAAATTAAAAACAGAATTACTATATGGTCTAGAAACTCCATTTCTGGGTATTTAGTCAAAGAAAACAAAAACACAAAATTAAAAAGATATATACACCTCCATGTTCATTGCAGCATTTAAATATAGTGTACACACATACACACACACACACACACACGAGTGTGTGCTAAGTCACTCAGTCATGTCCAACCCTTTGTGACCCTTTGGACTGTAGCCCACTAGGCTCCTCAGTCTATGGGATTCTCCAGGCAAGGATACTAGAGTGGCCTGCTATGCCCTCCTCCAGGGGATTTTCCCGACCCAGGGATTGAACCTGCATCTCTTAAGTCTCCTGCATTGGCAGGAGGGTTCTTTACCACTAGCACCACCTAGGAAGCCCATACACATATACACACACACTCATAATGGACTATTTATGTTTATATAGTAATGGACTATACACACACACACACACACACATATTTAGCCATAAAAAAGAACATTTTGCCATCTGTGACTACATGGATTAATCTTGAGGGCTTATACTTGGTGAAATAAGTTAGAAAATAATTATATGATCTCACTTATATATGGAATCAAACAACAACAAACAGCCCCAAGCTCATGGATATGGAGAACAGTCTGGTGGTTGCCAGAGGCAGGAGTTGCAAGGGGTGGGAAAAATGGGTAAAAGAGGTTATGATAAAGTACAGCTTCCAGCAGTAAAATAAATGTCTTGGAGATGTAATATATAGCACACTGGCTATAGTTAACAATATTGTACATTTGAAAGTTGCTAAGAGAGTAGATCTTAAAATTTTTCATCATAATAAAATTTTTGTTGCTATTTATAGTGATGATATTAATTATTCTTTGGTCATTTCTCAATATATACAAATAATCATTGTACACCTGGAACTAATGTTAGATATTAATTTAAGAAACTTTGCAAAGAATACAGAGCTAATAAGTGGTGTAATTGAGATTTCATATCTGGCACTAGACTCTGTTATTTTAACCCCTAGAAACTGCTATGATCAAATTCATAAACTTGGTTTTGAACATATTGATTTAAAGATGCCTTTGAGACATTTTGAAAGAAATGTAGGCAATTAAAAAAAAAAAGAGTAGTTGTATGATTTGGAAGTGTAGAGGTGAGCTCGGTTGGAGATTTTGAGTCTTCTGCTGTATCATACCTTGTGGTTGGGAATAAAGTTGCCCAGGTAGTGAGTACAGAGTTAGAGGAGAGGAATGCTTGGAACTGAGTTTAAAGAAATGCAAACATTTGAGAGCTCTGTAGGCAAGATGTAAGCTTTCTAAGGACCCAGAGAAGGAACACTTAAAGATGTTGGAGTAAAAGTAGGAAATTATGATAGTCTAGAAAAGAATTTTTCAAAAGGAAAGTGCAGTAAAAAATGTATACATTGGTGACCTTATCCAGAGTTGATTTCCTCAAATGATAGTGATAGAAGCCACTTTAGTGTGGGCTAGGAGTGAAGTAGGGATGATAGAGACACCAAGTGTGGACTATTGTTGTGAGATGACAGATTCAGTTCTGGCTGCAGGAGAATTTTGCTCAAGAGGTGGTTTTTGTTTCTAATTGCTTGTTTTCAAGAGGGGCAGACTTAAATCCTCCCATTTCATTTCATTTTTTTAATGTTACATCAGTTAGAGTTTATTTTACTTGTTGTTCAGTTGCTCAGTCAGGTCTGATTCTTCGTGTCCCCATGAACTGTGGTACGCCAGGCTTGCCTGTCCTTCACCATCTCCCAGAGCTTATTCAAACTCATGGCCACTGAGTGGGTGATGCCGTCCAACCATCTCATCCTCTGTCCTCCCCTTCTCCTCCTGCCTTCAATCTTCCCAGTATCAGGATCTTTTCTAATGAGTCAAGTCTCTGAATTAGGCGGCCAAAGTATTGGAGCTTCAACTTCAGCATCAGTCCTTCCAATGAATATTCAGGACTTATTTCCATTAGGATTGATTGGTTTGATCTCCTTGCAGTCCAGGGAACTCTCAAGAGTCTTCTCCAACACCACAGTTCAAAAGCATCAATTCTTCAGCACTCAGCCTTCTTTATGGTCCGACTCTCACATCCATACATGACTACTGGAAAAACCACAGCTTTAATTAAATGGACCTTTGTTGTCAAAGTAATGTCTCTGCTTTTTAATATGTTGTCTAGATTGGTCATAGCTTTTCTTCCAAGGAGCAAGTGCCTTTTAATTTCATGGCTGCAATCACCATCTGCAGTGATTTTGGAGCCCAAGAAAACAAATTCTGGCACTGTTTCCATTGTTTCCCCATCTACTTGTCAGGAAGTGATGGGACTGGATGCCATGATCTTAGGTTTTTGAATGCTGAGTTTTCAGTCAGCTTTTTCACTCTCCTCTTTCACTTTTGTCAAGAGGCTCTTTAGTTCTTCTTCACTTCCTGCCATAAGGTGGTGTCATCTGCATATCTGAGGTTATCGATATTTCTCCCAGCAATCTTGATTCCAGCTTGTGCTTCATCCAGCCTGGCATTTCACATGATGCACTCTGCATATAAGTTAAATAAGCAGGGTGACAATATACAGCCTTGATGTACTCCCTTCCCAATTTGGAACCAATTGGTTGTTCCATGTCTGGTTCTAATGGTTGCTTCTTGACCTGAATACAAGTTTGTCAGGAGGCAGGTAAGGTGGTCTCTAAGAAAAGGAAATTTCTGACAGAAATGACCTTTAACAACATAGGAATAAATTCCCTTGAGTATTTGAAAAATTCACAAAGTTTTTCATTTCCAGCAAGAGTTGATGCAATAATCCAGCAATGTCAAAAGAAGCTGGGGTCGCTCCATCTCTAGGCTCTGTGTCTGCCTCATTTTCCATCTGGCTCCTGATCCAAGATGTCTGTTTCTAGTCAGTCTACATGCAGACTTCTCTTTCTTCCCTCAAATATGGAACGAAGTCTTTAAAAAATAATATTTTATTTTATATTGGAGTCCAGTTGATTAACAATTTTGTGTTAGTTTCAGGTGTACAGCTAAGTGATTCAGTTATACACACACACACACACATACATTCTTTTTTATATTCATTTCCATTATGGTTTATCACAGGATATTAAATATAGTTCCCTGTGCTATACAGGAGGTCCTTGTTGGTTATCTGTTTTAAATCTAGTAGTGTGTACATAAATAAATTCCCAGTTTATCCCTCCTCCCACCTTTCCCCTTTGGAAACCATAAGTTTTTTTCTAAGTCTTTGAGTCTATTTCTGTTTTGTAAATAAGCCCATTTGTCTTTTCTTAGATGCCACATATAAGTCATATCATATGATATTTGTCTTTCTCTGACTTCACTTAGTATGATGATCTCTGGGTTCATTTGTGTTGCTAAAAATGGCATTAATTCTTTTTAAAGGCGGTGTAATATTCCATTATATATGTGTGTGTGTGTGTGTGTGTGTGTATATGTATTACATCTTTATCCATTCATCTGTCAGTAGACATATAGGTTGCTTGAATGTCTTGGCTATTGTAATTAGTGCTGCAGTGAACATTGGGTTGTGTGTATTGTTTTGAATTATGGTTTTCCCAGGAGTGGGATTGCTGGATTATATGGTAATTCTATATTTAGTTTTTTAAGGAATCTCCATATTGTTCCCCATGATGGTTGTACCAATTTACATTCCCTTTCTCCACTCTCTCCAACATTTATTGTTTGTAGACTTTTTGATGATGGCCATTCTGAATGGTGTACATTTTTGATTTGCATTTTTCTAATAATTAGCAATGTTGAACATCTTTTCATGTGCCTGTTAGTCATCTGTATATCTTTTTTGGAGAAATGTCTATTTAGATCTTCTGACCATTTTTTGATTGGGTGGGTTGTTTTTTTTTTTTGATAATTGAGCACATGAGTTGCTAGTCAATTTTGGAGATTCATCCCTTGTCAGTCACATCATTTGAAACATTTTCTCCCATTCTGTGGGTTGTCATTTCATTTTGTTTATGCTTTCCTTTGTTGTGCAAAAGCTTTTGAGTTTAATAAGGTCCCATTTATTTTTGTTTTTAATTCCATTACTGTAGGAGATAGATCAAAAAAGATACTTCTGCAATTTATATCAAAGAGTGTTCTGCCTATTTTTTCCCTTAAGTTTTATAGTCAGGTATTATATTTAGGTCTTTAATCCATTTTGAGTATATTTTTGTACGTGGTGTTAAAGAATGTTCTACTTTCACTCTTTTACTTGTAGCTGTCTAGTGTTTTCAGCACCGTTTATTGAAGACTCTTTTCTCCATTGTATAGTCTTGTCTCCTTGGTTGTAGGTTGATAGACATAGATACGTGTGTTTGTCTCTGGGCTTTCTGTCCTGTTCCATTGATCTATGTTTCTGTTTTTGTGCCAGTGCCATACTGTTTTGATGAAGAATCTACTTGCGATGCATGAGACATGGATTTTATTCCTGGGTTAGGAAGATCCCCTGGAGATAGAAATGGCAACCCACTCCAGTATTCTTGCCTGGGAAATCCCATGGTCAGAGCAGCCTGGTGGGCTATAGTGGATGGGGTTGCAAAGAGTTGGACATGACTTAGCAACTAAACAACAACAACAGTAAAGTTTTACTATAATCAGAAGCCAGGGAGCCTGATGCCTCCAGCTCCATTTTTCTTTCTCAAGATTGCTTTGTCTATTCAGGGTCTTTCGTGTCTCCACACAAATTTTAATGGTGGCTCAGCTGGTAAGGAATCCACCTGCATTGTGGGAGACCTGGGTCTGATCCCTGGGTTGGGAAGATTCCCTAGAGAAGGGAAAGGCTTCCCACTCCAATATTCTGGCCTGGAGAATTCCGTGAACTGTATAGTCCATGGGGTCACAAAGAGTCCAACACGACTGAGCAACTCTCACATTCACTTTCTATGAAAAATGCCATTGGTAATTTGATAGGAATTGCATTGAATCTGTAGATTGCCTTGGGTAGTACAGTCATTTTCACAATATTGACTCTTTCAGTCTAGGAACATGGTATATTTTTTCCTCTGTTTGTGTCATCTTTGATTTCTTTCATTAGCATCTTATAATTTTTGGAGTACAGGTCTTTTGCAGGTTTATTCCTAGATATTTTCAAGAAAACTTTCTTAGAAACATGATAGAATTGCAGAGAAGTACGCATATGAATTTGAAGATGTTCATTTTCACCATATTTTTTTGATATTAGTGAAACCAGTATGACCAAGCATATGACATTTTTCTAGTAGTGTTTAGCTGCTCAGGGAAAGACATGGAATAAATAGATAGCTCAACCTCTTTACAATAAAAGATTTTGTCAGAGGCTCAACAAAACATAAAGAGACAAAGGGTTTTATGGTATTTATAAGAGCACTATTAAAATGATGATTCATGTTGATGTATGGCAAAACCAATACAATATTGTAAAGTAATTAGCCTCCAATTAAAATAAATAAATCTAAAAAAAAAAAGATAACCTGTTGATTCCAATTTGGATAAGAAGGTAAAAAAGAAGGGGATAATGAATTGAAGGAAATTAGAAGGATCAATGGGTTGACGGTCACATGGAGGATGAAGAATAGTCAATGTGATAATAGTTGTTAAACAAAAGTAGACAGATGGTGGGATGCATAGTTACTGATTGAGTGAAAGTGAAAGTCTCTCAGTCATGTCCAACTCTGGAGTGGGTAGTCTTTCCTTTCTCCAGGGGATTTTCCCAGCCCAGGGATCAAACCCAGGTCTCCCACATTGTGGGAAGATTCTTTACCAGCTGAGTCACAAGGGGAGTCCATTGATTGAGTAGCAGAACAGTTTTTATGTAACACAGTCTCAAGGTCATGAGACTGAGTGGCTGAGGTTGGAGAAAAGTCACTGAGATGAGATCAAGAGCTCAAGATGAGATCAAGATGAGATGAGAGGGCTGAATTGGATGTTTTTAAGTCAGTTAATTAGAGTCAATCAGATTATGGATATATCTGGGGAAGAAGACACTGACCCAGATGTATTTTTATATTTCATTCAGTTCAGTTCAGTTCAGTCGCTCAGTCGTGTCCGATTCTTTGCAACCCCATGAATTGCAGCACACCAGGCCTCCCTGTCCACCACCAACTCCCTCCTTACAGTCCAAGGGACTCTCAAGAGTCTTCTCCAACACCACAGTTCAAAAGCATCAATTCTTCGGTGCTCTGCCTTCTTCACAGTCCAACTTTCACATCCATATATGACCACAGGAAAAACCATAGCCTTGACTAGACGGACCTTAGTTGGCAAAGTAAAGTTATGTCAGTTGTGCTGTGCTATATTATCTGAACAGGAGTGAAATAGAAAAATGTTATAAATGTCTCAACATTGACAAAGAATCAACTATGTTGGTTAAGTTGTGGGATTCTCATTAGGCTCAGGGCCTGACCAGCTTCTCTAACAAAGAATGTGCTGCTACCAGTCTAAGGGGGTGATTATGGTGTTGAGTGGATTGTGGAGTAAGACAAAATTGAATTTGAATCCTGTTTTCATTAGGTACTTTAACTTACTCCTTTGAGTCTGAATTTTCAAATCACCAAAATGGGATTTGCAAGGTCAGTTGTATGGAGGAACTGTTAGGATGAAACCAGATAAAAGGAATGACTTATTGATTACAATGCCTAGAATTTAGCATGTGCTCAGTAAGTCTGAATTCTTCCTCTATGAGGAGACTCATCCAGGGAAACTGCAGTATTGAGGGGAAGACTTGTAAGCCCCCCCTACCCCCAGATATTAGAGAATAAATAGTTTTCTAAATTATAATTTTGTGCAAAAAGACAAGCAAATGAATAGTTTGCCAGAGGTGGCAAGATGCCTTACTTCCTAAATTTTTTTATAATATGGAAATTTAATTCCATTCTGTGGTGATTACAAATCAGTCTGTGGAGATAATTGCACCTAATTGTGATCTTGTCATGAAGAACTTTGTAGAGAGAAATGCAGCTAAACAATGAGGTTGATTACCTGAGGTTTACAGCATTCAGAGAAGTGACAAAAATAGGCCAGAGTCCTTGGCTGAATATTGATTACTAAATGAAAGCCCGGATTTTCTTTGAGATTCAAGAAGCATATATGTTTCCTCAGCTCTAATGAGGCCTGCATAAGGTAGTGGCAATCATAACCATGTAAGGATGGAAGATAGTGTTGTTACTAGAGAATACTCTCAAGTACAATTTATCGAGTATCCATCATGTGTCCCATGCTTTCTAAGCACTGACCAATCTTTACAAACACTCCTGGGGTGGGAAATTGATCCCCAGTTCCAGACGAGGTGACTGAGTTTGGACAGTTGAAATTACTCACCAAAGGCTATTGTTTGACCAACGTTTCTTTAAAGTCCAAGTCTACCCGCTATATCATCCTGCCTCCTAGGCAAAACTCTGAGAGCATAGGTGTTATGTTTCTGGATCTTTCTAAAAGAAAAACAGCAAAATTTCTTAGACTGTATTAGTCAAGAGTTTTCCAGAGAAACGGAACCGATAGGATGTGCATATGTATGGAGAAAGATTTATTATGAGGAGTTGGCTTATGCAGTTATGAAGGCTGGCAAATCTGCTGAGTGGGCTGGCAAGCTGGACTTCACTTTTCCACTGGTGCAATTCCAGTCTGCTGGAGGATTCCCTCTTGCTCAGGGATACTGGTATTTTTGTTTTATTCAGTCTTTCAACTGATTGGATGAGGCCTACCGACATTATAGAGGGCCCCCTGCCACTCACACTTAACTGATTTAAATGTTAATATCATTTAAAAAGAGCTTCTCCAACTTGTTGAATAAAATTAACCCTCCAGAGACTTAGATGAGTCTATTTTTTTAAAGCTCATTTCTCCAGGAGGTAGAATTTACCAGGCACTGATATAATTTCCTACCTTGATAGTTAGCAGAGCCCATTTAGTGGGCTCATGGAAGATTACAGCAGGTTGGATGATGCTGCAACACCTTAAGAATGAGCTATGGTTCATAGATTCATAGAAAATAAAATTCTAATTGCAAAAATTCAGTCTCTGAGATTCAACCTTCAAAGTTTCCACTCCAGGGGATACCAACAGTCCTCTTTGACTAACTTTGTGATCATCATCTCTATCATCATCAGTAATGATGATAACAGTTAACATTTACTGACTGGAGCTTGTGTGGTTGGCACTGGTTTTGAGCACTTTTTGTGTGTTACCTCATTTATGTCAGCACTAGGAGGGAGGTGAGGTACTATTTATTCTTTTACATCTTTTTTCAACATGCATGGAAAGAGTTTCCCAGAAGTTTGTAAACTGGCTATGGTAATACAGCTAGTAAAGTGTGGATTCAGGATTCAAAAAAGGCAGTTTGCTATGCATAAAGATGACTTGGGGTCATCTTTGGGATCACCTAATGCATATTTGCCTGAAATCTTTCATTATTCATCATAGCATCTGACATTGTTACTTTAAAAAGAATCAAACCTTTGGAAAATCAAACAACCTACATTCGGTACTAATTGTGGATCTGGTGCCCATGTAGGGCTTCCCTAGTAGCTCAGCTGGTAAAGAGTCCACCTGCAATGCTGGAGACCCTGGTTCGATTCCTGGGTCAGGAAGTTCCCCTGGAAAAAGGAATAGGATACCCACTCCAATATTCTTGGGCTCCCATGTAGGTGTAGAGGATAGAAAGAATAGTAAAGAAGACTCCCTACTTCAAAGAGCTTGTGGTTGTTGCGGAGGGGATATTTCCCCTCTACCTGTCTACAGTTCCTGTGGCTGGACTAACAATAAAATTGACAAAAGACAGATACCAAGTTAATGAACCATTTCAATTCTCTCTGGAGTCTTGAGTGGGTCAGAGCAAAGAACTTGGATAATTTGGTGGACTCTTAGGCAAATGCATTTAGCAGGACACTACTAGGACTTGTTGAGTAAAATAAACCATAATAATAATAGATATGATTTGGTAAGAGCTCACTAGCCCACTGAGGTAGGCCATGAGACATCAAGTATGTTAATTGCATCTGACTGTTTCTCGTATTCTAGTAACATGTGAGCTTCATGAAGATGGGGGGCATTCTGCCTTGTCATTGCTGACTCTCTAGCCTCTGGTAGAGAGACAGAAACTTCGAGGGTGCTCAGTAGGTCTTTGCAAAATAAATGGGTGGATGTGACAGTTCACTTATGGTCATTCTTTGCTCTGTCAAAATGTGATAGTCAGAACTGGGTGATTTTTTTTTTTTTAACCTAAGTAGAATGTAGCCTTTGTAGTCAGTAGGACTTGAATATTATCACCATTTTTCCATTTACATAAAATGTGACCAAAATTACTTTTAAGCCCAATTTCCTTGTCTAATTCTGCTAAGATGGCAGTAGCAGCAGTTCATAGTCTTGTAATTTTCCCTAATGACACCCTCTCCACCCATAAACAAAGAGCATCTAGGAAGCAAAATAAGCAGACCATGAAAGCCAGGAGGAGCATGTACAATGAAATTATGACAAGGTGTCCTCAAAGCCCCAAAGACAAACAGCAGGAATAACCATCAGCCACTACAAAACCTGTGTGGCATCAGTATTTGTGTGGGATGAAGAAGGAATCATAGGAGTCTCTGATGGACATAGGAACAGGAGAATCCCAAAACAGACAACAAGGATTCACTGAAAATCACTGTAGACTAATTTGAAAACATCTACTGAAACAGGGAGGGGTTTTGTCCAATCTAACAGCAGGTGAATGTAAAGGTTCGCATGACTGTACATATTTCCTTGCTAGAACTTTCTCTCCATCCCCCCATACTCTACCTGTATCACTCATATTCACTGTTCAGCTTTAGGCTTAGCTATCACTTTGCCTGATGTATGATTTTCTTACTGCTTCCATAACAAAAGCCCTCAAACTGATTGGCTAAAAACAAGATAATGTTTTAATCTTCAGGTTCTGTAGTTTGAAAGTGCAACAGAGGTTTCACTAGGTTAAAAATCCAGGTGTCAGTGGGGCTTCCTTTCTGGAGGCTCAAGAGCATCCATTTCCTTTCTTTCCAGCTCCTGTAAGTGACCCACTTCCTTGGTTCATGATCCTTTCCCTCCATGTCCAAAGTCAATGTCAGGGAGATTCAGGTTTCTTGACATCACATCACCTCAACTTCCTCTTCTGTAATCAAATCCCCATTTACCTCCCTCTTATACTTTTAAGGACCCTTGAGATGATATTGGAGCTACCTGGTCAGTTCAGTTCAGTCACTCAGTTGTGTCCGACTCTTTGCGACCCCACGAATCGCAGCACACCAGGCCTTCCTGTCCATCACCAGTTCCCGGAGTTCACTCAAACTCATGTCCATCGAGTCAGTGATACCATCCAGCCATCTCATCCTCGGTCATCCCCTTCTCCTCCTGCCCCCAATCCCTCCCAGCATCAGAGTCTTTTCCAATGAGTCAACTCTTCGCATGAGATGGCCAAAGTATTGGAGTTTCAGCTTTAGCATCAGTCCTTCCAATGGACACACAGGGCTGATCTCTTTTAGAATGGACTGGTTGGATCTCCTTGTAGTCCAAGGGATTCTTAAGAGTCTTCTCCAGCACCGTTCAAAAGCATCAATTCTTCAGCGCTCAGCTTTCTTCACAGTCCAACTCTCACATCCATACATGACCACAGGAAAAACCATAGCCTTGACTAGATGGACCTTAGTTGGCAAAGTAATGTCTCTGCTTTTCAATATGCTATCTAGGTTGATCATAACTTTCCTCCCAAGGAGTAGTCTTTTAATTTCATGACTGCAGTCACCATCTGCAGTGATTTGGGGGCCCCCCAAAATAAAGTCTGACACTGTTTTCACTGTTTCCCCATGTATTTCCCATGAAGTGAAGGGACCAGATGCTATGATCTTCGTTTTCTGAATGTTGAGCTTTAAGCCAACTTTTTCACTCTCCTCTTTCACTTTCCTCAAGAGGCTTTTTAGTTCCCCTTCACTTTCTGCCATAAGGGTGGTATCATTTGCATATCTGAGGTTATTGATATTTCTCCCAGCAATCTTGATTCCAGCTTGTGCTCCTTCCAGTCCAGTGTTTCTCATGATGTACTCTGCATATAAGTTAAATAAGCAGGGTGACAATATACAGCCTTGATGTACTCCTTTTCCTATTTGGAACCAGTTTATTTTTTCATGTCCAGTTCTAACTGTTGCTTCTTGACCTGCATATAGGTTTCTCAAGAGGCAGGTCAGGTGGTCTGATATTCCCATCTCTTTCAGAGTTTTCCATAGTTTATTGTGATCCACACAGTCAAAGGCTTTGGCATAGTCAATAAAGCAGAAATAGATGTTTTTCTGGAACTCTCTTGCTTTTTTGGTGATCCAGCAGATGTTGGCAATTTGATCTCTGGTTCCTCTGCCTTTTCTATCATGCATCAAAACTTGAACATCTGGAAGTTTATGGTTCACATATTGCTGAAGCCTGGCTTGGAGAATTTTGAGCATTACTTTACTAGCGTGTGAGATGAGTGCAATTGTGTGGTAGTTTGTTAGTTTCTCTTCATATTAAACCAGTACTTTTAAACCAGGTAGATAGCTACCATGAGAACGTTATGTGACAGGTAGTGTGGCAAGCGCTGTTATATGGTACTACCTTATTTAGTATCCATACTTCTAAAGGATAGATTTTGCACCCAAGGAAAGTGAAAGTTCAGATGGCTAAATATTATGCTTGAGATCCAAGAGCTTGTTAGGTGAGAACAATTTCTAAACCTTGGCAATCTAAGTCTGATCTTCACCTTTAAACATATGCTCTAGTGGTAGTTGTGGTACTTAGAATGCAAGTTAGCAAGTGTCAAGTGCTGATGACAAATTGGTACTTGACATCTTTTCTGCCAGTTTTTCCTAGAGCACAAAGTGCCTCATTCCTGATCTCTACCCTGAAATTCTTTCAGAGGATGCTACAGGGCAGGAGCTACAGCAGGTCATGATTTAATCCTTATAGATGTAGATGGTGGTGGTGGTTTAGTTGTGTCTGACTCTTGTGACCCCATGGACAGTAGCCTGCCAGGTTTCTCTGTCCATGGGATTCTCCAGGTAAGAATACTGGAGTGGGTTGCCATTCCCTTCTCCAGGATATCTTCCCAACTCAGGAATCGAACCCAAGTCTCCTGCATTGCAGGCAGATTCCTTACCAACTGAGCTACCAGGGAGCTACCTGGATAACCTACAATAACCTCTCCATTTCAAGATCCCTCAAGTAATCAGCTAAGTCCTTTTGGTTATATATGCTAATAGATTACAGGGTTCCAAAGATTAGGACATGGATATCCTGGGGGGATGAGCAGTAATTAGGGGGTACATTATTCTGCTACCACACCTGAGAAGCTTTTCCTGCCCCAAGATGGCATTGGATACCCCTCTCCTGAGAGCCTGTGGATGCTGGCCTGCTTCCCTGTTGGTTTGTCTGTCACATGTATAAGATGGAGTCTTCCTTAAAAGCAAATATGTATCTTTGCCACTGAGTTCCCAAAATCCAGCACACTGCTGTTCAACATAAATTTAATATGATCCACATATGTTATCTTAAATATTTTAGTGGCCACACACACACACAAACCTGGTACAATACATTTAAAGACTATATTTTATCTAACCAAATGTGTCCCAAATGTTATCTTTTCAACAGGTAATCAATATAAAGTTATTAATGAGATATTTTACGTTCATTTATTTGGACTACATCTTTGAAGCCCCATCTGTATTTTTGTACCTACAGCCTATCTCATTTCGGACCAGCCACCATTCAGATGCTCAGAGACCACCATATGGGACAGCTCAGCACCATCCCTGGTGTTTAGGAGCACTCCAGGTGCATTTGTCTAATAATTGGGGAAGGGGACGGATGTGCAGCCAACAGGAGAGCTGACTCTTAGAAGTGAGTGCCAGCTTCATGGAGCTACCGAGTTCATGGCTTAAGTTTATTAGATTTTACATAAAAAACAGAAACAAAATCAAGTGCCTTGTGAGCATAGGTCTTTCAGTTTCTAATCTGGCAGTGTGCACACTCAGATCAGTTTCCTGGGGTGAGAGAGCAGCCGCTGCAGTAAACATTTACTCAGAGTCCTCTTCCAAGGCTCCCAGGAGCGGGAGGTAATTAGCTCTTGAGGCGAAAAACGTATTTTCGCCACATTTCCAAAGGCTTGCCTCACTTTCATGTATACCTCCTTCAAAAACTGTCCTCAAACTGTATGTTGAAAGCTGACCCTGCTAACTCTGGTTCCCCAAATCTCTTTGAAGTCACAGAACAGCCTGAAAACAAAGCATTTTCTCAGTCCTGGGACAGAAAAATAAACACACATTCCTCCTGAAGGGAGACCCCAGCCTCTGAACTTCAGAACTCCGTCTGCCAGGGGAGGCTGGCTGGTGTCCAGGACTCCGTCTCCACCAGAATCCCCCATCCTCTGCTTTGTTGTTTCAAAAAGCCGGATCCCCATAATGCATGCTTACATTTCCTCACGACCAGCACAAGGCAGAATTCTCTGAATTGAGCTATGTGTGGAGGCCTGTGATCTAGCAAGACATTAAACTATAATCAGAAGCAAATTGTTGCTCCCCCTGCCAACAGATGGACTATAAACAGAGATAGTCACATAACCACAGCATTCTGCATGGTTCTTTTCTGCTTTGTACATTCAACAAGGCAAAGAACCAGCCACATAGTAGGTTGCTAAATGGTGTTGCATGCATGCATGCCATGGACTCTCCTTTCTTGCCTCCAGCTTTGCAGAGGGAACGGGGACAGAGATCTATTGATGGGGATCATGCCATCCTTATGAAAGAGCACCACATTTCAATACAATCCATCACTATCAAAGAGACGAGAAAGGGACATACGCCCAAAGATGTTAGGCTGTAGGCTTTCACATTGTCTAAAATGAAGACAAATCTCAAGGCAAACCAGACACTGCCTAGAACCTGAGGATCACTTTGTGTTCTGTGGAGCAGGACTGGCAGGTTTTCTGGTTTCTGCTAAAACAACCCAGCTGCAGGGAAGACTCTGTGACTGGAGTGAACATAGAGACAAAAATCAAGTTGTGGAGGCTCTCTCTGCATCCATGCTGTGTAATAGGTTTCTGTCTGTTAAAGTCATAAATTGCAACTTAGTTTATTTGTTTCTAGTTCACCTGCATGGTTCAATTTCTCCAAGCTTCCTTTAACTCTGCTGCTGCTGCTGCTGCTGCTGCTAAGTCGCTTCAGTCGTGTCCGACTCTGTGCGACCCCATAGACGGCAGCCCACCAGGCTCCCCCATCCCTGGGATTCTCTAGGCAAGAATACTGGAGTGGGTTGCCATTTCCTTCTCCAGTGCATGAAAGTGAAAAGTGAAAGTGAAGTTGCTCAGTCGTGTCTGACTCTTAGCGACTCCAGGGACTGCAGCCCACCAGGCTCCTCCATGCATGGATTCTCCAGGCAAGAGTACTGGAGTGGGGTGCCATTGCCTTCTCCATCCTTTAACTCAGTGTGCTTAAAAAAAGAAAAGAATGTTATTTATTGGGAACATAAAAGGAAACGTAAAGATAGAAATGGCATCATTGTCTTACACCTCTTCATTCTGCTACTCCTAGGCATGAGGGAGAAAGGTCTCACAGATTTGAGCACAATTTCTCTTGCAAATGATATAAGGTGTGTGTGTGTTCAGTCATGTCTGACTTTGTGTGACCCCATGGACTGCAGCCCACCAGACTCCTCTGTCCATGGGATTTTCCAGGCAAGAATACTGGAATGGGTTGCCATTTCCTCCTTCAGGGCATCTTCCTGTCCCAGGGATAGAACCCATGTCTCCTGTGTCTCCTGCATTGACATGCAGATTGTTTACTACTGAGCCCCTTGGGAAGCTCAAATGATACAGACTACAGCAGTCATATGGGCAAGTGTTCATGTTTCCAATCATAGGAGAGGAGGTTGATCCTAGGACATAACTTTAATAGGGAGCCAAATAAAACAACTGGAGAATCCACAGCACCCCGCCTTCTGTAGCTCCAGCCTTTTACTGCCTCACTGTTCCAAGGTTGCCACTTCAGGGGAGAGATGTGGGTATATTTATATCTGCATGCATGGACTTGATTTTTCACTAGCATATTCTGTCTTAAGACCAGACAGAGCTTCTGATTTTCACTCATGGGGTCTTTGAGCCACTTTATGAACTTTAAACAGACCTATGTTTTTCCTTTCTTTCCTGTCCAGCGAGAGTGGGGAATCATTATACACATACATAGTTTCAAACATGTCTTCTTTAAACGCTAGTTCTCCACATTTGATAATTAAAGATAAAAACTTGGACATAGATGCACGCTAACATGGAAAACTAAAATTGTTAGCCAGTTTTTTAAGGCCAGATGGTGGGCAGTGAAGAATAAAGTCAAGTTGAGGAATTGCTTGAGGCTAGGTCTTGCCTGGAAAATCCCATGGACAGAGGAGCCTGGTAGGCTGCAGTCCATGGGGTTGCTAAGAGTTGGGAATGACTGAGTGACTTCACTTTCACTTTTCACTTTCATGCATTGAAGAAGGAAATGGCAACCCACTCCAGTGTTCTTGCCTGGAGAATCCCAGGGATGGGGGAGCCTGGTGGGCTGCCGTCTCTGGGGTCGCACAGAGTCAGACACGACTGAAGCGACTTAGCAGCAGCAGCAGCAGCAGCAGCAGGATATGGTAGATGTTGCGAAGTATTCATGAGTAATCTATTTTAGGGAAATGCAGGACCAAGTGGTGTGGGCTAGTTCAGAGTCTAAACTTTTTATGCAACCATGGGAAAGAACAGGCCAAAAATTTCATTTAAGTCAAATGAAAAGAATTACTGGAAAGCAGATTTGGGGCACAAGGAAGTCAGAAAATTTTCTTGGAAGGTGAGTAGGGACAGATAAACCAACAAAGAAGGTAGAACCACTGAGTTAGTTTTCCTACTTCTTGTTCTGGCTGTGCATGTCATTGCTGAGTGTAAGCAAATAAGTTTTGCAGCTGTGTGCTACAGACCATAAAGGAAGGCTACTAGTAAATTAAACCTTGTTTGTTTGTTTGTTTATTTTGGCTACTGGAAGCTGACACTTTATTTGTCCAATATTTTTTTCATTGTAACCGTAAAATAATGAAATAATAGCAATCATAATCGATGGCTGGAGTTCCATCTATTTGAAAGCTATAAAATTTTGGTAGGCAATTAAATGTTTGGATTGATGATTCTGAAACTGACGTTTCATATGTTTTCTCTAAAGTTGGAGGCTTCTATAACATTGGGACGGCCAAATAAATTTGGTTCATCTATTCGATGGTGTTTTTCCTGGCCTTGTTTTACTAACTGCTTGGCTGTGGTATTAGGCTATTATTAATATGATTGCCATATTGAACTTAGGTCAAGTATATGGCTCAGAAATTGAGAGCATTTCTCTTTTACCATGTCCTAAATGAGTTAAAAATGGAAAATGGTAAATGCTATAATGAGGTGAATTGGCATGAGAAATGGGGCTAGAAGATCCTGGCTATGTTTCTTGGTCACTTAGTTCTCTTTAGGACTGGGCACCAGCAGCTCTTAAGCAAATAATATTGTTTTTGTATTTTTTTAGTGGTAATACTTGTTTTTCCAGAAAATGAACTTTAGATGCTCAAAATTGGATTATATATAATTCTGATCTGAGTATCATACATCTACTTACCTCTTTTTACTTCCCTTCCTTTCACTAATCATCCCTGGCCCCAAATTTCATTTCTCCTTATCACAGGCACCCATTCTTTTTCTTTTCCTTTTTAGTCAGGCAATTCAGTCTTACTAGTTTTCAGTTCAGTTCAATCATTCAGTTATGTCCAACTCTTTGCTACCCCATGCACTGCAGCATGTCAGGCTTCCCTGTCCTTTACCATCTCCTGGACCTTGCTCAAACTCATGTCCATTGGGTTGGTGATGCCATCCAATCATCTCATCCTCTGTCATCCCCTTCTCCTCCTGCCTGCAGTCTTTCTCAGCATCAGGGTCTTTTCCAATAAATTGGCTGTCCACATCAGTTAGCCAAAGTATTGGAGCTTCATCTTCAATATCAGGGTTGAGTTCCTTTAGGATTGACTGGTTTCCTTGCAGTCTGAGGGACTCTCAAGAGTCTTCTCCAACACCACAGTTCAAAGGCATCACTTTTTCAGTGCTCAGCCTTGTTTATGATCCAACTCTCACATCCACACATGACCACTGGAAAAACCATAGTTTTGACTAGACAGACCTTTGTTGGCCAAGTAATGTCTCTGCTTTTTAATATGCTGTCTAGGTTTGTCATAGCTTTTCTTCCAAGGAGCGTCTTTTAATTTCATGGCTGCAGTCACCATCTGCAGTGATTTTGGAGCCCCCCAAAAAGAAAACCTGTCATATGCTTACATTGTTTCCCCATCTATTTGCCATGAAGTGATGGGACTGGATTCCATGATCTTAGGTTTTTGAATGTTGAGCTTTAAGCCAACTTTTTCATTCTCCTCTTTCACTTTCATGAAGAGGCTCTTCAGTTCCTCTTCACTTTCTGCCGTAAGGATAGAGTCATCTGCCTAGCTGAAGTTATTGATATTTCTCCTGACAATCTTGATTCCAGCATAATGTGTACTATGGTGATTATAGTTAATAATACTGTATTGAATATTTATAAGTTTCTAAAAGGACAATTCTGAAAAATTCCTATTATGAGAATAAGAAAAGTTCTGTAATTATGTGCTGTGAGAGGTGTTAACTGAACTTACTATAGTGATCATTTTTCTATATTAATATAAATATTGAACATTATGTTGTACACCTGAAACTAATATGTCAATTATACCACAACAAAAATAAACAAGTAAAACAAAAATAAAGAGTCAAAACCATATATTCAGAAACTATTAAGACTGAAAATTAAGGAACTAAGCATTCAATTCAAGAAGTCTGCCAAAAAGCAATAAAATAATCCTCAAAGAAAGCAACGGATGTAGAAAAGCATGAGATGAAACTCATAGAAATGTTGAAAGGATTGAAGCTGACTCCAGCTGGGTCTTCTGCCAAATTGAAGTGTGAGGATACATGCTCTAGTAAGCAACTCTTTTGTCTAATAATAATATCTATGGAGATATTTCCTATGATTGATGAGATATTGAACTTTGTGATTACAACTGCCAGACCAGTCCACTGAAGCTTATTCTCCAGGAGATCTTCATGTTAAATTTTAAACTTAGGCACCATGCTGAGCTGAGAGCCTGGAAATCCTTGCTTTTCACCCCTCTGCTAGCATGCTATTGCTGGAAAAAATTTGTCATTTATCATTATTTCCCATGAAAGTGTTAACCGTCTTTGAAGAATTCTTTTAGAAATTTCACCATTCTTTTTTCTCCAAATGAATGTTCGTGCTTCCGTGACCTACCATATAGACACAAAGCTAAATTAATGCCCCTGTCTGTCACCAGAATCTAAGAATAACCTTTGGCATTTAGAATTCTTCATTCACAAAGTTATCTTAAATCTACTGCTCTTTAAATAGTAAATATTTGGATTTTGTATTATGATTCAAATTGAGTAGCAATTGCTTTTACAGCTGACAGCATTATCTTAATAAAAAGCATTTGGCTTCCAAAAGTAAAACTTTATTTCAAGATTGAATTTCTCTATAATTTTAGTGACTCAGAATATATCAAACCAGATATTAATGTTCAAGTCAGTTTTTACATTTTATAGATAGCCTTTTGTGTTTCTAGTACATAAAGAATGAATAAATCAACCAAATCAACATACTACATTTATTTACCAAGGCTATGTTTTTACTACTTTTCAGAAATGTATTATGTGGCACTGTTGCCTAATATACTCTGAGAATATTGTTTCCCTCTGTGTTTTCTGGTATAATCTGGAAAAATAAAAACCAGAAGCAAACATAATTCTGTCATTCTATTTTTATTGGAAGCAAGGCATTTGTTATTATCTGCTTTTGGGAAAATAAAGGTAGTATCTCGGATTTGGAAAATTTCCCAGACTTAAAAATAATATTTGACAGTGTGGGGAGCAGGGCCAGTGTGGTCCCTTTTGTCTAGGCAGAATAAGCCAGTGTATTTGAAGTTAGATTTTTCTCTGTACGTAGTCAAACAAATCTCTTTCATGCGTGGATGTAATTGTAGAGGTGCTGAAAACCAAGGAAGAAGCATTACATTTTGACAGTAACTTGTCAGGAATGAACTCTTAAAGAGAATCAATATGCTATTGTGGTTGAGTTCAGCTTTTGAATCAGACATATTTGACTCTAATTCTATCTCTAATTCTTACTACCTGTCTGACCTTACTTTTCAGATCTCTAAAATGGGAATGATAGTTCATAGTTCAGTCGCTCAGTTGTGTCCAACTCTTTGAGACCCCATGAATTGCAGCACGCCAGGCCTCCCTGTCCATCACCATCTCCCAGGGTTCACTCAGACTCATGTCCATCGAGTCAGTGATGCCATCCAGCCATCTCATCCTTGGTCATCCCCTTCTCCTCCTGCCCCCAATCCCTCCCAGCATCAGAGTCTTTTCCAATGAGTCAACTCTTCACATGAGGTGGCCAAAGTACTGGAGCTTCAGCTTTAGCATCACTCCTTCCAAAGAAATCCCAGGGCTGATCTCCTTCAGAATGGACTGGTTGGATCTCCTTGCAGTCCAAGGGACTCTCAAGAGTCTTCTCCAACACCACAGTTCAAAAGCATCAATTCTTCGATGCTCAGCCTTCTTCACAGTCCAACACTCACATCATACATGACCACTGGAAAAACCATAGCCTTGACTAGATGGACCTTAGTTGGCAAAATAATGTCTCTGCTTTTGAATATGCTATCTAGGTTGGTCATAACTTTTCTTCCAAGGAGTAAGCGTCTTTTAATTTCATGGCTAGAGTCACCATCTGCAGTGATTTTGGAGGCCCAAAAAAGAAAGTCTGACACTGTTTCTACTGTTTCCCCATCTATTTTCCATGAAGTGATGGGACCGGATACCATGATCTTCGTTTTCTGAATGTTGAGCTTTAAGCCAACTTTTTCGCTCTCCTCTTTCACTCTCATCAAGAGGCTTTTGAGTTCCTCTTCACTTTCTGCCATAAGGATGGTGTCATCTGCATATCTGAGGTTATTGATATTTCTCCCGGCAATCTTGATTCCAGCCTGTGTTTCTTCCAGTCCAGCGTTTCTCATGATGTACTCTGCACATAAGTTAAATAAGCAGGGTGACAATATACAGCCTTGATGCACTCCTTTTCCTATTTGGAACCAGTCTGTTGTTCCATGTCCAGTTCTAACTGTTGCTTCCTGACCTGCATACAGATTTCTCAGGAGGCAGGTTAGGTGGTCTGGTATTCCCATCTCTTTCAGAATTTTCCACAGTTTATTGTGATCCACACGGTGGGAATGATAATAGCAGCTAAATCATTAGCTTGTTATAAAAATTAAATGAAACCAAATTTAGGGGGGCGGTCCTAAGATGGCAGAGGAATAGGATGGGGAGACCACTTTCTCCCCCACAAATTCATCAAAAAAAAAAAAAAATTTAAACGCTGAGTAAATGCCACAAAACAACTTCTGAATGCTGACAGAAGACATCAGGCACCCAGAAAAGCAGCCCATTGTCTTTGAAAAGAGGTAGGAGAAAATATAAAAGACAAAAAAAAAAAAAGGAGACAAAAGAGGTGGGGACGGAGCTCTGTTCCGGGAAGAGAGTCTTAAAAAGAGAGAAGTTTCCAAACACCAGGAAACACTCTCACTGCCGGGTCTGTGGCGAGCCTTGGAAGCTCAGAGGGCAACATAATAGGGAGGAAAAATAAATAATTAAAACCCACAGATTACGAGCCCAACAGTAACTCCCCCAGCGGAGAAGCAGCGCAGACTCCTGCACCCGCCACTAGCAAGCGGGGGTTGGGCAGGGAGGCGGGGGCTGCAGTGCTTAGAGTAAGGATCAGAGCCGAATGCCCCGAGGGTAACCAGAGCGAACTAACTTGGGCTAGCAAACCAGACTGTGGGATAGCTACCATGCGAAAAGCTCTAACATAAGACACCGCAAAGACCGCACACAGAACAAAGGGCAGAACAGAATTAGTCGGCTGCGGACCATCCCCCTCCAGTGACAGGCAGCCAGAGCCGGAAGGGCCGGAAGGGGGCAATCGCAGCCCCAGAGAGACATTATCTACCAAACTGCAAGCAGGCTTCTTTGCTAACTAAGACTTCTTGGGGTTCTGGACAGTCATCATCTACCTGAGAAATTGCACCCGTTGTACACCCAGAAAACTGAGCAGCAGGGACAGGAGAGGCGATAAGCCGCAGCAACTGCGCTCACCAAACACTTGAGCTACTTGGACCTGGGAAGGGCACAAAATGCAGGCCCAACTGAGTCTGCATCTCTGAGGACTACCTGAGTACCTGGACCTGAGCAGCTTAGACCTGGGAGGTGCATGCAGCCCAGGGCCGGCCTCGGATGGTTCCTGGTGGAGCAACCTAGAGCCTGAACTGTGTGTGCCACGAGCTGGGGCAGGCCCAGTGTGGCCGAGACACTGCGAGCACACACCAGGGTTATGTGTTTGTGGCGTCCCTTCCTCCCCACAGTGCGACTGAACAAGTGAGCCTAAAAAAAGTGTCCACCACCGCCCCCTTGTGTCAGGGCAGAAATCAGACACTGAAGAGACCAGCAAACAGAAGAAGCTAAAACAGAGGGAACCGCCTTGGAGGTGACAGGTGCAATAGATTAAAACCCTGTCGTTAGTACCAACTACATAGGAAGGGGCCTAGATCTTGAGATATATAAGCCGGACCAAGGAACTATCCGAAAATGAATTGATCCCACACTACACACAATACCACCAGAGAAAATCCTAGATATATCTTTACATTTTTATGATCATTCTTTTTTTTTTAACTTTTTAAAATTTTAAAGTCTTCTATTACTCCTTTAATTTTCATTTTTATAACCTATTACTTTTCAAAAAAAAGACCCTATTTTTAAAGCAAACTTCATATATATATATATATTTTAATAATTTTTGTGACTTTGTGTTTTTCTTCTTCTTTTCTTTAATATTGTCTTTTTGAAAATCCAACCTCTACTCTAGATTTTTAATCTTTGCTTTTTGGTATTTGTTATCAATTTTGTACCTTTAAAAACCCAATCTTCAGTACCCATTTTTACTTGGGAGCAAGATTACTGGCTTCACTTCTCTCTCCTCCTTTGGACTCTCCTTTTTCTCCACCAGGTCACCACTGTCTCCTCCCTACCCCCTCTCTTCTCTACACAACTCTGTGAATCTCTGTGTGTTCCAGACGGTGGAGAACACTTAGGGAACTGATTACTGGCTGGATCTGTCTCTCTCCTTTTCATTTCCCCCTTTTATCTTCCTGGCCACCTCTGTCTCCTTCCTCCCTCTTCTCTTCTCTGTATAACTCCATGAAGATCTCTGAGCGGTCCAGACTGTGGAGAGCACATAAGGAAATGATTACCGGCTAGCTTGCTCTCTCCTCTTTTGATTCCACCTCATCTCATTCGGGTCACCTCTAACTCCCCCCTCCCTCTTCTTTTCTGCATGTAACTCTGTGAACCTCTTTGGGTGTCCCTTACTGTGGAGAAACTTTTCATCTTTAACCTAGATATTTTATCAATGGTGCTGTATAGAAGGAGAAGTCTTGAGACTACTGTAAGAATAAAACTGAAAACCAGAAGCAGGAGGCTTAAGCCCAAATCCTGAGAACATCAGAGAACTCCTGACTCCAGGGAACATTAATTGATAGGAGCTCATCAAACACCTCCATACCCACACTGAAACCAAGCACCACCCAAGGGCCAACAAGTTCCAGAGCAAGACATACCACACAAATTCTCCAGCAACATAGGAACACAGCCCTGAGCTTCAATATACAGGCTGCCCAAAGTTACCCCCAAACCACTGACATTTCATAACTCATTACTGGACACTTCATTGCACTCCAGAGAGAAGAAATCCAGCTCCACCCACCAGAACACCGACACAAGCTTCCCTAACCAAGAAGCCTTGACAAGCTACTGATACAACCCCACCCACAGCGAGGAAACTCCACAATAAAGAGAACTCCACAAATTGCCAGAATACAGAAAGGCCACCCCAAATGGAGCAATATAAACAAGATGAAGAGACAGAGGAATACCCAACAGGTAAAGGAACAGGAGAAATGCCCACCAGACCAAACAAAAGAGGAAGAGATAGGGAATCTACCTGATAAAGAATTCTGAATAGTGATAGTGAAAATGATACAAAATCTTGAAATAAAAATGGAATCACAGATAAATAGCCTGAAGACAAGGATTGAGAAGATGCAAGAAAGGTTTAACAAGGACCTAGAAGAAATGAAAGAGTCAATATATAATGAATAATGCAATAAATGAGACCAAAAACACTCTGGAGGCAACAAATAGTATAATAATGGAGGCAGAAGATAGGATTAATGAAGTAGAAGATAGAATGGTAGTAATAAGTGAATCAGAGAGGAAAAAAGAAAAACGAATTAAAAGAAATGAGGACAATCTCAGAGACCTCCAGGACAAGATGAAACGCTCCAACATTCGAAATATAGGAGTCCCAGAAGAAGAAGACAGAAAGAAAGACCATGAGAAAATACTTGAGGAGATAATAGTTGAAAACTTCCCTAAAATGGGGAAGGAAATAATCACCCAAGTCCAAGAAACCCAGAGAGTTCCAAACAGGATAAACCCAAGGCGAAACACCCCAAGACACATATTAATCAAATTAACAAAGATCAAACACAAAGAACAAATATTAAAAGCAGCAAGGGAAAAACAACAAATAACACACAAGGGGATTCCCATAAGGATAACTGCAGATCTTTCAATAGAAACTCTTCAGGCCAGAAGGGAATGGCAAGACATACTTAAAGTGATGAAAGAAAATAACCTACAGCCCAGATTACTGTACCAGCAAGGATGTCATTCAAATATGAAGGAGAAATCAAAAGCTTTACAGACAAGCAAAAGCTGAGAGAATTCAGCACCACCAAACCAGCTCTCCAACAAATGCTAAAGGATACTGTCTAGACAGGAAACACAAAAAGGATGTATAAACCCGAACCCAAAACAATAAAGTAAATGGCAATGGGATCATACTTATCAATAATTACCTTAAACATAAATGGGTTGAATGCCCCAACCAAAAGACAAAGACTGGCTGAATGGATACAAAAACAAGACCCCTATATATGTTGTCTACAAGAGACCCACATCAAAACAAGGGACACATACAGACTGAAAGTGAAGGGTTGGAAAAAGATATTCCATGCAAATAGAGACCAAAAGAAAGCAGGAATAAAAATACTCATATCAGATAAAATAGACTTTAAAACAAAGGCTGTGAAAAGAGACGAAGAAGGACACTACATAATGATCAAATGATCAATCCAAGAAGAAGATATAACAATTATAAATACATATGGACCCAACATAGGAGCTCCACAATATGTAAGACAAATGCTAACAAGTATGAAAGGGGAAATTAACAGTAACACAATAGTGGGAGACTTTAATATCCCACTCACACCTATGGATAGATCAACTAAACAGAAAATTAACAAAGAAACACAAACTTTAAATGATACAATAGACCAGTTAGACCTAATTGATATCTATAGGACATTTCACCCCAAAACAATGAATTTCACCTTTTTCTCAAGTGCACATGGAACCTTTTCCAGGATAGATCACATCCTGGGCCATAAATCTAGCCTTGGTAAATTAAAAAAAAATTGAAATCATTCCAAGTATCTTTTCTGACCATCATGCAGTAAGATTAGATCTCAATTACAGGAGAAAACCTATTAAAACTTCCAACATATGGAGGCTGAACAACACGCTTCTGAATAACCAACAAATCACAGAAGAAATCAAAAAAGAAATGAAAATATGCATAGAAATGAATGAAAATGAAAACATAACAACCCAAAACCCGTGGGACACTGTAAAAGCAGTGCTAAGGGGAATGTTCATAGCAATACAGGCATACTTCAAGAAACAAGAAAAAAGTCAAATAAATAACCTAACTCTACACCTAAAGCAACTAGAAAGGAAGAAATGGAGAACCCCAGGGTTAGTAGAAGGAAAGAAATCTTAAAAATTAGGGCAGAAATAAATGCAAAAGAAACAAAAGAGACCATAGCAAAAATCAACAAAGCCAAAAGCTGGTTCTTTGAAAGGATAAATAAAATTGACAAACGATTAGCCAGACTCATCAAGAAACAAAGGGAGAAAAATCAAATCAATAAAATTAGAAATGAAAATGGAGAGATCACAACAGACAATACAGAAATACAAAGGATCATAAGAGACTACTATCAGCAGTTGTATGCCAATAAAATGGACAACGTGGAAGAAATGGACAAATTCTTAGAAAAGTACAACTTTCCAAAACTGAACCAGGAAGAAATAGAAAATCTTAACAGACCCATCACAAGCATGGAAATTGAAACTTTTAATCAGAAATCTTCCAGCAAACAAAAGCCCAGGTCCAGACGGCTTCACAGCTGAATTCTACCAAAAATTTAGAGAAGAGCTAACACCTATCCTACTCAAACTCTTCCAGAAAATTGCAGAGGAAGGTAAACTTCCAAACTCATTCTATGAGGCCACCATCACCCTAATACCAAAACTTGACAAAGATGCCACAAAAAAGAAAACTACAGGCCAATATCACTGATGAACATAGATGCAAAAATCCTCAACAAAATTCTAGCAATCAGAATCCAACAACACATTAAAAAGATCATACACCATGACCAAGTGGGCTTTATCCCAGGGATGCAAGGATTCTTCAATATCTGCAAATCAATCAATGTAATTCACCACATTAACAAATTGAAAAATAAAAGCCATATGATTATCTCAATAGATGCAGAGAAAGCCTTTGACAAAATTCAACATCTATTTATGATAAAAACTCTCCAGAAAGTAGGAATAGAAGGAACATGCCTCAACATAATAAAAGCTATATATGACAGACACAAAGCAAACATTATCCTCAGTGGTAAAAAACTGAAAGCATTTCCCCTAAAGTCAGGAAGAAGATAAGGGTTTCCACTTTCACTGCTACTGTTCAACATAGTTCTGGAAGTTTTGGCCACAGCAATCAGAGCAGAAAAAGAAATAAAAGGAATCCAAATTGGAAAAGAAGAAGTAAAACTCTCACTGTTTGCAGATGACATGATCCTCTACATAGAAAACCCTAAAGACTCCACCAGAAAATTACTAGAGCTAATCAATGAATATAGTAAAGTTGCAGGATATAAAATCAACACACAGAAATCCCTTGCATTTCTATACACTAATAATGAGAAAACAGAAAAAGAAATTAAGGAAACAATTCCATTCACCATTGCAATGAAAAGAATAAAACACTTAGGAATATATCTACCTAAAGAAACTAAAGACTTATATATAGAAAACTATAAAACACTGGTGAAAGAAATCAAAGAGGACACTAATAGATAGACAAATATACCATGTTCATGGATCAGAAGAATCAATATAGTGAAAATGAGTATACTATCCAAAGCAATCTACAGATTCAATGCAATCCCTATCAAGCTACCATCAGTACTTTTCACAGAGCTAGAACAAATAATTTCAAGATTTGTATGGAAATACAAAAAACCTCGAATAGCCAAAGCAATCTTGAGAAAGAAGAATGGAACTGGAGGCATCAACCTGCCTGACTTCAGGCTCTACTACAAAGCCACAATCATCAAGACAGTATGGTACTGGCACAGAGACAGAAATACAGATCAATGGAAGAAAATAGAAAGCCCAGAGATAAATCCACACACCTATGGACACCTTATCTTCGACAAAGGAGGCAAGAATATACAATGGATTAAAGACAATCTCTATAACAAGTGGTGGTGGGAAAACTGGTCAACCACTTGTAAAAGAATGAAACTAGATCACTTTCTAACACCATACACAAAAATAAACTCAAACATAAGACCAGAAACTATAAAACGCCTAGAAGAGAACATAGGCAAAACACTCTCTGACATCAATCACAGCAGGATCCTCTGTGACCCACCTCCCAGAATACTGGAAATAAAAGCAAAAATAAACAAATGGGACCTAGTTAAAATTAAAAGCTTCTGCACAACATAGGAAACTATAAGCAAGGTGAAAAGACAGCCTTCGGAATGGAAGAAAATAATAGCAAATGAAGCAACTGACAAACAACTAATCTCAAAAATATACAAGCAACTTATGCAGCTCAATTCCAGAAAAATAAACGACCCAATCAAAAAATGGGCCAAAGAACTAAATAGACATTTCTCCAAAGAAGACATACAGATGGCTAACAAACACATGAAAAGATGCTCAACATCACTCATTATCAGAGAAATGCAAATCAAAACCACAATGAGGTACCATTTCACACCAGTCAGAATGGCTGCGATCCAAAAGTCTACAAGCAATAAATGCTGGAGAGGGTGTGGAGAAAAGGGAACCCTCTTACACTATTGGGAATGCAAACTAGTACAGCCACTATGGAGAACAGTGTGGAGATTCCTTAAAAAACCATAAATAGAACTGCCTTCAGTTCAGTTCAATTCAGTTCAGTCGCTCAGTCGTGTCTGCCTCTTTGCGACCCCAGGAATTGCAGCACGCCAGGCCTCCCTGTCTATCACCAATTCCCGGAGTTCACTCAGACTCATGTCTATCGAGTCCGTGATGCCATCCAGCCATCTCATCCTCTGTCGTCCCCTTCTCCTCCTGCCCCCAATCCCTCCCAGCATCATAGTCTTTTCCACTGAGTCAACTCTTCACATGAGGTGGCCAAAGTACTGGAGTTTCAGCTTTAGCATCATTCCTTCCATAGAAATCCCAGGATTGATCTCCTTCAGAATGGACTGGTTGGATCTCCTTGCAGTCCAAGGGACTCTCAAGAGTCTTCTCCAACACCACAGGTCAAAAGCATCAATTCTTCAGTGCTCAGCCTTCTTTACAGTCCAACTCTCACATCCATACATGACCACAGGAAAAACCATAGCCTTGACCAGATGGACCTTAGTTGGCAAAATAATGTCTCTGCTTTTGAATATGCTATCTAGGTTGGTCATAACTTTTCTTCCAAGGAGTAAGCGTCTTTTAATTTCATGGCTGCAATCACCATCTGCAGTGATTTTGGAGCCCCCCAAAATAAAGTCTGACACTGTTTCTACTGTTTCCCCATCTATTTCCCATGAAGTGATGGGACCGGATGCCATGATCTTCATTTTCTGAATGTTGAGTTTTAAGCCAACTTTTTCACTCTCCTCTTTCACTTTCATCAAGAGGCTTTTTAGTTCCTCTTCAGAACTGCCTTATGACCCAGCAATCCACTGCTTGGCATACACACCAAGGAAACTAGAATTGAAAGAGACACGTGTACCCCAGTGTTCATCACAGCACTGTTTATAATAGCCAGGACATGGAAGCAACCTAGATGTCCATCAGCAGATGAATGGATAAGAAAGCAGTGGTACATATACACAATGGAGTATTACTCAGCCATTAAAAAGAATACATTTGAATCAGTTCTAATGAGGTGGATGAAACTGGAGCCGATTATACAGAGTGAAGTAAGCCAGAAAGAAAAACACCAATATGGTATATTAATGCATATATATGGAATTTAGAAAGATTGTAATGATAAACCTGTATGCAAGACAGCAAAAGAGACACAAATGTATAGAACAGTCATTTGGATTCTGTGGGAGAGGGAGAGGGAGAGGGTGGGATGATTTGGAAGAATGGCATTGAAACATGTATAATATCATATAAGAAACGAATCAACAGTCTAGGTTTAATGCAGGATACATGATGCTTGGGGCTGGTGCACTGGGATGACCCAGAGGGATGGTATGGGGAGGGAGGTGGGAGGTGGGTTCAGGATTGAGAACACGTGTACACCTGTGGTGGATTCATGTTGAAGTATGGCAAAACCAATACAATATTGTAAAGTAAAAAAAAAAAAAAACTTAAAAAAACCCCCAAATCTAACAACTTATTGACCAGAGACATATTACTATGTCTTTTATTACCCAAACATTATTGACCAGAGTGTTTCAGTATTCACTTATATAACAAGTTGTTGGCCACAGGTGTTATCTTCTGCAAAATTCCCTGGTTAATAATGTATTAAGAAGGCTTGCAGCTCTGTGCCTGACCCACAGTGAACTCTTTCTCTGTCTCCAAGAAAACTATTAACATAAAAATTCAAGAAAAGACAGGGAATCCTTTTACAGTTCATGTGAAGCGTCCTTATTTGAGAACGTTTGATGAGTCTGAAAACAGAAGCTACTGCTGGGAGTGGCGTAGAGAGTAGAGGCATTTGACTTGAGGAAAAAATATTATTACCGAAGGGAATAATAGTAACTGAAGGGAAATCAAGGCCATCTAGGGTTAATAGAACTTTGAGGATGACTTCAATCTCCTACAGGCCATTGTCATGTAGGATGTTGTGTGCATGTGAAGTAAGTCTCAGCTCCTCACTCCTTGCCCTGACATGCAAGAACTTCACAGGTAGCTCTGATAACCCTATTACTACTGCTTTCAACATACAACCCAAATTTTCTGCAAACTAGACCTTCCCCCAAAGATTGTTGCAGTTTCTGGCTTCTGTGGCTTGGTTCCTGTTGTCCTCTCTGGTTTGTTTCTTCCTCTCTTCCTATCTTCTTCCAGTCTCTAGCCATACTCCCTATTGTATCTGAAAGGCACCTCTTCCTTTCTGGATTCAAATATTAAGATTTAATATCTCCCTCTTTCAAATTTCTGTAACTCTTGTTTTGCACTTCTTTCACAGCATCTACATTATTCATCTTGGATTAGAGATCTGATTGTCTCATTACTCCTACACTTGTAAGCAGCTTGAGGGAAGTGATGATCTAAGTTATCTTTGTTTCCCCCTGCAAGGCAGCTAGTTCGTGATAAGTGCTAAACAAATGGTTGTTGAGATAATAGTCATTGCAGATGCATTTTTGAGTGAACCACTAATGTGATATCCAACATGGTGTTTTTTAAAAAGATTTTTTTGATATGGGATTGAGATTTTTTTTCATTTTTATTAAAATTTGTTACAAAGACTTGATTGAATTTGTTACAATATCACTCCAATTTTATATATTGACTTTTTGGTTGAGAGGTCCATGGGATCCTAGCTCCCCAGCCAGACATCAAACCTGTACCGCCTGCATTGGAAGGCAAAGTCTTCACCACTGGACTGCCAGGGAAATCCCCATGGCATTTTTCTGGGATCATGTACTGGTAAAAACTGCATCAAATTTATATAAAGCATCTACTGTGTACCAGGCACTGTGCTAGATTCTGTGAACAAGGTAGTCTTAATTTGTACTCTCTTGTGGTTTATAGATTAATGGGAGAACCAATTTTAGACAATTAAGTAGAATTGAGTATTAGAAAAGAGGTAAAAAGAGGTTCTAGTTAAACAGCTTATTTCTCAGAAAGGAGAAAGTAGCTGTTAATACTGAAAAAGTTAACTGGATTAGTTTTCAAATTCAGAAAATCCTGTGCCTGTGACTGATTTAAATTTGAGGCTACAAAATGTTATGGAACCACAGGGGCTGCTCTGTGCTCTTGGATAAAGAGGCTACCTATAAATTCAGGTTCAGAAGGTAGGTCAGGAGCGTTAGCTAAGTGAAGAGATGCACTAACACAGTGTAAAATACACTGAAATGTGCCACTTATTGTCCCCTCAGCTGGCATAAAGTTGTTGAGTTATTGGCTGTAGCAAAGATGGTAAAGTGATACTGTAGCATAATGTCTGTTATATATGAATTCAGGTATCTACATCCTGAGTATATGGGCACATGCTTAGATTTTTATCTTATTCTGTTGATTTAACTTGGCTTTAGAACGCAGGCTGTAAAACACAGAAGATCATGAGGGTTGTTTCAGAACACTGACCTCAGAACAAAGCTATCTCTTTGGCGTAAAACCACTCTGACTACTCTCCAGAAAAAAACACTTAACCAGATGTTTCTACACTCTTCTGAGATTCCTCTTTCTTAAAGTGGATGGCAAAAAACTGACTTTGAATAAAATAATGATATTTCAGAATTTTACTATTTAATTTCAATAGTTCCTCTAAATGAGGACAGAATATGGCCTGCAAATAATAGCTGTCTGAATTTTCTATTTTACCTGAATTTATATCAACCTTGTAAAAACTTGGGAACATCTATGTGCAAGGTAAGAGACTTTTTTTTTTTCCCCCCTGGTAGAAGTTAAAGTGCTTAAGCACCTAAGTGCCATCCCCACCCACTGAGTTGGCTTTCCTGAGGGTTGCCACATTGTTTACAGAAAACCATTCAACTTCTTCATATTCTCAGTTTAAAATTCCCAGTAGAATGATGGGAGCATTTTGTCCAGTTTACACAGGTGCTTTGAGTACAGCAAAGTGAAGTGAAAGTTGCTTGGTTGTGTTGACTCTTTGCAACCCCATGGACTGTAGCCTGCCAGGTTTCTGTTTCCACAAAATTCTTCAGGCCAGAATACTGGAGTGGCTAGCTGTTCCCTTCTCCAGGGGATTTTCCCAACCCAGAGACTGTAACCAGTTCTGCATTGCAGGCGAATTCTTTACCATCTGAGCCAGCAGGGAAGCATAAGTAGCTGAACACTAAGGATCTGAATTGACAAAGATTTATGTTCTAATTCTGTACTACTATTTATGAGCAATGAGATCTTGATTAAGTTAAGGAAAGTGAGGCTCTAAGAGGTTCCATATCTGTAAAATATAAGTTATCATTTTACTTACTTGATAGAGCTGTAGGGATTTAAAGGTGCTAATGCATGAAAGCTCTTAGCATAAATGTCGAGATGTGGTAATTTATCAACAAATAGTAGTTATGCTGATTAATCTTTATTAATCTCTCCTTTTATACCTAGGAAGCACATAGTGAAATGCTCTTTCTAGTGAAGAGTAGAGAGAACCTACTCTTGGTTCCTTAGAGTTCTAGAAGCAGTGAAATCACTAAAGGGGAATAAACATGTCTGTCAGGATTCTCTTGGTTGTGAGTAACAGAAACCCAGTTAAATCGACTTAAGGCCAAAAGGGGATTTGTTGGAAGGAATAAGGTATTGGGCAAAGAACATATGTTGCCTTTTACCAGGAGCATCTTGCATCACTGTATCTTGGTATTGGCTTGCATGCACCCCTCTTGTGCTGCTAGAGAGAGACCTTGTTCTGTTCTGTAAGAAACAGATGTAGTACTGGAGTTGGGCAGGTGCTACATAATACCTGCCCTATATTTTATAGTTTGCAGCATATAGGTCTTTCACCAACTTGCTAAAGTTTATTCCTAGATACTTTATTCTTTTTTTGATGCAGTTTTAAATGAGATTGCTTAACTTTCTCTTTCTGATATTTCATTGTCGCTGTAAAGAAGTGCAACCGATTTCTGGGTATTACTTTTGTGTCTAGCAACCTTGCTGAATTCATTTCAGTTTTAATAGTTTTTGTCTGTGGAGTCTTTAGAGTTCTCTATATCGTGCATAATGTCATCTGCAAATAAAGACAGTGTTATCTCTTCCTTTCTATTTGGATATCTTTTGTTTTCCTGTCTGATCTGGCTGCTGCTGCTGCTGCTAAGTCACTTCAGTTGTGTCCGACTCTGTGCGACCCCATAGATGGCAGCCCACCAGGCTCCCTCATCCCTGGGATTCTCCAGGCAAGAACACTCGAGTGGGTTGCCATTTCCTTCAATGCATGAAAGTGAAAAGTGAAAGTGAAGTTGCTCAGTCGTGCCCGACTCTTAGCGGCCCCATGGACTGCAGCCTACCAGGCTCTTCCATCCATGGGATTTTCCAGGCAAGAGTACTGGAGTGGGGTGCCATTGTCTTCTCTGCTGATCTGGCTAGGACTTCCAAATAGTAAGCGGTAAGAGTGGGTGTCCTTGGCTTGTTACTGAATTTAGCAGGAAGGCTTCAGCTTTTTGCCATTGAGTACTAGGTTGGCTGTAGGTTTGTTGTAAATGGCTTTTATTATGTTGAGATATGTTCCCTCTATATCTACTTTGGTGAGAGTTTTTATCATGAACAGATGTTGAATTTTATCAAAAGCTCTTTTTTGTGTGACTGTCAGGACGATTATGTTGTTTTCATCTTTTGTTATTGTGGTGTACTACACTGATTGACATCCATATATTGAATGATCCTTAGGACTCTGGAATGAATTCAACTTGCTCATAGTGTATGATCCTTTTAGTGTATAGTTTGATTTGGTTTGCTAATATTTTATTGAGGATTTTTGCAACTATAGTTGTCAAAGATATTGGCTAAGGCCCCTATTTTCATGTGGCTAGGTTGAAGAACTGTGTGCATGTGATTCATTTTTCCAACAATATGAGCAGCTTGTGGAATGAAAAGTACTGTAGAAATTGTTTACATTAAGAAATAAAGTTGAGTCTTGAAAACCACCAGTTATATCTCTTATTCTCTCTCTCATCTACTTGTTGGCCTCATTTTCTTCTATCATTCCATGATTTTACCCTTGCAACATGGATCCTGGCTTCTGGCAACTTCCAGGGCCATATTTTAACAACTTGGAAACCAGTGAAGAAATAGAGTATCCCTCTCTCCCCTTCTGCTTAAAAAACCTCTGAGGAAGGACTCTGGAATTGGTCAGATATTCTCTTGGACTGCTTACTGTGATCAAGTATTGGGGTACTGTGACTGGCCTAACTTGGGCCATGTACCCACCTCTGTTACCTGAAGCAAGTATGTTTTGTGCAGGCTTGTGGGTAGGGTTAGGTAGAGGTTGAAGGTGAAATCCCTATAGCACAGATGTGACCATTTAGGGAAGAGTTGTTAGGATTTTTCCAAACTCTTCAATGTACAGACAAGAAAGTGAAACTCAGAGCTAACCAAAAGTTGTTTAGAGTTAGCCAGGCATGGCCCTCCTGATGAAGTATTCTGTGCTGGCTGGAAGGAAGCTTTTCTTCATTTGGTCATTGGAGGAACACAGTCAGTCAGAAGGACCCCAAATATTTAAGTGCCCATCATGCTTCTAGCAGGAAGATTTCTAAGTTGGACTCTCTATATTTGAAGAGGGAGATACAACTCAAGAGGGCAGGGAAGGTCACAGGACTTATATTTTCATCTCTTAGAATTATGATTTCCTTCAAACCCTGTGTGCGTGCTCAGTCATTTAGTCATGTCCGATTCTTTGTGACCCTATGGATTAGAGCCCACCAGGCTCCTCTGTCCATGGGATTTCCCAGGCAAGAATACTGGAGCAGGTTGCCATTTCCTTCTCCAGGGGATCTTCCCCCTAATCAGATTGTTAGCACCTCAAAATTTGCTTATGAGGGCACAGACTATGTAATCACAAGCTTGGGAGGTTTTACTGACCATTGCAGCAGTCTCAGTCATGAAGCTGTGAACACGTTCTCAAATTTTGCAGAGGAGAAGACTCAGGTACAGTTTTGCCTCTGAGCACCTCTTCTTCTATCCTCTAGGTCCCAATGGGATTCCTCTTGGCCTGCGAATGGCTTGGTCTTATTTCTCAGTTGGTCTCAGTTCTCACACTGGGGTGCACTGGAAAGTTCCATGGAATGTGCTGCAGTGGGGGAACCAAAGATAAATGAAGAGCATTTTTTGGTCTGGCAATTAAAAACTTGACTTACAATTAAGACAGACATTCAAATATCATGAAATGGAATTTAAATAGTGTTTCAGTGTTTATGATGAATCGGGAGAATTTGAAGTCATTTAATTTTGTTGTCAGTGTCCTGGCCCCATGTCCTTGGTTTCCTAGGGGTGAGCTTTCTTTCTTGTCAAATTCTATGAGTACCTTAGATGGAAAGTTTGAGAAGCACTGGGGAACCAGTTGTACCCAGGGCTTAACTCGGAAGTCTGTAGGAGAAGATCATCATACTTAGAGTTAGGCTCCTCCTTGGCCCTGAAAGCTTTTGGAAGCCTCTTTCCTTTTGCTAGCATGATTTTGGAAATAGGAAAATACTATCGGGGCACAGTATATCCTTTGCTTTGAAATTCCAGGCTAAAGAACTTGGCCGGGTAAGGGGCCACTTCATTGTTTAAATTAAATGGATTTCCTTCTCTCCTTTCCTTTCATTGTGTTCATTGTTTTTCTTACAGAGCTTCCTAGTTCCCTTTAAGTTTATATTTGGATATGTAGAATTTAAGAGGTAGAGAGAACTAAGGAATTTCCTCACAAATGGAGAGCCTGAAGCCCAGAGGGAGGAAGTGACCAGCTCAAGATCACACAGCTCATCAGTGTGGCAGAGGCAGGAATGGAAGCCAGGGTTCTGCTCTCATTCCAGGGCCCTTTCCATGATCCCCAAGCTCCATAGACACTGCCTCCATAAGGGTTAGTCTCACGCTAAAGTTTATGTGGTTTTACTTCTCTGCTTGTGAATGTCTGCCTTGAATTAACCTTAACTTGGGTTGTGTTGCTATCTCAAGGGACAGTACTATATTGAGATTCAGCTACCTTTCAGAATGTATTTGCTCATTTTTCCTTGTATGTGCTGACATATATGACTTGGTACCTAGAACTTTTTTAGGAACGTTTCACTTTTTAATTTCTGAAGTGTCAGCAGATTTCTAATTCTGAAGAGTCACTTCTCATCCTAGTTGTAGAGTGCTCTCTCCTCATCTAAATTCTGTAACGTCTACCCATAGAATGCATGCGTGGGTGCTCAGTCACTTCAGCCGTGTCCAGCTCTTGGCAACCCTATGGACTGCAGCCCTCCAGGCTCCCCTATCCATGGGATTGTCCAGGCAAGAATACTGGAGTGGGTTGCCATGCCTTCCTCCAGGGGATCTTCCTGACCCAGGGACTGAACCCACGTCTCTTACATCTCCTGCATTGGCAGACAGGTTCTTTACCACTAGCACCACCTGGGAAGCCCACCCATAGGATTCTAATTTGGCAAAATTTCACCATAAAGACACAGGGCTTTTTCATCACCTGTGGAAATAATAATATGTTCTCTTTCATTCTATTAATATCATCAGTTATATTAATGGATTTGTTAATGTTAAACTTCTTTGCATTCTTGAATGAATCCTATTTGGTTGTGAAGATGTATTATTTTTATTGAAATTATAGATTCTCTTTGATAGTGTTTTATTAAATTTTTGAATGTCAATATTCATTAAGTGCCATCTTAATCTTTCAAGGGGCCAACCTTGAAAATTAGCTTATTTTAAAATTTCATAAATTCCCTGTGAAACTATTCAGACCTTTTTTCTTTTCTTTTCTTTTTTTTTTAAACACTCTTGATTTTTAAAATGGACATTGGTCTGTTTGTAAGTTCTCTATTTACTGGGTTTCACTTATGATTTTAAAATCATATGTATCATTAGTTTCTTTTAGCTACTTCTCATTTTGAATAGTTTACCTTTGAAAAAATTAGGCTAGCTAGTGTTTTGTATATATATATTTAAATTTCCCCCAATGCTTATTTATTGGTTGTTATTTTTATTTTCTAGATTATTGGATTCTTTTATATTAATCACTTCTTTCTGATGTCTTTTACTAATCTGCAGCTCTATGTCTAGCTTTTTGAATCATTCATTCAGCTCTTCTAAGAAACATGTGTTCGATCCCTGGGTTGGGATGAAATGGCAAATCTAATATTCTTGCCTGGTGAATCCCCATGCACAGAGGAGCCGAGACTGCTGAAGTCCATAGAGTCCAACAGAGTTGGACGACTGAAGCTATATAGCACAGCATAGCTCTTCTATTTTAATTTTATTTAATGCTAAGAATTTTCCTCTGAGCACTTTTTAAAAGCTATATCCCACATATTCTGGTAAGTTTTGTTTTCACTATTGTTTTCTAGGAATTCTAGAAATATGTTTTATATCTTCCTTTTTTGTCCCAAGCTTTGTTTAAAAAACATTGTTTATTTATGTAGTCCAGTGGAAAAACCTTTTAATGTTTTTGGTTTTGAAGTCTATTATTATCTAATAGTTTCATTGTGTTATATTCAGAACATGATACTGTTTTTGTTACTATTTTTAATTTCCTGAGGTTTTTCTTTGTGGATTTGTATGTCCTCAATTTCTCTATATATTCATTGTGTACTTGAAAGTATTGCTTCTAATATTTGGATTTGGACCTTCTATAGCCTTAGTATTTTTTTATTTACATGGTCTGTTTAACTCTGAGATAGGTGACAAAGTCTTGCTTACCAGTATGTGTCTGCTTCCTTTTATATACTTTTAATAGTAAAAGATCTTTTATTCTTAATATTTCTTAATTATTTTGTTAGTATATTTCTTTATATAGTATGGAATTGAATTTTTTAAACCTATTTAAAAATACTTTTTCTTTATAGGGAGTTGAAATCTATTTATGTGTAAAAATATGACCTATTTGGTCCTGGTTTGTCATATTGCTTTATATTTCATACATTACATAAATTCATACTATATGTTATTCATACCAAACAAATTTTTTCAGTAGATGGAATACTTTTGTTTCTTATTTCATGGTATTTAGGAAGGTGTTCATTTCTGTTCTAGTGATTATCACTAACAAATACTTTTATTAGATAATACTTTTAGTTATCTCTTTAGATATTTAGATAGTGTCTTTTGGTTTCTTAATATGAGCCATTCTGACACGAGTTATAAATTAACTTCTCTTCTACCTCTCCTTTGCCCACTGATCTATTGTTCAGGGTTTTATCTTTGTAATTTGAGGTATACATCTGTTACTTAATTTTTCAGTTTCAAATGATATTGTTTTAGTCTCCTCATAGACAGCATATTAAAAAGCAGAGACATTACTTTGCCAACAAAGGTCCATCTAGTCAAGGCTATGGTTTTTCCAGGGGTCATGTATGGATGTGAGAGTTGCACTATAAAGAAAGGTGAGCGCTGAAGAATTGATGCTTTTGAACTGTGGTGTTGGAGAAGACTCTTGCAAGTCCCTTGGACTACAAGGAGATCCAGCCAGTCTATCCTAAAGGAGACCAGTCCTGCTTGTTCATTGGAAGGACTGATGCTTAGGCTGAAACTCCAATACTTTGGCCACCTCATGCGAAGAGTTGACTCATTGGAAAAGACCCTGATGCTGGGAGGGATTGTGGGCAGGAGGAGAAGGGGATGACAGAGAATGAGATGATCGGATGGCATCACCGACTTGATGCACATGAGTTTGAGCGAACTCTGGGAGTTGGTGATGGACAGGGAGCCCTAGCGTGCTGTAATTCATGGGGTCACAAAGAGTCGGACATGACTGAGTGACTGAACTGAACTGAACTGAATAACCAGTGGCAGTCAGAGGCTTTATTCTATTTTATACTTATGCCTTTCTTAATCTCTCCCTTTTTTTTTTTCATCAGTTACATAATGTCTACATGCTCAGAACATTTGACACTTATTTATAGCTTTGTTTCCTTTTTCTCCATTTTTTTTTTTTTAACAGAATGGCTTTTAAAAAAAATCCATTAATATCACCAATACCACCAGGTAATGTAGAATTATGTGAATCAAGTCTGGAGTGGCAGAAGTAACAGAAAGTGAAAGGGGACAAGCAGGGTAACCAATGATACAGAAATGAAACAAAAAATTTACCCCAAAGTTACTTCCACCCCAAAGTGAAGAGTGTTCTCTGAACAGAACCCAAGGTTGAGGATTTAAGACAGCAGCAAACTGGGAAAAATTCCCAGAGGTTTCAAGTTGCAAATGAATGCAGGATGGAACAAGGTTGGTTTACAATGTGGTGTTAGTTTCAGGTGTACAGCAAAGTGATTCAGTCATACATGTCCTCATTTCTTTTTTAAGATTCTTTTTCATATAGATTATCACAAAATTTTGGGTAGTATCCCCTGTGCTATACAGCAGGTCCTTACTGGTTATCTATATTATATATAGTAATGAACATGTGTTCATCCAAAGCTCCTGATTTATCACTCCCCTACCCCCCCCCCATATTTCCCCTTTCATAATCATGTTTGTTTTGACATCTATAAGTCTGCTTCTGTTTTGTAAATAAATTCATTTGTATCTTTTTTTCAGAATTAGATTTCACACGTTAGTGATAGCATATATCTGTCTGATTTACTTCACTTAATATGATAATCTCTGGGTCTGTCCTTGTTGCTGCAAATGACATTATTTCATTCTTTTTAATAGCTGAGGAATATTCCGTTATATGTACCACATCTTCTTTATTTGCTCCTCTGATGATACACGTTTAGGGTGCTTCCATGTCTTGGCTATTGTAAACAGTGCTGCAATGAACATTGGGGTGCCTGTGTCCTTTTGGATTATGGTTTTCTCAGGAGTGGGACTGCTGGACCATATGGTTGTTCTATGTTTAGTTCTTTAAGGAACCTCCATACTGTTCTGCATAATGACTGTACCAGTTTACATTTCCATTCATGGTACAGGAGGGTTCCCTTTTCTCCATACCCTCTCCAGCATTTATTATTTGTAGGCTTTTTGATTACAGCCATTCTGACTGGTACAAGGTGATACCTCATTATAGTTTTGATTTGCATTTCTTTAATAATGAGTGATGTTGAGCATTTTTTGGCACGCTTTTTAGTTATCTGTATGTCTTTTTTGGAGAAATGTCTGCTTAGATCTGCTGATTTTTTGACTGAGTTGTTTGTTTTTTTTTCATATTGAGCTGCATGAGCTGTTTGTATATCTTGGAGATTAATCCCTTGTCGGTCACTTCATTTGTAAATGTTTTCTCCCATTCTGAGGGTTATCTTTCGTTTTGTTTATGGTTTACTTTGCTGTGCAAAAGCTTTTAAGTTAAATTAGGTCCCATTTGTTTGTTTTTGTTTTTATTTCCACTACTCTTGGAAGTGAATGAAAATAGATATTTCTGTGATTTATGTCAGAGAGTGTTCTGCCTATGTTTTCCTCTGAGAGTTTTATAGTATCCAACCTTATATTGGGGATTTTTACCCATTTTGAGTTTATTTGTGTATATGGTCATATAACAGTTTTAAATCTGCCAATCTATCTACATGTACATATAATTTTATGCTTTGGGACATGAGCTTGGTAGAGTATTTTCTGAGAATGCATGCATACTGCTGCTAAGCTGCTAAGTCACTTCAGTCGTGTTCGACTCTGTGCGACCCCATAGACCGCAGCCCACCAGGCTCCACCGTCTCTGGGATTCTCCAGGCAAGAACACTGGAGTGGGTTGCCATTGCCTTCTCCGGCATGCATACTAGTGTGTGCCAATGTTTAGCAGTATTTCCTTCTCCAGTGCATGAAAGTGAAAAGTGAAAGTGAAGTTGTTCAGTCGTGTCCGACTCTTCGCGACCCCATGGACTGCAGCCTACCAGGCTCCTCTGCCCATGGGATTTTCCAGGCAAGAGTATTGGAGTGGGGTGCCATTGCCTTCTCTGGCATGCATACTAGTGTGTGCCAATGTTTAGCAGTATGATTAATAGCTTAAAATTCCATACAGCAATTCTATAATTCTATTGTCCTCATGTTCCCCACACTACTACACTCAATGAGAAGTAGGTTTCTATCTTATACCCGTAGAATTCTGTACTTTTCATTTCTGACACATCAAATGCTGTGATTATATAGTGTTATGCTATGTTAGATTCCTGGGGCTGCCATAACTAGTTGCCACTTTGGTGGCAAACAAACAAGAGAAATTTAATCTCTCCCATTTCTAGAAGCCAGAAGTCAGAAAATCAAAAGTTTGGTAGGGTTGTACTCTCTGGAGGCTTTGTGGGAGAGTCTAACCTTTGTCCCTTCCAGTTCCTGGTAGTTGCATGCATTCTTTAGTATTTCTTGGCTTACGGCTACATCTCTGCAGTCTCTGCCTCCATCCTCACATCTCCTTCTCTGTGTGTCTGTCTAATCTCCCTCTGCCTTTCTTTGTTAAGGATACATGTCATTACACTTAGGGTTGACTCAGCTTATTCAGCATAAGTTTCTTCTTCCTATATCTTCAACTTAATCACTTCTTTTGCCATAAAATGTAATATCCACAGGTTCCAGGGATTAGGATGTGGACATGCCTTTGCAAGGGCTTCCAAGGTGGTTCAGTGGATAAAGAATCTGCCTGCAATGAAGGAGACACAGGAGACATGGTTTAGATTCCTGGGTCAGGAAGATCCCCTGGAGGAAAGCATGGCAACCCACTTCAGTATTCTTGCCTGGTGAATCCCATAGACAGAGGAGCCTGGTGAGCTATAGCCTATGGGGGTCACAAATAGTTGGACACGACTGAAGCTACTGATCTTTGGGGCCACCATTTAGCCCATTTCCTGTACCATCCCTCCTACCAAATATCTAGTTCTTTTAGTTCCTAAACTTCATCAAGCCAAGATCATGTCCTTTTCTCTCTTGATAAATTCCTTGTTTCCAGCATTGTACCCAATCTTTTTAACTACTATTAACTTATAGTCAATAAATAAATTATTGTGGTATAAATAAATAAATCCATGAATTATGTATAATTGCATCTCTATGTTTACAGTTAGTCTGCAGCCTTAGCCTTGAGCAATCTACTCAATTTATAACTGAATGGGGAAGTGTCTTATGAATTCTAAAGGATCAGGCCAAAACTTGTATTAAGATATGGTATAATGCACAAGATAGCTCTTTTGAATTGTATTAAGTGTTTTCTAGCATTCCAGAAGCATTTCTTCATTTTACTGCCTGAGAGCTCCATGAATTAGCTTCTTACATGACCTATTAGCAACTATTTGTGTGTCCTGTTGTTATCCATTTTTCTTGTATGTTCAGCTTGGTGGAGTTGTATTAAGATAAGCATTGCTTCAGGCCTGAAAGATGGACTATCTTCATGGCTAGCTCATTTTCCTACTCGTGCTCAGTATTTCTTTAAAAATTAATGTATACCCTGGCTGTCTCCAATGCAATATTGAAATAACTTCCCTACTTACTTCAAACAAGCAAGACAATAAAAATATTTTTTAAAAATAATAAAAGTCAAAGTGAAAAAAGAAATATAGATGTATTAGATACTCAGGATGAGATAATTATTGTAATCATATGCTAGGCACTGTTAGGACTGGTGGTTGAAAAAGAAAGAAACACTACTGAATTAACAAGTTAAAGAAAAAGTGAAATCCATTAGAGGATGTAAAGCTTTTCCTGGCGCTGAACTCTAAGAGGAGGAATTTAGTGTGTATATTTTGCTTACAATGTGTCATTGGTTATTAACTAAATTCATCTCATCCCACTCCCTATGTTCTTTCTGAAACTACTCTCAACCACAAATATCTCTGTGACATGTCAGAAAGTAACATGTCAGAGTCAAGGGCAGGCAGTACCAGGGTACATTAAGACTTTTCCCCAAATTCATTTTGTTTCTAAATAATGTACATTTAAATAACCAGGGTAATTTTTTTTTAATTTCTATAATCAAGATTGAGGAGTTCTTCAAAATGCTTTGAAATCAATATGCTCATTTTGCTATTAGCAGAAATCAGTAGCCTGTGGCACACTTCTACAGCACACATATATAGTTGGCATGTATCAATAATGAATAAGTCCCTGAAGAAATTAGGACATTTACAGCTAGAATGTAGCTCTACTTTCCTTCCATATTTTACACAGATCCCCTCAAGCTACGTAATTCTCCATTGTCCCTGTTTCTGATCACAAGCCTATCTCAACCTTGCATAGTCTTTCCCTTCTCTTTTGTGTGTCAGTGGAGATGTTTCACCTCTTTCCTAAGATAAATTCCTCCACCTTGTTCACGTCCTTTGATCTGATGCTGGTTTTAACCAGCATCATCTGTTCTCCTTCTTGTAATATCAACTGCTCTATCATCTCTTTTCTTTATGTAAAATTTAATTAACAATTATCTAACTCCTATTGAAATACAGTGGTGATCAAGGCACGCCCGAAGAGTAATATCCCCAAAGAGATGATAGCATAATAGGATGGAGGGTCAAGTAAACAGGCAGTTTTAGCACAATATGATGTGTTAGATGTAAAATAAAATGTTACAGGCTCTCACTGACCCTTCCTCAGAGGTGGGTTCTAATTCCCCTCTTCTTTGATGTAGGCTGGGCTTAGTGATTTGCTTGACTGATAGAATATAGTAGAAATGACATTCAGGGATTTCAGTCTAAGTCTTAACTTGCAGCAGGACTCCTCAGAACCTTTAATATGTTGAGGTTCTCTGTAAATCTCCAAGAAGTGGAAATCAGTTATTAAATTCCCTTTTCCCCCTTCACTAACTATTCTATTGTATTTCTATATTTGAGTAAAACTTGAGGAGAAAAATAAGAGAATTATGAGAGACAATGTGGCCGAAAAGGAAATAAATAGGTTCTGGGAATTAGGCTAACCTTGCTCTTCCATTTTAACTACTTGTTTGACATTAAATTGCTTATCTTTTATAAGCCATAGATTTTTCTTAATCAGATCTGAATTATAGATTTTTGAAAATAGATTCCACAGAGCCCTTAGGTCCATGCACCTTTTGAAGTCATTCACTGATCTCCTCTGTTTGCCTTCTCTACTAGATTCTCAAAAGGGTCCCTGAACAAAAAGAGGACAAGAAGTACTAGACTGGATTATTTCTAAGCGTAGCCCAGGTGAATACTGGGTCAGTACCATTTCAAAGTGTTGGGTGTGTTAGTTGCTCAGTTATGTCTGATTCTTTGCTACCTGCCTATAGCTGCCAGGCTCCCCTGTCCATGGGATTCTTCAGGCAAGAATACTGGAATGAGTTGCCATTCCCTCCTCCAAGGGATCTTCCATAGGCAGGGATTGAGCCCAGGTATCTTACATTGCACACAGATTCTTTACCATCTGAGCTACCAGGGAAGTCCACCATTCCAAAAAAGAAGTGTTTTTTCAATATTTATCTTCTTAGCTGATTTTTAAACCATATGCTTTGTTGTTCATTTGCTAAGTTTTGTCCGACTTTTTGTGACCCCATGAACTGTAGCATGCCAGGTTTCCCTGTCTTTCACTATCTCCCAGGGTGCACTCAAGTTCATGTCCATTGAGTCGGTGATGCTATCTAACCATCTCATCCTCTGCTACCCTCTTTTCCTTTTGCTTCAATCTTTTCCAGCATCAGGGTCTTTTCCAGTGAGTTGGCTCTTCACATCAGGTGGCCAAAGTATTGGAGCCATATGCTTGCACTCACTTAAATGAATGGTTCAATGGAAAGAACTATTTTATTACTTTTTAAAAGATTAAAAAACTCATTTTCTCCTTCATACTGAAAAACATCCAACAGTTTTAGTATGCTTCGTAGAGTAACAGGAAACCCAAAGCTCAAACAACTATTGAGTGCAGAATTGTTCTTGAATTATCAAATCAGAATTAAGTTTGCATTAAAAATGCTTTGAATGTGATTCTAGTCTGGAGTTTTTAACTAGTTTTAGGCATTAAGAAGAAGAATACTGCAGTGAGTGAGTGAAGAATCTTTCCAACTCAAAGAGCACCCACAGTGTGGCAGGAAAGCAAAGGATGATGTGATTATGAAAACACAGAAGAACTAACTTAAACTTAATTGCATACTAGACAGGAATGGTTTCTTCAGGGGCTCAGATTGCTAGCTGGCTTTTTTTTGTCCCAATTAAGTTAATTAGATGGATAGATGTTGTCCCTCCCTCCCTTCATCACACCTTTCTTTCTTACTCTTGTGGCAATCACCCTTACATATATATTTTAACAGATGTTTCTTCTAAACATTTAAAGATAAGCTTTATTAGTTGAGTGGAGAAATAGCTCTATTAAAAATTCAGTTTCTTTGTTTCTTAGGAGTTATTTTAGGAGGCTTCTAGTTGTTACTTTTCTGGTATCAAATTGAGAAGCTGGTAGACAGAGTCTAGGTATCTATGTCCCAAATGGAGCTATGTATTGGGGTATATGGATTCCTGGCCACTGTCTGTCACTTCTTGCCTTAGGTTTTGCTTCCTCTGCCACCTCCTTCTCTTCCTGCCCTCAACCTTTCCCAGCATCAGGGTCTTTTCCAATGAGTTGGCTCTTCTCATCAGGTGGCCAAAATATTGGAGTTTCAGCATCAGTCCTTCCAATGAATATTCAGGACTGATCTCCTTTAGGATTGACTGGTCTGATCTCTTTGCTGTCCAAGGGACTCTCAAGAGTCTTCTGTAGCCCCACAGTTCAAAAGCATCAGTTCTTCAGCACTCAGTCTTATGATCCAACTCCCACATACATACATGACTACTGGAAAAAGCATAGCTTTGACTAGACAAACCTTTGTCAACAAAGTGATATCCCTGCTTTTAAACAGCACTGATTCTGCTCATCAGTAGGACAGCAAGAAGGAACATGTGGGAAATATTATGGTTGAAAATTTTCTCACAAGCTCTAAGCAAGCTCTTCCAGAAAAAGAACAACTCAAGATAATTCTTCAATAGCATTTTTTTTTTTTTGCCTGCTGATGTGTGTAAACAACTATGGGAAGAACTGACATTGCGCCTCAACGTATCCCTCTTCCAGAAGCTCATTTCAAGCATCCCACTCTGACTGCCAAGCCTGCTAGTGTTCTCACTTCAGCAGAGAACAGGGAGGCCACAGATTTTCCCTTACGATTTACCCTTTACCTCCTTAGTGCCACTCCTACTCTCCACGTTTCATCACTATGAGAATTCTTCTGTAAATACTATCACTCCTTTGGTTGTCCCTCCCTCCCTTCATCACACCTTCCTGGCAAATTTTCCACACTATCTTAGACCAACTCCCTGAGAAATTGAATCAGTGTCTCTTTTTTCACATAAGGAAACCAGAACTCAGAATTAAGAGATTTGGACAAGGCACCCATCGTTAATAACAGTGGTAATTTTAAGGATAATAACAAATGCTTTGTGTCAAGCATTGACACAAATACAGTCTCTTTTCATTTTCATAATAAACACTTTCCCCATGTTGATACATACATAGAGGTTCAGGTTAGGCTGAGTAGGCTGCCCAAGGTCACCCTACCTGTCACTGAGGCATTCAGTCTGACATTCAGTCATTCAGTAACTCTTGAGTCCATAATCTCTGCAAGCAGTGAACTGGGGACTAAGTCTACAGTGGTGGACAGAACAGATATAGACCTTGCCCTAATAGTGACACCATAGTGGGAAATAGTGGAGAAGAAAATGGCACCCCACTCCAGTACTCTTGCCTGGAAAATCCCATGGACAGAGGAGCCTGATAGGCTGGAGTCCATGGGTTTGCTAAGAGTTGGACATGACTGAGCAACTTCACTTTCACTTTTCACTTTTGTGCATTGGAAAAGGAAATGGCAACCCACTCCAGTATTCTTGCCTGGAGAATCCCAGGGACGGGGGAGCCTGGTTGGCTGCCTTCTATGGGGTCACACAGAGTTGGACACAACTGAAGTGACTTAGCAGCAGCAGCAGCAGCAGTGGGAAATATTTAAGCTTTTACTAGACTCTGGACATCATTTTGTTTTACTCTCACCACAACTCTGTGATGTCGATACTGTTAATGTAATATCCAATTTTCAGATGCAAAGTTGAATCTTGAAGAAGGATATTCCTGAGGCCCTACTGCCGATAGATGAACAGATTAGGATAGGTATATGAACCCTGACTTCAAAGCTCATTCTTCTTATCACTACGCTATGGTGGCCATAGGTACTAACGATAAACCACGGATAAACCCAGGAGAATTTCAGGTTGTCTTATAGGAACGGAAAATCTAGGGCCAGTGGACATCTTTTTACCCTGCAAACAGCATCACCTTCTGCCCTGCCAGTCCACAGTGTTTATGGAACTGCATGCGTGGGTGTCAGCCAGGTTGTTCATTCTTATAATTTGCATGATGTCAAGCAAACCCAACTTTTAATGATTTCTATTGAAATGATTCAATAATTTCTATTGAATGCTAAAAAAAAAAAGCCTGTCAAGTTAAAGAGAAATAAAGCATTTATAAACATTCCAAACATTTGTTTTGTGTTGGCTGGAGTTGGAGTCTCAATAAAAGCTCCAAGTGTGACTAATAATTATAATCTAATTTAGTGCACTGAATTGGAAAGGAGTAATTACTACACAGGACTTTTTGAAGTAAATGATTTATGGTTGACCTACAGTAGATTATTAATTTGGAAAAGAGAGGAATTTTAATGCAAATTAATTGAATTTGGAGTCCTTTCTGATTAGGTTGATAGAGTAGTGGAAAATTCCAGGATCTTACGATACTGGCTGAATTCAGACTTGAGATATGGGGTAAACGTGTTGGTGTCTGGAACTTGGGTGTAAAGACACAAGCTTCATGCCAGTTGCTGAGCTTTTCTGATCTGATCAGGGAAGAGCCCTAAAAGAAAAACTGACTTTCTTCAAAGAAGAAAATGTTCCCTCCTCAAGTGTTTTTATGTTCCAAGATAGTTGTACTCTTTCCAAGTTGTTGGTCTCTGGAGCCAACAAGAAGCACCATCACCACATACTGAGTGGTGGCAGTGAGCCAGACAGATATTATGTTCCAGGTGCTCAACCTTCACAAGACTGACATTTTGCTGTGGGAATCTGTTCTGTGCATGTAGGATGTTGAGAAGTACCCTTTGCCTCTACTCCTCTGATGCCATTAGCATCCCTCCCTTGTGAGAACCTCAGATGTTTTCAGACATTGTTGAGTACATCCTATGGGGATGGGGGCAAAACTGCCCCGGTAAGGACCACTGTGCCAGACGGTTGATGTGCATTTTCACTTCATTCCTTACAATATCCTGAAAGGCCAGATATATTAGTGTCCACTTCACAGATGAAAACACTGAGGCTTACAGAGGTTATACTTTACCAATCACATAACGAATACATGTGCAAGCCAGGATTTAAACACAGACCTGTATGGACTCAAAGCCCCTATTTTCAGGTAAGTGATGTTTTTGAGGTTGAACCACCTCTCATTTTTAATAAATAAACAGAAGTCAGGCAGTTTAGTGATGTGGTCAAAATTACATAACTCACTTATAACAGAGGTTGGGCTACAACTTGGGCATCCTTAAAAAAGCTGGTCATGGGATGTGGAAATTCACGTGAAAAGCACATTCACAGTGACTTGGCTGTTTTCTTCTCTTTTGAATGTTACTCTTTTATTTGTTCAGTTTAGCTTTGAGTATAAAAGGGTCTTTAAACTTGTGTCCATTAACTCTCAAACACATACAGAGAGTTTAAAATTTGTTTCTTTTAATATTGGAAAGAAACAGACCCTTGGATGGTGGCTGCTATATAATTATTTATAAAAGCATTCCAACCCACTCAAATATTTTGCCAGCCTATCTTCACCACCACCCTCACCCCCAACCCAGCAAGCAGAAAGGAAGCCAAACAACCCAGTGAGAATTCTGTTCTATTCCTAGCATATTCTGGTACTGCTGGTGGGCCAGGGATAGGGGAGTAACTAGTTGGATGACTATAATAAAACAGCAACAGACAGCCTCAGATCAGAAATTTGCATTGGCCACTCCAGCCAGCATTATTATTCAAATCCACATGTAACGCAGTGGGGCCTGATCTGAAATTTCTGCCTAGTGGGTGCCTAACCACAGAAATCAATGTTTTCTCTACAGAAGATAGGCAAGGGCTTTCAAAATCTGTTTGGCTGAAGAAATCTAATAGAGAGATCTGCATAATTAGTTCTTTGACTAATCTTGTTCTTGCCTTGAGGTGAGAGGCAATTTAAGCTACAAAAACAGTTTTGAGTATTTGAAATGCAAGGAAAAAAATGTTCAGGATTTGTAGATTTTAAAAAATTCAGGGCAAGATATTTATTCTTCAAATAGAAGGTCCCTGGAAAATCTTCAGCCTTTTGGAATATAGGCTTTCCTGGTGATGAGTAGGTATTCTTCTGGCTCAGAGATGCTGCTGGGTTCTGATGTATGTGTGCTCATGGATTATCTGAGGCTATGGAGCCAACCACAGATGTCAGGGACTAGGATAGGACCAAGGTGGAGAAATCAGTGGGGCAGAGTGAGAATTAGTAGGCAAATAGTACCTACTTGGAGATGATAGATGATATAAAGGAAATTATTCCAAGATTTAAAGATAGAGCATAATAAATTTTGTAGGTTTTTGGGTTGACTGTGCTGGAAGGAACCACTGTAGACGTAGGATATAGAGTTCGAGAGCTCATCCCTGGTGTCAGATCGTCTGTGTTCCTATTTCAGCTCTCCCACTCACTGGCTGTGTAACCTGGGATGAGCTGTTTAATTTTTCTTGTCTTTGTTGATCTTATGTTGTTATTGTTGTTGATCTCTTCATGGAACAGGTTTAGAGTAAGAGCAACCCCATGGAGTTGTTCATAAGGGTTAACCGAGACAATCCCCATCAAGATTTAGATCTGGGTATAACACATAGTACTCAGCGAATGCTGGCCATTACTGGACAGTCTAACTCACCAATGGGGTAAATCAGTTCAGTTCAGTTCAGTTCATTCCCTCAGTCGTGTCTGACTCTTTGCGACCCCATGAACAGCAGCACGCCTGGCCTCCCTGTCCATCACCAACTCATAGAATCTACCCAAACTCATGTCCATTGAGTCGGTGATGCCATCCAACCATGTTATCCTCTGTCGTCCCCTTCTCCTCCTGCCCCCAGTCGCTCCCAGCATCAGGGTCTTTTCCAATGAGTTGGCTCTTCGCATCAGGTGGCCAAAGTTTTGGAGTTTCAGCTTCAACATCAGTCCTTTCAATGAACACACAGGACTGATCTCCTTTAGAATGGACTGGTTGGATCTCCTTGCAGTCCAAGGGACTTTAAAGAGTCTTCTCCAACACCACAGTTCAAAAGCATCAATTCTTTGGCACTCAGCTTTCTTTATAGTCCAACTCTCACATCCATCCATGACCACTGGAAAAACCATAGCCTTGGCTAGACAGATCTTTGATAACAAAGTAATGTCTCTGCTTTTTAATATGCTGTCTAGGTTGGTCATAACTTTCCTTCCAAGGAGTAAGCATCTTTTAATTTCATGGCTGCAGTCACCATCTGCAGTGATTTTGGAGCCCCCAAACTAAAGTCAGCCACTGTTTCCACTGTTTCCACATCTATTTCCCATGAAATGATGGGACCAGATGCCATGATCTTCGTTTTCTGAATGTTGAGCTTTAAGCCAACTTTTTCACGCTCCTCTTTCACTTTCATCAAGAGGCTTTTTAGTTCCTCTTCACTTTCTGCCATAAGGGTGGTGTCATCTGCATATCTGAGGTTATTGATATTTCTCCCGGCAATCTTGATTCCAGCCTGTGTTTCATCCAGCCCAGCGTTTCTCATGACTTACTACTCTGCATATAAGTTAAATAAGCAGGGTGACAATATACAGCTTCGATGTATTCCTTTTCCTATTTGGAACCAGTGTGTTGTTCCATGTGCAGTTCTAACTGTTGCTTCCTGACCTGCATAGGTTTCTCAAGAGGCAGGTCAGGTGGTCTGGTATTCCCATCTCTTTCAGAGTTTCCCACAGTTTATTGTGATCCACACAGTAAAAAGGCTTTGGCACAGTCAGTAAAGCAGAAATAGTAGGGCTCAGAAAAGTAACGGTGGAAGAGCTGAACTCATCCTGATGGATCACTATAATGCCTCTTCCCAGTACAAATGGCATGACAAGACTCTAGTGGCCGTGGCAGTCTGGCACAAGTGGGAGCTTTCACAGCTCCTGAAAAGAAGCACAAGCTTGTTTTCAACTGAAGAACCTCCTTCTTCAACACAGTGGCTTCTAGGAATGTGAGCCATTGCTGTTGAACCAGGAAACATTAAACGTTGATACCTAGCTCATTTCTGTCCATACAGGACACTATTGGGTGTACATTGGCCTGGTTGAAGTTTTAGAATACAGCAGAAAATCTAAATGTCTATAGGAGAATATTTCTATTAAAAAGTTGAGATTATTACACCTTGAAGAAAGGTAAAATGAAATACCTCACTGCATATGTTTAGGCTTAGATGTTGAATGTGTTTTTATTGATTACGTACCCCTTTCAGTACATAGAATAAATACATTTATTTAACTGGTGAGCCTATCATGGCCACAATTGCTTTAGGTTTGACTGCCTAATAAGGGCTTCCCTGGTGGTTCAGTGGTAAAGAACCCGCTTGCCAATGCAGGAAACATGAGATGCAGGTTCAGTCCCTGGGTTGGAAAGATCCCCTGGAGAAGGAAATGGCAACCCACTCCAGTATTCTTGCCTGGAGAATCTTATGGACAGAGGAGCCTGGTGGGCTACAGTTCATTGGATCACAAAGAGTCAGATGCGACTGAAGTGAGTTAGCGTATACATGCCTAATAAACTGGGTCTTCATAAGCGAGAAAAAGCAGTTGAACTAATAATCACCAGACCTTCTTTGAATAGTCAGTGAACCTCACTTTCTCAACACTGCTTTAGTGGGGATGGACAAGGGACTGGGCCTAATGGAAGGAGCCAGTGGGGCCCAGAATGTGGACCAGACCATGAAAAGGACTATACTGCTATCACGTGGTGGGCCTTGAACATCAACCAAATCCAGCCTCTGGTTTTCTGAAACTCAACCCTCTTCTTCCAACTCTCTCCTAACCAAGTGCTTTGTCGGGTAGAGGTCAACCCTGCCTATTTACAGTTTAGGGGTGCTGCAGGGAGAAGAGGGGAATACTGTATCTATCACCATTCATCATCATTTTCAGAAATAGCTTGGATCATTGGCATATCCTTTTCTGAGACTAGGATAAAAGAATGGGAGACAGTGGTGTGGCTTTTTTCCCCTGCCCACTTTCCTCTTCTAAAATGCTCAATTTGATCAGACCATGTTGAAGCAAAGAGGATTAGAATAATCCAAGATCAATTCCTTACTAACATAGATGACATTTGTAACAAGGTCATTGCACATCCAGGGAGCAGATAAGCTGTTTTGGATATTGAGGAAAAAGCAATCAGTTTTACATTACCAGGCTCCTGGAGCAGAGTTAGAGGTTATTAGAGATCAGGGATATTTACAGATGAGGTGAAATTTTACCTCCAGGAGACTAGGATTTGGAAATGCGATGTTGCCTTTTTTTTGTTTGTTTTTGGACAGACAGGACAGCTCCTGAAGACTCTGTACATCTCTGAGGTGACTGTTTGGTGCTTTAGTAAAGGGAAGATGCTTTTAACCTTTCCCATTTCATCCTTCCAACTTTAAGTTAATAACTTTCCTTCTTCAGCATTGTGGATGTATTAGTTTTTCACAGGGAAAAACATATAGTATGCAAAGTCATCCTTTTTTGAGGGTTTGGATATCAACAAAGTTACTGATTTTCAGAAACAAAGAATATGATTTATATAATATAAACTTTTAAAACTGAGCATACATAGTTTTGAGTTGCTCTTAATTTTAGGAAAGCAATTTGAGGATTTTATCGAACTGAATGACAGCTTATATAGTATTATGACATCTTTTTTTAAAAAAGAAATTAATTTTGTTCCAAAACATTTTGAGGCATTTTTTAAATCACTAATCACTTTTTAAAAATCACTACTCATGTAGGAACTAAGTAAAAAATATCCCATGGGCCCTTGTATTAGTGAAAGAATTAAAATGCTTAATTGCATTTATTGCTTAATTCAATCAAAATACATTTATTCTTCTCAAGAAAAAAATAGACTTATTTGGAAGTAAGAGCATATCCAGGTTGAAATAGTAATAAAAATGAAAAATAACACAAAGATAACCAAATTAGAAATTTTTATTAAACAACACACCACTGCAATGAAACACATCAAGGTTTCTGACATTTACAAGCTATGTGACTTTGGATGAAGGGCTTACCTTCTTTTTACGGCATTCTCATGTGGAAAATATTGATTCAAGGCTTACTTGAGATCATGTATATAAGGTGTCTGGCATTGTGTTCATTCTACAAATATTAGTCATTATTTTTTACTTACATACGTGGAATTTATGTATCTTGTTCAATTTTAAGTGCTCATAAAACACCTTTAAATATTTTTGTAACAAGCAGGAATAAATGATATATTAATGTGTTCATTTTGTGGCAACCACAGAATGGAAAATGACCTTTTGTGGAATTGCTTATTGTATTTCTTAATTGGAATATAATTGCTTTACAGCATTGTGTTAGTTTCTGCTGTACGACGTGAATCAGCTATATGTACACATATATCCCTTCCCTTTTACACCTCCCTCCCTCCAGCCCCTTATCCCACTCTTCTAGGCCATCACACAGAGCACCGAGCTAAGCTCCCGGGGCTATACAGCAGCTCCCCACTATGTTACACATGATAGTGTATATATGTCAGTGCTGTGCTCTCATTTCATCCCACTTTCTTTCTGACCTCATTCTGTATGACAGACTCTAGGTACCTCCACTTCCCTACAAATGACCCAGTTTCATTCCTTTTTATAGACTTACTATACAGTCAGCAAAAACAAGACAGGGAGCTGACTGTGGCTCAGATCATGAGCTCCTTATTGCCAAATCCAGACTTAAATTGAAAAAAGTAGGGAAAATTACTAGACCATTCAGGTATGACCTAAATCAAATTGCTTATGATTATACAGTGGAAATGAGAAATAGATTTAAGGGACTAGATCTGATAGATAGAGTGCCTGATGAAATATGGACTGAGGTTTGTGACACTGTACAGGAGATAAGGATCAAGACCATCCCCATGGAAAAGACATGCGAAAAAGCCAAATGGCTGTCTGGGGAGGCCTTACAGATAGCTGTGAAAAGAAGAGAAGTGAAAAGCAAAGGACAAAAGGAAAGATATAAGCATCTGAATGCAGAGTTCCAAAGAATAGCAAGAAGAGATAAGAAAGCCGTCCTCAGCAATCAATGCAAAGAAATAGAGGAAAACAACAGAATAGGAAAGACTAGAGATCTCTTCAAGAAAATAGAGATACCAAGGGAACATTTCATGCAAAGATGGGCTCAATAAAGGACAGAAATGGTATGGACCTAACAGAAGCAGAAGATATTAAGAAGAGGTGGCAAGAATACACGGAAGAACTGTACAAAAGAGATCTTCATGACCAAGATAAACATGATGGTATGATCGATCACTCACCTAGAGCCAGACATCCTGGAATGTGAAGTCAAGTGAGCCTTAGAAAGCATCACTATGAACAAAGCTAGTGGAGGTGATGGAATTCCAGTGGAGCTGTTTCAAATCCTGAAAGATGATGCTGTCAAAGTGTTGCACTCAATATGCCAGCAAATTTGGAAGACTCAGCAGTGGCCACAGGACTGGAAAAGGTCAGTTTTCATTCCAATTCCAAAGAAAGGCAATGCCAAAGAATGCTCAAACTACTACACAATTGCACTCATCTCACACGCTAGTAAAGTAATGCTCAAAATTCTCCAAGCCAGGCTTCAGCAATAGGTGAACTGTGAACTTCCAGATGTTCCAACTGGATTTAGAAAAGGCAGAGGAACCAGAGATCAAATTGCCAACATCCACTGGATCATTGAAAAAGCAAGAGAGTTCCAGAAAAACATCTATTTCTGCTTTAATGATGATGCCAAAGCCTTTGACAGTATGGATCACAATAAACTGTGGAAAATTCTGAAAGAGATGGGAATACCAGACCACCTGACCTGCCTCTTGAGAAACCTATATGCACGTCAGGAAGCAACAGTTAGAAGTGGACATGGAACAACAGACTGGTTCCAAATAGGAAAAGGAGTACGTCAAGGCTGTATATTGTCACCCTGCTTATTTAACTTATATGCAGAATACATTATGAGAAACGCTGGGCTGGAAGAAACACAAGCTGGAATCAAGATTGCTGAGAGAAATATCAATAACCTCAGATATGCAGACGACACCACCCTTATGGCAGAAAGTGAAGAGGAACTAAAAAGCCTCTTGATGAGAATGAAAGAGCAGAGTGAAAAAGTTAGCTTAAAGCTCAACATTCAGAAAACGAAGATCATGGCATCTGGTCCCATCACTTGATGGAAAATAGATGGGGAAACAGTGTCAGACTTTTATTTTGGGGGGCTCCAAAATCACTGCAGATGGTGACCACAGCCATAAAATTAAGAGACACTTACTCCTTGAAAGGAAAGTTATGACCAACCTAGATAGTATATTCAAAAACAGAGACATTACTTTGCCAACAAACATCCATCTAGTCAAGGCTATGGTTTTTTCAGTGGTCATGTATGGATGAGAGAGTTGAACTGTGAAGAAGGCTGAGCACCAAAGAATTGATGCTTTTGACCTGTGGTGTTGGAGAAGACTCTTGAGAGTCCCTTGGACTGCAAGGAGATCCAACCAGTCCATTCTAAAGGAGATCAGTCCTGGGTGTTCATTGGAAGGACTGATGTTGAAGCTGAAACTCCAGTACTTTGGCCACCTCATGCAAACAGTTGACTCATTGGAAAAGCCTTTGATGCTGGGAGCGACTGGGGGCAGGAGAAGAAGGGGATGACAGAGGATGAGATGGCTGGATGGCATCACCGACTTGATGGACATGAGTTTGAGTGAACTCCAGGAGATGGTGATGGACAGGGAGGCCTGGCGTGCTGCAATTCATGGGGTCGCAAAGAGTCAGACATGACTGAGCAAGTGAACTGAACTGAACTGATATTCCTTTAAAATTAATCAATTTATTTTAATTGAAGGCTAATTGCTTTACAATATTGTGGTGGTTTTTGCAATACATTGATATGAGTCAGCTATGGGTGTACATGTGTCCCCCCATCCCAAAACCCCCACCCGCCTCCCTCCCCATCCCATTCCTCTGACTGGCTTTAAGCGCCCTCTTTCATGCAATGACTTGGACTAGTCATCTATTTCACATATGATTATATACATGTTTCAATGCTATTCTCTCAAATCATCCCTCCCTTGCCTTCTCCCACAGTGTCCAAAAGTCTTCTTTATATCTGTGTCTCTCTTGCTTAGACTTACTGTATTCTTACCTTAAAAAACCTATCTCTTCTCCTGAACTGGAGATAAGGACTTCACCAAGGCATGGGGGAGGGGGAATGTCTTAAATAGGGGGGGCTCATATAAACTTCTTGGAGATTGTTATTGTTGTTTAGTTACTCAGTCGTGTCTGACTCTTCTGTGACCCCACAGACTGTAGCCCACCAGACTTCTCCATCCATCAGATTTCCCAGGCCAGGATACTGGAGTGGGTTGCCATTTCCTTCTCCAGGAGATCTTCCCAGTCCAGGGATCAACCCGTGTCTTCTGCATTGGCAGGTGGATTCATTACTGCTAAGCTACCAGGGAAGTCCCTCTTAGAGGCTAGGATAATCATGTATCTGCTGCCAAGAACAGTCAAAGCTCATGTCTGTTATTTTGGCATAATTACTTATAGTTGTCGTTACGCTCAAATGTTTTGGTTGGACAATACAATTTATGGTCACTCTAATGATAACTCCACTGGGATTTCCCTGGAAAGAGAACAAGTTGATCCTGACAGAGGCTTTGAGAGCAGCCAAGGAATTGTTGCTCAGGTCTTGGCCAAAAAGTTGACCTATGTCATCTTAGAGAAAAGGCTTTTTCACTGTGTTAATCCTAAGAAGTCTTAGTACATTTTCCCATGATTTCATTACACATGAAAAAATGCAGCTAAACACAGTCTGATTAATTAGATCAATTGGGTTTTAAGTCTTTTTTTTTTTTAATTTCAATATATTAAAATTAAGGACATGACCAAAAAAGTCCCAGATGTGAATGGGTTGTTTCTTTGGGTGCACTACGGTGACAGATTCTTGATGAAGTTTAGAGCTGGTCCTTAACTGTGCAGATTCACAAACTGGATTTTCTAATAGGCCTCTCAAAGCACAAAGATTGGGTACAGAAGGGAGAAAACTTCTGGTTTTGAGAACAATGAAAATAATATCAATAGCTAGCAAGTGTCAAGCACTGTTCTAGGCACTTCGAATAAGTCATTTGATATCCTTTGTTTCACAAGCATAGCACATGAAGCCGAGTTTTCCTGGGGCATGACCATGCTTCATCATAGCAGACACTTCGGTTCATGAGTCATGCTGTGCCCAGGCTTCTCTAGTTTCTAAAAAGATTTATAAACATTTCAAAATGAGAAAAAAACTTATAATTACACATCTCTAAAGTAAATGCGCTAGGTAAAGGGAATTCTAGGGAGAAGCCTATTCCCTTATTTTCAGGGACAATTGAGCCCCTTGTTTGTGTAATTTATATCTGTCAGTTTACCATTCAGATACAGACAGTTGATTTTGGAAATAAAGACAAGACAAAACAAAACAGAAAACCTTGTTTTCCTGAAAAGAAGGGTGTGATTAGATAGTTTTGAAGAGTTGGGCTTGCTCTAAACAGTCATGATCTCAGTACAAATCCATGGGAGTGAAGCAGATTTTCCTGTCAGTCTGTGATAAGCTTGATTTAAATCTTTGGCTCAAAGATCCTGAAGCAGTACCCAAAGGGTGAGCCTCTTCACCTAGAACCTAACCTTGTGCTCTAGGCTAATCAGCAAGCGCTAGAAGTGCTGCTATATCCCAGGGAACTAGAATCAGTTCAGTTCAGTCACTCAGTTGTGTCCGACTCTTTGCCACCCCATGGACTGCAGCACGCCAGGCTTCTCTGTCCATCACCAATTCCTGGAGCTTGCTCAAACTCACGTTCATTGAGTCAGTGATGTCATCCAGCCATCTCATCCTCTGTTGGAACTAAAATAAGAGTCCACAAAGGATGAAGTCAGCTTAGAATCACAGACTCTTGAAGCCCCAGAGTGCCTTCAAGAACGTATAATTAGATATCCATCTAAGGCCACATGGTGCTCAGAGATATCAACGTTAGTGTCTAGAGTAGGAAAGAGGAGACAAGTAGCTTATTTCTTTTCAGAGAGAGAAGCTTCATGACTAGATGTCCTGTCTCTGGTCTCTGATAGTTGTGGGATCTGGTAAAAATGCCATGTCGAAGCAGTTGCATTGGGGAATCACTGTTTTCTTGTCTGTATGGTAACTGCTTCCTTGCTGATCATTATGTAAAGTAAGTATAATGAAGTCATTTTGCTGGTGCTGATTCCAGAAGACAGTGAAATTTTGCTGGTGGTGATTCCAGAAGACAGAGTTCTGGATGAGATTGAGGTGCCTAATCAACAAAGAAAAGCAAAATGCACCTAGAGAAAGAAACTTCCATAGCATTACAAACCTGGAAATGCCTGAGGGCTATCATCCATCCACCAGTTTCATTTTGCAGATGGGAAAACCGATGAAGAGAGAACATATTCTCTGCTCTGAAAGGCAGGGTGAACAGCCTTGAAGGATGAGAAAGAGATCTTGGCTTGTAGTCTTGGACCATTCCAAAAGATCTGTTCCAAAAGACTGTTCCCCTCACTTGAACTTTTCTTTTCTCTCTACTTCTGCAGTTCACTCCTAAGTGAAGCTGGGCATGGGTGATGTGATATATGTGTGCCCGTGTAACCATGTCACACACCAATCTTAACTCACATCTCTGCCCTCATACCCACTCCAGGAGAAGACAACTCTGGTTGGCGAGAGGAAGCCTGTAAGATTTTATGGGGATAAGCAGGCATCATGGGGAGGTCCCAATATCTGAAAATAATTGACATTAGCAATGATTGACATTGCTAATTCTCACATTGTTAGTAATTCACAGTCTGCTTCTAGCACATTCATATTTAGGAAAACAAAGGAAACTTAGGAATTTTTTCTTCTCTTTCAAGATTAATTTTTGTGTTTTGGGAAAATATTGGCTTCCTTCCCCAGTTCTTCAGCTGTTTTCTAATGCAATGAATCATCTTGAATTCCTCATGTCATATTATTTTCTTTTTCTTTCCAGCATAATGGAAGAATATAAACACTCCCAGACATATCACAATTGGGGGAAAATGGGCAAAATGGTTCCTGTGAAGGAATTAATGGCTGATGTTTACAACATAGTTGCTATTTGGGCTGCTCTTCTTTTCTTTGGAAATGCATCAAGCCTTCCCTATGTGCTAAGTCACCTCAGTCATGTCTGACTCTTTGTGACCCCATGGACTGTAGCCTACCAGACTCCTCTGTCCATGGGATTTTCTAGGCAAGAGTACTGGAGTGGGTTGCCATTTCCTCCCTCAGGTCTTCCCAACCCAGGGATTGAACCCTCGTCTCCTGTGTCTCCTACACTGGCATGCAGGTTCGTTACCACCAGCGCCACCTGGGAAGCTCAAGCCTTTCCTGGTAAAGTGCTATGCATCCCAGACAGACTCAAGTGTTCCTGGTCCAAGCTATTGTGCTTATCATTTCAGGGTTTAAAGGATAAAACTCTTTTCTATTTTGCATCTTGGGCCTACAAAATGAGCCCATTTCCTGATATTTAAGATGGTTCTTCATTCCACTTACATACGTCTCTCTGAATTTTGGACATTTTGATACTTTTTAAAAGCATCTTTACTAAACAGCAAGATTCGAACAAACCTTAAACAGACATTGAAAATAATTATTTAAAGTCCTTGTTTTTTGAAAAAAAAAAATTATGAGCATTCTTTCATCTTTTAGCTAGGAGTTTTCATCAACTAGATTATTTTCGAGTACACAGCACAAAGTAAGGTGATGTCAGAAAATCAAACAGTAGCTCGTGTTTGGAGGTTAATGTCAAGAATGCAGTTTGAAAGCAAGTAAGCCTCCTAAAACTCGAACTTGAATTCTACTGAACTGTTTCTGTAACTCGCAGAGTAACTTCATTTTTCCTTACTCAGCCTTCAGTCCTTCTGCCCACCCCTCTGCTTATGAGATTCCAGCTGAATTATTTCTGCTATGAGATCTGACCTGCTCATTAATTATCTGCGTCTTCTCTCTTCCATATCAGCCTCTGGTGTTTTGTCAGCTTATCCGGCCTCTAGTCTTCTGAAAGGACCAAGGACAAGAGGGGAGGAGGAAAGCAGGCCTCATTTGGTGTCTGTCCCTCATTATCCAGGCAAGCTCCTCTTCTCTAAACATAAAATCTGCTTACCACTTGTGGTTCCTAAAAATGTATCTCAGTGTTAATAGTTATATTTAAGAAAAAAAAAAAGTTTTCTGGTCAACTATATTTGGAAACTGCCCATGAAAAATTAAATGAGCTTCTTTATTGCAGACCTTCTCCAAGTTTAAAAAATGCTAATGTGCATTATGAATCTCTTGGAGGGCAGTGTACAGTAGTATACAGCTTTTCCCAAACTCATTTTACTGAGAAATATTTTTTTCTTCTCAAAAATATTTTGAGACTAATGTTTTAGGGAGCATAATGTTAAAACTCATTTTAATTTGTCTCTTTAGCTCAGTTTTTCCCAAACTTCAGCCACCCAGTTATCACCTTATCATTTTTTGCTGACAGTTTTCTTGAAATCAACTCACTTTTTAATTTAAATAAACTTATTCGAAAAAGAAATCACTGTAATGGGAAAAATAAGAATCATTTGCCATAAACACAAAAATAACCATGAAATTAAGTAGGATGAAGCAACATTCGGTTCAGTTCAGTTCAGTTGCTCAGTTGTGTCTGACTCTTTGAGACCCCATGGGCTGCAGCATGCCAGGCTTCCCTGTCCATCACCACCTCCTGGAGCTTGCTTAAACTCCTGTCCATCAAGTCGGTGATGTCATCCAACCATCTCATACTCTGTCTTCCCCTTCTCATCCTGCCTTCAGTCTTTCCCAGCATCAGAGCCTTTTCAAATGGGTTGCCAAAGTATTGAAGTTTCAGCTTCAGCATCAGTCCTTCCAATGAATATTCAGGACTGATTTCCTTTAGGATTGACTGGTTTGATCTCCGTGAAGTCCAAGGGACTCTCAAGAGTTTTCTCCAACACCACAGTTCAAAGGCATTGATTCTTTGGCGCTCAGCTTTGTTTATAGTCCAACTCTCACTTTCATGCATGATTACGGGAAAAATCATAGCTTTGACTAGGTGGACCTTTGTTGGCAAAGTAATGTCTCTGCTTTTTAATATGCTGTCTAGGTTGGTCATAGCTTTTCTTCCAGGGAGAAGCATCTTTTAATTTCATGGCTGCAGTCACCATCTGCAGTGATTTTGGAGCCCCCAAAATAAAGTCTCTCACTGTTTCCATTGTTTCCCCATATATTTGCCCTGAAGTGATGGGACCAGATGCCATGATCTTAGTTTTTTGAATGTTGAGTTTTAAGACAGCTTTTTCACTCTCCTGTTTCACTTTCATCAAGAGGTTCTAGTTCTTCGCTTTCTGCCATAAGAGCGGTGTCATCTGCATATCTGAGGTTATTCATATTTCTCCCGGCAATCTTGATTCCAGCTTGTGCTTCCTCCAGCCCGGCATTTCACATGATGTACTCTGCATATAAGTTAAATAAACAGGGTGACAATATACAGCTTTGATGTATTCTTTTTCCAATTTGGAACCAGTCTGTTGTTCCATGTCCAGTTCTAACTGTTGCTTCTTGACCTGCATACAGATTTCTCAGGAGGCAGGTCAGGTGCTCTGGTATTCCCATCTCTTTAAAAATTTCCACAGTTTGTTGTGATTCACACAGTCAAAGGCTTTGGTGTAATCAACCAAGCAGAAGTAGATGTTTTTCTGGAACTCTTTTGCATTTTTGATAATCCAGCAGATGTTGGCAATTTAATCTCTGGTTCCTCTGCCTTTTCTAAATCCAGTTGAAACATCTGGAAGTTCACAGTTCATGTACTGTTGAAACCTGGCTTGGGGAATTTTGAGCATTACTCTGCTAGCATGTGAGATGAGTGCAATTGTGCAGTAGTTTGAACATTCCTTGGCATTGCCTTTCTTTGGGATTGGAGTGAAAACTGATCTTTTCCAGTCCTGTGGCCACTGCTGAGTTTTCCAAATTTGCTGGCATATTGAGTGCTGCTGCATAACCTTTTAGGATTTGAAACAGCTCAACTGGAATTCCATCACTTCCACTAGCTTTGTTCGTAGTGATGCCTTCTAAGGCCCACTTGACTTCACATTCCAGGATGTCTGTCCCTAGTTGAGTGTGATTACACCATCATGGTTATCTGGCCATTAAGATCTTTTTTGTATAGCTCTTTTGTTTATTCTTGCCACCTCGTCTTAATATCTTCTGCTTCTGTTAGGTCCATACAATTTCTGTCCTTTATTGTGCCCATCTTTGCATGAGATGGTCCCTTGATATGTCTGATTTTCTTGAAGAAAATCAATTAAGAATTAAGCTAAAATTAAATAGTGAAATATAGACAGTACATATTGTGAGGGAGAAAAAATAATTTTCTCTCTACCTATCTAGGTTCTTGGCTGAGCCACCTCTGGAATAAAAAGACAGGACATCAAGCGGAAAAGCAAACTGAAATTTAATAACATGTGTGCATGCCTCTTGCAGGGCTTCCCTAGTGGCTCAGTTGGTAAAGAACCCACCTGTCAATACAGGAGATGCAGGTTCAATCCCTGGGCTGGGAACATCCCCTGGAAATGGAAATGTCAACCCACTCCACTATCCTTGTCTGGGATATCCCATGGACAGAGGAGCCTGGTGGGCTACAGTCCATGGGGTCGCCAAAGAATCTCGACATGACTTAGCAACTAAACAACAACATATGTCCCATAACATGGAAGATACCAGGAAAACTGAGTAACTTCCTAAAATGGTCCGATCCCCCACTTAAATAGCATCTCCAGCTCTAAGGACAAAAGAAGATACTGGGCACGGAGAGAGGATTCAAGTAGGAGAGGTTACCCAGAAAAGCACAGGAAACAAAGATAAGGTTGTTACACAGATTTAGGTCATTGCCTTCTCCATGGATAAGAGTTTCTTGAGATTTAGAGTCCTCCATCTCCTCCTGGTACTGAGGGGAAGGCCCCTGGTCCCCTTGTAAAGGTGAATGTCTCTCACAAAAGGATAACTTTTCATTGTCAGAACTTTTTCTATGTCTGCTGTTTTCTAAAGATAATCATCCTGCAATGATCCTTACACCAAAGAGGCATATTTGAGCTGGTATATTCCTATTCTTCTTCAATACTAAATTGATGTGTAAAAATATATGCTTGAGGATAAGCCCGTCTTGAGAAGAATGCAGTCAATAATCAAGTAATACTAGAAGCAATCTGGGCACTAGTGCTTATTGTGGATAATTACGAGGATTCATTATCAAGAGAATTCTGGTTTATGGTTGAAAGGGAATCTTGATTCCTCTGTGCATAGTCAAACAAGCTAAAAGTTATTTAAACACTTTCTAAGATAGAGTTGGATATCAAGAAATGATTTCTTTAAAAATTCTTTTCTTTTTGCCAGAGGCTTATTTTTTACCATACTATTTTTTCCTGTTTAATGAAGAACTTCAAACACAGAATGTAGAAAGAGGAAAATAGATGTGCAAATATCCATGTGCTACAGTCAACAAACATTAGCCTTTTTTTCTATATCTGTTTCTTGGCTGAGTTATTTTTATGTAAACTTTTTATTGACACAAAGGACATTACTGCTGAACTATTATAAAGTAAATTAATTATTTGATACTTCATTCTTAAAATTTTTAGCAGGCATCTTCAAAAATGGTATTTTTCTACATAGACACAATACCAGTATCTCTCATGTCTAACAAATAATCAGTTCAGTTCAGTTGCTCAGTCATGTCTGTGACTCTTTGTGACCCCATGGATTGCAGCATGCCAGGCCTCCTTGTCCATCACCAACTCCTGGAGTTTATTCAGACTCATGTCCATTGAATCGGTGATGCCATCCAACTATCTCATCCTCTGTCTTCCCCTTCTCTCTCCCTCAATCTTTCCCAGCATCAGGGTCTTTTCAAATGATTCAGTTCTTCGCATTAGATAGCCAAAGTATTGAAGTTTCAGCTTCAGCATCAGTCCTTCCAATGAATATTCAGGAATTTCCTTTAGGATTGACTGACTGGATTTCCTTGCAGTCCAAGGGACTCTCAAGAGTCTTCTCCAACACCATGGTTCAAAAGCATCAGTTCTTCGGTGCTCAGCTTTCTTTATAGTCCAGCTGTCACATCCATACATGACCACTGGAAAAACCATAGCTTTAACTAGGTGGACCTTTGTTGGCAAAGTAGTGTCTCTGCTTTTTAATATGCTGTAAGTTGGTCGTAACTTTTCTTTCAAGCAGCAAGCGTCTTTTAATGTCATGGCTGCAGTCACCATCTGCAGTGATTTTGGAGCCCCCCAAAATAAAGTCTCTCACTGTTTCCATTGTTTCCCCATCTATTTGCCATGAAATGATGGGACCAGATGGCATGATCTTGTATTATACTCAGCCCAATAATTTTGCCTTCTAGCCCTGGTGTAGACATTTGAGATGGATACCGCTGGTTTACTAATAGGTTAAAGGAAGAATAATTCAGCATAGGAAATATAAGATTTTGAGAGCTGAATCTGCACAAACTGCACTGACAGGAGAAAGGTAAACTGGGGTGAAAATAATTTGGCCTATTTGATAGTTCTGCTGAGGCCAACACAGATCTGTTATCTGCTACATAAAATTGTTTCCTGTTCTATTCACTTAAATTCCAAAAAAGTTACAAAATAAATAAAAGACACAAAGTGCTGATTGGTTTCTAAAAACTTCCAGATGAAAAAGCTGAATAGTGAAGTGTATCTGTACTTATAAAATGAAGCTTCATATGGGAGATGTTAAAAAAAACAGGAACTGCTGTGATGGGTTGAACCATGATGCTGTAAGCCCCATGTTTTAACTGATTTTTACAGCTTCAGGGAAGAGCGTTCACCTTTCGAGTCATAAAATCTCAGCATCGGTAGGGAAATAGGTTTGATAAATGGGGAAACTGAGTGAATAGATAACTAGATGACTTGTCACAGGTCCTGCAGATTATGGAAAATGCCAGTACAGCAATAAAATCCCTGGTTGCCCAACTTCCAGAGGCTCTTTCCTCATTGCAATGATGGAAACAGTATTTTGGGCTTGAATAATTCAGATTCTGGGTCATATGACCTATAGTTACCAGTAATTTTCTCTTCATTTCTCTCATTTTGGGATTCTGGGGTGGTGCATATACATATAGCAAAGATTTAGTTTCAGCTAACAGAGGTGGTATATCACCAGGAACAGTGAAATTGAAATTTCACCTTGTCATTTGAGCAATTCAGGGAAAAATAAAAATAATCTGCTACTGAAGGGGAAGAAAAGGGTGTTCAAAATTGATTTCTGACATTGATTCAGCCTTTTGGGTCTCTGCCCAGTTCCTCTCTTTTCTTTATATAAATGGAACTGAGAGTCATAGAGATAAATCAGGGTCAACTAGTTCAAATAAAATGACTCATTTCAGAGATATCACCTCTCTGGAGAAAGCTTGAGAATAAACATATCCATTCTCTAAGCTGCTCTTATAGTGAGCTCCTATTCAATTTTGTATTTTTCTGAAGCTGGTTACATCATAGCACAAAATGAGGGAGCCTTGGGTTATCTTTAGAGCATTCACCACTCTTTGAAGTTTTTTCCTGGATTCATTCATTCTTTAAACAAATTATTGCTGGTGTCAAGGGAATGTTTATGGATGAATAGGGATAGGTTTAGAATGCTGCTCTTAAGGAGCTTATAGTGAAGCGAAGTTGCTCAGTTGTGTCCGACACTTTGTGACCCCATGGACTGTAGCCTATCAGGCTCCTCCGTCCATGGGATTTTCCAGGCAAGAGTGCTGGAGTGGGGTACCATATGACTTACCAAATAATGGGGCATAAAATAAGCGCAGGCATTTCTACCACACCGAGTAGACTGTAACAGTGGAAAGCAGCTATAAATAGTTTTGGAGAAATCAGATATATTGACAAAAGAGATGTCAATTGTATTGGATCTTGAAGGATGGATAAGATTTCTGTAAGACTGACTCATACAGGTCTCTCCAGTTAGAATAGATAACCTGCATTTTGGTTGCTAGAAAGTAGTGAATGAATCATTGTATCAAGTATTTGAAAACCTATGATGTTCTGTCAAAAACTATTCCACCTTTATAGCTCAATTAATGCTACCATTTTATTTAAGCTTTCTAGGAACATCTCAGCGAAGATTTCTCCTTTGTTTGCATTTCTGGTCTGCTTAATTGGTGATGATTATTTTGCATGAACCATGGACCATGGACTGAGAACTGTGGATATTTGTTTCATTTATGTTCTTGGCTTATAAGCTCCTTGAGGGCAGGTGTGGTTTTGCATGTCATTTTAATTCAATTTAGCATTAGTACAGAGTGAGACTTTAGGAAGACTTTATTGACCAAAATGAACTAGGTAATTGTCCAGTCTTCACTTTGTGTGTGTGTAAATTATTTTTGTCTTTTTCATGACAAATACCACCACCATTGTCAACCTTCTACAAGCTATATTTCAGAAAGTTACAAAATAAATGATCAGATGGATAGATCCTAAAGTTCCCTGTTCTCTCTAATGTCTTCTGGGCACAGTCTGGTCTTTTCTAATATCTAGTTTTTATAGAAATGGTTTTTAAATTTATGTGAAACTATTCTCTAAAGACAATAAAATATAACCTTTGTATAAAATTATGAAAAGATATAGAATTTTGACCACGGGATTTCAGTTTTTTGTTATGTGTTAGCTCTTAACATCTTTTAAAATCAGAAATCTTTGGAGATTAAAAACTGAAAGAGCTTGTGCAGAAGACTGCTCAGGGGCTGAAATGACAAAGCATCTCATCATTTTCTACACTTACCCATCAGTTCAAGCCTTTTCTTTTGTCATATAAAAATTACTGAGGTTAATAGGCTGGTTTTGGCCTTGTTCCCCAATCTGCCAGAGGGGTTTGAAGTCAGAATCTGAAGGATACATATGACATACATTACTGAGTCTGCCTGAATTGTCTCTATCCACAGACTCAACCATGAAAATAAGATCGCTTCAGAGGCTCAGCTTTTTTGGCCCAGAATCCAAAGGGATGCCATTAAGCATTCTGAATAATTAAAGCTAACAAAACTCAGCATGTTTGTTGTCATTTTTCATGATCAAGAACCATAAGAGGTAGGCACTTTTATTATAATACAAATGAGAAAATTGAAGTTCTGAAAGTTTCTGTAAGCTGCTGAGGCCACTCAGTTGGTGAGTGATAGAGCAACGATTTGAACCCAGGCAGTCTAAATCTATGCCAACAAAATTAATCCCCAAGTTATTTTGCTTTTGTTGGAATTCCATATTCCAATTATATGTGACACTTTGAGAATATGCCAGCCCTCCTCTGAGGAAAAAGACTGCCCACAGAAGTAGATTCCATTCTAGGTTCTAGATTTCATTACAAGTTGGTTCTTGAACCTCATGGAATAAAGTCAGGTATAGTAAGTGCTACATAAATATTCCCTGAATAATTGAATAGCATGTCCCTAGGTAGATATCTTCTTTATTAAACCCTTCACTGGAATTTTCCTGAAATCCTCAGCTGAAGTCAGGATTATATAAGTCACTGGAGTTTAGGAGAATGTTCCCCCTTTAATTTGAAGGCTGCCTTAAAAAGGAAAGCATTTGTATATCAGTATTAGAGGGTATTTCCTATGCACTCTATTGCATTTGTGAAATTGCTATTAATTTTCCCCAATTCACTGCCATTTTAAGAGCTACTAGGCTGTGATTATATAGCAATTTACTTGCCATCTTTCCCTTTCCCGTCAACAATGCCAATGCATAATTAAACCATGTGCCCTGGGGAAAAGACACTTTTGAGTACAGAGGTACAAGCAAGATATGGTCTAAAGAAAAGAGCACAGAAACCAATTTAAATACCAAGTTAATGTCAGTATATTAATGTTAGTATATGCTTTGGCAAGGAGAACTAACTTGAATAATTTGTTTCCATAGTGCTTTTTAATTTGACAGTGTACTATTGTTGAAGTTTGAAGATATTCTCAGGCACAAGATCATATATACAATAAATATTTTATGAAACATATATAAAATAATCAGAGAAAATTAACGATCATTTGATTATTTAGATGGAGCAGTTAAAAATTGACAGACGTCTCTCTTGAGTGTTCAGAAAGTAAATACATATATTAAATACTTCAATATAATTTTTAGGGATTCTTTTCCTTTTTTTTTTTTCTTTTTGCTATAGATAAGACACAGACATTTCAGTATATAGCAGGCACAGGATGAGCAGATGCAAATGATTCTAAATCCCCTGGAAGTCATTTTGCACTAGTTTCTTTGGCATTTTCCCATTTAATAAATAAATGCATCCTATTACATTTATTTACATTTAGCTGCAGGCTAGTAGAGAAAACCTATTTAACAAATATCGGGCTAAACTGCCTGATAATTTGGCAGGGTACATCTCTCAGGGTAGGGCAGCAATGAGCTCCAAGCACGAGGCACAGAGATTCTAAACACACGCAGAACACCATTTATGATTTACTGTTGGCTTGGCTATATTCTAGAGATCATGAGATAGAGCAAAACTTCTGGAATTTCTCCTTTCTCTTTCCTCTGACTGCTTTTCACACTGAGAACATAGGTCAATACTGCTTTTCTTTATAAACCAGTTGACTCTTTGCAATGAAGTGACTGTTCACTAGGAAAAAAGAGCAAACATACCCTGGTATAGAAGCTAGTGGCTTGGTGAGCCCTTTAAGTTGTTTGCAGTCTAACCTGACCTCAAATGGCAGAGGAATGCCAAAGAGCTCTAGGCAGTATCATCTAACCTTCTTTGGTCAAATTTAGGAACCCAAGGCAGGCCAAGAGAAAATGAATCTAGAACAAAGGAAAAATACTTTTGAAGGGATCCATCTGCGAAGATTCAGGCTTACTTCATGTTGTTTTGGTTCAGTCTCTAGGTTGTGTCTGACTCTTTGCAACCCCATGGCCTGTAGCACACCACCCTCCCCTGTCTTTCACTATCTTCCAGAGTTTGCTCAAATTCATGTCCATTGAGTTGGTGATCCTATCTAACCATTTAATACTTTGCTGCCCCCTTCTCCTTTTGTCTCCAATCTTTCCCAGCATCAGAGTCTTTTCCAATGAGTTGGCTCTTCACATCAGGTGGCCAGAATATTGGACCTTCAGCATCAGTCTTTCTAATAAATATTCAGGATTGATCTCCTTTAGAACTGACTGGTTTGATCTCCTTGCAGTCCAAGGGACTCTCAAGAGTCTTCTCCAGCATCACAACTTGAAAGCATCAATTCTTCAGTGCTCAGCATTCTTTATGGTCCAACTTTCACATCCATGGGGCTTCCCTGATAGCTTAGCTGGTAGAGAATCTGCCTGCAATGCAGGAGACCTGGGTTCGATCCCTGCATTGGGACAATCCTCTGGAGAAGGGAATGGCTATCTACTCCTGTATTCTGGCCTGGAGTATTCCACGGACTGTATAGTCCATGGGGTCTTAAAGAGTAGGATGCGACTGAGTAACTTTCACTTTCACTTTTCACATCCATACATGACTACTGGAAAAACCATAGCTTTGATGATACAGACCTTTGTTGACAAAGTAATGTCTCTGCCTTTTAATACACTGTCTAGGTTTGTCATAACTTTCCTTCCAAGGAGCAAGCATCTTTTAATTTTAAGTGACTTCACTTATTGTCCACTGTGATTTTGGAGCCCAAGAAAAGAAAATCTGTCACTGTTTCCCCTTTTCTCCCCTACTATTTTCCATGAAGTGATGGGACTGGATGACATGATCTTAGTTTTTTGGGTTGAGTTTTAAGACACCTTTTTTTTTTTCCTCTTTCACCCTCATCGAGATGCTCTTTAGTTCTTCATCCCTGTAGTTCAAATGGTAAAGAATCTTCCTGCAACACAGGAGACCCACGTTCGATCCCTGGGTCAGAAAGATCCTCTGGAGAAGGGAATGACAATCCACTCCAGTATTCTTGCCTGGAAATTCCCATGGATAGAGGAGCCTGGCAGGCTACAGCCCATGGGATTGCAAAGAATTGGATATGACTGAGCAACTCATACTACTATATGCTACTTTCTGTCATTAGAGTGGTGTCATCTGCATATCTCAGGTTGTTGGTGTTTCTCCAAGCAATCTTGATTTTAGTTTGTGATCCATCCAGCTCGTCATTTTGCATAACGTACTCTGCAAAGAAGCTGAATAAGCAGGTGACATTATACAGCCTTGTCATACTCCTTTCCCAATTTTGAGCCAGTCTGTTGTTCCATGTCCAGTTCTAGCTGTTGCTTCTTGACCTGCATACAGGTTTCTCAGGAGACAAGTAAGATGATCTGATATTCTCATCTATTTAAGAATTTTCCACAGTTTGTTCTGGTCCGCACAAAAGTTTTAGCATAATCAATGAAGCAGAAGTAGATGTTTTTTGGAACACCTTGCTTTTTCTATGATCCAATGAATATTTGGATCTCTGGTTTGATCTCTGGTTCCTCTACTTTTTTAAACCCAGCTTATACATCTGGAAGTTCTCAGTTTGCACACTGTTGAAATCTAGCTTCAAGGATTTTGAGCATAAATACCACATTTTGTCAGGACCACATTTTGTCAGAGCTCTTCATGGTGTCCCAACCATCATGGGGTGACCCTGCACAGCATGGCTGATAGCTTCATTGAGTTACACAAGCCCCTTAACCTCAAGAAGGCTGTGATCCTTGGGGTAAGGGGGGGCACTACTTCTTAGACTTTAAAAATTGTTTTTCCTTAGAATGAATTTGAATGACTTAAGTGAATTAGCATGAGAGAGAGTACCCTTGGGGGGAGTGATGTGCTAGATCTTGGGTGTGCTAGCTCAAACAGTAAAGAACCTGCCTGCAACACAGGAAAAAGTCTCCCAGGAGAGCCTGCCAGGGAGCCTCCCAGGGGAAAGGCTGAAACTTGTTTGGTGCTACATGCTAAACTTCCAACATTTGGGACCCCCTCCAGTTCCTTTCCACTGAGAGGGGTCTCTTCTTTCAGCAGAGTAAGTTTTCAGGGTCCTACTTCTTGGCTTTATGTAATCATTTTTAGGAGTTTTTTATTTTACTGTTCAATGAAGGACTGCTTTTTATAATAAAAACATAAAACAAACATGTCCTGTGACTCTCCTGTCACGGGGTGAACATAGATGGATGAAACTGGAGCCGATTATACAGAGTGAAGTAAGCCAGAAAGAAAAACACCAATACAGTATACTAACACATATATATGGAATTTAGAAAGATGGCAATGACGACCCTGTATGCAAGACAGGAAAAAAGACACAGCAGTGTATAACGGACTTTTGGACTCAGAGAGAGAGGGAGAGGGTGGGATGATTTGGGAGAATGGCATTCTATCATGTATACTATCATGTAAGAATTGAATCGCCAGTCTATGTCTGATGCAGGATACAGCATGCTTGGGGCTGGTGCATGGGGATGACCCACAGAGATGTTATGGGGAGGGAGGTGGGAGGGGGTTTCATGTTTGGGAACACATGTAAGAATTAAAGATTTTAAAATTAAATAAAAAAAATTAATTAAAAAAAAAAAAAGAATACAATCCCTCAAAGGCTTGATACAGACTAAATCTCTGCAGCTTCAGAAATTGTGATGGGGACATAATAGCATCCTCAAAAAGAAATCAAAACTTTAGTCACAAATTGGGTAATCCCATCATGTTTTCTTTGTGTATATTTGTAATAAGATATTTGACAAACAAATGTCAGACTGACCTAAAGGTGGATGCTCACTGGGTCACTTATGATCTATTTGCTACATTATGTAACATTTAGGTAATTTATAATGAGTCAGTTTTGGGGGCTTCCCTGGTTGCTCAGTGGAGGAAAAAAAAAAAATCGCCTGCCAGTGCAGGAGATGCAGGTTTGATCCCTGGGTTGGGAAGATCCCCTGGACAAGGAAATGGCAACCCACTTTAGTATGCTTGCCTGGATGATCCCATGGACAGAGGAACCTGGCGGTCTACAGTCCATAGGGTTGCAAAGAATCAGACACGACTGAATGATGCACAATTATTTTTCAAAGTTACCATGAAATTGTAAACCCCTGTTTTTAAGGCATGGCAGAAACCTGTTATTTCTCCAGAAATATGAGGTATTAATAAAATAGTGCTCTCTTAAAGGCCTACAAGGAGATGCAAGCTTCAAGGCCTAATGCATTCTCGGCAGATCATAAAGTTGAGAAAAAGTTGAGGACACAAGACTGGCCTAGGTTTCCTGTGTCTGTGTCTCCCCTCATCAAAGTTAACTGCATTATCAGGCTCGAGTCTGGGCCTGTGATAGTTCCATTTCAGGCATATTAATGTTGAAAAATGGGGGTAGAAATAACTATCCATATTTCAAGGGCCTTAAGTCATTCGAGGCAACCGAAGGGGTCTGGTATGAATTCTGCAATTTAGCTGTCAGTTTTGTTTAATGAATCTATCCAACATACACTTAATCAGTTCCCTTCTGCAGAGCCTGGTTTAAGTACTGAAGGGGGAATGAAGATCCTGAAACATGAATCCTTTTTGTTGGTGGCCCCTGTTCCCCTGTTCCAGGAGCTGTGGCCATTTGGAGTCCTGTGGTGAATGAAATGGAAGATTCTTAAGAGACATCTTTGGCTTGATTTTGTCCTGTGTAGAGGGGCTGGGTAAAGCTCTGCTCCAAGCTGGTGTATTACAACACCCCACTCACCTCCCCTCCTCAGTTCTATCACCCTTCTCATACGTGGCGATCCATATAACAAGAGAGGAAAGCAGTGGGTTCAGATTCTAAACCGGGAATCTTGTCATGTCCTGAGATCTTTCCAAGATTTGCAAAACCACCCACAGGTTCCAAACTATCAGTGTGACTGATTTTCATCAGGGAGGTGATATTAGAGGTAGTGGTTAAAGCAGTTATTTGAGGCAATAGGAAGAACATGAAAGAAATGCCTGACCATTTCTGGTCATTCTGCCTTGTAGAGCCTTGGGAGAAAGGAAGGAAAAAGGAAGGTTTGAACGTTCTCTGCTATCTGGCCTATTAAACTTTCTTATCATTATGCAGGATTTTTAATGTTATTTCTTAATAATAATTTCTTATTCCATTTAAGAGATTTCACTTTAGTGGAAGTGACTGTAGAGTCACTAGTCAATGCCCTATATCTCTCCTCTTCTGTTTTCTTGTGGCAGACTTCACAGGCAGCTTTCACTGCAGAGTGTTATCCATCACAGAAAGGAGCCATAGAATGTTCTGCCTGAGACTTAGATATGTGTCGCATTTCCTTTCCAATGAATTCAGAATTCTCTTTGGCCCAGGACTCCAGAGCTCATGCTAATTTTGGGGGGGCAGCAACCAGTAAAGAAAGATCAGTTTTATTGTGTGCCAGTGTTTTTCAATAATAACCCTTTTTGATTTCAATGAATAGATGAGCACTTTTTATATACTTGATTCACTGGTTTATTTCATCTTCCTTAAAACAGACAAACAAACAAAACAGATTGAGAGAGGATACCAGATACTGAACAACCGTTTGCACGGCTTAGGGCAATTTTAACATAATATGCAACAAGCCCCAGGGTTTCTATCAGAATTTTGCACACGTTACCTGGATATCAGAGAGGGTGGGCTCTGTTCTTTCCACTCCCTAAGAGGGTTTGTGGTTGGGAGTGACAGGACTGTTGTGGAGAAATTTGCCTCTTCACTCCCTTTGTTTTTATCTTTCTTTTCAATTGATGATTATATTTTTATGCAGATTCTCGGAGGATTAAAAGAAGACATTTAACATATGATATACTCAACATTTCTTCAGGCACATAAGAAATTCATACATGGTATATTACATGTTTAGTATTTATGCCTCTCTCCTAATAATAGGGCAATGTTTTATTATAGGAGCATTAAATAAATGGTACAAGAGAGCATTATATGAGAAAAAATACTAAAAAGATGTGCACACCATTTAGGCTTGTAAATGTTATCTGTCATTTCTGATATACTCAATTTATTTAAAGCTTCATTATTTTGCTTTTATTTCTGTTCCTCTTTTTCATTTTGGTTTGATTTTCTGGCTGTTTCTTCTTCTGACGCTTCTTACCCTTGCTAGGCTTCTGCCTTCTGCCCCACACATGGGGACTCTCCCTCAAGATCAAGAAGCAGTGTTCTTGACAAACATTTTATTTGCAGACAGAAAGTGGTTTTTATTGTTAGAGCAAGCAGCAGCTTCCACCAGGAACTGGCCCTGCTTTGGAGAAGTGTCACAGGTAACTGTTTGGAAACCAAAGTTAAGATTTTGGTAGCTGCACTCAGATTTTGCCTGGTGATAGCTGTCATCTCTCTGAAGTTTTATCCCATCTCCTGCTCCCATTTCTGGGTTGGGAAGATCCCGTGGAGAAGGGAATGACTACCCATTCCAGTATTCTGGCGTGGAGAACCATGGACTGTATAGTCCATGGGATTACAAAGAGTCGGACATGACTGAACAACTTTCACCTTCACCTGCTCCCATCACTCACTTGGCATTAATATTCTTTCAATTCTGCAAACACATTCCTGCTTCCAGGGTTTCATATATGTTGTTCCTTTCTTTACACGTTTCCTCTTTAGTTTGAACGTCACCTCCTAAAAGAGGCCTTCATGAACCATCAAATATGTTACAGGGTTAGACTTCTGGATGAACTTTTCTCTCCCTTGGGTGCTTGTAATTTGTCATTGTGTTTTTCAATTCTCTTGCTTTTGTTGTCATAGTAGAATATAACTTTCATGAGGCTGGGAATATGTCTGAATTGTTCATTATTGCATCTTTATGATCTAGCTGAAGCCTGACACACAGTGGATGCTCAACAAATACATGCTGAATAAATAGGCAATAGTCTTCGTAGCAATTTATCTCACTCAGCTTGGTATATATCTTTACCTTAGTTCACTGTGGATATCTCAGTATATTAGGGACGAGCTTGACAAACTCCGTGGTAAATTTATTGAATCTGTGCTTGGTAAAGTAGAAGTTTGAAAGCTAATCTGTTCACTTGTCTCTGTGTTAATGTGAATTTAAATATTTTATAAAAATATGAATTATTTTTCTTAATGTGATACTACATATTTATTGTAGAGAATTTGGGAAATGTAAATATGGTGGAAAAAGGATAAAACTACTGACCATCAGTCAGCAAGTCATTAATATAAGTTGTTTTTTCTTTCACTGATAACTGAAAGTTTATGTAACGCTATAAATACCACTGCAAATTCTGCACATGGAGGCATGAATACCTGATTGACCAGAGATGCCAGACCTGAAGACTTGGAATGAACTCAGGACTGTTATCTCTGGTTTTTAGTGTAATATATTTATTTTAAAACATCTATACATTGGGATATACAGTATGAACTCTTTTTGAAATTTGCTTTTGTTTTTGCACTGAATCTCCTGAGTGATTTCAATCCCTTTGGGTATTGCTCAAAAATATGTGGCCTCATGGTAGTTAATCCAAATCCCTTCCTGAAGCCTAAATTGGTTGGAATTGGGTTTCAGTGGCTTACAACCAAAAGAATATGGAAAAATAGATATACCAAGGACTTTTATCTATAACTTCACACCATGTGAAAAAGGAAGTGAAAAGGAAGTGAACTCTCAGAAGCTGGGGTGGAGAGAAAGTATGGCTGGTATTTTTTTTTTTTTGTAATTTTCCTATTTTCCTTGCCTGAGGTCTGACTATCCCTGAGCGTGGTGTGTTACTCAATATCCTCCTAATAACTTTTTCTTCCCTTTCTTAAGACAATTTCAATTACTTTCTGGTGCCACTAGAAGAACTGTGGCTATGTCACGTTATTAAGAAGTGAAGAGCCTCCAATATAGTACTTTGGAGAGAGCAAATTCCCCTCTTCATGTTTCATCTTGTTTTTCTCACAAAGACAGCACTAGTACTTTCTCCCAGAGCCCATAGGAACATAGTATGCCTCGAGTTCCTTTGCCACTTCAGTTACATGTTCCTGTTTTAAATTGTGTGTGAACCAAGTTCAGGTGGTTTTTCTTACTCTGTCAAGCACTCCACAAAGCTTTCTTCTCGATCTCTTGCTACGCTTCTCGCCCTCTTTCATACTGGGGTATTCCACATGCTTTTGGACTCAAGTTCCATCTACAACAGACCTATTGTTCTCGTGGGCTTTGGCCTCCCTCTGCATTAATCCCCTTGCCCCTTTTCTCCTCATTTCCATTCATCCTCTGGGGGTTTGTGACAAAGCTGCTCCTACTGAGGCAAGCACTTTTGTCAGCTTTCTTTTGCAGGAACAGTTTTCTTCCCTCTATTTTCTCAGGGTAGTTCTTTTTCATCCCTAGACTCTTTCCTTTTATTTATTTTCCTCCTGGAAAATAAGCCGCCTTCTTTACATTCCTTGAGCTGTTCCTAGAGTCTTATCTTACTTACTGTGTTCTTATTGGCCCAGGTGACTTCTCTGCATTCTTTTGGGCTGAGCGAATGAGATCCCTGCTTATTCAGGCTCCCTGCCTGAGATCCCTTTACTATGGCCAACCCAGGGATTGAACCCAGGTCTCACTCATTGCAGCCAGATTCTTTATGAGCTGAGCCACAAGAGAAGCCCTTACTATGGCCAGTTCTTAGGAAATTTGTTTGAGTAGGTCCTTTGTAGTTTCAGAGATTGAAAAGAACGTATTAATCTGGGTTTTCCAAAGAAACAGAATATACATATATATTAAGTTTTCCTAATAAAAAATAATGAATTGGCTCATGTGGTTTTAGTGGCTGAGAAGTCCCAGGATCAGTCAGCAAGCTGCAAATCCAAGGGAGCCAATGATGGAAGCTTCAGTTTGGGTCAAGTCCAAAGACAGGAGTAGAGTGATGTTCCAGCTTGAAGACAAGATATCCAGAGCAAGACTCACTCAGCATTTTTGTTTTATCAGGCCTTCAAAAGATTGTATAGGGCCCATCCACACTGGGGAGGGCATTCTATTTTACAGTTTGCCTATTCAAATGTTACTCTCATCCAGAAACATCCTCACAGACACACCCCAAAAATATGTTTAACTAGATATCTAGTTACTATGTGGTCCCATTATACTGACACATAAAACTAACCATCTCAGAGAGTTAAATGAAATTACTTCAACTGCTCATCCATACCTGGTAGACACCCAAGGCTTGGTGAATCCCTCAGGACTTACCTTCCTTTGGTATTTTATGGATCTTTACTTTTTTTTTTTTTTTTTTTACTATTTTAGTTATTTTTTTACTTCTACATTGATCCAGAGAAGAAATGAATTTGCACAAAAAAGGTTCACATAAGGCAATTGAGGATAGCTCTAGACCCACAGATGGGATGGGAAACAGAAATTGTACACTAAATCAGTGCCATAAATCAACATTATATAGTAGATAGTTCTATTTTTTTAAAAATACCCAGTCAACTCACCTTCAAGATTTTCCTCACTGGGCATCTTGCTTCCACCAGATGCTTCAACAGCACCCTCTCCTTCCTCTGTCTCCTCCTCTCTGTCCGGAAACCTCCAATTCCTGTTTGATTTATGGGAACAACAGTTTAGTGAATTCTTTGTTGCAATGCAGCCTTCCAAAGTGTAATGTATAGATTCACTTTTCCTACCCCAAAACAGTTCCCTCCTAAAAAGCTATTAAAATGCTACTTTATTCACTCTGTTTGTTTATGCAAGTAATCAACCATTCATTAAACTTTAAGTACCCACTTAGCAGTCGTTAAACATGGAGAAGCAAAAGAAAGGCAAAGATTGTGTGAGATAGTGTTTTAAGTGGTTCTACTAGCTATTACGTGTTATGAGTTAGTATCTATTGTATTAAGAAGGAAGACAGGATAAGAAGGAAAGAAGTGAATCGTCTCATAGCTTTAGGAATTCCTGCTAGCATACGGGTTGAAAAATAAAACTAAAAAATGAGTGATAAAAGAATAGATCACATTTGTTAAGGCTCCTGCTTCAAAAACAGTAACACCATCAACCACAACCTTCCCATTGCTTAGAGAATTTACAAGGGGATGACAGAGGATGAGATGACTGGATGGCATCCCTGACTCAATGGACGTGAGTCTGAGTGAACTCCGGGAGTTGGTGATGGACAGGGAGGCCTGGCGTGCTGCGATTCATGGGGTCGCAAAGAGTCGGACATGACTGAGCGACTGAACTAACTAACTAACTAGCTAACTAACTAACTGAGACAAAGAAGCAGAGAGCAAGTTGCAGCACAGAGTGATAACTAGAGATAAACATGGGATGGCATGAATGGGCTGTGGTCATCATCGAATATTTTCTAAACTTGAGCCTTGGGCTTCTCAGGTGTCCCTAGTGATAAAGAACCCTCCTGCCAACGCAGGAGACATGAGACTCAGGTTTGATCCTTGGGTCTGGAAGATCCCCTGGAGGAGGGCATGGCAACCCACTCCAGTATTCTTGCTTGGGGAATCCCATGGACAGAGAAGGCTGGTGGGCTACAATCCATAGGGTCACACAGAGTCGGACATGACTGAAGTGACTTAGCATGCAAAACTAGCTCTTAGTTGTTGAGAGAAGACATAGGTAGGTAGTGAAGCATTTGTTTGTTCTTGTGGATTGGCAGGTAAAGATGAGTGGAGGTGAGGGGCGATGATGATTTAGCAGCTCCAGAGTGATGTCAAACTCACAGGACTCAACATAGCCTAAATTAAACTCTCATCTTTTCCTCTCTTTCTGCTTTTCTTCTACCATTCCCTCCTCAGTAGATGACACAAACACTCAGCCAAATATGCAACCAGAAGTAGGGCAACAGCCCAGTATGTCCTCTCTCAACAAACATAGGTAGTTCATTGTTCAGGAGTCTGGCCATTCTGAACAACTTTCAAAATCCCAAATATGCCATGACTCCTTTTACCTCTGAATGTTTATTTCCTTTATCTGGAACATACCTTCTCTCTCACATACCCACTTTAGCTTGGCTAACTAATATTTTTGGTTTCTGTACATTGACACACAATATTGCATTAGTTTCAGATATCTGACATAATGATTAGAGATTTATATGCATTCTGAACTGATCACCACAAGTCTAGTATTTGTCTTATCACCACAAAAAGTCACTGTGACGTTATTGACTCTCTTCTCTATGCTGTATAGTACATCCCAGTGATAGATTTTGGTTTGTGGTTACCATGAGGTTCATATATAATATGATATAATATAAATGGCAATATATAATATAAATTTCATGGTTTTAAGTCTGTTTTAAGCTAATGTTAACTGTAGTTCAAGTACATTCTAAAAGCACTACATTTTTACTCCTTCCCTTCCAAGTTTTGTGCCTTTTACATCATATCTTACATCTTTTCATTTTGTGTTTACTTAGATCATTATTTTAGATTTAGATGATTTTACGACTTTGTCTTTTAAGCTTCATAGTAACTTTGTTAAGTGGTTGATCCACTATATTTGCTGTATGTTTTCCTTTGTTATTGAGACTTTTTTCTGTTATAATTTTCGTGTTTCTAGTTATGATCTTTTCTCTTCCATTTGAGGAAGTCCCTTTAACATTTCTTGTGAGGCTGGGTCAGCGTAATGAGCTCATTTAGCTCTTGCTTAATTGAGAGACCTCTTATCTCTCCTTCAATTCTGAATGATAACCTTGCTGGGTAGCTTATTCTCAATTGCACTTTTTTCCTTTCAGAAATTTGGGTATATCATGCCAGCCCCTACTTCCCTATACAATTTGTCCTACAAACTAGCTGATGGTCTTATGAGATTCTCTTATGCACTACTAGTTGTTTTTCTGTTCTTAGTTTTAAGGCCCTCTCTTTAACTTTTGACATTTCAATTAATGCGTCTTGGTGTGGATGTCTTTGGTTCATCTTGTTTGGAACTCTCTGTGTTCCTGGACATGGATGTCTGTTTCCTTCTCCAGATTAGGAAAGTTCTCACCATTATTTCTTCAAATAGGTTTTATGTCACTTTCTCTGTCTTTCTCTCTTGTATTTCTTATAATGCAAATATTAGTATTTGCTTGATGTTGTCCCAGAGGTCTCTTAAACTGTCCTCATTAAAAAAAAATGCGAGACAGCAAAAGAGACACAGATGTATAGAACAGTCTTTTGGACTCTGTGGGAGAGGGAAAGGGTGGGATGATTTGGGAGAATGGCATTGAAACATGTATAATATCATATATGAAATGAATCACCAGTCCAGGTTCGATGCATGATATTGGATGCTTGGGGCTGGTGCACTGAGACGACCCAGAGGGATGGTATGGGGAGGGAGGAGGGAGGGGGGGTTCAGGATGGGGGACACATGTACACCCGTGGTGGATTCATGTTGATGTATGGTGAAACCAATACAATATTGTAAAGTAAAAAAAAATTTTTTTTTAATTAAAAAAATTTTTTTCTTCCTGCTCTGATTGGGTGATTTCCACTACCATGTCTTCAGATTGCTAATCCATCTTTTGCATTTTCTAATCTGCTGTTGATTTTCCCAACTGTATTTTTCATTTTTAATATTCTTCAATTTTAATTGGTTATTTTTAATAATTTCTATCTCTTTGTTGAGATTCTCACTAAGTTCATCAATTTTCCTCCTAAGTTTGATAAGCATCTTTAGGACTACTGTTTTGAATTTTGTATCTAGTAAACTGCTTGTCTCTGTTTTGCTTAGTTCCCTTTTCTGATACCCAGGTGCTCTTTTGTTTGGAATGCCTTCTTTTGCCTCCTCATTTTCACCTAACTCTTTGTATATATATATATCTCCAGGTCTTAAAAGAGTGATCTTAGGTAGGAGTTGTCCTGTGGGGACCAGTGGCACAATACCCACTGGTTACCAGAACTAGGTGTCCAGAGGTATCCCCAGTGTGGGCTGTGTGGACCCTTTCTTTTGTGGTTGGGCTGCTGCGGATGCAGACATCCTGGTGGACAGGGTTTATTCCGAGGCCAGCTAGCTATGTGACTTGGCAGAGCCTCATGTGGATACTCTAGTGGGTGGATCTGGTCTTCACCTGGCTGTCTAGTAGGCCTTACCATGAATATGTGGGTGTACTGGTGTGTCAGGCTGATCCCCTGGAGTGGGAGCCGCTTTGGAAGGGTGCTTTTGCTGGGTGAGTCCTGCCGTCAGATCGACAGGCCTAACTGTCCAGGGCAGGAGCCTCTTGGAGGGTGCCACTGCCAGCCAGGAGGGTGAGAGTTGTCTTGGAAGGACTGGCTGGGTGCAGTGAGTTGTTTCTCAGGGGAATGCTGGATGCCCAGTGTTAGCTAATTTGATGGAGAGTGACAGAAATGACACCTGCCCATGTTGGACCAGCTAAGTGGAATAATTTTTTTTAAGAAGGCACCTGCTAGTACTTCTGTCTCTGGAAGAAGCTTTACCAGATCCCTGTTCTTCCACATATCCTAAAATTAGTCAGTGAGTTGGTTTTTATTTTTTTTATTTTTTTATTTTTTGCATGACCCAGGGGATTGTATGGCTCAGCTGCAGCCTAGGCACTGGGGCTTAGAATGAAGGAGTCTGTGCAAAAGTCCTTCAAGAGTGGAATCTCACTTTCCCACAGCCCTCTGGCTCCCTGGAGGTAAGCCCCAGTAGTTTTCAAGACGAGACATTATGAAGGCTCATCTTCCTGCTGCAGGTCCCTCAGGTTGGGGAGTTTGATGTAAAGCTTGGGCCCCTCAAACCTCAGGGGGGAACCCCATGTTTGTGATACCTCTTCTGTTTGTGAATTGTTGCAACAGGGGTGTGGGTTCTGACAAGACCATGCCTCTGTCCCTCCTACTTTGTCTTGATGTGGCCTTCTCTTTATATTCTTAGTTTTTAAAATCTGTTCTGTTACTCTTTAGATCATTCTCGGAGATCACTATTCTATATGTAAATAGTTGTAGTTTTGGTGGATTTGTGGGGAGAGGTGAGTTCAGGATCTTTCTACTTCACCATCTTGATCTAGATCCTGTCTTTCCTCTTGGACTCTTATACTCATTTTTTAAAATTTATTTTATTGAAGTATAGTTGGTTTACGATGTTGTGTTAATTTCGGCTACATGGCAAAGTGATTCTGCTTATATACACACACACAATATTCCTTTCCATTATGGTTTATTACAGGATACTGAAAGTAGTTCCCTGTACTATACAGTGGGACCTTGTTGTGCATCCATTCCAAATATAACAGCTTGCATCTGTCAGTTCCAAACTCTCAATCCATCCTCTGTCCACTCCCTCTCCACCGGAAACCACAATTTTGTTTTCTATATTCGTAAGTCTGTTTCTATTTTGTAGATAAGTTTCTTTGTGTGTTCCATTGTGTGTGTGTGTATCTCCTGGAGGGGAAATGGCAACCCACTCCAGTAATCTTGTCTGGAAAATTCAATGGACAGTGAAGCCTGGAGAGCTACAGTCCATGGGGTCGCAAAAGAATCAGACACAACGAAGTGACTAAACAACTACACACACACACACACACACACACACACACACAGTCTTCCTCATCCCTTCCTCTGTTGATGGACATTTAGGTGGTTTCCATATCTTGGCTGTTGTAAATAGTGCTGTTGTGAATATAGGAATGCATGTATCTTTTTGAATTATAACTTTGTCCAGATATATGGCCAGGAGTGGGGATTGCTGGATTACTTGGTAACTTTATTTTCAGGTTGTTGAGAAACCTCCATACTGGTTTCCATAGTGGCTGCATGAACCTGCATTTCCACCAGCAGTGTGGGAGGGTTCCCTTTTCTCCATACTCTCTCCAGCATTTGTTATTGGTAGATTTTTTAATGGTGGTACTTCATTGTAGTTTGACTTGCATTTCTCTAACAATTAGCACTTATATTAATTCTTAAAGTATCAGTCTGGGCTTTACTTGTACAGGAAACCTTCTATGAAAATCTATACCTAGATCGGATGCTCTTCCTGTATCTTCCCTATCTTATACCAAGAAAGTATTTATGTCATTCTATTGTAATGGCCTGTTAGTTTTTCTGTCTCCTTCATTAGTATATAAGTTCAACAGAAGAAGAAATATTATCTTTTAAAACTACATTTTACAGTGACTACCACAGTGGTTAGCATAAGGTAGGTATTCAATAGATATTTGTAAAATGAAAGAGGAAATGAATGATTGAAATTTCACAGGTAGAAAATTCCAATGATGATAAAAAGCCATGGTGTGGATATGGTTCTGTGTGGCAAATATAGGTGAAGTTGAAAATCACTGGAATTAAGAAGGCCAAGAGCTTGTCTACCTTAGAGATGTCTGGAGCAATTGGAGTTTGTTAAGGGCAAACATGGATAGAAAGATCAAGAACCACAGTCAAGGTCTTTAGTAGACATAGTGAGTACATTATGAGGTTAACAGATCAGAGATAACAAAGCGTTCAGTTCAGTTCAGTTGCTCAGTTGTGTCCGACTCTCTGCGACCCCATGGACTGCAGCACGCCAGGCTTCCCTGTCCGTCACCAACTTCTGCAGCTTACTCAAACTCATGTCCATTGAGTTGGTGATGCCATCCAACCATCTCACTCTCTGTCATCCCCTTCTCCTCCTGCCTTCAATCTTTCCTAGCATCAGGGTCTTTTCCAATGAGCCAGTTCTTTGCATCAGGTGGCCAAAGTATTGGAGTTTCAGCTTCAGCATCAGTCCTTCCATTGAGAAGGGGTAAATGGTGCAAGAGCCAGAATGAAAGAGCATCAGGGAAGCAAGGAAGGAATTTTGTATGAACATGAAGCGATAATTTTTTTCACCAAAATTTTTTTCCTGTCCATACAAATCTCTCAGATTGTCTTCAAGCCCCATCTATAGAATATATTTACTGTCCTCAATAAAACTTTAACACTGAACCCCTAAGATGAAAGTATATGGTGAATATTTTCCATTGTTGCCTTTCAGTTTTTCATTTCCAAGTTCAGACTCCAAGTTTACCATTCCTTTTATTGAGACTGCCAGTCCATCATAATGCCTTTGAAAACAATCACAATGCCTCCTACAGCAACTGTTTCCTCCCTGGAAAGAAAAAAAAAAAAAAAAGGCAACATGTTTTTAACCTTAGCTTTCAAAGTATGCTCTCTCACTGGCTCATTCTTTTTCTTTTAATACTCTCCTCAAAATCCATTTTTTCTAATGCTCTGTGGCTCACACTGAATGACTTATTTCCTGAGATTTGAATTACTGCAAGCAGGCCTCTTGGGTCCATCCTAGTGAAATCAATAATAGGCATTTCTACCATGTAACATCTTGCCAGGCAATGTTTTGTATTCCTTTTTATTTAGCTCAGCCCAGGGAATCTATATAGAATGGTGAACTTTTTTATTCTTCTCTGCAAGAGGTTTCCTCTTCTTTTCCTTTCCTTCTCAATCCGTGTAGCTGGTAAGAAAGGTACAATGGAAAAGTCAGCATTGTTAGCTTCTTTTCTTCCCATCCTTCTCACATTCATCTCTACATTTCTGCTCTTACTCGCCCATTCCAATTCTTCAGTTGTATCTTGCTGGCCACTTTTAAGAGGCTGACACAGAGGTTCTTGAGACACTATCTCACTCTTAGTGAGACAGAGTCTCCCTCTGAAGGACTCAAGAGTGAAGCTCTTTGATCTCTGGTCTCATAGAAGAGGCTCCTCCCACCTTGACTCTACACGTCCACCCCCACCCCAGCGTCCCTCATGGTTTGGACAGACGCCCGTTCACTGTCATCGCTGTCCTCCATTCTCCCGTTTCTAGTTCTTCACTGAGGTCTGCCGCAATATCCTCAACAGTTACTCTGCTGAAGGTCATACATTTCCACTCCATGAAACTACAACTTGATTTGGGTGATTGAATTTGATCTGAGATTGAGGGGAAGAAGGCCTTTGAAATGAAGTCTCTGAAGCCATTTTAACTGATTTGAGGCTTGCTATCTGACTTAATAAATATAATGGTGCCATTTACATTAGTGACATGTGAATATCATATGGTATGGGTAGAATTTGGTCCTCATTATTTCAGAAGATTGGCTTCTTTGACCTAGAAGGCAGCACTAGTGGGAAGCATGAAAAAGAAGAAGGAAATTAAATCAGGCTGGTAACCAATGTGCGACACATGTCACTGATAGATCATGCTTTTATCTGAGAATTTCTGCTCACAAAGCCAAACAGGAAGAGTGGAAATATAAATGTAGGCCTGTGGCCTGCTTTCTCCTCTTGGTGCTGTGAAAAGGCCCTTAAGTTAAAAAGAAAAAAACAACCAGACGTCTGGGGTTTTCTTTAAGCTGACAGTTTTCCCCTCCATCCTAGGATATCCTGATAAATTTCTCCTTGACTTTCCAGCTTCTGCCTTTATAGGTTATTAGAGGAGGCCACACAGCCTTTCTCAGCTCTACTTCCCTCTTAGAAATTCCTTTATAGGAAATACTGACTTAGAGCCCCAGGCCTCTGCTTGCTGCTGGCTCTGACACTTCTCTCCAACATGAGAAGCAGAGGGAAAGGTTGGAAGGGCAACTCTTCCAGTTCAAGATGAATTCCCAGAGAGCATGCAGCAAAGCCATGCCCACCACTGACTCTAGACGTGGGCACCTAGAGGCTGCATGTGTTCCTACAGCAGGATGGGAGCAAGGGCAGACTTCTCTGTGTTTTCTTTCTGCTTTTTACAGTCTCTTATGTAGGTAGACAGTCTACTGTTACGCCATTTTATTTTTTTTTATTTTTTATTTTTTTTGTTACGCCATTTTAGAAATGAACTGGTAGCAAAGCATTGTTATGCATCTGGCTAGAGGATATGAGAGGGCATCAGAGATTCATCAGAGCCTAGGTCCCAGATTTTCTGACCACCAGTCTGGCTTCTTGCTCTTGGTACCCGATTCTTCTCCCAAGTCCCTATTTTTGGTCAGAAGTGCCGTTATTCTGAACGAAAAGAAGCTACATTTAAAAACAAAATTCTGAGCATGTAGTTTGTTCTCCAGTCTCTGAGCTGATTTGTTTATCTACTCTGTACACACAGAGCTCTGACTTCATTGTATTTTGCTAGAATCACATTCCAGGGCTTTGTGGTCGACATTATGCAATGCCATTTTGCTGGTTTGTACTCTGCCAATTTTGGGGAGCAAGCTTAATTATGCAAATGCATCTGATAATAGATTATTCATTTTAGTCATGCTCAATTATTTATTTTTTATGCATGGCCCTGGTGACTTGGATGGAGCTTAGCAACAGCTCATCTCATATCTAACAAGAAGACACAGGCAAGGACATAATTCTGATGCAGGTCAACTGCTCTTATGGGCATCAAGCTGCTTGAGGAAAAATCACATTTGAGGCAAGGCCAACTATCTCTATGGAAAATGCCAGCTGTTATTGCCTGTCTGTTATTCCCTGACTGAGAGGCCACTTCATGGGCTGGAAGGAGCAGTGTCACTCAGAGGCAGTTGGACTTTACTTGAAATTATGGGTTGAAGGTGAATGGAAAAGAAACCTGTTTGGTTACTAATTCCTGAACTACTGCATTTCCCCATTTGGGCCTGTCTAGCTTTAGGGATCATAAAAACGGACCTGGAGGAAAAGCAGTAAAGTGGAAATAGACACCCTAGGGTGTTTTGTCCTTCTCAGAAGAAAGTAAGTGAAAATAATGCTGCTGAGTGGAAACAGAAAGTCTGGCTATCTTTCAGTTCAGTTCAGTCGCTCAGTCATGTCCGACTCTTTGCAACCTCATGAATCGCAGCACGCCAGGCCTCCCTGTCCATCACCAACTCCCAGAGTTCACTCAGACTCACCTCCATCGAGTCCGTGATGCCATCCAGCCATCTCATCCTCGGTCGTCCCCTTCTCCTCCTGCCCCCAATCCCTCCCAGCATCAGAGTCTTTTCCAGTGAGTCAACACTTTGCATGAGGTGGCCAAAGTACTGGAGTTTCAGCTTTAGCATCATTCCTTCCAAAGAAATCCCAGGGCTGATCTCCTTCAGAATGGACTGGTTGGATCTCCTTGCAGTCCAAGGGACTCTCAAGAGTCTTCTCCAACACCACAGTGCAAAAGCATCCATTCTTCAGCGTTCAGCCTTCTTCATAGGCCAACTGGCTATCTTTAACTTGTTCATTTTTCCATGTGTACCCTGAGCTTATTGACATACAATATTTATATATTTAAAGGGACTTCACTCTGCCCCTCAGAGTTGGCTGTTACTCATCATGTAGGTATCATTTTAAATATTATTTCTCCCAAGAAGTCTTCCCTGAATACTTTACGTGCCCCCACCTTCAACCCCAGACTTGGTTATACACCCCTGTAATATTGTCTAACAGAATCAGCTACATTACTTACCTTGCCACTTATTTCACTTCATGGGATTGCTTGTTTAATTGTGTGTATATACCCATTTATGAGGATGAAGACCATGGCTATGATGCTTATTGATATACAGCTAACACCTATCTCAACGCTTGGGAGATAGTAGCTACTTCATAAATATTTGTTGAATAAAGCAATGAATGAATAACTGATAGAAAGTGGTGATGTTGGGGGTGGGGGATGTCAGACTTTGCTCTATTCCTTAATGTCCTATTGCAAACCAGAAAAACTCACCTAACTCAGTGGCAGTATTTGTTTCTAATTGTGGAAAACAACAGTGTTTTTTCTACTGGATAGCTGTGGCTAATTGATTGATGGGTTTTGTGAATACTGTGGACAGTGGTGGTTAAAGTATTGGTCCAAAGACTTGGCTCTTAATGTTTCATCTGGCTAGACAGAGTAGGTTGACTGCGTCCTTCCCTCTACTTGCCCTGTGACTGCCAGAGAGGCAGGGGATAGGACCCAAGACTAACCAGTATGGCTCTTCACCAGGAATGAAATTGGAAGAAAGCATATTGTGGTAATTAACTTGTATTAGAGTATAGTTGCTTTACAATGTTGTGTTAGTTTTTGCTATATAGCAAAGTGAATCAGCCATACCTATACATAAATCCCCTACCTTTTGGATTTCCTTCTGATCAGCTCATCACAGTGCATTACGTAGAGTTTCCTGTGCTATATACAGTACGTTCTCATTAGTTATCTATTTTATACCTAGTATCTATAGTGTATATATGTCAATCCCGACCTTCCAATTCCTCCCACCACCCCCCACCTGGTATCCATGTGTTTATTCTCTATGTCTGTGTCTCTTTTTCTGCCTAAGCATATTTTTGTTTGCAATGAGGTTTATTGCATCAGAGGCTTTGAGTCTGAGACCACTGATAGCCATCTTGTCTACTATTACCCAGAGTCTATAGATGAAGCCAGTCATAAAGCCACACAGAAATTCAGATGGAGCCTAAGGTCCTGATTCCTGCACATCTGTTTTTGCTCCCATGACCTTCACCAGGACACAGTTTTGTTAGGAAGCCAACAAAATATTTTTTCTTTCAGTCAATATGAGTTTGATTTCTGTTTCTTGCAACTGAATGAGATCTGCCTCATGTATTGATTAAAGTAGTTTATTTTTACAGACATAGGGGGTCAGCTGAAATCAGGGGAAAAGGCTGTCACAACCCTCATTTCCATGTTTATATGAGCTTGACTTTGAAAACTCAGTGTTCTGATAAGGAAAGAAAATTCAGTGTTCTGATAAAGAAATTGTTCACTGAGGTCAGATTTAAGGGTCATGTTCTGACAATATCTCTAGTATTGGTAACTATGTGGTAGACAGTTCAAGAATAAAATCAGATATAAATTGGAATTTTAAGGAAACTACATTGATAAAGAAACCCCCAGGCTGGCAAAAAGTGCCTTATAATTACTTAACCCCTAAGGCTCTCCTTACCACAGTTGTAATTGTACTGTGGGAAGAGGTTGAATCATTGTTAACACCAAGTATCAAGTACTAATTTTATCTTAGGCTTTTCCAAGGAGGCCAATGGTTATAGTCAACTTTTCTGACAAGTGTCCAGGGCCAGGAAGAGAAATTCATTCAAGGACTTATTCTGTGGTCAGGGAAGTAAGTCTTTCTCCTTTCGACACTTTCCAAATGGGACTTTTTAATTGAAGTGCATAACACTCCCATGTGATTTTATATTGGCTATGTTGAGGTGGTTAGATTTATTATTTGGCAAGACTATGATGAGACTTGGGATTCGATATAGCAAATGACGTGACAGGTTGTTGCTTTGGAAAGAGTGGACGTGTTTTCCATTTACATGGGACACTGGCATTTTTTTTTTTTATTCACAATAAAGTTTTTTATTCAATTTATTTACACTAAAAAAAAAGACAAAAAATAATATGAGTCATATTTTGTTCCATCTTTCTTTTCTCTTTTCCAAGTACATCAGCATCCAGATTAAAAGCTGCAGTGTTTCATAAACCTCTCATAAAAGTGTTACTCATTCAATCCCTCTAAACGTACTCTTTTTTTTTTCTTTTTTTATTTTTATTAAATTTTAAAATCTTTAATTCTTACATGTGTTCCCAAACATGAAACCCCCTCCCACCTCCCTCCCCATAACATCTCTGTGGGTGATCCCCATGCACCAGCCCCAAGCATGCTGTATCCTGCGTCAGACATAGACTGGCGATTCAATTCTTACATGATAGTATACATGATAGAATGCCATTCTCCCAAATCATCCCACCCTCTCCCTCTCTCTCTGAGTCCAAAAGTCCGTTGTACACAGCTGGGACACTGGCATTTTGATAGGTGGGCATTTTAAAATTTAATGTCAGGGGACAAGGGTACCTCTTGTGTTAGGAAGTCAAGTGGTGGAATGTAGCAAATCTTGGTAGCTATTGTGTTGTCCACAGAGCTTTTCCATCTTCTTCTCTGATAAATGCTCCTTCCTCTCATTTTTCTCCCATCTCAGCCATAGGGATGGCCTTAACTCACATCTGAACAAAACCATTTCCTGGGATTGAGAGGTCATCTCTGGGAAAAAGATTGCTCTCTTTTTTGATGTAACCTAAACGGGAGGATGCAAATCTGAGGCTACTGGGATGAGAGGGGGCAAGAGGTAGAAGAGAAGGTTGTATTCTCTAATTCCCCGTCTTTAAGGCTGCAAGGCCCTGGACCCTGCAATTGCTCATTCAGTCTCAGGGCTATTCCAGTATCCCATTCACCTTTTGGGTCAATAAAATCTGTTCTTAATGTAGCTTGATGTGGATTTTTACCACTTGCAACCCAAAGAGTTGTGAGCTCAATGCCATCTCCTCAGAGAGTTCATCTTTGACCACCCTAGATAATTTAGCGCCCTTTTGTCACTTGCCATTGTCGATCTTGTTGCCCTACTTTAGGTTTTAAGGCACTAATTACACTCTGAAATTACCTCTGTAGAAAAATGTCTGTTTTTCTGTTTGTTGCCCATTCTTCCTCCCTTCCCCTGCCTGCTACTAAAATGTAAGTAATATAAGGTCAGAGTTTTCATCTGTTGTATTCATTAATTTCCCCAGGATCTAAAACAGAGCCCAGCATGCAGTAGGTGCCTCTTAATAAATACTTATTCATTGAATCACTCACTAACACTACACATAGGTGTAAAGACTAAGGAGTATAAATGGAAACAGAATCTGCAGGAGGAAATATCCATTTATTTTTCTATCCTGGTTTTCCTAGCATTTCTATTACCTCACCCACTATTGTCAAATATTTCGCTTTTTTCTCTCCTATATTTGTCCTTTGTTTAGAATAACCTTACCTCTCAATCTCTACACCACTCCTTCCATCACCCACCCCTGCCTCATAGCTGCTTTTCTGTCCAAAAACTCAGTCCATATTTGGCTCCTATGAACACACACCACATGATTTAATTAGTGAAAATGCCACATTTCCTTTTGGTTCTCTACCCAAGGAACCTACCCCACCACAGTGCTTGAGTTCTTTATATGTGTTCATGTGTTCAGGCACTTCAGTCATGTCCGATTCTTCATGACACTATGGAGTGTAGCCCACCGGGCTCCTCTGTCCATGGGATTTTTCCAGATAAGAATACTGGAGTGGGTTGCCATTCCCTCCTCCAAAGGATCTTCCCAAGCCAGGATTCAAAACTGCACCTCCTGCTTTGTAGGCAGGTTCTTTACCACCGAGCCACTGGGGAAGCCTGAATTCCTTATGACCTGCCTGAATAATTTTTTTTCTGTGTGGAGAAGGTGATTAAGAGACCTACTTTCTTAAATGATAGAAAACTGTATTCTCTTTAAAGCATCTGTGAATAGGTTAATTTCAGCTCTCCTGTACAATATCCTTCATGATGTAGACAAAAACTGGAATTGGTATCAAAAATTCAGAGATGAGAAAACCAGGATAAAGAAATGCTGATGGTTCTTCTAAGGCTGCAGAAGTGGCAAAGGTAAACTCGGACTTGAATCCAGTCTTTTTCTTCTTGGTAACATATGAGACATTGTAGAGAAGGCTGTCAATTGGGATGAGAATCAAATCATAGAGCGTTGGTAAATCAGTGGAGTCTAGGCCACAAACTCAATTGTAACCATTTTCCTAACTTCCTAGTGACAAAGCAAACTAGTTTATAATATATACACTATATAGTCTATCAAGTTTTGCTAGCAGGGAAAAAAAAATCCCCAAACTGAAAGCTTCCATTTGAAATTTCTTATGATACCGTTCACCAAACCCCAACCACAGAGGGATAGAAAAATATCCCTTTGGAACAAGTTGCATCTTCCCTGTGTTAAGTAAAATCCAATACATCATAGGCCCAATGACATTTTAAGAGTTTCAAGTCTGTAGCGGCTGTCACGGCATGAATCATTCAAATGGAGGCCACCATCCTAAGCAATGACTCAGAATAAATAGCTCAAAGAGAGAAAAACATATTCTCTCTACTCGGAGCCATCCTTCAAATGAAATGAACTTACCCGTGCCACAGCTACCTTTCAGAAGGCTGGATGCTTCTATTGTGTCCACAACAGAGCATATTCTTAAGGTGAACTCAAATGAACAGTGGAGACCTCTGAAGGTCAGTTCTCTCTCCATCACTAATGAAAAGTGTGACCCCAGGCAGTTCTTTACAGTTTTCCTTGGCTCAGTTTCTCCATTTGTAAAATGGGAGAGCTAGACCACGTAGACTTAGAGGTCCTCTTGGTTCTAAGAGTTGCTGATTTCGGGTTATCTTACTTTAGTCCTGGAGGTATTACTGATTCCAGGTATTGTCGTACCCTCCGAGAGAAGCTAATGCACCAAGTAAGGAGGCAGGTGCTGAGGCGTTGTTCCTGGTCCAGCTACTACTGTGGCCAAGAGAGGTAGAAGACACAGTTATCACTTGGGTGGCAAACATTTTAATTTGCACCAGGACGTTTCTGAACCCTAGCGGGAGTCACAGGTTTATATTTACCTAGTATCTGACCAGAACACCTCCTTTGTTATGGCAGAGGAAGACACAGTAGCCAATAGTTCCGTGTACTTTTGTGTGCTTTGCTATGATGGTTTCCAGATTTTGCCATTACCCTTTACTTCAGGGGGAGGAGAAATAGGGAATTCAGAGAGAATATAACTGCTTTATCTGTGTCAGGAATGTGATGGAGCAGCCACTTGTCTGAGGGATGGGGTTGGTCTCTTACTGCCAGAAGGATGATAGATTGGATGGTGTACTGCAGGCAGATTCTTTACCAGCTGGATGACCAGGGAAGCCCAGATTGGATGATAGCAGAGGACTTTTCTTTAGTCCAGGCACTCGGGTATGCTTAAAGCACTGTTTTGCTTAGACCAATGTAGATCCTTGATGGAAGCTTTCATTTATGGATGGTTAACTTTTTTTCCTAGAGGTTAAATGTTTCTGAGAGTGGGGGTTCTATATAAAATTCCCATTTTTTTTCAACCAATAACATTCAAATTCTTTAAAGAATTAAATTAGTCTATCAGGTGCATACTCATAATACTAATTCTTTTACAACCTAATTAAACGCATAGAGTTTGAAGAGTCATACAATTCTTATCAATACACAATTCAAGCCATTGTTTCATAATGTTTAAAATAATTGCATATATGTGTTAATATACAATTTTTTTTCTCTTTCTGACTTCACTCTGTTTGACAGATGCTAGGGCCATCCTCGCCTCTACAAATGATCCTATTTTCTTCATTTTTTTGTGGCCAAGTAATATTCCTGTGTGTGTGTGTATGTGTATGTGTGTGTATGTGTGTATACATACCACATCTTCTATATCCACTTATTTATTGTTGGACATCTGGGTTGTTTCCATGTCCTGGCTAGTGTAAATAGGGCAGCAATGAAGTCAAAGAGAAAAACGAATATCATATATTAACACACATATATGGAATTCTAGAAAAATGGTACAGATGAATCTATTTCCAAGGCAGGAATAGAGACATAGATATAGAATGCAGATGGGGAGAAGGGAAGGGTGGATGAACTTGGAGGTTAGGATTGGCATATGCACACTAATGTGTGGAAAATAGATAGCTGGTGGGAAGCTGCTGTATAGCGCAGGGAACTCAGCTCAGGGCTCTGTGAGGACCAGAGAGGTGGGATAGTGAGGTGGATAGGAGGGATGTCCAAAAGAGAGGGGATATATGTATGCATATGGCTGATTCACTTCATTGTACAGTGGAAACTAACACAATATTGTAAAACAGTTTTATTTTTTTTTTAATATCTTTTACCACTTAAAAAAACAAAAACAAAAAACAAAACCGAGGGCTCAGGAGCCCAGTGGCCTCCTAAAACTATCACCTGGGAGGCATTGTAGTATTTCCTATCAGGGACATGCTGGCCTTACAGCGAATTTGTCAGGGTTACCCAGTACAGACAGTTCCAGGGATTCTTGGGGGACTTTCAGTGGTCCCAGGACTGGCAGCAAGTGCCAATAGAATCATGGTTTGTGCAGGGCATTGTGGCTTCTAGTGCTGTATTTCTAAAAAAAAAAAAAATGTGAATAAGTATACATAACATACCAGGGCTTCCCTGGTAGCTCAGTCGGTAAAGAATCTGCCTGCCTTGCAGGAGACTCGGGTTTTATCCCTGGGTTGGGAAGATCCCCTGGAGAAGGAAATGGTAAGCCACCCCAGTATCCTTGCCTGGAAAATCCCATGGACAGAGGAGCGTGGTGGGCTGGAGATAATGAGATCGCAAAGAGTCAGGCACAATTGAGCGACTAACACTTTCACATATAACATAAAATTTACCATTTTAAGAATTTTAAGTGTGTAACTTGGCAGCATTAAGTACTTCACAAAGTCATGTAACTATCACCACTGTCCATTTCCAGAAGTTTCTGATCATCCCATACAGACACTCTGTGCCCATTAAACAATATCTCTGTTCCCTCCTTCCCCAGCCCTTAGTACTCCGTATTCTACTTCCTGTTTCTCTGAATTTGCCTATTTCACTTGACTAAGGGTCGCAAAGAGTAGACTTGCAGTATAGTTAAGAAAAATAAGTTACTTAATCGCTGAATCACCTTTCTTTCCCAGTACCTATGATTATGAAGCTCAAAGTAAATGTAAATCACCCAGGATATACTTCCTGCACCAGCCCAAGTTCAGAGCACACGCTGAATGGTGGGCCCATTTCTTGTTATTTGCCCTTGACAGCTTATAGGTATGGTACAATTTGATAATGATCAGAGTATAATAGACTTTATTTTTTGAAAAGATAAACATTACAACTCCTAACCAAAACTTGTTACTTAAAACACATTCTGTTCAAAATATTGGTCACTTTAACTTTTGAAATGAGGAGTTTCTCAAGCTAATATTTTAGCTGAAGGGGTCATGGGATTTAGGCATTGCTATTCTATATATAGAGAGGCATTTCATACAGAATTATATCAGGAATAATATAGAATTGTCATTTTTATTGACTTTCAAGCAGTCTTTGGTTGGAAACAATAAGTTGCTTCAGTTCAATTTAGTCACTCAGTCGTGTCCGACTCTTTGTGACTCCATCAATCGCAGCACGCCAGGCCTCCCTGTCCATCACCAACTCCTGGAGTTCCCTCAGACTCACGTCCATCGAGTCAGTGATGCCATCCAGCCATCTCATCCTCTGTCGTCCCCTTCTCCTCCTGCCCCCAATCCCTCCCAGCATCAAAGTCTTTTCCAATGAGTCAAATCTTCGCATGAGGTGGCCAAAGTACTGGAGTTTCAGCTTTAGCATCATTCCTTCCAAAGAAATCCCATGACTGATCTCCTTCAGAATGGACTGGCTGGATCTCCTTGCAGTCCAAGGGACTCTCAAGAGTCTTCTCCAACACCACAGTTCAAAAGCATCAATTCTTCTGTGCTCAGCTTTCTTCACAGTCCAACTCTCACATCCATTCATGACCACTGGAAAAACCATAGCCTTGACTAGATGGACCTTTGTTGGCAAAGTAATGTGTCTGCTTTTCAACATGCTATCTAGGTTGGTCATAACTTTTCTTCCAAGGAGTAAGCATCTTTTAATTTCATGGCTGCAGTCACCATCTGCAGTGATTTTGGGGCCCAAAAAATAAAGTCTGACACTGTTTCCACCGGTTCCCCATCTATAAGTTGTTTAAATCGATTCAAAATACCTCTCTCTCCTAACACTACTTAAACTCATAAAAAATCTGAAAAATACTATCCCATAAGACTCAAGTGCGTAGGGTTTCTTCTTAAACAAACAGGCATGCTTTTTCAGTGAGACAAAGCATGGCTATGTCCTGACTTCCTTTCATTTTAATTAGTTTCTTATCATCTGATAGCACATTGAGATGAACATTCATTTATATAAAGCTGCTATGTTTTCAATATTGTGATCTAGGAGAGATCTTAGTAAATAATGTAACATGCCATCTAATTATTATGGAGGAGAAAAACTACAGATTGTGTGTTCTAAGAAGAAAAATGATTTTTCAGGGAAATAATAATTAGTTCATATTTAATAACTTCACATAGCAAGTCACTTCACTCAGTGCTCATGGCACATGTTTCTCATGAAAGAAATAGAAAATAACATACCTTAAAATTAGGCATTCCATGAATGATATTTTAAAATGGTGGAGCAGTTATTTGACTATGGAATATTCTGGAATAAGCAATTTTGGCCATTCTATTTAGAGTCTTCTGGACTATAGATTTGGAGAAGGCAATGGCACCCCACTCCAGTACTCTTGCCTGGAAAATCCCATGGATGGAGGAGCCTGGTAGGCTGCAGTTCATGGGATCGCGAAGAGTCAGACATGACTGATCGACTTCCATTTCACTTTTCACTTTCATGCACTGGAGAAGGCAATGGCAACCCACTCCAGTACTCTTGCCTGGAAAATCCCATGGATGGAGGAACCTGGAATATAGATTGCTTTTTAGTCTGTGAGGGTTAGGTAGAGGGATGCAGGTATAAAGATGACTAAAAACCCAACTTTCTACCCACATGTTGCTTGAATCCCCTCTCTGAATGCAGGTGAGAGGTATATATCTTTGTTAGGCTTCTTGAGTTTTGCAAAAGAATGTCAACTGATCCACTAACTCAGCTTTAAGTTAAAACATACCATTTTGAATTTAAGTGGCAAGAGCAAAGTGGCCAAGCCAGGTATTTGTCAAGGATTACAAATCTGAATTCTTAGTCAAGAGAAAAATACTCATAGAGAAGGGCTCCTAGGATAGACAGTCTATTAAGTTCTCCAAATGAATGCTTCTCAATTTCTCTTACCAAGGAAGATAATTGGATTTATTAAAAACAAGAACATAGCTGTTTGTCACGTGGTACAGCACTTGTACAGACCAGGTGGGATGGATGGTGGCTGTTAAGGACTATATTGTATTGGTTCTGTCTTTGAAGATGGAGTTGGTTTCCGTATCACAAAGTCACGTGGCGCCACCATTGCCCCCATGGCAATATTGTACTTCTAGTATCTATTGCTAAATACAGAATGAGAAGATAAGCCTCTATGAATTTGTGCCTATTTTAAGTATCTATATAATCATCTATATAGTCATGATAGTGTCTGTACATATCTGAATATTGTTCATATATCAGTGAGTGAGACAATTATTTATGAAATAAATACATAGGCAGTACTTCTGGAAATTTTACAAAAACTTCAAGTTTCCCCAGGAATTTGTTGTGCAGAAATTAGAAGTCGTAAGTAACCTATGTAAGTTATGCTTTGTAATCAGCCTATGTAAATTATGCTTTGTAATCAGCCTATGTAAATTATGGTTTGTAGTCACCAGATGAAAAACAAACAGAACCTATTGGAGGGTGTTGAGTGTCTGGTTTGTCATATTACATAATGCCAGACCCCTTCAGTGAAATTTTTTGCTTTATTTATGAAAAATTATTGCTTTTTTCTCCTAATAGTTTATCTTTGGGAAGCAGAATCATATGATAGACTAAGGAAAAATTAACTGTTAGGAAAATGTTGAGGCAAATATGCCACTTCCTATAACTGGCAAATAGGACCTCATGAAAGGTGTTTTATATCAACCTCATTTCTATCCTATTCCCTTGCTTTCTGTTCATCATCTACCTCTAATTTCTTATCTTGATGTATCTTATATACCTTTGAAAGATAATAAATCTTTTTTGGAATAGAGCTGGATATCCATAAACAAAATTAAATGGCTGCTGTCTATGGGGTTGGCAAGTTGACAGAGCAAAAGGACAGAGGTATACATATGGAAGGACAGCGGTTGATCCCTTTTGTAAGCTCTGTGAATATTGTGTTCAAAGTTTTTCTGCAAATCCTAGAAGCTCCGGCTTCCCTTACAACATGGGTGGGTGTGGTATAGCTGCCAAAATTACCGGAGTGAGAGGAAATTCTGGGCTTTCATTCTCAGCTTTCGTGTTAACTAACAGTATTAATCAAGGCATTGGGGCATTGGTTCTTATTTTTAAAGTTAGTTTATATTGGAGTATAGTTGCTTTACAATGTTGTGTTAGTTTCTACTGTACAGCATAATGAGTAAGCCACATATATCTCCTCCCTTATGGATTTTCTTTCCATTCAGGTGACCACAGAGCATTAGGTAGAGTTCCCTCTGTGATACAGTATGTTGTCATTAGCTACTATTTTATATGCAGTATTAATAGAGTATATGTGTCAATCTCAGCCTCCCAATTCGTCTCAATTCCTCTTCCCTCCTTGGTATCCATATTTGTTCTCTACTTCTTTGTCTCTATTTCTGCTTTGTAAATAAGATCATCTATACCATCTTTCTAGATTCCACATATATGCGTTATTAAACAATGTTTGGTTTTCTCTTTCTGACTTACTTTATTCTGTGTGACACTCTCTAGGTCCATCCATGTCTCTACAAATGATGAGTTTTCATTCCTTTTTATGGCTGGGTAATATCCATTGTATATGTGCACCACATCTTCTTTATCCATTCCTCTGTTGGTGGACATTTAGGTTGCTTCCATGTCCTAGAAAAATCCTCACCAATATACTAGCACACCGAATCCAACAACACATTAAAAGGATGAGAAGCCTTGCTGGATGTTCACTGGACCAACTGATGTTGAAGCTGAAACTCCAATACTTTGGCCACCTGTTGCAAAGAGCTGACTCATTTGAAAAGACCCTGATTCTGGGAAAGATTGAGGGCAGGAGGAAAAGGGAACGACAGAGGATGAGATGGCTGGATGGCATCACCGACTCAACGGACATGGGTTTGGGTGGACTCTGGGAGTTGGTGATGGACAGGGAGGCCTGGCGTGCTGCGGTTCAATGGGGTTGCAAAGAGCAGGACACAACTGAGTGACTGAACTGAACTGAAACCTTGCATGATGAAGTGGGATTTATCCCAGGGATGCAAGGATTCTTTAATATATACAAATCAATTCATGTGATGCCCCGTTTTAGCAAATTGAAGCATAAAAACCATATGATCATCTCAATAGGTGCAGAAAAAGCTTTTGACAAAATTCAATACCCATTTATGATTAAAAGCTCTCCAGAAACTGGGTAAAGGGGGAACCTACCTCAACATAATAAAGGCCATGTATAACAAGCTCACAGTACACATTATTTTCAATGGTGAAAAACTGAAAGTATTTCCTTTAAGATCAGGAATAAGACAAGGGTGTCCACTCTTGCCACTAATTATTCAACATAGTCTTGGAAGCCCTAGCCATGGCAATCAGAAAAGAAAAAGAAAAACAAGTCCAAACTGGAAAAGAATGAAAACTTTTACTGTTTGCAAATGAAATGATACTATACACAGAAAATCCTAAAGACGCTGCCAGAAAACTACTAATCAATGAGTTTAGTAAAGTTGCAAAATTAATACACAGAAATCTCTAGCATTCCTATATACAAACAATGAAAGATCAGAAAGGGAAATAAATGTGACAATCCCACTTACCATTGCAACAAAAAGAATAAACCTACTAAGGACATAGGAATAAACTACCTAAGGTGGCATTATTTCTTTTAAGAGTCACGTGTTCATCAGCTCGTAAATCAGAACTCAGTGCTCTCAGGTGTCCAAGGAACTCTGTAAGGCAAAGGCAGGGGTGGGTATGGCAGGGAATGGAGAGCCTGTGACCCGAGACATGCCAACCTTTTGGTACTCTGTGCCAGCTGAACAGTGGGGGTCAGATTTGCCCAGAGGCTGTCAGGTACTTTTCGCCTTTTTTTTTTTTTTTCCTTCTTATAACCCCTAGTCCCAGTGATTCTGCAGGGTCCCACTGTTCTTGTCATTCTGTGGTGATAACTCCATTGTTCAGCACAGTCCACCTCTTTCAGGCTGGGCAAGTGTGAAGAATGAAATGACAGCCAGGGTGTGAGCTGACGTGAGGGGATCGCAGGCAGGGAGACAGGAGAAACCTTTTAAGAATTCAGTGACAGCCTCTGGCACCTGGTACCTGGGGCAGAGCTGCAGCTGGTTGGCGAATGGCAGCAGCTCACAGACCGACCTGACGGGAGGGGCGGGCTCTCCGTGCTGAGCTTGACTTTGGGCTGACCATGAATCTAAGAAGCAGAATCACAAATAGTGACAGGCGATAATAAATAACCGTTTCCCAGCTTCCTTTTCTTCCCTCCCCTAGACCCTTAGGCATTCAGCCTACTTTCTGCTCCTTTTAACAGCTTTCTCATTATATTCTACCCATCACTCAAGCGCAGTTCAAATGCCAGTTCGTCCTCGAAGCCCTCCTGTCTCTGCAGCTGGAATTCTCCTCTATGCTCTGGGTTTGGTTTGGATTTTACTGAGTGCAGATTGCATTCTACCAGGTGCTAGTGTTATGACAGCCTGTTTTCACCTGCTGGAATGTAAGCTGCTTTCTCTCTGTTTTTCTGTCTCCCTCTCGGTGCCTAGAACAGTGCCTTGTCAAAGCAGATGTCCAGGAAATAAGGTATGAAAGCCCAGAGTTTAGGCTCTGTGGCCAGAAACACAGACTCAGTCTGGGCTGCTGGACCATTAGCTTTATAACTTTGGATGAATTAGTAACCTCTCCAGGTCTCAGACGGAGAAGGCAATGGCACCCCACTCCAGTACTCTTGCCTGGAAAATCCCACGGACGGAGGAGCCTGGTAGGCTGCAGGCCATGGGGTCGCTAAGAGTAGGACACGACTGAGCAACTTCACTTTCACTTTTCACTTTCAAGCACTGGAGAAGGAAATGGCAACCCACTCCAGTGTTCTTGCCTGGAGAATCCCAGGGACAGGGGAGGCTGGTGGGCTGCCATCTATGGGGTCGCACAGAGTCGGACATGACTGAAGCGACTTAGCAGCAGCAGCAGCAGCCAGGCCTCAGAATCCCACTGGCAGAGGAGACTGGCAGGCTATAGTCCATGGGGTTGCAAGAGTTGGACACATCTTAGTGACTAAACCGCCACCACCACCAAACCTCAGTGTTTGTTTGTCTCCTTGCTTGTGTTTAGGATTATGTGGTTAATTCATGTACACGTCTCAGCATAATAATATATGGTGTCTGGATAAATGTTAAAAAACAATGTTGCTACATGTTGCAGTCTATGCCCTCTGTAGCCACGCTCCTTTTTTTATTATCTGAAAAATGAACCTGTATGCGTTGATGAAAAACAGGGCTCTGTGGATGACGGCTTTATGATGGACCAGAAATGAATTGACAAAAAAAAGGAAAACTAGGGTTTTCCATCTTAGACTTAGAGGAATAGGAGAAAAAGTGACTGATGTTGGAAAGCCGAAATTGCAAACTAATTATAAAGAGAAGGCCTGAGGGAAACAGAATAAATGTAATTAAGAGGAGCAGTTGGATCAGCTGTCCAGAATGACAAATTTGTTAAACAAAAGAGGAAAAACTCCAAAGTAAAGATGAGGCAAAAACTGAGAAAAATTCAAAGGGAAGGTCTCCTTGTGGAATCTGTCCTAGGGCTGGGGTGGAGGGGGACCAGGGAGTTCCTCCAGAGGGATACCTGAGGGTTGAGCAACCATTTAAAGGCTGGAGGCGGTGCCTGGGACAGGAGCTCATACCAAGTTCTACCAGAAAAGCCCAGGCATCTTCAATGCTCAGGAAAGTGGGGTCCTATCTTCTATGAGAGAGAGAGAACCTCAAACTGCAAAGTCCGGCTTACCTGTTAAAATGTGCTGAGCACAAGCTGGTAACAGCTATGGACTAGTAATCTCCCACTTTCCCTAGAGTCAAGAATTTCATTATTCTATATAATTTTGCAAGTTGATCTTTATATCTAAAGTACCTGTGAAATAAGTGAACTAAGGTTGCATGTAATACTTTCCTGGTGGCTCAGACGTTAAAGAATTCATCTGTAACGTGGGAAACCAGGTTCGATCCCTGGGTGGGGAAGATCCCCTTAAGAAGGGCATGGCATCCCACTCTAGTATTCTTACCCAGAGAATCCCCATGGACAGAGGAGCCTGGAGGGCTACACTCCATGAGGTTGCAAAGGGCCAAACACGACTGAATGACTAAGAAGAGCATAGCACAAAGTTGTAACAATGGAAGGATTTGGAAGTTGGTTGAAGTCTCATGTGAAGCCAAATAATTAGAGGTTGTTTGCTGAGCATGGAATTAAGCTATCATATTTCATTAATTCTAAGACATATATGATCACATTTTAATATCCAAAATTATGCTAGGTAATGGATAATTGTATTGTGCTGGCCAGGTAGCAATAGAGATGTGGCTTGTTAAAATCTTCATATGCATAAAGTCAAAAGTGTCAGCATCAAAACATGCAAAATGGGTCAGCACCTGGGAAAAAAATCTGCAGACAAGTGTGACTAACTCTTTTAGGAAACATGAACTCACCATGACGTGATGGCACAGAGCATGGAAAAGAATATCAGCGACTTTTCCTACCCAGAAAGTAATTAGGAAGATTCAGGTTTGTACTGTGAAGAAATTCCAAACGGGGGGTTTATTTTATTTATAGTTCAGTGTATGTGTATAGAAGATAAAAATGCCTCAATCAGTTCCTATCAGCTAAGACTCAACGAGAAGCTAATTTACACATGGAATAGGGAAACATAGGGATAGTGAGACACAGGGCTATGACCTGGGAATAGTAACAGCAAAGCCATTGCCACCGCAAAGCAAAGGGTTGGGGCTGTGCTCCTAGAAGTCAGGGTGAGAGACCTGTAAGACAGGGTCCGAAGGTGACTGTAAAAGGAGGAGGGCTACAACCAGCCAAGTGACCCTGCAGGGAGACAGTTGGGGGAATCAACATCCACTGCCAACCCCACCCCCCCATTCTCTGATTTCTTGGAGGGATTTGATCTCTTGATCAAACAGCAGGCAGAGGTAAGACGATCCATTTATGTAAACTACCAGTTTTCAAGTTTGTTGGTCTTAGAACTCCATTATACTCTTAAAAATTATCGAAGACCCCAAAGAACCTCTGTTTAAGTAGCTTATATCCATTGATATGTACCACATTAGAAATAAAAGCCAAGAAACTAAACACAAAATTAATTGAATTAAAAAGTAATGAATCCATTGCACATTAATAAAGAAACATTTCAATGAAAAACAACTATGTGTTTCAAAAGCTAGTAAGTAGGTGGCATTGTTTTACATCTTGGAGAATTACTAATGTTTGACTTCATGGAGGACAACTGGATTTTCATATTGATTTCTATATTCAAAATGTGGTGACATACTATTTTGGTTGAAGTGCGTGAAAAAAAAGCTTCATAACTACATGCAGTTAGAAAAGGAGGCTTTTAAATATCTCTTCCAAAAATCATGTATATTCTCCTTTAATAATGCACCAAAGTTCAGCAAGTAGTTTCTTAAAGGTTAGTGCAATATGGAACCTGAAATTATACCAATGAACTTTGTGTGCTTGGTGACATTAAAATCTATTGGTCTATGTTGTACTTTGAATATACGTTTTACCCATGCATGATCGTGTAGTTTTATGCCTTGGTCATTTGGAAAATATTGGTTTAGTGAATTATGCACATCTACTACATATTGACACCCTTGAATATACAATATAAAAAAATCAGTTTTGTTAACAGCACTACCGATCTCATCAGAAAAATTTTTAAGCTTTGGGAAACTGCCAGTCTCATTGAAGCGAATATAAATTTCAAAACTTCTAATATTTGCTTAAAAGCTCAAATTTTATCATTGGCAACAAAACAATGGTTTCTCTCGAAATGACAGATTCACTTATGTTATCTTTGAGAAGATACCTGTCAAAAGCCAGTTCTGAATACCTATAGTTTATCTGTTTGTCTTATTTCCAAATGGTGCTCCATGAGCAAAGCAGATATTCAGCCTGCAGTTTAAACAATCCTGCCCACGTGTTTCTTGGAAATAATCGTCATGCTTCAGTGTACAGTAGAAGAATGCTTTCTGCATAATTCTCTCTCATTACATGGAATATTAAAAAGATATGGACACAAAAGATGTGAGTGAATGAAATTAATGCTGTTTTTGCTGTTTTGTCATGGGCATTCTTAAATGAAGCTGACATTTCTTTAAGAATTGAGAGTGCTGAGTGAGTGGAGAGCACAATGTGAATGTGAAAGTCACTCAGTTGTGTCCATCTTTGCAACCCCATGGGGTGTAGCCCACCAGGCTCCTCTGTCCATGGGATTCTTCAGGCAGGAATACTGGAGTGGGTTGCCACACCCTCCTCCAGGGGAACTTCCCAACCCAGGGATCGAACCCAGGTCTCCAGCATTGCAGGCAGATTCTTTACTGTCTGAGCCACCAGGGAAGCTGAAAGAACACAATGAATACCAGCAAGTGGGTGCCTGCCTTGATTCCTGCTAAGGCAACAGCAGTTTTATCCACCTTTGCTTTTGCACCATTGGTTCAAATGGCAGCACAGTGAGAAAGGCAAGTACTGTCTTAGTATTCTTATAGTTTTGACTTGTGCACCTCCTGAAAAAGTCTTGCAGAAACCCGGGATTTGAGGACTGTACCTTGAGGACTGCTGAGGTGGACCCTGCAGATCAGTCTCCTGGGTCAGAAGGCCGAATGGAGAAAGGTGGGGAGAAGATTTGAGGGTGGTGGAAAATAGGAAGCTGGACAATGTAAAGCCTTAATCAGCACTCTGCTTTAGGATAAAATAAAGACACATCTCAGTCACGAGATGACTTGATCTTTGGTTTCTAGGAGTTTGCAGTTTAGGAGAAGGAATAAGTCAAGTGTACAGGTAAACAATAGAAATGCAATAGTGGATGGGGTCAAGATGGTAGAGTAGGAGGATGTGGACCTCCCCTGCCCCACAAACACATCAAAAATAAACCCACAAGTGGAACAATTTTCATAGAAAATCAGCTGGAAACTGGCAGAAGATCTCTTCCACAACCATGCTTGCAAGAAAGATCCTCATAGAACCAGGTAGGATCAAAAGAAGGCTTTACGATGGGTTTGGCATCACTGGGCGGGATCTGTGAATGTGGGGGGTTCCCTAGTGGCAGGCCCTCAGCCTGCGAAGGCCCGCTGTGGACTGAAAGAGATGCGAGGTGCTGCGGGAGCCTGGACTCCGCGTGCTCGTCTGCTAGCTTGCTAGCACTCGGGACAGAGAGCGACCAGTGCCGATGGCTGCCACCTAGCTGCACTACCTTGCCTGAAACAAGAGTCCAGCGGCGGTGCTAATACGCATAGCAGCTCGGTGCCGACACCTGGGCAGACAGACCCTAGGAAGGGACTTGGTCTAGCTGCGCAGAGACAGACCAGAGGGCCTGGGGTATGGCCAGGCTGACCTTCTGAGCCCCTTGTCAAGGTACACTACAGGGGCTTCCCAGGTGGCACAGTGCTAAAGAATCTGCCTGCCAAAGCAGGAGATGCCAGAGATGCGGGTTTGATTTCTGGATCGGGAAGATCCACTGGAGAAGGAAGTAGCAACCCACTCCAACATTCTTGCCTGGGAAGTCCCATGGACAGAGGAGCCTGGCAGGCTACAATCCATGGGGTCGCAAAGAGTGGGACATGACTGAGTGTACACACACAACAACTACAGCGGGCACAACTCTTGACGTGGTGGGCCCTGTGCACCTGCACACAGCTGGGGTCGGGCTGGCCTGTGAGCCCATTATCAGTACTCACAGCCTTGGAGCAAGAATGCAGATCCAAGGGTGGTCAGCCAGTTGTGGACTTTGTTGCCATGTATACTGGCTGGTAGACAGCATCATAGATATGCACCATTCCAGTGGAAAGCCCCTGAGGAGGAGTGTGCAGGGCTTCCTCACCCAGTTAGGGTGCTCTGGTTCCATCTCCCTCACGCAGCTGCTTAGAACCAGGTCTGGGGCAGACAGGTCACAGGAAAGCCCTAACACAAAGGCAGCTCAGGTCCCAGCAAAGCCACCTTGATTCCTGCAGGCACAGTGCCCTGGGCTCTAGTGATAGCCTAGAAGCAGGTCTGGAATGAACACATGGAGAAAGGGACATGACCTTGGGCTGCCTCTGGGCTGCCACTGTGACCACATGAGCATCACTTGCTTCAGCTTATCCTTCCTGGAGACAAAACAGACAGTTAAGCACAAGGGATCCTTTACTGAACCCAACCCTCAGGGTTTCTACTCCAACAATTGGAGAGCAGACCCCACCAATGACAGGGCTGTGACATCGATGGAGCAAAGCATAGGCCCTTCCCAACATCCAGGGCAGGCTCTGGACACCACACCATCAGTCACATCCCCTATGGGGAGAAACAGCCAGCACACTCTGAGTAAAGATGTGTCAGGCATCCATACCAAAAATACTGGACTCACACAGTCTACACAGGGACATTCCTATATAATAACAACCCTTCAAGGCCACAGTAGGTAACTATTCTTCCTAAATTCATAGAGACAAAGTTAAGATGAAAAAGCAGAGAAACTACTTCCGATTAAAAGAACAAGAGACATTCCCCCGAAGAGGAAATAATGAAAATGACCTTGCCAGTCTACTAGACCCCGAGTTCAGAAGGGAGGTAATAATCTTTCTTAATTCCTATAGTACTTTATTGATAGAAATTCAGATCACTGTAACAAGGAACTAGAAACTATAAAAAGGAGCCGATCAAAATTAGACAACTCAGTTGCTGAGATAAAATCCAAACTAGAAGCAATGAACAGCAGACTAAATCACGCAGAAGAGCAAATTAACTGATCTGGAAGTTAGAATAATGGAAACCACCCAATCAGAATGACAAACAAAGACAAATGAAAACAAAGCAACATACAAGATCTCTGAGATAATATAAAATGTGCCAACCTATGCATACATAATAGGGGTTTCAGAAGGAAGAAAGAGAGAAGGGGATTAAAAATTGATTTGAAGAAATTACATCTGAAAATTTCCTGCATCCAAAGAAGAACACAGTATCCTGTATAGCCACCATAGAGGGTCCCAAACAAGATGAACCCAAACAGACCCACATCAAGGCATAGTAGACCATCTCTACGTTTGAACATTCAAGTTGTCAGCTTTCAAAGATGTCAACATGTGTTTCACCAACATGGGGTGTGAGTGAAATTAATCCCCTCCATCTCCTAAGGCTAACCATCCTTCAAGCTCTACCATCTCCCATTTCCTCTCCCTCCTACAGTCAGTAACCCTTCTTTGCCTGTTCACTCGATGCCAGTGCCTATATGCCAACTGTCGGACTGTATTATTGTACTATTTCAAGGTACTATACTGTAAGAATAAAAATGTCTTTATTTTTGTGTTTGTTTTTTATGTATTATTTGTGTGAAAAGTATTACAAACCTATCATAGTATAGTACTATAAAGCCAATCATGTTAGCTAGGTAACTAGGCTAACTTTGCTGGATTTAACAAACAGACTTACGAACATGGTTTCAGAACATAACTCATTCATGTGTGGGGGACTAACTGTATTTAAATTGGAAGAGTTAAAGACTCCAAGGGCAATAAGAGAGAAACAAAGTCAATTACAAAGGAATTCCCATAAGGCTATCAAATGAGTTCTTTGCAAAAAGTTTGTAGGGCAGAAGGGGTTACATGAAATGTTCAAAGTCCTGAAAAGGAAAAACCTGAAACCTAGGATATTCTTCCAGCCATATTATCATTTAAAATAGAGATAAAGAATTTCTCAGCCAAGCAAAAACTAAAAGATGAATACTAAATACTAAACCTAACCTAAAAGAAATATTGCAAGGTCTTCTCTAAATAGAAACTTTTTGCTGCAAAGGAACTCATCAACAAAATGAAAAGACAGCCTATGAAACTGGAGAAAATGTTTGCAAAGGGTGAAATAAACAAGGTGTTAGTTTTCAAAATGTACTAACTGTTCATACAATTCAATATAAAAGAAAAGAAAGAAAAAACCCAACCCAATCAAAAAAATGGGCAGAATAGAGGGGAGGAAGATAGGGATGGGCTTGGAATTTGGGGTTGATAGGGTCAAACTATCAAACTATTCCATTTAGAATGGATTAACAGCAAAGTCCTACTATACAGCGCAAGGAGCTATATCCAGTTTTCTGGGATAAACCATAATGGAAAATAAAATAAAACAGAATGTATATATCTGTATGACTGAGTCATTTAGCTGTAGGGATTGGTACAGTATTGTAAATCAGTCATACCTCAATTTAAAAAAGAAAGGAAAACTGAGCAGAAGACCTAAATAGACATCTCTTGAAAGAAAACATGCGGATGACTAACAGGCACATTAAAAGATGCTCATCATCAATAATTATTAGAGAAATGCAAATCAAAACCACAATGAAGTATCACTTCCTACCAGTCAGAATGGTTATCACCAAAATGTCTACAAATAATAAATGCTGGAGAGAGTGTAGAGAAAAGAGAACACTCTCGTACTGCTGATGGGAATGTAAAGTGGTGCGACCACTATGGAAAACAGTATGGAGTTTCCTTAACAATTAAAAAAAGTGCTACCAAATGATCTAGCAATCCCGCTTCTGGGCACATATCTAGAAAAGATGAAAACTCCAATTTGAAAAGATACATGCACCCCAGTATTCACAGCAGCGGAATTCATAATTGCTAAGACATGGAAACATCCCAGCTGCCCATCAACAGACAACTGGGTTAAGAAGATGTGATATATAACTGAATACTATTCAGCTATACAAAAGAATGTAATACTGCCATTGGCAGCTACCCGGATGGACTTAGGGAATATTATGCTTAGTGAAATGTCAGAGAAAGAAAAGTATTGTATGATATCTGGAATCTAAAGAATAATACAAGGACTTTGCTGGTGGTTCAGTGGTTTAGGTCAGTGGTTTAGACTCAGTGTTTGCACTGCAGGGGGTGCAGGTTAGGTCCCTGGCTAGGGAAGTAAGATCCCACATGCCACATGGCCAAATAAAGACATCTGAAATAAATAAGAATAAAAAATAATACAAATGAATCTATATATAAAACAGAAGTAGATTCACTGACATAGAAAACAAAGTTATGGTTACCAAAGGGGAAAGGGTGTGGGCAACAGATAAATTAGGATTTGGGGATTAACAGGTACAGATTATCATACATGAAATAGATAAGCAACAAGAATTTACTATATAGTACAGGGAACTACATTCAACCTTACAATAAGCTATAACAGAAAATAATCTGAAAAAATATATAACAAAATCACTTTGCTGTATACTTGAAACTAACACAATATTTTTAAATCAACTATACTTCAATTAAAAAAACTCAAAAAGTGTGGTAGCATAGTGTAATTGTAGCTTTTTTTTTTTTAGCAGTATATAAAATAAAATACATCTTTGAATTGACTTTTTAAGTCTCACAGCTATGAAGTATCGTAAGTGAAGAGAGTCAAATGAATTACGTGTTGGAGTGACCTGGCACATCTCTTTCCACATATCCGTGTATTTTAGAAACACTTGGTTTTCTAGTCTTCCATTGTTTATGAATCTCCTTTCTGAGAGACACATTTTATCTTCTAAACTTACAAATGCACAAATGAATGGGTGAATGAATAAATATGAGTGGCCTACAAGTCATTGTGCCTCCTTCAAAGGACTTTACCTGTCCACTCTGGTAGGATGATTTTGTACTTTAAGGTTCGTAGGGCAGTTTTTTTCATGTCCAATTTCCTTTCACCCTGGAAGAGGAAGAATCATTTGACCGTCACCCTTACTCCTTGCCCACTATGCTGTGGACATAATAAAGAAATGAGACTGATGGATACACTCTGCTCCATCAGCCACTCTTCCATGAATGCCCAGCCAGACTTTCTCCAGTCATGACTCAAGAAGAAAGTAGTGTTATCTGCAAACTGCAGTCGCTTGAGTTTACATTTGCAAGGGAAATTGTAACCTAGGAACAATCCTTTATTTCGAGGGGATTAGAGCTTCAGCTGATATTGGACTCTCTTATTTGTTTCTATAAATTTTTAACAGCTTGAAATGGCATTAAACTCTGCAGAGAGCACAATATAATGCCACTAATCCTGTTGATATTCATTGCTTTACAGAGGCGAGAATTGCAATAAATCCTTTTATGTGTAAATCAGAAGAGATGTTAGCCATTTCTCTGCAAGGACATATCTTATTACTAGAGTTGGCTCAGATAAGTTAGAACTCAACTATTAAACCTGAAATGTCTTCTCTCTTTCCCTTTGCTGGTCCACTAATTCTCTTCCTTCTCTCATTCCCCCTTCCCCAAATAATTGAACATTTCTTATATCTATCTATCATCCATTTATCTATCACTTGCAAAATCTCAGTGTCTGACTATTCTGCCATTTTAGGATGCATTTCTGCAAAGCATTGTGACAGATGCATTTTGAAGGCGCACAGTAAGACTTGATTTTTAAGATCTTGCTGTCTAGTGGGAGGGATAAGTCAAGTGCACAGCTAACAGAAACTTAAGGTTGGATTTGGCAGGAGATGGATTTGAGAGGATAGTGGTTAAGGGCAAGGACTCAGCAGATGGGATCTATGCTTGTCTCTGTTACATGCATGTGTGCATGCTAAGTTGCTCAGAGGTGTCCAACTCTTCGCGACCCTATAGGCTGTAGCCCTCTAGGCGCCTTTGTTCATGGGATTCTCCAGGCAAGAATACTGGAATGGATTGCCGTGCCCTCCTCCAGGGGATCTACCTGGCCCAGAGATTGAACCCACGTCTCTTACATCTCCTGCATTGGCAGGTGGGTTTTTTTACCCACCTTTTTAGGAAGCCCTTCCTACCCATACTTCGCCAGGCAAATCCTTTGATGTATCTGAACCTCAGGGTTCCTCATCTACAATGTCAACCACATAGGACTGTTGTGATGATTTAAAAACATAAGTATTTATTCCTATAAGTAATATTATAATCTGTGCTCAAGAGGTATATAGTGTGTGTTAGCTGCTCAGTCGTGTCTGATTCTTTGCAACATGGACTGTAGCCCGCCAGGATCCTCTGTCCATGGGATTCTTCAGGCAAGATTACTGGAGTGGGTAGCCATTTCCTTCTCCAGGGGATCTTCCTGATCCAGGGATCAAACCTGAGTCTCCTGTATTGAAGGCAGATTCTTTACTGTCTGAGCTACCAGGGAAGTCCCATGTTAGTTGCTCAGCTGTGTTTGACACTTTGCGATGGCATGGACTAAGAAATAACCAATCTGACCCTTACGTTATTATCAATAGTTGATTTACCTAGCAACCAATAAAAACATATCAAATGTGGTTTTCCTTCTGTGTAGCTTTCAGAAATAAAGCTAGCCAAAAGGCCCCGAGCTGTCACCAGCATTATAGTAAGTTTTTTTACCCAGATGGTAAGGCTATCCCTGAGAAAAGATGCTCCTGCAATTGTCTTTCTTATGGTAGACATACGTTGTGGTAAACCACCTGTGCCGTTCAATGAGTCCCTACTCTTACAAGCAATGATATCCAACTGTGTTACTATCCCAGAGCTGGATTTGTCCAGAACAAGGATAGTCATGTATGACATAGGTCACCATATTTGCTCTGCTCGGTCCAGTACAAATCAGCCCCACTGCCTTCTGCCAGCCGTAAGCTTGCAAGCCATGCTTGGTTTCTTCCCATATGCTATTATACTTACTTGCATCCCAGCACTTTCTATAGTTGCAGCACCTTTGTCCCCATTCCGACACAGTCATCAATGATTCATACATTTCTTGGGAAAGAAAGAACCACAGTTTCTAGAACATCAGAGGATCAGAGAAGACTAACCTATTTCAAGACTTTGGCAGTCTGGAATTCCCCCTGGAAGAGAGGGACAACAGAGGAAAATGTAACAGCCTAGAATCAGAACCTCAGAGTGACTTCTGGCCCCAGTTCTGATTTACTCTGTTGACTGAACAAATTACCAAGACTTTGGGGGCCTCAGGTGAATGTATTCACTACATAGTAAATGTATTATGCTAAATAACCTAAGCTTATTGCATTCACCAGTCCATCCACTTAATATTTCTTAAGTACTTGATTCTGCACTTTGCAGAATACAAGACATTTCTGTTATATAAGATCTAGGCACATGCACACACTGACTCCATTGCTCAGAATGTGATAGGAGCTGCAAATAAAGATACAAAATGGTGAGGGGCTGAGGCTGTTCTATTGTGGGTGTCTAAGCTACTTCTCAGTTCTAACCATAGGGCAAGATCTGTCATTGATTTCTTCAAGTTCACAAACACATCTTGAAGCATCACCTCTCTGGGACCCTGTTATTTCCTCTCGTAAATGAGGCAAATGAATTTAACAGCTATTTCAAAGAAATTTTTTTTTCCCCCAGTGGGAAAGAGGGGGAAATCCTTGGGGATAAGTAATTCAATGGCCACATACATTTATTACATTTGTCTCTGAACTTCACTGTGAATTGGTCAGTGACGATATCCTTGTCATCTTTTGATATATAAGGAGACTGAGGCTCTTAGAGCCTTAAGCACTTACTAGAAGGAAAACCAGGGTATGGATGCTCAGAATAGGACTGTAAATGTAATGCCCAGAGAAATAATTGCTGGGTTAATTCTCCAAACTAAAACTCAGTTTTGCCATCAATATTTTCTTCCTGATCTATAACACATTCAGTGGAGGAGATAATGTGTAGTAACACCAGTTTCTTGGTTAATCATCTTCATCTGGGTTTGTGCTTTTAGGATGAACTCAGCCAGACAATGTTTTTTCCTGCCAATAGGTGGCAGAGGAGGCAAATTTGTCTGATAATGGAAACAAAAAATACCTGAAAGGAGGGAGCATGGATTGGAACCTCCTGTTTGGTCAACCTGCATTTAGCATGCACTCACATTGCAAAGCCCACCTCAATGAAGGTTTGAGCACTGTTTGCTTGTCTGCAAAGTCGCTTCAGTTGTGTCCGACTCTTTGTGACGCTATGGAGTGTAGCCTGCCAGGTTCCTCTGTCCAAGGGCTTCTCCAGGCAAGAATACTGGAGTGGGCTGTCACACTGTATATTCTACTGACACATACACTTATCCTTTTAACTAATTTTAGGCTCTTTTAACTAATTTGAAAAATATCTGTATATTTTGCTTGCTAAACTGAGATCTTGGAGGTCATGGCCATACAATTAGTCATCTTGATGCTACAGTGCCAAATATAGTAATCATTTATTATTTGTTGCAGAAATGAATTTATTACTAGAGAAACAGGTAACAAGGAAGGATGGGATGTTTTCTAAACTGCATCACCTTCTTTTAGAGGATGGCTGAGGTGATCACAGGAAAATGAGATATGACAGAAAGTATGGTAATACTTTGGCTTTTGTGACACGTTAGCCGTAACATATTTCAGAGCCATAGCTTTATTCACATATGACTCTGTTGCATGTAATTTAACATCTCTGAGCTTGTTTACTCATGTAAAATGTGAAAAATAATGCTGCAAAGAACTGTCACCAGCTTAAGTAACTAATAAGCAAATTTAAGTTATACATTTTAATATAATACACATATATAAAGAATGGTGACTACTTCTATTATCTTTGTGACAAACCATTTGCTCTTTGAAATGACATTTGATATCTTTAGAGTCAGCAAAATTAGCAAACTATCAAAAGAAGTTTATTCTTTTTCTTATATCACCTGACTTTACTACCAAGGAAGTAAAGGCAGTTTTGCAGGTTAAAAATGGTTGATTCACTGAAGGAAAAAAATATAGTTGCAATTGTGATTTATGTGTATGATTTTTCTCTTATGAACAATTTAGAAATGAATAGGGCTTACTTTATGTGGTATTGATTTTTATGCTAAATTTAAAAAGTGTTTCTCTAAAGATCCTGAATTGTGTTCCCTATCTGATCCTAGAGGCCTTTTTTTTCCTGTAATATTTATAAATTAAAATTAAATTTGGTGGAATATAATTAAACATATGACTTTAAGTATAAATTGAGGTCTATGAAAGTTTGAAAATAAAGAACATTTCTGGCAAGGAGAAAATGCTTGAAATTTGTGCTTCAGCAAGCTGCTTGTGGGTTTCCTGGTGGCTCAGAAGGTAAAGAATCCACCTGCAAGTTGGAATACCTGGGTTTGATCCCCGGGTTGGGAAGATCGCTTGGAGGAGGGCATGGCAGCCCACTTCAGTGTTCTTGCCTGGGAAATCCCATGGAGAGAGGAGCCTGGTGGGCTACAGTCCATGGGGTCGCAAAGAAGTCGGATACGACTAAGCACACAGCATGCACACACCACACACACAAGCTGCTTGTAGAATGATTCAAAAACTCCCACTGGAAAATCAGAGGATGGACAGACAGAGTCTGAGTTAAGTCGGCTGTGTTACCAGTGGCTGTGCAGTCCTGGGTCATGGTAGCTGCATCTCTAGCTGGTGGATTGGAATGCATGTGAAGAACAAATGTCTCATCAAACAATAGAACCTGTGCATTCTGGGGCCACACACTAGATCCTACCATCATTGAAAGCCCGAAAAACAATACGAGGGTGTGACACAATCTCCACATGCTGAATTCACCCTAATTCCTTAAAGTTATCTTTTTCTTGAGGATATGCAGCCTGCAAAGCCCAATGCTTTAAACAGATACTGTGGTGTTATCATCTTCACCCCCTGTCTTAAGCTGTATCCAGAAGGATTTCTTCTGATTTATGTCTGTAGAATGAGATTTTCTTTTCTAGTGCTTGGGAGCTTTCCATGGTGTCCTGTGGATGCTTCGAAATGAAAGCGTTCCTTTTTTAATCCTTTCTTTTTCTTAGATAGAATTGCCTTTTGTAATTTTTTCTTTTTTGTTGTTAAAAAAATTCAAAAGGAAAGGAGAAAAAGAAGCTGAAGGACTCTAGTTGGTGACTGCAGCCCAGCTGTTCCAGAAGACAACTCCTGTAACTGGTTGTTAAAAGTGCTATTGTCATCATTTTCCCCACAGATTGAAATCGACTTTTCCTTGCAACATTTCCCTCTGGGGGCTAGGGAACTTAATCAATTAATTGATTAAAATGAAATAATCGTCTAAACATTTTCAAGTTCTGGCCTCAAAGAGAAAAAGTGTTTTGAAGCATTTCTCTCCTGAACCAAAATCTCGGTTGAGTGAATCAGCACTGGTGTTGGAATGCTAAATCATTCAAGATCTGTTCTCAATATACATTTTTCTTATTGAGAAATCTCACACATGATTTAGCATAAATTATAGCCTACTGTGATGATCATCCATAAGTGAAATACTCTCAGTTGAGTTAAAATGTCATTAATTGATTGGGGAAATCTGAAAAAGATCATGTGTAACTACTCAAGAAAAAAAGAAAAAAAGGTTTCTAAGGAAAGGAACTTTATTCTCAACTGCTGAATGTCCCAGATCTCTACAGTGGTCACTGGAGTATTGTGGTGATATGAGTGCCACAAGTTAGCGTGAGAACATAATGACCATGAATACAAATAGCCAGACTATGTGTATGAGCAAGCTCAAACTCTGCTGACACAAATGTTCTGTAGGAAAATTTGAGACTACTTTGAGAAAATTTTAAAATGTGCCTGTTCCTTGGCTCCTCAATTCCATTTCTAAAGATGCATCATAATGGAATTCGGGATGTGTGCAAAGATTCACTTGCAAAGATGTTCATTGTAAAATTATGATAGAAATTGGAAACAACTGAACCAGTCAACAAAAGGATAGTTACAATGCTGGTTAAATGAATCATGGTATAAATTCCTACAGTGCTATACCATTCAGCTTGAAATGAAGTGAATGGAAACAGGTTAAAAAAAGTATACATGCAGCAAACAAAGATCCTGCGCATCACAATTAAGATCCAGCATAGCCAAATGAATAGGTAAATAAGTTTTAAAAGTATGTGGATATAATTCTTTTTTTTTTTTTTTACAACTAAAGCATATGAAAAAATCCAGAAAATATACTTTAAAAACTTACTAATATGGTTATCTAATAAGTCATGGGGTTACAGGTTTTTTTTCTTTTTAATCTTTGTGTTTCCTGGTATTCTCTACTTTTTCTACAATGAATATGTATTGCATGTTTGATAATATTGCAATACTGGCCCACACTTCTCTACTTTGAGATGGCTCAGAGTCTCCCAGTTCACCTCAAATTAGTCACAGTAACCATTCTGGGCAAAACGCTATTTACAACAGGGAATCTCTTTAGAATCTAAAGATTTTGCAGTTGTAACATCTTAACACTTTCTTATTTATCTTTTTTATATGGCTTAAATATATACTTCCTCAAAATATGATATTATAGATATTAATGTTTTAAATTAGTATATTTTATTCTTAAAAATGTATTGGAATAGTTCTTGTGAAAATTGTTTATGCAATGGGGAACATCCAGGGCTTGCAATCACTTCCTCAGAAAGTGGATTTGTCATGGATTTGAATCACTTTAGAAAGGATACTGGGTAGTGATCTTCAGAATTCTTTGAAGTATGTAGTGAAACAGAGAACCAAATTACAGTCAGGAAGAAAAAGAAAGAGCACTCCTGTAAGGAGAAAGTCCCTCCATCTTCATTCCTATACAGGTATCCCTAGGAACTACAAAATGTCTTTAAGTTCCATGAATGAGATAGTGTACTCTCTCCCTATCTCCATTACGCCTGGAGTTTAATAGTCATGATCGGGGTCAGAGCAGAGAACACATGTGAAATGGTCAACATAAGTCACAGCAATATTTTCTTAGATTCATCTCCCAAGGCAAAAGAATTAAAAGCAAAAATAAACAAATGGGACCTAATCAAATTTAAAAGCTTTTGTACAGCAAAGGAAATCATCAACAAAATGAAAAGATAGCCTATGAAATGGGAGAAAATATTTGCAAATGAAGCAACTGCCAAGGGGTTATTTTCCCAAGTGCATTAACAGCTCATACAATGCAATATCAGAAAACCAAACAACCAAATCAAAAAACGGGCAGAAGACCTAAATAGACATTCCTTGAAAGAAGACGCACAGATGGTCAATAGGCACCTGAAAAAATTGCTCAACATTGTTAAATTATTAGAGAAATGCCAATCAGGACCACAATGAGGTGTTACCTCAGACCAGTCAGAATGGCTGTCATCAAAAAGTCTTCAGAAAACAAATGTTGGAAAGGATATGGAGAAAGGGATACACTTGTACACTGTTGGTGGGAATGTAAATTGGTGAAGCCATATGGAAAACAGTATGGAGGTTTCTTAAAGAGCTAAACATAGAAATACCATATGATCTAGCAATTCCACTCCTGGCTATATATTTGGGGTAAAAAGGAAATACTAATCAAAAAAGATTCGTGCACTCCAGTGTTCATAGCAGCACTATTTACAATAGCCAAGACATAGAAGCAACCCAAGTGCCCATCAACAGTTGGTTGGATTAGGAAGATGTGGTATATACATATAATTGAATATTACTCAGCCATAAAAATAATGTAACATTGCCATTTGTAGCAGTGTGGCTTGGCTTAGAGAATACTATGCTTAGTGAAATAAGTCAAAGACAAATACCATATATGATGTCACTTATATATGGAATCTAAAAAATAATACAAGTGAATCTATATACAAAACAGAAACAGACTCACAGATAAAGAAACCAAGCTTGTGGTTACCGAAGGGGAGAGGGAAGGGGGGAGGGACAAATTAGAAGTATTGAATTAACAGATACAAACTGCTATATAGAAAATAAATCAGCAACAAGGATTTACTGTATACAATGGAATAATACCAATTATCTTGTAATAATCTATAATGAAATATCATCTGCAAAAATACTGAATCACTACTGTACATCTGAAATGAATCTTGAAATTCAACTAGACTTCAGTTTAAAAAAAAAGAATAAAGAGCTATGTATTGGGGGGGATATAATGGAAAACAAACTGTATCATTCATCCTTCAGGTGCATCATTTATAATTTTCTAAAGAGCATTATTCTCAGCCATTGCTAGGCCTGATATCCCAAATTTAACATCCAGGTTTCCTACTACCACAGTGTCCTAACGCTTATCAACTTTACCTCCATCAATGTATACACCTTTGTTAGTAAGCCTGCATCGCTTTTTTGACTAGGTCCTTAGAAGGGAGCAAACCTAGAACTAAGATTAAGGTCTGGAGAAACAATTTCCATGGAAACTGGGTTAAGGGACCTTGCTTTTGTGTGAATGGAATTAATCATTCATTTATTTGGCTTGCTTTATTTAGGCTGTGGGTATAGTTCAGGCTAAATGAGCAAACTGCAGATCTTCATTTCACTCAGAACTAAGACTTTTGCGTTCAACAGCAAACTCTTACTGGTCTACTATTTGGAAGAAACCTACTTAGCCTAGCAGAACTCAAAGTATTACAATAGGATCTCCAAAATTTCCGTGGAATTGCCATACACTTCCCATGATATTTCCTTGTAAACATGTCCAGCCCTTCCAAATTCCCATCCTCCCAGATGGGCACCCAGGTCTACCTGCATTGCAGGCAAATGCTTTACCCTCTGGGCCACTAGGGAAGCTCCACGGTAATACATTACCCTGTAAAGTCTTTATCATAGCACTAAGGATATTATATGATAACTCTTTGTTTTTTTCCTTAGGGTCTGAGCACTCTGAAGTCTAGTACTATGAATTATGAATCTCTCCATATTCAGATCCTATGTCTGCCATAAAATAGGCAATTGATGCACTGAATTCATATGGAATAAATGAGGAGATAACTAAGAATCTGACATTCTCCCTGTGAAGAAAGCATAGGCCAGGATGTCCATTTACTGGTAATATAACCTTACGTATGGACTCATAGTGATAGAAAGCAAGAAAGGGAAGCAATGATATTTTATAGCAATGATTTATACACACTTATATAAACTATATTTTATAGTGCCCTTTTAGTGATATGTAAGACTGGAAGAAAAGTAGGAGTTTCTCTCTATCGTGTAAGTCAGTTTGGAAAATGTGGAGACTTTACAAGTCTTTGACTGTTGGAGCATTTATATGCATATGCAGTCACCACTCAATCTCCTCAGATAAGTTCTTTTTCAATAAAATTGGAGCTAACTTCTGCAAAAAGCTGATACCATTCTGTCACTCAGACATCGAACACTGTATCAGAGTCACGGCACCACATGTCAGCTAGCACACCCAAACTTGTCTGGAGCAACGAACAGTCAGAACAACAGCAGATTTCATTTCAAAATAGCAGTGGAATTGAAGAAGCTTTTACTTTCTCAGGCATTAGACAAAACACTGTTTAGTGTATCAGTACTAAGAAAAAGTAAAGTCTTTGTTGTTTCTGTTTGTTTTTTTGTTTTCGGCTCATGTCTGTTTATCATCTATGAAGCTCTAGTCATCACACATAATTTAGGGCAAAAATGTCTCATAATGGCAGATTCAAGGAGCTCCTAGAAATATCCTGAAATTCACATAGTAAAACACATTGGGTTAAAATCTTGTCTTAAGCCCCAGGACTTAGAGGGCATATGTTAGACACTTCTCCATTCTTAAAGTTCAACGGCAAAACATGTTAGGTGTAAATTAAGTGTCAGACAATATGTTGGGTTCCTAGGGGGTTGTTTGGAACAGAAGAGGAATTAGTTGAAGTGGCTTTTCTTGAAGGGCTTACAGTTTGGTAATGAAAAAAGACAGTATGATGCACCATAAGGACACCCAGAGAGGGCTTTGGGATACTAGAGGGACGTATTTTTTTCTAAATATTCTTTTGCAGTTACATTCTCTCTCTCTCTCTCTCTCTTTTTTTTTATCACTTGTAATTCTAGAGTCCTGACTTTCATAGTCTTTCAGGCCTGGTAAAACCGAGTCATCATTTGCTGGTCCCTGCAACCTATATCATCTCTTCCTGGGATCCATGGTTATGCCCCTAATCTGTCCTCCTGTTGGAGGACAGCTCTCAATACCTACTGCCATTGTAAATAGTGCTGCAACAAAATGGAGTACATGTACCTTTAGCAGCCTAAATGTCCTTTGTTAGAGGAATGGATAAAGAAGATATGGTACATAGGTACAATGGAATATTACTCAGCGATTAAATGGAAGGAAACTGTGCCATTTGCAAAGATGTAGATGGACCTAGAGAGCATCATACAGAGTGAAGTCAGAAAGAGAAAAACAAAATCATATATTACCACATACATATGGAATCTAGAAAAATGGTACCAATGAACCTACCCACTGGACAGGAACAGAGATCCATACCTAGAGAAGGGACTGTGGACTGAAGGGAGGGTGGGGCAAGTTGGAAGAGAAGCACTGACGTCTATACACTCCATGTGTAAAGTAGAAAGCTAGTGGGAAGTTGCTGTATAACAGGGAGCTCTCAGCTCGGTGCTCTGTGATGACCTAGAAGAGCAGGATTGGGGTGGCATGGGAGGGAGGCTTACAAAGAAGGAGAAATATGTATACAAATAGCTGATTCACTTTGTTGTAGAGCAGAAACTAACACAACATTGTAAAGCAATTATATTATAATAAAAAAAATACTGCCAAAATAAAACTGATATTCCTGGGTTTTGAAACTGGTCATTTGGTCTACCTGGTCACACGCACCTGGGTTTTTCACACCAGGATTTTCCTCTGTCTCTTCATGGGTTGAAACCGCAGCAACCCAGTCACAGAACTGGCAACTTGCTGAATGCAGCTGCCAGACAGGGACTTCTGTCTATTACGTCAGAAGGCCAGTGGATTTATTGTTGTGTCATGGAACTCAAGGGGACACCTAGCCCTCTCTAGTTGCCACTTAAACACACAATTAAGGCAGGTTAGGTTCAGTAGAATGGAAATTTAATCAAGCAAATTATTTCATTTACTATTCAATAAGCATTTACTCAGCACTTTCTGGGTGTCAGGCACTGTGCTAGGAACTGGAAATTCAAAAATAATTTTGAAGTGTGCCTTTGATGAAGAATTGATGCTTTTGAACTGTGCTGTTAGAGAAGACTCTTGAGAGTCCCTTGGACTGCAAGGAGCTCAAACCAGTCATTCCTAAAGGAAATCAGTCTTGAATAGTCATTGGAAGGACTGATGCTGAAGCTGAAACTCCAATACTTTGGCCGCCTGATGCAAAGAACTGACTCAATGGAGAAGACCCTGATGCTGGGAAAGATTGAAGGCAGGAGGAGAAGGGAAGACAAAGGGATGAGATGGTTGGATGGCATCACCAACTTGATGGACATGAATTTGAGCAAGCTCTGGGAGTTGATGATGGACAGGAAAGCCCGGCATGCTGCAGTCCATGGGGTCACAAAGAGTTGGACACAACTGAGCAAATGAACTGAACTATCATGAAAGCTAAATAGAGATATTGAGTGGGTAGAGAACAGACCCAGAGAACTAAAGAAACCTCTACAGAAAGGGAACAGTTCAACAGGTCTTAAGAAACAGGACTTCATCGAGGAGTACAGAACAGCCTGTTCCAAGCCATGGGAGTGGGAGAGAAAGAAGTGATGATTTTCCACTGGGAATGATTTTAGTGTAACTGAGGGAGGAAGAAAGGATTCAAAGGATCGACAGGTTGTGCCTGAGGTCTAAGTGAACTGTTCTGCCTGTGCGTCTCCTGTTATGTTTTTCCTCTCCTTCCATGGAAGAGAATCTCTACTTTCTCCCTTCCTGCTAGAGACCAGATATTGAATAACTCACTACTCTCTAAATGTAAATTTCAGCATGTTTGGGGAGAAAATGTTACATTCTTGACCATGACCATGGATGCTAAACTTTACTAGGTGGTATCCCAATGACCTGAAAGAATTAGTAAAATTATTTGCAATTGAAATCTATGCAGCAATTTATGTTTGAGTCATTAAAACACTTGGTGCATCTGATTCATCATTTAACCATCATACAAAATGGGACCCTGCATCTTGTGAACAACTCTGGTTGTTGCAAATGTACTCTACATTCGCAAAAGGATCTTGACAGCTTACAGTCATCAAGGAGAGCCTCTCTGTTCTGAAACTGAAATACTCATATGAACAGTAAGAAGATGATTCTTACTCTAAGCATGCACATTTTTGAATTTTAATTTTTCAAGATTGAAGATGAACAATTTGGAGAAAGATGGACTAAGCTAGTGATTCTCAAGCTAAGCTAGATGTAGAAAAGAATCACACGTGGAACTTGTTAAAAATAAAGGAGGAAGGATCTGGAAATCAGAATTTAAAAAAAATTCCACAGGTGGCTCTTGTACATAGTCAGGTTTGTAAATTCCAGGGTTGGATGACCTTTTGTGATATGTCTAGTCAGAAGACCGTTGGGCAGTTTTCTGGGTGAATAGCTAAATGATGTTAAAAAAAAAAAAAGCCCACCGGAATCTAAATAAACAATGCAAATGAATGCATAAGCAAAACAGAAAGACTCACAGAAAAAGAAAACAAGTTTTGGGTTGCCAAATGTGAGAGGCGGGGAGGAATAAAACAGGAGTATGGAGCTAAAGAATACAAAGTTCTATGTAGAAAATGGATAGACAACAAGAATTTACTGTTCTAGCATAGGGAATTAGACCCATTATCTTGTAATACCCTGTAATGGAATATAATCTGCAAAAATACTGAATCACTATGCTCTATCCTAGAAATGAACACAATACTGTAAATCAACCATACTTCAATTGAAACCCCCCCCCCCCCCACCTATTCAAGATTAAATTGTATATAAAGAGAATTGGTTGCTCAGACTTCCCTGGTGGTCCAATGGCTAAAACTCCATGTTTCCAACACAGGGGAGTATCCCTGGTCAGGGAACCAGATCCCACATGCCACCACTAAGAGTTCTCATGCCTCAACTAAAGATCCTGAATGCCTCAACTAAGACCCAGCACAACCAAATAAATTTAAAAAAAATTAAGAGAGAATTTGCTGGAGTAGAATGCCCAAGTGTTTTTTTTTTTTTAATTATATAAGGTTGTTTTAAAAACCCTATTTGACCACTGTATACATTACATATAGTTCAATATAACCAAGTGTGAATCTAGTCACGAGTTGTTTGTGTTCCTCCCATTCCTATTAGTAATATACACCTCCCGCTTTTGGTCATGGATTCATAAGAGTATTTATTCATCCCCCCAGGCAGACTAAGATGCTGTTACTTCTCTTGGCGAAAGCAGTAACTTTAAACTGTATAACATCTATGAGAATAAGGGAAGAAAAGATTAACTTTCTGCTGTTGTGAATTTTCACATGGTTGGCTGTTTTTTCAAAAGTTGCTGGCTGAATGTTAAAACATTTAACAAAATTTATGAGACTGACCGACTGAGTGTACATAGGTGCACACACATACACACGAAGCTCACGGTAGAAAATCAAATCAAATGCCAATTTTTAAATAGCAAAACATGACATTTGTTCTCTCCCTTACAATGGTTCAAGTGTGTATCTGCTGAAGGAGGGACACAGTTGGTGAGGTCTGGGTCAGTGCCCTACTCCATAGGGAAGTGAGTAAAGTCGCTGAGTCGTGTCCAACTCTTCGCGACCCTGTGGACTATAGCCCATCAGGCTCCTCCGCCCATGGGATTTTCCAGGCAAGAATACTGGAGTGGGTTGCCATTTCCTTCTCCAAGAGATCTTCCAGGCCCAGGGATAGAACCCAGGTCTTCCGCACTGCAGGCAGAAGCTTTAACCTCTGAGCCATCAGGGAAGCCCCACTCCAATAGGGAAAGGGGTTAGAAAAAGGAGAAAAGTGTTCTGATAGTCACGCCAGAACCAGGTGGCATGAGAGAAGGACATTTTTTTTAAGGCAGAGGAGGGGCATTGTTATTAGAAAAATAAAAGCTATCTGGCAGATAAAAACAATACAGGTCCCTTACCATTATAAATCAGATTACAATATTACTTGTTTTCTCCAGAACTAAAATTTCATCAGGGATACCAAAAAGAGGGCTCCATCTAGCTTTATTCCTGAGCCATTTGAAAATGGAACACAAAGGTTTGCATACATTAGCCACTTGGTAAATACCAGAAGAACAGAAAAGAAGGTGGGTAGACAGGCATTTTCCAGCTTGAAAAAAATTGTGTTGATGTGCTTCAGAGAAGAATATGGTTCCAAATGTATGGTAACTAGATGCAAAAATAATTATAAAACAGTATGGTTTTGTCAGTTAAGTCTTAAGATTTGCATGTGAGATGAAAACGAGTCATTGTTTTGGTTGCTGTCCCAATCAAGTACACTGTTCGTATGTGTCAAAGCTGTTTTTATTGAAACAAGCAGAATCAGGCATTCCACTTTCACTAAGTAACAAATGCCATGAGAAATTACAAGTTTTTGTGTGTCATTGGACTAAGCGTTTTCTCTTGGCACTGTTTCCTAAGGCCAGTGGTTTGTCCAGTAGTAACAATTTATGAACTTAATTGATGACGAAGCCACTAAAGAGATCCTAACTCCATTTCACTCATTTCATCTGTCTATTAACCCTCACTTTGATTTTCTGATTTTTTTTTCTTCATGGTCTCTCCCCATTCTGCACAGTAAAATCCATTCAAAACCTGATTCTCCACTCTTCTCACATTATCAAGCTTCTCTAAAGACTTCACTACAATAATTACTTTTCCCCACTTCTCTTTTTCCTTTGTCTCCGTGTCCCTCTTCCCTCCAAGTTATTCCTTATCTCTTGTCAAGATGAATGTCCAGTTGGAGAAGTGAACTGAAAAAGGTTTAGAGGAAATGAAAAAAAGCGTTGAGAGGGAAAGTAAAATAAAAATAAGAAGTGAAAGCCTTAGAGATGGCCCATTGCTTTGCTATAAAAATAGAGACTAATACAGGCCTTGAAGACTGAAATAAATTAGATGGAAAGGGTCACAGTCACTAGCAATTTGCAAAGCTTTTGAGCTATTCCTTTGGACTTTTAAGACTCCTTTCTGAAGGTGAGTAAAGTGCAAGAGGATGCCTCCAGATGTCTAAAGGGATAGAAACTGTCCTGCTTCCTCTTGCATGGCTTGGAAAGCAACCTTATTGCAGAGGCTCTGCGATGTGGGAGGAGCAAGGAAACAGAAAATCAGCTTTGACACAAGAAAAGAACTTGAAAATGAAGTTTTCAAGTTGAAAAGACAAGCACTGAAGAATACATAATTGTTTTGATGTCGCTTGTGGCTCTAGGTGGACAGAATTTTCACTGAAGGCATAAAGTAAGGAGGTCATGGTGTTAGAGACTCTTTGGTGAAAGGGTAAAGGTTTAGGCAGCTGTATTTAGGGTTCATTCCATCATTTTGTGAGGTTCACCTTTGTTTTTATTAGTGAAAGCAAATATAAGTTACCATCTAAATTTAGACCCACTGACCAGAGATAATGGTTTCGAGGCATGGACATCCTACTTTGGCAACTCCAAGGTCTTTGTGGGAAGAAGGGAGATTTAGAGTCAGGGGAAATAAAGTTTGTTTTAATTTCAGATGCAGTACACGCTAGTCTTAGTGACTTGCACAAGCGGTGATTTCTAATATGATCTCACGAGTGTGAAACGGGGAGGAGACAACGATCAGGCCTTTTAATGACCCAACATAGTAAATGCCTACTTGCCATTCACATTACATACCCATCTCAAGCCAGTAGGCATATCCTGCTCGTTGTAGCCACTTAAGGACACAGGGTGATGGAGGTGCCATCCTGATATGTATTTTTATAATCACCAAAGCAAGGAAAGAAGATACAGTAAATCATACACTGACTCTTATTTAAAGTTTCTGCCAGAAAGTAACACGTGTTACTTCTCATAATGGAAAAGCAAGTCATAGGACCACATGTAACCTCAAAGCAGGAAGAGAAGGGCAATCCTCACACCTGGTCACAGAATAGGAAGTTTTACAAGCAATTCCATTGTTGACCACACAAAGCAAAAGCCACTTAATGCAATTTAAATGAATGCATGTGAAGAGCATGAGTACAGGACTAAGAGTGACTTACCCTGTCATACTAAATGTATAAGTAGTCACTGACCCTCAACCCAAACTACAAAGCCTCAACTCTTAAAAAAAATTAATTAATTAATTAATTAATTTTACTTTACAATGTTGTATTGGTTTTGCCACACACTGACTTGAATCCACCATGGGTGTACATGTGTTCCCCATCCTGGACTCCCCTCCCACCTCCCTCACTATCCCATCCCTCTGGGTCATCCCAGTGCACCAGCCCTGAGCACCCTGTCTCATGCATCGAACCTGGACTGGCGATCTGTTTCACATATGATATTTTACATGTTTCAATGCCATTCTCCCAAATCATCCCACCCTCTCCCTCTCCCACAGAGTCCAAAAGACTGTTCTATACATCTGTGTCTCTTTTGCTGTCTCACATACAGCGTTATCGTTACCATCTATCTAAATTCCATATATATGCATTCGTATACTGTATTGGTATTTTTCTTTCTGGCTTACTTCACTCTGTATAATAGGCTCAAGTTTCATCCACCTAATTAGAACTGATTCAAATGTCTTCTTTTTAATGGCTGAGTAATATTCCATTGTATATATGTACCACAGCTTTCTTATCCATTCATCTGCTAATGGACATCTAGGTTGCTTCCATGTCCTGGCTATCATAAACAGTGCTGCAATGAACACTGGGGTACATGTGTCTCTTTCAATTCTGGTTTCCTTGGTGTATATGCCCAGAAGTTGGATTGCTGGGTCATAAGGCAGTTCTATTTCCAGTTTTTAAAGGAATCTCCACACTGTTCTCCATAGAGAAAGCCTCAACTCGTTTTAACAAGCTCCTAAGTGTTAGAGAGTTGTTTCTCCTCCTAATGACATAGTTCTACACACTTTTATCTTGGAGTCAGAGGGTACCATTCTTTGGTCTCTAGAGTTAATGCTTCTTTTCCTTTTTTTCCCATCTTCACCTCAGTCTTATTGATACTGGCATTACCCATATCTCTTAAGATAAATCTCTCCAGACTTCCCTGGTGGTCCATTGGCTAAGATTCAGTGCTTCCACTGCAGGGAGCACAGGTTGATGGATGGGTGAACTAGTATCCCACATGCCACATGGTGCAGCCAGAAAATTAACAAAATCTCTCCTACAGCTGCACCCTATGTGACCTTTTTTCATGACCCAGGTAAATATAATATTCAACAGACTAATTCCTACTGCGTTGTTCAGTTTTAATGTGGGAGATTTCCTTCCTTCTCACTTCCTTTTTTCTTCTACCACATCTTACTCCTTCCTTGAATGAGGTCTTGGGTAAAAACAAAACATGGTTGAGGGTCCGTTGGCATAATACTTGAAGTGCTGTTATGAGAGGGATTCAGATCAAGGTATTGCGTCTCCCAGCTGCTGCAAAGCCTGGAGCAGTGGAAGTGATGTCATTCTTTGTCTCTGTAAGGTGGTCATATTAATTTGCATGCATTTGTCCCCTCTTGAAACACTGGGGGAACGTTTCATTGCTTCCTTGTTTCTCCAATTGCAATGTTATAGGGTTTGTTTTTCCATTGCTTTAGGTTTATGGTATAGGTTTTGGCTCAAATGCAAAACTTTCCTAATCCCTTGAAGTTCCCGAGGGGTCAAAAAACCTGCTAACACACCGAGAAATGGAGTATTTCCTGCCATATCAGTAAATAAAGATGTCACAGTCATCAGTGATTGCAGCCCTTTGGTGTGAGTTCCTGAGCCCTAAATCTTCCCAACCCAGGGATCAAACCCAGGTCTCCTGGGTTTGTGAGTGGATTCTTTACCAGCTGAGTCACCGAGAAAGCCCAAGAACACTGGAATGGATAGCTTATCCTTTCTCCAGGGGATCTTCCCAACCCAGGAATCAAACTGGAGTCTCCTGCATTGCAGGCAGATTCTTCACCAGCTGAACTAGCAGGGATGCCCCTAAAGACACCCAGGAAGGAGAATACCTGGGAACTAGCAGCCATTAGGACTGCAACTACTTCCTATGAGGAACCCCAAGGGAGCTCAGGATGTGAAATACACAGGATATGAGATGAGCATGAAAGGAATGGTTTCAGTGAACCCAGATTTTGCGTCTTCCCACACATTGAGGGATACTAAATTCCTTAACTTGGGATATCTGGTTTTCTTTAATTAGCAGCAATCTTTTGATGAAGAGACTACCTGCCGTTTGTTGCAAAATTTCTGTATATTCTGGTTCCTCTCCTCACCTCCTCAGAGCAATTCTCTCAGGGTTACTTGAGAGGCTGTCTCCTAGGCTTGATGTCCTAAAATTTCCCACTGAATAAAACAGAACTGTCAACTTTTAGACTGCGAATATTTTGTAAGCCGACTGCCCACCTACACACACAGACATATACATACATGCATGCACACGCAACTACACAGCTTCCTAGGGAGATTCTTCTTATGGCCAGACTGTCACAAAGAACTTCAGCCTTCTAATGCTTGCCTGAGGTCTTTCCTTTCCTGGGACTAACACGAGGTAAACAAAGTACTGGCCTTGTCTTTAACTTTACAGTAGGGGTGTCATAAAGGCTATTCCAGGGTGCCCATTTTAGCTATTGTTTTGCTTTGGAGAGAATGCAGAATGGGACTTGGAAAGAATAAGACATCAGCAACACACACTCAAGTACCATCTTCTTAAAATATCTCCTCATAGAAACATTCGCTCTCCCCATCTGAAGGGATAATTCTTGATGGGAGAATACATTTTTGTCTACTCCTAGGCTTATTTATGGCTTTGTGATGTTCTTTCCTTGGGCTACTTCCTGCCCAAGTTCTCTCCTTTCCATGATAATACAAAAATAATTATTTTAAGTGACTTTCTTGAACACTTACGGTATGCCAGATTCTGTGTTAAGCACTTTATGCGTATTATTTCATTTACTTCTCCTTACAGGCCCATGTGTAGGTGGTGTTGTTTCAGTTTTATAGATTCCAACTCCAAGATTACCAAAGAATAAGAAGAATCTGATTTTTTTTTTAGATTCTATTTTTTTACATTATTTATTTTAATTGGAGGCTAATTACTTTACAATATTGTGGTGGGTTTTGCCATACACTGACATGAATCCACCATGGGTGTGCACGTGTTCCCCATCCTAAACCCCCCTCCCACCTCCCTCCCCATCCCCTCCCTCTGGGCTGTCCCAGCGCACCAGCTTTGTTTGAGTACCCTCCTTTATGTGTCAAACTTGGATTGGTCGTCTATTTCACATATGATAATATACATGTTTCAGTGCTATTCTCTCAAATCATCCCACCCTCGCCTTCTTCCACAGAGCCCAAAAGTCTGTTCTTTATATCTGTGTCTCTTTTGCTGTCTTGCATATAGGGTCATCGCTACCATCTTTCTAAATTCCATATATATGCATTAGTATACTGTATTGGTGCTTTTCTTTCTGACTTACTTCAATCTGTATAATAGGCTCAAGTTTCATCCACCTCATTAAAACTGATTCAAATGTATTCTTTTATATAGCTGAGTACTATTCCATTGTGAATATGTACCACGGCTTTCTTATCCATTCATCTGCTGATGGACATCTAGTTGTTTCCATGTCCTAGCTACTGTAAACAGTGCTGTGATGAACACTGGGGCACACGTGTAGAAGAGTCTGGTTTTGAATCGAGGTCTTTCTTACTCAGTTCATATGCTCCATTACAAATATAGTTTTATGATTATCCTTCCTCTGTCCAATTATGGCTCCCAATTCTTTATATTTTCTTACTTAATAATAGTATTGGATGATACTTAAGTGATCTCTGTGTGCCCAGCCTTTTAAGAAAAAACAGGAAAAAACAACAAATGGAGAAAAGCCAAGAAACAAGGAAAATCCAATAACCCAATATTTAAACAGAAATTCCGTACTCTAGCTTTATCTGCCAGCCATTCCATCGAGATTGTGACTGTTATACAGGGGAATGAATCAATTGCCCCTTTTGTGAGTCTCAGTTTCCAGGCTGAGCATGTCTCTACACTGAATGTAGTTTAGACCTTTAAAGTCATTGACTTCACCTGGGGCTCACCAAAGGAAACCCCAACAGGAAAAACACAGGGGATAAAACTAAACAGTGATGTGTATCAGCTTTCAATACGAAACCCAACTAAGGGATTCTTAAAGATAATTTTAGTCGGGCTCATTCTTACTTTCTGGGGCATCAGAGCAAACCATGACACGTTGAAATATCAGAGAAGGGACATTAAAAGCTATTTGGAACAGCCCCCTCAAAGTATGGAGACATAGAAACTCAAGCAGAAGAAGTTAAATGGCATATTCAACAGGAGTAGGATAAGTTACCCCACTGTACCCTGTGGGTAGCAGGCAGCTGTTAGGACTGGGACTCCATGCCTAAGTTACAAACTTAGCTCTGTCGTTCCCAGCGGTGTGTCTATGGGAAGGAGATTTCATGTTTGTCCTTTCACAGGTATCGAATAAAATAATACCTCTTTTCTTTTTGTTGCTGGTAAGTGAAATAACCCATGTAAATCTGACTTTTAAAATACTAATATAAATATAAAGAATTGTTATTTTATCTATACTAGGCTGCTTCTTGTTATCTTTGCCCTGTCCCTTCTGCTTCCTCTGTCTCTAAATCCTTATCTGTCTACTGTTCGGTGCTTCTCTATCTGTAGTAAACCAATTGTTTTGTAATTGTAAAGTATAAACAGGCTTATGAGAAAAGTGCGGAAAAAGGGTTTAATTGGCTACTTACACGTCCATTAGTGTATTCAGTGTCCCTTGTGGGAGTGACAGCTGCTTACCTCCCAGCTCAGAGATTTTTGTGCTCACTAAACGGGATGGTCATGAAACCTAGATGTGATTAGTAGTGTCACATATGGGTTAAAATTACAGGTTTTGGCTAAAAACATCCTGGGTGGAGTGAAAGCTCTTAGAATGTCTAGTTTTGTGACTTTCATCAGGTTATTTAATCTTTTTGAGTCAAGTTTTCCTCATGTTAAAAGTGGATGTGTCAATGTCATTTCAACAGTCGTAACAGGGGTACCGCTGTAGTGGGGGATACTGGTGATGAGGGAGTCAGCGCGCAGCGGGGAGCAGGGAATTCATGGGAAATCTCTTTTTCTCAATTTCTCTGTGACCCTGAAACGGTCTAAAAATACGTCTTCAAATAATAAAAGGTACACTGTTTTTACTACCCTTAGTAGGGTTGCTGGGAGAAGGATGTAATTATGACTGTATGTAAAGAGATCCTTGTGTTTTTAAAACACAACTATGAATTCTCTCACACAGCTCCCATCCGTACTTGGAGTGCATGGCCCTCCTCTTTAAACTTGGACAAGACTTTGTGACAATCTGGATGGAGAGAATGCAGCAAAGGGACACAGCGTGGCATTCAAGCCAAGAGTGGAAAAGACCGTGCAGCTTTTGCCTGCCTTCTCTTGGGATTCTGAGAATCAACAAACGCCAAGGAAGAAGCCTGCTGCTGCTGCTGCTAAGTCGCTTCAGTCGTGTCCAACTCTACCCCACAGACAGCAGCCCATCACGCTCCCCCGTCCCTGGGAGTCTCCAGGCAAGAACACTGGAGTGGGTTGCCATTTCCTTCTCCAATGCATGAAAGTGAAAAGTGAAAGTGAAGTCGCTCAGTCGAGTCCGACTCTTAGCGACCCCATGGACTGCAGCCTACCAGGCTCCTCCGTCCATGTGAGTTTCCAGGCAAGAGTACTGGAGTGGGGTGCCATTGCCTTCTCCGGGAAGAAGCCTAACTAATGCAAATTCACTATTTGGAGAGACCCCAAAGAGCAAAGGGAGAAAGAGACACAGAGAGAAAGAGAGAGAGGTCTGAGCTCCAGTTGGTCCTTTTGAGTCTTGTAGCTGAGGTACCACCATGTAAGTGAAGAAGCTCTCAAGAAGACCCCAGCCCTGGGACTTCCCTGGTAGTCCAGTAGCAAAGATTTCATGCTCCCAATGCTGGGGCCCAGGTTCAATTTCTGGTCCAGGAACTAGATCCCATATGCTGGAACTACGAGTTTGCATGTGGTAACTGAGAGTTCACATGCCAGAGGTAAAAAAACCCATGTGCTACAACTAAAACCTGGTTCAGCCAAATAAATAATTTTTTTTTTAAGGCGACCCCAGCCCTAACCCTTGTCTGCCTGCATTTGTCTGAAAGACCCTCAGCATGAACCACCCAAGCCTAGTCAACCCTCAGAACCTTGAGAAATAATAATAATAATAGACTATTGGTGTTTAAGGCTTCATTTTTGTTAACACCCAAGGTATTACTCTGAGTCTGTCTCTGTATACTTAACTCATTTAACCCTCCCAGATCTGCTATTTTCCCCATTTTACATATTGGGTAGTTCATGTACAGAGAAGTTAAATGCATCAGGTGTTTTTTCTGTGTAACAACCCCCAATCTAGTAACTCAAAATAATAATTCTGCTGATCTGGGTCCGGTTGATCTTAGCTGGCCTTATTCATGTATCTGTACTTAGCTGCTGGCTTACTGGGGCTGGGGAGTCTGTCATGGCCTCACTCACACTTTAGGCCTTTCATCTGGGAGTACTGGGGTGACTGGACCATGTCATCTCTCGTCACTTCACAGGCAAGTCTGGGGTTGTTCGCACGGTGGTAGCAGTATTCCGGGAGAATGAGCAAAGCATCCAAGGGCTCCTGAGGTCTAGCTTGAGACTGGTACAGTGTCACTTCTGCCATATTTGTTCATTAGAGCAGGTCAGAGTGCCAGCCCCGAGCCAGGGGGATGACGAAAATAGAATCTGCCTTTTGATGGCAAAGCATTTTTCAAAGGGCAAGGATATAAGGAGGGAGATTCCTGGGCCATTTTGCAACAGTTGGCCATATTATATACCTCACCCATTGTTATACAGGTTGTAAGTGACAGAGCCAGGATCTGAATTCAGCAGCAGGGCTCCAAAAAGCATATTTTTACTACTCTACTGCCCTACTTCTGAGTATCTGAAATCAGTTATTCTTGGTGAAAACCACCTGAAGAGACAAGTTGGACCTATCTCAAATTAGGAGCCCAAAGGTATCAGCGTATGTTAGAGCAGAGAGTTTGCATCTTTGCTTAACTACTCACCAGCTCTTTGTTCTTGGGTAAATTGCTCAAACCCCTCAAATCTCAGTGTGCTCCAATGAAAAATGATACTTTTTGCAAGATTAAATAGGATAATAAGGTACATTCAGTTCTACTATAACATAGCATATACATTTCCTAAAATCACTGTGCTGTGCAAAAGTACACAATAAAAACCAATACAAGTTTTTACACACTTGTTATACACACAAGTTATACACACTTGCAGGAGAAACAAGGTTAGAAGCACAACACTGAAACACTGGTGAAACACAAAAGAGAGGAGGACACTTTAATGGAAATACTAGAGCAATTTTACATGACAAATGGTTAAGAAATACATAGATACTACAAAAATATGGCCCTGTGAAAAGACCTGGAGTTGGCTGTGAAACTGGGTGCCAGAGAGTTGCAGCTTGTAGGTTATGGTGGAGCAGGGGGTGGTGGTTTAGTACCTAAGTTGTGTCCGACTCTTGTGACCCCATGGACTGTAGCCCACTAGACTCCTCTGTCCATGGGATTTCCCGGATAAAAATACCGGAGTGGGTAGCCATTTCCTTCTCCAGGGGATCTTCCTGACCCAGGGATTGAACCCTGGCCTACTATACTGCAGTCAATCTCCTGCATTGCAGGCAGATTCTTTATGGACCAAGCCACCAGGGAGGCCAGATTGGTGGTGGTGGGGGAGCGGGGTGTATCTGAAATTGGAAAGAAAGTTGTGACACTGGATATGGATGAATTGACTCATGTGGGGAACTGAGGCAGCTGGTAGAGGTCTGATGTATGTCTGTGTATACACTTTGTATATTCATAGCAGTTGGATTCCATTGAGTTTTTGCTTTGGCCTAGGGAAGAGAGGGGATGACAGAGGATGAGATGGCTGGATGGCATCACTGACTCGATGGACGTGAGTTTGAATGAGCTCTGGGAGTTGGTGATGGACAGGGAGGCCAACTGCAGGTGTGCTGCAATTCATGGGGTCACAAAGAGTCGGACATGACTGAGTAACTGAACTGAAATGAACTGAACTTAACTGAGGGGTTCCTGCAGACAAAGTTGTGTATAAGCAAACGAATTGGCAGTATGTTCAAACTGTTCCCTAATATATGGTTCTTGAACCAGCTAGTGTTTTCAAAACAAGCATTTAAGCAGAATTAACTGTGAAGTTAGCATACATCCAGCACTTATTACCACTCAATAAATATTAATATTAGTTCATTACTATTAATAATGAGGACTCACTGAACATAGAAGAAAGGCACACCCTATTCCATGGCATTAATATATGTAAAGGCAGAATATGTGTGTATCCAGCAAGGAATCTAGAAAAAGGAAGGCCAGTGAGCAGGAATTGTCGATGTGTTTCCAGCACTGGCCCGAGAATCCAAGTGTTCTGTCTTCCTGGCAGGTCAATCTCGGTTTGGAGATGAATGGGTCAGGCTTAATGACACCAGTTCTTAAGCTCATCCAACTTCCCCCTCCTGCTCCAAGTCCATGCATGCCAAGTCCATGACTACCCACCAAACTCTGGATTATGGTTTACCTCCTCATGTCTTTAGCAGGCTGCTTTCTCCTGCTGACATAAATGTTCGGAACCATTTGGCAGTTATATTTCTTAGTATAAACTTGTAAATTGGCACTCTGCTTTGTACATCAGTCTCTTGTAAATTCCTGGGGATTAATCAACTACAAGCACACTGACACTTTCCATTTTCTGGATCTGCAAAGCTGAGGAGCAGATGCTGGAATGCTGTGACCCTGAGAAGTGACTGGGCCCTGCCAGCCCTGACAGCTGCCTCCCCAGATTTCACATTTACCCCTCCTCCAACTGCAAGCGTGCTGGCACGTAACTGCATCGGACCTGAACACACGTGCGTGGGAGCAGCTAGAAGGCAGGCTCTGTTTAAGGCTGCATCTCTTGTGGAATTAGGACCATTTTCTTTGTTCTTTAGTAATTCATTTCAGTAGCTGGGATCTGAACTTCAAGGCATAGCATCTTTACTTACAAGGCTTGGATTTTGGATAGCTGACTTTGAATGAGTTTGCACCTGCAAAAACTGGTTTTTCTCTTTCTTCAGGGGGTAAATTGCCTTAGAAAGAAAAAGAGCATGACATTCAGCTGTCTACTCTATTCCCTATTCATTTTGAACCAAACCTGAACTAACAAAAGCAGGCATGATTAGTGTCATCAAAGACAGAATTTGGAGAGAAATAGACTCTCCTCTTATGTTTTTCATTGCAATACTGTCAGACTTCTAACTCCATGATTGGGTCTGAAGTGCATCATTTTTGAAGATGCTAGGTTTGCAGTCTTTTTTATTAGCAGGTGAGAAAACTTGTCGGCTTTACCTATGGATGAGCACATACTAGTACAAACAAACCGAAAATCTGCACAAAGATGTTTGCAGATATTTGTTATAGTTTGAAGGCAAAGATAATCAGCCAATTAAGTAAACTGGAACCATGACCGTTCTCTGAAAATTCTTAAAACTTGTAATGTTCAATATATCAATATTTGTCATAAGAATACCTTAATATTTAAACCAATTCATTTTGTATATTCCATTTTTTCTATGGTTGCATGCATTTTCATTATCTTTAAGTATTCACTCAATAACAATGATTTTTTCAACAAACATTTAGTAACTGCATTAACTGAATTCTAGGCATCATGTTATATCCCAAAGATATAACAATTGTGATCACTGACTTCTAGGAGCTTGCTGTTGGCTTGACACAAAGTACAAATAAATGAGTGCTTCTATAAATCATTCATTCATGGATTCACAAATGCTTATTGAGCACCTAAATGTCAGGAATTATTCTAAACATTGAGAATGCAACAATAAACCCAAGATAGAAGGTCCCTGCTTTAGCAAGCTGGCATTGTAGGAGACAGTCAGTGAATAAGTGAACAAATAAACAAGATAATTTCAGATGGCCATGAGAGCTATGAATAAAATAAAGTGGGTGAGTTGATATAGAATGATGCACTAGGGAGTGTAACACTTTGCTGGGATCATGAGCAACAGCTTCTCTGAGTAGGTGACATCTGTGCTGAGATATGAATATGAGGAAGTGGCCAGCAGGGAAGATCTGGAAGAGGAGTTTTCCATGCAGGGGAGCTATAATTTCAAAAGCTCTGAGAGGAGAACAAGTTTGGCATGACACTGTAAGTGAGGCAGCATGGCTGGAGCAGGACTTTGCATGACATGAGAGCCTAGTTGCAGGCAAAGACCTCAAGACCATCATAAAGCACTGAAGTTTTACCCTAAATGTGATAGGAGCTGCTGTGGTGGGGAGTTGTTGAAAATTGAAATAGCCTGACTCAAGAGCATGTTGGCAATTTGTGTAGGGGCTAGATGGAAGCGGGTTGACAAGTTGGTTTTTGCTATAACCCATGGGGAGATGGGTGAGCATAATCTCTGCAGTGACTCGAGTTACAATGTGATTGGTGTTATAATACTGTATATAAAAACAGATATAAAAAGAGTCATGAGAGCACAGATGCAAGTGAGTTTAATTCTGCTTTGAAATGTTGGAACTTCATCAGGAAGGGCTTGTGGACTGCTACATGTGAGACTAAAGCAGGGATTGGAAAACTTCTGTGGAGGATCAAAGGAAAACATTTTAGGCTCTGAGAGAGATATATTAGTTTTTTGCTGCAACTAATCGATTTTGTTGTTGAAGCTCAAAAGCAGCCAAAGATGATGTGTGTAAATAAACAGGTGTGGCTATGTTCTAATAAAACTTTATTGACAAAAACAGGCAGCCGATAGATTTGGCCAGTGGGCTATAGTTTGGCAACCTCTGGGGTAGAGGTTATCATTTCCAGCACTGCTGAGTTTCTTCTTTTCTTCCGTGTTTTATGCCATTTCTCTCCACTCTCACTCTTCTGGTTTCATTTATATTAACTCTGAGAACCCAGATGTTTTTGCTAGCTTATTGAAATAACTTACAGCATCAACAACCATGATGTCCCTCACTACCCAAAATTTTGCTCGAAGGATTGGCCTAATGGCCTGTGATAACATGGTCTGAAACCTGCCCAGAACTCACATAAGTTTCTTAGTGGAAAGCCAACAGCAGTCTTCATTTTTTAATCACTGCTTTATCTCTTGAGTTCATTTTCTGGTACTGAAACTGATTGATTACAAAGATACTGGAGTCATATTTTATTAGTCACGGTCTTCAGCACCTATATGCAATCACATATAAATGTCTAGTGACTTTTTCTCATAAAGTTTTCCATCCAGCTCAACATTAGCATGATCCATAACTCAATATTACCCTCAACATAAGTCATGATTCAACCAGAAAACAAAATACTGTAAATATTTAGCAGACTGAATGGGTATCACCAATGATGAAGCTAAAAATCTATAGAGGAAGCAGTCAGATAGCTCAGACATTAGCAATAGCAAGAAGCTTCTAGCAGCCATAGGCGTGGGCCTGGGGTTACTGTAGCCCAAGGGCTAAAGTCACCAGTCAGAAAGTAGAATACCTGCCACTTGGCAGGAGCTGGAGCCATAGAAGAAATGTGGTCAATGGCTGAGATGATGCCCAAGATATCGAAGTAGAGGGGAAAATCACTTGGGTTCTTTCTTTTTCTGACTCCACAATCACCTGCCTGTCCTTCCATAGGCCAGGCGTTTGCCAGAAGCCAGCTGACACCAGAGCCTGTGAAACAAAGTGAGACACAGAAGAGCAGAGAACGGGAAGGGAGCAGATCCAAGGGAAATAAAGACCAAGTAAAGACCTGATATCCTTCTCTAGATGGAAAGCTGAATGGGAAACACACACACACAATCAGAGGCGACCATCAGCTGGGCAGAGAGAAGAGCAGGGGGCCTGGAATCAGAGGATTTTCTACTCACAGATACAGGATGAAGTGTGCTTATCACAGGCAGTTAGAATAACAAAAATATGCAGCCATTGGTCTCACAAACCTAAATATTTTCAAATGTACTTAGAAGGACAGTTAGCAGAGAAGTCTCCTGTCCCCCATCCACCCCACCGCCAGAGGGACTCACCACCAAGATGGGAGGAAGCCCACCTCCTTGTCAGCTTTCCCAGGCCCATTTACTGCCCATCTGTGATGGGAGCTGTTGAAGGAAACGAGTTTGGAATTTGTCCAACCAGGCACTACAGACAGACTGCCTCAGAGCCAGCAGTGACCCAGAACTTCCTTGTCATTCATAGCTGAAGGCACAGCCTCAGCTGAGCTCAGTCCAGCTGGCCTGGGATATCCTTCCTTGGGGATGGAGAGTCTCCCCCAATTAGCAGCTTCAGCTTTCACACTCTAATTTTGTGTAAACATAGCCCTGACGCAACCTGGATAAGTAAGAGGGTGATGAAATATGTGTGATACAAGCATTTTCATTCCTAAATCCACCAACAAACAGCCCTTCCTCAATCCATAGGGATGCCCCTGGTAGTTATGCCAGAAGCAAGTCCTTGCTGACTTCTTTCACTGCCTAATGCCCTTCAATACCAGGATCTAGCCCTCCAACCCTTGGGTGATGGCATAAAAGAACTATGCATTAAGATCTCAATGGCTCTCCTGAGAGAACTCTCTCTGAAAGAGGTATCTCTTAAGAAACAAACTCATGTTTCTCCTTCCCAGACCCAGAAAAAATTGTTTAGTGGCCTGGAAAAGGTCATCAGTGACCCCTGATGACCTGGGAACACGACAAAAGCAGTTGCAGTAGTTTGGTTTATATGCTGAGACATCACTGTCTCCTTCAACCTACTGATGTAGGGACTTCAGAAGGCAAAGCAATCATACCTAGGACCCACATCTTCTGGGACCTAGAAAACAGTCGAATTATAAGTGTTTTGGAGGAATCTCAGAAATATTTGGGGAAGGTCAACCCTCTTCTCTGAGTATTTCTAACTAAAGAGCAATGGGGAGTCTTCAGAGCAGAAATTTTATGGGATTAATGTAAATACATTTGTACTCTTAGCTGGCTGGTGATGGATGGAACGTCTGAGTTTCAGGAATAGTTTCCTAGCAGTGAGAAAGGACTCAAGATTGCATTGCTTCTAGTGAAAGTGAACTCTTGAGTGGCTGAAGCCTGGGTACTTCTAGTAAGCAGGGATTGCTGAGGGGATTTGAATCTTCAGAATCAAAGGTAAGAGAATTTCTGTATAACATTCTTACTGGGCAGTTCCCCCCCTCCACCCCAGCTTTCTTATCTATCTCTTGGACTTTGCTGTGTTGTTATGAGGCTGCGTATCTTTATCACTTTAGTCAATGGTTCTTATTTTCATAGTCAAGAACGTGGGGGAACATGAGGACAGAGTGGCAACAGACGAGAGTCACGAGAGGCAGCTGTGGAAAAACAAACCTTCTGTAGGCTTATAGATCTTATAGGAATTTAGCTCACAGTGGCTTTGAGGATCCTGGATAGTTGCTGAAAATCTGTGCAGTAGGATGTGAGGAACTTCAAGTGCAAAGTTATGTTCTCCGTCCTTCCCACTTGCCCGTATGGCCACAACAGAATTATACAACTGACAAGAGATTTTTTTAGGTTTTCTCAGCAGGATAGCACATTGATCATTTGGGGGCTTATTGAGGAAAATTGTCAAGCAGTCAATGGGTGCTTCCACATTGGCAAGCTGCCCCATTACCAACCCGGTTTAAATAACTTGACAGCACAGAGTGTCAACAGTTCAGGCTCTGATGGATGACTTTAGACAGGGGAAAAGCTAAATTACCCTTCCAATGGGCTGATAAGGTTGAAATATGTAAAGAGAAGCAGTGTTCTCCTTGGAAAAAGTCCACTATAACATTTGAATCATAATGTAGTAGAGCCTGAGGACAGGAAGATTAATGATAATCTAGTAGAGTAAAATTAAGTTCTTTAGAAAAGTGAAAGAATTGGGGCAAAATTATAGATATGATAACCCAAACTCTCCCTCTTTGCTCTGTCAGTATGGGCGTAGAATGTCTCTGAAAACCTACCTGGTGCCAAGGGAAAATGACATTTTGCAAAAACAAACATACCAACCAACTAAGCCAACAACCAATTCAAAATTATTGTGCTATTTGTGAGCTTCATTTTATTTAACCTTGTCCTTGTAAGTTAATGTGTCAAGACAGAAGTCCATTATTAGAGCTGTTATTTTCTTTAGTTTATTTAAATTGCTTTGTTTGGCAGGAGAACTTTAGCCTCTTTTATTTTCTGTGTGTGCAAAAGTTTTTGTTTATAATATTAGATTTTCTACTGGCTATTTTATGGTATAGATAACCTTTATCAACTTCTGTTTTATCCTTGTAAAAATATTCCCTTATGGATCTTGTATAAATATTAAAATCCTCAAGCCATCCCTTCATGAGATTCATTCTTCTTTTACAAAGAAATTTAAAAAGCCAGCTGATTTCAGTTAAAATATTATGTATAAAAGTTATTATTGCCTCCATATACTAAACCCACTTTCACCCCTTTGCTTTTACCTAAAAAAAAATAAAAAAAAATTATCCCATTATTTAGAGTCAATATAGAGACACAAAACTGCCCTGGGGCTCTTAAAGTCTGAGTAACAAAATAGAGAAATGAAAAAAGAGAAAATATAGGACAAAACATTACTGTCTCCCCAGAACAGTTGCAGAATTGAGGTGTGTATGAGGCGTGGGTCTATTTTTCAGATCAATTTAATCCTCTTTCATATCATGTGTTTTGACTTGGTCATTGTAAGTACTTTTAATCAGTTGCAGTAAAATAGCTTTGGCTTTCGACTTGAGTTTAAAAATATATTATGCAAATGCATATGACTATAAAAGTTACCTCTATACACAAAAATGGAACATGATGTTAACTTGTTGTTTGGTTTAATAGAGGAGTTTGCCTTATGTCTAAAATCTTTATACAACAAATATATTCTGAGCATATGTTGTATGATAAGTCTTCTGCTAGGTATAAATTATGCAGCTATCATGGGGTCAACATTTTTTATACAGCATATTCAGATGTCTAGAAAGGAGGCGAGATATATAAATTGAAACGATTTCCTTCCAGAGGGGCTGGGGGTTGTAAGAAGAACCATCTTGACAATCAATGTATTTCAGTCTCTGCTAGGATTAAATAAATAGTTTTCTTTTTGTTTAGTTCAGTCTCTTTTGGGTTCAAGCTTCTGCTCCCTACCTGGCTGTGTTTACCTTTCAAGTGTCCATCCCATATCGTCTCCCTCCCCAAGATGGAATCAGTAAGGATGGCAAGTCACGCATCTCCTCTGGAGAACAGAGGCAACTGTTATATATGTGGGTCCTTGTATCATTCTGTAGTTCTTCTTTTTTTTTTTTTTTAATGTTATTGAACTATAATTGATTTACAATGTTGTATTTAATTTCTGCTATACAGCACAGTGACTATACATCTATTCTTTCTTATTCTTTTTCTGTTATGGTTTATCATAGGATATTGAATATAGTTCTGTTACTATACAATAGATCCTTGTTGTTTATCCATCACATACATGATAATTGCATCTGTTAATTCTAAACTCCCAGTCCTCTCTCCCACCTCTTCCCCATGATGGCAACCACAAGTCTGTTCTTTTATCTGTGAGTCTGTTTTTGTTTCATGTGCTATGTGTGTGTAAGAAAGTCAGTCGTGTCTGACTTTCTGCGACCCCATGGACTGTAACCTGCCAGGTTCCTCTGTCCATGGGATTCCCCAGGCTAGAATACTGGAGTGGATAGCCAGTCCCTTCTCCAGGGGATCTTCCTGACCCAGGGATCAAAGAAAGGGCTCCTGCACTGCAGGTGGATTCTTTACCGTCTGAGCCACCAGATATGCTCATTTGTGTCATATTTTAGAATCCACACATAAGTGATAGCACTTGTCTCTTTCTGAATTACTTTGCTTAGTATGATAATCTCTAGGTCCATCCACATTGCTGTAAGCGGCATTATTTAATTCCTTTCATGGTTGTGTTACTGACCTCTTGTTGAGATGTCCTTGTCCACTGAGTGGCCAGCTCTTATCTGAGGTACATGACTGGTCATGTCCTATTCGATTGGTACTGGCAGCATTCCCTGGGATCTCCGCCATCTCCCTGCTGACCAGCCAAGGCCTCATGTTCCCTGAAGCCATCACTCAGCATAGCTACTGGACCAGAGCCATCAGTTATGTGTCTCCTGCAAGGTCACAGAAGCTTCTGGTGCCCACTCTGTGACTCTTTCTCTATCTAATACCCCTGTGCTTCCACCACCACCATTTTATCCTGTGTGGGTGCATCCTCTGAGGCTGGCTTCTCTCCAGAATAGGGGCACGGATTCCTCTTGGCTCAGCTTCTCTCTCTGCTGCAATACATCTGGGCCTTTTATATCATTTCCTTCCCTGTTGGCTCAGTGATAAAGAATCTGCCTACAATGCAGGGGACCCAGGTTCGATCCCTGGGTCAGGAAGATCCCCTGGAGGAGGGAATGGCAATCCACTCCAGTATTCTTGCCTAGAGAATCCCATGGATGAAGGAGCCTTGTAGGCTACAGTCCACGGGGTCACAAAGAGTCAGACATGACTGAAGTGACTGAGCACACAGGCGCTTCTTCCAAAAGTGTACATTGAAAGGAGGATTTGCGTAAGGTTCCCCAGGCTTTGGCTTTACAGGCCTTTGCTGACAAAGCTCTGTATAGTCAAAGCTGTGGTTTTTCCAGTAGTCATACATGTGAGAGTAGGGCTATACACAAAGCTGAGTGCTGAAGAATTGATGCTTTCGAACTGTGACGTTGGAGAAGACTCTTGAGAGTCCCTTGGACTGCAAGGAGATCAAACCTGTCAATCCTAAAAGAAATCACCCCTGAATATTCATTGGAAGAACTGATGCTGAAGTTGAAGCTCCAATACTTTGGCCACCTGATGCGAACAGCCAACTTCTTAGAAAAGACCCTGATGCTGGGGAAGATTGAAGGCAGGAGGAGAAGGGGATGACAGTGGATGAGATGGTTGGATGGCATCACTGACTCAATGGACATGAGTTCAAGCAAGCTCCGGGAGATGGCAAAGAACAGGGAAGCTTAGTGTGCTGCAGTCCATGGGGTCACAAAGAGTCAGACAGGACTGAGCAACTGAATAACAACCATCCCAGGCTGCAGAACCAGAAAGCTTTTCACCTGGTTTCTGTGAGGTAGGGGTTGCCTTGCACTGCAGCACAGCTTGTTTACACTATAGTTTTCAGCAAAGCTTTTATCCTGTGATATGTCAAGATGAATTAGGTGAACTTTGAAAAATCCCTTTTCTCTAGAGAAAATTTTGTTTTTGAGATGAATGTTGCCCATTCCAAGTATTACAGGTGAATAAACTTCACTTGGGGTCTTCCCTTGTGGCTCAGCTGTAAAGAGTCTGTCTGCAATGCAGGAGACGTGAGTTCGATCCCTGGGTTGGGAAGGTCCCTGGAGAAGGAAATGGCAACCTACTCCAGTACTCTTGCCTGGAAAATCCCATGGACAGAGGAGCCTGGTGGGCTACAGTCCATGGGGTTGCAAAGAGTCTGGCATAACTTAGTGATTAAACAACAATAAACTTCACTTGTGAGGCAAGAATTGAACATACTCTCTTGAGAGTATACCAAGATACCACAGTGGTCTGCAGGTGGTGAGAAAGAGAAAGTTGGTCCTAAGCCCAGAACCTGCCTCAATATGACCTCCACCAGGGCATGTTGCCATCCCCTCTCTCAATGAGGTCCCCTCCTAGGCTTCAGCCTGCTTACTCTCCAAATCTCTCCTTTTTATCTTATAACACGTTCCCCCATGGCCTCCCATTTTCTGTACTTATAGACTGTAAACCAGTCTAGGACTATAAACTATTTACATGCAGTACCATGAGATTTCTGGACTGTCATCTTATTCCTTTCTTTTTGACAGCTATCCACTTTTAGACAAAAGGTAGGGAGAACAATGCTGTCTCCAACAAGAAGCTCTGAGGATGGGGTAGAATTCAGTGAAGTATGTTCCCATGCTTTCCTCAGTCACTCATGTGAATTAAGACAAATAAAGCATTGCACTTCTACTACAGACTCCAAGGTCAGAGCTTCTTCTTTGATGAAAGAGGAAAAGAGAAGGCAATCTCTTATTTCTAAAATCTGTTGTAAGACTACATTATCAAAGGCAGAGAAGAAATACTTAAAAGGAGAAAGAGGACTGCTAACATCAAGGCTATATATATTGTCACCCTGCTTATTTAATGTATATGCAGAGTACATCATGTGAAATGCTGGGCTGGATGAAGCACAGGCTGGAATCAAGATTTCCAGGAGAAATATCTATAACCTCAGATATGCAGATGACACCACCCTTATGGCAGAAAGTGAAGAGGAACTAAAGAGCCTCTTGATGAAAGTGAAAGAGGAGAGTGAAAAAGCTGTCTTAAAACTCAACATTCAAAAAACTAAGATCATGGCATCCAGTCCCATTGTTTTATGGCAAATAGATGGGGAAACAATGAAAACAGTGAGAGACTTTTTCTTGGGCTGCAAGGTCACTGAGGATGGTAACTGCAGCCTTGAGATTGAAAGACGCTGACTTCTTGGAAAAAAAGCTATGACCAACCTAGACAGCATATTAAAAAGCAGAGACATTACTTTGCCAACAAAGGTCTGTCTAGTCAAAGCTATGGTTTTTCCAGTAGTCATGTATGGATGTGTGAGTTGGACCATGAAGAGGGCTGATTGCCAAAGAATTAATGCTTTTGAACTCTGATGTTGGAGAGGACTCTTGAGAGTCCCTCTTGCAGTCCTAAAGGAAATCAGTCCTGAATATTTATTGGAAGGACCAATGCTGAAAATGAAGCTCCAATACTTTGGCCACCTGATTCTAAGAACTGACTCACTGGAAAAGATCCTGATGCTAGGAAAGATTGAAGGCAGGAGGAGAAGGGGACGACAGAGGATGAGATGGTTGGATGGCATCACCAACTTAATGGACATGAGTTTGAGCAAGCTCTGGGAGTTGGTGATGGACAGGGAAGCCTGGCGTTCTGCAGTCCATGGGGTCACAAAGAGTCAGACACAACTGAGCTACTGAACTGAACTGAAGATTTATGACATGTTTTTCCACAGTATTTAAGTATTCCTCAAGCCTTTCCACTTACAACAAGGACAATGGATGCTCATTTATGTATGTGTGTGTATGTATGTTTGAGTGATGATGGAAATATCATTTGTTTGAAATCTCATGTTTTAGTTTATGTATGAGAAAATTTTATTCCAATCTAGAATATATCTCTCTTTTAATGGAAAGAAAATGACCTCATATTAAAATTACTTTTCCATGTTTATCTTTTGGTAGGACTCCGACCTTAGGTTGAGAACCACTGCCTTATTCTCTTTACTGAAGAGGGTGTATGGAAGAAATGGCTAGCTGTCCACCAAGATTCACTCTTCCCTTCCACAATGTAGAGTCACTTGGGGAAGGAGCTGAAATGAGGGGCTACATTTCTCACCAGTCACCTCCAACTCCACCTTCTTCACCAGCATCTGAGTATGAACTTGTGATTTGTTTTAGCCAATGAACTATGAACAGAAGAAATGCTTGTTGCCCATGTTCCAGAATGCTGTGATTGAGAAACTGGTTTTTACCTTACACCGGTCAAAATGACCATCATCAAAAAGTCTACAAACAATGAATGCTGGAGAGGGAGTAGAGAAAAGGGAACCCTTCTACACTGTTTGTTAGTATAAATGTCGATTGGTAAAACCACTATGGAGAACAGCATGGTGGTTCCTTAAAAAACTAAAAATAGTAGAACTACCATATGCTCCAGCAATCCCACTCCTGGCCATATATCTAGAGAAAACCATAATTTAAAAAAATATATGCACTTCCTCAATGTTCATTGTAGCACTGTTCACAATAGTCAAGACATGGAAGTAAATGTCCTTTAACAGATGACTGGATAAATAAGAGGTGGTATATGTATCTAATGGAATACTACTCAGCCATAAAAGGAATGAAATGAAGCCATTTTGCAGCAACATGGATGAACCTGGAGATGATCAAGTGAAGTAAGTCAGACAGAGAAAGGCAAATACCATATGATATCACTTATAAGTGTGGAATCTAAAAAATGATACAAATGAACCTATTTACAAAACAGAAACAGGCTCACAGACTTTGGAAGCAAATTTATGCTTAATAAAGGGGAAAGGTATGGGAGGGAGGGATAAATCAGGTGTTTGGGATTAACATATACATGCTACTGAAAGCACCTAGTATAGCTGAAATTTTATATCTGAAAAAAAGTTAAAATGAGGTGTAGTCAAGACTTGATTCTGAATGACCTCTTCCTTTTTCACAATAATATTGAAAAGTCCATCTTTATTGGATGGGGCTTAGCAGAGAATATCAACTACCTCAATGAATATATTTACTGAGTCCAAAACACTGATTATTCTGCTAAAGCTCCACATTTTTCTCATGTACTCTTTATAGAAATCCCTAGAGAACTTAATTTGCACACTATCATACAAGTGGAAATGGACAAAGGTGTAATTTGAACTCTGACCTGTCGGAATTCTGAAGACCATGCCTTTTCTATGAAGCAATGTCGTGCTCCTTCAGTCAGTCAGTACTGGTGCTCAGTCGTGTCCAGCTCTTTTCAACCCCATGGACTGCAGCACACCAGGCTTCCCCGTCCATCACCAACTCCCAGAGCTTATCATTCTCCTTGTACCAAACAAAACTGCATGGAAGAAGAGGTAACTGCTAGATATCACTTGCCACTGACATCATGGCCATTTCCCCCTAACTGTGACCAAAATGGCACAAGCAATGGCTCTGCTAAGTGGATATAGATTTCCAGGGTGTTCCCTGAAGGTACAAGACCTTGGCTTTTACCAAATCAATCCCTCATCCATCGTTCATACTGTCCATCCTGACTTTAGATGATGTCACTAGCTGCTATGTCATCACTCAGCTCAGTGGCTTCTTTATAAGATAAGAACAAACCTAGGAGGGTCAAGGCCAAGGCGGTGAGGTCTGGATGGGCAAACCTCATGTCATACTGGACTATTTCCAGCCCCATGAGAACAGTTGGAAATTTGCCTGCAGAGCAGAGAAAAATGACTAAATTGGATGCCTCATCAATTGTGTGTGGTATGAAAGATTGAAGCAAGCTGGAGAAATCACGACCAATTCTCAAATGCTTGTTTTCTATCATTTGTTTTGAATCCCATCATAGAAGGCAAGACCACTTAGCCACTGTAATTTGGCCTTAGGATAATTTTTTTGAAATATGAAGTCTTTATCTTTTCAAAAGAGAACATTATTCTTTACTGTTTGTATCACAATTTAAATACAATTTTATGCTCATAAACCTTTCTTTTCTACGAAGGTAAATAAAAATACCATTTGAATAATGAATGCTAATAAAATTCATAAAGGGAAGAGTGTTTATAACAGAATTGAAAAATCAATGCCATCAAGTGCCTACACAGTCTAAAAACCCATATTCAAAACACATTATTATTTTAAGGACAGGGACCTTTCAAAGTCCTTCAGTTCAGTTCAGTTGCTCAGTAGTGTCCGACTCTTTGCGACCCCATGTATTGCAGCACGCCAGGCCTCCCTGTCCATCACCAACTCCCGGAGTTCACTCAGACTCACGTCCATCAAGTCAGTGATGCCATCCACCCATCTCATCCTCTGTCGTCCCCTTCTCCTCCTGCCCCCAATCCCTCCCAGCATCAGAGTCTTTTCCAATGAGTCAACTCTTCGCATGAGGTGGCCAAAGTACTGGAGTTTCAGCTTTAGCATCATTCCTTCCAAAGAAATCCCAGGGCTGATCTCCTTCAGAATGGACTGGTTGGATCTCCTTGCAGTCCAGGGGACTCTCAAGAGTCTTCTCCAACACCACAGTTCAAAAGCTTCAAAGTCATTAGGATGTCTTAAGCCCTTCCACATTATATGACCTGAGAATATTAAATGAGTATTGCTTTTGATTTTTGTCCCTACATATTCCAGGAATCAGAGAAGGCAATGGCAACCCAATCCAGTACTCTTGCCTGGAAAATCCCATGGACGGAGGGGCCTGGTGGACTATAGTCCATGGGGTCGCTAGGAGTCGGACACAACTGAGTGACTTCACTTTCAATTTTCACTTTCCACTTTAATGCATTGGAGAAGGAAATGGCAACCCACTCCAGTGTTCCTGCCTGGAGAATCCCAGGGACAGGGGAGCCTGGTGGGTTGCCAACTATTGGGTCACACAGAGTTGGACACGACTGACATGACTTAGCAGTAGCAGCATTCCAGGAATAAAGTCAAAGACAGTTATACAAACAAGCCTGGGCAGCTTGCTAAAAGCAATTGTTCAATCAAACAATGATCATTGTTCAGGCACCCATATTTTATGTTACATGCATCTCCTCAAAGATTGGAAAATGGATCTCTAATTTTCCCTCAAGAAAGTTCTGATTGCAGTTTTGGCTTTCAGGGTATTAAGCTCAATACATAAGCCAAATGTAAAAATACAGAAGGGTTTTTTGCTATCCTGCACTCCCCAAAAAGAGTCTCTGGGTATCTAAGACTAGATTATACAAATATTTTTTAAAGGCACAGTCTATACAAGTAAGGAATTAGAGAAAATTAAAGATAAATTCAGCACTTTTAGCTTCTCTTGGTCTTGAATTTCCCAGATAATTGTCCAAATATTTGTTCCACTTTGCATAAGGAGATACAGCCATCATTTTGTTGAGACAAAAGCACCTTTTGGATTTCTTTAGTTCGTATGTTAACTTATTTTATCAGCATGAGCTGAATGATGAAGCCATGCATATAATCCAGCCCCATGTATGGGTCAGAGCCAGCAGTTTGTGACTATAGAATCCTTCTACTCAAGTCGACCAAACACAATGAATAAACAAGTGAACAAGAGCTGAGTAACTCAGCAAAAAGATACATAAGTTCTGTGGAATAAATAAGAATCTAGCATACCAGCTGGTGAGGAGCAGCATGAAACTATAAATAATACTGTCAATCTTAAAACAGTGGAAGCCAAGACTTGCCACTAAATATTAACATTCAACTAACATTTATTGAGTGCCTACTGCACACTAGGGCCCATGTTAAGCACTTGTCATACATCACCTCCTTTCATCTTCACAAAAACCCAGCCAAATAAGAGTTAAAGATTTCTTTTTTTCTTTTAAACAGAGGCAGAAACTGACATACCTCTGGGTTAAATGACAAGTTTCAAGGCCTGGCAGCTGGTAAATCTAACCAGGTTTTGAATTAGGGTTTCCTGACTTTATTTAAGGTAGTTCCTCCCAGAAGCAGACCCTGAGCCAAGTTTGATTCCAAGTGATTAAGAAGAAAGTGTTCCCAGGAGCAGGTAAGTAAGGAAAGGGACGGGCAGGGAAACAGTACATGCGTGCTGTCACTTCAGTCATGTCCAACTCTTTGCAACCCCATGGACTCTAGTCTGCCAGGCTCCTCAGCCCATGGGATTCTCTAGGCAAGAATACTGGAATGGGTTTCTGTGCCTTCCTCCAGGGGATCTTCCAGATCCAGGGATGGAACCCATGTCTCCTGAACTGGCAGGCAGGATTTTTACTACCAGCGCCACTGGGGAAACCCAGGGAAACAGACAAGGGTGCAATTGTAGATGCAGCCTTAGACAGAGGTTCTGCTTTGAGGCAAATGCAGACTTTGCACTCCCTCATCAGCTAGTCTGGCTGGCCAGGCCCTTCCCTCTCTGCAGAGCAGCTCTCTCAGGTAGCAGTACTTAGCAGCAGAGCAAGCAAAAGCAAGTGGAAGCTGGATGCTAAGAGCAGGGGAAAGAATGTCATCAGAGCTCACTCTAGACTCCAAGACTTGTGCTTCCTCCTGAGTTGTGTTTGTGTAACTTTGGAATAAAATTTTTTCTCCCAAATTATGTAAACAAAAGTGTAACATAATAAAAGCACCCAGGACTTCCCTGGTGGTCCAGTGGTTAAGACTCTGGGCTTCTACTTCAGGGGGTACAGTTTGGATCCCTGGTTGGTAAAGTTCCACATGCCTTACCGTGGACAAACCCAAGAAAAGTTATTCAAAGGGCATCTTCAAAGACTGTAGAGTTACATGGTTGGGAAATTCTTTAGTTCTAACAGAAAAAAAAAATCACCCATATAAGACCTATGGCTTCAACAGTTTGTGTGAATGTGATATTTTCCCTTGAGCTTTCCTAGAAATGAAGGGGAAAGGAGACCATTTTTGTTGTTTCCTCCCTCTCTTAATTTCACATTTTTGGAAGCCTGTATTTGGATGAGGGCTTCCTTTGTGGCTCAGATGGTACAGAATCTGCCTGGGTTCAATCCCTGGATCTTCCGGGAAGGGAATGGCAACCCACTCTAGTATTCTTGCCTGGAAAATCCCATGGACAGAGGAACCTACATGGCTACAGTCCATGTGGTTGCAAAGAGTCAGACATGACTGAGCGGTGAACTTTCATTTCAATGAACCACAGTTTGTTGGTATAATAAGCAGGACCAATTCTATTATTGTTTCTTAAGAAAAAATGAATTATTAGTATTGACATCTTGCTACATTTTTTAAAAGGCCTCTGTCATCCTTGCTTCCCTTCTGCAGCTTCTCTTCGCGTCTTTACTTCTGCTGCTGCTGCTGCTGCTAAGTCGCATCAGTCGCGTCCGACTCTGCATGACCCCATAGACGGCAGCCCACCAGGCTCCCCCGTCCCTGGGATTTTCCAGGCAAGAACACTGGAGTGGGTTGCCATCTCCTTCTCCAGTGCATGAAAGTGAAAAGGGAAAGTGAAGTTGCTCAGTTGTGTCCGACTCTTAGCGACCCCATGGACTGCAGCCTACCAGGCTCCTCCATCCATGGGATTTTCCAGGCAAGAGTACTGGAGTGGGGTGCCATTGCCTTGGGTATGTAATTGTTCTGATCAATAGTGGAACCAATGACATTTATTTCAATGAGCTGCTTTAATACTTCTTCAGGAAGTATTAAACCAACACTTTACCAGTCACTCCTGGGAGCATGTCTGCTCCAAGACCTCTCTAGTAATCAGGAGATCCCATCATCTCTACCTCTTTTCTCCTGTTCCAGGTGCTATTATGGGCCCTGAACTTGACCAGGCAGGAAAGAGTCTACCTATGTTTAACACCATGATTGACTTTCAGTGGCATGAAAGAACCATGCCCAATAAGCTGTGACTCTTCCACTGAGAACAATAAAAGTATTTTCTGAGGACTAACCCCTCTCTAAGGTCTGAGCCACATGCTCTGTTCCATTTAGCTAATCAAGTAGATTACACAGAATGCCCCCTAGGGTTTGAATGCTAACTTCCCACGCTTCTTCCCCAAGGACTGGGAGGAAGTCTCTGACTGTCTCACTGGTATCCTCATCTTCCCATGTCATCCCTGGCCTCCGCCATTCATTGGTCCTCGTGTCTGCTCATTGTATTTCTCAGGCTTGTCTGTGTCAGAAATGGGTACTTCGTTCTGATTAGTCCTTCTTTTCCAGAGAATCCTCCCCTTCCGTAGTTGCTCAAAGTGCATGCTTTCCACAAAGTGCTGCATTTGACTCTCCCGAATTCAACTTACACCATTCATGGGTATAAAAGCAAGAGGAAGGTTGGTCTTCTTCAACACACACTCTATTATCAGCCAACCAAAACCACCAGTTACACCAGAAATAGCTTCCTTCTCCTGCACTGTCCATCCTCTGCCTGAGGCCCTCTGAGGGAAGTTTTTGGCGTGTGAGTGTGCACACTTACTCTCTGGCATCATTGTGCCTGTGGGCCAGGAAGCATCCCATGGTTTTCTGCTCCCTCTCATGTGTGGGCTTTGCAGAGGTCCTCTGCATGTGGGCAGGGTCCGACGTTCAGAAAGTGTTCACGCATAGTTCTCTACATTATTGCTCCACATGGAAACGTAGACTGGAAATTGTAATCACATCTTGGGCCAATTATCAGAATCTCTGCCACATAAAGAAGAGAAATAGGGAGATAGACTGATTTCTTTTAATAATCAGTACAGTTAGTGAAATATAACCTGTCACTTACCACTAATCAAACATGAGCGCTTCGAAGTTTCTGTGACTTCAGAAAAGGCACTTATGCTTAATTTATAATCAGTTCCAGAAAAGTAAGTGACATTTCATAGATCAAATACAAAATAGCCAAACTAGGATACATTAACATCACATTTAGCTATATTTTTTAAATTATATGAAGCAATAAATTGAGATGGATTAGTAACCAGAGAGAAGCTGAGAAATGTTAGGCATCTGAAAAGACATTTATTATCACATATGCAATTGACTATCAAAAATACCGATCGCTTCCATTACAGAAGAAGCCAGATTCTGATAAAGGAGAGAAATATTTCATAAGCATTTTTTAAAAGGTACTAAAATATTGCATACCTCTTTCTGCTTTCAACTGGATGGAGAACTGAACTCTTATTCTCATATTAAAAGCTCTTTGTCACTCTCCTATATATCACTTCTCATTGCTTGAAATGTAGGCCAATTCTGTAGGCTTATCCTCAGATTTTTTTTTGTTGTTGTTACTATGGGCTAAAATCCACTAGAAGGCTTTCAAAGAAGATTCAGGTATGATGTGTAGAAAAAAACTATAGAGGTAGAGTCTCTTAGTATAAGAGGAGGCAATGACAACCCACTCCAGTATCCTTGCCTGGAAAATCACATGGGCCGAGGAGCCGAGCGTGCTGGAGTCCATGGGGCTGCAGACAGTTGGACACAATTGCATGACTGAACACACAGCACACACTCTTAGCATAGAGATGGTTTGTAATTCAGAGGTAATTTCATAAAAAGAGAATCATGATAGTAAAACATCATACCACTGTGTTGTTTTTAATGTAGCATCTAAAATGATTTAAGTTGGATTTTGGAAGGAACCCATGCAAAAGACAGACCTAAAACTAATTTTTTTCCTGAAAATAATATCAAGTAGATGTTGATTTGAAGGGATGGAGTATAGAAGTGCATTGGGCACTGTCATCCATTTTGAATGTAGACATGATCAGACATGAACTGGTGCCAGGCAAAGATCTTTCTGTGGCTGGTTCAGATCTTCTGTGCTTCTCCCTTTTGCTCAATTTTTAGATGTCTCTCTGATTAGTATCATCTTTTTATTTTTCAGTATTAACTGAGATTTCTGAGCTTCACTTTCTTTTTCCTAATTATAATTTCTCAAATATATGAAGAGTTTCTGATTTCACAATGTCAGATAAAACCAAATGAAACAAAACTCCTCGCTGTCTTAACTGATCAAGGACCCAAATTTCAGGCATCTAAGAGATGGTGAAAGGAATGAGACGATGATGAGATTCCTAAATGATATGGAAATCAACGTCTTTGATTCTCCTTGGAAAAAGAAAAAAAAAATATTATACTTGATGGAAAAGTACTGAGTCTTGGTCAGGGCCAAGACTTATGTGGCCTAACCCTAACCCTAATTTTTATTGCTTGCACAGATGTCTGAGACCTGAATTTAAGAATGAAATAAATTCCTTCTCATCAACAGTTGAAGGTAAAGTTATATCAGCAAGCCTTCAGTTTTTTTTTTAAAAAAGGATCTATCTATCATCTACCTATCATCTACGTATTTTTGTTCATCATTCTATAAGGAAAATTTTAAGATTTTAGAATGGGAAAAAGGATTACTAGGTATCTATTCAGTGGAATACCAGAGTCTCGGGATAGTCTGCTCTTACAGGGATGTGAACCTTTGTCTTTCACTAGGCATTATACTTTGTTAGAACTTTGACCACCTGATGCAAAGAGCCAACTCATTGGAAAAGACCCAACTCATTGGGAAAGATTGAGGGCAGGAGGAGAAGAGAGCAGCAGAGAACGAGATGGTTGCATAGTATCACTAACTCAATGGACATGAATTTGAGCAAACTCTGGGAGATTGTGAAGAACAGGAAAGCCTGGCACACTGAAGTCCATGGGGTCACATAGAGTCAGACATGACTTAGCAACTGAACAACAACAACAGGCTGTTATACAACACTGAAGAAAAAGACTAACTTGTAGAAAATGGAAATTATCCAATGCAAATATTTCCTCTTGGCTTTGCAAATGATTCCTGTTCATGGCAGTGCAAATGAATTTTGTCCAGTAGAGAATATATATTAAATCCACATTGTTAGAATCAGTTCTAACAACTTACCTGTTCCCTTATTAATGTGTCAAAAATATTTTTGACATGTGTTCATTTTATATTTATATGAGTCATAATTTTATATTTGTTGGAAGACTAATAATAATACTCAATAAGGGTCTTCTTTTCCCTTTTAGAGTTAAAAGGATTCTGGAGAGAGTGCCCTCATGCCAGTAGGAGCAGAATCTCTTGGTACCACTGTAGAATACTTTTGCAGAATCCCAGAAAGATTTGGGATATGGTTAGGTGTGGAGAGGGCTGAAAACATTGTGATAATGAGAACAAAGAGCCAACTGTCTTCTCGACATATTCATGTGCACTACACAGATATGTTTCTGGGGGAAAGGGACAGAGGAGAGAGAGAATTTCTTTCCTGAAACTTTTCTCTTACCCTTTGTTTCTTGACTTAATATTTCTAACACATCATTATTTGTTTTGCTTTCTTCCTAGAAGAAATTTCACAGAATGCAATTTATACAGCAGATATATTTATTTTGGCATGCTGTCCTTTTCATTTCTTTCAAGAGAAAATAATTTCAAAATACTTTGTCAGTAAAAATTTTGTACATCTGTCTTTCTAGAATACATATCATGTCATCCACTATTCCTTCACTCATCCAAACTCTATGATTAACTAAAAACCTTAGTTGTTTTGAAAAATTTCTTACTAAATGTTATAGTGCTTTCCTATAAGCTACTGGGGCAGATCCTGGGCAAGCCTGAGAACTGTGAATAAGATGCAGCCTATGATTAGGGAACAAGAGCGGCAAAATTCAACTGAAAGTTGTAGGATTAGTAACAGAGCAGCTCAGTGATTCCCAAGTAGAGTTTGTGGCTGTAGACTGAGTGAGAAGACAGACTTGCAGCGGAGAGTGCATGTTGAACATGCCTAGTCAACTCAGCCTGCTGCTGAAACACTGTTCATCTGTTTCCTTCTCTGGAAGTTGTCATCACCTGATGCTATGTCCCCACAAATGCCCATGAGCCTGGCCAGGGAAGACCTTGGCAGGAAACCTAAATATGTTTCTTTCCCTACATATTTGAGCTCCAAAGATTCATAACCACCTTCAGGAAACATGTTGTAAAGTGTTCAAGGAAGGGGAGGAGAGAGAACATCAAAGAAGGGGCATGTGCCCACACACCTTTGTCCCTGCCTTGGGTTGGAGGATATTCCTCTGCAGACCTGTGAATGTCTGGGCCTGCACTTAGCACAGGCTGCAGACACACAGCTGGATTATCAGAGGAGGTCAGTGGCCCCTCCATAGAAGGGCAGCACCTGGTCTTAGGCTTGGTGTCCATGTCGCTATATGACTCTCTACTTTGGAGCTTGGTAGTTCTCTCTTTGCTTGAGCTGAAGTATCTGCCATCTTCCTTGACTTATTATATGAAAATCAAATGAGTGCCAGTTTATTCCAGCCACACACTTTCAGGGTGGGTGCTTGAAGATGAAAGAAGTAGTAGGTTTGATAGTACAAGTGAAAGTGAAAGTCGCTCAGTCGTGTCCAGCTCTTTGTGACCCCATGGACTATACAGTCCATGGAATTCTCCAGGCCAGAATACTGGAATGGGTAGCTGTTCCCTTCTCTAGAGGATCTTTCCAACCCAGGAATCGAACCCAGGTCTCCCACATTGTAGATGGATTCTTTGCCAGCTGAGCCACAAGGGAAGCCCTGACATGTACAAGTAGTGTCTAAGAAATAAAGAAGCAAAACCTGTCTTTAATCTAAAATTGATCAGACTTATGCTTTTTTTTTTTTAGACTTATGCTTTTTTAAAGCAATTTAACAAACTTTCAAACACACAGAAAAGTTTATATGTATAATTTTTGCTGAATCATTTGAGAGACTATTGCAGATGTCACAATCCTTTATTCCCTTACAGAATCACAATGTAATAATCAAGAAATTCAACATGGGGAGGGAGGTTCAAGCGGGAGGGGACCCATGTTTACCTATGGCTGATTCATGTTGATGTTTGGCAGAAACAATTGTGTAAAGCAATTATCCTTCAATTTAAAAATAAATTTAAAAAAATTTCAACGCAGATACATTACGATTCTTTTACCGTTCTTCAACATATAGTCCATGTCCAAGCTTCACCCTTGTCCCAATAACAGTCTTTACAACAAGTTTTATTTTTTGATTCAAGACTCAACATAGTAGTAATTGTTTTCAGTCTCCTTATATCTAGATTCGTTTTCAGCCTTTCTTTGAACTGAGTTAGACATTTTTGAAGAGTACAGGCCATTTGTTTTTTAGAAAGTCCCTTAGTTTGTGCTTGTAGGATGGGATCCTTGTGATAAGATCTAGGCAAAGGTACTGTATTTTTTGGGGGAGGGGGGCAGAAATTCTACATAAGTAATGTAGTGTCCTTCTTAGCACATCAAAGCTGGAATTTTGTGATGTTATTTTGTTTTGTTATTGGTGACATTAGCTTTGATCATATGTTAAAAATAAAAGTCATACAGGATTTGGCAGTAGAATGAATAGTATAGAAGGTTTCAGTTCAGTTCAGTTCAGTTCAGTCACTCAGTCGTGTCCGACTCTTTGCAACCCCATGAATCACAGCACACCAGGCCTCCCTGTCCATCACCAACTCCTGGAGTTCACTCAGACTCACGTCCATCGAGTCAGTGATGCCATCCAGCCACCTCATCCTCAGTCATCTATTTATTCTACTCTATTAAGTAAATTTTTGTATCTAATAGACTAATATGTGAGGAGATACTTTCAGACTATACAAGTAACTTGTTCCTTAATAAACATTTTAGCCAATGGTTTAAGTATCTGTAATGATTCTTCCTTGAAACAGTTTATTATTATAGAGTTTGAAAATAATGATTTTCTAGCTAGTTCATTTCTTTCATGTATGATGGTAAGAATTCTGCTGAAAAGGGGGGCTTCCCCTTTCTCTCTTCCTCTTTCCTTCCCTCTCTCATTTCATCTTGATGTGACAGCTCCCTTTTCCTATGGTATTTTATTAGAATTTTAACCTGTTTGTGATGGAGAGTCTATGACCACTTTGCAGTTATTTGAACCATGTGGATAACAAAGGCACCATATCACCCTCTTCATTGCTGTAACCACTACACCACAAGCTTCACTATATCAGTGTGTGCAAACATTTTAAAATATATCCCACACAAAGAAATACATTTCCCATTATAATCCTGTGTTCATATACCTATGCATTAGCATAAGCTGAAAAATACCACTTAGGTTTATTACCCTTAACACACGCAAATCACATGGTCTAGTCTATTGTTTTTTTGAAAGGTGGCATCCATCTATGTGAGTCTGCTCGATATACCATAGTGGAATACCATAGACTGGATGGCATGAACAACAGAAGCTTGCTTCTCGCTTCTGGAGGCTGGATCAAGCACAGTCAGATTCAGGTCCCCCCGGAGGATCCTCTTTCTGACAGCAGCTGCTTGCGTCCTCACTGTGTCCTCACAGCAGAGACAGACAGTGAGACACGCAGGGAGAAAGAGACTGGGATGGGGTCGGGGAGAGGGAGAGAGAGGAAAAGCTCTCTGGCCATCCCTCCTTATAAGAACACTGCTGCTGCTACTGCTAAGTCACTTCAGTCGTGTCCGACTCTGTGTGACCCTGTAGACAGCAGCCCACCAGGGCTCCTCTGTCCCTGGGATTCTCCAGGCAAGAACACTGGAGTGGGTTGCCATGTCCTTCTCCAATGCAGGAAAGTGACCTCAGGATATCATTTAAACCTAACCACCTCCCAAAGGAATCATCTACACCATCACCTTGGGCATCCAGGCTTCAACCTATGACTGTTGTGGACACAATTCAGTCCACAGCACCACCTCACAAATTGATCTCATATCCATCCTTGGGTAACGACCCACAGTTTGAAAAACTCGATTCTATGACTCATATTTTGCCCACCATCTCTGAACTCTAGAGAAGTTTCTACTAAGTTCTATGTTAATCTCTCCTATTGTTCTAACCACATGCACACATAAACACCACAGTCCTATATGATGTGGAGATAAATAGTACCAAGAACGTATAATGGCAAACATTCCTTGAAAAAAAAAATGGCCTTCCAAATTCAAATACATTATCACATAAAAAGTTCCTAGCTATTTACAAAGTTGCAAATACATTAAACCATTGTTGTCTGGTATTCAGAGCAAGGCCGTTTGCATGTGGGACCCATGGATTATTCATTACTACTCTGTTTCCTGGTCATTTCAATTACTCATTTACCTTAACCAGGTTGACTGATGTTTGTTCTTTCATCAAATAACTCACTGTTTGACTGAATCGACCAAGTAACAGCTTGTGTTTTGGAGATAGTGCAAGGAAAGGCAAAGCTGACAGTTAACCTAAATGAGACCATTTGTTTTGGGTGGATCTTAATGCAGTCTTAAGGAAAACAACCATCAGAAACTATCCCTGGACAGATAAGATAATAATGTTGAGAAACAGAAGGTAGCTATTATTTAAGCTTTCCTTCTTTTAATTTGTTTCTTAATAATATGCAGCTACTTGGGAATGATGAAATAGATACCAAATATTTTTCTAAGCTAATGAAATATTTTTGTCAGGAATTTAACAAATGAATTTGTTTTATTATCTAAAGAAGGTCCATAGGAAAAGTTGCTGGGGATTAATCACTCAAACCTGAAATCAACATTTTGATATCTCAGATATACTTGAGAATGTCATTGAGTCATACTACCAATTCCCTAGGGCTGGGTTCTTTAGAATATTTCAGAATGCAATCCATCCTGGAAATCTATATTTCTCCAAATAAGATAGTTTCTTGTGTTCACCATTAAGCTTTTTCTTTAGTGAATTTAAGGGTGATTGGTGACTCCCATGTTAAAATTGTCTGGGCTGTAATTGTCAGAGTGATCATATTCTATGGTTTAAAACTATGAGTCTTGTATAGTCATTTACTCTTGGTGCTAACTTATACCTCTTTGTCATATTTATATACTGTTCCTATCTAAATAGTTCCCACCAACCAATGAAGGTGGAATAATCTCTACACAAATAGAGGTGATGATTGAGTGCCTTAATTTTCATAAGACATCAACCTCTTTCTTTTTACAGTCAACCAATTTTTAAAGACCAAAGATGGTCCAGAATCAGCAATACAGAATTAGTTCAATTCAGTTGCTCAGTGGTGTCTGAATCTTTGCGACCCCATGAACTGCAGCACGCCAGGCCTCCCTGTCCATCACCAACTGCCAGAGTCTATTGAGGCGGTGATGCCATCCAACCATCTCATCCTGTGTCATCCCCTTTTCCTCCTGCCCTCAATCTTTCCCAGGATCAGGGTCTTTTCAAATGAGTCAGTGCTTCGCATCAGGTGGCCAAAGTACTGGAGTTTCAGCTTCAACATCAGTCCTTCCAATGAACACCCAGGACTGATCTCCTTTAGGATGGACTGATTTGATCTTGCAGTCCAAGGGACTCTCAAGAGTCTTCTCCAACATCACAGTTCAAAAGCATCAATTCTTCGGCACTCAGCTTTCTTTATAGTCCAAATCTCAAATCCATACATTACTGGAAAAACCATAGCCTTGAATATGGACCTTTGTGGACAAAGTAATGTCTCTGCTTTTGAATATGCTATCTAGGTTGGTCATAACTTTCCTTCCAAGGAGTAAGCGTCTTTTAATTTCATAGCTGCAGTCACCATCTGCAGTGATTTTGGAGCCCTCCAAAATAAAGCTAGCCACTGTTTCCACTGTTTCCCCATCTATTTGCCATGAAGCGATGGGACTGGATGCCATGATCTTAGTTTTCTGAATGTTGAGCTTTAAGCCAGCTTTTTCACTCTCCTTTTTCACCTTCATCAAGAGGCTCTTTAGTTCTAAACATTTTTCAGAAGAAAAACCTGACATTATCTAGTGCCTGAGTTTTTATCCAAAGTTCAATTATACAAAATGCATGGAAGATCGCCTATATGATCTATAGCCTCTTCATTGCTCAGTTTTTTTGAGTTGAGAGAAAGTATAAAAAGCAGTCATAATAAATTTGCCTTACATCTATATAGGAATGCATGCATGCACGCTCAGTCGCTTCCATTGTGTCTGACTCTTTGAAACCTGTGGACTGTAGCCCTCCAGGCTCCCCTGTCCATGGGATTCTCTAGGCAAGAATACTGGAGTGAGTTGCCATGCCCTCCTCCAGGAGATCTTCCCGACCCAGGGATCGAATCCGTCTCCTGGATTGCAAGCAGATTCTTTTCACTTATTGTCTTCTATACATAGAGAATAGGCAGAACTTTTCCTTTCGTGTCCCAAAAGAGAAAACAAAACGATTGGATATCAATACAGAAAAGAGAGATGAAATGTCTCTATTTGCCCAGAATGGCCTGGTTTCTACCTATTGTTCTTATGTAATTATGAATAGTGTCTTCTTTTATCATTTTCAAAATTGTTTAGGTTTGAAATGTAATCGTGTGGTCCCCCTATCACAGGAACACAAATTCTGCCCAGTTTGGAGTTAAGAGAAAAGGAGACCAAGCATTTTCCCTCTCAGAAACAGCAGTTTTCTTCTTACAGAGTTTGTCTTTGTGTCATGGGCAAACCCCTAAACAGTCTACCTGAATAGAAACAACATTGGAGCCAAGGATCAGGGACTGGTCAGGTCTTGGAAAAGTAAAATTCCGCCTTTGACCAAGTCTTGGAAGCAGTGTGGACATTTGAATATTTCTCTGCATTGGCTTGAATAGGAAATACAGGGTTAGGAATACTTTTTCTTCACAGTTATTATAGGATTCAAAGTAAGACCATAGTCAGAGAGGAAGATTTCCTTAACTTTGATTAATTCTTTGGCACACAGCTCAAACACCAACAGTATCCTGTAGCCTCATGCTGATGACTTTAAAATATTTGGATGTTATAAAAAGAACTTATTTCTATGGTGTATATGGCCAAGACTACTGTTTGGAACCTTTTATTCACCCCTACAGGGGCTGTAAAGAAAAACTGTGTGCATGAGTGACACTCAAGGAATAAAAACTATTTCTTTCCTTGAGTATATTTATAAATCATCAGCATACATTTGTAACCCCAAAGAGTACAATATCCTTACATAGCATGCATACCAGAGTCATTATTTCTTTAAAAATCTTTTTTGAAAATACAGCAGCAATTTTCATTTGAAAGTCAGACATCCTGCAACAGCTAGCAAATTGCAGACCCACGAAGTCAGCTACATTTCTGTCTTTTCCTTGATTGGAGAATTGGGCAGAAATGATCAAGATCAATCCAGGATGCATGAATTTCACCTTCTTCAGTTTCTGAATGTTATATGAGGCCTGTAATTTCATCTACAAGATGACGCTCTTAGGGAGTGAACAAAGAAAGCAATTGATGCTTTATTCTTATTCTTGCAAATCATTTTGCTTATTACCGTCTTCAAAGTACAATTGAGTGAATAGAGATTATTCTTGCATAGGCATAAATGCATATATGTGGAAGAAGCTAAAAATGAATGGCATGAAAAAATAGCTTTCAACTTCCAAAATCATTTGTTCAATCTGCCAAAATGAGGCCAGATTTGCACAGTGGACGTCAAACTTAGAATAGACTCTTCCAGCTTTGTGGCTAGCTCTGGGTCCAGTAATGTAAGGTGAACAGAGGTAAAAATTACTAATGTAGATTTTTCTACCTATGGTCAGGACTATGGGGAGAATCTAAAAACACATCCTTATTTCTCAGAGTACACATTACAGCTTAACAAGCACTGATGTAGTTGGTAGGTTGTATTTGCAAAGCTTCAGAAGCACATGGACCCATCTAGAACCTGAAGCATGTTTACTTCAATGCCATGTCTATTGAGTTCCCACTATGTTACATATTTTTAAGGCATATATTTGTGAAATTAGTTCATGGGTTCTATTCTATGAATGACTAGAAATAAATGTTTAGTTGGTTAAGTTAACATAAATTTTTCTTCCTTTGCCCTTGTCCTCCATTATAAGTATGTACCCTTAGTCAGTGCTCTTAGAGTGTGTAAATATATCTTTTCCTATCTAAACCATTTGCAAATGACTGCCCACATGAATTTCACTTCATGAATTGCCATTAATTGTACATATTAGTCTTCAGCTGACACATATACAGTGAACTCTCACTTAGGCACAATGATTAAGGAATGGTCACTGACCATTCTGGTTAACTGATAATTATATGATACATTTCCAGAAATTAAGCAAAATTGCAAGCACTATGTAACACATCACTTAATCTTGTTTTTCACAGGCACAGGGGACTTTAGGGTCTTCATGCGGCTCAAACTCTACTGTTACACGAACACCAAGGCTTATCAAAATTTATCTTTGAAATGTATTTTATGAAGACTCAGTCCTCTTTTCCTCATCCCTGATTAATTTACTCTTCCTTCTGAAATCTGAGTGTTTGTAAGTTCATTTTACTTCTCTGCTTAAAAATACTAATGGCTCTCTCTCTTTCATGATAAAAATTCAAAATTGTCAGTATGGTCTGGACCAGACATACTTTTCAGGGTCACACATCATCAGGCTTCTCTATTTCCCAGTTCCACTCAGCGCAGGTGTATCATCTCTATCCCTTCAGTCTATCCTCCAATTAGAAAAATGATTTTCAGATCCCAGAAGTCTCTGTGTACTTCCTGGCCTCCAGGCCTCTGCACCTGCTGCCCGTGTGACTGGACCATTATTTTTCTGTTCTATACTCTCTATCCCATTGCATGAGTAATTCATATCCCTTCAGATATCAGCTTTACCATGGATTTATCCAAGTGTCCTGCCTGCCTCTCTGATACCTCTTTGAGCCTCAGCCCATGCATGCATGCTAAGTCACTTCAGTTATATCTGACTCTTTGTGACCCTATGGACTGTAGCCTGTCAGGTTCCCTATCTATGGGATTGTCCAAGCAAGAATACTGGAGTGGGTTGCCATGCCCTCCTCCAGGGAATCTTTCTGACCCAGGGATCGAACCCACATCACATTGTGTCTCCTACATTGGCAGGTGAGTTCTTTACCACTAGCACCACCTGGGAAGCCCCAGGGATCCCATAGCAGATCACTAAACATCCTTCATCCAAGCACTTTGGACTCAGATTTCCTGTTTATCTCTCTGTCTCCCCAGGTCTTTTAGGGCCTCCATGGTAATGAGTTAAGTCTTTCTCACCATTAAAAACCCAATGGCTTACACAGTGACAAACATCGATGTTGCTCCATATATTTTAATGAAATAAATGAACATACTGCTTTGTCCAAAAGCATCAAATTTAATCTGTTTAAATATCACTTTTCTATATGCACTATAAGAAAAGATAGCAGATAAACTATTTACAATGAATCTTTAGTTACCTGGGTGTGTGCCCTAGAAGATTTGTTCTAAAGTTAATACCCAATATTAACATGTTTGCTTGTCACTTCTTTTTAGAAAAGATAAGTGCAGATTGGGCAAATGCAGAGCTGGTTAGGCCAAAACCAGCTGGCTAGGCTGCCCTTCATAAAAATGAATATAAGATTCTGCTCATTTGTATGCTCTGATTATTACAAGAGAAGATGGATTACAGACAATGTCCTTAGAACAAAGAGTGGCAGAAAATGCGAAAAAGGAACTGTGGATGTATCATGTTAAATAGATTCTCCAATCTGCTGAAACTGCAAACTAAATATGGTAAAACTCTGAGAATTTAATTAAGCAACCACATACAGGAAAAGTATTTAATTAAGAGGTAATCAATAAGATTTCAAGTTTGTTAAGACATAATCAAGCTCAACTGATGTCTTCATCTTCCAGGAAAGCATCCTCATAAAGAAATGGTACCTCCCATCCTCAAGGATGTGACCAAAGACGCAGAGTCTGGTGGCAATGCCTGAGAGAGGGCTCCTAGCTGTGCACGAGTGAGAAGACCTGGGGCAGGAAGTCTGCCTTTGTAGTAATTGGCTGTGCTGTGGTGATTAATAACCCTCCAATCCAAAGGTTTCCAAACATAAGTGTTTATTTCTGATGCGCATTTCATGTTAGCTGTGTCAGTTACAGCTCCATGTCAACATCCCTTTCCTGCAAATCCTGGCTGAAGGAGAAGCACTTTTTGGCACATGGCATTCTTATGGGGAAGGAGACATGAAAAACAATGCTTAAACACACAATTACGGCTATGATTCTTTTCAGATACGACGTGTCATAAATGCTTCCATGCCATTGGCCTGATATTAGACTGAAGAAGTGCCTGCCAGCAGCACAGAAGCTCTGCAAGTCGTGTGTACAGTAGGATAGCGCTATGTGCTCTTTCATAAAAGGGAGTGAATACTTGGGAACAATAATATAATGGACTGACTGTCCTTGAATTGGGACAAACAGAAGACCAAGTCAGAATGAGGAACACGGCAGGGACGTGTGAATTTGAAAATGAAAGGCCCTGTGGGATGACATTTCTAAAACCTGTGGCTAGTTCTCTATTATATGTGGAAGTTGTATGGCTGGAGGTTAAGGACTCATGCACACGGATCTCAGATTGTGCTGGATGGGAATGTTTATTCGCTTGGTGACCTGGTGAGGCGCTTCACTTATCTGAGCCTCAGTTTCTTTGGCAGAGTCTATTTTCTGATCATGAAATATCAAGGAAAAATCCACATGCTTCTCTTTTTAATCACTCCACCTGCAGTTAAGGTGAGGCCATGAGACAGGTTCTGGGCTGTGGGATAGGAAACTTCCAGATATGGCCCCTAAAATCTGCCCTGAGACCCTCAGCTTATTTTCTTCTATTCTGCAGAGCAAGAATTGGAGAAAATATAGATCTCTGAATCACTGGTTGGAGAAGACTCACATAGGAAAGCTACCCAACCCACCTAAGACTGTGCTGGGGTGATAACTCTGGGTTGTGTTAAGGCATTGAAATCTATTTTCTTTCTGCACTGATCGTTCATCTACAGAAGAGACCAAAGAACTGCATTTTACAAAGATGAATTGAGATAATTTACACAAAGCACAGGGACTTCCCTGGGGGTACTAGTGGTAAAGAATCCGGCCGCCAATGCAGGAGATGTAAGAGATGCGGGTTCCATCTCTGGGTCTGAAAGATCTCTTGGAGAAGGGCATGGCAACCCACTCCAGTCTTCTTGTCTGGAGAATCCCATGGACAGAGGAGCCTGGAGGGCTCTAGTCCCTAAGGTGGCAAAGGGCTGGACACGACTGAAGTGACAGCAGGCATGCAAAGCGCAGAGCAGTGTTTGACACTGTAAAGGCTCATTTTGTGGTGTTATAATTTATTTTAAGATCATGTTTATTTAGAGATTAAGAATAAAGTCATTAATATCAATAGATCTAGTTTATATTCTGCTACAAACTAACCATGCATGTTAAGAACATTATTTAACTTCTCTATGTCTCAATTTCTTTCTTTATAAAATGACAATCAAAGATGACATTCAACTTACAAGGCTATGAATTTATAATAAGATAATCCACGTGGTGGTGGTGGTGACGGTGGTGATCTTTTGCCTGATCTACCATTATAGAAGCAGAGTTGACTGTCAAGTAAAAGAACTGAGGTGGCAAGCTCATGTAGAGACTGAACTATGATTTTGATGTGATCAACTGAGCTGACTAGTCATAACGTAAGTACTTACAGAACTGTCTCCATCCGTAAAGACAGTGCCCAGATAATCGCAGACTATCTATATCAGTAAGGGGTTTTTCTGCTGAAGACATGAAAACCTTAGGAGCTGGGAAAACACATACATACCATTTTAACTTTGTTGTGTTTGTATTTCTTTTTAAATAATTTTAATGCCGTAAGGGATGCAGCATTAAAAATTATTATGCTTTTAATTAAAATAGTTACATCATTTATTATAGAAAGAAGCATAGATATTTGTGCAGAAAAAAACTGCATAGTTCTAATACAAGAAATAACTAGTAATTTTTTTGTATTTACATTCAACTTTTTTTTCTGAGGGTAAGCTTTGTTTAACAGAGTTGGATTTGCTAGATTTTTATTAAAATCATTACATAAATATTGTTTTCAAAGACTTAATTAAATGAATGTACCAGTTTACTTAATCATATATTTATTTTGGGTCATTAATTTGTTTTATTTTATTTTTTGCTATTATAAATAATGGTCCTGTTAATTTTTCTGTTATATATTTTTCCATGTTTTGACTTATTAGAACAAATTCACAGAATTGAAATCACTAAGTCAGAAGAAATATTTATAAGAAATACTATATTGACAAATTGTTAAGCCCAGAAATACAGTCATCTCTTGATATATGCACACTAAAATCCTTTGATTCTCAAGTCCCTTACATAAAATACATTTGCATGCAACCTACACACATCTTTTAAATAATCTCTAGAAAACTCATAGTACTAATGCAACGTAAATGCTATGTAAATAGTTGTAAACACAATGTAAATACTATATAAATAGTTGCTGGTAGGTGCAACAAATTCAAATTTTGCTTTTTGGAATGTTCTGGAATTTTAAAAAATGTTATCTATCTGCAGTTGGTAAATCCACAGATTTGGAACCTGCAGGTACAGAGGGCTGACCATATATGAAAATGATGATTTCATGTGGCCCATCGTGGTTTTAATTTTTAAAGAAATATTTGCTAATTGTTTGGAAATATTTACTAATATAATATATTTATACTTAAATATATAGTTATTTTCTTAATGATACATGGGTTTGAAAAATCTTCCAAGTCTATTATTAGTGCATGGTTTTTGAATCATCTCTTTATGTCAGTTGCCAATATCAAATATTTTCATCACTGATTTGCATGACTGTTTCTAAAATTAAAGTTATTTGACATACTGTCTTCTAAATTTATATCATCCTTTATATCAGGAGAACTAGAAGCTGCCTCTGCACTTCTCAGCTCACTTTTAACTATTTAGGTGGCTATTTTTTTTTTTTTTTTTTTTTACTATCTCTCATATACTCTCACAGGCTTACCAGGTAACTCAGCGGTAAAGAATCCACCTGCCAATTCAGGAGACGGGAGTTTGATCCCTGGGTCGGGAAGATCCCCTGGAGAAGGAAATGGCAACCCACTCCAGTATTCTTGCCTGAAAAATCCCATGGACAGAGGAGCTTGGCAGACTATAGTCCATGGCATTGCAAGAGTCAGACACAACTAAGCGACTAAAAAATAAAAATATACACTCTTATAACTGGATTTCCCAATGATTGTAGTTAAAATCAGTGGGTGAACTTGCAAGCTTAACAGAAGCAACACTCCCTGAAGATAGACCTCATGCAAACTTTTCAACTTTTAGTAGATAGATTTGATATCTGTTTCCTTCTTTTTTAAAAATAGCATAGTTACAGAATTAAGTCTCTGTCTTTATGCAAAATGTTTCTTCTAACACAACTCGGAACTGTCAGAGAGGTACCGAACTATGGCAGAGTTTCTGTGTAAACTGAAATATGGGAAATAATTGGAGTCTTCATAGAAATGTCTATTTCAGGCTATAACTCACATTGCCATTTGAACTTCAGACATTTTAGATTACCTCTTCACAGATTACAGTTCTACGCATTGGGAGTGATTTCTCAGAATTCCTCCCATGGAGGTGCTGTTTTCCATGATTGCCAACTTTTCTACTGCTTTGTACCAGGACAGGCAGACTCTGTGATACAAGCTGTCAGTTGAGCTTTTATGTGTGGCTTATGCTGAGCCTACTTGCATGCCTGCCATTAATGTAGCTAAGTTTCCAAGTGCCACAGTGCTAAGCAGAAACCCTCAAGGTCATATGTGACTTTTTAATATAGTGGATTCTATTTGGACCATTGTTTTCCTTCAGTTCTCACCTATTCTCATGTTTTAGGCAGCAAATCTCAAAGATTTTGACTTAAGGGATTTCAAATGCACCAGGATAACACACTGCATAAAACTGCAATAGTGGAGTGTGCTCAGGAGTCCAAAAGAGCTGAGAATCAGATGGAAATTCTGTAGAATGAGAGAGAGGGCAGTGGCGTCAGCGTGTCACTATGACACAGATAATATCAACTGAAGTTTATCCCCAAAAGGAGTGGGTCTTCATTCTGAATGGAGAAATAATATACAGTGTACGTTCAGAAATGGATAGGAGCTGTGGCTACCAAGAAGTCTAACGGAGGATTAGAAAGGGAGTGTTACAGGCAGGTACTGCCACCATGGAGTCTGTCTCTTGGTAGCTCAGAGATAAAGAGAAAGAAGGAGGCATTTGAAGGTAAATGCCACAACTTAACATGATAAAATCAAAGATTCAGAAGAAAACAGACCTAAAAAGTCATTTATTAAAGAAATTGCACCTCACTGTAGCAATAGAAGAAGACTTTCTTAAACCAAGAAATCAAGTAAACCACTCAAACTCCTATAATACTGCTGCTCCAGGAAAACCCAACCCAAATGCACTTATTGGATGCCAATGACAGAGTCCCAACACCTCTACTGAGTTGTTACACATAATAAAAGCAGTGGCTCAAGGAAAACACATAGCCTTAAATGCTTATTATGTTAATAAAGATTTCTTTAAAATGCTGGTAAATTAAACATCCAGCTCAAATAGTTAAAAATTTTTAAGCAGAAGGAAAGCAATGTCAACAAAAACTACAAAAGTAGTAATTCATAAAACAAAGACATGAGGACTAACAAATAATTATTCTCAATTATTTTCACATGTGATAATGAAGATCCTATGTTTAAAAAGTCTCCTGAAGTTTTCTTACATTACTGATGGAAGGCAAAAAATGATCCAGTCACTCTGTAAAAGAGGGAATTTTCTTACACAGTTAAACATGCACTTATCATAGGATCTATTAATCCTATTCTTTGGCATTTACCCAAGTCTCATGAAAGTCTATGTTCACTCAAAAGCCTGAATACAAGTGTTTATAGTGACTTAATAATCACCCAAAACTTGAAACATCCCACTCCTTCAACTGGTGTGTAGATAAACAAAGTGTGATACATCCACAACACAGAATACTTCTCAACAAATAAAATGAACAAACTATTAATGAGTAAAACAATATGGATGAATATCAATTGTGTCAAAGAAGCTAGATTCCACTTACATGAAATTCTGGAAAAGACAAAATTATAAAACAAAAAGCCAATCAGTGGGTTTGGTAGGAGGATTAAAGAGGCATATGGAAATTTGAGGGTGATAGAAGTGTTCCATGTCTTAATTTTAATGGTGTTTACATGACTATAAACATAGCTTAAAACATGGAACTGTACATTTGAAATGGTAAATTTTCCTGTATGCAAATTATACCTCAATAAATCTGAGAGCATCTCAGAGATTTAAGTTTTAGAGAGTCTTGCTAAAATGTTTACAGATAAAATGAAATCTAATACTTTATTCAAGATAATCTGATGGTTTGGAGAGTAGTTGGAAGTATCTATAAAATCAGATTGCCTAAGGGCTGTAATTGGTTGAAGTTAGGGCGGACTTGATTTCCCCTGGGTCAGAAAGATCCCCTGGAGGAAGGGATGGAAACCCACTCCAGTATTCTTGCCTCGAGAATATCATGAACTGAGCAGCCTGGTGGGCTACAGTCTATAGGGTCACAAAGAGTCGGACATGAGTGAAGCAACTTAGCATGCATGCACACAGGGCCCATTACTCTACCCACCTGGCTATTCTGTATATTTGACATTTCTCATCACAAATAATATTTTAAATGTAAAAAGTTATTTGGAATTAGAAATTAGTCAACACAGAAGAAAAAGTAAATTTCACATATTCTTAAGATCAAGATACAAATCTTGGTATATTTTGCAGTAAGCTGTTATGTTGTTACCACTGAAAAGACTTGTTGGAAGTCTTGAACTTGAAAGACTAATTTGGAATTTTATGAAGTAGGTATGCTCCATAGGAGTCCCATATTAAACAAATTAAACTGTATTTTTATTAAAGTGCTTAATATCTTGATGTGGGCTTCCCAGGTGGCTCAGTAGTAAAGAATCTGTCAGCCAATACAGGCACCAAAGGATACGTGGGTTTGATCCCTGGGTTGGGAAGATCCCCTGGAGGAGAAAATGGCAACCCACTCCAGTATTCCTGCCTGGAGAATTGCATGGACAGAGGAACCTGGGGGGCTACAGTCTGTGGTGTTGCAAAGAGTCAGACACAACTGAGACACATGCATACAAACACACACCCATCTTGATGTATGGAATTTTAGCATTCTCCAATTTATTTGTCTATATAATCCTCTTTTTTTCAGAGTGTTTGAAGAAATAACATTGTCTGGAACATACTTGAGATTCCATACATACATATTTATAGTTGCTTAGGTGCTAAGAGGCAACTTAATTCTGAGGTTAAAACGTGGTGTTTCATATATTAGGGTACTGTTCTCTGCTACATCACATAATTCCCAGAAGTAAAGATGCTTAACAAAACAGAATTTATTTCTCCCTCACATGTCTGTCAAACGAGGGTATTTGGGTAGCAGGTGACTTTCCTTTAGGTAGAATTTTCAGGAATTGATGTTCTTCCCATGTTATTCCTTTTTCATCCTCTAGGGGCGCAGATCCTTCTTCATCTATCCAGCTCCAAGAAAGAAAGAATGAAGTCACTTTGATACCTTAACCACCTGTGCCCAGAAGTGATACACATCACTTCTGCTTCCATTTCATTGATGACAGTTAGTCACAGGGTCCAGCTAGATACAACAGGGTCTGAACAATGGAGTTCCTGGCTGGGCAGTTGCTTTGCATGAAAAATGAACATGAATTTTGATGGATAGGTCACTGCTTCTACTATGGGCAGCATAAACACATGAGCAATTCAACTAATTCAGTATTTCTACCAGAGATTATGACTTTAATGATCTGAAGTGTGATCCTGGCATCAATATTTTTAAAATTTCCAGATAATTTATTTCTCAGTTTGAATTAAAAACATAGGAGTAGTCATTAATTTTTAAAGAAGAAATTTATTTCTTTTTACTTTTTCCAGCTTTAGTGAGATATGATTGACAAATAAAAATGTACGTTAGGCTGAACAACATGATTTTTAAGAAACAAGTCTGTTATGTATAGGGCACCTCATTTTCTACGTTACAAGTGAAGTTAAGTGAAAGTCACTCAATTGTGTCTGACTCTTTGCGGCCCCATGGACTATACAGTCCAGGAAATTCTCTAGGCCAGAATACTGGAGGGGGTAGCCTTTCCTTTCCCCATAGGATCTTCTCAAACTAGGGATCAAACCCAGGTCTCCCACATTGCAGGCAGATTCTTCACCAGCTGAGCCCCATGGGAAGCCCATATTACAAATAACCCAATGGAAATGCTAACTTTTCAAAAGATATTCTATTTAAAGTATTTAAAATTAGGTCAATATGAACAAGCGCTGCTAACGTGATGATCTGCAGCCAGTGATATCTGGATCCCACTGGGCAGTATTTTCCAGAATGCTATGGCTTTGCTTCCCAACCAGAATAGATACATTTTCACCCAGCATACTCCTAGAATATAAATCATTCAGATGGCTGAGACTTATTCTTTGATGGCATGATAGATCACTGGGCATTAGATCCTTGAAGAGATGTTATTTTTCAGAAGTTGCCTTTAAACCATCACTCACACTGTCACAACAGATCCAAGTTTTATAGCCCCACAGCTAATATTTTAAATTATGGAAATCAACACTAAGCAGCATGTCCACCACAAAAGACTTTTTATAAAAGTGTGCTTCAAATTTATTTCATTTATTTTGATGGATTGCATTAAACTAATTTGAATTTACTACACAAGTGTCCACAACTGCATTTATCTGCTATGTGTCTAGGAGTTTTTGTCTCTATTCTTTAAAATGGATTCATTTTATTTTAGCGACACAGGTCCAGAGAACACTTTTCCATCATATTTGTATGTAAAGGTGTTTATGTTGTTTCAGTATGGAACATTTTGTTCCCCCTGGAATGGAGACAATCAGAAAAGAGATGGCCTTCATCTCTGTGCATAACTTCATTCTGTTTCTCAACATAATCAATTGATTTCTATGTTTGTCAGTTTGGTTTCATCAGCCGCCATAATGGTCAATTACTAAATAAGAATTGATCACCAAGAGGCCTGATGCAGTTTCCTTAGCAACCCTGTACCAAGTCTAGTTATTTAAATCATTTAAATGACTAGATCAGATTAGCCATTTGCCATTTGATCAATAGCACAGTGACCTGCCTAAGACTGACTAATCTTATTGTGCACTTAGGCAAAGTCTTAGGAGGAATATGGTTATTTAATTAACATACAACTATATTTCCCGGGGCAAAACAAAGTATTTGCAGATATGCTATCTAACATTGCAGCTATTTTATTTTTCTATAAAGTGAGAAAAATGCCAGCCTTAAAGTCTATGGTACAAAACCATAGATAATTTATTCATTTAGCAAATGTTAATAAGGACAAAGTAAGATTTTATGAGCTGGATGTTGTGGATGTAGTGACGAATAATTCATAGTTCCTGCCCGCAAGTAAATCATAGGCTCATAACAGAGATATACTGGAGGAAATAATTTCAATAGAGCATGTTAAGTAAAACAAGGTATGATAAATGGGGGAGGGGGGGAGAGCTACTTTTTTCTACTTGAAAAGTTAGGGAATGTGCACCAGAGGAGAAGAGGCTTAAGTAGGTTCTTGAAAGCTTGATAGTCAGAGGAAAGCACAACATAGCACGATGTGTGTGTGTTTTCATATCTCTTGGTTGAAAGCGACAAAATCAGAAAACCTAATTTGAGAAGAAATGTGGATTTTTATTGGAAATAGCAGTAGGAGGGCAGAATAATGACTCTCATTCTGCAATATCTATGTCCTATCATCTGAAACCTGTGAGTACGTTGTGTTACACAGCAAAGAAAAAGTAAGGTTGCAGTTGGAGTTAAGGTTGGTAATAAGCGAAATTTAATTAAGATAAGGAGATTGCCCTGGATCACCCAAGTAGGCCCATTGTATCTATAATTACAAGAGTCTTTACACAGAGGAGAAGAAAGCAGAAACAAGAACCACAGTGGAAAATACTTAACCAGCATTTCTGACTTTGAAGATGGACGGGAACCACGAGACAAGAACATGAGCAGTCTGCAGAAGCTGGAAAACACAAGGAAACACATTCTCCCTTAGTGCCTCTGTAAAGAAATATAACCCTGCTGACACCTTGATTTTTAGCCCAGTAACACTCATTTTGGACTTCAGACTTATAGAAATGGAAGATAATAAAATTTTTAAGCAACTGACTTTGTGGTAATTTGTAACAGGAGTAATAGGAAACTAATGCATAAACTTACTTGAAATTTAGTTTACTTGAAATATAAATGAAGGGAAAGCTGGGGAATGAATACTTAAGAAGGGTAGGGATAACTGGAACCAGATTCTCAATAATCTACATTTCTCTACTCTTTCTCTCTCAATCTATTAGTTTCATTCTCTGAGAGCAGCTTTCCCCGTGGGGCAGGGGATCAGGTCACTAGCTGCCTTGGGCTCATACATTCTGGGATTTCAGAGAAAAATATTTTCCTATCTTGGTTTCAGTTTGGAAAAAAGTGCCATAGAAATATTCTGTTGCCACTGCTGCTAAGTTGCTTCAGTCGTGTCCGACTCTGTGCGACCCCATAGACGGCAGCCCACCAGACTCCCTTGTCCCTGGGATTCTCCAGGCAAGAACACTGGAGTGGGTTGCCATTTCCTTTTCCAATGCATGAAAGTGAAAAGTGAAAGTGAAATCACTCAGTCGTGTCCGACTCTTCATGACCCCATGGACTGCAGCCCACCAGGCTCCTATGCCCATGGGACTTTCCAGGCAAGAGTGCTGGAGTGGGGTGCCATTGCTTTCTAATGGGCCTATTGTAAGTCAAATGTTAGACCACTGAACTAAGCTCTTGGGGTGAATAATATTAATTAGCCCAGCTGGGACCCTATGCACATTAATTTGGCAAAAAAGACAAATTTGCTACCAAAACAAAGGGGGCAAGAATGTAGGGCAAATTGGAATAGTAGCTGTCTACTACAACATGTTGAATGAACTACAAGTGGTTTACTGCAGTGAGAACTTAAAGTCAGTGATGAATTCAACCTAAATTCATATGAATAGTTAGATCATACAATTAGTCACTCAGTTGTGTCTGACTCTTTGTGATCCCATGGACTGTAACCAGCCAGGCTCCTCTGTCCATGAAATTCTCCAGGCAAGAATACTGGACTGGGTTGCCATTCCCTTCTCCAGAGGATCTTCCTGACTCAGGGATCGAACTGGGTCTCCTACACTGTAGGCAGATTCTTTACCATCTGAGCCACCAGGGAAGCCTAGATCATTTAATTAAGCTCTAACTCTGCATACTTGATTCCCAGAACTCTAGCTTTCCCAAATGTATGTTTATGAGCTTCCTTTTAATCAGGGAGGTAATGGTAGATAAGTTCAATTTACATTGTTTCAGTGCCTTTTTTTCAGTATAGGAAATTTAGGAACTTGGTCAGCTGTAAGGAAGATGAGTTTAGGGAAGACTGAGGTCAGGAAAATAGATTCCTACTAAGAAGTGCTATTTCTTGCATCAGCTCTAGGGAACCAAATATCCAGTCATGAATCTTCAGCCTGTTGGAAAGTGCCTTGGATTTTGGGTTCAAGATCTGGATACAAGCCTAAGCTACACTCTTTCTTAATTTTATTACCTTGGGCTAGTTCTCTCAGCACCGTAAATCTCATTTTCATTACCTGCAATCTATATATTGATCATAAAATCTGCTCCCTGTAAAAGCTGTCATTTATTGAGAGTTTATATGTATCAGACACTTTACGAGGGTTCCAGGAAACTTCAGTCATGAAGGAGAAGTCACTGGCCTTGAAACAAAGTAAATCTGTAAACTAGGGAAAGAGGGCAGAGTCCTGGTGAAGTGCTATAGACATAAAATCAAAGCTGAACTTGTAATGAAGTTAACTGGATGCAGAGGCCTTTAGGGTAAGGTTCTTGTTGCAGATATGATGGCTTGCTGAGCCTAAGTGAGCCGGAAGCAGGGTTACACAGTATGGAGGGGAAGGAGGTCAGTCATGGGGGGATACAGAGAAAGAGACAGAAAGAGTCAGACAGAGATTGAGTATGGAGACCCAAAGATCGTTTCACTTCCTGTTCTGCCTCTGCCTTTCCTACCCCAGGTTTTCCAAGTATGAAAACCACTCTTGAACCCAGCATTCATTTGGCAATTCCTTAATGAAAAAGATTCAAATGAACCTAGGAAAGGAATCTCCAATCAAGACAGTCTTTATAACAGCCCCAAATGGCAGCTGTTTCCCAAATCTTAGAATTAGAACATTGCTGATTCTGACCCTGTACGCCAGCTAGACCCATGCTCACTTAGCAGAGTGTCCCATCTAACACAGCACCATATTACTGTTAGGAGTTACTCTAGCCCATCCACATTCATCTCCTAGGGCTGCTGTTACAAAGCAAGACAAGCTGGGTGGCTTAAAACTATAGAAATGTATTGTTTCACAGTCTCCCTGTGTGTCTCTGTCTTCACATGGCTATTTTCATATGATGCCATTAGTCATACTGGATTAGGGGCCCATCTTACTCTGTGTGACCTCACTTTAACTTAGCTAATTATATCTGCAATGACCCTATTTCCAAATAAGGCTCTAATCTGAGAATCTGGAGATTAAGACTTCAACATATCTTTGTGTTATGTTTAGTCACTTTGGAGAAGAATACAGCAACCCACTCCAGTGTTCTTGCCTGGAGAATTCCAAGGACAGAGAAGCCTGGCAGGCTACAGTCCATGGGGTCTCAAAGAGTCGGACACAACTGAGTGATTAACACACACACACACATGATTAGTTGCTCAGTCGTGTCTGACTCTTTGCAACCCATGAGCTGTACAGCCTGCTAGGCTCCTCTGTCCATGGGGATTCTCCAGGTAAGAATATTGGAGTGGGTTGCCATGCCTTTCTTCAGGGGATCTTCCCAACCCAAGGATTGAACTCAGGTCTCCTGCATTGTAGGCAGATCCTTTACCATCTGAGCAACTGGGAAGCCCAAACATATCTTTGTGGGGGATATAAATTGGATAGGCCAAAAAGTCTGTTTGGGTTTTTATGTACCAACTTATGGAAAAATCCAAACAAACTTTTTGGCCAACCCAATAATTCAACCCATAATATCATCCTCTTATTTTTGACCAACTCCTGTTCAGATTCTATATCTATTTGCTTGTTGGTTCCTGACTCCTGATTTCTCTGCTATTTATGACCCAGCTGTTAGACTTGGGGTTAAGGGTTTTATTGACTATACCAAAGCCTTTGACTGTGTGGATCACAATAAATTGGAAAATTCTGAAAGAGATGGGAATACCAGACCACCTGACCTGCCTCTTGTGAAACCTATATGCAGGTCAGGAAGCAGCAGTTAGATCTGGACATGGAACAACAGACTGGTTCCAAATAGGAAAAGGAGTATGTCAAGGCTGTATATTGTCACCCTGCTTATTTAACTTCTATGCAGAGTACATCATGAGAAACGCTGGGCTGGAAGAAGCACAAGCTGGAATCAAGATTGCTGGGAGAAATATCAATAACCTCAGATATACAGATGACACCACCAATATGGCAGAAAGCGAAGAGGAACTAAAAAGCCTCTTGATGAAAGTGAAAGAGGAGTGTGAAAAAGTTGGCTTAAAGCTCAACATTCAGAAAACGAAGATCATGGCATCTGGTCCCATCACTTCATGGGAAATAGATGGGGAAACAGTGGAAACAGTGTCAGACTTTCTTTTGAGGGGCTCCAAAATCACTGCAGATGGTGACTGCAGCCATGAAATTAAAAGACGCTTACTCCTTGGAAGAAAAGCTATGACCAATCTAGATAGTATATTCAAAAGCAGAGACATTACTTTGCCAACAAAGGTCCGTCTAGTCAAGGCTATGGTTTTTCCTGTGGTCATGTATGGATGTGAGAGTTGGACTGTGAAGAAAGCTGAGCGCCAAAGAATTGATGCTTTTGAACTGTGGGGTTGGAGAAGACTCTTGAGAGTCCCTTGGACTGCAAGGAGATCCAACCAGTCCATTCTAAAAGAGATCAACCCTGGTATTTCTTTGGAGGGAATGATGCTGAAGCTGAAACTCCAGTATTTTGGACACCTCATGCGAAGAGTTGACTCATTGGAAAAGACTCTGATGCTGGGAGGGATTGGGGGCAGGAAGAGAAGGGACGACAGAGGATGAGATGGCTGGATGGCATCACTGACTCGATGGATGTGAGTCTGAGTGAACTCTGGGAGTTGGTGATGGACAGGGAGGCCTGGCGTGCTGCAATTCATGGGGTCACAAAGAGTCAGACACGACTGAGCGACTGAACTGAACTTAACTGAAGGGTTCACAGATTGTTGATACAAACAAAAGAGGAAAACAGCCCCTGGAAACCAGAAGCTGGCTGGATCATCCAAGCCTTGATGTTGCCATGAACTGCCTGGCACCTACTGCTAAGCTTTGGTATTCCCTCTTGAACATACATAAAAGAACTGTGAACATGATGAATCAAGACAAAAGCAAGATCACTCTACAATCATGTCTGAACACAGAGAAAAATACCAACATTGTGCAAACCACACAAAAGACCAAATCTCTTTTTTATCTTGAGTAGTATGAGTGACTGCTGCTTCCTTACTAATCACAACTTTGCCTTGGTCTAGTCCTCTCCCCTTCTAGATAAATTTCAATAAATCGTTAAACTTGCTCCCACTTCCTGAGAGTATCTAAGCCAGAACAAAGCTCCCCTTCCTTAAGTCTTTCCCAAATCACGTAACATAATCGCAAATCTTATAGTAAATTCTTTCTAATACCTTCTTCTTGAGTCTCCCCCTGGCTTGATGTATAGTCCTTCTCACTGCAATAAACAATAAACTTGACTTGTCAAACTATGAATTTGTTCCTGATGGAGTTTGCTTGGAGGGCATTGACAGGAATTTTAATAAAGCATACTAGCTAAAATGTGATAATTGAATTTGAAAAATACTTTGCATGTGAAAGGTATCAGTCTATTCACTGATTACCATGGGGATGAGTGCATTACATTCCAGAGAGAAAATACTGGTATAAAATAGGGTTGTACTTATTAAAGTATTATTTGTTATCCAAATCGGATGTGTGAATGCAGTCATATCTCTCATTTTATAAATCAGACTCAAACTTTGCTACATCAGTTTGGATCAGGGCTAGTGTCTTCTTCCATTGAATGGTTAAGTAAAAAAAAAAAAAAAAAACCACTAGAAAATGTATCAACTTCCATATCCAGTTCATGGGATGTGAGAGAGAAGGTCTGAGACCATATCAGTTGGCCCCCTGCCATTACTTCTGGCTGTCCCATGGGATCACAGTTGGAAATTCATCCTACCCTGTAAGGTCAGGCGGTTGGTCACCTTTGATGACTCAGATCCCTCAGTGGGGATTTCTCTAGTTGTCCAGTGATTAAGACTCTGTACTTCCACTGCAGGGGTCATGGGTTCCATCCCTGGGTAGAGAACCAAGATCCTGCATGCCTCATGGTATGCAAAAAAAAAAAAAAAATCCCTCAGTGTCTGGTGCCAACCAGAACATTCCTGCCTTTGGCTCTCCAGGTCACAGCTGTTAGCTCTTGACCCACTCATTCCCACCAATAGTCATTCTACCAAGGTGCCCGTTGCTCCGGGAGTGCTGTTTGAAGTAGGACAAGAGCCTGCAGTTTGAGAACTAAAATCACTCCTTTCCCTGCAGGGGAATTGCCTCCAGGATGGGCAGTTCATCTTATTCAGACCCTCAGACACAGGTTTCTTTACTTACATTGTCTCTACAACAGGAGAACTTTGTACCTCAAGAGAGTTCTGAAATTCCTACTTCTACCTGGAAGGGAAGGAGCCACCATGTCTCAACAAGAAGAACCTTCAAGGGTGACATGGGGGCTGTTTAAGCTGTCTCTCAAAAGAGCAGAGAAGAAAGAAAATATTTTTAGGGCACAAGTTAAATGCTTGGTGGGGCCATACTGCCCATTCAGTGACATAATAACATAGAACTGCTTTGTTCTTGAGTGTCTTCTCACTTGAAATTGCTTTCTTTAATTTACATGGGACATTGGGCTCTTTGCCAGGGGATCTTTCTGACCCAGGGATTGAACCTGGGTCTCCTACATTGTAGGCAGATACTTTATGTGTGAGCCACTAGGGAAGCTGGATCTGTTGTAGTTTTGGTAATTTAGGAAATGAATACGTTTCACCTATCCTATATCTTATCCCAGACTTTTAAATGTCAAGTACATTTACTCTAGTCAAATTTCATCAACACACTACTATATTTAGCTTGAAGTAAGAACATATCCTGATATTCTTAAAAACACTTTTTAAATTCCTCTAAGAAAGATCAGATTATCACTGAAAGTTAAAATTTCCTCAACTCTTAGCTTTTCCCCCAATGAGACAATTATTTTTATAACTTTAAAACTCTGATACTATCTAGATGATATCTATCTGTAACTATTGAGGCAGAACAGATAATATTAATGCTCATTCTAAATTCTTTTCAGGACTCTGTCTCTGACTGCCTCCTTTTTTTTTTTTTCCCCATTCTATACAGAGTTGTGCTGGTACTGTAAGGAGAAGACCATCATCAACTAAGATATTCGTTGCTTAAAAGTGTTTTTTACTATCATAGCAAAGAGAAGATTTGAGGATGAGACTCAGGCTAGGTCAATTTTTTCTGGAAAGCAAAAAAAAAAAAAAATTGAAAACATAATGTAATTCTCTAGAGCATCAGCTCATAAGGGTGGTCAAAGTAGAGGGCAGAATATGAGTTATGAGGATACGGATGAAAGGGTAAAGAAGTCAAAATTTAACTCATATCTTAATTTAGCTTTGGTTTCTCCCTAAACCTTGAGTTTGTCTATGATGATATTTAGTATCTTTTTAAAAATGAACTCATTTAAGATAAGAAAGTACTTATATTAGGTTCAGATTTTTTAAATGAAATCAGGTTGAATAATATTCACACTTGTTCCAACTTCTGATAATCTCAGTTAACACAGATTTATAGTGCATACCTGGGATCTAGAAAGCCCAGAGACATACTATATCTCTGCCATCACTGATATCATCATTCTGGAATGTGATTTCAGCCCTGGTAAAATCCAATTGTGATGACAGTAAAGTACATTTCTCTGATGTTTTCAACTCACTCCGTTCCTGGGCAATATTTATTTGTTTCTATTCTCTTCAATCTGACAAAGTACAGAAAAAAGCTCATAAATAAACACAACACTCCTTTCTTGCTCTACATGGATTTCGATGAAAATTGAACTACTGGTTCTCTGACAAAGAACATTTGATAGAAATGTCATGAATCCATGGGGTACATGCTTCTTCAGCTGAGCTGTATGCATTTGTACTCTTCAGAGTAAAAGAATCTTCAACCCTTTTCCTCTAACTGTTATGTCATGTTCTGATCATTAAAATTTTCTCCATTTGGAGGATTATCACTTCTTACTTACTTTTATTCAGGAATCAGAGTTAGCATCTTTACATTAAAGGGCCACCAATAATAAATTTTCATCTCAAGGCAAGATTTTCAGCAAACAGAATAATAAAAGTATGTTTATTTTCTGATGTTTTATGTTACTTTTAGCTTTATGATTTCATTTGCGTTTTAGTGCTTGGCAAGTGAAACATTCTAATATATCTTTAGAGGATGCATTCAGTGACATAGGTACCTAAACTAGTGGAAACATGGTTGAAAGGGTCACGGGACTAGGTATTAGAAGATGTCATTATACATTTTGTCCCTGTTATTTATAAACTATGTGAACATTGGATAATTACTTAAGCTCTCAGATCCTCACTTTACTTTTCTACAAACTGGAGGTGATAATTGTGCTATATAAAGTCATTGTGAGGGCTAGAGATCATGTATATAATGTAAGAACTTGGCATATAGTAGCTGCTGACTGAAAGGAACTGTTTATGCGATAGCCCTGGGACACAGGCATTAGGCAGCCTTGAATGGGCCCCAGTGGTCCTCATTTTGGGGGCTCATGACCTTGGCTAATCCCTTCTCCTTGAGTGTGGTTGGACTCAATGGAATATGTCATAAGTGATGAAGTGACAATTTTGAGTTTAGGTTATAAAATGACTGTCTTTCATCTTGAATGTAGTCCCTCTCAAGGTCTCATGGGTCACATGCCCTAAGGGATGGCAGCTGACATGTTTTAGGCAGGCCTGTGAAATGGTCCATGTGGTGAGTGACTAAGGCCTGCCAACAACCAGGGGAGTGAGCTCAGAAAGAGCCCCTCCACAGATGAGCATTCAGATGAAACCGCATCTCCGGTGTTCCTCATGAGAGACCCTGAAACATCCAGTGAAGCTGTGCTCAGATTTCTGACTCAGAGAAACTGTGAAATAATTAATACTTTTTCTTTTAAGCTACTAGTTTTGAGGTACTTTGTTATATGGCAGTAATGACAAATATATCATTAAAAGGCATAATAGCAGCATTTTAGAAAAATATTTTCTTCCACTTTATAGAAATCATTTGGTAAATGTACATAGGAAGTTTATATATAATACATCTCTAAAATATATTTGTTGTGTTTTGCAGTGTGAGGTGGCAGAGGGGAGAGTATAAAGCAGCTTTTGAAGGCAGACTTTAGGTTCTGTTCATCTGACTATAGCCTTGAATCTCAAAATGTACCCAGGGAGCACCAGTCAGTCGCCAAGAAATGTGGTCACTGTGTTCTCTAAGTCTGGAAAGCACCAATACCTTCTTGTATATTATAGGTTCCAAAAATCTGAGAAATGCTAGGATTTCTAATATGTTAATGGCTTCAATAGTTTAAAAATCCCACATTAGACTTTGGGAAATAATGGATCATGGAAAAAGCAAGAGAGTTCCAGAAAAACATCTATTTCTGCTTTATTGACTATGCCAAAGCCTTTGACTGTGTGGATCACAATAAACTGTGGAAAATTCTGAAAGAGATGGGAATACCAGACCACCTGACCTGCCTCTTGAGAAACCTATATGCAGGTCAGGAAGCAACAGTTAGAACTGGACATGGAACAACAGACTGGTTCCAAATAGGAAAAGAAGTATGTCAAGGCTGTATATTGTCACCCTGCTTATTTAACTTCTATGCAGAGTACATCATGAGAAACACTGGGCTGGAAGAAGCACAAGCTGGAATCAAGATTGCCAGGAGAAATATCAATAACCTAAGATATGCAGATGACACCACCCTTATGGCAGAAAGTGAAGAGGAACTAAAAAGCCTCCTGATGAAAGTGAAAGAGGAGAGTGAAAAAGTTGGCTTAAAGCTCAACATTCAGAAAACGAAAATCATGGCATCTGGTCCCATCACTTCATGGGAAATAGATGGGGAAACAGTGGAAACAGTGTCAGACTTTATATTGGGAGGCTCCAAAATCACTGCAGATGGTGATTGCAGCCATGAAATTAAAAGACGCTTACTCCTTGGAAGAAAAGTTATGACCAACCTAGACAGTATATTCAAAAGCAGAGACATTACTTTGCCAACTAAGGTCCGGCTAGTCAAGGCTACGGTTTTTCCAGTGGTCATGTATGGATGTGAGAGTTGGACTGTGAAGAAGGCTGAGCACTGAAGAATTGATGCTTTTGAACTGTGGTGTTGGAGAAGACTCTTGAGAGTCCCTTGGACTGCAAGGAGATCCAACTAGTCCATTCTAAAGGAGATCAACCCTGGGATTTCTTTGGAAGGAATGATGCTAAAGATGAAACTCCAGTACTTTGGACACCTCATGAGAAGAGTTGACTCATTGGAAAAGACTCTGATGCTGGGAGGGATTGGGGGCAGGAGGAGAAGGGGACGACAGAGGATGAGATGGCTGGATGGCATCACGGACTCGATGGACGTGAGTCTGAGTGAACTCCGGGAGGTGGTGATGAACAGGGAGGCCTGGCGTGCTGTGATTCATGGGGTCACAAAGAGTCGGACACGACTGAGTGACTGAACTGATCCAAACTGAACTGATGATCAACAAAGTGCTGAAATCCTGGCTTATACCTCACAGCAGCCCAAACATCACTTATGAACAATGACTTTCAGCCTATTTCACCTTTCCTCAGTTCCCAGGCCCAAAAGGTTCAACCTTTTCCCTGAGCAAATGTTTTATTATGAAATAACAAGAACTCAAGGTTATAATCACCAGATAGGAAAAGCTGAGCAAGTTCTAATCTGACACCACAAAAGTTGTTCCTAGTCTCATTCTGTCCATTCACATTTCATCTTTTTCCTCCTAACTGTTGAGTTGATGATTGCTTGATTCCAACTATTCATTCGTTTTTTTCCAGAAGGACTTGTTAACAATGCCTTCTCCACCCCCACCCCTTAAGAAAATGTTAATAGTGAAATCCTTCCCATTTAAAACTCCTGGTTAAGCAGTTTTAGTTCTCCGTGAAGGACTCCCCTGCACCATGACTTGCAGCATTTCTGCTAAATAGTGTATAATGATTTTGCAACATATTGAAAATTCTTCAGAAATGTTTGCATTTCCCTCTAGTACCATTTGCAGCAGTGTGTGGCAGTTGCTATGACAACTACCTTTAAAATTAAAAAGAGAAATTAAAAGTTTTACATAATCGAAAGGACTTCCCGACACTAAGTTTACGATGCTAGGATTTTAACATAAATTATATCTTCGTGTGTAGGTCTTTTCTTATTAGGACAACATTTTAGAGCTCATCATTGGAAATGCTATTCTACTCATTTTTTCCATGTCAACGATGCTAATATTGTCAGAAAATTGTTATGAAAATTCTGCAGGTTATAAAGTTTATGAAATGTGCTTGGTTAGCAAATTCTCCTTTCTGAGTGCAAGTAGCAACCACCACAAAAACCACAATAGTATTAGCAATCACCAAGTGGCTGTGTGTTATGCACTATATCAGGCATTGATGGATGCATTATATGGATATTCAGGATTTTGTAGGATTGTTCTGAGAAGGAAATAGAATTGTGCAATTTTGTATACATAATTAAATTCTTTTTGATAGCACTCCTATGAAATAACTATTGTAATCCCCATTTTAACCATGAAAACTATCTGAGGCTCAGGGATATTATATAATTTGTTCAAGGTTATAAAGCTAATGGATGGCAAAGCTAGCATTCAAATCTAGGCTTGTTAACTTCCAAAGCAGTGCTCTTAATAATTACACTGCTTTTAAAAAATAACAAAAATCATATGATATCACTTATATGTGGGATATTAAAAATAATAACATGAACTTACTTACAAAACAGAAACAAACCCTCAGATACAGAAAACAAACAGGGTTATCGAAAGGGAAAGGAAGGAGGATAAATGAGGAGTTGGGGATTAACATGTACACACGACTACATATAAAATAGATAACCAACAAAGGCTTACTGTATAGAAGAAGGAACTATATTCAGTATTTTGTAATAACTTCTAAGGGAAAAAACTGAAAAAGAATATATATGCATGACTAAATGACTTTGCTGCACACCTGATATGAACACAATGTTGTAAATCAACTATACTTCAACTAAAAAAATTAAAATTTTTTTTTAAAATTTAAGAAATTCATCTGTGTTACTTTTTAGTTTGCTGCTCTTTGCAATTCATACACAAGAGGTTCTTGACATAAGGACAGGGCAGAGGTGATCCAGGGAGAAACTCTCCAAAGCAATGCGAAGACCCTTTTCACATTCCTCTGGCTTGACACAGGCCACCAGGGAAATGCGAATCAAAACCACAGTGAGATACTACTTCACACTAGGATTGTTATAAATCTCAGCAACAGAAAATTACACGTATTGGTGAAGATGTGGAAGAACTGGAGCCTTGTGGCAAGGTAAATGGTACACCCTCTGTGGAAAACAGTTCGACGGATCTTCAAAAGGCTCGACACTGAATTACCATATAAGTGAAAGCATTGGTGGCCCAGGCCCACTCTGCAGTCCCATGGACTGAAGCCCACCAAGCTCTTCTGTCCAAGGATTTCTCCAGGCAAGAATACTGGAATGGGTTGCCATTCCCTTCTCCAGGGGAATCTTCCCAACGCAGGGACTGAACTCATTGCAGGCAGATTCTTTACTGTCTGAACCACCGGAGAAGCCCATATAGCCAAGCAATTCCACAGCTAGGTATATAGCCAGAAGCACTGAAATCAGGAACTCAAACAGATTCTTACCAATATTCACTGCAGCATTATCACAGCAGTCAAAACGTGGAAGCGACCGACGTGCCAATCAACAGATAAATGGATGAACCAAACACAGAATATGCATACAATAAAATACTGCTCCACCATAAAAAGAAAGATCTGACACATCTTACAACATGAATAAACCATGAAAATATTATATGCTAAGTGAAATAAGCCAGACACAAAAAGGACAAATATTGCAAGATTCCATTTCAATGAGGTATCTAAACTAGGCAAATTCACAGAGAAAAAGCACATTAGTGGTTAATGGGGATGAGGGGAATGGAAAATGAGTGTTATTACTTACCAACTTTCTCTTTAGGGTAATGAAAATATTTAAAAAATAAGCAAGAAGTGATGATTGCACGGCATTGTGAGTGTAATTAAAATCACTAAATTGTACGCTGAAAAATGGTTAAAATGACAAATTTTACATTATATGCATTTTACCACAATAAAATGAAATGTTCCAATTATCTTTATCCTAACTCCTAACTTTCCCTTGACTTTTCTGCTTCAGCTTCCTGATACTAATTCTGCGGTGAGGTGAAATCGCTTAGTCGTGTCCGACTCTTTGCGACCTCGTGGACTGTAGCCTACCAGGCTCGTCCATCCATGGGATTCTCCAGGCAAGAATACTGGAGTGAGTTGCCATTTCCTTTTCCAGGGGATCTTCAAGAATATTGGAGTGGGTTGCCATTTCCTTCTCCAGGGGATCTTCAAGAATACTGGAGTGGGTTGCCATTTCCTTCTCCAGGGAATCTTCAAGAATATTGGAGTGGGTTGCCATTTCCTTCTCCAGGGGATCTTCCCGACCCAGGGATCGAACCCAGGTCTCCCACATTGGAGGCAGATGCTTCAACCTCTGAGCCACCAGGGAAGCCCGATACTAATTCTAGCTTCAGTTTTTTTGGGTTTTTGTTGTTGTTGTTTTACCTATATAGTCTGTCCAGAAAATTTTCCTAAGAGGGCCAGAATTTTGTGTGGATCTTAGAATTTTAGAACTGAGATAAATTTAGACATAATTTTTTTAAAATATAAATTTATTTATTTTAATTGGAGGCTAATTACTTTACAATATTGTATTGGTTTTGCCATACATCAACATGAATCTGCCAACAGGTATACATGTGTTCCCCATCCTGAACCCTCCTCCCTCCCCCCTCCCTGTACCATCCCTCTGGGTCATCCCAGTGCACCAGCCCCAAGCATCCAGTATCATGCATCGAACCTGGACTGGCGATTCCTTTCATATATGATATTACACATGTTTCAATGCCATTCTCCCAAATCATCCCGCCCTCTCCCTCCCACAGAGTCCAAAAGACTGTTCTGTACATCTGTGTCTCTTTTGCTGTCTCGCATACAGGGTTATCGCTACCATCTTTCTAAATTCCATATATATGCGTTAGTATACTGTATTGGTGTTTTTCTTTCTGGCTTACTTCACTCTGTATAATCAGCTTCAGTTTCATCCACCTCATTAGAACTGATTCAAATGTATTCTTTTTAATGGCTGAGTAATACTCCACTGTGTATATGTACCACAGCTTTATTATCCATTCTTCTGCTGATGGACATCTAGGTTGCTTTCATGTCCTGGCTGTTACAAACAGTGCTGCGATGACATAATTTTTTTTAACAACTCCAACACTGAGAAGTTTAGATCCTCCAGAACAAAAATTAACACACGTATTTCCAGGTGCTATCACATGGCCTGACATGTTCACTTGACACATGAAAACTTAAATAAATGAAAGAAAAGAAAGAAGCACAATGAAACCCAGAGAAGTGCATTTCAGTTCATTTTCTTCCTTAATCTAGCCATTCATTCCAACAAAATGTATTGCTGTGTGCTTGGTCTTAGGGCTACAAGACGCTGATATGTTAGCTTTTATCCCTAAGGGGACAGAGTCTAAGGTGGGAGATAGATATGTAGGCATATTCCCAGCACAATGGAGTGTCTGGTAGTATAAACAGTTAGGGGTAGCACAGCTGGCCAGTCTCTTGCTTCCTGAAAAAGTGAAAAGGGTCAGTCGCTCAGTCATGTCCAACTCTTTGTGACCCCATCGACTGTGGCCCTCCAGGCTCCTCTGTCCATGGGATTCTCCAGGCAAGAATACTGGAGTGAGTTACCACTGTCTTCTCCAGGGGATCATCCCAACCCAGGGATCAAACCTGGATCTCCAGCATTGCAGGTGGAGAGAAGGCCAATGAATTTCTATAGGAAGGTCCTAAGCAAAGGGGAAAACACGGGAACTGGTCTTTTCACTTCAAAGATCAAAAACTAAGCATCTCCCTAACATCAGCTTCTAACTGTGCTCTTGTTTCCTATTTCAGCTTTACTCTGGTATCACTTGATAAAAAAGATGGAACAATGTAAGTGGTGCCAATAACCCCTCTCCACTAAGGACTGAAACTAGGTCAAAAAAGGTCATTCTGGTCTCTGATATTATAAGGACTTTTGAAATTGCATAGTTTGTATTGGATTAGGCCACTTCATAACTTAGGTTTTATACCTGGCTATTACAGGGTATGAGACACTTCTAGGAGATTATATCAAAACTCAGGATGCTCAGCATATGTTATGGACTGAATGTGTTCCTCAGTATACCTATGTTGAAGCTCTAATCGCCAATGTGATGGTCTTTGGAACTGGAGACTTTGGGGGGTAATTAGGTTTAGATGAAATCTTGAATGTGCCCCCGCCCCCCCCCCCCCGCCACCCTGCCAGCAGGATGGCATTAGGGTCCTTATAAGAAGAGGAAGGGAGACCATAGCTTGCTTTCTCTCTTTACTATGTGAGAACACAATGAGAAGATGGCACCTACAAGCAAGAAGAGGGACCTCACCAGGAATTGAATCAACTAGCACTTTGATCACGGATTTCCCCACCTCCAGAACTGTGAGAGATAGATGTCTGTTTTTTAAATTACTCAGTCTGTGGGATGTTGTTACCAGCAGAAAGCGAAAAGGAACTAAAGAGCCTCTTGGTGAAAGTGAAAGAGGAGAGTGAAAAAGCTGGCTTAAAACTCGACATTCAAAAAACGAAGATCATGGTATGCGGCCCCATCACTTCATGACAAACAGATGGGGAAACAATGGAAACAGTGACAGACTTTATTTTCTTGCTTTCCAAAATCACTGCTGATGGTGACTGGAGCTATGAAATTAAAAGACATTTGCTCCCTGGAAGAAAAGCTCTGACTAACCTAGATAGCATATTAGAAAGCAGAGACATTACTTTGCTGACAAAGGTCTGTTTAGTCAAAGTTATGGGTTTTCCAGTGGTCATGTATGGATGGATGTGAGAGTTGGACCATAAAGAAGGCTGAGCACTGAAGAATTGATGCTTTTGAACTGTGGTGTTGGAGAAGACTCTTGAGAGTCCCTTGGACTGCAAGGAGATCAGTCCTGAATATTCATTGGAAGGACTGATGCTGAAGCTTAAGCTCCAATACTTTGGCCACCTGATGTGAAGAACTGATTCACTGGAAAAGACCCTGATGCTGGGAAAGATCGAAGGCAGGGGGAGAAGAGGACAACAGAGGATGAGATGGTTGGATGGCATCACTGACTTGATGGACATGAGTTTGAGCAAGCTCCAGGAGTTTGTGATGAACAGGGAGGACTGGCGTGCTGCAGTTCATGGGGTCACAGAGTCGGACATGACTGACCAACTGAACTGACAGGTGTCTGCAGAGATGGTGGGACTGGCTTATCTGTTCTTGGTTGGGGTAGATAGATGGCAGAAAGTACTGGAATACCTGTCAATATGAGTGTCAATGCATATGAACTTAGAAGACCAGCCTTATGGTAGGAAGGGGAGAGCAAAGTGGGTTGCTGATGTTTAGTCATTAAGTCATGTCCAACTCTTTGTGACCCCATGGACTGTAGACTGCCAGGCTTCTGTGTTCATGGGATTTCCCAGGCAAGAATACTGGAGTGGGTAACCATTTTCTTCTCTAGGGGATCTTCCTGACCCTGGGACCTAACATGCATCTCCTATGTCTCCTGCATTGCAGGGAAATCCTTTACCACCAAGCCACCTGGGAAGCCCTAGCAAGGTGGGACCAGGGTAATAAATGCAAAGTAGACATTCAAAGTCAGCAGTTTACAAAAGAAGACGTGAGAGTGAAAGTCCAAAATTTTAAAAAGAGAGGAAGATGAAAATAAAATGAAATATAGACTGCGAATAGGAACATGGGCATATTTCAGAAGTCAAATTACAGCTACACCTTTATATGCTGAGCAGGTCCCTTTATGGGGGCTGAGATGGGTTATCCTATAATACAGCCATCTTCTCACCTTGATTTTACTGGCTTGGCAGGAATGCACTTGGTTCCTTTCACCAGGGTTTTCAAGGGTCTATGTGTTTTTCAAACTGTCAGAGTGGTCACAGGTCTGCTTACTCGGGAGCCCTGGAGGAAGGCTGTCAACATCACAGGGATGCCCTGACTCTAAAACAGGAACAAACCAAAAACACATTCATGAGTCATCCTCACCAACTGCTACTGGAATATGATTTGAATTACTCTGATCTGTTTTCCTCAGTGGTTCATCTAGTTTGGCATAGGCCAGAAACATACAATATTTCCTCTAATTCACCCAACTATACAATCGGAAACATCTGTATTATCCTAAAAACCTTTAGCCAGATGAAAACTGCTTATCAATTTATGCATGAACAGTGACAGTCCTTTGAATGTCATTGAGATTGCTGTTTTAAAACTGACAAATGCTTGGAAGTTAAAATTGCAACTCTATACACTACTTGCGATTTTATGTACTTTGCAAATTGTCATCATGCATATTTCTGGAAATCTGAGGGATTCCAGTTCAGAAGCTCATTATTCTTTCTTTCATCCTCCTTAGTCTTCCAACTTTGTTCCAAACCAGGCTCTATCTTCCAAAGAAAAGCTGCAAAGAGACCACTCATATTCAGTTTTTTCCTTTTTTGTTAACTCAGAGTATATGGACTGTTTATTTTACATTGCATTTTAGGTAAGACATTATTCTTTCTTCATTCTCTAGCTTCGGTAGGAAAAAAAAAAAGTCCTGGTTGAGTAGTTAGAAAACTGGTTCTTTCCAGTTTTGAGTAAATTATGTAACTCTCTGAATCTCACTTTTTATTGGCAAAATGGGAATGATTATTCTTGCCCTACATATATTGCTTGGCTGCTGAAGTGATTAAATGGGGATACCAGATATGAACAAGGCCCTGTAAAGGACACAGAACAACTTCAAGAGTAAATAACTCAGAAAGCAGAAAAGAGTTCTGTGGGAGCTTAGTTATTTAATTAACCACATTTTAAAACAAACAACAAGTTGCAGTCTTTCTGGAGCAGCTTTCATCCAGGCCCTAGAGAGAAATTTCCCTATGAATATCTGGAGATGAGAAAGAAACGCAAAAGAGCTTGATGTAATTCCCAATCTCTATCAAATAGGAAGGAGTTACACAAAGGAATAGCAGCTCCATCCAAGAGAGAAATACTCTAGAATTCTCGGTATTACATGACAGAATCTTTCTTACATGGAAAATTGAAGATGCCCAAAACTTTGTTTTCTGCTTGCTCTCCCTTGACCGGAACCAGATTTTCTATTTTTCTCATATAGGAGAGAGAAAACTGTTGGGAAAATGGACTTATTCAAACCCTGAGGAAATACACACAGTTCCTTTCTAACTAACTAGTTGCTAAATTCATCCAGGTGTTGAGATGAGAAGACTTGTCAGATAACTGAAATGGAGAAAATATATAAAAGGGAAAGATTTTGATCAATTAACTACTGATACCAGAAGAACTAGAGATAATGTAGCAAATAAAAAGAACTTAAAAATAACTTTTATTTATCAGAGATTTTAAAAAATATATTGTGGTCATAATATTAAACTATTTTGAAATGCAAAGTAAGCTATTAACAACCAAGATAGCAGCTTGGAAATTAGAAATCTAACTCCTTAAAATGTAAAAAATCTAGAGTGATAGTTGAAAATAAAATTTTTAATTTGGAAAGTAAAGACCAGTTAATCTCTTAGAAGATAAGGGAAATACATACAATAATAGAAAATAATGGAGAAAATTAAGAGATGAGGAAAATTATTCCAGAGGTCCAGTATTTACCTGAAGAAGATCCAAAGTCATAGGCATTAGAAAGTGAAGATAGGAGAAATAATTTTTAAAAGATGATTATTTTTACAAGCTGAGGAAAGTCACAGGTGGAAAGGTGTGTGCATGTTAGTCAGTCAGTCAAGTCCGACTCTTTGTGACCCCACGGACTCCAGGTTCCTCTGTCCATGGAATTCTCCAGAACAAGAATCCTGGAGTGGGTTGCCATTTCCTTCTCCAGGGGATCTTCATTCAAACCTGGGTCTCCCACACTGGAGGCAGATTCTTTACCTTCTGAGCCACCAGGGAAAGGTCTCATTAAGTGCCAAAATGGAATGAAAGGGGTAAACATTTAAACAAAAGATGATACGTAGATGATAGACAGACAGACAGACAGACAGACAGATAAAAGAAAGAAAGAGAGGGAGAATATATTATGTTACATGGTCCAGGGAACTTTGCTAATGTGATTAAGTTAAAGATCTTGAGATGGAGAGATGGCCAGCATTACCCTGATGGGCAAGCACAGTCACAAGCGTTCTTCTAAGAGAGGGCAGGAGGATCAGAATCAGAGACAAAGAGTTGATCTGAGCACGCCTCAAAGAGATGTCGGTCCTTGAGTCAAGGAAAGTGGGGAACCTCTAGAAGCTAAAAACGGGCAAGGAAATATTCACCCCTATAGCCTCCAGAGAGAATGCAGCCTTTCTAATTCTTTGACTTTAGGACCTCTGAGCTCCAGAATTGTAATATAATATGTCTGTGTCATTGTAAGCCACTGAGTCTGTGGTAGTTTGTAACAACAGCCATATAGAATGAATGCAGTTGGTTTTGTTCAAACACTCATGGGAGTGAGAAAAGCCTAAGCAGAGATTGTTGTTACACATCTATCAGGAAGACACATGTGAAGACGCTGAAAGGAATATCTCATGGATACAGAGGTCTTTGGGATGGATAGCTAGATGTGAGGGATGGGCCTTCTTTCGGTGAAATGGGGTCCATTTGCTACTGATGAATCCGCCCTGACTTCTACTTTGGTGCTTAAGCAATACCTCTCATGGTAGCTTCTTGGGGACAGATCCTCACTGCAATTGACATGGCCCTTCAGGTCTGTCTTTTCTCTTGGGATCTCTGATTCTTACCATCTTTGATCCCCCAACCACACATTTTTTTTTTTCTCACTACTATGGCGAAATAAAGAAACTATTTACTTCTCTGTAAGTGAAATATTTTCTCAGAGTCCCCTGAATGCGTTTGGCTTTTTAGAAACCAAAGCTTGGAAGACACATTTTTACTTTCTGCTTCTTTACTAGTTCTATGCATCACCAGGTATGTGGATCACAATGCCTACTATCTGCTTGAATGGAAGGGAGGCATACAAAGAAAAAGATAGAAGCTTGGAAATAAGAGGTTTAGGAAATCAAAAAGTGGTTCTAGGCAACAGAAAGGTATCGGAAGCTCAAGACATTATTAGATACCTACACAAAGTTCCAAGTAACAGGTACAGAGCATCAGAGAGAGAAGGCAGCTTGCTCTTTACTTCATTTTGAGTCACTTTTAGTTCTTCCTGCCCAGGGCAAAGCTGGTATCAGAGTGTGAGGCCTGAGTTCAGAGATTGGGATGAAAATGACTGTGTGTGTGTGTGTTCTCTCAGTTGCGTCTGATGCTATCCAATCCCATGGACTGTAACCTGCCAGGCTCCTCTGTCCATGGAATTTTCCAGGCAAGAATACTGGAACTAGCTGCCATTTCCTTCTTCAGAAATATGACTGTAGTGAGAGAGAAAAGGAACAGGAAACCCAGGAGTTCTTGACAGGGTAATATTTCTCTATATTCCAGCAGGTTGGTGATTAGAGTCATGCAATAGTAAAGCTGAAAAAGTCTTCAGAATCAAGAAACACTAGTAATGATCGAGCATGGTGTGTGAAGTGTTAAAGCTGTGTGCTAAGTGCTTTATATCCATGTAATCCTAAAAATCAATCCATGAAGTTGACATCATTATGCCGTCTGACAGATGAAGAATCTGAAACTCAGAGAATTTAAGTGAACTACTTAAAGACACTCAGCTCAAAGGTATTCAACAAATTCTTGAGAAAGAAATAAAACAGAAATAAAACAAAACCCAAAATGCATGCAGTCTTGATTTCTACCATATTGCTCCCAAATAGTCTCAGCAAGAATTTTCTGTAACTATCTAGAACCCACAACTGCAAAAACATTCTAGGGCAATCTTACTACAATGCTTATATGAGAAGTCACATGCAGTCACACAGTTTTAACAGTCAATTCATTTTCAGATAATATACATTGACGTTTCCTCTTTGAACTGTGGTCAAATCTTTCAGTACCTAGCAATATATCTGTAATCTCCCTGGATTCCACTTATTTTGGCCAGCAAGGCACAACCCCAATCATGCTGCTTCAGTTTCTAACTTAATGGAACATTAAGCATTCATTTCTGGTACCTAAATTAGCCAGTCTCTTTTATTTATGGAGCTTACATGCAAAGTGTTTAACTAAAAAGTGGAAATAAAAATAGGAAATGGATGGGTGCCTGCTATTGAAGTCTCATGAGTGATCCCATAATATTATTGAGTCCAGTGGGTAATGAGTGTTAAACAATTTACATTTTAGAAATTGTCAAGTAAAGACTTAATTACTCCCTTCTGCTAATGAGCCTCCACTTTTTCTTTGGTGTTGTAAACATGGGCTTCTGGAAATAGTCAGGCCAGCCACACTCCATACATCATTCAGATATCGCTTGTTCTTGATGGTAGTAGAGTACCTCTTTCTTTCTCCCTCATCCCTCCCTTCCTTCCTATAAATCAGCACTAAGATGCAAAACCCAGAAATGAACTGCGATACTGACCATGTGTGGCAGGGGAGCACTTTGTAAGCCTGTCAAATACAGTTTCAAAATTCCACTAATGAAAACAAATATACATAATCTGAAAGCTGCCTTTTGCTAGGGACACTCAAATGGACATCTGTTTATTTTTGTTGGCCTATAAGCACAAGAAAAACAAAATTTTGCTGACAGATCCAGAAGTTCCAGGAGATACTCAGTAAGGGCTTTGAGGACCTAGGACAGGAATCTCCATGCAGCTAATAGTCTGACATTTGATTTCACTGACTGTTTAAAGCAGTCGGGAGTCACAGAGTGTCTCTCTACCTTTCCATACCTCCTAGGAGGTCAGAGCCCCCCTTTCTATGCAGCTGCAGCCCTATATCTCGTGCATACCATCTTCTTTTCTGTTAGAGTTTCCCATGGGATATCATCCACATCCCTCTGACTCTCAAGGTATTACTTTCTCAGTTGGGTCTGACTCTTTGTGACTCCACAGACTGTGACCTGCCAGGCTTTTCTGTCCATTGGGATTCTTCCGGCAAGAATACTGGAGTGGGTTGCCATGCCCTCCTTCAGGGGTCTTCCCAACCTGGGGATCAAACCCAGGTCTCCTGCATTGTAGGCAGATTCTTTACCATCTAAGCCACCAGGGAAGCACAATTTAATTCTCTCTTTCTTACTTTCTGCTCATCCTGTCCTGGGGCTTTTGTTTCAGAATCAAAGGTTGTTTGGCTAAACAAAACAGTCCTTGCATGTAAGAATTCTGTAACCAGAATTAACTGTATATCCAATTAGTTCTTTTTCTCCTCATCTTATATTTCTGAGAGCATTTTAACCTCTTAAAGTCACTATCAGTTAGGCAGGACTTATTCAGGATTCCCATAGTAAGGACAAAAGATCTGAGTCATACAGTTGCAGTAACTTGAAGCTGGAAAATTAAAGATCTAAAACTAGGATGCAGGCCCTCACATGCCTTGTCTACTGCTCTATCTGACACATGGTGCAGGCTCTACGGAGCATCATAGTTTTCAGACAGTGTATGCAAGGAGTGTGACCAGTGGGAACTGTAGTGGTGAACGTTATATGTCCACTTGACTGACCGATGGCTTGCCCAGATGGCTGGGAAAACATTATCCCTGGGTATGTTTGTGAGTACGTCTTTGGAAGAGATTAACATACGAATCTATAGACTGAGTAAAGATGACTGCCTTCCCTAAAGTGAGTAGGCACTATCAATCTACTGAGGGCCTGGGTAAAACAGAAAGGTGAGCAAAGGGAGAGTTCTTTCTCTGTTTGAGCTGAGACATCATGTTCTCCTGCTCTTGATCATTGGCTTTGGACTCATACCAGGACTTAGACCACTGGCCCCCGATTCTCAGGCCTTTGAACTTGAATTGAATGACACGACTGACTTTCCTGTTTTTTTACCTTGCAGATGGCAGACTGTGGGACTTCTCTGCATTCAAAACCATGTGAGCCAATTCCTGTAAGTCTCTCTGTCTCTGCCCCACCTCCCTCTTTCTACCTCTACCTCTCTCTAAATATATCTCCTGTGGGTCTGTTTCTCTGGAGAACCCTGACAAATATACAGGTCCTATTGGAGAAATGTACTGTGATGAACACAGTCATTGCTGGGCTCATAGGAATGTCATATATTGTCTACAAAAAGAGTGGTGTCCAACTCACAATTGGACAAAATGTGCCAGGAGATCCAACCAGTCCATCCTAAAGCAAATCAGTTCTGAATATTCATTGGAAGGACTGATGCTGAAGCTGAAACTCCAATACTTTGGCCACCTGATGCGAAGAACTGACTTATTGGAAAAGACCCTGATGCTGGGAAAGATTGAAAGCAGGAGGAGAAGGGGATGACAGAGGATGAGATGGTTGGATGGCATCACCGACTCAATGGACATGAGTTTGAGTAAACTCTGGGAGTTGATGAAGGACAGGGAGGCCTGGCGTGTTGTAGTCCATGGGGTCACGAAGAGTTGGACATGACTGAGTGACTGAAGTGAACTGAACTGTGCCCTCTCCTCACCTGAGAGAGAATGAAGAAAAAAGGGAAGGGTGCCGGGGGCCAGCGTGAGGAACTCCGCCCATGGCAAAGGTCATGAGGAAGGAGGCTTGGCATACGCAAAGGCGTGATCAAGCCTCAGGAAACCCCCTGTTCCCGAGCATCTGCCCCAAAACCAGAGTCTGTTTTATGCTCTCACCTACACCTCTGACTTTACGGGGGGCTCTCCCCCATAACCGGTTCTCGTGGAGAAGGAGTAAACGTGCAGCTCCAAGGCAATAAAAATTCCTGGGCGTGACAGGAGTGTTTCAGCTTATGGACTCCTTTGAAGGTTATCTAGCCCGCCTGTATAGGTTCGTCCGGCCACATGTGATCGTTTACAGCCTCCCAATCTGAGAGGCACGAGATGTTTTAGACTTACTAAAGGCAAATTCTTTTGGGGAGTTGGAAATTATTAGTATAGTGGGTTGGTTAGGAATTATATTGGTGAAGGGTTTTTCATTTGTTGTGCCAATAATTGCTGCTAATTCCCTGCTCTGGGTGGGACGAGGATGTCTCAGGTCAAACCTCTCTGCTGACAGACTAGCTTGTGTGACATGATTATCCATACTGCTGCCACTATGCACATGATTGTTTACTACCTCTCAACCATAAACAGCACAGAGAGTTTTGGAGTATTTTCAAAGTCTTAATTAGCACAGGGCTTTTCTCATTGTTGAGTCAATGATTGCCGCCAGGCCTCCATATCCTTAGGCACCTGGGAATATATTAATCAATGTATTTGGAATATAGAAAAGGAAATATAGTAGTTTTTGATGTTAGTAATACTAGACTTTTTGAGTTAATGGATTTTCTCTTTTGTAATAGATCACTGTGCTTTGTTATAAATCACTGTGTCCTTGCTATGTAAAAATGTAACTTTATCACTATCTTAAGACTAAATAGATCTTAAGGGGAACATTGGTGAAAGGATTTTCATTTGTTGGGCTGATGTTTGCTGCTAAATCTCCATATTCCCTGCCCTTATAATGACTATAACTAGCATATAGGAGAAATAAGTATTAACCTTTAAGATTAATCCTGTTAACCTTGGGTTAAATAAATTCCTTTCTTGATTGTAACTCACTACACCCTCACCCTATAGGAATGTAACTTTATTTGGAGGGTGGTGCCTGGTTTAAGAAAAAACACCTTTGGAAGAAATAAGTTTTTTGGTTATCAGAAAGAAAGGATCATAAAATCCCTAAGACCTTTTAATGTGAAGCACCTGATTTTGATAAAGGTCAGGACTGCTGACCCCCGCGTGACTCTGTATTCATCCCTATATGTAACAAAAGGTATATAAGCAAACCCAAAAATAAAAAAATCGGATCAGTTTCCAGAAAGATTGATTTCCCCATGTCATTTCTTTCTTGCTTCCTGTTTTTCTGGATGAATTCCCATCTGGAGCATGGATGCTATTCCACGTAGACCAAGTTATTCAGCCTCTTTTTCTCCACTAATCTTCCTACTACACTATCCGTTTCTAATCTCTCTATATATCTGTAATTAAATATGTATTTTTCCAAGGACACCGACTCCGTCCCCACCTTCGAATCACCCTGGATCCACCGGGTCTGGACCCCGGCAGAAGGGGGAGAAAAAGCCACATTTTATGAACAAACTAATAGATTTGGAATCAGACAGCCTAAATTATACCATAGCTCTGACACTAGCCTCTTACCAGCCAGACCTTGGACCAGTCTGTCACATCTTAGCAGGAGACAGAGGACTAAAATGACCGAAGAGAGTTTCAGAAAGAAAATATTTGCAAAGTTGCAGGAGCATTAGGAAAAACCAACAAGGAATATAAAAATTCTGACATTAGCAACCTAGGGAAATTGCTTATACCCCTAGATCAATGGGCCAGGACCAGTTAAAAGAACTCCATGAGACCTGGCAAGAAAGTATCAGAAGACTGAATACTCCAACTTGTTTCTGCCCACCCACTCACCTCCTGCCCATGCCTCACTTTGGCTGAAACCAGTTAAAGATCAGAGGACCTGAGAGCCCACTGATGCAGTCCACGGACATCAGCTTCCCAGGTACAGAGCTGGATGGAGAAGAGAGCAGAGCTGATCTGGAGGGGTAAATAGAAAGCAGTCTGCACAGTGAATGTTAATAACAATTTCCTGGTATAAAATAGAGACTAAAAGTGCCCATCTCAAAGTTTTATCTGTTTGTTTTGCTTCTGTTCATTGAAAGACAATGATTGCAAAGGACTTGACCTCTGGATATATATTATGTGCAAAGCAGTGTTCTGCAAAAGAAGAAAGGTTAACACTAGTATGAACATTCCTTGGATCCAGTTGGGATCATTATTTCTATAGTGACTTTAGGTCAGTTTAGTCAATTTATCCATTTACTGCACAGTCCCTGTGGGCAGAGGTTGGGGAGCGGTGGTCCGGGCCACCTAAAAGCACCCAAGGTTAGGAGCAGAGCAGAGGCAATCCTTCATTAGCTCCTGGAGAATGACTAAACATTCCCTTTGGAGCAATGACTGCGGCTTATAGAAACAGGTGTAAAGTTAGGTTTCCAAGATGAACAAAGTAGTTTTGTAATCCCATTCAAGAAAAGAAAAGAGGCACTTGAGCCATATGACAGTATCTGGGAGGGCATATTCTTGTCCCCAGCCTTTCCAGGCCATGAGGACCAATCGTAAAGGGACTAATCAATATTTTTCCTAGCTGGTGGCACTGACAGTTTTTGGTTTCTCTCATATAGGAACATATTCTTGGCTTAAAGGAAGAAATTCCCTGAAGTTTTGAATTTCATTCTCTTGGATTTGTAAAGATGAGGAATTTGTGACTGTGTTTTAACCGAAAGTCTGAGGGACATTAAAAATAACTCTGACCTAATAACATTAGGTGCAAACTAAAGCCTCAAGTTTATTAGACTGACAAGGCCACTGCCTACATTTTAAAATGATGGGGAAATTTAAGGGACAGCAGAAAGAAGAGAGTATCGGGGAGTGCAAGAATAAGACATTAATAATTTTGATGAAAATTTGGGATTGATGCTTCCAAACTTAAAAGTTCATGTGGGAAGAAAGAGCAGAGTCATTAGGATATTAACAATGAGTTATGGGAATCACTGTTCATCCACTCACTCATTCTCTAAGCATTTAATAATAAACGACTATACCTCAGGCACTGTCCTAGGTACTGCAGATACAGACTAATTCAGGAAAAAATGTCCTCATGATATACAGTGAGCTAGTGACGTTGATGGAGAAGGCAATGGCAACCCACTCCAGTACTCTTGCTGGGAAGGTCCCATGGATGGAAGAGCCTGGTAGGCTGCAGTCCGCGGGATCGCTAGGAGTCAGACACGACTTCACTTTCACTTTCATGCATTAGAGAAGGAAATGGCAACCCACTCCAGTACTCTTGCCTGGAGAATCCCAGGGACGGGAGAGCCGGGTGGGCTGCCGTTTATGGGGTCGCACAGAGCCGGACACGCCTGAAGCAATTTAGCAGCAGTAGCAGCAGTGACATTGACAATAGGAAAGGTATGTAGCAGCCAGGTCACAGAGGACACAGAGATTTAGGTTAAGTCATTTGAATGTTATTCTATGTGTAGTAATGTAGCATCAATTCATCTACAAATGATAAGATTCCCCAACTTAACTGACATTTCAGAGGAGGAAGATTCATTACCTTACATAGTGTGTTCCAGAAGTAGGGTAGCTCCAGAAATGGTTAATTTAACACTTTGATAAAGCCCTCAAAGAGGCAGGTGTTTTACATTTATCTGTTCTGTCATCATTAGCACAGTGTTTTGTCTTCATGGTTGCAAAATGGCTACCTAAGTTATATTCTGCACAGATATGATTTAATCATAATAACTAAGAGAAACCAAATAATAATGAATTAAAGAGACAGAAACTTACTTCTTTTTATGTAAAAGAAATCTGGAGTTAGAGTTGGTTCAGTGTCTCCATAAAGTTATCAGACTCAGGTTTCTCTGGGCTCTTTACCGCCATTATCTCTAGGATAAGACTGCACACTCAGAGACAGTTATGACTGCTGGAGCTCCAGCTACTTTATCCACATTCTAAGCAGTAAAATGCAATAAGGAAGAAAGAAAATAGGTATACCCCATGTCTTTTAAGGGGAGTTTCCAGAAGTACACTCGAAGTCTCTACTCAATCTCATTGACTACTAGTAGTATTTAATCACAGTGCCATATGTAACACCAAGAAAATCTGTGACAATGGTGGTCTGTGGTATTACAGTAGGATAGCAATATACCTAGTTAAAAATTATAAGTTTATTAACAAAGAGTAAAAGGGAGATGAATATTGAGGAAAAATAGGAAGTCTCTGGCACTAAGAATCATCTTCTATTCCTTATGTCTCAATTTGAGAGCAAGGAACATCTGCAAAAGCATCTTGAAGATAGCTTAGTTATGGAGGTAACTAAGAGAGGTTATTTAAGAGAGAGGAGGTAATTTAAGAGAGAGGTTTGTGGCTCAGATGGTAAAGTTTCTGCCTGTAATGCAGGAGACCCAAGTTTGATCCTTGGGTCAGGAAGATCTTCCGGAGAAAGGAATGGCTACCCACTCCAGTATTCTTGCCAGGAGAATCCCATGGACAGAGGAGCTAGTGGGTTACAGTTCATGGGGTCCCAAAGACAGACATGACGGAGCGACTAACTCTTCACTTCGGAATGTAAAAGCTGGTATTACAGCCCAGTTCTGCTATATATAAGCTTGATAAATTTATGCAAGTTAGTTTACCTCTCTGAGGTTCAATTTATAATATATAAAATGAGGATTCTAAGCTCTTACATTTATTGAGAATATTAAATGAAATTGTGTATTGCAACAGATGGTAAAGTGGAAACTGCATTTCACTACTGGGACCATCCTAGTGACTAATAAAGTGCATCAGTTGTTTTGAGCTTTTGTTTGAAGATCAATGCTTGTGGATAAATTTTGTGACCAGATAGTAGAGAAGGGGCTTTGGCCTCATCAGCTCCTCAGTAGGCTATGTGTATGCGCATGAGAACTTAGCTTTGAAACCATAGAACACGTAGATTCTTTCTCCTGCAGCAACCATCAGTTTTTATCATTTGCCATTTTCCATCAGGGAAGACTCTAGGATATTTTAGAATTGTCTTAAGTAGGGACTCAGCTGCAAAACATAAACTTTCAGAACATACGGTGTGGAATACAACTAATGTGACAGTTCCAAAAAGAAGATGAAAATACTAAAGGACTAAAAATACTTTCTTCAAACAACCTTTTTCAGTACATCAGTACAGCTGCTTCTTTGTTACACCAGCTGTTAACTAGCCCCCAAGGGTACTTCTCACAGGGGGCTTATTTTGTTGTTGTTTTGTTGTTTTTAAATGATTTAATTCTTATAGCTCAAACTGCATTGGGTTCTTAATGGTTTTACATTTCTGCCTCTGAAAGACAAAGGAAAAAAGAGTGGAGAAATGAAAGACATTAAAGGCTGGAGGAAGGTTGATGGAGGGTGTGCATATCCAGTTCCAAGTGTGGTAGGAGGGAGGGAGGAACTGGCAGAATGGCTGAGAAAATGAGGATGTGAAAAATATAAGTGGCTCCTGATGAAGAGCTACAGACCTAGCATATTAGGATATGCTCAATACGCAGAATATTAAATACCTTCTACACCATATTGGCCAAAATACAGGAAAGCAACTGAATGTGGCATTGAAGATAGTGTTCTTGGGAGCACAGTGGGTTATGGAAACCCCAGTTCCTCCACTTACCAGTGGTGGGGACTTAGCCTTGGAAAATTTACTTGGTGTCTTTGAACCTTAATATCCTCATTCTAAACCAAATAATAATGTCTACCACATGGGATGACTCTCCATTAATTCAGGCAACATGAATAAAAGCATTTATGATACTGTCTGGCACATCAGAGACCACAATGAATTTAATGAAAATTATTACAATTTGCTTTTTCAGAAAAGGTTTATACTTGTTAAGAAAAAAAATCAATACACAAGAAATAGACTAAAATATACAAGAAAATGTTCCCTTTCATCATGGACTCTTTCTATAAGAAAAAATGTCTTATAGCCATATTCTGTCCTCAAATGGGTCAATCTTTTTTTCCCATACTCAAAACAGATTGTGTAATATTATTCAACCTTAAGAAGGAAGGAAATTCTGTCAAATATTATTACATGGATAAACCATGAGGATATTATGTTAAATGAAATAATTAAAAAAGACAAATACTCCATAATTCCACTCATATGAGATATCTAATGAATCAAACTTATGGAAATAGAAAATAGACTGGTAGTTTCAGGGACTGGAGGGAGGGGAAAGGGAAAGTTGTTGTTCAATGAGTACAGAGTTTCAATCATGCAAGAAGAAAAAGTTCAAGAGGTTTATAACAATGTGCATATAGTTAACAATATTATAATGTACACTTAGAATCTGTTAAGAGGGTAAATTTATACTATGTGATTTTTATTGCATTCACATACGATAACCTTGAAAGAATTGTGCTGAGCAAAATGAGCCAGTTACAAAGGGGCATACTATGTGGGGCCACTGGTGGCCTGCCGTCTATGGGGCCGCACAGAGTTGGACACGACTGAAGCGACTTAGCAGCAGCAGCAGCAGCAGAGTAAATTCATAGAGATAGAAAGTAGAATGGTAATTACCAGAGGGTGAGCAGAGGGAGGGATGAGGAGACACTGTTGGATGAGTATGGAGTTTCAATTTGGAAAGATGCAAAATTTCTAGAGCTAGATGGTGGTTATGGTTGCCCAATAATGTGAATGCACTTGTTCAGTTGCTCAGTCATGTCCGACTCTTTGCGACCCCATGGACTGTAGCACTCCAGGCTTCCTTGTCCTTCACTATCTCCTAGAGTTTGCTTAATGCAATTGAACCGTACACTTAAAATGGTTAAGTGGTAAATTTCAAGTTGTACATTCTCAGCCACAATTAAAACAGACAAACTGTCTTTTCTATAATGGGGTTTACCAGTATCTCTTTATGATTGAATTGGTCTGACAGTCTAATGACCATAGGAACACTTGGCTGCCATATTCAAGGGCTCAAGAAGGAATGAGGCCCTTCTTTCCCGTGCAATGTGTGACATGCTATGTGCTGTAACAAAAATAAGTTTTGCTTAGACAAAAATTTTCTATGGACATCTCCTTGCCTGATTTAGCTTATGTAAGAACAAGAATCAAGGATGTTTTTCCTTTCAGAAAAAATATATAATGTGGATACTTAAACTCGGGACTTTAAGAAAGATGGCAAAAGGATTTGCTGACAATGTTTCAAACTGTTCTCTTCATCTCATAACCAATTTGTTAAATACACTCAGAGATGGCACATTTTAAAAGACAATATTTATTTATAGTTCTTCAACAATAAAGAACTGGTGTCAATCCCTTAACAGAGAGGCAAAACAGATGATTCTTGCCCAGATTTTACTCTCCTTTCTTCAAATTCAGTGTCACTTTATTCTGTCTCATGAACAGGATGAAGAGTGTCACATATGGCTTCAGGGCTATCATTTATGATTTCTTGAACTTATGTAGGTACTTGATTAAAGCAGAATCATTTTGTTCTGAGATTTTTTGAACCAATTTCTATAGATGGCTTGGTTTACCCCCAAATAATCAATACTGTCCTGACTATACAATCTTTTTACACCCCTACCTACACTTCTGTGATGACCAACTTCTCAACTCTTTAAATGAGAGATGAATTTGAAACTGATTTTGGTGGAAAAAGTCACTTCTTGCTCAGATTCAAAGCTGGAAACTCGTATTCATCATGGGGTACTTTCTAGTAAAATCTTTGTGTGTTATCTGGCTCCCGAATAAGCTGAAGTAATAAAGAAAGGTGGACCCTTTGAGGACAGGATATGGCTATAGGACTTTTTTTCTTACAGAGTCCATGATGAAAGAGAAAATTTTCTCATTTACTTTGTCTATTTCTTGTATATTGATTTTGTAATAATTCAGAGCATTACAATTTGATTTCCAATGTACTATATCATTTTGATTGTATAAGGTGGGAGATCTTCTGAAGTAGAAGTTCATGAAAGGTAAAGAGGCTCTTTCTTTAAATGTTTTCCCATGCAAAAATTTAAAATAAATAGCTTAAAAAACTGCTAAGCACTCAGGAATGATAAGCACAAGGAATATATTTTAAAATTGTCTAAGTGAGCTCATGAGAAAGCAAGAAAATCCCCAGGGGGCACAAACTAAGAGAAAGAAAGGTGTTAAAATAATACTAATGCTAAGATTGACTTGTGATTGGCTGGTGTTTGCAAAACCCATAACAAAGGTCTGGGTTTTCAGGAGCCACCAAAGATGTAAGATAGGGTTGAGCTCGTATAAGATAGAAAAATTGTTACTAAGACTCTTAGATAAAGCTGTGACCCTGTAAGAGTAAACTCTTGGAGTTGGTGGACAGGGAGGCCTGGCATGCTGCAGTCCATGGGGTCGCAAAGAGTTGGACATGACTGAGTGACTGAACTGAACTGAAGGATAAACCCTTAGTGAACAGGAGAATCAGAGAAAAGAAATCTATGCATTGCAAGAAGAGATAACATAAAACTCTTCTATTTCAGCATGGTCTTTGATAGAAAATATTCCTGTAACCATAAGCTTGTCCTCATACATAACTGAATGCCAATTTATTCTCCCTCTGTAGACAAGAATACTTTAACCTAAAAAATTAAAGTGTCCAGAGCTAACAGCAAACCAAAGAACTTGGCAAAGAAAATGCAAATCATGATTCAGGCTCATACCCTTGAGGCAGGCCATCCGTAATTCTTTTAAAAAAAGTTTGACTAAGTAAAAGGATATAATTACAAATTACTTAATACAGTTAGAGCAAACCACCATGAGTGAGGGACAACAAATAAAATGATTAAACTTCCTAGTTTAACATCCTGATTCAACATAAAAACTAAAAGATACTGTTTATGTTCAGCAATGGCATAGTAGTAATGATCAGATAAACATTCCATGATAATAACTATAAACTGGACAAAATACATAAATCAAACACCTGAAGGCACTGAAGACTGACAAGAAATAGGTATAAATTGAAAGCAAATTAACACTTGGGATGGGCTTCTCTGGTGGCTCAGTGGTAAATAATCTCAATGGCTTTTAGTCAAAGGGCTGGCCCCATTTATATCCAAGAAGTATAAATAAAACATGGATAAAAACTGGAAAGATTGTTGTCTTGGAGAGCTACAAAATAGAATTTGGGGGTGACCACACCAGCTTTTAAGTGAGAAAGGGAATCCAGGAAAAGAGAAAGTAATAGCAAAGAAGCCCAAAAATCAACATAAAAACCCTGTGTAAATATCTGACTAACTCCTGAGCTGCTCATGAACACAGCAGAAACCAAGCAACAAAGCTGAGAATTAAAAAAAAACAAAAAAAAGTGGAGCAAGACACAGAAGCGACCTTAATGTCCAGCAGCAGATGAATGAATAAAGATGTGGTATGTATTCACAATGGAATACTACTCAGCCATACAAAGTATGAAATTATGTCATTTGTAGCAACATGGATGGACCTAGAAATTATCATACTAAGTGAAGCAAACTGAACAGAGAATGGAAATACCAAATGATATCACTTATATGTGGGATCTAAAAAATATGATACTAATGAACTTATTTACAAAATAGAAATATACTCACAGACAAAGAAAAGCTGTGGTACATATACACAATGGAGTATTACTTAGCCATTAAAAAGAATACATTTGAATCAGTTCTAATGAGATGGATGAAACTGGAGCCGATTATACAGAGTGAAGTAAGCCAGAAAGAAAAACACCAATACAGTATACTAACACATATATATGGAATTTAGAAAGATGGTAACGATAACCCTGTATGCGAGACAGCAAAAGAGACACAGATGTATAGAACGGACTTTTGGACTCTGTGGGAGAGGGAGAGGGTGGGATGATTTGGGAGAATGGCATTGAAACATGTATACTACTGTGTAAGAAACGAATCACCAGTCTAATTTCGATACAGGATACAGGATGCTTGGGGCTGGTGCACGGGGATGATCCAGAGACATGATATGGGGTGGGAGGTGGGAGGGGGGTTCAGGATTGGGAACTCATGTACACCCGTGGTGGATTCATGTCAATGTATGGCAAAACCAATACAGTACTGTAAAGTAAAATAAAGTAAAAATAAAAAAAAAGAAAGAAAACAAACTTACGGTTATCAAAGAAGAAGGGGAGAGAGGGATAAATTAGGAGTGTGGGATTAAAATATACACACTATTATATTTAGGACAGATAACCAACAAGGACCTACTGTATATCAAAGTGACTACACTCAATATCTTGCAGTTACCTATAATGGTAGAAAATGTAAAAAAAAAAAAAAAAAGAATATATATGTGTATAACTGAATCACTTTGCTGTACACCTGAAACTAACACAAAGTTGTAAATCACTTATATTTCATTAAAAAAAATTTTTTTTAATGGGCAGAAGACCTGAATAGAGATTTCTCCAAAGAAGATATACAGATGGCCAAGAGGCACATGAACATATTCAACATTGCTAATAATCCGAGCAATGCAAATCAAAACCAGATGTGATATTACCTCACACCTGACAGAATGGCTATCATCAAAAAGACCACAAACAACAAATGTTGACGAGAATATGGAGATAAAAGGAACACTATTATTGGGAATGCAATTTTGTGCACCCACTGTGGAAAACAGTACATAGGTTGCTCAAAAAACTAAAAATAAACTTATCATATGATCCAGCAATTCCAGTCCTGGGTGTATATCCAAACAAAGTGAAAATATTAATTTGAAAAGATACATGTACCATGATGTTCACAGTGGCACTGTTTACAATAGCCAAAATACGGAAGTAACCTAAATGTCCATCAAGAGATCAGTGGATAAAGATGACATGGTATATATACAATGGAGCACTATTTAGCCATAGAAAGAGTGAAATTTTGTCATTTTTAACATGGACAGATCTGTACAGTATTATGCTTAGTAAAATAAGTCAGACAGAGAAAGTAACATACTGTATGCTATTACCTCTGTGTGAAATCTGAAAAATGAAACAAACAAATGAATATAATTAAACAGAAAGAGAGTTACAGATATAGACTTGCAGGTATAGAGAATAATATGCATAGTGGTTATGCATAGGTAAACAGAAGAGGGAGGGGCAAGATAAAGGTAAGGGATTAAGGGGTACAACTACTACATATAAAATAAATAAGCTACAACGATATATTGTAGTGCACAGTGAAAATGGCCACTATTTTATAACTTTAAATGGAGTGTAATTTACAAAAAATATTGTTGTCCAATTGAAAAATCCAGTCCTTTTTGTTTTAAGTGCTCAGAAGGGCAGGCAGCAAGATGGTCTTAGCCTCTGAATAATTGGCTATAAAAGAAGCCATAATTTTCTAATTCAACCAAATATCACAATTTTGCCCCAAGTGGATGTATCTTGATTTGTTAAAAAACAAACTTGACTCTACTAAAAAATGTTAAATCACTTTGTTGTACAACTGAAACTAATATTATAAATTATCTATACCCAATAAAACACAAATAAGTAAATGAAAAAAAATTAAGTAGATATTATTGCAAGTGGTCAGTTTTGTTATAAAATGTATATAATATTATAATAGTAATGTCAGTGTTAATAATTAGTTGCTTTAGTTCACTTGCTTATATAGTTTAAATTATTTTGTTAATTAAAGTTTATGGTAGACTTTTGGATCACAGCCATTCTGACTGGCTTGAAATGGTACCTCATTGTGGTTTTGTACAAGCAATAAATGCTGGAGAGTGTGTGGAGAAAAGGGAACCCTCTTACACTGTTGGTGGGAATGCAAACTAGTACAGCCACTATGGAGAACAGTGTGGAGATTCTTTAAAAAACTGGAAATAGAACTGCCTTATGACCCACCAATCCCACTGTGGGGCATACACACTGAGGAAACCAGAATTGAAAGAGACACATGTACCTCAATGTTCATTGCAGCACTGTTTATAATAGCCAGGACATGGAAGCAACCTAGATGTCCATCAGCAGATGAATGGATAAGAAAGCTGTGGTACATACACACAATGGAGTATTACTCAGCCATTAAAAAGAATACATTTGAATCAGTTCTAATGAGGTAGATGAAATTGGAGCCGATTATACAGAGTGAAGTAAGCCAGAAAGAAAAACACCAATACAGTATACTAACACATATATATGGAATTTAGAAAGATGGTAACGATAACCCTGTATGCGAGACAGCAAAAGAGACACAGATGTATAGAACAGTCTTTTGGACTCTGTGGGAGAGGGAGAGGGTGGGATGATTTGGAAGAATGACATTGAAACATGTATAATATTATATATGAAATGAATCACCAGTCCAGGTTTGATGCAGGATACAGGATGCTTGGGGCTGGTGCACTGGGATGACCCAGAGGGATGGTGTGGGGAGAGAGGAGGGAGGGGGGTTCAGGATGGGGAACATGTGTACACCCATGGCGGATTCATGTTGAAGTATGGCAAAACCAATACAATATTGTAAAGTAATTAGCCTCCAATTAAAATAAATAAATTTCAATAATAAAAAATAAATAAAAATAAAATAAAGTTTATGGTATACTTAATATAGGACTTCCCACGGGGCTCAGATGGTAAAGTGCCTGCCTGCAATGCGGGAGGCCTGGGTTTGATCCCTGGGTTGGGAAGATCCCCTGGAGAAGGAAATGGCCACCCACGTCAACACTCTTGCTTGGAAAATTCCATGGACAGAGGAGCCTGGTAGGCGACAATCCATGTGGTTGCAAAGAGTCAAACACGACTGAGTGACTTCACTTTCATACTTAATATATGAGCAACATTTCTTTATATAAAAAATAGTTAGCTTACATTATACAATTATAATTATATAATATAAATTGCCTACAAAATTTTGAACAGTTTCTTATTTCTATTGATCAGAGAGTGCAAATGCAAATATGAAGTTTATCTGAATCACAACTGATTCCAAGTAGATTTCTGCCAAAGAATATTATTTTTACAGTGACTTGTGATCCACCAAAATCTATTATTTGGATAATTATTACAAAAAACTTTTATCTTCAGTTGTTTAACTTTCTAATTGAACTTACAATAACATGTATAATAATATCAAATGTTTTACTTTTGGCAGAGTAACCTTTTAAAAGCTTTACCTTTGATTTCAAAAGTTGTTAAAAACCAAATGATTAGTACTGATTTAATACTGGCATCCACTGGATCATGGAAAAAACAAGAGAGTTCCAGAAAAACATCTATTTCTGCTTTATTGACTATGCCAAAGCCTTTGACTGTGTGGATCACAATAAACTGTGGAAAATTCTGAAAGAGATGGGAATACCAGACCACCTAACCTGCCTCTTGAGAAATCTGTATGCAGATCAGGAAGCAGCAGTTAGAACTGGACATGGAACAACAGACTGGTTCCAAATAGGAAAAGGAGTACGTCAAGGCTGTATATTGTCACCCTGCTTATTTAACTTCTCTGCAGAGTACCTCATGAGAAACGCTGGACTGGAAGAAACACAAGTTGGAATCAAGATTGCCGGGAGAAATATCAATAACCTCAGATATGCAGATGACACCATCCTTATGGCAGAAAGTGAAGAGGAGCTAAAAAGCCTCTTGATGAAAGTGAAAGAGGAGAGTGAAAAAGTTGGCTTAAAGCTCAACATTCAGAAAACGAAGATCATGGCATCTGGTCCCATCACTTCATGGCAAATAGATGGGGAAACAGTGTCAGACTTTATTTTGGGGGGCTCCAAAATCACTGCAGATGTTGACTGCAGTCATGAAATTAAAAGACGCTTACTCCTTGGAAGGAAAGTTATGACCAGCCTAGATAGCATATTCAAAAGCAGAGACATTACTTTGCCAACAAAGGTCTGTCTAGTCAAGGTTTTTTTTTTAAGTAAATTCAAGTTGGAATTTTTGAAGACTCTCTATGGAACCAATGGGCTGAAGAATCTAGTGAAATCACAATCTGAATTTCTCCAAAGACCCTCAAAACTTAAATATTAATACTGATAACTTTTATCTGAGACGTGTTTGATAAGTCTGAAAATACGTTATTGAGAATACAGTACTGTACCAAAGAGAAATGCCTCAGAGGCTAAGAGGTTATTTTTTTTTCCTTCTGTTTTAAACAATATGTTAGGGACTGGTTGTACAAAACTTGGAAACAGATCTGGAAAAAGCTTGGAAATACAGGAAGAAAAAGGATGGTGGTGATTATATGGTGGTAGTTATGGTTTCTCTACTTAGTTATGTATGGATGTGAGAGTTGGACCATAAAGAAGGCGAGTACCAAAAAAATGGTGGTGCTGGAGAATACTCTTGAGAGTCCCTTGGACAACAAGGAGATGAAACCAGTCAATCCTAAAGGAAATCAACTCTGAATATTCATTGGAAGGACTGATGCTGAAGCTACAATACTTTGGCCACCTGATGCAAATTGCTGACTCATTGGAAAAGACCCTGATGCTGGGAAAGATTGAGGACAGGGGGAGGAGTGGGCAACAGAGGATGAGATGTTTGGATTGCATCATTGACTCAATGGACATGAGTTTGAGCAAACTCTGGGAGATAGTGTAGGACAGGGAAGGCCGGTATGCTGCAGTTGATAGGGTTGCATATAGTCAGACATGACTTAGTGACTAGACAACAACTTCATATCATGCAGAAAGGCAGATCATATGTAGATACTCTTCCCCATCTCTAAGCCTTGTTTTCCTCATCAGAAACAAGAGGAGAGTATTCTGCAAATAGAGTGATGTATAGCTGCAATAAAGTATCCTAAATGCTGAATGCCAAGATCATTAAAAATTTTGTGCAGAAACTAACAAACAAAAACAAGATCAATGCTACATCAAGAAAGAGGCCAAAAAATTAGCCATAAACCAGGTAGGATGCCCTGTGAGTAGCCAACTGTGCCTACTTTTGTAAAGTATCCTTTCGAGAAATCTCTCTTGGCTTTTTCTCTATGATCTATAGTCTTTAAATCTTGGTGCTTTTTTTCCATAATTTCCTCTCATGCCGCCAAGGTGACACATCAGGAACATGTCTCACAGGACAATATCAAAAGACAGCAGGTCTGAACTCTCTCTGTCCTAATATTTAGGGAGAAAAGGCCCATCCCTTCTTAAATTTCACAGTTAGACCTCCCTCAAGAGCCAAGATTTGGGAGTGGATCAAAGACAGAGAAGGAAAGGCTCTAAGCATAAAAGACAGATTAAGTCAGCAGGTCAAGAAATTCTATGTGAGAATTTAAGACCAAAGGGGCTCCAAACAAGATTTTGGGGATGAATCCTGCTTTAATAACAGAGTACCATGTCTTGCAAACTCCCTCCTGTACATCTTTCTCATGAAACTACAGCAGCTAGAGTCTCAGGGTAACACTCAAACCCCCCATCTTCAGCCACAAAGCCCATTGTACCTTATCATGGCTGAAAAATGGCACAAATGGTATAAATTTAAATCCAGGACTCTGAAGTCAGAGTATCATATGATAGAGAAAGAATCAAATGATGAGTTTCTTCCTAGTCTCAGAGGAAGAGCAGGCCCTAGGTCATACTTTAGTAAAGAATCTGCCACCCATGGAGCTTTGAAGTTGGCTCAGTGGGTAAAGAATCTCTCTGCAATGAAGGAGATACAGGAGACTTGGGTTTGATCCTTAGGTTGGGGAGATCCCCTGGAGGAGGGAATGGCAACCCTCTCCAGTATTCTTCCCAGGCGAATCCCATGGACAGAGTAGCCTGGTGGGCTATAGTCCATAGAGTTCTGAAGCAACTGAGTGCGCATGAAATACCTTGTATATTATCCTATTTTTCTCTTATATGGTCATTCTACCTCTTATAATCCTTCAGGAACCTCATTCCATCATAATGCCTTAAGACATTATGATACTGTGAGCTCCCAACTTGGCCTGCCCTACTTTTCAAAAGTCTGCAAGTTGCTAATTTTCTATCTCCTACCTCCACCCAAAACCCTCATGTCTTCTGTACAGCTGCTCAGACACGGGTATGAAGGAAAAGAGATGATTAAACCAATTCACAGAAAGATTTGAATGACTGATCTTTCACACACCCCCAGATATTTGCATTTTTGGAAGAGGAAGCTTGTTAACTCAAATAAATCTATCATCAGTGAAATTTTTAAATGACTTATCAAAGAGAAGAGAAAAAATAAATCAGGCTTTGACAGAAAAGGCAAGAGGAGGAGAAATGAATCTCAGTTTTGGTCTTACTATGGTCTCACAAAACTCCTCATCATGCCAAGGTTAATAACAGTGCAGCAATATAATTGCAGATGAAAATGTATGCATACACACACACGTGTATATGTGTGTGTATTTGTGTGTGTGTGAGGGAAACAAGTTTATGATAGGGACAGCAGTCGTGAATTACTTGTAGATTGAGACCTGGCAACCACTGATGTCTGATGGTGGTTAAAAATAATTCTAGCATTCACACAAAAGGTCCTAAGTATGAAGGAGATGTTTGTTTTGGATTGGCTATAATGGCATCAGTCAGTAAGAGACTGACTGCACTGGGAAACATTTAGAATGACTACTGGTTAACCTTTGCTGAGCAACAAACACCCCAAAATATAGAAACTTAAAGCAATAATCATTTATCATCTCATGATTCTGTGAGTCAGCAATTTAGGATGGGCTCAGCTGGAAGGTTCTTACACTGGCTTTGCCTGGACTTTCCTATGGGACAGCTGTTACAGGGGCTGAATGGCCTCACTAAATATGGCTTGCAGTACATCAGTTTTTGGTTAGATGTCTCAACTCTCTTCCACATGTCTTCTCCATTAGGCTGACTTAGACCCAGTCACATGAAAATAGCACTCCAAGAAGGCAAAATGAAAGCTTCAGAGCTGTCTGTGCCTAAGGCTCAGAAGACACACCATGTCACTCGCTCACTTCCATCATTGACCAAAGCAAGTAACAAGCCCAGCCAGAATCTAGGGCTAAGGAAATAGCCCCACTTTCTGAAAAGGACCACTGCAAAGAGCTACTTTTTAATCAACTTATCAAGTCTTATGAGTAGCACAAAAGATTTTAAATAATTTTCTATCTGAGGCATTTTCTTTTTTCTTCCACTCTCTCCCTACTTAAGTCCAATGAGACTATTATTTTTGTTTTGGAGAGAAATCATACTGGGAGGGCTCATGTTCCATTTATAAAACAAGGCCTATGAGAACAGAGATATTAAGCTGCTGATTATTCCATTTTAGGAAAAGTAAACAAAGGTAGACCTTACAGTTTCTAGAACATTTCAAGAATGACATGTACTCTTTTTCTTTTTCCCAGTAAATGGCCTCTAGTGGCACTGTTTGGAAGAATTAGAACCCTAGAAAATTCACTGTATAGGTTCTCAAGTTTTTATTTTGAACTCTTAGAGCAGATGTGCTAAGATATTTAATTCACACATTTCCCAAATATTGACTTTTTTAAAGGGTGTGTTTAGCTTTTATCCCTTGAGACTTAGATTTATGTTTCCTGCCACTCATAATAAGAACTTGAAAGCTATTTTTTTTTTTCTGATTGAACATCTTATTTCCACTTTTTAGGCTAAAAGGAAAACCATTTAAGGAGACTATTTTCTTAGTTTGTAATAAGAACATTTATGACAGGTATTGATTTCTTGTGGTAAGTAAGCGTCTGGTCATGGTTTATGACAGAATGGAACAGGTGCTATTATATTTGGAGAAGCTGATATGGGTGTCTTAATATTGAGCTCTGTAAGTCACATAGCCTGTAAAGTAAGATGATCAAGGATTCTTTCTGAACCAGCTTGGCACTAGAGCCAAGCCAGCAATTTTGAAGAAGAACAAATACCTATTTTGAATGTCACCTTCCAAACAATGGAGAAAGTAGGTGTGATGGCAACAAGGTGCATGGTAAGGAAACAGAGGGAAGGAGCAACCTCTGGGCACAAGAGGGTCCTTGTACTTTCAAACTCTCTGATCTTGAACTCCAGTCTCCATCTCCATCTGTTTTTGTACTTTCTAAAATTTAATGTCTTTGGAGTAAGAGCTCTGATGGAAGATCTGATGGCAGTTTCTATTCCCCATAAGGTAAGATGTGATTATAATTTAGTCTTCAAGGAATCTTTCACTCTGTTTTGCTTCCATCTGAATTTTCATGCCTTGTCTTGTTTTTGCTCATTTCTATTTCAGCATTTTAGAACAATTGAACATACTTAATTTTGCAAAAAAGAAAAATAAACATTGTTTCTATGACTTGATTGGATTATAAAGGAAATCAGCCTGGCCACCTGTTTTAGATCACTGATTCTTCCTGCAAGGATAACAAACATATAATGTACCATTTGTAAGCCATATCTCAATGAAACAAAACCAAGGCAAGAAGAGTTTTCTACATTACATTTGATTTTTTTCTTACACAATTTAGCCCATTTGACAGAAACCACAAGCTCAAGAAATGTGAGTTCCTGCTGCCGTTAAATGTATCTGTTTCTAATGTATGTTGCTACTAAGATAATTATATTGTCCAATGAAATTTCTATGACTCATTAGATATTATATACTCTAAAAAACTCTTTGTCAGGAGTGTGACTCTTTATAACTCAGATAAGCTATTAAGCAATTCATAGATGTCATTTTTTTGAGGAGAAGTCCTGAAAAGTATTGCAGCAAACAATGAGATTAAGTATATGCCATATAAAAACTGTTTTATCATGATTTTAAGTTCTTTTTTTACCTATTTCCCACTATGGATGATAATGACACACACATTCACCTCCTTTACTTTCTTTTCTTCATTTTTAAATTGCTATGGCTATGTAACTATTACAGCTAATCCTTTGGCATATTATGATTATATCTCCTTTCATATAAATTGGATTTTTTCCAGCTTTATTAAGGTATGATTGACAAATTAAAAGCTGTAAATACTTGAGGTATAATATGTGGTGTTTTAAGTGACTGTGGTTGTAAAATGCAACTTTCAGTTAAAAATGAGTAAGTTCTAGTGGTCTAATATACAGTATGGTAACTACAGTTAATGTATTGTATACTTGAAATTTGCTGAGAGTAGATCTTAAGTGTCCTCACCACATACGGACCTAGAGTGGTAACTATGTGAAATGATATGTTAACTAGCTTGATTGTGGTAATCATTATACAAGAAATTTTCCCTCCCCTGCTTCTATCCCTAATTTACTTTTTCTTCTAGTCTCTGTTCTATTTTTCATATTCAGTATGTACTAAATCCAGTGTTCATTTTTTTTATCCTTGTGTTATTTGACTTCTAAGCAGCAGTTGATATCACTGATCACATCTTTTTGGAAATTCATTTTCTTGGTTTCTCCTGGACTTTAATTCTTAGACTCCTTCACTAACTCAAGTATTTCTGCTTAAACCCTACTTGAACTTCCCAAGTTCAGTCCTGGAATTCCTTTCTTGTCTATCTATCTCCACTTTCTCTACATAGTCTTACTCATATTCATGATATTAAGTGCCAACTATGCTCTGTCTTTGAAATTTTTACTGCCAGTCTTCATATAATTCAGGAGTTAGATTGGAATAGCCAATTATCTACACACAATTTCCATTAGGATGTCTAATAGCAATCTTAAACCTCACAAGATCAAAACAGAACTATTGACTTTGACTCCAACCTCTTCCTCAGTCTGCTTTTCCCAATTCAAAACAGTATCACCATTCTCCCAATTTTCTCAAACCAAAAATCTAGGTACCATTATTTCCCATCTCAAATTAATCCAATAGCAAACCCCACTTATTTTATCTCCAATATGTATTCAGAACCCATCCAGTCTTCTCATCTCAACCCTTCTTCCCAAGTCCTATCTACTATCCCTCGTCTAAACTTCCACGTTAGCATTTCCCCCATATTCCATTACTTAATATGGTTTTTGTTGTTTATATTTTAACTTACTACTAGAGAAGTTTTTAAATGTATACAAAACTATGGAAAATAGCATAATGAATCGATCCCTAATGAAAGCTTCACCTAGTTTCAAGTTAACATCCTGCTAGTTTTGTTTCATCTATCATCCACCATTTCTCCTCCTCCAATCAATGAGATACTTTAGATGAAAGCATGGACATCATTTGATTTCACTATAAATAATCCAGCATTAGTAGCAGAAAGTGACTTATGTTGTTAATATAACATCACTAGACAACCAACCAAAAAAAAAATTAAAACTCCAATAATTGTGTTACATCATCTGATATTCAGTCCACTTTAAAATTTTCCTAGATTTTAGGAAAATTTTCAGCAAGGCTGAAAGACTTTTGGACTAATAAGCTCAATAGAAAAAATATGACAAAAAGCACAAAGTTTTTAAGCCACAAAATGTCAAAAATGCCTTCTTATGGTTGTTCCATTGAATAAGACTCCAAACAAGGTCTACACTGCATATGCCTTTTTTAATCTGTAAAATCCTTGTTTATTTCATGTCATCCATTTGTCCAAGAAAGCAGTTTACACATTCTCAATTGGCTGGTTGCATCTTCATAGTTCTTTAAACATATTTGCCTCTCCACATTTTTCCTTGGATTGTTAGACCTAGAGAGTTGATTATTTTCAGGTCCAATTTTATTTTGTTAAAGATAATTTCACTTTGTAAGTGACATGTTATGTGCTTCCAATTGCACCATACCAGGAGTATCTAACATCTGGTTGTCCCACGTTAAGTGAATGAGATTAATCTATGGGCTCAGGTGATGTCAGACTGGCCCATTCATTATGTAATTCTCAAATAACTTTTTGCTCTACTGTTCTAGAAACCATGGTGACCGCTGTCTAGACCCATTATTTCAATATAGGTCACAAAAGGTGATTTTAAAAAATTATGTCCTTCTGCCTACATACACTGGCTGAAACTTATAAAGAACATACTATCAGCAACTATTTTCTTACCCTGAAGCCCACTTTATACAGGAAAGACAGAATTTATGTTACATCTCTGCCCTTAATTTACCAGTTTTCAGGGTAATGAGCCAGTGCTTTGGAAACTTACAAAAATTTTAAAATTACTGTTTAGTTCTGTTTTTATTGTCATTATGAATTTGCAAGTATTTGATGGGTATGAGTCCACAAAATAGTCTTCAAATTATTCACCCCATTACAAAGATATTCTTAATGATATTTTCACTATGCTGCAGTCAGTGTGATCTTTGAAAAACCCAAATCACATCACACCTTCTGTCACTTAATACCTTCCAATGTCTCTTCATTACATTAGAATATTCCCTAAATCTTTTACTCTAGAGATGTCTTCATAACCTGACCCTGCCTACTTCTCTGATTTCAATCTACACACATCTCCTCCTTCACCATCAATGCTATTCTGTTTATCAAATGCCTGCCGTCCAGGGACAGTGCACTGTCTATCCCCTCTGTCAGAAGTGCTGCTACTCCTGGTCTTTGCACGTGTCCTTCTACAGCTAGTCAGTTATTTTACACCAAATCTCCCACCAGGTTTTTAGTCTTAGTTTTTAATCTTACTAATTTATTACTTTATTGTGTTTGTTTTTATTTTACTCTCTCCTCTGAAATATATGTCCTATTGAGAACAAAGATCTTGCCTATCTGGTCCATCACTGAATCTTCAGTGCCTAAAAGAAGATCAGCACTAGCAGACTTTCACTGCTTCTGTGAATAACTGAATAAGTGTATGAAAGGCTCACCCAATTTAAGACTGAATCTCCCAAGAGAAGAGTGCCCTTGAGATAAACAAATACACTACAGACTTCTTGGTGGAAGATATAGCTCTCATATTGCTGAGAAGACTGTAGTTGCTCTCACCCAAGGATGGCAAGTTTCAACTTACAAATAAATAAAGGAGAAAAAAAATCCTTTGAGCAATTTTTCATTGAAACAAAAATTAAAAATCAACACAATTTATTTTAAAATCTTTGTTAGTTTTTCACAGCAAAAGTATGATCTTCAGTTAATAGTAGTAGGATTTAAGTTTTCAGTTCAAAATTTGTTTCATATTGATAGCAGTGTCATACAACTTATCAAAATATTAATAATATTATATGGGGGCAGGAGGAGAAGGGGACGACCGAGGATGAGATGGCTGGATGGCATTATGGACTCAATGGACGTGAGTTTGAGTGAACTCCGGGAGATGGTGATGGACAGGAAGGCCTGACGTGCTGTGATTCATGGGGTCGCAAAGAGTTGGACACGACTGAGAGACTGAAGTGAACTGAACTGAACTGACATTGTGGAGTAACACACACAAATATTCTTTGAAATTGTACACATATTTAATTTCTGATTTCAAAATATAACTAAAAATGTTATGGTAACCTATAATCTATAATATTTTTTAAAATTAAAAGCATATGAAATGATTTTTATTGTTTTAATTAAAAATATGAACATAAACATTAACCTTTATTTTAAATATTAAGTATATTTTAATTAAAAAAGTATTTGTGTTTTCTACTGAAACAACTATTGAAATATAATTTTGCCCAGTTATTTATTTTTGAGGAAGCAATAGATTCTAAATATTAACAACTTATTTTCATTAAAATACACCAAAGCAAAGTGAAAAAGTTATAATTTGGAAGAAGATTTTACAATACAACTAACTAATAAAAGACTAGACTAGTATCCCAAACATATATTAAAAAATCAACTTTTTAAGGTAAAATGGGCAGTGAGGTATATTAGGAGCAGATTTTTTCACAGAGAAGAAAACATGAACAGTAAACCAGCACATAAATACCTGTTGACTCTCAGTAGCAACCACAGGAACATAAGTTAAGACCACAATGATCACAATGTGGATGCACTCTATTGGCAAAATATTAGAAATTTGATGATACCAAGTATTAGTGAATATATAAATCAAACAGAATGCATAATCAGCTGTTCATGAGTATGTAAAATGATACACCAATTGTGAAAGACAACCAGATATTATCTTAAAAGGTTGAAAATGTTCATACACCCTTCCACAAACATCCCATTCCTAGTTGAATACCTTACAGAACCTCTTGATGATCAATATGAGACATGTAAAAGAATAATCAGAGCAACTTGTAATTTTTTTAAAAAGCAGATTCAAACCATAAATGCCCAGTAAAAAGAAAACATATATTTGAAACATACATACATACATACCTACACACACACACACATGAATAAAAGAATTATGTCTATTTGTGATAACATGGATAAATCTCAGAGCTTAGGGATAAATCTTCATACTTAAGGAAAATCTCAGGTCTCAAAAGACTATAGAAAGCATGTATACTTTTAAAGTTTAAAGCAAGCAAAAACAAACAATATATTGCTTATGAGTATGCAGAGTAAAATGAATTTTAAACAAAGGAATTCAGGATTATGGTTACTTCTGAGTGATTGACAAGACAACATAGGATATAGGTAGTTTCAATTACATTAATAATATTCTAAGAAGGGTGATGAATTCATAGCCACCATTTTATTATCTTACTTTAAATTTATGATGTTATGTTCTGCTGCTAACATGGATGACTGACTGGGTTGATTAGGACCAACTTTTCAGTTGAGAAAAACTACAGAAGGTGTCTATAATGTGCATACCATCCAATCTAAGTTATTGGACAGCTATAAAGAAGGTGAGAATTTTCAGGCCATAGCCTGAAAAATAGTGAAACTAAGAGAAGTATTTACATATTTAGAATATCACTTACTTGCTGGGTGATTCTGGATTCTACAAAAAGCGGTGAATGAAAAGGTGAAAAGCTGAGCACAGTTTTTATTAGTCTGTGGAACTAGGGGGAAAAAAAAAGAAAGTGAGACTCAAGGAGAAGAAATGTCACAGGTTAATATTCCCTATTTCAAAATCAGATTCTGAGGAGTACACTCTGCAGTTTATAATGAATAGCAAATAGAATAGCTCTCAGAAGGACTGAAGCACATCTTTAAATTATCTCAAATCAGTTCATATGGCTTCCTTCTACCCTAGCTGCCTACCAGAAAATATATTATTTCTGGAGGAAAATACTATCAGACATAATTTTAAATTATGTCTGTAATTTTTTACATGCAACTTTCGGCCCTTAGTAAAAAAATAGTGAGACTTACAAGTACACAGAATTGATAAAAAATTAAAGGAGACATAAATATTAGAACTAGAGACCCAAAAGATAAAGATACTTAAAATTTTAAGGCACATACTTAATAAAAACACAAAACTATGCTTAATATGATCACAAAATTAAATTACAAGTAGAGAATTTAAAAAGAAAACAAAACCAAAATAATAAATAAATAGTATATAGCTAAGGAACAAAAAAACTGAAATTAAGAACTCATGGAGTGAGTGTAAAAGCATATTGGACTCAGAAGAAGAAGAAAGTGGAAGGTAGGACTGATAAAAATCTAGCCTGAAATATGAAGAGGAAAAATATGGAAAACATAAGAAACAAACAAACAAAACCCACCACACTGCCTGAATAGGAGCACTGGTAAGATTAACAGTGATTTCTCAACAGAGATAATGAAAGACGAAAGATAGTGGAATAGCATTAATGTCTTCAAAGTAAACAGTGACGATGCCTTGTAACCTAGAATTCTGAATCAACAAATATAACCTTTAAAAGTGAAAGAGATATAAAGAAATTTTAAACAAGCAGAAGCTCAGGTTTTATAATCAAACTTATACTAAAGAAAATATTAAAGAGTAAGAAGACAAATTATTCAGAATGAAAATAAAGTTCTACAAGAATAAAAGAACAAAGAAGAGGATAAATATGTGGTAAAAATACAATGAATGTTGACTACATAATACAATAATAATACAATATCATGTGAGATTTAATATATAAGTTAAAACCAGTCAATAATAGCACAAAATCTGTGGGTAGCTGGGTGAAAATAATTAAATTGTTCTTTGATCTTTGTATTTTTCTGGAAGATGGTAAATTTATAATTTTATGAAACATTAAAAAATCACAGACATATGCCATAATCTATGGTAACTACCAAAAGAATAGTAAAGTAATGTATAATTATAAGAAAGGAGTTTTAGCATCATTTCAATATATTTTGGAGGGATTGGGGGCAGGAGGAAAAGGGGATGACAGAGGATGAGATGGCTGGATGGCATCACTGACTTGATGGATGTGAGTCTGAGTAAACTCTGGGAGATGGTGATGGACAGGGAGGCCTGGCGTGCTGCGATTCATGGGGTTGCAGAGAGTCGGACACAACTGAGCGACTGAACTGAACTGAACTGGTGAGAAAGGACCCTAACAGAAACAGAAACACACACAAAATCAGGAATAAAACTATAAGTAAGAATAAAATAAATCATAAAACAGGAGAGATAAATAGAAAATGAATATTTAGATGACAAATTTAAACTCTAGTACAAAAAATATGTAATAAATATTTTGTTTAAAAATAGCAATGATCAACTTGGATAAAAGTAAATAAATACTTCTTATAAAAGACATAAATATAAGACTACACAAAGGTTTAACAAAACAAAAAATTATAAAAATTACCAAAATAACATCTATTATGGCGTGATATGATAAATTTGCTTTAAAGCAATAAATAATATTAGAAATAAAAATGAATTTTTCATAATGAAAAGTCAATACACTAGGAAGATATAATAATGACAGAGCCTCAGTATCTATGAAACAAAAACTGACAGGAGTAAAAACGAATAAAATTGCTAAACTTCTGGAAAGACTGACAAAGAACAAAAGAAGGGATAAATAGCTAATTCAGGAATAAAAATGATAGAGGACACTCAGATTACTTACGATACTGGATTTGAAAATATAAAGTGGGGACAAGAGGAAACAGAATATCTGAATAGTCATGTAAGCTATTAAAAGAATTGATTTCATTTCAATTCTTTAAAGAAATGGTAAAAGAACTTGTGAAAGGATTAGTGGAAATCTCCTAACAAAGAAAACCCCCAGTCCACATGATCTCATTGACAGATTCTACCAAACATTTACAGAACATGATTTTGTCCAAACTCTTCCAGGTAATAGAAAAATAGGTAACATGTTCCAACTCATTCTATGACACCAGTACCTTCAAAGAATTAGTTTATTTCTATAATTAAAATTATACACACACACACACACACACACACACACACTGATGTAGGTAAAAGACATTTCTAGAAGGAGTCACAAGAAACTACAAACAAGTAGTTCGCCTTCAAGAGAAGAGCTGGAACACAGTGTAGGAGACAGATTTACTCTTCGTTATATACTTCTTGGTAATATTTGAATGTACATGTATAGATGCATATGTTTATAACAGACACATTTAATTTTCAAAAATCAAAGGATAAAAAAATGAAAGAAGGGGATTGCCAGTTTTCAGACTAGGACACAAGCAGCTTGGAAGTCACTACTTCATCCTAACAACAAACAAAAAGCTGAAAAGTCAACGGCTCTCTCAGATCTGTAAGAGAAGAGAGGTCATAGGCCAAATCTCTGCCTCTGAAATTGAAGACTGGCAAGGCAAATTCAGAGAATCATAATTTACTGGATTAGAAACCTCCACAGGAGCTAGAACTGGGGTAGGGAAACCTCAACTGCAATTCAACAATTTCTGGAGGCTCAGAGAGGACAACTCTGAGAGTTAAAAAAACAAACAAAAAAACCCAGTTAGGATATCACAGCATTCCGCCCTTCTTTACAAACTTTACCCTTGAAAGAAACTCTTCAACCAGAGCCTAATCTGCTGAGATTTTTTCAGACCATGATGCTGGGGAAGATTGAAGGCAAAAGGAGAAGGGGGAGGTAGAGGATAAGATGGTTACACCACTGACCCAATGGACATGAATTTGAGCAAATTCTGGAAGATAGTGGAGGAGAGAAGAGCCTAGTGTGCTGTGGTCCATGGGATCCCACAGAGTCGGAGGCAACTTAGCAACTGAAGAAGAACAACTAACTTGAAGGAAAGAAGATACCCCTCTGGCCCACATTAGCCATCCTGTTCCACCTAACAGGGTGAAGTGACTGAGAAATATGTGTGAATTTCATAGTCTGGAGGCATATTCTCCCTGAAAGAGTGACCTCTTATCATGCGATGACAGAGTTCTTCCCGTCACCCCACACCTCACCACCACATTTCAGTTCAGTTGCTCAGTCGTGTCCGACTCTTTGCGACCCCATGAATCACAGCACATCAGGCCTCCCTGTCCATCACCAACTCCCTGAGTTCACTCAGACTCATGTCCATTGAGTCAGTGATGCCATCCAGCCATCTCATCCTCTGTCGTCCCCTTATCCCCCTGCCCCTAATCCCTCCCAGCATCAGAGTCTTTTCCAATGAGTCAACTCTTCGCATGAGGTGGCCAAAGTACTGGAGTTTCAGCTGTAGCATCATTCCTTCCAAAGAAATCCCAGGGCTGATCTCCTTCAGAATGGACTGGTTGGATCTCCTTGCAGTCCAAGGGACTCTCAAGAGTCTTCTCCAACACCACAGTTCAAACGGATCAATTCTTCGGCGCTCAGCCTTCTTCACAGTCCAACTCTCACATCCATACATGACCACAGGAAAAACTGTAGCCTTGACTAGACGGACCTTAGTCGGCAAAGTAATGTCTCTGCTTTTGAATATGCTATCTAGGTTGGTCATAACTTTTCTTCCAAGGAGTAAGTGTCTTTTAATTTCATGGCTGCAGTCACCATCTGCAGTGATTTTGGAGCCCCCCAAAATATAGTCTGACAGTTTCCACTGTTTCCCCATCTATTTCCCATGAAGTGATGGGACCTGATGCCATGATCTTCGTTTTCTGAATGTTGAGCTTTAAGCCAACTTTTTCACTCTCCTCTTTCACTTTCATCAAGAGGCTTTTTACTTCCTCTTCACTTTCTGCCATGAGGGTGGTGTCATCTGCATATCTGAGGTTATTGATATTTCTCCCGGCAATCTTGATTCCAGCTTGTGTTTCTTCCAGTGCAGCGTTTCTCATGATGTACTCTGCATATAAGTTAATTACTAAGGCCTATTTGCAACAGTAAAGTATGGACTTTGAGTGATAGGGACGTGTCACTATAGGTTCGTTCATCGGTTGTAACAAATGTCGGGGTTGTTGATAGTGGAGGAGGCTATGTATGTGTGGGAACAGGGAGTATATGGAAGGTCTCTCTACCTTCTCCTCAATTTTGCTATGAACCTAAAACTTCTCTAAAAAGCAAATCTATTAAAAACAAAGTAAAAACGGGCCCTGTTGGCCTTTTTACCTACCTTCAGTTATGTAAAAATTTGAGAGACTGACATGACTATGGACTCTGCTGGAGGGAGAGGGTTCCTGGACACTAGAAAGAGGGTGGCTATAGTGAACTGGTTGGTAGCCTCAGCTGTAATCTTGAAAATGGAAAAGGCCAGGGGAATATAAACTATCCACAAACCTCAAGGCCAGATTAGAGACTTGACACGTGGCCACGCTAAATGTTCCTGTGACCTACTACTTGATGTGTGCTATGGTGACAAAGCCTCTCAATGCACCAGTCTGCACATTGGTTGATGTTAAATTCTCACCTGCTCATTAAACAGAAGCTTAAGAAATTGCTGAAGCTTGTCCTGTGTCATCATACAATGAATCTGGCTTATATCCCTGATCAATACAATGGTGTGTTAACTCCCTCATGATTCAGATGGGAGAAAAATAGAAATGAAGATCAATGAATTGTTTTTATAAGCACCATTTTGAACTCAATCATTTTGTGCTTCCAAGATGTTGCCTCAGAGTGACTAATTCACAGAGCTGGTTTCATCACCTCTTCTATCTCCATTGCTAATGCTGTTTTTGGCAACTGACCAATTGTTTGGCATTCAGCTGCATTGACAGCTGATAAAAGTAATAAAAATGTGTTGGTTGAATGATAACAAGTGTCACTGGATTTAGATTTTGAACTAAAGAAATAGGGGAGGTTAACAGTCTGGAAATGAGGGATGTGGAGGGGGAGGGAAGGCACAGGGCATCAAAATGAGTAACAGACTTTAGGAGGAGGGGACAGAATATCACATATATGACAAAAGCAATATTGAGAATGCAGCAAAAACTCAGGAGGAGCGGTGTGTAAGGGGGTAGACTCATAGAAGTCCAAAGGGATGTTTCAAATTGTTACATATTAAAACATTCATTTTGAGCTTCAGGTCTATAACCTCAGATTTTGTATAAAAATCATTGCTACCCAGTGCAAAAGCATAAAATGAATGTGAACAGGGTACATGAGACTTCCTTTAGCAGATATCTTACAAAAAGAGTGGGCTAAAAAATAAATGATGGGTAAGAGCAAACACGTGAGCATTCAATATCAACTAACTTCAGGCTATTTAGTAGGGAGATGAGACAAGTAGGGCCAAGCATCACTTCATGGCAAATAGATGGCTGCTTTATTTTTCTGGGCTCCATAATCACTGCAGATGGTGATTGCAGCCATGAAATTAAAAGACACTTACTCCATGGAAGGAAAATTATGACCAACCTAGACAGCATATTAAAAAGCAGAGACATTACTCTGTCAACAAAAGTCTTTCTAGTCAAGGCTATGGTTTTTCCAGTGGTTATGTATGGGTGTGAGAGTTGGATTATAAAGAAAGCTGAATGCTGAAGAATTGATACTTTTGAACTGTGATGTTGGAGAAGACTCCTGAGAGTCCCTTAGACTGCAAGGAGATCCAATCAGTCCATTCTGAAGGAGATCAACCCTGGGTGTTCATTGGAAGGACTGATGTTGAAGCTGAAACTCCAATACTTTGGCCACCTGATGCAAAGGGCTGACTTATTTGAAAAGACCCTGATGCTGGGAAAGATTGAGGGCAGGAGGAGAAGGGGATGACAGAGGATGAGATGATTGGATGGCATCACTGACTCAATGGACATGGGTTTGGGTTCACTCCGGGAGTTGGTGGTGGACAGGGAGGCCTGGCGTGCTGTGGTTCATGGGGTCACAAAGAGTTGGACATGACTGAGCGACTGAATTGACTGATCATTGTTTTGAAGCTGCCAGAATTACTAATTCTGAGTCCATCAAGAAAAATAAACAAATTCTATATACCATAACCTATTAAAAGCAATAACATGAAATTCATTTTAGAAATATTTCCACTTTCAGAATAATTCAAATATGGAAGGCTTGTCACTGTAGACCCACTCTTTCTAAAAAAGAAAAACAAAGATAGCTACATGTATCGAATACCTATTTTGTGCCAAGTAACTCATACATTAATGCTAATCCCCATTAATTTTGCAATGTGTTTATTATTATCCTCTTTAAAGATAAACAGAGGTTCAGAGAAGCTGTAGCTTCTCTATAGCTTGTGAATGACCAAGATAGAATTCAGTCTTAGGGCTATTTGACTCCCTGATCATGCAGCCTTTCAACTAGAATATCCCTAAAGAGTTCTCAGGGCTGAAATCTTCCAGTAAGTGATCCAAAAATAAGTGTAGATTGTGGACAGCACATTTTCTTTGTCTTCCATGTGAGTATATGTGAGTGAGCAGTGAGAGTGGTCTCTCATGTCAGCCCACCTGAGTGGGGCTGCCTATCATGCTTTATGCCAATGTGATCTGGTACAGTAACTGTTTCAAATCCCAGCGTCTCCCTCTACTACCACAATCTGTACAATAACACCCATCTTATAGAGACTGGAAGAGATTCTCCATGTGACATACTAATTGGCACCATTAAAACAGCATATTAGAAAGCAGAGACTTTACCAACAAAGGTCTGTCTAGTCAAAGCTATGGCTTATCCAGTAGTCATGTATGGATGTGAAAGTTGGACTATAAAGAAAGCTTAGCACTGAAGAATTGATGCTTTTGAACTGTGGTGTTGGAGAAGATGCTTGAGAGTCCCTTGAACTACAAGGAGATCCAACCAGTCCATCCTAAAGGAAATCAGTCCTAAATATACATTGGGAGGACTGATGCTGAAGCTGAAACTCCAATACTTTGGCCACTTGATGTGAAGAACTGACTCTTTGGAAAAGACCCTGGTGCTGGGAAAGATTGAAGGCAGGAGGAGAAGGGGACGACAGAGGATGAGAAGATTAGATGGCACCACCAACTCAATGGACAGGAGTTTGAGTAGGCTCTGGGAGTTGGTGTTGGGCAGGGAAGGCTGGTGTGCTGCAGTCCATGGGGTTGCAAAGACTCATGACTGAGCAACTGAACTGAACTGAAGATTTTAATAAGCCTTAGCTAATAATACTTTACTATCGAACACACATAGTTGAATACCTGTTTCCTTCTGGACAATTCTCTTAATCAAACAGGGATGATTAAAGCCTCCAGCCCTTAAGTAGCTGAGAAGGTAATGGAGAAGAAATGCAAACAAATAAAAAAATTTATTAAAAGAGGTATAATAAATGTTTATACATATGAGAGAGAGAAAGACTCAAAACATATTTTGTTTTTTGTATTTACCCAAGAAGGCCTTCCAGAGAAGAATGCCTTTTCATCTTGGAAAGTGACATGTGGTATCTAAATAAAGCAGCCCTTTTAGGGCATATGTGCTGTTGTCTGCTTCAAATACATTTTTTTCTGGGAATGGTTCTCATATGGGTGAAGTCACTGCTTCTATTAAAATCCCTCAAAGTCCTCTTCCCATTATCATGGAGCACTGAAACACATTTTTTGCTATCTGGCTACTTATTTTCAGGGAACAAAACGTCAGGAGATGATTAGCTGCAACTCCTGTATTTCCCAGTTATAGTTCTTGGGAATCTGCAGCAGAAGCAGAGTCAGGGTTTATTTCTCAATTCACGCAGAAGCAAGAGGAATGGTGGGAAAGGACTGCGTACAGCCTGGAGCCCTACTTTCACAGAAAAGCAGATGCTGCTTGTTCATGGTCACAGTAAAGTGATAAGCATAAGCTTCTGAGATGAGCAGCCATCACTCTCAACCTGAGGAGCAGGTGGCCAGCTATCCAGGAGCTGGTCCTATCACATACGTTCTCCGTCACTCAGGGCAGCCCTGGTTAGAGAGGGCTGATGGACTGACCGACCCTGGCCCTAGAATGCACCGTTTGCACTGAGTATCTACTCTGCCTTTCTGCATTGATCAAAATCACTAAATATTGCCCCCCCCTAAATCCCCTTTGAGACAAATCTCAAAGCAAGGAAAAGGAACTTACAACGCTAGAGTGCGGTCAGAGACCAGAAGGAAGGGCACCTTCCTTAGTGGGGGCTGTGTAGCCCATTTAACCTTAAATAAAATGTCCTCATAGAGGCCAAATGAAAACACTATGTCAGCAGGGTCATATTACTGCAAAGGCTACCACTACTCACATTTTAAAAGAGAAATTTACAAAAGAAATCTGAACTTCAGATTCAATTTCATAACTAGTTTCAATATCCATAACCTGCGTACTTAAGCAGTTCCCGTACCTTCAAACATCTATTGAATTGGATTCTTTTTACATATATTTTACAACATTCATACATATACTTTTTTCTGGTTAAAATAGTAGCAAATATTCATTGTTCAAAAATTGAAAAATAGAGAAAATGTATAAAGAAGAAAAAGTCATCCACAATTCCACTCCCCAGAGAGAATCATACTTAAGAGTTGTGGCCTTAGAAATTTTGAAAAATGATTTCAAAAAGTCAATTTATTTAAAGAAATCATAGTATGGTTTGATTTTCTGCTTCACTTCCACTGGAATAAAAATAAAACAAGAATTTCCCAAAATCTATAACACTTAGGGGAAGAAAGGAATGAAAATTAACAAACATCAGACTTCAATGAATATATGAAAACTCCCTATTTATGTTTTCCTTCCATTTTTCCACCACTTGAAGGCCCAAATGCTTCCTGGTTGATTGTTCGAATTAACTAGCCAGAGAACAAGTGGGAGCTAACTGAGTGGCAGACACATTTCTTTCCTGTGTCCAAAATGGGCTTTTCTTTTTTAAGTGTCTATACCAGCTGACTTTATTTTTTTAATATAAATTTATTTATTTAATTGGAGGCGAATTACTTTTTTAAAAGGCCATCTTTTAGTATCTAGTAACTGTAGGAACTATACAAACTGGAAGAAATCAGATCAGTTTCCCCTCAAAAGAAAAAAAAAAGGACAAGATGAGAATAGATTTTTCATTATCTTTGAGAAACAACTGTGAGAAAAGGCTGCAAGGAAATATCACAGAAAATGTCCTTTTCCTTGCTTTAGGAATAGGCTATGTTTGTACATCGTCGCATGGACTTAGTTCTTTGCCTGTATTGTTCTAAGGTATGTTTATAGGTAGTCTCTTATGGTTCACCAAATATCTAAAGTTAAAACCCCAAATTCTGGGCCCTGTGCTTTTTGAGGTAGGAGTGTTCCAGTGTGTATCTGAAAAGTTCTATTCCATTCTGAAAGAGCTTCCTGACCAGGAAACCACAACAACTCAGGTGTTAGACGGTTTGAGGTATAGAGACGGCACGGCACGCAGGGCAAAAAGAGCCCGGCAGAGTTGGGTTCAAATTCTGTACTTCTATTCGTTAACTTTTAGAAAATTATTAAACTCTGAGTGTTTTTCTTTACATATATAGCAAGTATAATATTACTACTTTCACAGAGTGTGGTGAGAATTAGAAATAACACACAGTGGTTAATGAAGCAGATATTCAACAAGGAAAAAATATATTAGCATCACTTATGTAGACATTTACAGTCAGAGAAAACGCTGATCATTGTCTGCGGAGGAAAGGACGTTACTGTAATAGAAAATCTCTAACAAAATATCTTTTCCTGTGAATCCTCCCTTATCTCTCATCTCTTCCTGAAACCATTAATGAGGTTTCTGCTGGTCTATTGGGGGGCTCAGTGACCCATAGAAGGATGCCAGTGATAAAGAGGGTAACCCTGTGAGCAGAATCAGAGCCTGAGAAGAATGAAGGGGCCATGCATGGGGGGTCAGTGCTGATAAATGTCTTTGGGGAAAGAAAAAGTTCCATGACATAGTATGCCCAGGAAATGCTAAGGTCTACAGGTTTGTCTTCTGTTCATCTATTCAGAGCCTTTAATACACTAAATAAATTTAAACTTTCTAGTAGTCTTGGCCATGGGACTCTTTAATAAAAAATATTCTCTTATAACCACTTATCTGTGATGATGGAACCAGTTTTTATTTGTAGATTTATTTACAGATCTATCATGAACTGATACTTTTGCAAAAGTGAATTAGCAAAAAATTGAAATAATAAGACAAAGACTTCAATTCATACCTCCAATATTTATGAGAGTCTAGATACATAGATGGTGATTGCAGTCATGAAATTAAAAGACGCTTACTCCTTGGAAGAAAAGTTATGACCAACCTAGATAGCATATTCAAAAGCAGAGACATTACTTTGCTGACTAAGGTCTGTCTAGCCAAGGCTATGGTTTTTCCTGTGGTCATGTATGGATGTGAGAGTTGGACTATGAAGAAGGATGAGCGCCGAAGAATTGATGCTTTTGAACTGTGGTGTTAGAGAAGACTCTTGAGAGTCCCTTGGACTACAAGGAGATGCAACCAGTCCATTCTGAAGGAGATCAGGCCTGGGATTTCTTTGGAAGGAATGATGCTAAAGCTGAAATTCCAGTACTTTGGCCACCTCATGAGAAGAGTTGACTCATTGGAAAAGACTCTGATGCTGGGAGGGATTGGGGGCAGGAGGAGAAGGGGACGACAGAGGATGAGATGGCTGGATGGCATCACTGACTCGATGGAAATGGGTCTGAGTGAACTCTGGGAGTTGGTGGTGATGGACAGGGAGGCCTGGCGTGCTGCAATTCATGGGGTCACAAAGAGTCAGACACGACTGAGCAACTGAACTGAACTGAACTGAGATACATAGAATTACTCTGTCAAATTGTACTGAATGTTTTTAAATGCCCATTCTTTGGGCATTTGAACTTGTCAGGACCAAAATTGAACCGTCTGCACTTGGGGACGGAACCATACTTTGAGAAAGCCTCTTACAGGTCACACCCAGCCCCCTTGGTTTACAGGTGTGGAAACTGAGGCACAGAGAGACAAAATGACCAATCTGAGGACATACAACTATGGAGAGAATAGCCAATACTACCCCGGCACTCCAGGCTAAAATAAGAGTGCTCTCTAATATTCTCTGTGTTTTGATAATAATCTCCGGAAGACAAGGACCAAATGTGTCTCGACATTTTATCAATACTTATTAGTATGATGCTTGACTGTGGAAGATTCTTAAATATTAAATGAAAACATAAGTAGATGTCCAAATGAATGTTCAAACCACGAACTTTAGTAACTGCTTGACTTTAAATTCACTGACTACTTTAATGTTACTATTTCTCTACACAGGTTTATCAGTACACGGTGAGCCTCTTGCGTCAAGGCATGTGGAATGGTACCTTCGTTCATAGCTTTTATATACCTGTTATAAGACAGTTTTAGGTGGAGAAAAATGTTCAGCTGAAATCCAAACATGTAAAGTTAGCAAAAAGCATATGGAAGGGAGGGTGATCTAGGAGGTAGATCATAGCCACAACTACTGTGTTTGTACTTTTTGAGGCCTTTGAAATCAAATCAGTATTAGGGAAACTTAATTAAACTCTTTCCCCTCCTCCGACCTGAAACCAGGTGGCTGCTTTCAGATAAGAGCAACAGACAGAAACAGTTCCATCAAAGGGAGAGCTGCTTTCCAAGAGTTCAAAGCCTTGTCCAAGGAATAATTAACACTTTTTTCATAAGCTGAAAAGGAACTCACTCATTGCCCCTCCCCCAAATTAGCCTATTTATGAGACTAGTTAGCCAAGGGGGGAAAAGTTAGATATTAGCCTAACAAATACAAATATTTCTATGAGTTTTATTACTCAATAAGAACATGAGGGATTTTTGTGTTAAAGAACAGAAGATTACATAGAAATTCTTCTAAATACCACACTTCTCTCTGCTTTTAGCATCAGCAAACTGTTCAGTCACTAAGTCGTCTCTGACTCCTTGTGACCCCACGAACTGCAGCACACCAAGATCTCCTGTCCTTCACTATCTCCTGGAGTTTGTGCAAATTCATGTCCGTTGAGTTGGTGATGCTATCCAGCCATCTCATCCTCTGCCACCCTCTTCTCCTTTTGCCTTCAATCCTTCCTAGCATCAGGGTGTTTTCCAATGAGTCAGCTCTTTGCATCAGGTGGCCAAAGTATTGAGCTTCAGCTTCAGCATCAGTCCTTCCAATGAATATTCAGGGTTGATTTCCTTTAGGGTTGACTGGTTGGATCTCCTTGCAGTCCAAGGGACTCTCCTGCTAAACACTGACTTTCCTTATAGGCCCACTCCTTTTCCAAATGCAAAACAGACAGTTCTCCTGAGTTCATTCATCTCTGACACGATAGATGGCAAATTCTTCTGAAATATGGAAACCCTCATGTCAGTGAGGAAAGATCTCTTTTGCTTAGTTACGCAGTTTATAAAATTGCAGGGAACAGTTCTTCCTTTTCCAAGTATATTTTTAGCTAAAGATAAACGTTATCACTGTGGACTTGCTGTTAAGGGTTGATGCCTTAGCATATCCTTTCTCAAGCACTGTTTTCCTCTCTTCTGGTTTTTCTCTCCCTGTCTCTTCTCCATTCCAGTCCCTACCCTGAGGCCCAGGGGCTCAGAAAAAATACTGTTAAGATGATAACAACTAATTCCAAGTAGATTGCCAAAAACTATATGAATATCCACTCTTGGAGGGTGTTTTGCAGATGAAGCTATTAATATTATACTATAAGACTTAGATAAAACTTCCGCTTAATATTTTCTACTGTTAAAATTTTAGGCTCAGTGGTTTCTGAAGTCCCCCCCCGCCAACTCTAAAATATGACAACTCAGTGGGGTATGTTACACCCACTTATTCATAAGTCAAGTTTTCTGGAAACAGTATCAAATGCAAACTTTGGCAGAAATTGACTGTGAGTGCTAAAATAACTGTCATTTTCACCAAGTCTCTAGTTTCCATCTAGGTAATTTGGTTCCTTAAGTCTTTTCCCCTCAATTACCACAAAATTCTTTAAAATGTACTTATATTTTTTTAATCATTGTGTGTGCTAGGCACTCAACTTAGTTTAATTCCCCCAGTTCTATGGGAGAAGTATTCTACAATAAATAAACTGATGCTCAGACAGGTGTTCTAATTTTACAAGGTCATTTAGCGGTAATTTAACCAAGATGACATCTACTTTGTACTGACAGAACTTAGATTCAAAATCAATAAGCATACTGAAATATAACATCAATACTTTTTAAAATTATAAAGTAAGTACATGGTCATTGCAGAAATTTGGGAAAATTACTTAAAAGAAGAAAATAAAATTTAAATCACTCTAGCAAGCCAGAGAAAATTTCTACTACATTAAAATGTATTTCTTTCCAGATATAAACATATAAATAGGGTTTTTATGTTGTTGTCTAAGTTCAGTCGATCATCTTTCCCCTACAAACTGTGCTTCCTGAGTTGGCTTATTTTTTACTATCATATTAGAAAGAGAAAACTGCAAAAAAATAAAATGGAGAAAACAAAGATGGAAAAATTGAAAGAAGAATAAATATCAGCATGATATTAAAGGATTAGAAGAAAGGGAAAGTGGGAGAAAGAAGCTGATCACTGCACAGAAAAGACACCTTCATGTGTATTGATGTCTTGAAGGTATCAAGAAGAGATTAAATTCTGTTTTTTGTAAAAGGAGAGAAATACGTATAATTTTTTTAAAAAACATCACGGAGCAGAGGGGGAAGGGGAGAATGAGGTGAATTGTGAAATTAGGATTGACATATATACACTCTCATGTATAAAATAGGTAGTTAGTGGAAGGCTACTGCATAGAACAGAGAGCTCAGCTCAGTGCTCTGAGATGACCTGGGGGTGAGAGGAAGGGGTGTGGGAGGAGGTTCAAGAGGAAAGGGATACATGCATACATGTAGCTGATTCACTCTGCTGTACTGTAGAAACTAATATGTGCTTAGTCAGTCAGTTGTGTCCGACTCTTGCAACCCCATAGATTGTAGCCTGCCAGGCTCCTCTGTCCATGGGATTGTCCAGGCAAGAATAGTGGACTGGATTGCTGTTTCCTTCTCCAGGGGATCTTCCCAACCCAGGAATCGAACCTAGGTCTCCTGCATTGCAGGCAGATTCTTTACTGACTGAGCTATGAGGGAAGCCTAAAACAACATTGTAAACCAATTATACTTCAATTAAAAAAAGTAAAAAAAAAAAAAAAAGAACTAACATTTAGGGGAAACATCATCATTTTGAGGTTCAGCATAAGGAAATCTGAAACATTTTTTCTCTTGGTCCACCTCATCTTCTAAAAAAGTGACAGTTTTCCCTACAGCCTTGTGCAGGGTCTTTATTTTAGAGAACTGAAGGTCTATTATTTCTTGTCACCTTAAATCCCACATCACTCATCTATAGCCTACACTAAGTCAGAGCTTAGGGAGCAAATTACAAAATAGCAAAATAGCTTAGGAAAACAGCAACTTCCGTTGTTGAAGGAAGAAGTGAAGGTGGGGATGTATGCTGTAACATACAATCTCTGGACATATCAAATTGATTCCACTAAACCATTTCTTTCTAATTCATGAGCCAGAAAAATAACACCTTTTACCATTATAAGTCTACTCTAAAGTGGTAGAAATATATACCAAATAGCCTGGGACCCCCATTTCTTCATTTCAATAGCTGATCTCTAACATCTCAATTTGAAGAATCTGGATGTTAATCTTTGTGAATTCCAGCACATCAGAAGGTTACTGATGTATCTGAACTACAGCACTGGAATTGAAATTTTCAATTCAATAATCAGCAAATCCTCTAGGACTGATCAAGTCTTCTGACTTGGAAGACCCTTATATAGGGGTTATACTTGGCTTTCCTGAAACCCTATGCCCAAAGGAAAGCTACAAATCCACAGCTGGGCTCATAAATGCCTTAGAGATATAGGCATACCTCATTTCTCATAAAAGATATGCTCTTAGAATTTAATCATAATTTGGAAACTATACAAAATCATATATGAGGCTTGTAAAAGGTAAATCACTTCTTGGTGTTATTAGTATTCCTATAAATAATTATTTCACAACAACAACAAATGCTTTTCTAATGCAAATAATCACTCATTATTTTCATTTATCCTTTAAAAATAAATTCAAATGTTTATATTCAGGGTTTGTTTAGTGGACACTTGACTTTCTTATCGGTCATATTTCAGCCAGCTCTTAGGAGCCAGTTGTATTCCAGTAAATGTTACTAAAAACATTTGCTTTTCGACATGCAGACTGTCCCCGTCACCATGTGTACAGCAGAAAGGCTAGTTGTAGGAACATGGTGTGTGTGTGCTCATGTGCCTAGTCGCTCAGTTGTGTCTGTCTCTTTGTGACCTCTTGGACTGTAGGCCACCAGGCTCTCTGGCCATGGGGATTCTCCAGGCAAGAATACTGGAGTAAGTTGCCATGCCCTCCTCCAGGGGATTTTCCCAACCCAGGGATTGAACCCAGATCTCCCTCGTTGCCCGTGGATTCTTTGCCATCTGAGTCATCAGGGAAAAACATGGGGATCACAAGCTATATCCAGAAAAGTGCTTCCTACTGCTCCAAGGTTTTGTTTTTCCCCCATTTGTGAAGGTTTCTCTCTTTAAGCTGAATCTCACCCTGTCAAATTACACAGAATCCTCTAAGGAACAGCAGATTCAAATCACGAACTTTAAATAACAGAGATGAAAGATAACTCTTAAAATGTGGAAGTTTAAATTCTGGCTGTTTAAAATTAGAAACTGAGGTCCAGGGAGATGAAGATAGTGTCCATTTTTATACCAGGAGTTATCAAAAGAGCCATGATAAAATCTAGGTCTTCTGATACTAAAATACATGCTCTTCCTAATATAAAATGCTGCCACATCTGCAGTACTTGAATCCTTTTAAATGGTATCTATTTCTAAGCCTAGTTTGTAAGTAACAAATATGATTAGAAAAAGATGACAGAGTCAAATACTAGCTCATATTTTTCCCTTTGAGTGTGTTTTCTAGGTTCATCTGAAATAAAACAGAAGGATATTTTTAAAAGCTTTCTCCTAGTCAAAAAACTGTGAATTCATTCTTTAAAATGATGTTCACATTCTATGTAGATTCCAAATACAGAGATAACTAAGATGGGGAAATTTCAAACATAAAGATCTTGCAATTGAGAATGCTTTTCAACCAATGACTTCCATCAGACTAGTGCTTCTGAGGTCTGGATCTAAGGGAATATTTTCAAAGATGAACATGAAACTGAAAGGCATTACAGCCTCCTATTATCTACCTGGAGCTTTAAAGTCATGAAAACCTTGTGTGCAGCTTTGAGAAACTGCCCTGGAACATGGAATACTGTCTCTTCTTCCCAGAGCTGAAGCTGGATTCTTCCAACCCCAGCTTTAGTATTTCTCTGGATGGCCAGTTAAATGAAACCATCCTTTCAGAAAGTCTGAATGGGTCCAAGAGCCTCCCCAACCACAAACTTCATGCATGCTAAGTCGCTTCAGTCATGTCTGACTCTTTGCAACCGCATGGACAGTAGTCCATCAGGCTCCTCTGTCCATGGAATTGTCCAGGTAAGAATACTGGAGTGGGTTGCCATGCCTTCTTCCAGGAGAGCTTTCTGACCCAGGGATTCAACCCATGTCTCTTATGTCTCCTGCATTGGCAGGTAGGTTCTTTACCACTAGCACCACTTCAAAAGCCTAACAACAAACTAGATAGAATGAAAGTAAGCTCCAGTGGTGAGTAGCATGTAAAGATTTGGTTCGCAAACTTGGCTGCTCATTGAAATAATCTGGAGAACTTTAAAGGTATGAGCTGCTTGCAAAGGCTGCAAATATTCAGTGGTGTTATGGAAATTTACATTAATATGTTTCAAAAATTTTGATCTATAGATTGAATTTCTGTTTGATTAATCGATTTGTAAAAACCTATGTCCCTTTTATGACTCCTTTTCTGCCTTTTAGGGTTGGAGTTGCATTAAGTTTAACCAGATCTTGATGAACAGATGTTACTTGATGATATTGAATGGATTTCCTCTACTATGTAATATTGCTCAACACTGTACATTGAGAAGCATTTTGGGAGCTTAAGAGGAAAAATAAAGCAAGTGCCCAATCCTCAGAGACTCTGAGTTAATAGATCTGAGGTTGAACCAGGGCTTAAATACTTTTTAAAAGCTTCCTGTAGTAGCTAGCCTTCTGGATGGTCCCCAGTGAATGTCACCTACCAGTCCTTGCCTCTTTATAAAGCATTCCTACATTGTGGCAAGGGCTGTTCTACATGACCAATAAAATAGTGCATAACTGATGACATAATTAGGTTATAGAAGACACTGCAGTTTCCATCTTAGTTGCTTTATCTCTCGCAGATTTTTGCTCTGGGGAAGCCGATCACCATGCCATCAGCAGCCCTGTGGAGAAGCCTATGTGGCAAGGAACTGAGGCCTCTTGCCACTAGCCACATGAGTGAGTCTGCAAACTGATTCTCCAGCCCTGTCTAGCCTTTCCCTGGTGGCTCAGATGGTAAAGAACCCACCTGCAATATAGGAGATCTGGGTTCGATCCCTGAGTTGGGAAGATCCCCTGGAGGAGGGCATGGCAATCTATTCCAGTGTTCTTGCCTGGAGAATTTCCTATGTTCAGAGCAACCTGGTGGGCTACAGTCCATGGGGTTGCAAAGAGCCGAACATGACTTAGAGATTAAAGCAGCACAGTCAAGACTATCAATGACTGAAATGGTCCACATCTTGACTGCAACCTCATGAGAGATCCTGAGCCAGACTCACCCACTTCAATGGCTCCCAGCCCCTTAAAAATTGTAAGAAAACAATTTCTTCTTCTTTTAAGGTGCTGCTGCTGCTGCTAAGTCACTTCAGTCGTGTCCAACTCTGTGCGACCCCAGAGACAGCAGCCCACCAGGCTCCCCCGTCCCTGGGATTCTCCAGGCAAGAACGCTGGAGTGGGTTGCCATTGCCTTCTCCAATGCATGAAAGTGAAAAGTGAAAGTGAAGTCGCTCAGTCGTGTCCGACTCCTAGCGACCCCATGGACTGCAGCCTAATTTGAGTAATTTGTCATACAGCAATAAATAGCTAATATACTCCTCAGATGCTTTAATTAGCAGAAAAGAAAAAGGAAAAAGACTGAAGTTTCTGGATAACTATTATTATTGGCATCTAATTTAGCTCTATTATGATAAGAAGATATATGTGAAAAATTTCATTAAAAACTTTATTGAGTTCTTTTATGGTCCCCAAACGATACAAAAGATACATCTTGTTGAAATTTCATGTGCACTTTAAAAGAATGTGTCTATTTTGCATTTGCTGTGTGTATTGTACTGTAAATATCAGTTAGATGATGCTAATTGACAGTATTTTCCAGATCTGTGTTTTTACTCTCTTTCTGCCTAGTTAATCTGTCAATTTCTGAGAGAGGACTATTAAATCCTCCAACGATGATACTGGGTTTATCTATCTTTTTAATTCTGTCAAATTTTGCTTCCTATATTTTGATGCTCTATTGTTAGATGCAAGAATATTTGTGATTGCTATATCCTATGAATTCACTATTTTTTCTTATTATATATCCAAATATCCTCCCTTGTCTCTGGTATTTTGACTTAAACAATCAGGCAGAATGGTAAGTATATTAGTAGGAATCCTGGCTTGAGTCTTGATCTCTCTCCAACTGCCTAGTATTGTCCATGTAGTACTTCAGATTTTCCTCCTTCTGATCATAGAGTAAGACTGTATTTCCCAGCTTACTTGAAATTACACAAGACCTATGATTTCCTTTGACTGATAAAATGTCAGCATTTGCCTTCAAATTATGTGAGTTGTCCTTCCCTGAACCCTGCCATACTCTAGAGAGTGAAGCCTCCATCAACCTGAGATACTCTACATCCAAAGACAAAAAGAAGCCACAGTGAGATGCTAGGAGGGGGCAAACCATGATAAAATCAAATCTCATACATGCCAGGTGGGTGACCTACAAACTGGAAAATAATTATACCACCGAGGATCTCCCACAGGAAGGAAAGTTCTGAGCCCCGTAGCAGGCTCCCCAACCTGGAGGTCTGGTGACAGAAGGAGCCCTCAGAGAATATGACTTTGAAGACAAGTGGGGTTTGAGCACAATAATTCTGCAGGGGGGTTGAGCACAGTAATTCTGCAGGGCGGGGGAAACAAACTCCACTCTCGGATGGCACACACAAGGTTTCACACACCAGGACTCAGGGAAAAAAGCAGTGACTTCAAAGAGACTGGGCCAGATGGCCTGAAAGTAATGGAGGGTCTCTTACAGATGCAGGGGATGGCTGTGGCTCACTGCAGAGACAAAGACACTGGTGGCAACAGTTCTGGGGAGTCCTCATTGGCCTCTTGAAGGTTGCCATTTTCTTACCAACACTTGGCACCACTCAACAGCCTGTAGTCTCCAGAGCTGGGATGCCTCAGGCCAATCAACAGGGCTGAAACACAGCCCCAACCATAAGCAGACAAGCTGCTTAAAGTCTTACTGAGCCCACAGCCCTCTAGACATGCCCCTTGATATGGCCCTGCCTCCTAGAAGGACAAAACTCAGCGCCACCCACCAGTGGGCAGGAACCAGTCCCTCCAACCAAGAAGCCTGCACAAACTTCTTAGCCTCACCCACCAGGTGGCAGACAGCAGAAGCAAGAAGAACTACAACCTTGCAGCCTGCAGAATGGAAATCACAATCACAGAAAGTTAGACAAAATGAGAGGCAGGAGGAATATGTCCCAAATAAAGGAACAACATAAAAGTCCAGAAGAACAACCAAGTGAAGTGAAGATATGCAATCTACCCCCCAAAAAAGACCATATATAACAAAAGTGAAAGTCACTCAGTTGCGTCCAATTGTTTGTGACCCCATGGACTCTACAGTCCATGGAATTCACCAGACCAGAATACTGAGGTGGGTAGCCTTTCCCTTCTCCAGGGGATCTCCCCAATCCAGGGATTAAACCCAGGTTTCCCACATTGTGGGTGGATTCTTTACTGGCTGAGCCACCAGGAAAGCCCAAGAACACTGGAGTGGCTAACCTATCCTTTCTCCAGTGAATCTTCCCAACCCAGGAAAATCAAACCAGGTTCTCCTGCACTGCAGCTGGATTCTTTACCAACTGAGCTATCAGGGAAGCCCGTATATAACAAAGACCACAGCTAACATCATACTGAACTGTGAAAGGCTGAAATTTTTACTCTAAATCGGGATTAAATTACTCAAAACAAGGATGCCCACTCTCAGCACTCTTATTCAACATAGTTCAGGAAGTTCCCATCAGAGCAATCAAAGAAAGATAAATAAATAAAAGGCATCCAAATTGTCAAGGAAAAAGTAAAATTATGATTTTTTTTTTACAGATAATACGGTCTTATATATACAAAATACTAATGACTCAAACAAAAAAACTGTTGAAACTAATTAACAAGTTAAATAAAGTTGCAGAATATAAATTAATATATAGAAATCAGTTGCATTTCTGTATGCTAATAATCAAATATCTTAAAAAGAAATGAAAAACAATGCCATTCATAGTAGCATCAAAACCAATAAAAGACTCATAAATAAATTTAACCAAAGAAGTAAAAGACCTATATAATGAAAACTACAAGACTTTGATGAAAGAAATTAAAGAAGATATAAACAAATTGAAAAATAGCTCTTGTTTATGGATAGAAGAATTAGTGTTATGAAAGAGTACATTTTACTCAAAGTCATCTACAGTTTCAATGCCATCTCTATCAGGATTCCAGTGACAATTTTACAGAAATAGAAAAAAACAATTTTAAAATTTGTAAGGCATCACAGAAGATCCCTCTGTATATTGTCACCCTGCTTATTTAACTTATATGCAGAGTACATCATGAGAAATGCTAGGCTGGATGAAGCACAAGCTGGAATCAAGATTGCCAGGAGAAATATCAATAACCTCAGATATGCAGATGACACCACCCTTATGGCAGAAAATGAAGAACTAAAGAGCCTTTTGATGAAAGTGAAAGATGAGGGTGAAAAAGTTGGCTTAAAGCTCAACATTCAGAAAACTAAGATCCTGGCATCCAGTCCCATCACTTCATGGCAAACAGATAGGGAAACAGTGAAAACAGTGGCTGACTTTATCTTTCTGGGCTCCAAAATCACTGCAGATGGTGACTGCAGACATGAAATTAAAAGATGTTTGCTCCTTGGAAGAAAAGCTATGACCAACCTAGACAGCATATTAAAAAGCAGAAACATTACTTTGTCAACAAAGGTCCATCTAGTCAAGACTATGGTTTTTCCAGTAGTCATGTACGGATATGAGAGTTGGACTATAAAGAAGGCTTAGTGCCGAAGAATTGATGCTTTTGAACTATGGCGTTGGAGAAGACTCTTGAGTGTCCCTTGGATTTCAAACTGTAGTAAAAGGCTATAGCAATTAAAACAGTATACTAACTTGGCATAAAAATAGAACTGTACAAAAATGGAACAAAATAGAGATAAAAAATAAGCCTGTGTATATGATCAACTAATAGTTAACAGCAGAGCCAAGAATACTCATTTGGGAAAGATTAGTCTCTTCAATAAGTGGTGTTAAAAAAACTGGATGCAGAAAAGTGAAATTGGACTCCTATATTACATTAGTCACAAAAATTAGTTCAAAATTGATTAGAGATTTCAACAAAATATCTGAAATTGTAAAAACCCCTAGAAGAAAGCATAGGGAAAAACCTTCATGTTGCTGTTCGCACTGATTTTTTTAGGATATGATGCCAAAAGCATGGTAACAAAATAAAAAATAAACAAATGGGAGACAATGAAACTATAAATCTTCTGCACAGCAAAAGAAACAACCAACCAATGAAAAGGTAACCTTTGGATGGAAGAAAATATCTGTAAACCATATATTGGATAAAGGATTAGTATCCAAAATATATAAAGAATGCATACAATTCAATAATAATAATCAATTAAAATGGACAGAAGAATGAATAGAAATTTTTCTAAAGAATACATACAAGTGGATAACAGGTACATAGATAATTCCCAGCATCACTAATCATCAGATAAATGCAAATCAAAACCACAATAAGATATCACCTAACACCCATTAGACTGACTATCATCAAGAAGACAAGATTTAACAAGTGAGGATGTGGAGAATTGTGCACTATTTATACATAAATATAAATTGGTTCAGCTACTATGGAGAAAAGAATGAAGGTTCTTTAAAATACTTAAAATGGAACTATTAATGCCTTTTGACTGGCAATCCCACTTATGAGTATATATCCAAAGGAAATGAAATCAGGATATTGAAAAGATATCTGCAGTCTCACAGCAGCATTATTCACAATAACCAAGACATAGAAACAACCTAAATCTCCATAAATCCATTGGATGAATAAGGAAGATATATCTCTGTATATACCTATGTATAGCTTCTGTATCTATCTTCCCATAAAATGAAATATTATCCAGCCATGAGAAAGAAATTCTCTTTCAGAAATTCTCTATCAGAAATTTCTGATAACACAGATTTTGAAAGCATTATGCTAAGTGAGATAAATCAGAGAGAACAATAAATACTCTATAATAGCATGTATATGTGTAACCTAAAAGCCAAACTTTTAGAAGCAGAGAGTAGAATAGTGGTTATTAGGGGTTGTGGATTACTCAGCTTGGGGAGATGTTCATTAAAAGGTACAAACTTCCAGTTAGAAGATCAATGAGTTCTGGAGATCTCTCTAATCTAGTGATTATAGTTAACAATATTGTATTATACACCTCAATGGTTTTAGATCTTAAATGGTCTCTCAAAAAAAAAGAAGTAACTATGCAACATGAGAAAGATATTAGTTAATGCTATGGTGGTATTCATATTGCAGTACATAAAGGTATCAAATCAATATATCATATATCTTATATTCACACAATTTTATATGTCAATTATGTCTCAATAAAAATAAAAGAAATGTTTTAAGATGATAGATTTTATATATGTAATCATTTTTCAAAGATTTGGTTGGTATGTTTCAGAGATTTTTTTTTTCCCTCAACACAAAACACAATATGAAACTAATTTAAAATACTCTGTGGAAGTGTTATATCTCTTTTAGAATTTGTCTAGCAGGTTTTCTGGGCCTTACCAGAAACCATTCATTAGCATGCGTGCTCACTGGGTCTGACTCTTTGCAACCCCATAGACTGTAGCCCACCAGGCTCTTCTGTCCATGAGATATTTCCAGGGAAGAATACTGGAATGGGTTGCCATTTCCTCCTCTAGGGGATCTTCCTGACCCAGGGATCAAACCAGTGTCTTCTGGTCTCCTGGATTAGCAGGTGGATTCTTTACCACTGAGCCACCTGGGAAGACCCACCAGAAACCACCCCTGCTCAAAATAATCTGTGGAGACATATATGCTGATATTCATAAACAAGAATGCCTATATAGCAAACTTTTTACTTTTTGAAAAGAGGAGAGTGATATAAAACATCTGGCCACACATTAGGAACATAGCTCAACCCCAGTGAGACCAAATCTATGATATAAACATATGTTTTACTACTCACACTTTTTAAACAACGTACAACCTTATGATGGGCATTTTCCAGGATTTCTATTTAGCAGAATTGGTCACCATGGTAACAATGTGAACGCAATGATTCCTATGCTTTCTCATGAAGGTTGAATGACCAAAGCAAGCCACTTGGGAGCTGAGGTTTTCAGTTCTAGCAACACATACTCCCCACAGAGTTCATAAAATTGCTTCTCAGTCAATCTGAATCAATTGACATGGTAGTCAAAATGGCTGGCTGATGTTGCTTAAAATCCTGATATTTCCAGCATCTTACCCACCAGAGTTGACCAATCTGACCTTATAGTTTTCAAAGCAGCAGAGCACTGGCTATGCCTACAAGTCTTACGTGGTGATTGGTTGCGAGCTAGATAATGGAAAAAGTCATGTAGTTGATTAAACAGGCATCTAGATAAAAACTAAACATGATTAAAAACATGTGGATAACAAATTCAGATCAGTTCAGTCCAGTTGCTCAGTTGCATCCAACTCATCGCAACCCCAAGGCCCACAGCGCTCCAGGCCTCCCTGTCCATCACCAACTCCCAGAGTCTACACAACTCATCTCCATTGAGTCGGTGATGCCATCCAACCATCTCATCCTCTGTCGTCCCCTTCTCCTCCTGCCCTCAATCTTTCCCAGCATCAGGGTCTTTTCCAATGAGTCAGCTCTTCACATCAGGTGGCTAAAGTATCAGAGTTTCAGCTTCAACATCAGTCCTTCAAACGAACACCAGGACTGATCTCCATTAGGATGGACTGGTTTGATCTCCTTGCAGTCCAAGGGACTCTCAAGAGTCTTCTCCAACACCACAGTTCAAAAGCATCAATTCTTCGGCACTAAGCCTTCTTTATAGTCCAACTCTCACATCCATACGTGACCACTGGAAAAACCATAGCCTTGACTAGATGGACCTCTGTTGGAATAGTAATGCCTCGGCTTTTTAACATGCTGTCTAGGTTGGTCATAACTTTTCTTACAAGGAGCAAACGTCTTTTCATTTCATGCTGCAGTCACCATCTACAGTGATTTTGGAGCCCAAAAAATAAAGCCAGCCCCTGTTTTTACTGTTTCCCCATCTATTTGCCATGAAGTGATGGGACCAGATGCCATGATCTTCGTTTTCTGAATGTTGAACTTTAAGCCAACTTTTTCACTCTCCTCTTTCACTTTCCTCAAGAGGCTCTTTAATTCTTTTTCACATTCTCCCATAAGGGTGTCATCTGCATATCTGAGGTTATTGATATTTCTCCTGGCAATCTTGATTCCAGCTTGTGTTTCTTCCAGTCCAGAGTTTCTCATGATGTACTCTGCATAGAAGTTAAATAAGCAGGATGACAATATACAGCCTTGATGTACTCCTTTTCCTATTTGGAACCAGTCTGTTGTTCCATGTCCAGTTCTAACCATTGCTTCCTGACCTGCATACAGATTTCTCAAGAGGCAGGTCAGGTGGTCTGGTATTCCCATCTCTTTCAGAATTTTCCATAGTTTATTGTGATCCACACAGTCAAAGGCTTTGGCATAGTCAGTAAAGCAAAAATAGATGATTTCTGGAACTCTTGTTTTTCCGATGATCCAATCGTCGTTGGCAATTTGATCTCTGATTCCTCTGCCTTTTCTAAAACCAGCTTGAACATCTGGAAGTTCACAGTTCACATGTTCCTGAAGCCTGGCTTGGAGAATTGTGAGCATTACTTTACTAGCATGTGAGATGAGTGCAATTGTGCGGTAGTCTGAGCATTCTTTGGCATTGCCTTTCTTTGGGATTGGAATGAAAACTGACCTTTTCCAGTCCTGTGGCCATTGCTGAATTTTCCAAATTTGCTGGCATATTGAGTGTAACACTTTCACAACATCATCTTCCAGAATTTGAAATAGCTCCGCTGGAATTCCATCACTTCCACTAGCTTTGTTTGTAGTGATGCCTCCCAAGGCCCACTTGATGTCACATTCCAGGATGTCTGGCTGTAGGTGAGTGATCATACCATCGTGATTATCTGGGTTGTGAAGATCTTTTTTGTACTGTTCTTCTGTGTGTTCTTGCCACCTCTTCTTAATATCTTCTGCTTCTGTCACATCCATACCAATAAAGATGGGCTTTATCGAGCCCATCTTTGCATGAAATGTTCCCTTGGTATCTCTAATTTTCTTGAGGAGATCTCTAGTCTTTCCCATTTTATCGTTTTCCTCTATTTCTTTGCACTGATCACTGAGGAAGTCTTTCTTATATCACCTGGCTATTCTTTGGAACTCTGCATTCAAATGGGTATATCTTTCCTTTCCTCCTTTGCTTTTCACTTCTCTTGTTTACATAGCTATTTGTAAGGCTTCATCGACAGCCATTTTGCTTTTTAGCATTTCTGTTCCATGGGGGTGATCTTGATCCCTGTCTCCTGTACAATGTCACAAACCTCCATCCATAGTTCTTCAGGCGCTCTGTCTATCAGATCTAGGCCCTTAAATCTATTTCTCACTTCCACTGTATAATCATAAGGGATTTGATTTAGGTCATCCATGAATGGTCTAGCGGTTTTCCCTACTTTCTTCAATTTGAGTCTGAATTTGGCAATAAGGAGTTCGTGATCTGAGCCACAGTCAGCTCCCGGTTTTGTTTTTGCTGACTGTATAGAGCTTCTCCATCTTTGGCTGCAAAGAATATAATCAATTTGATTTCGATGTTGTCCATCTGGTGATGTTGAATCTTCAGTTCAGTTCAGTTCAGTCACTCAGTCATGTCCGACTCTTTGCGACCTCATGAATCGCAGCATGCCAGGCCTCCCTGTCCATCACCACTCCCGGAGTTCACTCAGACTCATGTCCATTGAGCCAGTGATACCATCCAGCCATCTCATCCTCTGTCATCCCTTTTCCTCCTGCCCCTAATCGCTCCCAGCATGAGTCTTTTCCAGTGAGTCAACTCTTCACATCAGATGGCCAAAGTACTGGAGTTTCAGCTTTAGTATCATCCCTTCCAAAGAACACCCAGGACTGATCTCCTTTAGAATGGACTGGTTGGAATTCCTTGCAGTCCAAGGGACTCTCAAGAGTCTTCTCCAACATCGCAGTCCAAAAGCATCTATTCTTCAGTGCTCAGCTTTCTTCACAGTCCAACTCTCACATCCATACATGACTACTGGAAAAACCATAGCCTTGACTAGATGGACCTTCGTTGGCAAAGTAATGTCTCTGCTTTTGAATATGCTATCTAGATTGGTCATAACTTTGTTTCCAAGGAGTAAGCATCTTTTCATTTCATGGCTGCAATCACCATCTGCAGTTATTTAGGAGCCCCCCCAAAATAAAGCCTGACACTGTTTCCCCATCTATTTGCCATGAAGTGATGGGACCAGATGCCATGATCTTAGTTTTCTGAATGTTGAGCTTTAAGCCATCTTTTTCACTCTCCTCTTTCACTTTCTTCAAGAGGCTTTTTAGTTCCTCTTCACTTTTTGCCATACGGGTGGTTACAGAGATACAAATAAATCTTTCATTTATAGCAGTTTCAAAGTAGAATGATAACTGTTACTTTTCTTCTTTCACCTAAGCTGGCTCTAAAATTTACTCTGACGAAGAGAATAGAGATTTTTATGAGTGAAATTGGCTAATGTTAGCTGATCAGTGTGTATTAGTTTAATAAATGAATAGAAAACTAATGCCAGTCAGTATTTTTAACAGGGAATCCTCATAGAAAAATCAATAAAGAATATTAATTAAAATATGTTTATAATTTTCTAGTTTGTAAATATAATCACAATAATTTAATTTTCAGTCTAGTGAGACATTTTATAATTACTCCAGTTTTATAGATGAATAAATATAAGGTTAATAATGATTATGCAACTGAAATATACATAACAGGTAAGTGGCAGATTAAAATTAAGTTTAAGGCTTTCTAAAGGTACCACTCATATCTTTCATTAATATAATTCAATAAGGAACTCAAATATAGTAGATAAATTCAAAATGATGCTAAGGAAAACAGTGAGGTGAGTTTTATTTATTTTATTACTGTTTCTGTAGACTTTGGAGGAGTTTGAATAAATAAAGTCCCAAATGTCAAAAACAAAATTTTAATAATTTAAGAAGAAAAAATAGGAAACTATCTTTTACACAAGGATAGAAAAGAAGCCTTTAAGTAAAGCACACAAAAAAGAACAAACCACAAATAAAAGATTGGTAACTTTACTGTATTAAAATTAAAGTCATATCTACTACAAAGAATCAATGATGAAAAAACTCAAAAGGTGAGTCAAGAACCAAAAACTGTTATTTGCAATGTATATGACAAAAAAGAATTGTTACTCTGAATTTGTAGGGAAACTCTACAACTGAATAACCCTACAGAAGAATGAAGAAAGGAACAGGTATATGAAACTATGGTCAAGTTTGCTAGAAATGCAAGGTAAATAACACAAAGACATGCAGATTAAAACAATAAAATGCAGTTTTACATAGGCTATTTTGGAAGAGTTATAACACTTGGGAGGAGCACTGACCAACAGACAGTGGCTTTGAAGGCAGCCGATTCAAGACAATCTTTCAGAGAGACAGCCAAGAGAAATAGATGCACTCACTTCACTCCTTCACTTCCCTACCTCATTCTGATCTCCTGCTAGAGGTCCCTATTGGCTGAAACAAAACAGAAACTAGAGGGATATGAATATTTTGATATAGTCCATATGGCCAGAGTGCCAGCACAGGTAGGGGTGAGGCAAGGTAGTAAGTATATCTGGAAGGATAGATGAAAGATAGGTGACACAGAGCCTCTGATGTTGGGGTCCCCTGCACCAAATGACAAATGTCTTCAAATATTGCATTTAAAAAATGTACAATACACGTACCTGAGAAAACTAAATTTTTAAAATGGGGAATGGAGAACATCATTCTTATTTTTAAAAGTCTAGATTTAAACATTGTATTAAAATCCCTCTGTTGATTCAAATGCATACATTATTTTTCTCCTGGGAACAAGCTTTACAAAACAATCTATTGTCTAGATAGATTACAAAACTAGAGAGTTTTAGTCTAATGCTGATTCAAATAGTACATTTTGATGCTTTACAAAAAAGAGTCCTTGAGGGATAAATTTAAAAAAATAATTTCTGAGAAACAGTATAGAGTAGAGAACTATATTTATTCTCACTGTTCGACAAGATTTTTTTATGTTCTTTAAGGCATGACTTGGAGAAATTGCAGGTTCATTCCAGACTACTACAATAAAGTGAGTATTACGATAATGTAAATCACGAATTTTTTGATTTCCCAGTGCCTATAAAAGTTATGTAATAGCATTACGTCTAAAAAAATAATGTATAATACCTTAATCAAAAAAATGATGCTGTTAGAAAAATGGCAGTGATAGACTTGTTCTTCGTAGGGTTACTGCAAACCTTCAGTTTAAAAAAAATGCAATATCTGCAAAAAACAGTAAATTGAAGTATGCTTGTAACTTGTTTTTATTTTACAAAGTTTGCTTTTGGCCTTTGCTAGTAATAATCTAAAATGTGAGAGTTCATTTTACGCACTGGACTAGCTGTTTTAATTATACCCTATGGCGCTGAATGAGCATCTACATAGCCTAGTTCTCCCTGGATTCAGACAGAAGCATATAAATTGCAATCCAGTGAAAGTGTCTCCAACAGCTTTCAACTGAGTTTGAAAATGGTTTTGTTTACTATGTGAGCCAGGGTAGTATCTGTATTAGTGAAGGTAATCCAAACACAACAAACTTTTAGTTATTAGTAGTATAATGAAATTCAACAATTCACCCAACATATCCAACGCTTGAGCACCTTCTAAATGTTCTAGATGTTTGATTTACATCACTGAAGTACAGAGAACTATTTCTGTGCTACAGAAACTCATGTTCTAGCAATGGATACAAGCAATATGCAATATACATAATAAGTTTATAAACTGCATAGTATGTTAGAAAAGGATATATGCTGCAGAGAAAATAAAAAGTAGAGCAAGATAAGGGAGACTAGACTGTGGGGCTTATTGCAGAGTTAGGATCAGGATTAGGGTTAGCTTCATTGATAAGGCAATGTTTATATCAAGGTTTGGAATCAGCATGCGAGGTAACCAAGCATATAGCTGGAGGAAGATCTATATGCTCTCTTTGCTCAGAGAGAAAAACGTCATAGGTATGCGTATGTGTATATATATATATAAAAGAGTGTGTGTTCTGAAATTAAAAATGTAAAAAGAATTAGCTTAGTTGGTATACCACCTTTTTCCTTAATCTCTCCTTTATCACATCTAAAACACCATACTTTTTACCAAGAGTTCTGCTTCTCAGCTACGGTGGTGACAATAGAAGAATAGTCTCATAATTGTCCATTTACTTTACTTCTAATTATGTATGTAACACCAATTCTATTACCACCAATTATGGTAACTGAAAACAATTTAAAAAATCTGTGGTTGTTTCCATTTCCCTTATTTGTGTGTGTGTGACTTTTAGCATATCATATTTGCATACAAGGGCATATAGCCATTACATACTATATTTTCTCCCTTCTACTTACATTCACTATTAATTCTGTTCATTGTTGTTCAGTCACTAAGTCATATTTAACTCTTTGCAATCCTATGGACTGCAGCATGCCAGATTTCCTTTTTCTTTACTATTTCCTGGAGTTTGCTCAGATTCATGTCCATTGAGTCAGTGATGCCGTCCAACCATCTAATCCTCTGTTGCCCACTTCTCCTCTCGCCTTCAGTTTTTCTCAGCATCAGGGTCTTTTCCACTGAGTCAGTTCTTCATATCAGTGGCCAGAATATTGGTATTTCAGCTTCAGCACTGGTCTTCCCAATGAATATTGATTTCCTTTAGGATTGACTGGTTTGATCTCCTTGCTGTCCAAGGGACTCTCAGGAGTCTTCTGCACCACCACAATTTGAAGGCATCAGTTCTTCAGTGCTCTGCCTTCTTCATCCATACACGACTACTGGAATTAATTAATTCTATTAGTTATAGAATCATAACTATTAATTCTAAAAGCAAGTGTATATTTGGTGCTCACCACCAGTCATATTGACGTCTCTCTCTCCATGTGGATTTTCTGAAGTTTGCTATTTAACTCCTCAGGGAGCATGGCAAGAGCATACTTCCTGTATGCCAATAACACATGTAGTATTCTATACTTGCAAGTCAGCGTTGCTGGATATAAAGTCCTTTCCTATATACTAAGCCAATTTTCTCTGGTATAAAATTTTTGTTGTTCAGGCGCCAAGTTGTGTCTGACTCTTTGTGACCCCATGGACCGCAGCATGCAAGGCTTCCCTGTCCCTTACCTCCTGGAGTTTGACCAAGTTCACCCATTGAATTGGTGATGCCATCCAACCATCTCATCCCTTGTGGCCCTCTTCTCCTCCTGCCTTCAATTTTTCCCAGCACTGGTACTACTATCTAATAGTTTGAAGATAACCTAGTATTATTTCTTATTTACTGTTTTTGTCTAGACAACCAAATACTTTATTTTTAGGGTTGACATTAAAAAGTACCTTTCTGTTGATTGTTCTAGGTTGATATTCATAGGTACACACTACACTCTTTCAAATTATAGTTAAAGATATTTCATTTTTAATTCAGAAAAGCTTTCTTGAATTATAGTTTTTCACATTTTCCCCCTTGCTTTGGCGTTTTCTTCAGGAATGCATATTATGTGTCGGATTTTCTTTGTCTATCTTCAGTATTGGTTATTTTCTCTTGAATTCTTTTCACCCCATTTCCTTTTTATTTTTATTTATATTAAGACATTATTTACTGTCTGTATTCATCTTTCTCCACTGTATTTTTAGTCCAGTCTTAATTTCTAAAATTATTTCCCCCTTAGTTCTAATTCTTATTTTAGTTTTGTCTTCCCACTTCTAAGTTTTTCTACTTCCTATTTACATTGCTCTTTAAATCATATATTTATATTTTTGTTTTGAAACAGTAAGTTACAGTTTAAATTTTCTTATGGGATGCCTATCTGGTATGCTTTGGTTATCTATAAGGATGTTATTTTTCTCTATATTCTTTTCTATAGTAATTTTGTACGGGATTTGTTCCTAATACAGTAGATGCTGGTCAACTCTATTTGCAGCTAGTTTTCTTGGACTTGCAGAAGGCATAATTAAGGATCATTTTTTCTTTTCTAGTCTAACAAGTCCCCTGAGTCCTCTATTGTTTTCACATAGTGTGCAAGAATTTGGCGACTTGCTCTCTGAAGCTTTCCAGCTCTGTTTCCCTCTCAATTTTTATCTTGATCTTCTCAGTCTTTTGTCTCCATTGCCCATACCCTATTCAATTTTGATTCCACTCCCACTAATTTCTCTTCACTGTTGAACCCTCTCTTGGAAGGGAGTCTTGCTCAGTGTCAGAGTTCACAGGGCCTAAACTGCTCAATTTCTTTAGGCTATGCTGTGGGTCCCTCATGTGTCTCTACTTTTGAAGTGGTCAAAACCATTCTCAGCTTTAGATGTTGTTCTGAAGTTGGCCTCCCATGCTTTTCAGTGAGTGCCTGGGTTGAGATTCTATATTCTTTGGTTGAGTAGCTAAGTTGTGTTCAACTCTTGAGACCCCATGGACCATAGCCCACCAGGATCCTCTCTCCATGGGGTTTCCTAGGCAAGAACACTGGAGCAGGTTGCCATTTCCTTCTCCAGGGATCGAACTTGTGTCTCCTACATTGCAGGTATATTCTTTACCACTGAACCACCGTTGAAGCTCCCTATATTCTTTAGGTCACTCCATTTTTTAGTTACTCTATTTATGCTTCCTCCTTCAGAAATTATGACACTAGGAAGTTCTAGAAGTTGGCAGATTTTTTGTCACAAACTTGTACTTTGGGGTTAGAAAGAGTGCTATTTTTGTTATCCATAGGATTTTACTTTTGCTATCTAGTTCTGTCTATGGGGATTGGGAAATTACTTCAACTTTCTTTCTCTACTGCCTTCCTAGAATCTGCCTCATCTTACCTTTTAAGATTAAAATGTATCTGTTTAAGTTTTCACCACATGGAAGATTTGAAAACATTATCTCATTTTTTTCATGGACTCTTGGAGTCCATAAATTGCCAGAAGAATTGTCATAACAATTATCTAGAACAACCTATAAGATAACAAGCTGTCCTGTTTAGTGGATCACGTTCAGTAATTTTTCTTAGTGAATTATTGCTAAGACTCAGACCTTTCAAAAGCTGGAAACTGGGATAAATGCCAAATATTCTTCAGGTGGAGGCAGCAACTTTTCTATTATGTACCCAGAATCATCTTTCTCAAAACTTCTGTCTTTCAGTAGAAAAACATGATCGTGATTTTCCTTTCAGTGGTTATCACTGATCCCATCTGGACCTGAGTAAGCTAAAGATATGTTGGTAGGTGGCATATGTCCACATCTTCTAATGGGTCATATACCAGGGTTTCATTTTCAAGTTCCCCACAATCATATGAGAGATGAGATTTTGATATTTTAATATAGCTTTTTAAAGATAATCAATGAATCATCATAGTCAGCCAATTATTTGCTTTTATATTACCCACACAGTTTTTACTCATGATGTTATTTTTTGGGGACCAATCAGTCCCAATGTCTGACTTGTCTAAGATACAGACAGTCTTATTAATGAGTCATTGCCTGACACCCTGCATGATTCAAGAATGTCTTAAAACAACAGTTATCAGGATTTCCAAATCCAGGAAGAAGATTAAAGGACATTCTTTAAATAGATACAGTCAGTACCACAGCACCTAATTAAACAGATTTCTATTAGGGGGTGAAAATGTCATTAAATTGGCTGTGTGCTGCTGTGACTCAATTTATTCAAGTAAATCTGTAAAGCCAAAAGAATGTTCAAGCAGTCATGAGCTTTCTAATAATGCGTCTATTTTAAATTTTTTCCCCAGAAATCAACATGAATTTTGCTAGGCAGTGTTCAGAATCCATTACATTCTACTTTCTCAAAAACTCAGAAAACATCAGCACCATTATTGTATCCATTACTCTTTGCACAATACTAGCTAGTTAGAATTTGTCAGAGTATACCAGAAGTGGTTCTTTCAGAAGTGACATGGTTCAAATCTTCAATCCCTTCTCAAATGAAGGGAAATATGGCACTCACAGATTGTTGTGTGATATGTTATAACAAGTATTCTGGAGGGTGATTTGGAATTAGGTATCAAAAAGTCTAAAAGAGAATGTTCCCTTTAATTCAGTAATCCCACTTTCAGGAATACAGGTATTCTGAAGAATCAATGAGAGCTGTACACAAAGGTTGTGTGGAAACTATTCTCAGGTGGCTCAATGGTAAAGAATCTGCGGCCAAGCAGGAGATGCGGGTTCAATCCTGGGTCAGGAAAATCTGGAGAAAGAAATGGCAACCCACTCCAGTATTCTTGCCTGGGAAATCCCATGGACAGAGGAGTCTGGCAGGCTAAAGTTCATGGAGTCTCAAAGAGTCAGACACAGCTTAGTGACTAAATAGCAATAGCACCATGCTGTTTAGTTGCTAAAGCACTTTTAGATTAGGGGAATCTAGAAACAACCATGTTCTACCACCATTAAGGGAACTGATAAAGTATGCAACAGCTACGTAGATGGTGGGAAATCATGCAGCCATAAGATACCATGTTTGGGAATACTTGGAACTAGGAAACGGTCATTATGCTTAATTATTTTAAGCAAGTTAAAATTGGTAAATTATGAATTTAAATTTGTTTTATGCACATGGACACTGCATGTGCCCATGTGTTCAGGCAAAGAGAGGAGACAGAGAAAGACAAAGAGAGACACAGAGAAAGAATTTTAGACTCCACATCAGGCTATACAAAATAGTACATTCCTAGATTTCTTTAATTATTTAATGTCCTTCAATCCCCTACTCACTCACTGTCATTCTTAGGGCCTCATTCTGCCTTAAGGAACTTAAAAATAATATTGGATTTAATAGTTACAGAATATAGATGTAGGAATCAAGTTATTAATCTACAATAATTATCCTTTTTGCAGGGCTCCTCAGCTACAGGCTAGTCCTATCAAGTATGGTCCTTACCATTTGTCTTTCTCTCATTTCTCTCTCTGCTTCTGGAAACTTCAGGGATATTTCTCACAGCGGTCCTGCACACTGACACACATTTGGAACCTGATAACTATTTTCCAGTCTAGACATCTTTCTTCACTGCTCTCCTAGTTCAAGGGGAAGCACTAAAATTCCCCTGGCTCTTTGCTTCTGACTCTTTCTCTCAGACTCTTCAGGGACCCATTGAATCCTCATAAAGGGAATTAAGCCTTAAAGTCCTCGGCTTTCACAATGGTTGGGAGGAGGTAAAAGGGAAACCAGTTCTCTTTTCTATTGGTGGAAATGGGAAAAAGTGATGTGAGTACACATTTATTTCTTAGTCACCCTGTTACCTGAACAAGCAGAAAAAATTTAAAACCGGGAAGGTATATAACAAAACAATATTCATCATTGGGTACAAGGATAATGAGTGGCAATTTTATTTACTTCGGTTTCGTTTTTAGTTTTAGCTATTTTCCTGATTTTCTATAATGAGCATGTAGAACTAGATAAAATTATGATCAGAAAAGTAAACATTTCATAGTTAAAACAGAAAAAACGTCATCCTAAAATGACTGATAATTGGTCCCACTGAGAAGAATCATCAGGTATATTTGGTATAAAAATATGCTAAATGGACAGGGGCTCTATAACAATCTAGAAAGGTGGGATGGGGAAGGAGATGGGAGGGAGGTTCCAGAGGGAGGGGACATATATATACCTATTCTTGTTGATGTTTGACAGAAAACAATGGAATTCTGTAAAGCAATTATCCTTCAGTTAAAAATAATAATTTTTTTTAAATGCTAAATTTTTTTATTATTCAAGAATTATTGATGAAGAACCAATGTGACAGGACTAACTGGAACAATAAATATAAAATTCCAAATATTGTATGTGAGCAGAGAGAAAGCATATGTAGAACTACAGAATATGTGAGCTTAAACTGAGAAGATAAAAAATGCAGGAATGAGGATGAAGAGACAAGATGGTTGCAAGTGAACAAACCAGTCTTTGTTCCTTTTATGAAAAGTCTACCTGCGAACCCTTAAGAGATAGATAGCAAAAAAGGAAAAGAAAGTTGGAAGTAGAGAAGCATCTGTTGGCCTTTTGTCCAGGGCTGTTACCTGAAAAGGAAAAACACTCAAATAATTACTAGACAACAGATTCTGTGCTATCACAGTTTTCCCCTAGCATATTAAGTTAGTAACATATTAATCTCTTTAGGGTTTTCCTTCAAGTACCTCATGAATCGTCTTAATTAAGGTTTTTATCAATACTTATCTTGACAATTCATTCATACAGCCAATGGTTTCTGAAGGCCTTGCATGCTCCAAAAGAGTCAGTGCAGAATAAGAGAACAGAGAGTAGAGAGTAAAGGGGAAAGATGATTTAAATATGGCAGAAAGGATGGGTGTTTTAGAAGACCTAGAAATGTAGAATAAGAAACATTTTTTTCCTAGTGTTACAAATAGTAAGCAGCCATGATTGGTTTTGAGCAAAGGAATGGAAATGTCAACGTGTCGTTCCCAGTAACGTGAATTAAGCAGCAAGAAATACTGGGGCAAAAGTGAAATAAGAAAACACAGTTAAATGGATATAATGATGTTGGTTTCTGTGTAGAAATAAGGGCCAACCAACTGTACCTCCTCTCGTTTTGGTGAATTTAGCACTCCATCTAACACCTTGCAGTCTCAGTTTGTAGTTTCCTCACCTCTAAGTATTCCTTCCTCCACCACCTCTCTGCCACCTGCTCACTTACTCACATTCTAATGTTTATCATTACTAAAAGTGGCATCAACCTGTAAGGGTCACCTGTCACCTCATTGGTCAGCAGGATTGATTCCATTTCTCTGGCTGGACAGGTGGGAGTCCTGCCATCCTTCTCCACTCCAAGCGTGTCCCTTCTGAATGTGAAGTGTGTAATTCTCCTTGGTGAAGAAGACTATTCCCTCATCAAGAATCACTGATCAGCACAGCGCCATGTGGAAAAAAGCATGTCAGATCAAGAACTCAGTTCCTCTCACTACTATTTTGTTTGGTTCAGTTTTGTTTCCTCCTAAATGAGCATATAATGAGAGAATGCAGACTTTTGACTCTCATTTCCCATGACTCAACTTTTCCTTGGGGTTTATAACCAATTCTATTGATTTTGGACCGAAAGTTCAAAGGAAAGAGCTTCAAGACCACAATAAGCTCTCTCATCAGTTTTTGCAATCAGTTCCCCAGAGATGTGGGCTGTATCTCTGTCAGTGATAAATAGATCAAAGTCTCTCATTTTAATTATAATTGATACAAAAAACCATTTTTTTCCCTGCAGTTGTACTAATTCAATTCTGATCACTTAGAGTAAGGTAAAGTGACATTAAGTCTTCCCAGCTAAGTTTAAAATTCTATATTTTTCTGTTCTTAAAATTTCTGTTTCTTTCTCTATCAAGTAAATTTTAAAGGATGTATTTTATTACACGCATGTCAAGACAGACCATGAGTCAAATCTAAATTTCTTTTTAGACTAACACTATAAATCAATAACATCTGTTGATAAGAACTTTCAATTAATATGAAATGTTAAAAAATATTCTTCATTATAAATGACAATTGCAGTCCTATTTGAGAAGTGATTGAGGCTCCTTGAATGTGTCTTTCTCTTTTATGTAAGATGAAAAATAAATATATTTTAAATTAGAATGCTTTTCCTATAGGAAATTATCACTATTTTTGAGAAGTGGGAGAATTTTCTTCAGAATGTTTAAGCTATTTCTTTGTCTAAAATCATAAAAGGGTTGGATGGCAAACTGCAGGATAAAGAGAAGCAATATATAGGCTCAAGAAGCCACTCCAATTTAGTGGGGTTTGCATCTACCTCTCTGACAACCTAGATGGGTAGGATGGGATGGGAGGTGGGAGGGAGGTTCAGCAGGGAGGGGATATGTGTATACCTATGGCTGATTTATGTTGTTGTATGGCAGAAATCAACACAATATTGTAAAGCAATTATTCTCCAATTAAAAATAAATAAATCATAAATTAAAATAATTCAAATCTGTATAAACATTCGAATAAAGAGGTGTTTATTTGGGGTTTGTTAGGACTGCAGCCTGGAAGACACAGATTCAAGAAGTATTTGAACTGTGTTGCACTGGACTACAAAATGGGGGAGGTTTATACAGGCAAAAACTGCAAAGCCACAGTTAGTCACATGAATTGTGTATCAAGAATTATGATTGGAGCTGGCAAAAAAGTAAGGGTTCTCAATGTCCACCTGACTCAGTTTTTGTATACCTGAACAGTGATTACTCAATTCTAATTTCAATTTGTCATCAATAATGATATCAGTGAACATTTATTTGCTCTGTACTTACTGTATACCAAAGTTCTGAATACCTTTTGCTCATTAACTGACAAGAGGACAAAAGAAGTTACATGACTTCTTGAGATCTGGAAGCTTGTATACAGAAGAGGCTGGATTGAAACTCATCTTTTCAACAGCAAAACTCTTTCATTGCATTATGATATCTTCCAGGAAAAAAAAAAATCTGCTAACTGATGGTAAAGAGCAACATTTTTATATTACTTAAAAGCACCTTAATCAAACTTTTTCCATTCTCTGGTTTTTGTCTTCTGAGATTTCTACTCAGGAGATGCTAGTCAGCTCAAAGCTTCCCCAGCCCCTCTCTAAGGGACTTTCAAGGCTATTTCACAAGCAGAAGTTGTAACTGTCTCAGACTTTTCTATTTACCAAACCCATTGACACCAATAACCTGGATTACTGGTCAACATAATTTAGAGGAAGAGAAGATGAGAGTAAAAAAATATTTATTCTGTGAGACAAAAGCAAGTCTTAATAAATAAACAACTCAGAGAATTATAATGAAGTTGCCTTCCATTATAAAAGCTACTGATCCTATTTTTAACAATTGCCTTTTTTTCTATACATGGACTTCCCTGGTGTCTCAGATGGTAAACCGTCTGCCTACAATGTGGGAGAATCCGGGTTCAATCCCTGGGTTGGGAAGATCCCCTGGAGAAGGAAATGGCAACCCACTCCAGTACTCTTGCTTGGGAAAATCCCATGGATGGAGGATCCTAGTAGGCTATAGTCCATATGGTTGAAAAGAGTCGAACACGACTGAGTGACTTCACTTTCACTTTTTTCTATACATATCGGAATTAATCCTACAGAAAGTTTAGTATTTCATGATCTTTCTGATTTTCGTATCAGTTGCATTTCAGCTGTACTGTGTAAACAAATTTAGGCTCTCCCCGATATCTGATGGAACTTCATTTTACTTTTTAAAACCATTAAAACTGAAATCCTAATCACCATCCAACCTTCTATGCCTACTCCTCAAATCCCCTGCCATGAAACAAAATCCAGCAGATCTCACTGAAGTTGAATTCCCTTACATGCTAAAAAATAAAATATGGTGTTTAAATGTTGTCGCCAAAATAACACTTAGTTTTGTACTTGCCAGGGCACCATACATAAGCTGGAAATGCCCAGATAAAGCATATGATAGAAAAGACTGAGAGATTTGAAATGGAAAGACTTCAGTTGTGGAACTGCTTCTGGCTGATACCAATCTGTACAAAAAAGTCACCATTCTGAGACTCAGATTTCTCATTTGTAAAATGTAAATAATGATATGCATGTGGTAAGGTTGTGGTGAAGATTAACTAGATAATATACATGCTTCACTACTCTCCTCCATCCAACAGAAACTAGCCCACTGGTCTTGGTGCTACATTTCCTTCCAACCCACTGATAAGCCTTCCCTCTCCAGGGAAGTGAGGACAAAGTTCGGAGCTGCACTTAACCTTGTGCCCACATAGGTCAACAGTGGCCTGCCTCTGCCACTCACACCTAGTGGTCTTCAGGATCCCCATCAAGTTAACTCAGAATTCTGAGACTTCAGACAAAAACTAGAAATTCTGTAAAAGTGGTATTATGCAAAGGAGAGAGGAAAGGGAAGAGCAATGTGACATTTATGTAATAAATGTGTGTGAGCAGAGAGGTTACGCAGGTGCCACCTTAAAGGAATAAGACTTAAGGATATGGTTTTTATATCTTACTAGTATCCTTCATTGGTTGTCTGGATATCTACTTCATTTTTTTTTTAATAAACAGGAATGAAGAGAGCATAATTTATGCAAAGTGTCCCCAAGTTCTCTGTTTCCATTGAAAGACTTCTGTGCAGGGATGAAGAAACACAGATACTCCTAGACTTTGGAATATCATATATTTAGAGTGCCAACAACTATTTGATTGAAGGCAGGAGGAGAAGGGGATGACAGAGGATGAGATGGTTAGATGGTATCACTGACTCAATGGACATGAATTTGAGCAAGCTCTGGGAGTTGGTGGTGGGTTACAAAGATGAGTGTCTACTTCTCACTCATGTACTGGGTGGTAGTGAAATATCTTTGACTGTGTCTCGTATCTCCTTTATTCCAGGATCCAGACTGAAGGAGTACCTCTGTCTCATTTGCATGGCAGAGGTGAAAGGGCAAAGGTGGAACCTCATATAGCTCTTAAAGCTTTGGCTGGGACATAGGGTACAATGCCCCAGTCACATTTCTTTGGCTAAAGCAAGCCATATGTTCAAGCCTATTTTTAGAAGAATGTGTGTTTGTGCTCAACTGCTCAGTCATGTCTGATTCTTTGTGACTCTGTGGACTGTATAGCCTGCCAGACTCCTCTGTCCATGGAATTTTCCAAGTAAGAATATTGGAGTGGATTGCCATTTCCTTCTCCAGAGGATCTTTCTGACCAGGGATTGGACCTCTGTATCCTGCATTGGCAGGCAGATTCTATATCACTGAGCCACCCAGGAAGCCCCATTTTTATAAGTAGAGGGACTATAATTCTTTTATAGGGAACAGAGAGGAAAACAGGACACAAACATGCACAGAGAGGAAGCATTAGAGGTGAAATTAAAGCTGAGATTCTTCTGATCCTTAAGTGCAGTACCCAGCATGCTCCAGTGGTGAACGGACACAGTTGGCACTGAAAACTCATCTACTGATGAGCAAATGAAGGAAAGAAGAATGAATGTCATCCATGCAGTTTCTCCTTCCTTATGTGAGGATTCTCCTGGATAATTATTGAGATTTTGATCACCAGAAATCTTAAAATGTCTACACACAACTCATAACTGTTTTGGACTGGGCCAAGGAGACTGGGACAAATGCCAAACGTATACCAAACAGAATCTAACAGAAACACAGTGATGGGAGAGTTTGTCTACAGGATAATAAGCACCACGACACTTCAAGAGCAGTCTTTGAATAAAAGTTAAAGATGAACGATTGTTACCAGTAGGACACTGAGAATGATAGACATGAGGTTCATCATGACTAAAGGTTCTGATTCTGATTCCTGAACAGGTATGCTCACAAGAATGAGTGAAAGATTCGGCTTTAAAGGGAAAGAAAGTGAAAGAGAAAGTTGCTCCGTGGTATCCAACTCTTTGCGACCCCACGGACTATAGAGTCCATGGAATTATCCAGATCAGAATACTGGAGTGGGTAGACGTTCCCTTCTTCAGGGGAATCTTCCCAACCCAAGGATCAAATCCAGGTCTCCTGCATTGCAGGTGGATTCTTTACCAGATGAGCCACTAGGGAAGCCCAAGAATACTGGAGTGGGGTAGCCTACCCCTTCTCTAGCAGATCTTCCCAACCCAGGAATTGAACCAGGTCTCCTGCATTGTGGGCAGATTCTTTACGAGCTGAGCTACCAGGGAATTTCAGTTTTAAAGTGGACTGTCAATAACATGAACCTATGCACATTGAAATTAAAAGATTCTTGCTTCTTGGAAGAAAATTTATGACAAACACAGACAGTATACTAAAAAGCAGAGACATCACGTTGTCAGCAAAGGTCCACATAGTCAAAGCTATGGTTTTTCCAGTAGTCATATATGGATGTGAGAGTTGGGCCCCAAATAAGACTGAGTGCCAAAGAATTGATGCTTTTGAAGTGTGGTGTTGGAGAAGACTCTCAAGGGTCACTTGGATAGCAAGGAGATCAAAACAGTTAATCCTAAAGGAAATCAACCCTGAACATTCATTGGAAGGACTGATGCTGAAACTTAAGCTCCAATACTTTGGCCACCTGATGCAAAGAGCCAACTCACTGGAAAAGACACTGATGCTGCTAAAGACTGAAGGCAAAAGGAGAAGGTGGCAGCAGAGGATGAGATGGTTAGAATGCATCGCCGACTCAATGGATGTTAATTTGAGCAAACTCCAGGAGACAGCAAAGGACAGGGAAGCCTAATGTGCTGCAGTCCACGGGGTTGCAAAGAGTTGGACATGACAGAGCAATTGAACAACAACAATGCAGCTTGAAATTCACAGATCATCATTTCAATTCAGTTTTCCCCCCACCCAACTGCCTTCTTAGTCATTCAGCAAGTACTTATTGTGAGTCAGTTAGATGCCAGAAATGATTTAAGGTACAGAGGATACAAATTGAAAAAGGAATAAAAATTTCCTCTTCACATGAACCTTCTTTGCTAGTGCAATAAACATAATGATTTCTCTCTCTGCATATGTAAGGAAATAAAATATGTGGACTGTCAGATGGTAGTAAATTCTACATAAAAAATGAAGAAAGGGAATAAGTAATCTCAGAGGAAGAGACTGGTAGTGGGAATTGTAATTTAATAGAAGAATTTGAGAAGATGACCCTTGAACAGTATGCAGTGAGGAAGCAAACCAGGCAGATCTGGGTAAGCGTGTTCCAAGCAGAGTAAACAGTTGGTGCAGAACCTTGATGTGGGACAGTATCCAGCAGGTCTGAGAGAAAGTGAGCAGCCAGTGTGGCTGGAACTGAGTCGGCAAAGAGAATAAAAGGAAAAAATTAGGTCAGAAAGGGTAACGGAAGGGAGAGCAAACCATGTAATACTGCAAGTCATTATAAGTACTTTGACTTTTCCTCTAAGATGGGAAAATCATTAGAGATTTTTCACAGAGTAGTGTTATCATCTCACTTAAAATGTCAAATGATCATTCTGGTTTTGTTTGCAAGGAGAGAAACAGGGAGACCAATTAGGTGGCTATTTCAGTAATCGAGACGAGAGATAGTAATAACTTGTACCAGGTTGGCAGTGGTCAAGATGGGAAAAATGAAGCTTTCTTGATGTATTTTGAAGGTAGAGATGATATAATTTACTGATAGGTTGGATATAAGAGAACAGAGTAATCAAGGAAGTTTCAAGATTTAACGTCAGCAACTAGAAAGATGGTGTTACCATTATAGAGATAAGAAAGACTATCAGAGTATGAGATTTGATAGAAAAATAAGAAATTTGATTTCCAGCAGGTTAATAATAAAATGACTATGTGATAATCAAATGATTGTTTTAATTAGGAAGTAAGATATAATTTTTGAATTCAGAAAAGAGGTGTAACTGAAGATAAAATTTGAGAGTCAGAATACAAATGCTTTAAAGCTATGAGATTGAAGGCAGTCATCAAGAGAATAACAACAGAGGGAAAGACCAATCTTTCCAGTTCAGAAGGATGAAAAGAAACCAGAAAAAGAGATTCATAGCCAGTCAGCAGAGTAGGTGAAATAAGAGATCCTGAGATAATTGTTGACCTAAAGTCTAAACAAAGGCAATTTTGGTGGAGATGTATAACACTGACTGAAGTGAGCTGAAGAGGAAATGGAGTAGAATCTATTTCTAAGTGTAAGATTAACCTTAGGAAGATGACCAGTTTCAGTTCAGTAAAGTTCAGTAGCTCAGTTGTGTCCAACTCTTTGCAACCCCATGAATTGCAGCACGCCAGGCCTCCCTGTCCATCACCAGCTCCCAGAGTTCACTCAAACTCATGTCCATCAAGTCGGTGATGCCATTCAGCCATCTTCCTCTGTCATCCCCTTCTCCTCCTGCCCCTGTTACAAAAGGGAAGGCAGTGTTATAAGCAGGAACACAGATGCAGACAGAAATAGAGACAGGATGGTAGAATTGTGTGCAAGTTTTCTTCAGACATTTCATTTCTAGAGAAAATAGTAACCACTCCCATGAGCCAATAGTGGGTTTTAAGGATAAAACAAGACAATAAGCCCCAGACAGAGTCACTTGTGCTAAGCCCCGCATCACCAAACCAAGACTTACCCACAGTTTCAGCTCTCCCAGAAATGGAATCTTTAATCAATCAATTAGGAATTGCCTGTTTGGTATTAGTTCAGTGATCTACATTATACACCTCTGCCATTCTTAAAGGAAAGTTGAGATGATCAACTTGTTTTTTTTTTTTTTTCCCAGTGTAACTTCCTTTCTGCTCCCTTTTTCCTATAAAAGCCTTTTATTTTGTACAGAAATTCAAGAATTCCTATCTGCTAGATTGGATGCTGTCTGATTTGAATCAGTTTTTTCTTAAACTCTTAAAATTTTTAATACACCTCAGTTAATCACTTAACAGGTTGAAATAGTCACCTAGAATAGAGCAAGAATGAATGAGCTGCTAGGTGCATTGTTGCTGGAATCATGTTGCTGGGCTTTGCTTAAGCACAGACATGAGTATGATTTTTATGAAAACAAAGTAAGACAAATCAGCAAGGATATGTATTTTTCTCTAGCTCTATTCTACTGTGTGGGAGCAGAAAAGAGTAGGCAGAAATGTGGATTTAATTAGAGCTGGGGTTTTGCCAGATATAGATGAGAGAGACAGTGCCAAGGGAGTTAGGGGAGAATGCAGGGCCATATCATGATGGACGAGGGAATCTAAGCTTCATGAGAAGGAAAGCAAGAAGGCATAAGTGGCAATAATGTGGAAGTTTCAGTAGATTGTAGCTCCTGGAGACATGGTGGTCAGAAAATTAAATGTTTGAAGTTGAGATTATGTGGATGCATTTTAGCGTATGGTAGTAATAATAATAATGAGTGTGAAGGAAAAGAGTGAAAGAACCAGCTTAAAACAAAATATTTTTAAAAACTAAGATCATGGCATCCAGCCCCATTACTTCATGGCAAATAGAAGGGGAAGAGGTGGAAATAGTGACAGATTTCCTTTTTCTGGACTCTAAAATTACTGCAGATATTGACTGCAGCCTTGAAATCACAAGACAGTTGCTTCTTGGAAGGAAAGCCATGGCAAACCTAGATAGTGTGTTGAAAGGCAGAGGCATTACTCTAACGACAAAGGTCCATATAGCCAAGGCTATGGTCTTCCCAGTGGTCACGTATGGTTGTGAGAGTTGGACTGTAAAGAAGGCAGAGGGCCAAAGAATTGATGCCGTTGAACTGCGGTGTTGGAGAGTACTGAGAGTCCCTTGGACAGCAAGGAGATCAAACCAGTCAGTCTTAAGGGAAATCAACCCGAACTACTCACTGGAAGGACTGATGCTGAAGCTGAAGCTCCAGTATTTTGGTCATCTGATGAGAAGAGCCAACTCATTGGAAAAGGCCCTTTTGCTGGGAAAGACTGAGGGCAGAAGGAGAAGAGAAAGTCAGAGGATGAGATGACTGGATGGAATCACCAATGCAATGGGCAAGAACTTGGGCAAACTTCAGGAGACCGAGAGGGTCAGGGAGGCCTGGCAGGCTGCAGTCCATGGAGTTGCAATCAGACATGCCTGGGTGACTGAACAACAACAGTAACGAAGTAATGACCTTGGGATTAAACAGGTGAGCAAGAGAGATGAATCACTGCAACAGAGAATGTCAAGGACCTGAGAGACTAATGGATTGAAAGGATCATATATAAATGGACATTAAAATCACCAGAAACTGGAATGCCCTGGCGGTCCAGTGGTTAGGACTCTGTGCTTCCACTGCCAGGCCCTTGGTTTGATCCTTGGCTGAGGAAGTAAGATCCTGCAAGCAGTGTGGCGTGGGAAAAAAATTCACTAAAAAAGATGGCAAGAATAAAATGAGAAAGAGTTAACTGAGCCAGGAACTAAAAGCTTAAAGCAATGAGAGGGAGTATTCTGGGGGTCTGTAGATGATTAGAACGAGGAGAGAGAGTGGACATTATAGTCTGATGACATGTGGTATAAAGTGTGCATGGATGTGTGTGGGAGGGGGCAGGGAAGAGGAAAGGAAAACGCTCTAAAGAGGCTAAGAGGAGCAAAGGGTACACCAACATCTCCCAGAGACCACTGGCAAGAGGGTTTGTGATGGAAAATATCCACCACTTAGAGCTTCTGCTCAGCTCTATCCTGGTGATTCAGATGGTAAAGAATCTGCCTGCAACACAAGAGACCCAGGTTCAGTCCTTGGGGTGGGAAGATCCCAACCCAATGGCTACCCACTCTAGTATTCTTGCCTGGGGAATTCCATGGACAGAGGAGTCTGGCAGGTTACAATTTATAGGGTCGCAAAGAGTTGGACACAACTGAGCAGATGAACAGTTTCATAGGTGGGTTCTACAGGGGAAGCAATAAACTTAGGGTGACTGAGTTTTTAGTCAAAGCACGACAGCAAAGGGAACATTTAGTGAAGAGTCAGAAGATATCCAGAAATCTGCTCATGATTGACCTTGTATTTCAAAATACACAGCTTTAGGAATTTAGGGTTTTAGGAATGGACGGCACAGGAGGGCACTGGGGGTAAAATGCAAATGCAATCAGCAGTAGTGTCCACAGGAAGGAGGAAGAAGTCTGAGAGGCCTGGTCAGTCCAGAGAGGACCTCAACTCTCCTTTACTTCCACATCAACACACAACCAGGCCCTGCCTTCCACCCCTCATGGATACTCACAGATTCATCATTACTACCTGCCTCAGCACCACCAGAGTTGAGCTCGTTGTGATGTTTATTTCTGCTTCCCATCATCCAGAGCGACTCAGGCTCCCAAGTCATCCTTTATCCTTGAGATTCTCATCCCCTTACCACTCCATACAGACTTCTCCCAACCCATCACACACTCTACCTCCATTCCAGCCGAACAATCTGAATCATCACTGACTCATGGACCAGCTCACGTCACCAGCAGTGCTCGCCTTAAGTCACAGTGACCTTTCCTGACCACCTGTAATGGCAGCACACTGGGGACCGCAGTTCCTGGACAATGTGCAGTGATGGGGTGGTGACTGAATACTGCTTCTTGTCCCTGGGAGTGAAAGGGACAGGGAAGCCAAGAACAGAGTTTTACTGCCACATTTTTCTTCACTCAATTGGGAAATGTATCTGAAAATTACTATAAAACTTCCTATTTTTAAGAGGTGATTTTGTTTTTGTTTTTTTTCAGAGAGTCAAGGACTTTTTAAAGACATTAAAGGATTTACTGCTACTGCTGCTGCTGCTGCTAAGTTGCTTCGGTCGTGTCTGACTCTGTGCGACCCCATGGATGGCAGCCCACCAGGCTCCTCTGTCCCTGGGATTCTCCAGGCAAGAACACTGGAGTGGGTTGCCATTTCCTTCTCCAATGCATGCGTGCATGCTAAGTCATTTCAGTCGTATCCGACTGTGCGACCGTATGGACAGCAGCCCACCAGGCTTCTCTGTCCACAGGATTCTCTAGGCAAGAATACTGGAGTGAGTTGCCATTTCCTTCTCCGAAAGGATTTACTACTTTTACTCATACAGAAATTCTGAAGTACTTCCTTTAGAAACATTCTGGTTGGACGAAGAGTTTCCATTTTTAAGAGTGATAAGACTAGGTCATCTTAAATCCTTTTTAACACAAAGTATTTATTAATCCATAAGATCTGAAAAATTTAAATACTGTTTTGATTGAGGTAGCATGCATGCATGATTAGCCACTTGTCTTCTGGGACTTTTTGTGACCTCATGGACTGTCAGCCCTCCAGGCTCCTCTGTCCATGGGATTTCTCAGGCAAGAATACTGGAGTGGGTTGCCATGCCCTCCTCCAGGAGATCTTCCTGACCCAGGATTGAACCCGCGTCTCCTGCGTCTCCTGCACTGCAGGCCGACTCTTTACTGCTGAGCCCCTGGGGAAGCCTGATTGAGGTAGCAAGTTAGCCAAATGCCTTTACAGTGTTCCCGACTGCTATGAACTTAATTGTATCCCTTCAAATTCATACACTGACACTTGAACCCCCAAAGTGACTATATCTGGAGAGGAGGTCTTTAGGAGGTGATTAAAGTCATAGGACTGTGGCCTTTTAAGAAGAGAAAGAGGAATTTCTCTTTCTCTCTTTACCATGTGAGGACACTGAGAGGGCAACCAGCAGCAAGCCCTTACAGACACTGCCTCTGTGGGTATCTTAAACTTGGACTTGCCATCCCCAGAACTGCGAGGAAATTTCACTTGTTTAAGCTGTTCAGCCTGTGGGATTTTGTAACGGCAGCCTGAGAAAATTAAGACACTCACCTGCCTACCTTTCTAGGATTGATGTTTATTCCCAAAGGAAAAATTGATTCACATCTCAGTCTTCTTTGGGAGATAAATTCTGAAAATTTGTAAAACAGTCAAATATTTGTACAACTTAAGATGCTCTCTTAGACTGACAATGTCTCACTGGCATGGACTGTGTCTACTGGTACACCACCAGCACACTGGTTGAATGAAAAAATGCATGCAAATAATCTCTTTGATGGTGAACAACTGAAAGAAGGAAAATACTGAAAAATATGTTGGTTTGCAGTACACACATGAAATGAAAGCCTTACTGTCTTTAGCACCTACTTCTGTGCTCATTAAGTGTCAGGATACTGTGCAGTAGAAAACTCATTTGTGCTTTTTATTTTTCTAATTTAAAATTACTGGCTTGATACTAACCCAGTCAGTATCAAGATTCTATCTTGAGATCAATAAAAACAATCATGTTTTAACACCACTGTAGACTTAGGTACCTGAGATTGGGCAATACCCTCCAATAGATGTCAACACATAAAGAAGAAAAAAAGTTTATTGCACATAAGAAAATCTAAGTACATAAAATCCTTACTCCTAGGTGTTTTTAAAGCCATCCCTGTGGTACTTCAACATTATTAGTACAAGACAGATTACCCAAATTTTCATTTTTCCTTTCAGTTAGTTTGATCTTGTAAGAAAAGTCATAAAGTGTTACAACTCTTATTAAAAGAGAAAGGAAAAATCATTTAAAAATATAACTTCGGTCTGTTCTTTGACCTGTGTTGTGAGAGTCCTGGCAGAGTGAAGTTGAAGGCCAGCGCGTGCAAAGGGAATCCTCCTACACTGTTGGTGGGAATGTAAGTTGGTGCAGCCACTATGGAAAAGAGTATGGAGAGTCCTCATAGAAATGAACATAGAATTACCATGTGATCCAGCAATCCCACTCCTGGACATACATTTGGACAAAACTATAATTCAAAAAGATACATGTCCTCTGTTCATAGAAGCACTATTCACAATAGCCAAGACATGAAAACGACCAAAATGTCCATTGACAGATGAATGGATAAAGTAGATGTGGTATGTGTATACAATGGAATACCACTCAGCCACAAAAACCAATAAAACAATTCCATCTGCAACACGGATGCAAATTGAGATTATCATACTAAGTGGAATCAGTCAGAAAGAGAAAGGCAAATACCATGTGATATCCCTTATATGGGGAATATAAAATATGATTCAAATGAATCTATCTATGAAACAGAATCATGGACATAGAGAACAGATTGCCAAGGCGGTTAAGGGAAAGGGTTTTTGGGGAGGGATATAGTAGGAGGTTGAGGTTAGCTGATAAAACAAGTGTATATAGAATGGATAAGCAACAAGGTCCTACTGTAAAGCACAGGGAGCTATATTCAGTGTCCCATGATAAACCACAATGGAAAAGAATATGGAAAAATTATAATATGCATGTGTATGTGTGTATAACTGAGGCATTTTACTTTTCAGCAGTAATTACCACAACATTGCAATTCAACTACATTTCAATAAAAACTAAAAAGAAAAAAAGGCCAGCTCTTGGAAAGCAGAATTCCTTGCCTTCTTGCTGGGACAGCAGAGAAGATGTCTTTTTCCCTTTCATAAACCCAGATGGCACATTTTTACATTGCGTTAACTTACAAAAGGAGACCTGGAATAGTTGGCTCCCGTAAATGTGTGAACTTTGTATTTAAAAAATGTTAACATCAAGAAATAATCTGTGACACTTGTGTGAAGAACTAATGACATCCATCAAGTTTTCTGTCAACTCCTCCTCTCTTCCTTGTTTCTTTCACTCCTTACTTGATGCGCTTCAATCTATCAGTTGCCCATATTAATCTCTCCCTCCTGGGAAGGCAATGTGAGAAAATAGCAAACTACAATTTGTCAAGTTTTAGAATGAGTCAGCAGGTCCGTTTAATAGCTGCATGATCTTAGACAAATTATTTCATCTCTTTATTACTCATTCTCATTTCTAATAAGATAAAAATGAAAGTGAAGTCGCTCAGTCGTGTCTGACTCTTTGCGACCCCATGGACTGTGGCCTACCAGGCTCCTCCCTCCATGGGATTCTCCAGGCAAGAGTACTGGAGTGAGTTGCCATTTCCCTCGCCCGACCCAGGGATCGAACCTGGGTCTCCTGCATTCCAGGCAGACGCTTTAACCTCTGAGCCACCAGGGGACCAAGATAAAAATAGTTGTACCTAATATTTTCGTTGCTATATGAATTAAGTGAAATAATACAGGCAATTCTCCTTGCGTACAGCAAATGGTCAAAATCTTAGCCAGCGTTTCATTTTGGGGTTCACCCTAAGTGAGATTATTGATCCACTTTTTTAGGTCTTCTATCTTATTCCTTTCTACTTCTAAGAATAATAGGGAAGAAAAACTGGTGTGATTCCCATAGAGAAGTTTTATAACATTAGACTTCTGTCCTCTTGTGGGAACTCCTCAGCTCCCTGTGCATCTTTCTCTTGTCTCCGTGTTTCTCAGTTTTGTCTTATTTTGTGGTTTTCCATCATTCCTTCCTCAAGGTCAAAAGGCTTTTCGTCTCTTTCTATGGGAAAGCCTGCACTCCCTATAGTCTGTTTTGTTACCATCAGAGCATCTTCTCTATGTTCATCTGAGCGGGTGTTCTCAGCATGAATTGTCCTCTTCCCCTGTCTTCTTTTGCCAGGTAGTTGGGTTGACTGTGTCTCCTTTGCTTTATTTAATTTTTTAAAATTTAAATTTATTTATTTTAATTGGAGGCTAATTACTTTACAATATTGTACTGGTTTTGCCATACATCAACATGAATAAGGGCCTTGGAAAGTTTTCATAACTTTTCCCCTTTGCTCCATTAAGTTACAAACAAAATTCATATTTATTGAATTTATAGAGGCTACTGCTAGGTTCTTGGGAGCCTGGTAGGCTGCCATCTATGGGGTCGCACAGAGTTGGACACGACTGAGGCGACTTAGCAGCAGCAGCAGCTAGGTTCTTACCCTTTCACTTTCACACTCTTTTTTGCCTCCTTCTTTTCAGCCTTATTAGAAATCATTCTCCTGCCTGCTCATTCTCTGACTCTGCTTTCAGAGATCATGTTTCATTTTTCCTTACCCACCAGTCTGTTTCTGAGCTCTGAGTTTTCCTGTTTGTTCATCATCCCTTGGATCAAATTTTCTTCTCAAAAGAGAAGAAAACGGTTTACTTGATTATAATTTTTTTCACCTTTTATATCTCAACTTAGATGTCAGGAAATTTACTGTGATGTCTCAGGTTTCTAATTTTACATGTTCAGTGTATATTATTCTTCTGTGAGGCACATTTATTAAAATTAAATTACTTCTCTATTTATTTGTCAGCTGGCTGCCTGCTGTATGAGACCATAACTTGCTGTTTTGTTCATGGATATAACTCTAACAACACTTAATATCATGACTGGCAGATAGTAAATTCGCAGTAAATACTTGAACGGATGAATGAATGAATGAATTTGCATATGATCTGTACACTCCTTTCCCATTATTTCTCATGTACAAGACAACTTCTTTGACTAGTTTATCTACCAAAGCTAATCATCCTCTACTCTACTAAAAGATATCAAATGACTCATTTATCCCTCCATTCCAGAGTTTTATATTTATACTTTTCAGTCCAAATTCAAATAAGCATATTTTCTAAAACTCTCAGGGATTCAAAATATCTCTTTAATCAGTTCCCAATATGTAGCTACGGATTCTTTCATCCTTAGTTTGCTCAGCGGAGTCATATGGCTTCTGTCTGTAAGAGTCTCCCTTTGATGCAGGTGTAGAAAGTAGACTTGTGGATACAGAAGGGAAGGAGAGGGTGGGGTGAACTGAGAGAGCAACATTGAAACATACATATTACCATATGTAAAATTAGATAGCCAGGGGAAATTTGCTGTATGATGCCGGGAGCTTTAATCTAGTGCTGTGACAACCTACAGAGCTGGGACGTGGTGGGAGGTGGGAGGGAGGGTCCAGAGGGAGGGGACATACATATATCTATGGCTGATGCAGGAAGTTGTCTAAAAGGTAAGCTGAATAAATTTTAAGAGTTTAAAAAAAAAAAAAAAGATTCTCCCCTGTAATCTCTATGGTTGGCAAGCTCCTCTCAATGTCTCTGAAGCTGATGCTCAAAGTCAGTCTCCTCTTGACAATGTTTGCTGAACAGTGACTTCCTCTCACTGTGGTCCTCAGTGTTTTTTCTTATTCGTTCTTCTATTCCTTGTCTTTATGATTCTTGCTGAAGATGGGAGAGGCAGAGACAGATCTCTTTCAGATCTGCTTCTGCTTGCTCTGTTTTGTCTCCTCCCAGCAGGTATCTTGGGATTTAAGCCTGACATCCTTCCACTACCTTTCTGCCTGCCTGTTCTACAACATGGGTAGGCTTCTTGCCTGACAGCACTTTCTCCAGGTGAAGTTTTTCACTGTTCTTTTTAAACATCCTTCCATGCATGTTTATTATTCCCCTGCACTGTGGAGGAAACACCTGGAGTCTCATGATAACCTAAAACGTTAGCAAGCATCAGATACGATTTGGGGAAAACCACAGATTTAGTGATGGATGAATCTGCAACTCCAGAAGAATCTCTAACTGAGGCTGAAAATGTCATCTCCTAATGTGTGAAGCAGCTACCTGTTCTGGTGGAGAATTTGATTCTCCAAAAAATGTTTCATGTGAATTGCCTGTAAGAAAGTCAGTTATAGAGATAAAGGTCAAATTTCCCAGGGTGTATTTATGTCCATAGAAAGGGAAGACTTGGCGCCTGAAACCAAAGTCCTTGAGTCATCTCAGCTTGGCCTTGTGTGATCTTCAGTGGGAACCAGAAGCCCTGTTACTCGGATCAGCTGCTGGTGCAGAGTTAGGAGCAGAGGGGAAGCTGGAGGAAGAGAGTCTGAGGAATGTTGACTAAAGTGAGAATTAAATTAAGATACCTTGCAAAAAAGAGAGCAGCTGTGCAGGGCCAAGGTGGGTAAGGGAAAAAAGAAAGTATTGCATGGATTAAAAATTGTAATTTTAAGATGGTTAACCAATACACTGAATCCCTTCTTTAATTACATTTGGTTGTTAGACTTATTTATTTATTTATTTATTTATTGGACTGCAATGCTGTGCAGAGACTGGGCCACAGGGGTTTTTGTTTTGGTTTGGTTTTTGTTTATTGCTTTTTGTGGGTATTTTTCCTTAATGTTGTCCTTTTAGGATTTCATTTCTTGCCTGTGGTTTTGTATTTAGTAATAATTCTCAGCTGTGCTTCTGATGAACAAAACCAGCACAGATCTTATACCATGAGCAAATTTTCACCATGAATGCCTGACCACTGGGTAGATGTGAGTCATCCTGGTTCTTGGAATATAAGTACAAGTCAGTGGGGAGGAAGTACAAGTGAGGACAGGATGCTGTAGGCAGGCAGACTGGCACAGCATTACGTGAAATTGTAAACTTGATAGGAATGTAGTTTTTAACCTGAACTCCATGGATCCTCAGTAGCATAAGACACCAGAGTCCTTTTAGGATGGCAAGAGGAGTTGGTTATGGGGCATCAGTCAAGTCAAAATGGCAAAGTAGGAGGTATGAAACTCACCTCCCTCCACAAACACAACAAAAATACATCTATATGTAGAACAGTTTGCATTGGAAACTGGCAAAAAAGACTCCTTTATAACCAGGGCTGTAAGAAAGAGCCACATGTAATCAGTTAGGAAGGGAAGAAAAGTGAACAGGTTGGGACCTGCGCCCCTGGGAGGGGGCTCAGAGGAAAAGGATGAATACACAGTTGAAACCTGCTCTGGGAGTGAGCAGCGAAAGCCACAGGCAGGGCAGCCCAGTCCTGGGGTCCTACATAGGGGAGATGAGCTTCCTTGCCTGATTGGAGGACCCTTGGGGCTAACAGGAGGGCTGTGGGCAGTCTGGGCTCCACTCATGAGCGTGTGCCCCTTGCTTTCCCCCAGAAGCCAAGTGGAAAGGGCAGTTAGAAGAATGCTCAAGTGGCTGCCGAGTCTCCTGCAACAACCTCAGTGTGCACCCCCAGCACCTCAGCCAAAGCCAACACTCCAGCTCACTCACTTTATATCACGCAATGGCACAGGATTTAGGGCTGCCACAACCAGGGAGAAAATCTGGCCATGGGATGCAGAGGCAACCCAGTCCCAGGATGGAGCCTGAGTTGGGGAGGGGCAGCAGTCGTTGTTGGCATGTATGCAAGCAGTGCTTCAGAAGCAGCCCACCACTCTGATGATGGCTGTTTTACCAGAGGCCACACCAAGATATGCACTGAGGGTCCATGTGGGCCCTGCCTGGCCTGCACTGAGACCCCACAACAGTTATTCGGACAACTTGGAAATGGACAAATTTCTAGAAACATACAAGATGTCAAGACTGACTCAAGAAGAAACAGACAATTTGAGCAGAGAGATCACTAGTAGTGAAATTGAATTTGTAATAAACAAACAAACAAACAAAAAACCTCTTAGTAAACAAAAGTCTAGCACCAGATTGTTTCACTGGTGAATTCTACCTAACATACAAAGAAGAGCTAATACCTATCCTTCTCAAATTATTTTTAAAAATGGAAAAGATAGAACACTCCCAAATTCATTCTATGAGGTCACCATTACCTTGATACCAAAACCAGAAAAAAAGAATATTTCAGGCCAGTATCTTTGGTAATTATACATGCAAAAATCATCAAAATATTAGCAAACCAAATACATAAAAAGGATTGTATACCATGATCAAAATAGATTTATTCCAAGGACACAAGGTTGTTTGAAATTTTGAAATTAATGAATGTGATACACTACATTAGCAAAAGGAAGCATAAAAAAACAAAATCATCTCAAATGCAGAAATAGCATTTGACAAAATTCAATATCCAGTCATAAAAATCCTCAAAGTGAGTACAAAGAAAACATATCTCAACATGATAAAAACCAGTTATGACAAACCTATAGCTAGCATCACACTCAACAGAGAAAAACTGAAAGATTTACCTCTAAATTCAAGAAAAAGACAAAGATTCAGACTCTCACTACTTCTATGCAACACGGTATTAGAGGTCCTAGCCAAAATAATCAGATAAGAAAAAGAAGTAAAAGGCATCCGAATTGGAAGGGAAAAAATAAAACTGTCATTATTTGCAGATAACATGATACTTTATTTAGAAAGCCCTAAAGTCTCCACGAAAAAACTGTTAGAACCAAAAAATGAATTCATTAAAGTTGCAGAAGATTAATGTACATGAAACAATTGTTTTTCTATACACTAATAATGAACTCTCTGGAAGAGAAAGCTAAAAATCTCATTGAAAAATCACATCAGAAAGTATAAAATACCTAGGAATAAACTTAACCAAGAGGGGGAAAGACATACTCTGAAAACTATAAAATACTGATGAAGAAAATTGAAAACAATTCAAAGAAATGGAAAGATATCTCTGTTCATGGATTAGAAGACTTAATATTGGTAAACTATTTATACTACCCAAAGCAATCTATTAGATTTAGTGCAATCCCTACAAAAATATCAATGACATTTTTCAAAGAACTAGAACAAATAATCCTAAAATTTATATAGAACCACAAAAGACCCCAAATAGCCAAAACAATCTTGAGAAAAAACAACAAATCTGGAGATATCACCCTTCCTGACTTCAGACTATACCATAAAGCCAAATCAAAGGAGCATGGTATTGGTGGGGGTGGGGGGGGGGAGACACACAGATCAATGGAACAGAATAGACAGCTCATAAATAAACCCATGTACCTTTGTTCAGTTAATCTATGACAAAGGAAACAAGAACATACAATGGATAAAAAACAGCCTCTTCAATAACTGGTACTGGGAAAGCTGGACAGCTACATGTATTAGAACATTTCCTCATGCATGTACAAAAATAAACTCAAAATAGATGAAAGACTTAAAGGTAAGACAGGAAACCATAAGCTCCTAGAAGAGGAAATAGGTAGAACACTGATAAAAATTGCAGCAATACTTTTCTTTTTGGATCTGCCTCCTAGGACAAAATAAATAAAAGCAAAAACAACAAATGAGACCTAATTAAAAGCTTTTGAAATCTTTTCCACAGTAAAGGAAACCATCAACAAAACAACAACAAAAATCACACTGAATGAGAGAAAATATTTGCAAATGATAGGACCAATATGGGGCTAATATTCAAAATATTAATATCCAATATTGGCTATTATCCAAAATATTGAGCTTTCCTTGTGGTTCAGCTCCTGTGGTAAAACCGCCTGCAATATGGGAGACCTGGGTTCAGTCACTGGGTTGGAAAGATCCCCTGGAGCAGGGAAAGGCTACCCACTCCAGTATTCTGGCCTGGAGAATTCCATGGGGCTGCATAGTCCATGGGATTACAAAGAGTTGCATTCAACCGAGCAACTTTCACATCCAAAATATATAAATAGCTCATACAACTCAATATCAAGCAAACAATCAATCAGAAAATGGGCAGAAAATCTGAAAGACATTTTTCTCAAGAAAACATACAGAGGGCTAAGAGGTACATGAACAGATGCTCAACATCACTAATTATAAGAGAAACACAAATTAAAATAATGACATATCACCCCATACCTGTCAGAATTATCCAAAAGTCTAAAAATCACTGTTGTTGGCAAAGATGTAGAGAAAAGGGAACACTTACGAACTGTTGGTGGGAATGTAAGTTGGTGCAGCCACTACGGAAAGAAACTGGAGATTCATATTAAAAAAACAAAAACAAAAACAAAAACCTAAAACTAGAACTGCCATAGGATCCAGCAATGCCACTCCTGGGTATATATCTAGAAAAACAAAACAAAACACTATTTCAAAAAACTACATGCATCCTGATGTTCATAGCAGTAATATTTGCAATAGCCAAGATATGGAAACAACCCCAGTGTCCCTAATAGATGACTAGAAAAAGAAGATGAGATATACACACATGACGGAATATTACTCAGGCATAAAAGAATGAAAGTCTGCTATTTGTAGCAACATGGATGGACCTAGAGAATATCATGATTATTGAAATAAGTCTGACAAAGACAAATGCTAGATGACATCACTTGGGTGTGAAATTTAAAAAATAAAATAAACGAATGTATGTATCAAAACAGAAATAGACTCACAGATATAGGAAACAAACTAGTTTGGAGAGGAGAGAGAGGAGGGGCAAAATAGGTATATGGGATTAAGAGATACAAACTACTATGCATAAAATAGATAAGCAACAAGGATTTATTGCACAGCACAGGGAATTACAGGCATTATTTTATAATAACTTAATGGGGTATAATCTATAAAAATACTGAATCAGTATTCTGTACACCTGAAACTAACATAATATTATAAATCAAATATATCTCAATTAAAAAAAGAGGAGGTCAACGTCAGACCCATTTGAAATGTTGTATATTATTGCTGCCCAGTAGAGACAGGATTCCCCAAGGACTGGGCTGTTTCTATGAAATTTAAGTGAAACAGGCTTTTAATCCATGGCTAAAAATGCTCTCCCTCCAGAAACAATAAATTCTCATGAAGAACCAACCCAGAAGACAGAGAAAAGACCTTTGAGTCACGAGTCACAGTTTAAATATTCCATTAATATGGTGCTGGAATTGAAATCCTCAGAGGCTGAGAAATGCTGACGCTGAGTCCACAGACTCTCAGGGCTGTTCCCAGTCACCCAACTGCAGAGACAGCCATCCCCAGGGAGAACTGTGGCACTTCTCAGGACAAGCATGGGGTAGTTGACAGCGGCTGGGATGGACAAGACCAACTTATGACCGGTTATCAGTGGACAGGGCAGATCGTCACCACTAAGTGCTCAGAGCAGAACTCTAGCAGTGAATTTCCTGCCAGGGCTATAAAATGATGCTCAGAGTGTCAAAACCAAACCACAGTAAAACAGAAAAAAGTGCTGGAACAAGTTAAAGTCCAGATGCAATAAATGATTTTGTAATTCATGGTAGCCCAAAGGGATTCTCAGAATTCTCTTCGTAAAAGCTAATCAGGGCACAGGGATAGAAGAAGGATTTCACATTGGTACTTTCACAATGAGGTAGAGTATTAGAGCTTTGATCAGTGATGGCCAAGTGGACTTGGGCAGCTAGGATGCTGCAGGAAATCAGGTCTCCTGAAGTCAGATCCTCCCTACTAAAGCCAGGTCTAGGTAAGTGTAGGAAGAAAGCTCCTTCATCCCAGGCTGGGGACAGACCACTGGAAGATTGGAGGCTGAATTCTGGAATTTTATTCCAAAGAGGTTGTGTTGCTCGAATTATTCCTTTGTATTTCCTCTCTGTTGCATAGTGGAATACTCTAAACAACCATGGTGACACTGTCTACAATTTCAACAGTTGAAGGGAACTCTGTACCCAATTAGAGGAGCAAAAAATAACTAGTAGCCTTCTGTTCACAGGAGGTAGATAAATCAGGAACATATATTCCTCACCTTTCCAGGTTCACAGACCTTTGAAAGGAGAAAAGTGAAACTTTCAACTGTCATTTTACCTGCAGGAAACTCTCCAATCTTTAAATACAAAGATTGAAAGAAGGGACCTAATGGAACATCAGAATGATGCTTCTCGTGAGTTTCTGTATGCTTACTCCTAAGAGGGTTGGTAGAGGATCAGGGAAGATACAGTGACTGTGTCCTCCTGTCATTCTTCAACAGTAAACTCCAGCCCACCAGCAACAGCAAAAATCAGGAAGGCCTGGCAGGTATTAAAACGAGGAACGGGAAAGAGTTTGTGGGAGGTGGGGAGAAAAAAAAATCAACAAGGACAAAGATAAACTGGATAATTTCTGAGGTGGGACAAATGAGAATCCACAGATATCAAATTAGAATAAAGATAAAGAGAGATTTGATCATGTTTCCTCATGTTGTGATTTGGATCCACTCATGTTCTTTGAAAATGAAGACATTTAAAATTCCTTTGCTCTGGTTTGTGCCTAGAATACAGCTCTAGTCAGTCCTTGGAACCCACAAAATATAAAATCTATTATGCTTTAGTCATTGTGTTAGTTTGAACTGCTATAATAGAATATGAGATGGGTGACTTATAAACAATACAATTTATCACAGTTCTGGAGGCTGAAAAGGCCAACATTTCAACTGATTCGGTATCTCATGAAGACCCGTTTCCTGGTTCATGGTCTTCTCCCCGTGTCCTCCACGTTGGAAGGCGACTAGAGAGCTGTATGGGGACATTAATCCCACTCATGGAAGCTCTGTTCTCATGACCTTCCCAAAGGCCTGCCTCCTAATAGCATCCCGCTGGGGATTAGGATTTTGGCATATGAATTGTAAGGAGGCACAAACATTCAGGCTATGGCAATGATAGAAAATGTAGATAGGTATTATACCCATTTTTTTCAGGTACCAAATAAAAAAGCTGTTAACACTGAATCAAATGATTACCCCAGGATTAAGAGATTCTGCCAATATTTATGAGGAGAAAGGAAAACTCAATTTTTGTCTCCTTGTCTTCCGTGGAGGTAATATTACTTCATCGGTGTGTATATACCTACTTGACTAGAGGGAATCACTGTGTAGTAAGTACATGTGATAATGAATGTGTAAAACTGTATGATAGACTTTTAGACAGGATTATTTTTTCTCTTTCCTAAACAGCTTATAAATTCCTAGTGGGACGGAACCATATAGGACTCTGTACATTGCTTTCTCCTTTCCCCAAACTTGCTTTCCTGTTCCCTTTCCTAGTTCATTTTCAATATCATATATTTTCTCTTTACTCACCTTTCCTTTCCTGATCTCAGCCCTTCTCTCACTCTTTCTTCACCTTTAATTTTTCCATTTCACATTTCAATTGGCCCTAAAGAATAGTAAACTCACTTTTTTTTAAAGAAGTGGCAAGAAGTAAGAAGACTGAATCTGTTGGTGTCAATCAGGGAAGTTGACCCTACAAGTTATGGAATAAAAGACTGATTACAGGAATTATAGTTGACATAGCTGTGGGAAGAGCTGGGGAATTAAAGTTCCAGAAAGCAATGAAGGACCAGAAGCAAGTCACCAGCCAGCCCTGATAGAGCCAGAACGAGCAGGGAAATGTGTGAAGCCAAGTGTGTTTCGCTGCCAGACGCTGGTGTCGAAGTCTCCCGAGCATTGATGCCTCCGTCTCTGATGATAAGCCTGGGTTCACAGTTGGTCACTGGGCTGCCAGTGAAGAACAGATGGAATCAAATCAAAGAAGAGCAGGACAAGCTGGAGCTGGTCAGTATCTTTCCTACGTTTCTCACTGCAGGTTGAGTAAGGACAAGCTTGGGCCTGCCAGTATCTCTGCATGCATCTCTCACTCAATCTAACAAGGATAGCCTTTAGAAGGTAATAGCTGCAGCTTTACTTTTCCCATCCAGTTATTACGTAGATGTCTCTTTGGCCAACTCTAAACTAGAATTGTGAGGAAGGGGATGGTAGTTCCAGCTGATGTAAGCTAACATATACAAAGCTCCTGGAGGAACCAAGGATGCTTGCATCATAGATGTGAAGGCAGGACAAGGGAATTTGTAAGTGTCAGCATCACACTGGAATTGGCTTTCTCCATTGAAGTTGACAACTCATTCCAGTATTCTTGCCTGAAAGATCCCATGGACAGAGGAGCCTGACAGGCTGCAGTCCAACAGATTGCAAAGAGTCAGACATGACTCAGAAACTGCATTCAGAGCTTCTTAAAGCAATACAGATTTTATGGGATTATCTGTTATATTTATTTTAGTTTCTCCAAATTACCCAACCATAACAATGTGTTAGGCATAAATGGATAAATAATGTATTTGGAATAAGTGAATAAGGGAGACAGAGTTGCTGCCTTAACATTAATCACCCAGGGAAGGCAGACATAAACAATGTTGACACAGGGCCGTAGGTGCTAGAGTAAAGGTGGCCAAGTGTCCTAGGGGAGCACAGAGGAGGTGCCCCAATATGACCTGGGTGGGAAGATCATGGGGTCTTCACAGACCAGGCAAAGCCAGAAATGAATCTTAAAGGATGAGTAAGAGTTTGTCAGAAAGCGAATACTATGGGCAAAATCATGGAATAAACAGTTTGGCCTTGCTGGAAATCAAAGGGCACGCATAGGACCGGCAGGAGATGGGCACAGCAAGGTAAGCAAGGTTATCCATAGCACATGCAGGACCTCAGGCAAATATATTTTGCAGAGTCCTTGTTTATATAAGTAATTTGATTAAAGTCATATAACAAAACTGTGGGCTCATATGAGGTATAGTGATTTGTTGGTGAAGATTCAGGCTAATGGGTAGAAAGGAAGTTTTCACATGTCTGTTTATTGTGCCTCAGTGCATGTGAAGATTTTGGGTAGTATTAGGCTCTTCATGATTATGTCAAGTAACCATGTACTGTATTGTCACAAGTAGCATTCTTACCTAATTTCTTATCTCCCACTACAAGAAAAATATAGTGACACTTTTGTAATGCCATAGCTTCTCAGAACCTAGTTGCATGGAAACCCTTGGACTATCTTGCCTCTGAAGTTCCCTAATGCCACCTATTTAATGCTGGCTCTATCACTACTCATGATTCTGCATCATCTCTCATGCCACCTGTGGATACTGTTGGCCTCCAGCTATTCTCTTAAAAGTTGTCATTATGCTTCCATGATGATGGTCATGATGATGACCACAAATGTAACCCTTATGCGGGAAAGTGTGAGCGAGAACGTAATGCAACATATGGTACCATATCTACTTTATGGTAGAACAACATTTCTACACCCTGTCTTCTCTTGAACTCTTGGGGCCACAATCAACAGCATTCCTAGAATGTGATTTTTCTTTGTGGATCTGTCTCTCATACACGGCCACAAACAGGAAATGTAGGTGGGTGTGTCAGACAGGGTAAGAAGTAATGCCTGTCCCTCGTCCAGCTCAAGATCAATCAAGGGGAACACAATGTCACCACATGGGTGGGGATAAGGGCGGACATCTGTCAGAAGGGGCTGCTGCTGCTGCCGTCATAAAAGCGCTCCGATGATATACAAGCATCTGCAGAGAACACGTGGCATGGAGCCCATGAAGAGGGTGGTGAGCCAGCAGAGGGAGACACAGAGAGGAAGTGACACGTGCTGCCACTATTGCCACCCTGCAATGCTGTAGGCTAGAGATGCCACCAGTCAGAGCTCAGATGGCTGAGGGCCACAAATGCAGCACAAGCTCAAAGACCAGCACTGCAAGTGTCAATAGCCCACAGTTCTGAACTCACCCTGTGTCTATCATGAAGGCCATCACTCCAAATCAAAATGTCAGCATCCTTTCGGTGACCCATTTTCAACTAATCATGCCAAAGAAGCACTGTGCTCATCAGCAAGAGAGAGACTGCAACCAAGTTCCTAGGACAACCCCATAGTCTGAGTCTGAGTTTCTTGGGGATTTCTGGTCCACTTCACAGGCTGTAGAGTACCTTGAAAGATATAAATAAAGTCCAGGGCCCCATGAGTACCTGTCTGACCTTGAAATACCTCATGCATGTGTTATTTCCACCAAGTTAGTCCCAGGGTTTCCAGGAAGGGGACTCAGAAAATTTTAAGGAAAGTGCTGTAAGTATAGTAGGCTTCATGAAGCCCGAGCTTAGATCAGGGCTGGAACTTGGCCAAGTCTTAGGGTGGTACTAAAGGGAGGCTAGCGCAAGCTCATGAAATATCTTGTAATAACTTATAAAATTTAAGATCCTGATCATGGTAAGTTAGAACTGTCAACATTTCTTACTTTTCTGTGCAATAAAGTTATTATAGTAGTAGTAGTAGGTTAGTTGCTAAATCATGTCCAACTCTTGTGACCCCATGGACTATAACCTGCCAGGGTTCTCTGTCCATGGGATTCTCCAGACAAGAATATTGGAGTGGGTTGCCATTCCCTTCTCCAGGGTATTCTCCCAACCTAAGAACTGAACCCAGGTCTCCTGCATTGCAGGCAGATTCTTTACCGACTGAGCTAATAATGTTATTAGGTAAACTGGGGGAAAAAATGGTGAAATAGATGGGAAACATTTGACAGCCTTTATTGTAGTAGTATGAATTTTGAATTGTCTGTAAAGAGATAGACTAACTACCCTTCTGTAACTTTATCTTAAAAAATAATCCATGAAATCTTTCATCTGTTATGAAGTATAGTACTTAATTATGCCACAGAACACCCTTTAGAAAAACCTACAAATGACATAAGAACAATTGCAGGGATTTCATACAGAATAGATTTCCATTTTAGGAAAATTACTTATAGGAAAGTCAGTAGTTAGAGGAGAGAGAAGAGAAAGGGAAAAATGAAGCATAAAGTGTAGAGAATTTCCAGTGATTCAGACTCCTCTTTCCAATGCAGGGGGTGTGGTTTTAATCCCTGGTGGGGAACTAAGGACCCACATGCTGTGAGTGTGGCAAAATAAGTAAATAAATTAAAGGAGTAGTGGTTAGGCAGTTTTTGTAAGAACTACTCAAGTGATGATAAGATCTGAACCAAGCCAGTATTAGCAGGACAGTACAGTCACAAACACATATTTCTTAGATAAATTAAACTGCATGCACCTGGCCAAAAATAACTAAATGAGGAAAAGAGTCACCTAATTATTTCAGGCTAGTGAGCCTGCCACTGCACTCAGTGATAGCAAACTCCAGACTGTGTGTGAGACTGTTTTCCTGGAATTTTGTTATCAAGTACATTTTATGCATGATTAACTAGCCCCTTGGAGAGTGATTCTCATATAGAAGGATATGTATTTTCCATAAAATGTTGGCTTTAAACAAAAGTCAACCACTTCATCTGGGACTCAATCTGTTCCACTGCTGCAGGGAAAACTGGCCATGTTGGACTGACTGAGACACAGTATGTCAGGCTCTGCTGTAACCACTTCCTAAGGTATCCTCAAGGGTAATTTTGACCATATGTGACTGTTCTCCTTTGAAGATGATTTTCCTATCCAATTCCAGAGTAGGCTGCAACTGTATTCACGGATAATCACAAAGAGCACATGTCAACTTCTAAATCTAGTCCTGTGACTCTATAGCCCCAAACACACATAAGTGAGAGACTAAATAATCTCTGGATAAAAATAGAAAGACCCTATGTATTAGAAGCGGAAGGGGCTGGAATTTGATAGGCTCTGGGGGGGAAATCTAAACTCCTTTTTTTTTATTTTTGGATAATGAAGCTGACATTCAGAGAGAAAAACTGACCAAGTCTAATCCAATATGACAGAACTAAGATGTAAACCCAAGTACTGTTACACTTTTTAAAATTTTTATAAAAATTTTATATTTTTAAATTTTTAGAAATAATCTCTAGTGACTCTAAATCTCTTTTAGAATATGCCATTAAAAAGCTTTTATGTAAGAGTAAACAAATATGATGTTATTTTCTCTTAGCCTCAAAAGACACACAAACTTTAGCTGTGTGGAATCACATGGTACAAATACGTATCACTTTGTATGTTACATACATTTCTAAATACCTCATTTCTGTCTGCTCCATAATAGAATAATTCAATACAAACAGAAAATATCTGAATTTGAGAAACTTTTTAGATATTTCATTCTTCCAGAAATTTATCAGCACTATTCATTCTATTTCCAAAGGCAGAGAAAGGTGGTCCTGCACCATAAACATGGAGAGGGCAATGGGAACCCACTCCAGTACTCTTGCCTGGAGAGTCCCATGGACGAAGGAGCCTGGTGGGCTGCAGTCCATGGTGTCGCTAAGAGTCAAGCACGACTGAGCGACTTAACTTTCACTTTTCACTTTGGTGCATTGGAGAAGGAAATGGCAACCCACTCCAGTGTTCTTGCCTGGAGAATCCTAGGGACGGCAGAGCCTGGTGGGCTGCCGTCTATGGGGTCGCACAGAGTCGGACATGACTGAAGCGACTTAGCAGCAGCAGCACCATAAACAAATATACTCCCCCCACCCCTTCATCACATCAGCCACACCAGGAACCAAATCCTCAATGCTCCAATTCCTTTTCAGCCAACATTCTATCTGGACATTTAATTATATTTGGTCTTCAGCTGGCTGGCTAGACCCCTGAGCTTTATTTAAATATTGAAGATGAAATTACAGAGCACCCTCAATCTTCCACAATAGGAGCTCAGATTAAGTCTCAGAAGAAACAGATCAAAGCACAGGTTATGGGTTGGAGAGGAAAACATCCAGGTCCCTCACTGATGGTGTCTTGGCCAGCCAGGTTGGCCTGTAGGCTTCCATACCTCTTCTGAAGACAGGTGTTGCTCGGAAGAGGCAGGCTTTCTGGAAAACTGAGGGGCTGAAGAGCAGCAGTTAGTATGGTTAGTGGGGGAAGACACAGTGTCATTGAGAGAGTGCTGTGATGTTGGGAGTAATGGATGGAGGGTAGGATCAAGTAGACCACAGCGGAGGAGCCAAAGGGCCAAGAAGCCAAGCACTGCTGTTCAGAAGCTGCTGGCAACAGGATGGCAGCACTAGTCATGCCAACACATGTCACCTGCAGCAACCACATGGCTCACAGAGATGGTCTGCAGAGACAGGAGTGCAAAGTCACTATGTGGCAGCAATGTTAAAAGAGCAAAGCTTAGCAGCCAATCTTTCTCTTTCCGAGAATCATCAGAGTGCAGTGAAAACATACTGTGGGGAAAGGGAAGTTATAGAAAAATAAAGTGTAGCCCCATCTGTGTTTTTTAAAAATGTATGTGTTTATGTTTTGCATGTATATGTATGAGAGACTGCATCTGTGTACCACATGCATACAGATACATACATCTTTATGAGCCTAAAGCGGAGAAGTACTCTTGCCCGGAAAATCCCATGGGTGGAGGAACATGGTAGGCTACAGTCCATGGGGTCACTAAGAGTCAGACATGACTGAGCGACTTCACTTTCACTTTTCACTTTCATGCATTGGAGAAGGAAATGGCAACCCACTCCAGTGTTCTTGCCTGGAGAATCCCAGGAATGGTGGAGCCCGTTGGGTGCTGTCTATGGGGTCACACAGAGTTGGACACGACTGACACAACTTAGCAGCAGCAGCAGCATGAGCCTAAGGATTTGTCTGAAAGCTACCAAACTGGCCAAACTGTGCTTATGCTTATCCCTAGTTGTCAAATAAGACAGGGAGAGGAAACCCCTCTCTCTTCTTAATTATACATGTTAAGGTTTGAAGTGGAAGACAGCAGTAGTGGATTTCACTTTCTTTTAGTGCTGTTCATGTTTCTTTATATATATATACTTTGAGTCTTACAGCCCCATTTAACTGTGGGAATTTGAAAAAAAATCTCTTCACATTTGTTATCTTTATTTTTCAAATCTGAGAAACAGATATGCCCGTCTGACCAGAGATGTGAAGATCAAATGAGCTGATGCTTCCAAGAGTGTTCTATAGTTGAGAAAGCAATGTCTTTTTCCTTTCCTTCTGGTGAGAAACTAAGAGTATACTTGAAATACTCCTGTAGAAGCACTGTCATTTCAGAAGGTAGGAAATGCTTTGTTTCTGCACAATTCTCATCAATGCAGACTTTTGAAAGTCTGTAACAATGACTGCCCTTGTGGATTTGGTAATGCTGAAGAATACTGCTATAATGTTTTCACTGTAGGCTGCCCATTACTCCCTCCTTATTCTGAACTAAGGAGAGCTTATTAGTGTGCTTAACTGAGAGGTGGCTGAAGTAGCTTTATTTATCTCTTGATTTACTTTCAAACTTTTCTTCTTCTTCTTCAGATTCTAGCCAAGACAAGCAAAATAAATGAGAATAATATCCTAATTCAAAAGATAAGACTAGGCTTTTACTTTTTTTCTTACTTATAAGCTGTCTCCCCATATAACACTAATTTTACAATAGGAAAAACATATCTTCTAAGAGTCACATATCAGTCATTGAAATAAATATTGAAGCTTTATAAATGAGGCTTTATACATTCTTATTACCAATGCTCTTATTAATCTTTGCTAACTAGAATCCTTCAACTCTAGCTTCTAGTAATCATGCACAATGAGCATTAGCTTTTGAGGGAAACATTTTAGTGTACATGGGAATAATTTGGAGTGCTTATTTAAAATGTAGATTTCTGAGACACACTCATAATTACTCTCATTTAATTTAGGTCTGGGGTGCCTCCCAGAAATCTGCACTTTAACCTGTACCCCCAGATGATTTAGTGCAGGTAATCTAAAAATGTAAGTTCCACTGAACTGGCCTAGGAGATCTAGAGATGAGATGAGCCCTTTGATTGCAATGAGGACCAGAGAATTCTGAGGTGACCAAAAAAAAAAAAAAAATAATAATAATAAAGGCAAGTAATAGCAGGAAATCTCAAGGACATGCCCATGGACCTGTCACATGGCATATATATCAGAATGGTCTGACACACAGGGCTCTTAAAGAATTTGTAGTTGGGCTTCCCTGTTGGCTCAGATAGTAAAGTATCTGCCAGCAATGTGGGAGACTTGGGTTTAGTCCCTGGGCCAGGAAGATACCCTGGGGAAGGAAATGACAACTCATTCCAGTATCCTTGCCTGAAAAATTCCATGGACAGAGGATCCTGGCAAGCTACAGTCTATGGGGGTCACAAATAGTCAGACACAACTGAGTGACTAATACTTCCATTTCCATGAATATCTAGGTCTAAAATAGATGTGGAGCCCACTAAGTTGTTACTTGATTTGTATTGACAAGCAACCCAACAAACTTCATAAAACATTCACTGTTTGCAGATGACATGATACTATACCTAGAAAAAAACCCCAAAGAAACTATCAGAAAATTACTAGAGCTAACCAGTGAATTCAGCAAAGTTGCAGGATACCAAGTCAATACACAGAAATCACTTGCATTACTATATACTAACAATGAAAAATCAAAAAGAGAAATTAAGGAATCAATGTCATTCACCATTGCAACAAAAAGAATAAACCTACCTAAGGAGACAAAAGAACTGTATAGAAAATTATAAGACACAGATGAAAGAAATCAAAGATGACATAAACAGATAGATATTCTATGCTTCTGGGTAGGAAGAATCAATATTGTGAAAATGACTATGCTACTGAATGCAATCTACAGATTCAGTGTGATCCTTATCAAATTACCAATGGCATTTTTCACAGAACTAGAACAAAAAAATTTCACAGTTCATATGGAAACACAAAAGACCCTGAAGAGCCAAAGCAGTTTGAGAAAGAAGAGTGGAGCTGGAGGAACCAACCTTCCTGACTTCAGACTATACTACAGAGCTGAAGTCATCAAGACAGTATGGTACTGGCACAAAAACAGAAATATAGACTAATGGAACAAGACAGAGAGCCCAGAGATAAACCCATGTACCTATGGGTATCTTATTTTTTACAAAGGAGGCAAGAATATTCAATGGGGCAAAGATAACCTCTTCAATAATTGCTGCTGGGAAAACTGGACAGCTACATACAAAAGAATGAAATTAGAATACTTCCTAATACCATATACAAAGACAAACTCAAAATGGATTAAAGACCTAAATGTAAGACCAGAAACTATAGAACTCTTAGAGGAAAACATAGGCAGAAAACTAGGTAACATAAATCAAAGCAAGATCTTCTATTACCCACCTCCTACTGCTACTGCTAAGTCACCTCAGTCGTGTCTGACTCTGTGCGACCCCAGAGACAGCAGCCTACCAGGCTCCCCGGTCCCTGGGATTCTCCAGGCAAGAACACTGGAGTGGGTTGCCATTTCCTTCTTCAATGCATGAAAGTGAAAAGTAAAAGTGAAGTCGCTCAGTCGTGTCCAATTCCCAGCAACCCCATAGACTGCAGCCTGCCAGGCTCCTCTGTCCATGGGATTTTCCAGGCAATAGTACTGGAATTGGGTGCCATTGCCTTCTCCAACACACATCCTAGACTAATGGAAATAAAAACAAACAAAAAAAAACCAAGTGGGACATAATTAAACTTAAAGGCTTTTGCATAGCAAAGGAAACTACAAACAAGGTGAAAAGACAGCCCTCAGAATGAGAGAAAATAATAGCAAAGAAAACAATGGACAAAGAATTAATTTCTAAAATATACAAGCAGCTTATATAACTCAATGTCAGAAAAACAAACAACCCTATCAAAAAGTGGGGAAAAGACCTAAATAGACATTTCTCCAAAGAAGACATACAGATGGCTGAAAACACATGAAAAGATGCTCAACATCACTCATTATTAGAGAAATACAAATCAAAACTACAATGAGATTTCACCTCACACCAGTCAGAATGGCCATCATCAAAAAGTCTACAAGCAATAAATGCTGGGGAGGGTGTGGAGAAAAGGGAACCCTCTTGCGTTGCTGGTAGGAATTTAAATTGATACAACCACTATGGAAGATGGTATGGAGATTCCTGAAAAAACTAGGACTGAAACCATCATATAAACCAACAATCCCACTCCTAGGCATATACCTTGAGGAAACCAAAACTGAAAAAGACACATGTACCTCAATGTTCATTGCAGCACTATTTGCAATAGCTAGAACATGGAAACAACCTAGATGTCCATCCACAGACAAATTGATGAAGAAGTTGTGGCACATGCAGGAGCACATTTGAATCAGCTCTAACGAGGTGGGCGAACCTGGAGCCTATTATATAGAATGAAGTAAGTCAGAAAGAGAAATATAAATATACTGATGCAGATATATGGAACCCAGAAAGATGGTACTGATGAATTTATGTTCAGGGCAACAGTGGAGAAAGAGACATAGAAAACAGACCTAAGGACATGGGGGGTGAGGAGGAGGGGGTGCGTGAGTTGTACGGAGAGAGTAACATGGAAATTTATAATACCATATGTGAAATAGATAGCCAATGGGAATTTGCTGTATGACTCAGGGAACTCAAATAGGGGCTCTGTGACAATCTAGAAGGTTGGGATGGGGAAGGAGATGGAAGGGAGGTTCAGAAGAAAGGGGACATGGGTGTATTCTTGATGTATGACAGAAAACCACAAAATTCTGTAAAGCAAATACTCTTCATGGAAAAAAACAAAGTGGCAAAAAATATCAGAAGCAAGACAAAAATGTCTGCTAATACTACATTAATCCCATCCTATATTGAAAGTACTAGACAGTTCAAAAGTACAAGAAAAGGCAAGCACATAAAAGAAATTAAAGAAACAACAACAACAACAACAACAACACATTTCAAAGCAAGTGAACAGAGATCTGATTGGAGACTCCATGAGAGTCACAGTCCCTTTTCCACTTCTCTGACTTGAGTCAGTTCATAGACCCAGAGCTATTTAAAAGTAAAAATGGTATTGAGGAAAAGACCATAGGGAGGCATAGATGGACCAGCATTGGTACCTTGGGGCTGAAGGAGTGATCTGAGACTTTGGGGTTATATTTTTAAATTTATCATTTATCCAGATAATATTTTGTAAATTTTATACAAATATTCTGGTATTAGCATTTTAAACTGTTTTCCACTTTCTTTTTTAAAAAAATGAATTTCAAAGGGATATTTTCTATTTAACTTCTTGAACAGAAACATGTTATATTAGAATACCTATAAAATACCCACTCTTTCTTGATCTATTTCATTATTTAGCAGTAATTACCAACATTCAAAAACCTAAGATCATGGCATCCAGTCCCATCAATTCAAGGCAAATAGAAGGGGGATATGTAGAAACAGTGACAGATTTTATTTTCTTGGGCTCCAAAATCACTGCAGATGGTGACTGCAGCTATGAAATTAAAAGATGCTTGCTCCTTGGAAGGAAAGCTATGACAAACCTAGACAGTGTATTAAAAAGCAGAGACATCACTTTGATGACAAAGTTATTTCTAGTCAAAACTATGGTTTTTCCAGTAGTCATGTATGGATGTGAGAGTTTGTCCATAAAAAAGGCAGAGTGCCAAAGAATTGATACCTTCAAATTGTGGTGTTGGAGAAGACTCTTGAGAGCCCCTTGGACAGCAAGGAAATCAAATCGGTCAATTCTAAAGGAAATCAACCCAGAATATTCATTGGAAGGACTGATGCTGAAGTCCAATACTTTGGCCACCTGATGTAAAGAGCAGATTCATTGGAAAATATTCTAATGCCAGGGAAAATTGAGGGCAGGAGGAGAAGGGAGTAATAGAGGATGAGATGGTAAGATGGCATCACTGACTCAATGGATATGCATTTGAGCAAACTTGGGGAAATAGTGAAGGACAGGGAAGTCTGGTGTGCTGCAGTCCATGGGGTCACAAAGAGTCTGACATGACTTAGTGACTGAATGACAACACTTTATATGTGACTTATTGCCAATATCTGCTGGATCGTGGAAAAAGCAAGAGAGTTCCAGAAAAACATCTATTTCTGCTTTATTGACTATGTCAAAGCCTTTGATTGTGTGGATCACAATAAACTGTGGAAAATTCTGAAAGAGATGGGAATACCAGACCACCTGACCTGCCTCTTGAGAAACTTATATGCAGGTCAGGAAGCAACAGTTAGAACTGGACATGGAACAACAGACTGGTTCCAAATAGGAAAAGGAGTACGTCAAGGCTGTATATTGTCACCCTGCTTATTTAACTTCTCTGCAGAGTACATCATGAGAAACGCTGGGCTGGAAGGAGCACAAGCTGGAATCAAGATTGCTGGGAGAAATATCAATAACCTCAGATATGCAGGTGACACCACCCTTATGGCAGAAAGTGAAGAGGAACTAAAAAGCCTCTTGATGAAAATGAAAATGGAGAGTGAAAAGGTTGGATTAAAGCTCAACATTCAGAAAATGAAGATCATGGCATCTGGTCCCATCACTTCATGGCAAGTAGATGGGGAAACAGTGGAAATAGTGTCAGATTTTATTTTTCTGGGCTCCAAAATCACTGTAGATGGTGATTGCAGCCATGAAATTAAAAGACACTTACTCCTTGGAAGGAAAGTTATGATCAACCTAGACAGCATATTGAAAAGCAGAGACATTACTTTGCCAACAAAAGTCCGTCTAGTCAAGGCTATGGTTTTTCCAGTGGTCATGTATGGATGTGAGAGTTGGACTGTGAAGAAAGCTGAGTGCTGAAGAATTGATGCTTTTGAACTGTGGTATTGGAGAAGAATCTTGAGAGTCCCCTGGACTGCAAGGAGATCCAACCAGTCCATTCTGAAGGAGATCAGCCCTGGGATTTCTTTGGAACGAATGATGCTGACGCTGAAACTCCAGTACTTTGGCCACCTCATGCGAAGAGTTGACTCATTGGAAAAGACTCTGATGCTGGGAGGGATTGGGGGCAGGAGGAGAAGCGGACAACAGAGGATGAGATGGGTGGATGGCATCACCGACTCGATGGGCGTGAGTCTGAGTGAACTCCGGGAGTTGGTGATGGACAGGGAGGCCTGGCGTGCTGCAGTTCATGGGGTCACAAAGAGTTGGACATGACTGAGCGACTGAACTGAACTAGCAGTTTAGAATGTTCCTTTTTGAATGTTGTGGTTACTTAACTCATCTTTCAAAAGATTTTTTTGTTTTCTTTTTGAATACCTTATGAGTCTGCATTACATTCAGATTCTTACCTGTCTTCTTAAATGGAATGTTTTCCTTTTCCATTTGGAAAAAATGTTAATTAACACATTAGGAATGTACTTGGTACATTTGGTTGCAAATGCAAACAGTCTAATCTTCTATTCATTACAACCTTTTGTTTAAATTATTCAAGTGAATAACAGGTTGCAGTCAAACATCACCCAAAGGATTCAGTTATCTTAAAAGGACTCCTTTTGTCTTTCTGAGAAGAGTTCTGTATTATGAATTACTCAAATTGCATTTTTGTTTGATCACCATGGTAACTACTATGGCCACATTTGAATGGATGGCTACGTTAATCACTTCTCTTGTGAACAAGAGATTCTGGCCACACTTTCTGTGCTGAACTTAGCAGATATCGTTGTAGCATCCATAGGAACTAAATATCATCAGAAATTTTGTACTTTGAGATTCTGTATTGATATTGGTGTGTGTGTGTGCTCAGTCATTCAGATGTATCTGACTCTTCACAATCTCATGAACTATAGTCCACCAGGCTGCTTTGTCTACGGGATTTTCCACGCAAGAATACTGGAGTGGATTGCCATTTCCCAATTCAAGGATCAAGCCCATGTCTCACATTGGCAGGCAGATTATTTACCACTGAGCCCCCTGGGAAGTCCCATATTGATGGTGTAGGAACAGTGAAAATAAGTTTCCCTAAAATTGAATTCCCCTGCCCCATCTATGATTAACCAGTCTATCCAAAACTTTATCCTCTTTCCTGTCCCACCTCTTGCTTCCCTCAGGATTGAGAAGTATCAGAAAGAGGCAGTGCACTGAAACCAAGCAGGATGTGGGGTATTAAAGTCCCTCTGTGTTAGTTTGTAGCAAAAGAGTTGAGTCTTCAGGCCATTTGTGGAGTTCCAAAGAGCCAACATAAGTAGTTACTAATTAGGGAGGTAAGGGAATGAAGAAAGAAAAGGAAAACAAAGAGTTTAGCATAAAACAGAGTCCTAGTTCCTCCTCAAGAGATACCCACAACAATCTAACGCATATCTTTGAGTTGTTCTGCAGACCCTAATGACCCTCAATCCAAGTGGAGAATGGTGACTGCATGCTAACCACAACCATGTAGAGCCCAGACCAGTCAGAACCAGAAGGTTGAATATTAAGATTCCTGCAGCATCACCCTGTTACCTTACTGCTAACCAAAGAAGTCCATAAATTGCCTGTAAAAATCCTTTCCAGAAAACCATTGCGGAGTTCAGGTCTTTTAAGCATGAGCTTCCCCTTCTTCTTGCTTGATAATCTGCAATAAACACTGTACTCTCCTTCACCACAACCCAGTGCCAGTAACTTGGCTTTGCTGCAGGGGTCGAGCAGATTCAAGTTTAGTTTGGTTACACTTTTCAAGGGAAGGGCACAATTAAAAGGCAGAAATAAACAGTCATTTATCAAGTGCCTACTATGTGTTAGGTGCTTCTTTCAATGACCTGATTTAATCTTCCCAACAGTTCTATGGAGGTAAGTCTTACTGCTTTTCCTCCTGACAGATGAGAAACCCAAGGCTCAGAAAAATGAGTTCGTCTGTCATTCACCTAGTAAATAGCAATCAACTGTTTTCTTTCAGCAACATGGACAAAACCTTACAAATAGATTTAGTGAAGCTGAGATTTAAAACCAAGTCCATCTGACTTCAGAATCCACACTTTCTACATTATATAATTTTGTCTCCCGGCAACATTGAGTTGCAACATGTCTTCCTTACCCTGATGTCTTACTCTGATAATAGCAGTGTAAGTTATATGAGTGAGTGAGTGAATGTGTGTGTGTGTGTGTGTCTGTGCGTGTGCATACACGCATGTGTGTGTGAGAGAGAGAGAGCATTGGCTTGGGAACAGATGTCTCTACATTTATGGTCAAAAAAGGTATAGAACTGACACTACAAGGAAGCAAAATACAAAGTCTAATATGGGAAACATGCCCAGTATAATTTAAGAGTTTTTAATATTATATTTTAAATTTAAATAGTTCAGGCACTGTCTACTGTACTGGACAGTGCAAGCCCAGGGGAGCTGCTGGTGGGGACCACCTCCTAAGCCTCATTAGCAGCACTTGCCCCTTACCATTTCTGCTCCCCTGCTGCTCGATACTGTGTTATTCACTGCAATTTCCCAGCTGGTTTTTTTCTTTTTTCTTTTTTTTTTTTAGGAATGTCTCTAAAATTTCTTCTTGCCATGCCAAGCAGCATGACAGAATGCCATTTGTATTTCATTTTCAACAGTCTTAATGAGGGTCATTTTGACCTCACAAATACTAGTAAGTGACTTGTCATCAAGAGCTATTTTTTTTTTCCTCCAAAACACTCCCTATAATGGTAAAATGGTGAAAAAAGCCAAGAGCCTCTCAAACTATTAAGCCAAATGCTCCAATATCACTTTAAAATAGTGACAAAGATTTCATATGAACATGGCTCCTCATTCCTTTGGTCTCTAAAGAAAACGACAGGCTGCAGAATAGCAGAAGGAAGTCAGGGAGAGAGGAGAGGAAGCATGAGACAGGAAAGGAGTGCATAATCTTTGCCTCTTTACAGAAAACTGAGTGATGGTTATCCTACTGTTATCCTTACTAGAGAGCCAGCAGGGTGGAGAGGGAACGGAGCTGGATGAAGAGTCAGAAATCTTTGCATTATACAGACTTGCTCAGGTAGGTTACATAACCTCTCTGAACCTCAGTGTTTTTCTTGTCTAAATAGGTGGAAATATACCTACTCCCCTCATCTGCTTAGGTTATTCCAAGTTTCAAATGAAATAATCTATGCCAAAAGGATATGCACTCTAAGTTATTCTGTTATATAAGAAGAGGCACTCTTCTGTATATCACCACTTTTTGTCTTCCAGTAAAAACTTCAGGATGGAAAATAAACAGGAATATACCATTTCTATTTCTTAACAGCCATACAGCCTAGTTACCTGCTTTCAACCATTGACATTTACTTGAAAATATATTTTTTTTCTAACAATTGCCTATTGTTGGGAAGTATCTACTTCCACACTTGTATTACTGCTCCAGCCTGGTAGCAATATAGCATCATCCCCAAGGCCAGATTATACCTGGTATGAAGGGAAGGGGCACACAGTGGGACTCAAAATCAGATGATACCTGCAAAAAAAGTACACCTCTGGATCTCTCCTGTCTCCCTTACTTCCACGTGATACCAATTTCCCTTCTGAGCAAGGTACCAGTGTGCGTGTGTGTGTGTTGAGTCGCTGAGTCATGTCCAACTCTTTGCGACCCCATGAACTGTAACCTGCCAGGCTCCTCTTGTCCATGAAATTTTTCAGGCAAGAATACTGGAGTGCTGTTGCTGTTTTCCTCCTCCAGGGGATCTTCCCAACCCAGGGATTGAACCTGCATCTATAGAGTATCCTACATTGGCAGGCAGATTCTTTACCACTAGCGCCACCTGCAAAGTCCAAGCAGGCACCTCCTTACTCTGAAACGTCATAGTCCAGTCTTGCACCAAGGGTTTCCTTTAACTCTGAGAAATTTAGTCATTCAATAAGCTTAATTAAACCTCTAAGGCATGCCTAGCAGAATACTCGATGCTCTGTAAAAGGGAAAGAGCCCTCATGAGGTTTACAATCTGGAGGCAGAGCTCGTATGTATGCGGATGACACATGAGATAGCTTACTTGAGCATACTAGGGGAAAATACCCCTCTGACTTTCTAACAGCCCTCCAGAGTATTGTAACCATTTTCACTGTCAGTCCTACTTTGAAGAACAAGAATACTGACATCCTGTGGATCAAAATGCAGATGTGTAAGTTTTATTTTCCATTCAAATAAAACGACCAGAAAGCGCTAGCCTGCACACTACCCATGGAGGACTCCATTAGGTTCAGCCAAACCTAGGTGACTACTAGAGATAGATCAATGTATATTTCTAAATTGAGTTTAATAAAGTTTAATTACTCATGATGTTTTATATACCATGTGGGAAAGTTCCAACTATTTTATGATATATTTCCATCACAAGAGTACAGTTCCATTAAATAGATCTAGCATTATCAAAACTTCTGTACCCAAATTATGACTCAAATGAAATGTTACCAGTTTTCAAAGGCAATATTTTCCTAGGTAATTTATACAAGTGTTACACATCAGATGTGACCCATGTATACATATAAGGATTGCTTCTTGTGCAGTCCTTTTATTCACTGATGCACTCATCCACCCCTTCATCTATTTATCCATCATGGAAGAAGTTTAATATGGAGAAAGCATAGGTGTTTAGGGGATTCCCTCTTGGCTCAACAGTAAAGAATCTGCCCTGCCAGTGCAGGAGATGCAGTTTGATCCCTGAGTCGGGAAGATCCCCTGGAGTAGTAAATGGCAACCTAATCCAGTATTCTTGCCTGGAAGTCCCATGGACAGAGGACTCCTCTCAGGGCTCAGAGTATGAGTGCTTTTGTTTCCCATATACTGTAGATCGGAGATAATTTTAGACTAATGTGCACAATCTTGCTAGATATTCTGATTTCCAGTATGCCAAATTAAAGTAGTTGAAACCAAAGTCCCTATATTTAAAACAACATGTTTTGGGGACCATTGAGAAGTTAGTTTTGCTCCAACAGAGCAGCCAAGAAGTAGGACTTTCTCAGTACATGTCTTTTTGTTCATTGGTATTCTGAGAATCAGTTCAGAGTTCTCCTTCAGGAAGGAGAAAAGTAATGAAAACATCAGGAATCTGCAGCAACCAAATCTCAACCAGAAGTCAACATTTGCTGTATCCAGTTCTGTCCACCCTAAGAATGTCAAAGACAATTGACACTGTTTCTACCTTTTCTTTTGTGTCTAGAACTTTGCTTAGTGTTAATACCTATTTATGGAGAAGGAAATGGCAACCCACTCCAGTATTGTTGCCTGGGAAATCCCATGGGCAGATGAACCTGGCTGGCTACAGTTCACGGGGTCACAAAAGACTCAGACATGACTGAACAACTAAGCAGCAATACCATACATATTTAACTCAGTCCCAATATGTGAAGGACTGGGAGAATTGAAACTGGCAGATATAAGTGAATTTGCTTTAACTCAAAAGCCATATTTTGGTGGGGGGAAGAGTGCCTGGCAGAATACCTTGTACATAGCAGAAACATAGCAGATAATTATAACAGTTTCATTCCCCAAACTTTGAGACCCTATTGTGTACCACCCACGTACCATCCACTCTTGTCCAAATAAAAGTAGGTCCTTACTCTCGGTTCAGTTCAGTCGCTCAGTCATGTCCAACTCTTTGCGACCCCATGAATTGCAGCACGCCAGGCCTCCCTGTCCATCACCAACTCCCGGAATTCACTCAAACTCACGTCTATCGAGTCGGTGATGCCATCCAGCCATCTCATCCTCTGTCATCCTCTTCTTCTCCTGCCCCCAATCCCTCCCAGCATCAGAGTCTTTTCCAATGAGTCAACTCTTTGCATGAGGTAGCCAAAGTATTGGAGTTTCAGCTTTAGCGTCAGTCCTTCCAAAGAACACCCAGGACTGATCTCCTTTAGAATGGACTGGTTGGATCTCCTTTCAGTCAAGTGCTGGAGGAGTTCACTGAAAGATATAAATAAAGTGGAGTGAAATTGTACCATTTGCAGAGATGTGGATGGACCTAGAGACCGTCACATAGAATGAAGTCAGAACAAATATTGTATATTAACACATATATGTAGAATCTTGAAAAATAGCACAGATGAACCTATTTGCAAAGCAGAAATAGAGACACAGACATAGAAATCAAATATATGGACACCAAGCGCAGAAGGAGGGGTTTAAATTGAAAGACTGGGATTGACATATGTATACTCCAATGTATAAGTAGATAACTAATGAGAACGTACTGTACAGCACAGAGTGGGGAAAGGGGAGGTAACAATAAAGTGAGTTTGATAAGTGTAATAACAAGGGCACTTCTGTGGCCTCAGCAGGAAGGAGGAGCCCCCTCAGTGACATGGAACTTCATTAAGAGCGTGTATTGTTCTCAGTCATATGAATGACAAGAGGTTAAAGAGACTTCAGCCTGTGTCCAGCTCATGCTTGACCCTGAAAAACTGTCTGGCTCTCAGGATCTCTATCAGCAACGCAGAGTTTGAGAGCAAAACAATAACACAAATTCACAGAGAAGGCAATGGCACCCCACTCCAGTACTCTTGCCTGGAAGGTCCCATGGACAGAGGAGCCTGGTAGGCTGCTGTCCATGGGATCGCTAACAGTCGGACACGACTGAGCGACTTCACTTTCACTTTTGACTTTCATGCATTGAAGAAGGAAATGGCAACCCACTCCAGTGTTTTCGCCTGGAGAATCCCAGGGACGGGGAAGCCTGGTGGGCTGCCGTCTGTGAGGTCGCACAGAGCTGGACACAACTGAAGTGACTTAGCAGTAGCAGCAAGCTGTTCCCATTCATTTTTCATTTAGGCCTTAATTCGTTCCTTTAATTTTTCATCAAATATTTACAAAGTACCTACTACCATGTGATAGGCACTTTGAGAACAGCATTAATTAGATAATAAACCAGATATTTATTCTATTCTTGCAGAGTTCATGATAGATAACAAGCAAGTAAGTAACTTAATGTTTGGAATCAGTGAAACAACAGAAACCCATAGGCATACTTTAGCAAATTATAATGCAGCTCATGAAGAAGAGAAAAAGGGAGTCCTGAAGGAAAACAGAGTAAAACTTCTCTGGTATTAGCTCCAGGAGCTCATGTTCTCAGTGAGCCATGAAGGCGTAAGAGGAAAGAAAGGGAGTGAGAAGAGTGGGGCCGAAGTGGCAGGGAGAGTATTTCAGGAAGAAGGAAGAGAGAGGGTGTGCTAAGGCCCTGAGGTGGGGACAAAGCGTGGCAGGCTGGAGCTATTGAAAGGCAACCAATGGCATATGGATAGAGTTTCTTAAAGAGAAAGCAATGCCAAAACCCTCCCTTGCAATTCATTTACATTCATTTTAACTTGTTCTATAAGCAATTCAAGTGAGAGTAGGATCAGAGTTCTTAAAATATGAACAAGGTTGGGGTTCATCCCCTCTCCTGTCTCTGACTCTTCTTTCCACCTCTGATTTCGCTGCTTCCTGAGCTCACCAGGCAGGTGGTGCCTCAAAGCCTGCCCCTCAAAGCTCCTGCCCCTGCTTGCAATGCTTTCTACCCAAATCACCCCATGGCTCAGCCCTTTACCTCCTTCAATCCCTTGCTCCTTGGTAAGGTCATCTCCGTCTCCCCCATCTGTAATGGCGTCTTTCCAGCTAACACCCCCTCACCCCTGCCACCCACACACACATCCTGTATTTTTCTCCATTGCATTTATCTTCTTCTAAAGAAGCTGTAAAACGTTCTTATTTAACCTGCTTAGTCCCTCTCCCCTAGACTATAATATCCATGAAGGCAGAGATTTGTGTCTGTTTTGCTCAATGCTATTACCCTAGCTTCCAGAATGGTGCCGTAGTCAACATTCAGATATCTGTTGAAAGAATCTCATTTAATCTTCACAAGGCAACAGTCAATGACTAGCTCAAAGGGGTGGTGTATTAGCTTTCATAAAGTTACAAAAATCATTTCATTGACAGATTAAAATCCTGTATTGATCAAGGCAATAAATACCCACAAGATAAATCCAAATGTTGTATTAATAAGTTTTGACAGTTTTTCTATCTCATGAAATGAAAATCAATGACATAATTTATAAAAGATTTTTTTTTTGCTATTAATCATATGTTATTTGCAGTGTGACAATAGTTATGTCCATTGATTTGGTTTCAACTTGAAATTCAAAAAGAGTATTAAACTGTTCTCTGTGAGATTCAGCTTCTTAAGAATTGCTATCTCTTCTCTTCTGACGTTATGGTATAAACTGTACCTTTTGATGAATTCTATATTCAAATATAAAGAGAGATTTGGTCTTCAGAATATGATTCATTTTGCTGCCATTTAAGTATAAAAAACAAATTGCAAGCAGAGAGATTTTGTTTGTGGGGGTGTTGTCTGTTCTTCAACTCTAAGAAATAAATGCAAAAGTAAAAGAAGCACAGTTAGCCAGACAAATAGGTCTCCTTGCTAAAACCACGGTGTTTAAACTTCCCATTCTTGGTACTTATTTTAACTTGATGCCTTTTTCCAGAAACCTCTAAGGCTATGGGATGCCTGGGAAGATGCAGTGAGCTTTTTCTGGATGGAGCTGGGGCCTGTGAAGAGGTGATTAAGTTAAAATGAGGTCACTAGTATGGACCTTAATTCAATATAACTGCTATCCTTATGAGAAAAGGAATTTGTAACAGATGGGTAGAAAGGGAAGACCAAATGAGAACACAAGAAGGCAGCCATCTACAACCAAGGGAAGAGGCTTCAAATGAAACCAATCCTGCTGACACCTTGATCTTAAACTTGTAGTTCCAGACTGCGAAAACAAATCCCTGTTGTTTAAACTAGTCCACCTATGGTACTATGTTACAGCAGCCCTACAGACTAATACACTATATCTTCATCTTTTTCTCCCCGTGGGAGAAGGGGATACATTAGACTCAGTACCTTTTTCTTTCTCGAAGAATGAGTCCAAATCTTTCTACCATTATGTAGGGTCAGTAGTCACTGGCCTGAAGGTTGCTAAGTCACTGAATCTGCAGTGTACTTGATGCTTCTTTCTGCACATTTTAAAAAATTAGAGTATAGCTGCTTTTACAATGTTGCATTAATTTCTGCTGTCTAGCAAAGTGAATCAGCCACATGAATACATGTAACCCCACTTCCTTGGATTTGCTTCCCAGTTAAGTCACCACAGAGCACGGAGTAGAGTTTCCCATGACCTACAATAGGTTATTACATGCCCTCAGTTATTTTATACATGCGTGTGTGCATGCTCAGTCATGTCTCCTGTAACTCCATGGACTATAGCCCACCAGGACATAGTAGTATATATATGCCAACCCCAATCCTCCAGGGCACCCCACCCTCCCTTTCCCCCTTGTTCTCTATCTGTGTGTCTCTAATTCTGCTTTCAAATAAGATCATCTATACCATTTTTCCAGATTTCACACATATGTGTTAATATATGATATTTGTTTTTCAGACCTCTTTAATGCTGCCAGGGTAAGGAATGGGGGCAGGTGACAGCAGTGAAGCTGGGAGGGAACCACTGACTGCTTGCTTTGGGAAGAACACACAAGACTCCTGTGGGCTGAGTGGATGCTGCCCAAGGTAGCTGGCTTCCCGGAGGAGGGCCTCCCACTAGAGCAAGAGAACCCCAGTGGCAGGAGCCTCTGGGGGAAATTTGCCACCGTCAACTCTCTCATGCCAGGGAGCAGCCCAGGAAAATGCTCTCCCTGACAAGTTATAGGTGACATGCCTTCAGCATTTCAGACTTAGGTGGCACAGGTTACCAATAGTCAGTTTAAAATACACATAAAAGCAGTAAAAGCTAATCAGCAGAAACCTCAATGTAATATGTTAGGAGACCAGGAAGGGGAACTCTTGCCTGCAATGATAGCAGAGTCCGACAGGAAGAAGACTGGCTCTTCTCCTTTCCTGTCAAGGACTTGGCCAATGAAAAGCCACGGTATTTTCATCAACTACAGCCCTCCTGACTCCCTTGTCCTCCCTATAATAGAATTCTCCTGCCTTGGCCATGTGGGGATCTGCATGATGCTCATGTTGAATAAAGAACCTGCCTGCAGTGCAAGAGATGCAGGAGACGAGGATTCGAATCTTGAGAACACAAGAAGATCGTGTTGGGAAGATCCCCTGGAGGAGGGTGTAGCAACCCACTTCAGTATTCTTGCCTGGAGAATCCCATGGACAGAGGAGCCTGGTGGGCTACAGTCCACAGGGTCGCAAAGAGTCGGACATGACTGGAGTCACTGAGCACGTGCACGCACACATGCATGTACACCACGGTGGCAGACCCTGAGTTGCAATTCCTTGCTGATCTCACATTAATTCGTCTATGCTAGAGAAATATTTGAGTGTCTGTTTTAGTTCAATAAAGCCACAGCAACCCACTGAAAGGTGAAGGTGAACTTGGAACTGCTGGTCAGTGACAGGAAGTGTTTTCCCTCCTTCCATCACCAGGAGAGATGGTTTGAAGGTGCAGATTATATCCCACTAATGATTCTGACACCAATTCTGATGTGAAAGGGGTTTTCTCTACCACCAAGCTATTCTCCAACATCAGCTGGGAGGCCTACAATTCAGGTTAACTCTGACAATATCTGGAGAGAGCATCAGATCCCCCAGGATAAGGGCTCCTGCGAGGCAGCACCCCCTCACCCACCTTGAGACACCAATTGCAAGTCCAAGTTGTCTCTTGTGCTTCTAACTAACCAACTGTAAAGGTTCCTATGACTCCCTTCTTGTATTAGGGGGAAACACTGAGAAACAGTCTACCCTGGCCAGACATCATAGTAACCATTTTTGCGAGTTACTTTACAACAGGAGGTCCTAGTAAGGAACATGGAACTAACAAGCCACCTCCAACTGGAAGAATTCTGGGAAAGGTCAAAAAGATGCCACATGTTGTACCACCTCCCAGAATCCTTCTCCCTGGCATCCATCTTGGCTGAGCAATACATGTGCCACCAGGAAGGACTGGCCACCAGGAAGGATTGGCCAGAATGATTGGTCAGAGGCAACCCAGACACTAATTCCAGCACTATAAAACCAGAGATTGGAAGCCACAGGGCAGAGCAGTCCTCCTGGGTTCCCTTACCCTCCTGATCTCCACCCAGGCATGCCTTCCCAATAAAGTCTCTTGCTTTATCAGCATGTGTGCCTCCTCAGACAATTCATTTCTGAGTGTTAGACAAGAGCCCCTTTGGGGGCCCTAGAGGGGGTTCCACTTCCTGCAACACTTGGGTTTGATTAATTTGCTAGAGCAGCTCAGAGAACTCAGAGAGAGAAACAGTTTACTTTACAGCCAGATGGAAGAGATGCATAGAGCAGGGTCTGGGGAAAGGACACCACCCTTCCCAAATCTTCACATCTTCACCAACCTGATTCCTAAGAATGGAACCTGGAAACTTCCCGAAGACTGTCCTCTTGGATTTTTAGGGAGCTTCATTAAACAGGCATGGCTAATTAAATCATTGTTCATTGGTGACTGAACTCAGCCTCCAGCCTGCTCCCTTTCTTGGAGGTCAGGGGGATGCAATTGAATTTCCAACTAACAGCCCCTCCCCACCCCCCCCTCCCCCCCACACCCCCTCCCCCCCCCCCCACACACTCCTCTTTCATGGCTCAGCAATAAAGAATCTGCTGCAATGTTGGAAATGCAGGTTCAATCCCTAGGTAGGGAAGATCCCCTGGAGAAGGAAATGGCAACCCACTCCAGTATTCCTGTCTGGGAAATTCCATGTACAGAGGAGTCTGACAGGCTCTAGGGACTAAACAGCAACCACAATCACTTAGCAGCTCCTGGCAACCAGGCCCCATTCTTTTATTACCTAGAGACTTTCCCAAAGCCTTTTCATACTGTTCATGGGGTTCTCATTACTTTGCCAATAAAGGTCCATTACTTTGTCAACAAAGGTCCATCTAGTCAAGGCTATGGTTTTTCCAGTGGTCATATATGGATGTGAGAGTTGGACTATAAAGAAAGCTGAGTGCCAAAGAATTGATGCTTTTAAACTGTTGGAAAAGACTCTTGAGAGTCCCTTGGACTGCAAGGAGATCCAACCAGTCCATCCTAAAGGAAATCAGTCCTGAAGAGTCATTGGAAAGAGTGACGTTGAAGCTGAAACTTCAAAAATTTGGCCTCCTGATGCAAAGAACTGACTCATTTGAAGAGACCCTGATGCTGGGAAAGATTGAAGGTGAGAGGAGAAGGTGACGATGGAGGATGAGATGGTTGGATGGCATCACCTACTTGATGATGAGTTTGAGCAAGCTCTGGGAGTTGGTGATGGAAGGGAAGCCTGGCATGCTGCAGTCCACGGGGTAGCAAAGAGTGGGACATGACTGAGTGACTGAACTGAACTGAAAGGTTTTAACTGAGCTTTGTGTTGGACACAAGGACAAAGGACAAATATATTGTTCTCATTATAAATCACAATACCACACCTTCCTTAACCAAACGTTCCCTTTTCCCCAGCAGGTTTATCCTCCAAGTCAGGCTCAGGAAGGGACAGTTCAGTTCAGTTCACTTGCTCAGTCTTGTCTGACTCTTTGCAACCCCATGAACCACAGCACGCCAGGCCTCCCTGTCCATCACCAACTGCCGAAGTTTACTCAAACCAATGTCCGTTGAGTCAGTGATGCCATCCAACCATCTCATCCTCTGTAGTCCCCTTCTCCTCTTGCCATCAATCTTTCCCAGCATCAGGGTCTTTTTCAATGAGTCAGCTCTTCACATCAGGTGGCCAAAGTATTGGAGTTTCAGCTTCAACATCAGTCCTTCCAAAGAACACCCAGGAATGATCTTCTTTAGGATGGACTGCTTGGATTTCCTTGCAGTCCAAGAGACTCTCAACAGTCTTTTCCAACACCACAGTTCAAAGGCATCAATTCTTTGGTGCTCAGCTTTCTTTATAGTCCAACTCTCACATCCATACATGACCACTGGAAAAACCAGAGCCTTGATTAGATGGACCTTTGTTGACAAAGTAATGTCTCTGCTTTTTAATATGCTGTCCAGGTTGGTCATAATTTTCCATCCAAGGAGTAAAGCATCTTTTGATTCCATGGCTGCAGTCACCACCATCTGCAGTGATTTTGGAGCCCCCTAAAATAAAGTCAGCCACCGTTTCCACTGTTTCTCCATCTGTTTGTCATGCAGTGATGGGACTGGATGCCATGATCTTAGTTTTCTGAATGTTGAACTTTAAGCCAACTTTTTCACTCTCTTTCACTTTCATCAAGAGGCTTTTTAGTTCCTCTTCACTTTCTGCCATAAGGGTGGTGTCATCTGCATATCTGAGGTTATTGATATCTCTCCTGGCAGTCTTGATTCCAGCTTGTGCTTCCTCCAGCCAAGCATTTCTCATGATGTACTCTGCATATAATTTAAATAATCACGGGGACAATATACAGCCTTAACATACTACTTTTCCTATTTGGAAGCAGTCTGTAAGTGGTACGACTTTAGCAATAAGACTGGTTTACAAAAACCAGTGGACTGGCTTAAATTTTAAATGAGATTAAGGAGGCAAAAAATGCCTTTTTGGTCAGAATGTGAAATCTCAGGTTTAAAAAGTGAGCATGCTTGAGGCTCAAGGCAGTTGCGTGGTGTGTATATCTATTGTGAAGCTCCTCAGCCAAATGTGCTCTAAGTTGCTCAATCATGTCCCACTCTTTGCAACACTTTAGACTGCAGCCCACCAGGCTCCTCTGTCCATGGTATTTTTCAGGCAAGAATACTGGAGTGGGTTGCCATTTCCTCCTCCAGGGGATCTTTTCAACCCAAGAATATATCCGTGCCTCCTACGTCTGCTGCGTTGCAGGCTGTTTCTTTTCCATTGAGCCATTGAGAAATGTCCCTCAGCCAAATACATAAAGTGTAGCAGAGTTACCTGGCAGGTATTTATTCAAACCTAGTAAATCCTCATCTTCCCTCAGTGCTTTTTCAAGATATTATAACCTGCTTCACCTTCATCTTCCCAATCCTACATTTTCATCTTGCTTCTGCAACAGAGAGTGAGATCCTGAGCAAGTCACTTACCCTCTCTGGCATGGCCTCATCTGTAAAATGAGAATTGTTGAACTAAAACCGCGGCTTCTAGTTATTTTTCCAACAAAAATGGGTGTGTTTGTGATAAATTTGAGTTCTGCACATTAATTTGAGTTTAAAAAGAATTGCAATTTGAGTTCTGCAACCATGGCTAGCATGTGAAAATAGCCCACAAAAATGGAGGGACAATTCCCTCTAGGGGGAAAGGAAGTTAGGAAGGCTGGAGTAAACAGAGTCCAGTGGAGGAATTGAGAGCCTGAAGTTTAGTGCCTTTTCATTGGCTGAGTTATGACTTGATTATGATTTCAGTTATGACTGAGTTATGATTTCCTCATTGGCTGAGCTCTTTCTGGACAAGAAGGGGAAATTTCCTCTTCCCGTTGGGCTCTGCTACTGACCTGGGTCATGAGAGTTCCCACTTCTAGCCTCCTGACTCTATTATGATGAAGACTTCTTTTCATTAATTTTTATAAGATAATAATACCAGCTTGTAAGGTAGGCATCAAGAATAATTGATACAGAGCATTTAAGATCAAGTCTGGTACATACAACATACTTGATAAATGAAACACACTTGATAAATGAGAGTTACTATTATTATTATTAACAATGCTTATATGAGTGAACCCTACCTTCTAGGAATACTAACCTATTTGTGTTAAGCAAACAGGGATACTCATGCTCCCTTTCAAGTTATCTGTCTAGAAAAATATGGTACTCACTCTGGCACACATACCCTGGGGGATGGGTGCCGGTGTTAGTCATTTAGTCATGTCTGGCGTGCTGCGATTCATGGGGTTGCAAAGAGTCGGACATGACTGAGCAACTGAAGTGAACTGAACTGAACTCTTTGCAACCCCATGGACTCTAGCCTGCCAGGCTCCTCTGTCCATGGGATTCTCTAGGCAAGAACATCGGAATGGGTTACTAGTTCCTTCTCCAGGGGCTCTTCCCCACTCAGGAGCTGAACCATGATCTCCCACATTTCAGGTAGATTACCATGTGAGTCAAGAGGAAAGCCTGGGGTCCTTATCAAATCTCATCTCTTTGGTAAAATCTTTTTTAACTATAACTTTGTACCCGCATCTTCTTTATCCCATACACTTCCTAAACTACAGAAGAAATCTCTTTCCCTGCTGGGTTTTGTTCAATCTGCTAGAAAAGTACTTGGCATATTATCCTTTCCAGCTAAATCACAAGCCCTTTAAGGGCTAGAGCTATAGTTTTTTCAATTTTGTACCTAGTAGTTTGTCAGTGCTCAATGTTTTTACCTTTAAAACAGGGGTTGACTCCTATATTCTCAACCTATAAATGAGGTTTGGAATTTGAATGAATGAAAGTTGCTCAGTCGTGTCAGACTCTTTGGGACCCCAAGGACTATACAGGCCATGGAATTCTCCAGGCCAGAATACTGGAGTGAGTAGCCGTTCCCTTCTCCAGGGGTTCTTCCCAACCAGGGATCAAACCCTGGTCTCCTGCATTGCAGGCAGATTCTTTATCAGCTGAACCACCAGGGAAGCATCTGAGAATTTTCCAGAGAGCTTGTTCAAACTCAGATTCCTGGGCTGTACCCTCAGGAAGCCTGACTCAGCCAGTCAGGGATGTCCAGAGCTTAATAGTCATCTGCCACTCCCCCTCCCCCCCTTTCCCCCACCCCTCCTCTCCCCACAGTGGATTACTCTATATGTGATCTTCCCACGGTCTGCTCCTGGCCCTGGGCTTCTGCGATTACACAAGTCAGATAAATAACATCTGAATGTGCCCTTTGCTCATTTCCCAACTCAGCTCTTCAGCCTGCTTTTGATAATGGGGGAAGGAAAAAAGGCTTTGCTTCTTTGTTCCTGATGCAAGAACTCATTTTTACTGAGAAACGATTGCTCACTGTGGAGCATAGCAGCATTTTAGTATTCAGATCAGTTCAGTGTTGATGAAGCATTTCTTTAAATTGTTTCAGAGCCTACAGACAAGCCTATTTTTTGCCTAAGAATGGCCTATAAAGCATCATCTGCCGTGTTCACAGTACAAAATCGTCTTTCCAGAAGCTTTAGGTTCTGTCTTCTAGCTCCTAAGAGCCATGAGTAAACTTTTGTGAGACTCGCACAGCAGATCTCTGACCTACAAATCTTGCATATCAAACCTAGCCACCTTCTCAGTAACAGTATCCTCCCTCTTCCAACCCAACTAACAGTGTTAAAAGTGCTACATTTTCAAAAATAAATGAGGAATAGCTGCTTTAAGGATGTATATCACCAATAAGGACATAGACTAGAATAGTCACAGATGTTAAAATAGAGATTTTTAACATTTTCGTTTTATCCATTTCTCATTCTCTGAACAATCCAGCCTCCTCTGCTGCTGCTGCTAAGTTGCTTCAGTCGTGTCCGACTCAGTGCGACCCCATAGATGGCAGCCCACCAGGCTCCTCTGTCCCTGGGATTCTCCAGGCAAGAACACTGGAGTGGGTGGCCATTTCCTTCTCCAATGCATGAAAGTGAAAAGGGAAAGTGAAGTCGCTCAGTCATGTCCTACTCTTAGCCACCTCATGGACTGCAGCCTACCAGGCTCCTCTGTCCATGGGATTTTCCAGACAAGAGTACTGGAGTAGGGTGCCATTGCCTTCTCTGCCAGCCTCCTCTAATACCACCTAACTCTGCCAAGGCTTTATACAGCTAGAGAAGAGAAACAAATCAGACAACACTTTGGAGAAGGATCTTAGACCTGTGGTCACTAGAAAGAAAGGGGAGAAGTGAATGAGGCAGGTAGCTGGCTGATCGCAGTGGGAAGGTTCTGTTTTCACTTGACTCCTTCCATCAGTCAAGGAAGAAGGGTTTGTTCGTATTTTCCTTCCCTGCAGAAGAATGTAACAGAAAGGAAATTGGGCACACTTCCAATCCTCAATTGGATGGCTGGCAAACTTGGATTAATTATCCTGGGGATATTCCAGTTGAAAATCCAACCTATATATGCTACTTCAGCAAGCATAATCAGAAAAAGTAATCAATTTAATACACCTGCAACAGAGCTTGTTAAGAGTGTCCCACCTGACAATAAACACTGAATCTACTCTTTCCTTTAAACCTGTAAATTATCTCGCTCTTCTGCACCTACTGGAGGGTGTTCTCTCTTCTGGCCCTTCATACACTCTTTGCTACCTTCTGCCTAGCTTGGCCTTCCTGAGAGACAGATCTTACAGAACTCTCAAACATATTACATTTACCCTGAAACATACTTTCTTCTCCAAAGCCCTAACCCTTTTCTAACTTGAGCTAGAAAAGTCCTTGTAAAAGAATGAAATTAAACTCAAACTGGATTGAAGACCTAAATGAAAGACTGGGTACTATAAAACTCTTAGAGGGAAACATAGGGAGAACACTATTACATAAATCACAGCAATATCTCTGTGGAGCTACCTCCTAACGTAGTGAAAATAAAAACAAAAACAAATGGGACGTAATTTACCTTAAAAGCTTTTGTACAGCAAAGGAAACTATCACCAAAAGGAAAGGATGGCCTACTCAATGGGAGAAAATATTTGCCGAAGATATGAGTGATAAGGAGTTACTACCCAAAATATAGAAATAACTCTACATCAAAAAGCAAACAACCTAATTGAAAAATGGTCAGAAAAACCGAATAGATGTTCTTCCAAAGAGGACATGCAGATGGCCAACAGGCACAGGAAAAGAAGCTCAGCATTGTTAATCATCCAGGGAAATGCAAATTAAAACCACAAAGACTTGTCACCTCGCACCTATCTGAATGAATATCATCCGAAAGAACACAAAAAATGCTGGCAAGGATGTGGAGAAAAGGGAACTCTCATAAATTGTTGGTGGGAATGCAAATTGGCATAGAAAACTGTAGAAAACAATATGGAGGCTTCTCAAAAATTTAAGAGCAGAATTACTATATGACCTAACAGTTCCACTCCCAGGTATTATACCCACCCCCTCATCTCAAAAAATGAAACACTAATTTGAAAAGATGCATACACTTCAATGTTCATAACGGCATTATTTACAAGTCTCAAGATACAGAAGCAACATCACATGTCCATCAACAGAAGCATGGATAAGGAAGATGTGCTGTGTGGAGTACTACACTTAGCCATAACAAGAACAAAATCTTGCCATTTGCAACAACATGGATGGACTTGGAGACTATTACGTTAAGTGAAATAAGTCAGGAAAGATAAATACTGAATGATATTACTTACATGTGGACCATTCATGCTAGAAAATATAGCAAAAAACAAAAAAGGAAACAGACTCACAGGCAGAGAACAACCTAGTGGTTACCAGTTGGGAGGGAGAAGTGGATAGGGGCAAGATAGGAGAAGGGGATTAAGAGTTACACGTTTTTATTTATAAAATAAGTAACTACAAGGATGTATTATAAAACAGAGTATATATGGCCAGTATTTTACAGTAACGATTAATGCAATATAACTTTTAAAAACTGAATCACTATGGGGTACACTTGTAACTTATGTAATTCTGTGTATCATCTATTCATCAATAAAAAGTGTATAAATAAATATTTTAGAATATTTTAAAGTCTTCCTTTCTATAACTGTGTTGAGAGATTAAAGCAAGCAACAAAAGCTCTTTTTTTCCCTCAATTTTTAAATAGCATAAAAAGTTCTTGAGACCAAAGAATTTGAGAATCCCTGGTTAAGCCTTAATCAAGACACAACAGCTACAACTAGCAATGTCATCAGACTTCCTAGATGCATGTGGACCTCTGGTTTACAGGTGGATACATGAGTATGTTGAGAGTTCTGTTAGCCAGGAATAAGGAAGCATCTGGTAAAATTAGAGCTGGGACTTTTACCTCTCTCTAGTATGTTCTGTAATGTGTTGGTTGCCATGTGAGTAATTACCACGAATGCCTTTGTGACATGCCAGCTCTCAGGCTCTCTAATCTCTAGGCTCTGCACCTGTGCTCTCTCCTCCGTGAGTCCCTTTACCTGTCCTGGTCTTGTGGTCTGATGAGTGGAAACACATTGAGTAAGGGATTGGGATCCTGCTCTAGCACTAGAGGACTGGCTTCGTCAGGCCTTGATCACACTTGGTAATGGTCTCAGTGCAGCCAGAGGGGAGAAGTGTGGGAATAAGGAACTGAGAAATATTCATAAACACAGTTACCTTTAGGGAGAGGTAGCTTTACATTTTCTTCATAGTAGAAGTTTAGGAGCAGTAACCTGGTTGGAAAGGAGAGTTAATGACCCTTGCTTTGGAAACTACACTTGCTGACCACACATATGATTGATGTTTTAAATCTGTGCTTTATATCACAGATAAATAAAAAGAGCAAAGCTTGGGAAAGATGTTTTTACTCACACATTACTTCAGACTTAGAAAATAACAACTGCTTACTTTAACACCTGTGGTGGATTCATGTCAATGTATGGCAAAACCAATACAGTATTGTAAAGTAAAATAAAGTAAAAAAAAAAAAAAAAGTCTCCAAGAAGTGACTTGTGTGCAGAGCAGTCGATTGAGTAGGGAAGTCAAAAGGGGAGTGCCCTGTCCCTAACACATTCTTCGGCAACACCTCTGTCTTGAAGAAAATAAAGAAGAAAAGCAAGGGTGCAGGGAATAAGGTAAAAAATTGACCTCTAAGTCAGGGCTGCTAAATAACTAATATTACATAGAGTAACATGGGGTCAGGTGAACAATTTCTGCTCCTTTTGGTACCTGAGTAATAGGGAAGGAGTGGCAGGTGCCAGGGGAAGAATGACTTTTGGCTGGGGACCTAGCTAAAAGGAAATTTCTACCTGTTTCTAAAATTCAGAAAATGATTTAATAGAGTCCTAGAAAATGTTGAAATGATGATCACAAAAGTAATATCCACAAGACTCTGCATTATCACTTGGGAAAATGATTCAGTAACAGGATTTAGGGCAAGGGAAAAACATGATGCCTGAGTTTACTCAAGATTTATCAATATCAATATAAAAGTCCCCTCCACCTAATACTTGATACATTTATACATAACTCCTTCAATTACTCTGTGTAATATAGCATTATGCCGAGAACTCTTGTCTTCAGTTTCAGATATTCCCCAGAGCTTCCCAGGAAGCCATTGGAGAATGGTATGTCATCCAACAATATTCTGTGAAATTGATTATCTATAAATCTCATGGATCAGTGAACCATGACTTAGTAATGTAACAAAAATTATACGTCATGTTTGTGTAGCATTTAATTGTTTAGAGAGCATCCTTATTCCCTGTCATCCTTGAAGAACCTAAGCTACTCCATTTTGTTAAAAGAAAAACTCCATTTTGTAAGGTTCTGGGAAAAGAGCCTTTGGAAATCCCCTGACCTCACCCCACCCCCCTTGAGCCAATCGGACCCCAGACCAAAATCTCCTGACTTAACACTCAGGAACTTGTGGTCTACCTAGACAATAGGGACCAATCAAGAACCAACACACAACCCTTCAAAAGAAAGTGACCAATCAGATGTCCCCCTACCTAGAAATCCTTTTTTTCCATGTATACTCCCTATATAACCAATGTAATCCAAAAACCCAGGGCTCCTCCCTATAGCCGCTGCGTCGGTAACAGTGGGAGCCCCAGCTCAAGCTTGATAATAATAAACTCTCTTGCTTTTGCACTGGATATCGGCTCGCTGGTGGTCGTTGGGAGATTTCGCGACTTGGGCATAACAATCCTCACAGCCTCTAGCATGGCATTCAGTTCAGTTCAGTTCAGTCGCTCAGTCATTTCTGACTCTTTGCAACCCCATGGACTGCAGCACATCAGGCTTCACTGTCCATCACCAACTCCCAGAGTTTATTCAAACTCATGTCCATTAGTCAGTGATGCCATACAACCATCTTATCCTCTGTCATCCTTCTCTCTTCTTCAGTCTTAGCCAGCATCAGGGTATTTTCCAACGAATCAGTTCTTCCCATCAGGCGGCCAAAGCACTGAAGTTCCAGCTTCAGCATCAGTCCTTCCAATGCATATTCAGGACTGATTTCCTTTAGGATGGACTGAATGGATCTGCTTGCCGGCCAAGGGACTTTCAAGAGTCTTCTCCAACACCACAGCTCGAAAGCATCAGTTCTTCAGTGCTCAGCTTTCTTTATAGTCCAACTCTCACATCCATATATGAAAAACTATAGCCTTGACTAGATGGATTGTTGGCAAAGTAATGTCTCTGCTTTTTAATATGCTGTCTAGCTTGGTCATAACTTTCCTTACAAGGAGTAAGCACCTTTTAATTTCATGGCTGCAGTAACCAACCGCAGTGATTTTGGAGCCCCCCAAAATAAAATCAGCCACTGTTTCCCCATCTATTTTAATTAATTATTTATTTATTGTTTCCAATAAACTGTAGAAAATTCTGAAAGAGATAGGAATACCAGACCACCTGACCTGCCTCTTGAGAAATCTATATGCAGGTCAGGAAGCAAAAGTTAGAACTGGACATGGAACAACAGACTGGTTCCGAATAGGAAAAGGAATATGTCAAGGCTGTATATTGTTATCCCGCTTATTTAACTTATATGCAGAATACATCATGAGAAACTGAAAGGTTATTGTTGAATCACACAAAGATGCCAGGATTCTTGGCCCCCGGAGGAGACGAATTGAATCTGGGGCCAGAGATGAGGCTTGATCATTCAGAGCTTTTGTGTAATTAAGTTTTATTAAAGTATAAAGGAGATAGAGAAAGCTTCTGACATAGGCATCAGAAGGGGGCAGAAAGAGAACCCCCCTGTTAGTCTTCAGCTGGATGTTATATAGTCACTAGCAGTCTGTTAATGAAAGAAAGGAATATCTGAAAACTCAGAATGGCACCAGGCCCCTCACCGATAAGATGCATTTTGTGATAATCTTGCCACCAAATGGTTCATCTTGGGTGGTAAAATGATTAACTTGAATCTTGAAGAAGAGCAGGTCACCATACAAATAGTTACATTTACATAGATTAGAGGAACAATATCTGAGTATAACATACCAGTTAGTCAAGTAGGTTCTGAGCCAAAAGGCGGAACCGACCTGAAGACAGAGTAGGGAGTAAATGTATAGTATCAATGCACAGAAATAGAGGAAAAGAACAGAATGGGAAAGACTAGAGATCTCTTCAAGAAAATTAGAGATACCAAGGGAACATTTCATGCAAAGATGGGCTCGATAAAGGACAGAAATGGTATGGACCTAACAGAAGCAGAAGATATTAAGAAGAGGTGGCAAAAATACATGGAAGATCTGCCCAAAAAAATCTTCACGACCCAGATAATCATGATGATGTGATCACTCATCTAGAGCCAGACATCTTGGAATGTGAAGTCAAGTGGGCCTTAGAAAGCATCACTACGAACAAAGCTAGTGGAGGTGATGGAATTCCAGTGGAGTTGTTTCAAATCCTGAAAGATGATGCTGTGAAAGTGCTGCACGCAATATGCCAGCAAGTTTGCAAAACTCAGCAGTGGCCATAGGACTGGAAAAGGTCAGTTTTCATTCCAATTCCAAAGAAACGCAATGCAAAAGAATCCTCCAACTACCGCACAATTGCACTCATCTCACATGCTAGTAAAGTAATGCTCAAAATTCTCCAAGCCAGACTTCAGCAATACGTGAAGTGTGAACTCCCTGATGTTCAAGCTGGCTTTAGAAAAGGTAGAGGAACCAGAGATCAAATTGCCAACATGTGCTGGATCATGGAAAAAGCAAGAGAGTTCCAGAAAAACATCTATTTCTGCTTTATTGACTATGCCAAAGCCTTTGACTGTGTGGATCACAAGAAACTGTGGAAAATTCTGAAAGAGATGGGAATACTAGACCACCTGACCTGCCTCTTCAGAAATCTGTATGCAGGTCAGGAAGCATCAGTTAGAACTGGACATGGAACAACACACTGGTTCCGAATAGGAAAAGGAGTACGTCAAGGCTGTATTTTGTCACCCTGCTTATTTAACTTCTATGCAGAGTACATCATGAGAAACGCTGGGCTGGAAGAAACACAAGCTGGAATCAAGACTGCCGGGAGAAATATCAATAACCTCAGATATGCAGATGACACCACCCTTATGGCAGAAAGTGAAGAGGAGCTAAAAAGCCTCTTGATGAAGGTGAAAGAGGAGAGTGAAAACGTTGGCTTAAAGCTCAACATTCAGAAAACGAAGATCATGACATCCAGTCCCATCACTTCATGGCAAATAGATGAAGGAACAGTGGAAACAGTCGCTGACTATTTTTGGGTGCTTCAAAATCACTGTGGAATGGTGATTGCAGCCATGAAATTAAAAGATGCTTACTCCTTGGATGGAAAGTTATGACCAACCTAGACAGCATATTAAAAAGCAGAGACATTACTTTGCCAACTAAGGTCTGTCTAGTCAAGGCTATAGTTTTTCCAGTAGTCATGTATGGATGTGAGAGTTAGACTATATAGAAAGCTGAGCACCGAAGAATTGATGCTTTTGAACTGTGGTGTTGGAGAAGACTCGTGAGAGTCCCTTGGTCTGCAAGGAGATCCAACCAGTCCATCCTAAAGGAGATCATTCCTGGGTGCTCATTGGAAGGACTGATGTTGAAGCTGAAACTCCGAAACTTTGGCCACCTGATGCAAAGAGCTGACTTATTTGAAAAGACCAACCCTGACGCTGGGGAAGATTGAGGGCAGGAGGAGAAGGGGGTGAAAGAGGATGAGATGGTTGGATGGCATCACCAATTCAATGGACATGAGTTTGGGTAAACTCTTGGAGTTGGTGATAGACAGGGAGGCCTGGTGTGCTGTGGTTCATGGGGTCGCAAAGAGTCAGACACAACTGAGCAACTGAACTGAACCGTTTCATCTATTTGCCATGAAGTGATGGGACCGATGCCATAATCTTCGTTTTCTGAATGTTGAGCTTTAAGCCAACTTTTTCACTCTCCTCTTTCACTTTCATCAAGAGGCTTTTTAGTTCCTCTTCACTTTCTGCCATAAGGGTGGTGTCATCTGCATATCTGAAGTTATTGATATTTCTCCCAGCAATCTTGATTCCAGCTTGTACTTCTTCTAGCCCAGCGTTTCTCATGATGTACTCTGCTAAGTTAAATAAGCAGGATGACAGTATACAGCCTCGACATACTCCTTTTCCTATTTGGAACCAGTCTGTTGTTCCATGTCCAGTCCTAACTGTTGCTTCCTGACCTGCATACAGATTTCTCAAGAGGCAGATCAGGTGGTCTGGTATTCCCATCTCTCAGAATTTTCCACATTTTGTGGGGATCCACACAGTCAAAGGCTTTGGCATAGGCAATAAAGCAAAAATAGATATTTTTCTGGAACTCTGTTGCTTTTTCAATAATCCAACGGATATTGGCAATTTGATCTTTGGTTCCTCTGCCTTTTTCAAAACTAGCTTGAACATCAAACACTGTACAAGATAGACTTTATCCACCCATGAGATATAGGGAGATGGAGGCTTATACATTTTTAAACAATTTTCCCCACATCCATGAGAAAGGAGGTTCAAGAAACATAATTCAAACCCAGGTATGCTACATTCCAGTTTCATGTTCTTCTGTACATCATAGCTGCCTTTTGCTTGTAAACTCGCCCTGCTACATCCAGAAACATGAACATAGCTTCCAAAGTCAGCTATCTTGCTCACTTCATGACACTCATGTTTTGATATCAAGATGCTCCTTCCTTCCCTCTTCCTCTGGCACTTTGTTTGCCCATCTGGTAGCACTTACTGCTGTCTTGTAGGGCTGGTGTTTGGTACCAAGCTTCATCTCCTGTGTAAACTTGAGAGAGGATAGTGACTAGCTTGCATATCCTGGCTTTTCCCACAGAACGCATCTCAGTGTGGATCCATGGTAGAGGCTTAGTAAATCCTCGTTCCTGGCTGATGAAATGCTTCCATCCCTGCTCTTGGAGTGCGTGCTGGAATGGTTTCATAAGAAACTCAGCCTAACAACCAATCAATTACCCTGTGCAATTGTCTCTTTCAATTGAATGGAGATTTGATCCTGAAGAAGATACTTAAATTCAGCCAGGCCAGCAAGCATTCCGAGCTCATTGGATCATTGAGGCCATTCTGGGAAAACAATGAGATCTACCACCCAGGTCTCCTTCAGGGAAGAACTTGGTGTCCCAGCTGCTAGCAGTGCTGTCATCTGACAGTCTAGTTCAGCTCCCCCAGGGACGAACTCAACTTTCCTTGCTGGGGTTATAAAGGCCTGACCATCTCAGTTCAACACAGTCAACCCTGGATGGGCATTTCACCTTGAAAGCTCCCTGTGGGCTTGGCTGATGCTGTCACTGGACCAGCATAACATATCTACCTTGCCCTCTGCTCAGCCTTCCTTTCTCTCTTCCCCTTCTAGCTGTGCATCTCAAGCGCTCTCCTTAATAAGCATCTGCACACAAGCTCCATCTCAGAGTCTCTCCCGAGTTTCCCACCTGCATCTAAGTTTTTCCATGATTTGAAACAAATTCAGAAAGATTTCTAAAGTCTCTACTCTTTCTGAATTCACCTTGTGGAATCATAGCCAGCCTGGCTATTGCTCTCTCTACTTTTCTGTACACTGAAAATAGTTTTTCTCTAATTATGTAAATAATATAGTTTCAACATAAAACATCTGAAAAAAAAACCATAAAAATAAACAAGAGAAGTTATATGAATACCATGATTGCCTTTAATACCACAACAGCTAGCTTTTCATGCATTTCTTTACATATACATACCTCTATAGTTTTACAAAAGTTGGAACATAAATGCCACTTGTTTGTAATTATAGACTCCATATATACTGTGCACAAACCTACAATAAATAGCATGCAAACTTTTGATTTTATGTATCACTCCTGCCCACTACTCCCCCCCCTTATTTTTACAACCCCTGGGCACGCCACTGTTAAGGACTGTTCGTTACTCAGTGGCTCTAATCATATGACTTCTCCATGCCCATATGCTTACACACACACCTGCACAGAGATGAGAGGTATTTTCACTACTGTTTGTTTTTCCAAAATGGAATCATCTATCGTCTTGTACCTTGCTATTTCACTTAAGATATTATGGAAATCTCTCCAACTAAAGTGGTATAGATTTCTCTTGTGGCATTATACTCCACCGAATACATGTATACAATTTAAATAAATATTTGAACCATATTTTTTATGACTGCATTGTTTCTAGAAATTTACTACCGCAGTGTTGTAATAAACATACTAGTGCTTCTATTTCTAAGGTATAATTATCACATGCTCACAAAGAGATTTTTCCAAAAAGGATTTAAACATTTGTATTCCTGCAAGCAATATGTGAGTGTACCCCTTCTCTTACAATCCCAGAGTAGGTATTAATACTCACACTTTCTAGATTTTTATGACAATTTGGATGATTATAATTTATATTTCACATATTTCACATTGATTTGCATTTCCTGGCCACGAGCAAAATCAAATTTTTCATATATTTATTGGCTGTTGGATTTGCAGGTTATGATCCTCTCCATAGTTTCTATTTTTAACCTAGATCTCGACTTAGAAATTATTTATTGTTACCATTCTCAGTATTTTAAAAATTGTATTTTAAAATTTAAGTGGAAGAATATTTCTGAGTTGCACATGAAGAGTACTAAGAACAGGGATGTAGGAGTGGGAGGGCTGATTTAGGGCAATGAGAAAGAAGATGTCACTGATAAGCTACTGCTTTGCCCTAGGTGCTTGGTCTATACTAACTTACTCTATTTTCTCAACACCTCTGAGAAACTGGTATTATTATCTTCCATTTTACATAGGCAGAAACTGAAGTGCAGAATTTTTCACGAGCCTCTTAAAGTCACTCAGGTGCTGATTTACAGCTGGAACTTTGTGAGCTAGAACTCACATGCTACCACCGCTGAGCTTTACTTCTTAGCACAGTGACAATTTTGTAAGCATGTGTTCACACCCACTCCACATAAGGTATAAGATCTCAGATGAGTTTCTCATGCTCTCTCTGCAGGGTGAAGAGAGTAGGTCCTGAGAAAGGGTGATAGTCACAGCAGGAGATGGTCCAGAATTTCATAAGATTGAAGGGCTATGGTAAAAGATTTATCTGTTAAAATCATCTTTTATGAAGCTGCTACAATTTTAGAAATCCCATTTTTGGATGGGGCTTTCTTAGGAAACTATTGCACTGGCAAGGCTTTTTTTTAAAGCAATAATATAGATATCAGTGTTTTAAGAACTGATTTTTCCTAATCTTGTTGAATAATCCATCTGTGTTCTCTTGAAGTTCACTGAACTTCCTTAACACAAATATTTTGAATTCTTTATCAGGAAATTTTTAGCTCTCCATGTCTTTAGGGTCAGTTACTGGAGCTTTATGGGTTTCCCATGTGGTGCTCATGGTAAAGAACCTGCCTGCCAATGCAGGAGACATAAGGGACATGGGTTCAATCCCTGGGTTGGGAAGATCCCCTGGCGGAAGTCATGCAACCCACTCCAGTATTCTTGCCTGGAGAATCCCAAAGACAGAGAAGCCTGGTGGGCTACAGTCCACGGGGTCACAAAGAGTTGGAGATGAATGAAGTGACTTAGCATGCATGCACAGGAAATTCATTCGCTTCCTTTGATAAACTAATCATGTTTGCCCAATTCTTCATGATTTGTATAGCCTTGCCTTGGTATCTATGCATTTGAAGGAGCAAACACTTCCTCCTGTCTTTTCAGCAGGTGAAGAACTTCTGCTGGGTCCTCTGCCTGATGGGATAGACTCTGGGATATCAGTCAAGTAAGGCTGGCCCTGTGCCTCATGGCTGCTGGGTTGGGTTCCAGGTTGGCAGGCCTGTTACCAGAGTCATGCATGGGTATGGCTTGCACTGGGTCCTGGATAAGCAGAACTGGGTTGGGTCACGGGGCTGCCTCAGGATCCTCAATGGCCAGCCAGGTGGTTGGGGGAAACTGACTGGCATGTCTCCTATTGGGTCCTCCTGAGGGCAGGGCTGGCTCTGTACTAGCAGTAGAGTGGTCTTGGAGCCAGGTCTCAAAGCTGGGTCTATGGTGGGGAGGAGGACTATCCACACACAAAAGAATGAAGTTGGACCCTAACTTATACCATACACAAAAATCAACTCAAAAGAGATTGAAACCTGAAATTATTCTACTCCTAGAAGAAAACATAAAGGAAAAAGCTCCTTGATTTCGGCAATGATTATTTGGGTATGACACCAAGAACATACGAAACAAAAGCAAAAATAAACAAGTGGGACTATAGCAAACTAAAGATTTTCTGCACAGCAACAAAATGAAAAGGCAACCTATGAAATAGGAGAAAATATTTGCAAACCACATACCCTATAAGGAGTCAATATCCAAATCACATAAAGAACTCATACAACTCAATAGCAAAAATTAAACTCCAAACAACTCAATTAAAAATTGGCAATGGACCTGAATAGACATTTTCCAAAGAAAACAAATGGTCAACAGGTACATTAAAAGATTCTCAATATCACTAATCAGCAGGGAAATGTAAATCAGAATCACAATGATATAACCATAAGTTTGTTTTCTGTGTCTGTGAGTAAACTTGTGACTGCCAAAGGGGAAAGGGAGAGAGAGGAGTGATAAATTAAGAGTATGGGATTAACAGATACAAACTATAGTACATAAAAAAAAAAAAAAACAGCAACAAAGATTTACTCTACGGCAGAGAGAACTCTATTCAGTATCCTATAATAATTTATTATGGAAAATAATCTGAAATATATGTATATAACTGAATCACTTTGTTGTACACATGAAACTAATACATTATTGTATCTCAATTATATTTCAATGGAAAAAAAAACCCTGTTGTTTTGGTCTCACACTTGTTAGGATGGCTCTAAGCAAAAAGTCAGAAGATAAAAAGTATTGGGGAAAAATGCGGAGGAGAAAGAATACTTGTTCACTGTGGGTGGTAACTTTAATTGGTATAGCCACTGTGCAAGCATGCTCAGTCACTTTAGTCATGTCTGACTCTTTTGTGACTCCATGGATTTTAGCCCACAGGCTCCTCTCTCCATGGGATTATCCTGGTAAGAATACTAGAGTGGGTTGTCATTTCCTTCTCCAAAAGCCACTATGGACAGCAGTAGTAAGGTTCCTCCAAAAGTCAGAAATAAAACTATCAAATGATTCAGTAATCTCATTTCTGGGTATGTATCTAAAGGAAATGAAATCAGTATTTCAAAGAGATATCTCCATTCTTATGTTCACTGCAGCATTACTCATAACAGCTAAGACATGGAAAAAACCCATTGGTAGATAAATGGATAAAGAAAATGTTTTACATTAGATTGGTGAAAAAGTAATTTCAGTTTTGCATTATTGAAATTTGGCATTTGATATTGGAATACATTCTCAAATGAAAGTGGTTACATTATTCTAATACACATTCATTCTAATACACATTTCTCTTTATTTATATTTTCTTGCTAATGACTTATTGCCTGCTGCTTACTTTATGTTTATTTTAGACAAGGGAAATAATGTTAGACAAAAAGCAAATTCAAGCCATTTTCTGATTTGAGTTAAAAATGGGTTGTAAAGCAGTGGAGACAATTCACAACATCAACAATACATTTGGCCCAAGAACATACAATGCAGTGATGGTTCATGAAGTTTTGCAAAGGAGACAGAAACTTGAAGATGAGGAGTTCAGTGGCTGGCCATCGGAAGTTGATAAACAATTGAAAGAAATCATCAAAGCTGATCCTCTTACAACTACACAAGAAGTTGCCAAAGAACTCAATATCAACCATTCTACAGTTGTTTGGTATTTGAAGCAAACTGGAAAGGTGAAAAAGCATGATAGGTGGATGCCTCATGAGCTGATCACAAATCAAAAAACTCATACTTTTGAAGTGTCACCTTCTTTTATTCTACACAACAACAACCATGAACCATTTTTTGGTCTGATTGTAACACGTGATGGAAAGTGGATTTTATATGACAACCAGCAATGGCCAGCTCAATTGCTGAACTGAGAAGAAGCTCCAAAGTACTTTCCAAAGTCAACACTTTGGCAGTATGTTGCCTGTCTGATCCACTATACCTTTTTGAATCCTGGTGAAACTGTTACATCTGAGAAGTATGCTCAGCAAATCATTGGTGCATTTGCACCAAAAACCGCAGCACCTGCAGCCAGCATTGGTCAACAGAATGGTCCCCATTCTGCTCCATGGTAACATCCAACTGCACGTCACACAACCAACATTTCTAAAGTTGAACGAATTGGGCTATGAAGTTTGGCCTCATCTGCCATATTCACCTGATCTCTCGCCAACTGACTACCACTTCTTCAAGGATCTCAACAACTTTTTGCAGGGAAATAATGTTGAGAGCCCCTTGGACTACAAGGAGATCCAACCAGTCCATCCTAATGGAGATCAGTCCTGGGTGTTCATTGGAAGGACTGATGCTGAAGCTGAAACTCCTATACTTTGGCCACTTCATGTGAAGAGTTGACTTATTGGAAAAGACTCTGATGCTGGGAGGGATTGTGGGCAGGAGGAGAAGGGGACGACAGAGGATGAGATGGCTGGATGGCATCACCGATTTGATGCACATGAGTTTGGGTGAACTCCGGGAGTTGGTGATGGAGCCCTGGCGTGCTGCCATTCATGGGGTCGCAAAGAGTTGGACACGACTGAGCGACTGAACTGAACTGAATGTTTCCATAAACAGGATACAGAAAATGCTTTCCAACAGTTTGTCAAATCCTGAAGCACAGATTTTTATGCTACAGGAATAACCAAACATTTCTCATTGGCAAAAATGTACTGATTGCAATTGTTCCTATTTTGATTAATAAAGATGTGTTTGAGCCTAGTTATAATGATTTAAAATTCATGGTCCACGACCATAGTTATGACTGTATCAACCTTATATATATATATAAATGGGTATATATATACATACACACAAACACATACATATATATATATAGTATGTGTACAATATGTGCTGCAGTCCATGGGGTTGCAGAGAGTCAGATATGACTGTGTGACTGCACAACAACAACAAATATGTAAACACACATACTTTTATTATTCAGCCACAAAGAAGGAGGAAAACCTGCTATCTGTGACAACAGGGATGAACACAGAGGATGTTATGCTACGTGAAGTAAGCCAAAGACAAATACCATATAATCCCACTTGCATTTGGAATCTCAAAACAAACAAACAAACAACCAAACTCATAGAAACAGAGAATAAAATAGTGAAACAGTGGTTACTGGGGGCCGAAGAGTGGAGGAAAATGAAGTTACTGGTCAAAGAGTAAAACTTTCAGTTATATAATGAGTAAGCTCCGGAGACCTAATGTATAGTATGATGACTACAGTTAATAACATATTATACACATGTGTATTGATCGCTGAAGAAGGCTTTCTTATCTCTTCTTACTATTCTCTGGAACTCTTCATTCAGATGCTTATATCTTTCCTTCTCTCCTTTGCTTTTCGCTTCTCTTCTTTTCACAGCTATTTGTAAGGCCTCCCCAGACAGCCACTTTGCTTTTTTGCATTTCTTTTCCATGGAGATGGTCTTGATCCCTGTCTCCTGTACAATGTCATGAACCTCAGTCCATAGTTCATCAGGCACTCTATCTATCAGATCTAGGCCCTTAAATCTATTTCTCACTTCCACTGTATAATCAAAAGGGATTTGATTTAGGTCATACCTGAATGGTCTAGTGGTTTTCCCTACTTTCTTCAATTTAATTCTGAATTTGGTAATAAGGAGCTCATGATCTGAGCCACAGTCAGCTCCTGGTCTTGTTTTTGTTGACTGTATAGAGCTTCTCCATAATTGGCTGCAAAGAATATAATCAGTCTGATTTCAGTGTTGACCATCTGGTGATGTCCATGTGTGGAGTCTTCTCTTGTGTTGTTGGAAGAGGGTGTTTGCTATGACCAGTGCATTTTCTTGGCAAAACTCTATTAGTCTTTGCCCTACTTCATTTTGCATTCCAAGGCCAAATTTGTCTGTTACTCGAGGTGTTTCTTGACTTCCTACATTTGCATTCCAGTCCCCTATAATGAAAAGGACATCTGTTTTGGGTGTTAGTTCTAAAAGGTCTAGTAGGTCTTCATAAAACCGTTCGACTTCAGCTTCTTCAGCATTACTGGTTGGGGCATAGACTTGGATAACTGTGATATTGAATGGTTTGCCTTGGAGACGAACAGAGATCATTCTATCGTTTTTGAGATTGCATCCAAGTACTGCATTTTGGATTCTTTTGTTGACCATGATGGCTACTCCATTTCTTCTGAGGGATTCCTGCCCTCAGTAGTAGATATAAGGATAATCTGAGTTAAGAAGAGAGGAGAAAAGCAAAGGAGAAAAGGAAAGATATAAGCATCTGAATGCAGAGTTCCAAAGAATAGCAAGAAGAGTTAAGAAAGCCTTCTTCAGCAATCAATGCAAAGAAATAGAGGAAAACAACAGAATGGGAAAGACTAGAGATCTCTTCAAGAAAATTGGAGATACCAAGGAAACATTTCATGCAAAGATGGGCTCGATAAAGGACAGAAATGGTCTGGACCTAACAGAAGCAGAAGATATTAAGAAGAGGTGGCAAAAATACACAGAAGATCTGCCCCAAAAAATCTTCACGACCCAGATAAACATGATGATATGATCACTCATCTAGAGCCAGACATCTTGGAATGTGAAGTTAAGTGGGCCTTAGAAAGCATCATTACGAACAAAGCTAGTGGAGGTGATGGAATTCCAGTGGAGCTGTTTCAAATCCTGAAAGATGATGCTGTGAAACTGCTACACTCAATATGCCAGCAAGTTTGGAAAACTCAGCAGTGGCCACAGGACTGGAAAAGGTCAGTTTTCATTCCAATTCCAAAGAAAGGCAATGCAAAAGAATGCTCAAACTACCACACAATTACACTCATCTCACATGCTAGTAAAGCAATGCTCAAAATTCTCCAAGCCAGGCTTCAACAGTACATGAACTGTGAACTTCCTGATGTTCAGGCTGGTTTTAGAAAAGGCAGAGGAACCAGAGATCAAATTGCCAACATCTGCTGGATCATCAAAAAAGCAAGAGAGTTCCAGAAAAACATCTATTTCTGCTTTATTGACTATGCCAAAGCCTTTGATTGTGTGAATCACAATAAACTGTGGAAAATTCTGAAAGAGATGGGCATACCAGACCACCTAACCTGCCTCTTGAGAAATCTGTATGCAGGTCAGGAAGCAACAGTTAGAACTAGACATGGAACAACAGACTGGTTCCAAATAGGAAAAAGAGTACATCAAGGCTGTATTTTGTCACCCTGCTTATTTAACTTCTATGCAGTGTACATCATGAGAAACGCTGGACCGGAAGAAGCACAAGCTGGAATCAAGATTGCTGGGAGAAATATCAATAACCTCATATATGCAGATGACACCACCCTTATGGCAGAAAGTGAAGAGGAACTAAAAAGCCTCTTGATGAAAGTGAAAGAGGAGAGTGAAAACGTTGGATTAAAGCTCAACATTCAGAAAACGAAGATCACAGTATCCGGTCCCATCACTTCATGGGAAATAGATGGGGAAACAGTGGAAACAGTGTCAGACTTTATTTTTTGGGGCTCCAAAATCACTGCAGATGGTGACTGCAGTCATGAAATTAAAAGACACTTACTCCTTGGAAGAAAAGTTATGACCAACGTAGATAGTATATTCAAAAGCAGAGACATTACTTTGCCGACTAAGGTCCATCTAGTCAAGGCTATGGTTTTTCCTGTGGTCATGTATGAATGTGAGAGTTGGACTATGAAGAAGGCTGAGCGCCGAAGAATTGATGCGTTTGAACTGTGATGTTGGAGAAGACTCTTGAGAGTCCCTTGGACTGCAAGGAGATCCAACCAGTCCATTCTGAAGGAGATCAGCCCTGGGATTTCTTTGGAAGGAATGATGCTAAAGCTGAAGCTCCAGTACTTTGGCCACCTCATGCGAAGATTTGACTCCTTGGAAAAGACTTTGATGCTGGGAGGGATTGGGGGCAGGAGGAGAAGGGGACGACCCAGGATGAGATGGCTGGATGGCATCACGGACTCGATGGATGTGAGTCTGAGTGAACTCCAAGAGATGGTGATGGACAGGGAGGCCTGGCGTGCTGCAATTCATGGGATCGCAAAGAGTCGGACACGACTGAGTGACTGAACTGAACTGATACACGTGTATTGCAGAGTCGGACACGACTGAGCAACTAAGTGTGCGTACACACACACACACACACACACGGAAGCGGAAAAATGCTTCCCGGTGGCTCAGTGGTAAAGAATCCACCTGCCCTGCCGGAGACTCGGGTTTGATCCCTGGGTTGGGAAGATCCCCTGGAGAAAGGAATGGCAACTGACTCCAGTATTCTTGCCTGGAAATACCATGAACAGAGACCCTGGCAGCTACAGTCCATGGGGTTTCAAAGAGCTGGACACAACTTAGTGACTAAGCAGCAGCAGCATATACACGGACGGTGGTAAGGCAGTATATCTTATATTTTCTAGCCACACCAAAAAAGGTATGGCTATGTGAGGTGATAGATATGTTAATTAGCTTGACTGTGGTAAATATTTCAATATATGTATATATTTATAGTCAAAACATCAAATTGTACACTTTGAATATAGACAATTTTTATTTATCAATCATGCTTCAATGAAGTTGGGAAAAAAGGAAATGATTTTTTTAGGTTCAGTCTCCTTTAATTTGGATGTGTCATCCTCCTCCTTGCTTGTTCTACATTGTTATTTCTTATTCAAGAAACCTGACAATAGTCATGATGACTGTAATAATAATCATTATCACTAAGATGACAATAGCAGCACTGACCCTAAGTCTATTCATACCAGATTTTTCTAACAGTAATTGTTACGACGGCAGTGTCACTTTCTCATCCGGTTTAACAAGCATTGCTTCATTTAAATGTAATTGCAGACAAAGTCCCACGCACTAGTCACACTAAACCCAAGGTAAAGAAGGGCAAATACGGTGTGTTTAAACCATCTGCTGTGCTATCTACCAGAGGCCTCAGCCCCTAAAGCTTTCTGTCCCACCTCGTGGGTCACTGTTGGATTGTCTGACTGGCTCCACTTGCAAGTAGAGAGAGAGAGACAGTGAGACTTGGAAAAAGCTTGCTGTAAGTAGGTTGCTTGCATACGTTATCTTGGAAAACCTCATGTTCTGCTCATCAATCTCTGCACCATAGGGAGGGTAGGAAACGAACGTGCTTGGCTCCAGTTTCCAGCACTTGCATTAGGAAATTATTGTCTGGTTGCTTAGAAGTCCATCTGCTCCTGCTGGGAGTTGCCGCACTTGGAGGTCTAAACCCCGTAAGTCATAGGCAGCACTGCCAAGGACCCAGAGTCCCTGTGGCAGAGGCTATTAAGCCCTCATGTGGGAAACAGGCCGCAGGAGGAGATGACTTTCAGAGCTCTGATTTTTTTCATCCAAATGACCTATGGCACACTGAAAAGAGAGGATGCACAATTTACCAAGAACTCCATTTTTTTTTTTTTTTACAGCTTTTATCTTTTTACCCTGTGCAATTGTAGGTGTTTTCACTCTGCTCTCTGCATTAAAAAGGGAAATGTGAGGCTTTTAGTGGAATGATTAGTATAAGTCTTTTATTAATGTGCCTTCCTGAACTGGGAAAGACAGAGGACAGCACTCTGGGGCTTCTATTTTGCACTGGGCAGGCTGATGCCCCTGGTTTTGCCTATGTATGAACCGTTCACCTTGGAAGATAGAGCAGAAACAAGGGAAGACCTCTGGGTTGGTGATTCTTCTCCCGGCTTCTCCAGTGATTTCCTATCTGGTGTTTACTGAGAGACTTATTTTTTCTGGAAGCTGAAAGTCATAAATATACTATAACATGCTGTTAACTTCCAAATCAACTGCTTATTGCTTAGATTCTTTCTTGATATCACTCGATGCTTTTACTGGTTGCTAAGATGTCCCTTCCAAACATCTTTTACACAGCAGCATTCTTCCTTTCTCCAGCTAGGAATTCACACCATGTACCAGTTCTTTTTTTTTTTTGTTGTTGTTGTTGTTGTTTTTAATAGAGTGTAGGGTTTCAAGCTCTGCCCCAGGACATGATAACATCAAGTCAGAATCAAACTCTTGTTCCCACTTTCCATGAGCTATCCTGTGATCCCCTTAGGCACATGAAACCCTGGATGTTTCAATCCATGTAAAACATGAACAGGAAAATTAGCAGGTGGTGTTACCAAAGTGCAGAAATCATCCTGCAGTGAACCTGAGGGGTAATTTGCCCAGGCAAGCTATTGCTGGGAAAGTGGTGCTGAAACTAGCCTGGGAATTGGCTATCATGCATCACCATGTCAAGGCCCACTTCAGCTGTCCGTTTCCCTATTCGTGACAAAGAAGCTATGAGTCCCTGTCCAATTCCAGCCACCACTCCCCCAGTGATGATCTTGGATGTCAGTCAAATTACAGTCACAACATTTTTCCTACTTTCTACTTCTCCTTCAGAGTTTCTACCCTAGACCATTGAGGATAGGACCAAGTATTCAAAAGGGAAAATTCTGCTCCTATCCAGAACCACACAACTCCCAGATACCTTTAAAACACCAAGGAAGATAACTATTTCTTTTTGCTATCCAAACTACTATGTAGTATTTTTACTTTGGGCAAACCACTTGTACCTTCTGAAGGATGGGAGATAAGATCTACCTTACCAGATTGTGGTGAGGATCAAATGAGATGATGCTAGCAAATAAGGATGACAAAAGGGAATTATAAATGTTTTATAAATTGTAAAATTGTGCAACCAATATTGTGTCACCATCATTATTCTTAGTAATAATTTGTGTTTAGTTTAGCATATGTGCAAGTTTTGATGTATTGCTCGATATAAGTATTGTTGAGTGGTTCTCAGCATTTCTGGGAATATTTAAAACACAAGGCAAGAGTTCTTAGCCAAGTTATAGTAAGAGGTGAAATTAATAGGAACTATTATATATGTATGGGTCTCAAACATTAAGTGGGTAGATGATGTATAGACGTGAAATTCAATCTGAAATTCTGAGAATGAGAAACATTTCTTTCATACCAAATCTTTAGACATTCATGTGAGTTCTTAGGGGTGCCTTTGCTTCCATTTTCAGCCAGTGATCATTTTCTAGAAAGCTCTTAAAACTGCTGAGTCATGGGTGCAGACAGAAATTAGTTCCTTTGAGCTGGATCTCTGGAAAAGGTATTTCTCCTCCCAAGTCTGCCTCTTCCACACTTCTGCACCTATGCACACTGATAAGCTGGCAGTTTCTTAACTTCCCTCCTACCATGGAAACATTGTTGGTAACTATTGCTTATCCAGTTTACCCTCTCCCACTGCTGCAGCTGCTGCTGCTAAGTCACTTCTGTCATGTCCGATTCTGTGCGACCCCATAGCCCTCCGCCCACCAGGCTCCCCCGTCCCTGGGATTCTCCAGGCAAGAGTACTGGAGTGGGGTGCTATTGCCTTCTCCGACCCTCTCCCACAGACCTTCTCAAATTTTCCCAGGGAGAGGAAAATTACTCCAGGTTTTCAATTGTTTTTCATTTTTGATATCATCTACTCTGATTTGACAGAGAGTCACTTTTCCCCAGTGGTCCCCAGTGGTCCCCACTGACCAGTGAGTTTCCATGGCCCTTTATTGTCATCATGCTGCACAATAAACAGCATCAGCGTACCAAGTTGAACCCATAGCTGGAAGAAGTTAATACAGCTCTCCCAAATACATGGGTTACTCCCCCAAAATTATATATTTGAAGACTCTAACTCATGAACTAGGTGATCTATATAAGCAGAAATATTTCCTAAGAGAAATTACCATACCACAGTTTTATTTTTCCCTGAGACACAAAGCATGAGAAACAATGTAATTTTATACAACATAATGCAAAGAATAGCCCATTACTCACCAGAAACAGCACATTGCTTAGCAGCTGACACGCATTACTAGGAAACTTCCTGCAACAGCAATCTACATGAGCAATAACTAAAGAATATAGCTCTCTCTTTCTCTCACCAGGTGACCAATCACACTATTTCAGCTCCACGGGTGAATTCAGAGTCATGGAATCTCATTGAATACAACTGCTCACTAGTGTTTCTCAGACTGCATAAGCATCACTGAAAGAGGTTGCTGAGAATTCTGATCCCTGTTGCTCCAGCTCCAGAGGTGCTGGGCAGGTGGAGATACAGTTAGAGACTATAACAGTGCATGCTTACTGTGCAGTTCAGGGAACCCCGACGCAGTTGGGCCACAGACCTTGCTTAAAGCAATGTTACTTCTACATTGCAGATGAGAAAAATTGCAATTCAGAAATACAGATGTGCATGCCCAAGGTCAAAGAGCCACTCATCAGCAGAGCTGGGACAAGGAATAATTAATAATGATAATCATAAAGATGATGATGATGATAAGGGGAAGTAGGTGGAGAAGGAGAAGAAGAAATTGCTAAGTGTTTTATGAAAAAGGATAAACAAAGCTTCTGCCTTCCATGCAAGAGAAAGTCCCACCTATCCTTTATCTTTTAATTTCTTACATACTTTTCCTCATCAGGCAAGCATTTTTAAAATATTTATTGAGCATGTACTATGCTTGACACACCAAGAGTAAAATGTTTAAAGACAGAATCTGGTCTCTTCTCTCATGGAGCTAACAGTATATACGTGTTTATAGAAATAAGGAAGAATACAGAATAAAAACAATGAAAAAAAGATTTGGCTAAAGAAAAAAAGTCCTGAAGGATCCACTCAATATTTAGGGAATTAGTATAATAAGAATAAGGAGAGGTATTTCACATAATCATTTCTCTGTTTATTTCTTTATGCCATAAATATTCACTGAATACTATGTGCCAAGCACTATTCTAGGTATCAGGGATACAGCAGAAAATATGAAAGATGAGGTCCCTGACTTTTTGAAGGGTGATTTCTAGTGGGTTGAGAAAAAGATAATTATTAAACCACGTAACTAAGCAATATAATGGAATATTATATTTAATGTATAATATATTATCGTTATATTATAATAAGCACATTAAAAAGTGCTCCAAAGAAAATGAATAGGACAATACAGAAAAGTAAGAGGAGGAAGAGGTAGAAGGTAGTTTCAACACGATGGCCAAAGGGAACCGCTGAAGGGACATGGCATTCCATGCGACACCTAAAGTCACACAGGAACCAATCACGTGAAGGAACGACCTGGTAAAGGAACAACCGTGACAGAGGGAATGTAAATGTGAAAGCCAAGGGAGTTAGAGGAAGGCCAATTTGATGTTTGATGGGAAAATAGAGAGTCAAAAGGAATGTGGTATGACATGCAGCCAGGGGCCAGGGCCTTTGGGATCATGCAGGCCACAGAAAGGAATCTGAGTTTCATACCAAGGGCAGTGGTCAGCCATTAAGAGCAGAGATTAGAGGACTCAATTTGTATGAAAATTTTCCACTCACCAGATCAAATGTGAAGAATGAACTGAAGTGGAGGATGAATATAAGAAAAAAAAAAACCAAGTTTAAAAACTGTTTACTTGTAGTTCAAGGATGTTTTGTGCTTAAAGGCTTGAAGACATTTTATGCTTGAAGGCATTCACTGGAAACAAGGAAGAGAGATAAAGGTGTACACCAGGGACACCGATTTTCATTCTAAGTAGCTTTGACTGTGTGCACACGTCTTCCTGGCCTACGCAATTCAGCACAGACAGCCCAGCAACCAAGACCATTCACCTCACGGTACTGCCAAAGTATAGGATCTATCCTGCCTTCCTGCCTACCAACCAGAGTGGACCATCTAATTTCCAGTTATTCTTTCTGTGTCCAGCACCACATTTATCCTCATTTTATCTCAGTCTGTTATTGCCAAAGCTCTCTTTATCTAACTTGAGGGCTTGCAAATATTTCCTCCTTTGGAGAACCTTTTCTCTCATTCAGATGCAGTTTCTTTCTCCTTGGTAAATGCATTCCAGTTCACAGTTATGCCTGATATGAGTGCTCTTTATTTTTATATCTCTCTACCCCTATTATATTGTAAGTTACTTGAGGAAGAAATAGAGTCTTGCTTGCTTTTTATTACCCATGATGCTTTGTACTGAGCCTCAGAATGGAGCACAAGGACTTCTATAACCTGAACTCAACAGACTCATTTCTCAACTCATCTACTACTTGAATTCATGTTGTTCTAGTTGCAGTTCTATGGAAAAAACTATGCCATGTCATCATGGCATCATACAATACAGCTTGTTCTGGAGAAGTACATGTCCTGGTAGTTTTCTCAACTACTGTGCTCAAAGATGCCTTTATTCTGCCCGTGAAACATCCAGTATGGTTGCCCTAAATACAGTTAATTCCAGGTTGAAAATAATTTTACCTGGAAGTTTAAATCTTCCAGCATTCCTGGTAAGAAATCTGATCTTAAACTTATTTCTGATTATTTGTAAATGATCTGTATGTTTATCTTCTCTGGGACCTTTCCAGGTCTTCTTTTTAAATGCAGAGTTCTGGAATTTGACAGTCATGAGCCTCAGTGAAAGTTTATCAGTGGTTAAGCTGAGCCTTCAGTGGATATTTTCCGTTTAGAAATGTAGGTTCTGAGTATGGCATCAGAAAACAGGAATCTAACAAAAGAGGGAAAACAAAAGCAGAAAGGTGAAAGATATTTCTAGAATGATGATAGCAGGGAATTCTGGGATGAACCGTGCAACAGGCTTAAAAATCAAGTATTTCAGATTAAGTAGAAAAAAGTCTGTAATTAACTTCTGTAGAGAAAAAATAAAAATATTATAAAAAATTACAATCCTAGAATTTCAAAAAGAGCACTTAGAAATTGAGCACATGTGAGAACAGGAGTACTTACATATGTGCACACTACACTCAAGTTGGAATACAACTAAGACAATCTCAGAGATCTCTCTCAGAAAGCAGGTCACAGCAAAAGGAGAAAGAGGATCAACTCTAATGGAAACAACTGGGAAGTTCAAATACCAGGAAAAGAATGTAGAAAAAAATGGTGGGTAAAACAATAGCAGAGAAATCAACTCGCAAAGAAATTCTCAGAACCTACACAGATCAGGTGGGACTCACCAGGGAAAACCCAGAGTCCACCCCTCTGATCCATATAGAAAATGCATAGATTTCCTTTGGAGTCTTACTAAGACACAGCACTTTTTATTGTCAGGAAGGTGTAGAATATATGCATAATTTCCATGTGTAGTGGAATGGATAAGGTTACAATATCCAGTTGAAAAGAACCACAGGACTCCACAAGATTGAGGGAACAGAAGTACCTGTTCCACCACAATGGGGATTGCTTAGTGGGCCAGAGAAAAAATATTTTAATCATCTTCAATTCTGCTAGTTCTTGTTTCGCTTTAAGGCGAAACTAAAATTTGAATCCAATTTCCAATGACAGGCTCTATTATGAAGAGACAGATGATCAAAATGGTGGAGAAGAAACAAGAGCGGTTGGACAGGAGCGATGTGGGATGAGGAGCAAGCACTCTCTTTTGGCCCAACCAGCTTGCATTTCAAAGTCTGTCCAGGAAACAATTTGAGAAAACATCAGGCAAATAACTAACTATGTTATTCCTGGGCTTTAAAAACATCATGCATGCTTTGGAACTCTTAGGGGAAGCATCTTTTACCTCTTCTCTCAATAAAATTTGAAAAACCGGTGGATTCATGTTAATGTATGGCAAAACCAATACAATATTGTAACGTAATTAGAAAATTACATTAAATTAAAATAAATAAATTAAAATAAATACATTTATATTAAAAAAAAAAAAAGAAAAACCATCAGTTTCCTAAGGGCTGGTGAATGTGTCAGTGCCAAGCCAGGAACCTACGTTTGAACTCTGGATAGCCTCATTCTTTCCACAGCAAGGGTTAGTCATTTACCCATTAGGTCCCTTTTACTTTCTCCATTGTACTTGCCTGGACTAAGCTAAAGAAATTATTAGCCTTTTTCTTCACAACTTTAGGTGAATAAGACATTTTTCTCTCAGCTTGTGTGAACAGGTGTGTGTGTGTGTGTGTGTGTGTGTCTCCCAATGGACTTGAATGGAAAAAAGCCTTCCTGCAACTGCCAAAGAGGTTAGAAGAAAATGAAACAGAAAAATATTTTCCTTATGTGGAAAGTGTTTCTGAGGCTCAATAAATAAGAACATTTTAATAGAAAGAAACAAAGGAATGCTCCAGTCATGGGGAGAAATCTCATGGGGGTCCTTTATAATATTCATATTTATATTCAACATCATGTAACTAGATAAGGAAACAGAACATACATATTACTGAAACATCAAATTTCTCGCACATTTTGTTATCGTTTTCTGAATTTCTTTAAATATGTGAATGTACTAATTCTTCAGGAACATGAATAACTCAATAAGGAGCAAGTATATGCCAGCAAGTTTGGAAAACTCAGCAGTGGCCACAGGACTGGAAAAGGTCAGTTTTCATTCCAATTCCAAAGAAAGGCAATGTCAAAGAATGCTCCAACTACCGCACAATTGCACTCATCTCACATGCTAGTACAGTAGTGTTCAAAATTCTCCAAGCCAGGCTTTAGCAATATGTGAACCGTGAACTCCCTGATGTTCAAGCTGGTTTTAGAAAAGGCAGAGGAACCAGAGATCAAATTGCCAACATCCGCTGGATCATGGGAAAAGCAAGAGAGTTCCAGAAAAACATCTATTTCTGCTTTATTGACTATGCCAAAGCCTTTGACTGTGTGGATCACAATAAACTGTGGAAAATTCTGAGAGATGGGAATACCAGACCACCTGACCTGCCTCTTGAGAAACTTATATGCAGGTCAGGAAGCAACAGTTAGAACTGGACATGGAACAACAGACTGGTTCCAAATAGGGAAAGGAGTACGTCAAGGCTGTATATTGTCACCCTGCTTATTTAACTTCTCTGCAGAGTACATCATGAGAAACACTGTACTGGGAGAAACACAAGCTGAAATCAAGATTGCTGGGAGAAATATCAATAACCTCAGATATGCAGGTGACACCACCCTTTATGGCAGAAAGTGAAGAGGAGCTAAAAATCCTCTTGATGAAAGTGAAAGAGGAGAGTGAAAAAGTTGGCTTAAAGCTCAACATTCAGAAAACGAAGATCATGGCATCGGTCCCATCACTTCATGGGAAATAGATGGGGAAACAGTGGAAACAGTGTCAGACTTTATGTTTTTGGGCTCCAAAATCACTGCAGATGGTGACTGCAGTCATGAAATTAAAAGACGCTTACTTCTTGGAAGAAAAGTTATGACCAACCTAGATAGTATATTCAAAAGCAGAGACATTACTTTGCCAACTAAGGTCCGTCTAGTTAAGGCTATGGTTTTTCCTGTGGTCATGTATGGATGTGAGAGTTGGACTGTGAAGAATGAGCGCCGAAGAATTGATGCATTTGAACTGCGGTGTTGGAGAAGACTCTTGAGAGTCCCTTGGACTGCAAGGAGATCCAACCAGTCTACTCTGAAAGAGATCAACCCTGGGATTTCTTGGGAAGGAATGATGTTAAAGCTGAAGCTCCAGTACTTTGGCCACCTCATGCGAAGAGTTGACTCATTGGAAAAGACTTTGATGCTGGGAAGGATTGGGGACAGGAGGAGAAAGGGACAACCCAGGATGAGATGGCTGGATGGCATCACGGACTCGATGGACGTGAGTCTGAGTGAACTCCAGGAGATGGTGATGGACAGGGAGGCCTGGTGTGCTGCGATTCATGGGGTCGCAAAGAGTCGGACACGACTGAGCGACTGAACTGAACTGAACTGATAATCTATCTGGGTTAAACACACACACTTATTTTTCTCTACATAATATCCTTGAAAATACTCTAAGTATCTGGCCAAAGTCATTTAAATTCTAGGATAGTCTTCTAACTAGTCATTAAAAAATAAGTTAAGCATACTTCAGCTCTATAAACATTTTCTCATCCCTCCTCATGCCTCAGCAGTCCTCAGGCATGTCTTACAGAAAATTCGTCTTAATTTCAATTTCTAAGGAATTACAGAAAACTTTCTTTGAGGCTTTAAAAATATGGCATTTGGTTGTACAAAGTATACCCCCCTCCCACCCATGAAAAAGGAACATGCCTGAACTTTGAGTTTCCTATGAAATGAAATGTGTCTGACTCATAGAGAACTTTTAATCAATATTATTTTCTTCATTAAAATTTCCCAGTCCTTTGGATCACATGCCAATGTTCGTTAGAGACGTGGAGCCTCCTCCCAATCCTTAGGATAAGGGAATATATTCTCATTTCAACAATGCTCCAGACATGTTTTGATGAGCATTGGGTTTAGACGTCTTCTGGAGGATATTTTAGTATCAATATTTGGAAAGCAGCTCAAATAACTTTCCAATATTTGGAAAGTTCCTTCCAATACATGTAAGAGTTATATCTTTTCTAGGCCACTTGGTTTATACTCATGAGTGCTTTAATCTTCTAGAAGGTGGGACTGACATCAGGCCATTTGTGCAGTATAGGAAAATCAATTTTCCTTCTCTCTGCACACTCTTTCTTTGTCTATATCCCTGTTCTGGAGATCATGACAAGAAAGACCAGTACCCTGGGCTGGTTTGGGCTGTGCAGAATGTTGCCTCAGATCCTGCCTGCCCCCTTGAATCATATAATCGGTATTCCCCAGGAGACAGATCCAAATCAGGTCACACACAGGCCAATATGTCATGATATTACTAACTGATGGTGGGATAATAGCTTATATTAATGCCAGGGTGTTCTCAGAATCTCTAAAAGAATCCATTCTATTTCAGTTCAGTTCAATTCAGTCGCTCAGTCATGTCCAACTCTTTGCAACCCTATGAATCGCAGCACGCCAGGCCTCCCTGTCCATCACCATCTCTCGGAGTTCACTCAAACACGTCCATTGAATCGGTGATGCCATCCAGCCATCTCATCCTCTGTCATCCCCTTCTCCTCCTGGCCCCAATCCCTCCCAGCATCCGAGTCTTTTCCAATGAGTCAACTCTTCGCATGAGGTGGCCAAAGTACTGGAGCTTCAGCTTCAGCATCATTCCTTCCGAAGAACACCCAGGGCTGATCTCCTTTAGAATGGACTGGTTGGATTTCCTTGCAGTCCAAGGGACTCTATTCATCACAATGAAGACCAACTAGACAATGAATGTAAAATAATAGCATGTATGTTACCATTCCTCCTGTCCTATGTCCATGGTAGACAGTTGCAATTGATGGACTATACTTAACTAATTCATAGACAGAGCCTCAAAATCCTTTGCAGCACCCTACTCCAGACAGCTAGTACAAATATATACATTCGTGGTAAAGAAGCCACCTGCCAATGCAGGAGACATAAGAGATGTGGGTTCAATCCCTGGGTCATGAAGATCCCCTGGAGGAGGGCATGGCAACTCACTCCAGTATTCTTGCCTGGAGAATCCCAAGGACAGAGGAGCCTGGAAGGCTGTAGTCCATAGGGTTGCAAAGAGTCAGACACGACTGAAGTGACTTAACATGTTTAAATTACCCTAACATGATTATTAGAGGCCTAAACCAACAAATATTTATTATCTCTCAATTTCTATGCATCAGAAATACAGGCTTAGCTTAGCCAGGTGCCTCTGGATCAAGATCAAAGTTCCACTTTGTTAGGATCTAACAAAGCTAACTCATATGGCTACAAGCAGACCACCTTATGTCTTTTGTTAGTTAAAGGCATTCAGTCCTTATGACATGATCCTTTCCATAGGAGAGCTCACAACATGATTCTTGAAATTTCTTTAGAGCTAGCGAAGAAAGGGGAAGAATATGAAGGAGGTGGAGAGAGAAACCCACGGCCTCATTGTAACCAAATCTCAGAAGTGACATTCTATCACTGTTGCTATACTTTATTTGTTGGAACTGCATCCCTAGGTCCAGTCCTCATTCAGGGGGAGGAGATTACACCAGGACATGAAAACCAAGAGGTGGGGATCATTGGGAGCCATCTTAGAGAGGGTCTTCCAACTGTCTAGCAATCTGTCAGGACAGACATGCACCATGGGTTTCACTCTGTAAATTACTGTTAAATAATTTCAACTGAAGAAATAAAAATTTGAATTTGGTAAGTGATCAAAAATCTAAAATAACAGTCTTTCCTGAAGTTCTTATTTTAAATAGATTATTTTAAGTTTCTTTAGCTTCTCTTAGAACTGAACTACATAATTCTGGGAAATAGCTACCTCCTTTAGAGTTCAAAAAAAATCAAATTCCAGATCTGTGATGTGTTAGCCTCTTGCAGATTTAAAAATATAATAAAAATGTAATAAATAGCCACTTTTAAAGTTTGTAAAACCTAGGAGGCTATAAGAAAAATACATTTATCTATGATTCAACCTTTCAGGAACAACTACTTTTAATGGTTTAGCCTATTGGAAAATTTTTATATATGTATTTCTACATTTAAAATGTTCATATTTGCTTGAGAATATTTTAGCATTTACCAAAGGGGAAATAATGCTGGAACTATTACTCTGTGCAGTGAATGTCAAGATGGTTTATTTACTTGCAGGCATATGGACACAGACTTGAAGGAAATAGTTGTAAAAACCACTTGGGTCATAGCACAGTGTGAGCCTGTGATAACTTTTTTATTCTTTGTAAAACCTCTGAAACTGCCACAATAATGGTTTAGCAATAAATAAAACCCCAAGAGAGGAAGGCAGAGTATATTTTCTCTTCTTAACTGGATTGAAGAATTATGAGAGTAGTTATTAGCCTTTTTGAAGGAAGAAGAGACAACAAATCAACAATTTTTATTTTGAGTTTAGCCTATTACTTTTGTCTAGTATATTCTTTTTTTCCCATTCTGTTTACTGTGTTTTACTAAAATCAATATTCCCATTATTAATTCTGATCCATCTAAGAGAATCTTGTCCCCTTAACAGTGTTTTAGATCTGAGAGAACAAGCATAGTCTAAGACCATTTTGTTCCTATGAAATATCTTTGAACCATACCTTAATGATAACGTTAAAATTAAAATATGTATTCTTTAGGTCAATGGGAAGATTGAGTGGGGTTGTTGTTGAGTCACTAAGTCATGTCTGACTCTTTTGCAACCACATGGACTGCAGTCTGCCAGGCTCCTCTGTCCATGGGATTTCCCAGGCAAGAATATTGGAGTGGGTTGCCATTTCCCTCTCCAGAGGATCTTCCCGACCCAGGAACTGAATGGGATAAGTGTTACAAAAGGGCAGGTACATATCAAGCACTCAGTAATGGTAACAATTTGGAAAGGAGGGCCTGAGTCAATCAACTTCTCTAAGCTGGACTTTTCTTAAAAGTTAATGTCTGGGGAAATCAAACCAGTCCATCCTAAAGGAAATCAGTCCTGAATATTCACTGGAAGGACTGATGCTGAAGCTGAAACTCCAATGCTTTGGCCAACTGATGTGAAGAACTGACTCATTGGAAAAGACCCTGATGCTGGGAAAGATTGAAGGCAGGAGAAGAAGGGGATGACAGAGGATGAGATGGTTAAATGGTATCACCGACTCAATGGACATGAGTTTGGGCAAGCTCTGGGAGTTTGTGATGGACAGGGAAGCCTGGCGTGCTGCAATTCATGGGGTTGCAAAGAGTCGGACACGACTGAGTGACTGAACTTTCTGAATGTCTGAGGACTTCCCCGGTGGTCCAATGGTTTAGAATCCACCTTGTAGTTTGGGGGATGTGAGTTTGATCCTTAGTTGGGAAACTAGGATCCCACAAGCTGAGGAGAAACAGCCTGTATACCACAACCACTGAGCTGGTGCCACAGCTGGAGAGTCCATGGGTCACAACGAAAGATCCTGCGTGAGAAAGATTGTGCATAAGGCAAGGAAGATATGCAGCAAGATATACATACATACAAGATATACATACATATACATACATACATATACATATAAAGTTACTGTGTGTAATGATGGGGAAGAGAAGATTCTGCAAAAGCTCTGAATTCTGGGGCACTGTGTAAAGAGGGATGGAAAGAAGATCCACACTTTAGGTCACGATGAATGAAGAAAGGAAAAGACTCTTTTTCCTGAATTTGTATTTTGGTCCATTTTTACTCCTTTAAAGGTTCATACTACTACTACTAAGTTGCTTCAGTTGTGTCCAACTCTGTGTGACCCCATAGATGGTAGAACATTTTAAAAGATTCCAAAATTTAGTAAATTTGGCTGCAATCATCTGAACTCTGACCAACCTAGGAAATTCCTTCAGACGCCTCTTTTTCTTCCTGACGTGCCTCCTAAATCTTGGTTCCCTTTCTGACTCAATCTTAAATCTGTTATTGTGGCAAAGAAAACTATCAGTTAACCATTGATAGAGCTGTTTCTAAGGAGAGACTGTGCTTCTAGTGATTGTATTTCCCAGGCCACTTGCATGCAGGTAGAACTCTGTAACTAATCCTTTCCAAGTGGAATACAGGGGAAGTGGTTTGTGTTGCCCATGGGTTGGGAGAGGTATCTTTCCCCAGGCGTTAGATGAAAGAACTGCCTGCTCAGTCAGTCACTTCAGTCATATCCAGCTCTGTGACTGTGTGGACTGTAGCCCACCGTGTTCTGTCCGTGGGATTTCCCAGGGAAGAATACTGCAGTGGGTTGCCATGCCCTCCTCCAGGGGATCTTCCTGATACAGGGATCAAAACTGCATCTCCTGCATCTCAGACAGATTCTTTACCCGCTGAGGCACCTGGGAAGCCTGGGTGAAAGAGAAGGGAAAGCTAAAGCAGAGAACAGAACTAGCCTGGTTTCCTGAATGTTACATGAAAGGCCACCTGCCAAACATGGACATCAGGCTGTTACATGAGAGCAAAATAAACTTTATGTTTTATGACGCTACTGCAGTTTGGGAGATTGTCTGTTATAGTAGCTAAGTAATAGTTACCCAGCTCTAAAATGAATACCTTGGCACTGACAAGGGAACGATCTAGAACTCCATCTGAGCCAATTACCATTTAACTGGACATATCCAATCTGTGGGTGCTTAGAATTGTACCCAGTTGCCTAGGTGCCGGGGGCCAGCGTGAGGAACTCCGCCCATGGCAAAGGTCATGAGGAAAGAGGCTTGGCATACACAAAGGCATGATCAAGCCTCAGGAAACCCCCTGTTCCCGAGCATCCAACCCAAACACCAGAGTCTGTTTCATGCTCTCACCTACACCTCTGACTTTACAGGGGCTCTCCCCCATAACCATTTCTCTCAGAGAAGGAGGTAACTTGCAGCTCCAGTTAATAAAAATTCCTGGGCGTGACAAGAGTGTTTCAACTCAGAAATTCCTCTGGAGGTCCTCTAGCCTCCCTGATCAGGTTCATCAGGCCATGTGTGATTGTTTACAGCCTCCCAACCTTGAGGGGCACGAGATGCTTTAAAACTTTCTAAATACAGACTTTTAAGAAGTTAGAAAATTATTAGTATAGTATAGTGGGTTGATTAGAAATTATATTGGTGAAGGGTTTTTTCATTTGTCCTGCCAATAATTACTGCTAATTCCCTGCCCTGGGTGTGACAAGGTGTGTCTCAGGTCAAACCTCTCTGCTGACAGACTAGCTTGTGTGACAACCTCTCAACCATAAACAGCACAGAGAGTTTGGAGTATTAGCATAGGGCTTTTCTCATTGTTGAGTCAGTGATTGCTGCCAGGCCTCCATATCCTTAGGCACCTGGGAATATATTAATCAATGTATTTGGAATATAGAAAAGGAAATATAGTAGTTTTTGATGTTGGCAATACTAGACTTTTTGAGTTAATGAATTTTCTCTTTTGTTATAGATCACTGTACTTTGTTATAAATCACTGTGTCCTTGCTATGTAAAAATGTAACTTTATCACTATCTTAAGACTAAATAGATCTTAAGGGGAACATTGGTCAAGGGTTTACGTTTGTTGAGCCAATATTTGCTGCTAAATCCCCATATTCCTTGCCCTTATAATGAATATAACTAGCATATAGGAAAAATAAGTATTAACCTTTAAGATTAATCATGTTAAACCTTAGGCTAAGTAAATTCCTTTCCTAGTTGTAACTCACTACATCCTCACCCTATAGGAATGCAACTTTACTTGGAGGGTGGCGCCTGATTTAAGAAAAAATCACCCCTGGAACAATAAGTTTTCTGGTTAACTGACCAGTATCAGAAAAGGCCATAAAATGTCAGCAGGTCTCATGGCCAGAAGATGATGTCAAACCCATAAGACCTTTGTATAATTTTATATGAAGCACCTGATTGTGACAAGGGTCAGGTCTGCTGACCCCTGCATGACTCTGTATTCATCCCTATCTATAACAAAAAGGTATATAAACAAACCTAAAAAATAAAGAAATCGGATCAGTTTCTGGAAAGATTGATTCCCCCATGTCATTTCTTTCTTGCTCCACGTTTTTCTGGCTGAATTCCCATCTGGAGCATGGATGCTATTCCACGTAAACCAAGTTATTCAGCCTCTTTTTCTCCACTAATTTTCCTACTACACTATCCGTTTCTAATCTCTCTATATATCTGTAATTAAGATTTTTCCTAGGACGCCGATTCCATCCCCACCTTCGAATCACCCTGGATCCACGGGGGCTGGACCCCACCCAGCACCTAGGTAAGGTTCCTATCTAGGTAACAAACCCACCCTCTCTTCTAGACCTCACACACATGGCAAGAGAGAGGAGATGTGTTTGCAGACACTCAGCTTCAGCCCCTTGAAATTTCATTGTCTTGTCCTCAAGTCCAATCAAAGAAACACTGCCATAACAGTTTTCTAATTGATTTTGATAAGGCAAAATTTAACGGATACAAGTTATAGGGAATCTTACTGTGGTACCAAATGGCAGGAGACATACTTTAGTAGCTAAGTGAGAGAAAAAACATGGACAGGAAGTCCAAATTAATTACCAAGCACTGCTGAGTTTCAACATCTGCTATCAAGAACCTGGCATCACTATCCATTGACTTCAATGAAAAGGTATTATCTAAATTTCTCGGTTACAGTTGAGCCCCAAATAATAATTGTGTTGTACAACTAATAAAATCTGCTGCAGAGAATGGTAGGTCTCAAGTGTCTCCTAGACAGAAGGCAATTGTCAGTTCCACTCTATCCAGGAGTTCCACTATCCAGCAGCTCACACATAGGAATGCTAAGATAGTCCATCAGAAGAACATCTGGACTGCTGCGTTATTACATCTGATATGATGGGGCCAGCAAAATTGACCCTTGCCACTCTAGTGATATAAGACTTTTTTGGTGATTAACACACAACTGAGAGGGAGTTTTCTACCACAAACAACTTCAAAAGGCATCTGTACCAAAAATGAGGCAAAAGACCTTTAAAAGACCAGAACATATAGAAGATACGAAGGTAAATGACAGCCAGTTAGGTTAATAATTTTATAAAATTTGCTGTGTTCATCTTTTAACTTTATTGTATACTTATAAAGATTAAAGCCCATTATGCTTTTGGCTGAATATCAATTTGGAGAAGTAATAAAACGTCTTCTTGTCATTTCTGATAGCAAATGTAATTTATAGAACATTAAGCCATATTTACCTAACTGAAATAGGCACTGGTTCTTATTGTACCTCTTAAAGAACTATGTATTACTTCTGTTCTAAGTGCCAGGTCACCAAAGTATAGCTAAATTGTTTTTAGATGCTGGTGAATCACTGTGGAAGACCAAATCCTGCATCATTAGAATAGCAATAGGGAAAGGTTGCTAGCAGAATTGAGACAATACCAATACATATTGTCTCTCTCTCTGTTTCTCTTTTCTCTTTATTCCCCTCTCCCATCACCCTTCTTTTTCTCTATTTCTCCCTCGCCAATCAAGAATTGAATCTGTGCCCATTGCAATGGAAGTGTATAGTCTTTTCACAGTCTTAACCAGAGGACTGCCAGGAAAGGCCCCTCTCCCTTCTTTTCAGGAAGGTTCATAATAAATGAAATTTTTACAGAAGAGAGGGGCAATTCTGATGAAGACAATAAAGTCACAAAGTCCATGTAACTCCTACTTCTAAGCAAGCCACAAATAATCAACTCAAAGTATATCTAATTATAAGTTATCCACTCGGTTAAGTCATGTGGACTGTATATGCCCCAGTGAAAATGAAAAGTAACTTAATTATTGTGGGACATCTATAGCACAAAACTCATTCACCTGGCATATTGAGGCAATAAGGGATATTTGGTTGCTTTGAAGAACACGTATACTATCTCAATTGTCTAGCTCAATCTACACATAAGAAAGACAGCCCTAAATGATGTTTGCACAGGATGTGATTTGTACCATGGTATTGGTTGACCTGGCTCAATTCATCTGTTGGCTGAACTGAAGGCTCTGAACTTTATCAAGTTTAATGAAAGAACTTCAGTGATGTCTGATCTATTTGTTACCTCAAGCTACATAAACTCACCCTTTTCACCAACAACATTTTCAATTATTTACTATCTCCAAGCATTGATGAAGTTCTATATTCTAAAATGTTAATAATTAACAAGCCTAGTAGATAGAAAAGGAAGAAGAGAACAAAAGAAATTAATTATACTGTTGTGAACATCTCTGTGACAAATATTGGGGAGTAGCTTCACACACACGATTGTATTTAATCTTTACGGTAGAGAAGGAACTATGCTTTAGTTTTACAGATGAAGAAACGGAGATTTCAGGAGGGTAAATAATCTGCCCCCAAATAAACAATTCATGGGCTTTCCTGGTGGCTCAGAAGAACTAATGAGTACTAGGGCTGGAATTCTAATTATGTCAGTTTCATGCTAAAGTCCTTGTCCATACAACTCCATCCTCCTGTCTCTCACTTTCTCTGTGTCACCTACTTTCCTTGTTGATTTAAGTTGTAGACTTAAACTTGTTAGCATAAGGTCAAGGGAAATAGATCTGACTACATTCCTACAAAGCATAGTGAAATCTAGCCCAGTGCAAATCGCTGCAATTCACAACAGAGTAACAAAAACTTATACATAAAATCATCATCATGATGTCAAGTTTTCCACTTAGCCCATCTGTCAAGCTGAATACGTCCCAGAAAATAAAGACAACAACTCTTGAGAAAGAATTCTCCAAATATTGAGTGGTGTATTATAAATCAAAGAAATAAGACATAACAAAAAGAAAAACAACTTTAAGATATTTTTGGTGCTTTCTGAAGGCTTCTAAATGTTGTTTAGATATAAGATGACTACTTTCATTGGTGAAAAGTCTAGTTAGAAGATCACCTACCTGGGATCTTTGTGAAATAAGAAGAAAAAGTATCAGAATCAAATTGATCTAAACTGTAGCTTTTAGTTCTAAGTAATCAGTTGGCTGTTCAGACTTCAAGATGTAGGTCAGGAATTGGCAAACTTTTTCCATGAAGTGTCAGATAATAAATACTTTAGTCTTTGCAGGCCGCATGATCTCTGCTGTAACTGCTTAGCTCTGCCATTATCTCATACGAACAGAAAATACAAAAATCAGGGTGGGTGTGCTCCAGTATATGTGTGTATATTTACAGAATATATGTAGTGGGCCAGATTTTGCCCATAAGTTGTCATTTGCCAACCTCTAGCTTAGGGTGGGAGGGAAAGAGATTTGCCCAAGTCAACGTCTATCACAATAAGCTCTTGATGGGGAGAGGAGGAAGCAGAAGGAAGGAGGGAGACCAAGGCCATGCAGTGACGCTGAAGCCAGCAGCGACGTGGGTCTGTTAGGGAAGCTGGAGGGGACCATACAGGTATGGCCTGGACTGGAGAAAGAAGGAAGTGACCCATTAGTTTCAGGAATTCATTCTCATCAGTGAAATTAAAGGCTGAAGTAGAGCAAAGGGTCTGAGAACAACGTCTTCAAATGAAGTCTTTTGAAGTTCCTATACGTAAAGCAAATTAACCTACTGACACTCTTGTGATATCCAGACTGAGGGAGCCTCACCTCACAAGAGTTTTCCTGAGTCTACTGAAATGTGCAAATCTGTGCCCAAGAAAATCAGAGGTTCAAGGGTGGGTTGAAAGCCTCAATGGTAGACAAAGATGAAGGCTCTAATTCTGACATTGTATGATTGTGTGATTTAATTTATTTTTGCCCTTGCTCTTAGATAGATAAATAGCTACATGCGTGTGTGTGTGTGTGTCTACATGAGACTACTAATATTCCCAGTTTAAGATGCCATTATATCTATTGAGGGTATCACTGTAGTAAGTATGTGTCAAGTGCTAGATTTCCTCAAGAACTCCAAAGCTGGTTTAACATGGCATTGCTGTTTCTCTCTGTGCAAGAAATGGATGGCTCATATTTGCTCATTTATTTAACAATTTACCTACAGCTTTTAAATAACACAATCCAAAAGGCCTGATCTTCATGTCCACATGAGCTAAATTTTAGTGATGACTGGTTGGATCTTGTCTCCCTCTGTGCAGGCTTCCATAACAAAATAGATTGGGTGGCTTAAACAAGAGGAGTTTATTTTCTCAGAGTTCTGGAAGCTAGAAGTCCAGAATCAAGGTACAAGCACTGCCGTTTTCTGGTGAGGATTCTTCTCCTAACTTAAAGGTAGCTGCTTTCTGACTATGCGTTCACATGGCAGGAGGAGGAAGGGAAGGAGACAGAGAGAGCAACCTCTCTGGTAACCATTCTTATAAGGGTCCTAATCCTATATGAGGACTCTTCTCTCATGACCTGATTTTGATCATGACCTGAACAAAACCTAAATATCTTCCAAAAGCTCATCTCCAAATACTGTCACCTTGGGATTAGGGCCTGAATATACAGATGGAGGGATAACATTGAATATATTATTTCATTCAATAGTAAATTTCATAGGTTATGAAGAGAAGGACCTCAGAGAAAAACAAAACAGACAATTTTTAACAACTGGAAGAGAGTAATGTTTTCTTTCCTTCCAAGATCCCTTTAGAAACCAGCAAACAAAAATCATTTTTGTTTATCTCTATTTAATCTCATGTTAAATCAATTTTGCCTTTTTTGTTATTTTTAACTTCATTGAACTCTATCCTTCTCATCAGACTTTTTTTCATGATGAATTGTTTTTAGGTAACAAAGTTTGGGGGGCTAAAATAAAAATTAGATGAAAATGCTTGGCATGGGTATATTAATAGAAAGTATTACCTCCTTTTTTTTCTTTTGACTGATTAAATATAGGAAGAACTAGTGAAGCATTTTTACTCCACACTCTACAGATCTGAGCTCTGGTGCTTATGGCCTGCTTTAGCAATGAGTATCTTGATGACAAAGGCATTCACAGAACTTGCCCTTCTACAGTCACTGGAAATTGAGTCACTGGCATGAGATTGGCAAACAGACTGACTGCAGGTTTTATGTGAGAAAAACACTACCTGGGTTGTAATTGAGTGTGGATTTCCTCAGAGGTGGAAATTGCCCTGCTGATAAGTTTTTATCTTTGGCGACTACTTTGTTCCAGTTTCTAGCACAAAGCTGGACACCAAAAAGACATTCAGTGTGGGCATTCCCGTTGTTTCATTGCCAGGAAGCATCCTTTGAGCTGAGACTTAGGACCACTCAGGAAGATAATACACTGAAATGCTGAAAGAAGGTGTTAGAGCAATTATCTTTTGGGAGCAGGAGAAGTTTGTTCTTCTGAGCATAGTTCTAGTTGTTTAGCAGAAAGAAATGTCAGGCCATTTTTAACCACATTTTGTCAAAGACAGCTGTGACACTTTACACAGTAGTTCCTTCGATTTTTGCACTCCTTTAACACCAGCAATAAAGAAAGTTTACTTTTTCCTCTTTTATAAGCTCACAATAACATGATGCACAGTCACTGCAATTATTCCCACAGGTGGCATGGTCTTGCATTTATCTCTTTTAATCACTCACTGGAGGGTACCATGTTTCCTATTAGCAGTAGTGAACTTAATGTCATTATGCATAATTTCTTCCAGATGAGCAGTAGCACTTAACTTCCTGGTTCAAAATACTGATTTATGCTTAAAACAAGCCCAGCTTCTACAGAGTGATTTCCCAGAGCAGAGAATTCAAGTCTAATTAAACACAATGTTTCCCCATCAATGTTTTCTCTGTGACCAAACCATTCCTTAAGAGGTATTCAGGTATCAAGCCTGGAAACAATTTTTAGGTCTGGGGTGGACATTAGTAGAGCGAGTAGCTTACTGAGGCATGACAACATTCATGAGCAAACTAAAAATAATTTATAGAATACTTAATTTTTTTAAAATGCTGCATTGCAGGGCTTTATGCTCACTCTGCTTCATTGCACTCTCATAATCCTTATTGAGGTTTTCCTCCCATGTAAAACACAGAAATAAGAATTTAAAAGAAACGTTGGAATTAACTGCTACAATTTACCAAGTGCCTACTTTGTGCCAATGTAGTAAACATATTACATAGTATTAAAGATAATGAAATCCCTTATCCGAAAACGTTAGAGCCATGTGTATTCCAGAATTCAGAACTGTTTACATATTAAAAGATAATAAAGCTAGGAATTCCCTAGCTATCCAGCGGTTAAGACTCCACGGTTTCACTGCTGAGGGCCCCAGTTTGATCCCTCTGGCATGCCCCTCCCCTCTAAAAAAAAAGGAAAAGAGAGAGTGAGATAATAAGGTAGATGTATCACATGTTTTACAACCAAGTGAGAGCTGGTACAATATTTTGGAGGCAAATAAAATATTTGCAGTGAAACACAAGAGTCATCCTATTAAGCGAAACTCATCAGTAATCATCAATATGCTTGTCATATATTTGCAAAATGTTTTTTCAAGGTTTTTGGATTTTGTACATGTGAATTAGTTATTGTAGATGTTTAGGCAAGTTATTTAAAGAGAGATTAAATAATCTGCTCAAAGTTACTACAGCTAGAAATCAGCTAGACTGAGATTCAAACCCAGGACTGTCTACCTCCAAAGTCTATGTTCTAGCAGATGAAGAGAATAAGACAAACATCCTGGGGTATGATCTTAAAGCAGAGCAAAACGGAGGTGCAGCAGAGGGAGGAACGTGATAGGAAAACAAGACAGTAAGTTGACTAAAGACAGAGGAAACCATAATATGAGCCGTCCAAAGTTAACAGAGAGATGATGAAGTGCCATCAGAATGAGAAAGGTGAGGGACTTCCCTGGCAGTCCAGTGGTTAGGACTTTGCCTTCCACTGCACGTGTGGGTTCATATCGCATGCCTTGGGGCCTTAAAACCAAAATGTAAGACAGAAGCAATATCATAACAAATTCAATAAAGACTTAAAAAAAAAAGAGAAAGAACAAGAAAGGTGATACATTGAGTGAGCAGAGGAGAACAATGTGCTGAGTCTCCATGAGCTTATATGGAAAAGGTGAGGCTGCGTGGGTTCTGTACAGATGGGAAACAGAGGCTGGGTAGATGACAAGAATCTGCTCATTGTGTCAAAACTGTCTCCAATTTCCATAGCTTCTGGATATTTAGCAAATGATATGTAAATGATGCCTAAAAAAGTGAAAGTGAAGGTGTTAGTTGCTCAGTCATGTCTGACTCTGTGTGACCCATTGGCTGTAGCCCTCCAGGCTCTTCTGTCAATGGGATTCTCCAGGCAAGAATACTGGAGTGGGTTGCCATTCCCTCCTCCAGGGGATCTTCCAACCCAGGGATCGAACCCAGGTCTCCTGCATTGCAGGCAGATTCTTTACCATCTGATACACCAGGGAAGCCCACCGTGTGGCAAACACTAGGGATAAAGGGATGGAGATAATGGGCATGCATCTGCATTCCTGGTCCCAAAACTTATTAGCTGTGCAACCTTAGCAAAGTTGCTTAACCACTCTGTACTATAATCAGTTCAACTGTAAAATAATCATATCTACCTCATAAATAGTAAATATTAAGAATTAAATGTTTAAGGACATGCAAAGAACTTAGCACAGTGCCTGACGCAAAGCAAGTGATATAACCTTAGCCAATATTAGCACATGAATTTTATCCTTTGAGACAACTGGTTACTCCAATCAAAGAAAAACTCCCACATTCTGGGAGTATCTGCAAACAACAAACCAGAGGACAAAGCACCAACTTCTAGTCAAATATAATTGCTGTCCAATAAGCAACCCTGGTGAGTCTGTTCTATTTTCAGCTCAACTCTACTTGTTGTGCCATCTTGAGTGAGTCATTTAATAGCATCTGCTTCCCCTTCTGTGAATTGACTTCTGCTCTTTAACTCAAGGGTGTTGCAGGCAGTCCAGGGATAAATGAAGGAGAAATCATTGTTCCAGCTAATATGCTGCTTTAAAACATTTCTTTATGGAAAATTCTCTTGAAGACTAGGAAAGACACACTCTGAAAGAAAGCAAGCTTCCCTTGCATATTCATCCCTGCATGAGTAGAATCTGTATGAGCAACCACCATGTAAGTAAAATGAATCTGAACAAATATTGCGTTGCTCAGTCTCACAGTAATATTCACATTCGAAAGTATGGTGCTTATTTGAATACAACTATCATTTTCTCTCAAGTCAGAGAATTGAGAATTGCTAAAAGAACTGATCTATTTCAGCTGCTTTTAAAATATAGATGGATAATCCAAAAGATGGCCATTTGTTCCTGGCAGGTATCATTAATACAATGTCTTGTGGGCAGTTACTTTCATTGAAAACCGTGTGTGGTTCTCTGCCTACCTGCCTACCTATGCAAGCTGGTTCTGCAAAAGAAGAGAGTCAGGATCTGATGACTTGAGTGCACAACTGGGAAAGCTGCTCCTAGGAGATAATTAATTGAAAGTACAGTACTTCGTTATATTTGCTATAAATAACACGTGGAGAAGCCATGTTTAAACTGCAAGTGGAAAACCACCATCTTTATTGCAAGAAATATATCTGGAAAAGCTTGGATCTTATAACTATAGCACCCTATTCTGTATGGGATACATTTCCTAAAATTTAAGGGCAGTAGCCAAGGGGCATAAAACATTATCTTTTGTCTGGAATGGATAACTAAAATAAGGAGACAGCAGCTTATAGAATAGACCTAACTCCTCTCCCCCAAACACAGATACACTCAGTCTGGATTTTCTCATCTTCCAATCATCCTCCAGTCACACTCAACCACTTACAGATCCCCAGCCCTGCTGTGAAGTCTCTTCAGTCTGTACATCTTATTCCCTTTCCTGTGCCTTCCTCTGATCTTCTGATTAACTCATACTTCCTGGTTCACATTGTCACTCTGAGAGAGCTTCCCTGACCTAAGTCTTAGATAAGTGCCCCTTCTTTGTGCTCACTTAGCACATGTCCCTCGGATTGATGAAGGTTTCGCTCCTTCTCTGCCTCTTCCTCTTGACAACAAGCAAATAGGAGACAGAGGCTCTGTTATACTCATAATTGAATCCTCAGAACCCAGCTGTATAGTGCTAGTCACGTAACTGCTGCCACTGCTCAGTCACATCCGACTCTGCTACCCTATGGCCTGTGGCCCGCCAGATTCCTCTGTCCACAGGATTTCCCAGGAAAGAATACTGGAGCAGGTTGCCATTTCCTCCTCCGAGGGATTCTGGACCCAGGAATCGAACCTACATCTCCTGTATCTCCTGCATTGGCAGGTGGATTCTTTACCACTAAGGCACCTGGGGAAACCCAGTCATATAACAGACATTTGGAAAACATCTATGGAGTGGTGACTGATGAAATGAATGAGGCTACGTGGATGAATTTAATCAAGGGATTACTGATTTTTTTTCTAGTTCACTGTGCCATTGCCTAGGTCAACATCAGAGTACAAATTTATCACATATAGCTCATAAACAGCTTTTGGGCTTGTAGCCATCTCTGGATCATCACGAGGTTCCAATTCTAGTTCAGAGTGTAAGTAAAGTCATGATTATAACCTCTGTCACAGGAAAAATAAATGTATCTTGGCAACCCATTAGTAGTTTTGCTGATGAGAATGAACAGAGTGAAGAGGGGAAATCTCATTAAACTTGAAAGTATTTTTAGTCAGAGAACATTGGCATTAGATTGTCAGAAAATCAAATGGAAGGAAATTGTGATGAACAGTAAATATGTTAGTGAAAATGGTCAAGTGGAATCATAATTCAAAGAATTGCTTATTATTTCTACCAAATCACAGTCTGGTTGCCCAGCAACTGCTTCATACGGGAGCTGCAGAGATTGATGACATATTAGATCGCAACCTCAATAGTGGACTGACAAGCCACACCATTAAGTCTTGCAGTCTGACTTGCACTAGCTTCATCACCTTATTACATTGTGAATGAGTCTTATCTTTCACCTACACAAAAGATGAGGTCTATCAAAAGAACACACAAATATCTTGGATGCTTTGAGACACCTTGAATGTCTTTAGGATAGCTGAATTCATTATACATACAGATTCAGTTATCTGTGCTGTCCCAGACTCTTTCCACTGCACTAGTTATATGCTAGTGATGAAAGGTGATATCCAGGCTAGTCCTTGTAGAGAAAAGGATGCGTGCTGTCTGTGCCAGTTTTGAGTCTCATCTTCCTTCTCATTGCTTACTTTACTGCCCACTCTCAAAAGAAGGAAAACAGCAAACTATAAAGCTAAGGTTAAGATTTTTTGTTAATCAATAGGAGAAAAGAACTGTAATAGAAAAGATACAAAAGGATATCAATGAATCCACATATAAAATGAATAAATAAATAAATTAAATTAACATCTATTAAGGATGTTACCATTCTTATATGTTATAAATGTCAAACATTCTAATATGTATTTGGGTTAATACCCTGATTACTCATATGAATTAATTTTATGATACATACTATTAATAGCATTCTCATTTTTTAGGTGAGGAAACTAAAGCATAGGAAGTTTAAATAACTTTATACAGGTCAAATATCAAGAAAGTACCAGAACCTGGATTCCCAGGCTGCCTGCCTTCAAAGACCACACTCTCAAAAACTGCAAGTATTATCTTTTGGGAATAAATGAAAGAGACTAAGTATAGAAGAAAATGCTGTGTCTCTAGTAATCAAAGAACTACAAAATCAAACCAAACAAACAGCAAGCTGTTATTTACCAATTCAGCTATGATTTTAAACAATGACATTCAGTGTAGACAGTGTTTGTATAGCATTTAATGTGAGGAATCGCTACTTTACTCTCAACTTTTTGTTTAGTTGCACCACAGTGACATGACAAAAATTTGGAGGTGTAAGAGTGATTTTCCACATTAATCACTATATACATACTTTCAGTGAATCATAGGCATCTTTATAATTATTTTCTTTCATCCTATGTTGTCTGTTCTAATTCTATTTCTTGAAATGTAACTTGATGTTTATTTAATCTACTAAAAAAAGGGCTTGTAAAAATATTCAGTGTAGACAAGAATAAAGTAAAACTGAGACTTTTAAATATTCACTGTAGACAAGGGTAAAGCAAAATAGACTTTTAGAAGCCACTGCTAACAATCCTAATCAGTATATACTTTCTAGGGTGGACCTAGGCGTTATGCAGGAGGATTGCAAAGCTTGTATCTTTGACCTAATAAAAAAGTCTATTCTAAAGAAATAACCAGAATTTTAGGGAATCACAAACATTAAAGAATATTTGCTAAAGCATCATTTAGAGTTGTAAATAATTGAAAATAATCCAATGTCCAAAATTATGAGGCTATTAAAGAATATCTAAAATCAGAGCATAGAAAAATTCAGTGTAACATAAAGTGAAATCAGCAGAATATAGTTATGCTTATTGAATGACCCCTATATCATATATTCAAACACAGAGACACGTGTGTGTATGAACAGAAAAACACATATATAGAACTACTTTGCAAAAAGAGAAAGAAGGGCAGGGAGAAAAATATGTCAATAACTGAAATATGTCAATAACTTTCAATATTTATTTTTAGATAATAAAATAATAGTATATCTTTCATTTCTAACTATTTCTAAAATTTTTTCACAAGGCTTTATGCTTCTTAATGTAAAGGTATTACAGAAGCCTGGCAGGCTACAGTTCGTGGGGTTGCAAAGAGTCAGACACAACTTTCACATGCACATGTATTAAAAATAATGAAACTCTTTACTATCTTCTAATAATTCTCTTTGAACCTAAATTAGATGACCAGAAAACTAATCTAGTCATGAATTATGCTCAATCACTAATGTTATACAATGACTCAATATGTTTACCACTCCAATTTAACATTTTAATTTAAATAAGTATCTTTAGCGCCTTAAAGCAGAGGTGAGAATATGAAAATTTCAGTTTTAAAAAATATCCTTAGATCAACACTGTGTTTGGTAGTGTACAAAGTCCTTTCTCAGAGAATGCAGAACTAGCTTGATCCTAAAGCAACTTTTGAGTAGGCAAATTCTAATATAAAAACAGAAGAAAAGGAGCAGACTTCACTGTTAGATTCCTAGGGCAGCATGAGGCCTGATCTCTCACCTTCTCTTTACCCAGCGCTAAACTAGGCAGACGCGAAGTTCTACCTGGCCAGGATCACATGGTCGGTTAGCAGTAGGAGCAAGGCCCAGATTAGGACCAAGATCCTCTGATCCTTAATCTGGTGCACTTTCCACTAACTCACCAGAATAATCATGTGGTCATTTTTATGAGGAACACACCTGGAAGAGGATTTCCATTTTTCCCGAGCTCCCAGGCTCATGTAGAAAACCAGCATGGAGCATATAGACTTTTGAGTAGACCAAGACTGAGATTAATTAATAACCAAGTGTTTGCTACATGATTTTTGCAAGTCACTGAACTTTTCTTGGTCTTTTAATCTGTAAACAAGAATAATGATGCCCATATCTGTAAGGCTGTTATAAAGATGAAATAAGACAAGGTATGTAAAATGTGCATGGTGTCACATGAACCTTGGGGACAATACCTACTGCCTTCTCCTGCCACCCACCTCCTCACCGCCTCGCCCCACTGGTGCACACGGGCACAGCCTCGGTTCAAGCCTGCCCATTCTTCCTTCCTTCCGTGTTTTCCAAGAAAACACGAAGTTAAGCACCATCCAACAAAGAAGTAATATAGAACATAATGGGTTTCAAACTTTAAAAAGCCCACTTTCCCTAATTACTTTCTTATATCTCAGTACATTTGCTAAAAAGAGTGTTCAAGCTAATATAGACCATCAAATCTCTTCTGATGCTAAAAATAAGAAGCTACTTGGATAATGCAGCATTCAGTCATATGTTCAGCTTAGAAAATGTTAACTGAGTAAAATGCAATTTTGACTACAGGTGACCAGGGGCTTCTGAAATCTTTCATTTTTGTTATTTTCTTTTTAAATTAGGAAAATCTGGATTGAAGATAGGCAATGGGAAATGTACATACATTTTATCTTGTGACTCAGAGGGCTTTTTACTAAGCCTAAAAGCTTTTGGCTAAAGTGCAAAAACACTAGAGACTCATTTTGAATAGCAAGAGAAATTGAAAGGATTTCAACTCGACAGTTCCAATGGCTGGCAGGAGGTACCATTTTTTAATTGATTTTTCAAAAACATTTAAGTCATCAAGCTTGTAGGTTTTAACCTTTCCAACTGAGTATTAGCAAACCTTCTTAAGGAATGAGACTTTTGAAAAATCCTGTTACCTAGACTCTTACTTTGGAAGTGGGGAGTCTGGAGACACCGATGGTAATCCTAATGGAAAGAAGGTTCCCAAGTGAATTTTAGATATAATGCCAAATTCTTAATCACTTACATGAATATAGCAGAGAATTCAAGGAAAGGCCTCGTTAGAATAGTTCCTGCCACAAAAACTCTTGCCAGCAAGTTTTTAAATCAGGCTTTTTTGGTTTTCTCTTCTTTGCCCACATCTGCTAACCTTGCAGTAGGAATGCTTGAACAAAATGTTCATTAATTACAAGGAGAGTCCAGAGAGTGATCCATATATCTAAGGAACAAATCTTGTAACAGTCAGACTGCCAGTAAATCAGTACCTGGAGGCAGCTTGAGTGGGTGAAGCCCTTTGGTGCTCCTATCATTGTTTATTCAAAGTAAAAAGATTTTAAATTATAAGATGAAATTCAATGAAGCCCAACAAAACTCTCATTTTATCCTTCATGATTATTTTCCCTCTCACATCTAATATTCAATTATGAACAGATATTTTTGCTCATTCATTTTGAGGTTACAATTGTTTTACTGTTCCATGAGCATAAACTTTCCCTACCAGTTATATCATCAAACACTGAATAAGATAATTATTTTTTCAAAAGTCCTGTAGTACTAAGCCATTTGAGTTTTAGAGAAAAATAAATTATAATTTATAAACAGTTAGTTACTGTTTTACTTGCTCTTCTGTGATTTTTGTTCGCATCTCCTTTGGAGCATTGAAAAATACTGCTATAAAATCACAATGAACTTTATATAAAAAACACATAAAATATAAAATACAAAAGTAGAGACTTTATGATGTAGCGGAATTCCCTGTGTATACATCTGTATTCCCTGAAGGCACAGAAATTGTTTCTTTCCTGCTTGTAGCTTCTTGCCTTGGCACACAGCAGGCACTTAATCAATGTCTGATAAATGACAGTGAGGTAGGAGGTAGATGAGCTCCCCCACCCACTGGGTAAAGCAATAGGAAATTCATTCCCTATGGACTGAAACACCAAGATAAGAATAGCAGGATAATTAAGAGAGGAGGCTGGGCCCTGCCCAGATCATATAATTCTCAATCTCAAAGTCAGGAGATCTCCCCGACCACACATGTGCAGAAAGGCTCCTAGGAGGTCAAAGGGAAATGATGCTAAGGAATGCTCTACCCATAGGCCTCTTCAGTCAAATCCATCTTGGCTAAGAGATGCATGAGCACATACGAGAGGATCCTTAGATATACCAAATACGGACTCTGAACCAGGCAAATCAAAATGATTGGCCAAAGGGAAAACAGAAGAAACGCCCCATAAAAGTAATGCAAACTGCTCTGAGGGAATGATTCAGGGGCTCTCCCTCTGAGTATGCCTGTGTATCTATCCACATGTACTGTACTCTTTTTCCTTCTAATAAATACTTGCTTCACTACTTTCCATCTTTGCAGGAACTCCTTTCTGCAAAGCTGAAGGCCAGGGCCCTTGTCACTGACCACTGGTCTGTGGGCTAGGCTTGGGTGCTCTCACCACCACGACCTGGCCTCTATATCTGGCTGGGAACCCAAGCCCCACTCTAAGCCACTGGAGGCTGAGGCCACCCAAGATCAACATGACAGATTCTGATTTACTCCTGTTGGTATCATTGGTCATGTCTCTCCTACAATGAGAAGGGAAGTTTTAAGAAGTACCATGATTATCCAAGGTCAATCAGTGCCAGAGGCAGAAGCAAATCTTAGATGATCTTTCTGCTGTCCTGAGAGAGTGATCTTTCCACAACAGTATCCTGTTTCCAAGCAATCTCCTGTCTTAACTTGATAGTGACAGAGTTAAATACCCACAGTGGTTGCAAACAATATAACCAGTCTCATAGATGTGTCTGTGTTGGAGATAGCTATAAAAGAGCTGCTTCCTGAAAAGTTAGCTGCCCAGCCAGATGAGTTACACTCACTAATGAAAATAAACATTTGGTTGTCTAATCAAATATTGCTAATTCCCCAGACAAAATAATCACTCTTTGGGGTTCTTAGGAGAAAATTCTCTCCCTTCCCACTTCTGGTCACTCAACAGTTCCCTCAAATCTTGTGCTCATGAATGAATCTAAGGATCTGAGGTAGAAGGAGGTACAAAGGAAACCAGAATTTCTTGCAGGCTACTCCTATTTCCTAAAACTCATATCTCCCCTAAGGTAGTTAAGCACAGAGTCATAAATGGGGGGAACAAAATGTCAGGGAGATGACACAAGAATGCAGGAAAAAAATAAAATTTATATCTCAAAACATTCTCTAGACATAAATATATATAAAGTATATTTACAAATCAGGAAAAAATATAATACTAAAGCAAGAACATGAATAGAAAATTTAAAAAATAAGAAATAATATATATCCCATCTCTATTTTTTAAATGGTCAACTTTACTAGTAATTGAATATAAATATGAAGATACAACCAGAGATTATCATACTAAGTGAAGTAAGTCGGAAAAAACAAATACCATATGATATCACTTATACGTGAAATCTGAAACATGACACGGATGAACTTATCTATGAAACAGAAATAGACTCACAGACACAGAAAACAGATATGGTTGCCAAGGGGTGGCAAGGTCGGGGAAAGATGGACTGGGAGTTTAGGGTTAATACATGCAAACTATTGCATATAAGATGGATAAACAATAAGTTCCTACCGTATGGCACAGGGAACTACTTCAATGTCCTAAGATAAATAATAATGGAAAAGAATATAAAAAGAATCTATATATATGTATAACTGAGTCACTTTGCTATATAGCAGAAATCAACACAACACTTTAAATCAACTATACTTCAATAAAAAAAATTGAAACTTAAAAAAAAAAACTCTTATACTTGTAAAAATTAAAAAGTTTTATAATGGCCTGTATTGAAGAGAGTAAAAAGGGCAATCTTGTTAGCAGACTTTTCAAGGAAATACTAAAAATATTCCATTTCTATGACTTTGTCCGTCAATAATCATGCAAATTGACAAGGATGGTTGTATAAAGATGTTCATTAAAACAACCTCAATACTCAATAATAGGAAACCAGTTTTCAGTGTGGACCAGACATTGCAATAACATCTTATGCAACTGTCAGACATGATGCTAGGCTCAAACAGAGGTTGATAAAATAGTATTGAATTCTACTCTGTGTGTAGTTCTAAGTCTGAAGCACTATATAATCGGAACAGTGGCTATTTCTTAAAACACCTTTTAAGATTTATATATTTATTTAAGATCTATTTATTTCTTAAAACACCTTTAGAGATTTTCTTTTTCAATTTTTAAACTGGATCATATTTTTTGTGATTTTTAAATATGTATTCCTTTTATAATTAGATACACATTGAGCCTTATGGTCATTGCTAGAAATATAGGAAGGAAAGACGTGATGGAAAGAGGGAGGTGAGGTATCTGGAGTGATATCCCCTAACTTAAACATTTGGCAGCAAAGAGTGCTAAAGGGAAAAACGTAAGAAGATCAGAATAAAAGACAAAATCCTCTAGAGAACTTGCCGTTTAATTACCCTGAGTTCATCTCTATGCTGCTGCTGCTGCTAAGTCGCTTCAGTCTATGGCTAAGGTCTATTGGCCAGATGGTAAAATATTGTATCACTTCTGCCTCAGACATGCTCTTATCATTCACCTGACTTTCTTCTTCAGTGGTTCCTCCATGAGCCCAGTCACAGCTCCCCTTATGAATTTTTTAAGTTCATAATTGCTAGAATTGCATATTATTTCTGTCCATATCATCTGCTCAGGATTTATAATTCTCTTAAACAATAGAATGGTAAAGACTAGAGATCTCTTCAAGAAAATTAGAGATACCAAGGGAACATTTCATGCAAAGATGGGCTCGACGAAGGACAGAAATGGTATGGACCTAACAGAAGCAGAAGATATTAAGAAGAGATGGGAAGAATACACAGAAGAACTGTACAAAAAGGATCTTCACAACCTGGATAATCACGATGGTGTGATCACTCGTCTAGAGCCAGACATCTTGGAATGTGAAGTCAAGTGGACCTTAGAAAGCATCACTATGAACAAAGCTAGTGGAGGTGATGGCATTCCAGTAGAGCTGTTTCAATTCCTGAAAGATGATGCTGTGAAAGTGCTGCACTCAATATGCCAGCAAATTTGGAAAACTCATTAGTGGCCACAGGATTGGAAAAGGTCAGTTTGCATTCCAATCCAAAAGAAAGGAAATGCCAAAGAATGCTCAAGCTATCGCACAATTGCACTCATCTCACACGCTAGTAAAGTAATGCTCAAAATTCTCCAAGCCAGGCTTCAAGAATACATGAACCGTGAACTTCCTGATGTTCAAGCGGGTTTTAGAAAAGGCAGAGGAACCAGAGATCTAATTGCCAACATCCACTGGATCATGGAAAAAGCAAGAGAGTTCCAGAAAAACATCTATTTCTGCTTTATTGACTATGCCAAAGCCTTTGACTGTGTGGATCACAATAAACTGTGGAAAACTCTGAAAGAGATGGGAATACCAGACCACCTAACCTGCCTCTTCAGAAATCTGTATGCAGGTCAGGAAGCAACAGTTAGAACTGGACATGGAACAGCAGACTGATTCCAAATAGGAAAAGGAGTACGTCAAGGCTGTATATTGTCACCCTGCTTATTTAACTTCTATGCAGAGTACATCATGAGAAATGCTGGACTGGAAGAAACACAAGCTGGCATCAAGATTGCCGGGAGAAAGATCAACAACCTCAGATATGCAGATGACACCACCCTTATGGCAGAAAGTGAAAAGGAACTCAAAAGCCTCTTGATGAAAGTGAAAGAGGAGAGTGAAAAAGTTGGCTTAAAGCTCAACATTCAGAAAATGAAGATCATGGCATCCAGTCCCATCACTCCATGGGAAATAGATGGAGAAACAGTGGAAACAGTGTCAGATTTTATATTTTTGGGCTCCAAAATCACTGCAGATAGTTATTGCAGCCATGAAATTAAAAGACACTTACACCTTGAAAGAAAAGTTATGACCAACCTAGATAGCATATTGAAAAGCAGAGACATTACTTTGCCGACTAAGGTCTGTCTAGTCAAGGCTATGGTTTTTCCAGTAGTCATTTTCTGGATGTGAGAGCTAGACTGTGAAGAAGGCTGAACACCAAAGAATTGATGCTTTTGAACTGTGGTGTTGGAGAAGACTCGTGAGAGTCCCTTGGCCTGCAAGGAGATCCAACCAGTGCATTCTGAAGGAGATCAAGCCCTGGGATTTCTTTGGAAGGAATGATGCTAAAGCTGAAACTCCAGTACTTTGGCCACCTCATGCGAAGAGTTGACTCATTGGAAAAGACTCTGATGCTGGGAGGGTTTGGGGGCAGGAGGAGAAGGGGACGACAGAAGGTGAGATGGCTAGATGGCATCACTACTCGATGGACGTGAGTCTGAGTGAACTCCGGGAGTTGGTGATGGACAGGGAGGACTGGCGTGCTGCGATTCATGGGGTCGCGAAGAGTCGGACACGACTGAGCGACTGAACTGAACTGAACTGCCTGTCAAAATGCATACATCTTGATATCTGTTAAATACCAATTTATGCTAATGAGCTAATATACTAACTATGACGCACAAGAAATCTTTTCTCACAAACACTTTCTTATAAGGGTACATGTTAGGTTCTTGAGACAAATAACAAGCATTGTTATTATACTCAAGTTTGGGGGACTATAAACAAGAACACCTAATTAACACCAGAGTTTTAAAAACTGACAATATGAACTACATCACAGAGCAATATGTGCTTTAAGACATCAGTGGTATCAGATGAGTTGGAGATTTGGAAATTTTAAGACTTGAGTTTGAGACCCATATTTGCCACTTCTTTATCACTTGAGGTTTCTTAATTCTTCTGGGTCACAGTTTCTTTTTTATGTTTATATACTATAATAGGAATAGTTTGTTCACAGGATTTAAAGAGATCACTTATTTGTAAACATTGCATTCATGAATGGACAACCATTGATGATGCCCTTCAAACTCACGTATACTATTACACTCTATGTGATGGTCTGCCTGGTCCACCTCCATGTTAGTCCAACTCTATTCACTTTTCCCTGCCTTACAGAGATGACCTACATTAAAATCAAGTAGGAACAAGGCACCTGAGTCTTAGAGCAGCCACACTTCTACAGCTGAACTATCACATCTAGTTAGATACTGTTACTGGGTCCTGGACCTTGGGAAATAACTAGTCACTTCTCTGAGCAATAAAAAATATTGGACTAAATATATATTTCTGTTGAGTGATATGGATAAAGCAAACAGTACATGAACCTTATTTTTTAAATATTCCCTTTAACCTATGGTCCTCAGTGCCAAGAATTTTTCAGAAGTTGCAGAGAGGGTAAAAAAGCATACTGCCTAATTTACTTCTGCTTCAATCTAAATGAATAATTTTCAGACTGAAAGAAAGAATTTGCAGTTATTTTAAGGGCTTGGGTCCTATCTTCTAATTGCCCACTTAATTCAACTTTGGCTTCAAAAAGACTCTGAAATCCCAAACATAATATACTAGAAGAAGCTCCAATTCCTTTGAAAATGGCAAATCTCTCAAATAGTGGTTGTGATAGTACATCCACTGTTCTCCTGCCTCCATCTTTACTGAGGTGTAATTGACAAATAAAAATTGTGCACATTTAGGATGCACATGTGATGATTTTATATAAGTATACACTATGAAATGATTACCATAGTCAAGCTAATTAATACCTCCATCATCTCACATTTGTGTGTTTGTGTATATGTAGCAAGAGCATTTAAGATCTATTGTTTTATCTAATCAGGTATATAATAGAGTACTGTTAACTATAATCACCGTGCTGGACTTTAAATTCCCATAATTTATTCATTTTCTAATTCAAAGTTTATACCCTTAAATTTGACAGAATAGGAGAATGGGGGCATTGTTACATAGGTTCTTGCATTAGAGACTGGCAAATAACACTCTAAAGGGAAAAAAAGATAAAATGCTGTAAATTATGGATTTTATAAGCATGTAATTGAACCAATAGCAGAATCCTGCAACTGCTTATGAAGTAAGTGATTTATGAGCATTTAGCATATAATCTTATGATCACTGGCTTACTAAAATTAAGTCTCATTGTGAATGTGGAAGAGCTTGTAGACTTATTTTCTGTAAGTCTGTTAGAATGAGCAGCAATGTATTGTATTCAACACTTGCTAATTTCCAAGGCATATTCATTGAATTTCTTGACGTCTCATAACAGCTCCATAGGCTAGAAATGAGATTGTGTTCCAATTTCAAACAGGAGGAAACACACAAAAAGTGACGAAGGGTTACAAGAGAGCAAAGCTAGTGACTGGGAGAGCCAGAATGTTGACTTGAACTTGTGATTGATGATCCAATGCCCACTATGATTGTTCTTACTCTCCAGTGGCCAAATTTACAGATGTGAAGGTATTAGGAATATTTACTTAGCAGTTTTTTATTTGACAATGGAATGATTTGTTTTATAAACAAACAGAGTCCCTTTAAGTTCAATAATCAAACTAAGAGTGAGGTGGCTGAGAAAAAGGACAAATAATTCTTGTAATTGTAACTACTCAAGTCTCTGCATCTCTAAATTCTAAATTAGAAATTTCTGTAATGCTTCAATCAATCAAGCAGACCACATTTTTCCTGGACATGTGCTGCAGACTAAAAATTGCTTAATTTTCAAACCATTGTTAAATAAATTGGCACTAGAATGACTTCAACCTAAGTAATCACTGACAGTTTCTATTTAAGTGTTAAATCTTTGTTTTCTGGGTTAATTGCTTCTTTTTCTGGTTTTCATCATATTGGAAGTCATAATTTTGAAGACTGGCCATTACATTTCTGCATACTTTATGCAACTAGTCATGATGCAAAGATCGGTTGTGATTTACTTAAAATATCTTTGCCTATTTGACCCTTATATCACCTCATAATTAAACACATTTTTGATTTAAATCTATTTTCTTACTTCATATGACCCTCTTTTCTAAATGCAAATAAGAAGCAGATATTTAAAAATCTCCAGCATTTTAGAATCTTGTTGGGAATAAAAAAGCAGGTTGAAGTTCCTTCAATGTTATTTTTTCACCCATTCTTGTATCTCCATTACTACCACAGTACTCCCTGACATGCATATGTACATGTGAATGTGCTTGTGCCTGCATGTTGTATACATATGCACACACGTGTGTACACAGAGTTACACAGTTCCATTCAAAATAATTTGAAAATTTCACCAGGCACACATTTAAAGTAGTACAGGATTTAGGTTTGGCATTTAAGTTAGGCTAAATCACAAAACAACTGTCAGCAAAAAAATCAGAATTAGTCCTCATACCTATAGTCCTGTGAATTTTCTTCACTTCCCTACCCCCTGCCCTGCCCCACCACCTTTTTCCCCACCTGCTTTTTAACCTCATCCAATACCAATAAAAACTGGCTCTGAATGTTCTCAGCTTCATTTCCCATGTGATAAGCCCACTTGCCTATTTCTGAGTTTCAGTGCTTCCTAAGATATTGTTTATCCTCCAATCTTTCCTTATCTAGCCATTCTGTTACCACCAAAATCTGCTTTCGCAATCCCCCCATGTCACAGCCTGTGCTTGGTTTGTCCAGTTTGTTGAAAGGAGACAGGAGGATCAAAGAGAGAAGACGATAGTGCTACCAGGTAAACAACGATAGCATGTCAAATCTTTTATTCCCAAGGCACACCCGTTCTTCCAAAAGATTAGATAACTTCTTGGAAATCTTTAGCCTATGTCTTAATCATGGGTTAGTAGTTATCATGGTGGAAAATTTCACTGGGACAAGGTTTGTCACAGGTATTACATTTCAATAATTTTTCATGGCCTAATTTTCCCTAAGAAACCAAGTGAGGGGAAAAGTTGCCCATGTTCTGCTAATATATCTATTCAATAGGCAGTGAAATGCTTCTTCTTGGAAGAAAAGTTATGACCAACTTACAAAGGATATTAAAAAGCAGAGACATTACTTTGCCAATAAAGGTCCATCTAGTCAAAGCTATGGTTTTTCCAGTAATCATGTATAGATGTGAGAGTTGGACTATAAAGAAAGGTGAGCACTGAAGAATTGATGCTTTTGAACTGTGGTGTTGGAGAGGACTCTTGAGAGTCCCTTGGACAGCAAGAAGATCCAACCAGTCCATCCTAAAGATTCTTTGGAAGGACCAAGGCTGAAGCTGAGACTCCAGTACTTGGCTACCTGATGAGAAGAACTGATCATTTGAAAAGACCCTGATGCTGGGAAAGATGAAAGACTGGAGGAGAAGGGGATGAAAGAGGATGAGATGGTTGGATGGCATCGCCAACTCAATGGACAGGAGTTTGAGTAGCCTCCAGGAGTTGGTGATGGACAGGGAGGCCTGGTGTGCTGCAGTCCAGGGGTCACAAAGAGTTGGACACAACTTAGCGACTGAACTGGACTGAATTGAACTGAAATGCAGTAGTGTCATTTTAAGTGAGTCAAAAAATATTCATTAATACTGCTGATTTAAAATACTTCAGTGGTAATATTAGAGTATTTGCCACCACAACCCCTAAATGACAGTGTTGGAAAGATGATATTTTGGTGCTACTACAGAGAGGTTTCCACTTTGAGGACACACCTAAAGGGCCCAGATTTAAGTCTGAAACTAAGAATCTGACTTATAATGCAAAGCTACTCACCTACAAATACAGTCAAAACAGTGTCTTAGGTTATCAAAAGAAGTTACATTTGACCATAAGGTCTACCTGGATAGGATTGCTCTAGGGCCACTAATTCAAGCACTTGAGACTACTGTACTTGGTTTTAGAAATTCTCATCTGTTAAAATGAAAATACACCTGTTTGTATACCATAGTAAGTCAGATTTAGCCATTAATATTTGAGTGAATTAATTTATCGGGTCTTTTCTTAAATAGATAAGAACTTTGTATGAATGAAGTCTATTATAATTCTGTTACAAAGAGTAAAATAAAGACAGGTACAAAACACTACAAGGGCGGGCCAAGCATGGCAGAACCCTGTAGAAGGGTACAGAGAAAAATGAAATTAAACAATAGGGAAGAAGACTTCTGCTTCCTTGAAGATGGAGTAGACATATTTTTTCCTAATCCTCCAACTAAGTACAGCTATATGCAAAACAAATATAAGACACTGAGTGGTGAGATAAAGAGGGCAAACTTGCTAGGAGTTTAAGGAGTGACATATTTTTGAGTTACCTTGGGATTTCTTTTTTGACTCCTATATCCCAGACTAGATGCTGGAGAAGCCTGTAATCAGGAGATGCCAGTGAGAACAGACATAAAAGCCCCAAGGAAATAAGAGTTCTGATCCTCTCTAGTCAAAGGATCAGGAAAGGAAGAGTTTATCAAGATATAAAACTTTTAGCCAATAGGTGTTCTAGCCCAGTCAAACACTATAGGAAAACAACAATAACAAACAGTAGATCTCTCATCAGAAACCACGGAGGCCAGAAGTGGCACAGGATTCTACAAATGTTGAAAGAAAAGAGCTGTCAATCCAAAATCCCATAACCAGCAAAAATATCCTTCATAAATGAGATGCAAAAAATCAAAATATTCTCAGATGAATTGAAACTAAGAGAGTTTGTCACCAGCAGATCTATCCTAAAAAGAATGACTAAGAAAATTCTCTAAATAGAAACAATAAAAATAAGTAATTGTGGAACATCAGGAAAGAGGAAAGAATAATGAGTAGAACAAAAATATAGGAAATAATAATAGGCTTTCTTCACTAGGATTTTCTAAATTATGTTTGATGTTTGAAGCAGAATGATATCTCTATGAAGTAGTTTTCAATGTAAGTATAGGAAGTATTTAAGACAATTATTTTATAACTGTGAAGAAAAAAATGGATGTAAAGGGGAGCGAGATTTTTAAATATCATTCAAACAGGTAGACTATGATAAGTCATGTATGTGTACTTTAATACCTAGTTGTTGTTTAGTCACTAAGTAATGTCAATTCTTTGCAACACCATGGACTCCTCTGTCCACCTGCCAGGCTCCTCTGTCCCTGGGATTTCCCAGGCAAGAATATTGGAGTGAGTTGCCATTTCCTTCTCAAGGGAATCTTGCCAACCCAGGAATTGAACCCACAATCTCCTGCATTAGCAGATGCTTTACCAATGAGCTACTAGGGAAACCTAAATTAATACCTAGATCACTACTAAAAAAGTTACACAAAGGCATACACTCAAAAACACTTCAAATAAATGGTAATCTAAATATGTTCAAATAAAACACAGGGAAGAGGACAAAGAGCATAGAAATATAAAAAGGAGAGAGAGCCCACAAAAATGGCATTTCTGAAATATCAATAATTACATTAACAACAGACTAAATACATCAATTAAAAAATAGAAATTGGCACTTGGTTAAAGAGAGCAAATGAAAACATGGCTTAACTATATGCTGTCTATAAGAAACTCATCTTAAATAAATATAAAAATATAGATAGGTTGAAATTTTAAAATATGGAAAGATATACCATGTAAACATTAACAAAAATGTAGGGATAGTTAATATTAATATCAGACAAAAGGAAAGAAATTTATCAGGGACAGAGAGGTAAATTATATAATGATGAAAGGGTAAATTCACCTAGAAGACAGTAATCTGAAGTTTGTATGCACCAAACAGGAGACATTAAAAACATGTAAAGTCCTTGCATCCCTGGGATAAAGCCCACTTGGTCATGGTGTATGATCTTTTTAATATGTTGTTGGATTCTGATTGCTAGAATTTTGTTGAGGATTTTTGCATCTATGTTCATCAGTGATATTGGCCTGTAGTTTTCTTTTTTTGTGACATCTTTGTCAGGTTTTGGTATTAGGGTGATGGTGGCCTCATAGAATGAGTTTGGAAGTTTACCTTCCTCTGCAATTTTCTGGAAGAGTTTGAGTAGGATAGGTGTTAGCTCTTCTCGAAATTTTTGGTAGAATTCAGCTGTGAAGCCGTCTGGACCTGGGCTTTTGTTTGCTGGAAGATTTCTGATTACAGTTTCAATTTCCGTGCTGGTGATGGGTCTGTTAAGATTTTCTATTTCTTCCTGGTTCAGTTTTGGAAAATTGTACTTTTCTAAGAATTTGTCCATTTCTTCCACATTGTCCATTTTATTGGCATACAACTGCTGATAGTAGTCTCTTATGATCTTTTGTATTTCTGTGTCGTCTGTTGTGATCTCTCCATTTTCATTTCTAATTTTATTGATTTGATTTTTCTCTCTTTGCTTCTTGATGAGTCTGGCTAGTGGTTTGTCAATTTTATTTATCCTTTCAAAGAACCAGCTTTTGGCCTTGTTGATTTTTGCTATGGTCTCTTTTGTTTCTTTAGCATTTATTTCTGCCCTAATTTTTAAGATTTCTTTCCTTCTACTAACTCTGGGGTTCTCCAATTCTTCCTTTTCTAGTTGCTTTAGTTGTAGAGTTAGGTTATTTATTTGACTTTTTTCTTGTTTCTTGAGGTATGCCTGTATTGCTATGAACTTTCCTCTTAGCACTGCTTTTATAGTGTCCCACAGGTTTTGGGTTGTTGTGTTTTCATTTTCATTAGTTTCTATGCATATTTTGATTTCTTTTTTGATTTCTTCTGTGATTTGTTGGTTATTCAGAAGTGTGTTGTTCAACCTCCATATGTTGGAATTTTTAGTAGTTTTTCTCCTGTAATTGAGATCTAATCTTAATGCATTATGGTCAGAAAAGATGCTTGGAATGATTTCGATTTTTTTGAATTTATCAAGTTTAGATTTATGGCCCAGGATGTGATCTATCCTGGAGAAGGTTCCATGAGCACTTGAAAAAAAGGTGAAATTCATTGTTTTGGGGTGAAATGTCCTACAAATATCAATTAGGTCTAATTGATCTAATGTATCATTTAAAGTTTGCGTTTCTTTGTTAATTTTCTGTTTAGTTGATCTGTCCATAGGTGTGAGTGGGGTATTAAAGTCTCCCACTATTATTGTGTTAGTGTTGATTTCCCCTTTCATACTTGTTAGCATTTGTCTTACATATTGCGGTGCTCCTATATTGGGAATATCCGCAAATCAATCAATGTAATTCACCACTTTAACAAATTGAAAAATAAAAACCATATGATTATCTCAATAGATGCAGAGAAGGCCTTTGACAAAATTCAACATCCATTTATGATAAAAACTCTCCAGAAAGCAGGAATAGAAGGAACATACCTCAACATAATAAAAGCTATATATGACAAACCCACAGCAAACATTATCCTTAATGGTGAAAAATTGAAAGCATTTCCCCTAAAGTCAGGAACAAGACAAGGGTGTCCACTTTCACCGCTACTATTCAACATAGTTCTGGAAGTTTTGGCCACAGCAATCAGAGCAGAAAAAGAAATAAAAGGAATCCAAATTGGAAAAGAAGAAGTAAAACTCTCACTGTTTGCAGATGACATGATCCTCTACATGGAAAACCCTAAAGACTCCACCAGAAAATTACTAGAGCTCATCAATGAATATAGTAAAGTTGCAGGATATAAAATCAACACACAGAAATCCCTTGCATTCCTATACACTAATAATGAGAAAGTAGAAAAAGAAATTAAGGAAACAATTCCATTCACCATTGCAACAAAAAGAATAAAATACTTAGGAATATATCTACCCAAAGAAACTAAAGACCTATATATAGAAAACTATAAAACACTGATGAAAGAAATCAAAGAGGACACTAATAGATGGAGAAATATACCATGTTCATGGATTGGAAGAATCAATATAGTGAAAATGAGTATACTACCCAAAGCAATTTACAAATTCAACGCAATCCCTATCAAGCTACCAGCCATATTTTTCACAGAACTAGAACAAATAATTTCAAGATTTGTATGGAAATACAAAAAACCTCGAATAGCCAAAGCAATCTTGAGAAAGAAGAATGGAACTGGAGGAATCAACTTGCCTGACTTCAGGCTCTACTACAAAGCCACAGTCATCAAAACAGTATGGTACTGGCACAAAGACAGACATATAGATCAATGGAACAAAATAGAAAGCCCAGAGATAAATCCACACACATATGGACACCTTATCTTTGACAAAGGAGGCAAGAATATACAATGGAGTAAAGACAATCTCTTTAACAAGTGGTGCTGGGAAAACTGGTCAACCACTTGTAAAAGAATGAAACTAGATCACTTTCTAACACCACACACGAAAATAAACTCAAAATGGATTAAAGATCTAAATGTAAGACCAGAAACTATAAAACTCCTAGAGGAGAATATAGGCAAAACACTCTCAGACATAAATCACAGCAGGATCCTCTATGATCCACCTCCCAGAATTCTGGAAATAAAAGCAAAAATAAACAAATGGGATCTAATTAAAATTAAAAGCTTCTGCACAACAAAGGAAACTATAAGCAAGGTGAAAAGACAGCCTTCTGAATGGGAGAAAATAATAGCAAATGAAGCAACTGACAAACAACTAATCTCAAAAATATACAAGCAACTTATGCAGCTCAATTCCAGAAAAATAAACGACCCAATCAAAAAATGGGCCAAAGAACTAAATAGACATTTCTCCAAAGAAGACATACGGATGGCTAACAAACACATGAAAAGATGCTCAACATCACTCATTATCAGAGAAATGCAAATCAAAACCACAATGAGGTACCACTTCACACCAGTCAGAATGGCTGCGATCCAAAAATCTGCAAGCAACAAATGCTGGAGAGGGTGTGGAGAAAAGGGAACCCTCCTACACTGTTGGTGGGAATGCAAACTAGTACAGCCACTATGGAGAACAGTGTGGAGATTCCTTAAAAAATTGCAAATAGAACTACCTTATGACCCAGCAATCCCACTGCTGGGTATACACACCGAGGAAACCAGAATTGAAAGAGACACATGTACCCCAATGTTCATCGCAGCACTGTTTATAATAGCCAGGACATGGAAACAACCTAGATGTCCATCAGCAGATGAATGGATAAGGAAGCTTTGGTACATATACACGATGGAGTATTACTCAGCCGTTAAAAAGAATTCATTTGAATCAGTTCTGATGAGATGGATGAAACTGGAGCCGATTATACAGAGTGAAGTAAGCCAGAAAGAAAAACACCAATACAGTATACTAACACATATATATGGAATTTAGAAAGATGGCAATGACGACCCTGTATGCAAGACAGGAAAAAAGACACAGCTGTGTATAACGGACTTTTGGACTCAGAGAGAGAGGGAGAGGGCGGGATGATTTGGGAGAATGGCATTCTATCATGTATACTATCATGTAAGAATTGAATCGCCAGTCTATGTCTGACGCAGGATACAGCATGCTTGGGGCTGGTGCATGGGGATCACCCACAGAGATGTTATGGGGAGGGAGGTGGGAGGGGGTTTCATGTTTGGGAACACATGTAAGAATTAAAGATTTTAAAATTTAATAAAAAAAAAAAGCAAAAAAAAAAAAAAAACCATGTAAAGTAAAAATGATAGAATTGAAAGAAAAAATAAAGAAATCAATAGTTCTAGTTGGAGACTTCATCTTTCTCTCACCAGTGATGGAAAAACTAAAGCAAATCACAAGTGTAGAAAAACTCAATAATATCATCAACCTATAGGATCTAATAAACATTTAGAGAATGTTCCATGCAACAACAGCACATTATACAGTAACACCATGAAAAAATATGAAACATTGTGAGAATTACCAAAATGAAACACAGAGACACAAAGTGAGCAAGTGCTGTTGGAATGTGCCCAAAGATTTGCTCAGTGAAGGATTGCCACAAAACTTTCATTTGCAGAAAATACAGTATCTGTTCAGTTCAGTTCAGTTGCTCAGTTGTGTCCGACTCTTTGAGACCCCATGGACTGCAGCACACTAGGCCTCCCTGTACATCACCAACTCCTGGAGTTTACTCAAACTCATGTCCATTGAGTCAGTGATGCCCTCCAACCATCTCATCCTCTTTCATCCCCTTCTCCTCCTGCCCTCAGTCTTTCTCAGCATCAGGGTCTTTTCCAATGAGTCAGTCCTTCACATCAGGTGGCCAAGGTATTGGGAGTTTCAGCTTCAACCTCAGTCCTTCCAATGAATATTCAGGACTAATTTCCTTTAGGATGGACTGATTGGATCTCCTTGCTGTCCAAGGGATTCTCAAGAGTCTTCTCCAACACCACAGTTCAAAAGCATCTGTTCTTCAGTGCTCAGCTTTTATAGTCCAACTCTCATATCCATACATGACTACTGGAAAAACCATAGCTTTGACTAGACAGACCTTTATTGGCAAAGTAATGTCTCTGCTTTTTAATTTGCTGTCTAAGCTGGTCACAACTTTTCTTCCAAGGAGTAAGCTGCAGTCACCATGTGCAGTGATTTTGGAGCCCCCCAAGATAAAGCCTGTCACTGTTTCCATTGTTTCCCCATCTATTTGCCATAAGCAAAAAAGCCTTAAATCAATATTCTAAGCTTCCAACTTAAAAAATTAGAAAAGAGAACACAATATACCAAATATGAGAGAAAGGAATGAAATAATGAGAACAGAAATAAATACAAACAGAAATGGAAAAACAATAGAGAAAATTAATGGTACAGAAAGAAGAGAGTCCCTTGGACAATCAGGAGATAAACCAGTCAATCCTAAAGCAAAATCAACCCTGAATATTCATTGGAAGCACTGATGCTGAAGCTGAAGCCCCCATACTTTGGCCACCTGATTTGAAGAGCCAACTCATTGGAAAAGACCTTGATGCTGGGAAAGACTGAGGGCAAGAGGAGAAGGGGCAACATGGAGACAGATGCACTTATATATCCTACAGTTCTGAGTTATAACATATAGAATTGTTATACATAAAAATATTTAAAATAATTAAATGGGGTTTAGAATAGGAAAGCAAGGCTGATTCAATATTTGAAAATTAGTCAATATAATCATTCAAGAGGATGGCATCACTGACTCAATGGACATGAGTTAGAGCAAACTCAGGGAGATAGTGAAGGACAAGGAAGCCTGGTGTGCTGCAGTTGATGGGGTTGCGTAGAGTCAAACACAGCTTAGAAACTGATCAACCACAGCAATGAGGCCGAGGTATGCTGGTTCTTTGAAAAGAAAAATAAAATTGATAAGCCCTAGTAATAGTGGCAAAGGGGAAAAAAAAAGAGTAAAGAAGCAAACTATTAGTTTCAGGAATGAAACAGGCTATATCACTACAGACTCTATAGACATCAAAAGGATAATAAGGGAATACCATAAATAACTCTACAAAGATAAAACTGACAATTAGATGAAATGTACCAATTTCTCAAAGAGTATAAACTGTTCACAACTGTGAAACTGGTATAAAATATATAACACTAAAAATATGTTACATAGATTATCTGAATTTGTAATTTAAAATTCCTCTCAAAAGAAATCTCCAGAGCCAGATGGTTTGGCTGAAGAATCTGATCACATGTTTAAAGAGCAATTAAAACATACTCTATGAAATTTTTCCAGAAAATTAGATAAAGGGGACACTTTCTAACTTGTTCCATGAAATAGGCATTCCTCTGGCATTAAATAAGACAAAGAACAACAAAAAAGAAAACTACAGAGTTATATCCTACATGGAGATAGATGCACAGTATTGAGATATAACAAATAGAATTCAGTTATCCATAATTGAATTTTTATTTATTATAATTGAATATATAATGAATTTTGGGCTCCAAAATCACTGCAGATGGTGATTGCAGCCATGAAATTAAAAGACGCTTACTCCTTGGAGGGAAAGTTATGACCAGCCTAGATGGCATATTCAAAAGCAGAGACATTACTTTGCTAACAAAGGTCTGTCTAGCCAAGGCTATGGTTTTTCCAGTGGTCATGTATGGATGTGAGAGTTGGACTGTGAGCTGAGCACCGAAGAACTGATGCGTTTGAACTGTGGTGTTGGAGAAGACTCTTGAGAGTCCCTTGGACTGCAAGGAGGTCCAACCAGTCCATTCTAGAGGAGATCAGTCCTGGGTGTTCTTTGAAAGGAATGCTGCTAAAACTGAAACTCCAATACTTTGGCCACCTCATGTGAAGAGTTGACTCATTAGAAAAGACTCTGATGCTGGGAGGGATTGGGGGCAGTAGGAGAAGGGGACAACAGAAGATGAGATGGCTGGATGGCATCACCGACTCGATAGATGTGAGTTTGAGTGAACTCCAGGAGCTGGTGATGGACAGGGAGGCCTGGCGTGCTGCAATTCATGGGGTTGCAAAGAGTCAGACACGACTGAGCAACTGAAATGAACTGAACTGATACATAAAAATATTTAAAATAATCAGGTGGGGTTAAGAATAGGAAAGCAAAGCTGATTCAATATTTGAAAATCAGTCAATATAATCCATCACATCAACAAGCTAAAGAATTAAAATCACATGATCACATTGATAAAGTATTTGATAAAATTCAGCACGTAGTCATAATAAAAACTATAAAAACTCTCAGAAATCCAGGAATAGCAGGGAATAAACTCAACTTGATAAATAACAGGAAAAGCTTCAGGTTATTATTCTTGCTTCTTCTGATAAACCTGCTATAAACTACAAGGTATAGTGATACCCTCCTTAGACTTCAGCTGCCAGTCACAAGTTATGACTGGCTATAAATTAGAAGTTTGATAAATTTGCTAGAATGGCTTATAGATTCCAAAGAAGCATTGTACTTACTACATCACTGGTTTACTATAAAGGGATGAAACTTAGGAAGAGCCAGATGGAAGAGGCACACAGGGGAACTGTGCGCAGCTTCCATGCTCCCCGCCCAGTGTACAACTTCTCCTACTCTCCACATGCTCATCAACCTGGAAGCTCTCCAGAGCCCGTTCTCCAGTTTTTATGGAAGCTTCACTACATTGTCATGATTGATTACATCATTGGCCATTGGTGATTGATTCAACCTCCAATCCCTCTCCCCTCCCAGGAGACTGGTGGCAGCATCTCTTTTAAGGATGAAATGCTTAAAAAGCTGATTGGGTGGAAGAACTGGTGAATTGGCAAGCTGCATTGTGAAGAGGAGCTCTGGATCCAGCAGTATTGTTGGATGTAGTTCCTGCATCTCCCAAGTTAGTACCTTTGCTCTCAGTGTGGTCAATTTCTCCAAAGATATAGCTCAGTATTTGCCCCGATATTAGAAGGTTGGCTGGTAGTACTGTGGGAGTCAAGTGAGGCCTAGGTTTTGGGACAGAGGTGTTCACCTTTTGGGCTTCCCAGTTGGTACTAGTAGTAAAGAACCTGCTTGCCAAGGCAGGAGACACAAGAGACGCAGGTTCAATCCCTGGGTCAGGAAGATCCCCTGATGGAGAGTGTGGAAAGCCAGTCCGGTATTTTTGCCTGGAGGATCCCATGGACAGAGGAGCCGGGTAGGCTACAGTCCATCGTGTCTCAGAGTCAGACATAACTATAGCGACTTAGAACACACACACAGTTCACCTTTCAGTATGGTTTTTGTTTAATTCCCATTTTCATATGATGTCTTACCTAACCCTCCACCCCGTCGTTGTACCTGCTATTCACAACAACATAGTGTGTAGCATTTCCACAGAGTAAACACCATCCCCCAGCCCCAACCACTGGAGAAGGGGAGGCGAATTGCCTCAGAGAAGAGGGAGAACTTTTAGAAAAGTCTCTTTTAAGTTTTAAATTAAGATTTCCCCTGGTGAGATGATTGATTCGGGAACTAAATCTAAAATTAAGCTCTCCACTCTGCTATTGCAGCCAGGTACACAGTGGGAAAGGCAGGGCAACTCTGGGGTCAAGGCCATGCTGGCAGAGCTTGGGCCTCTGACCCCCACTGGATCTGAAATCCCACACAAGCCCCGCACACCTAGCTGGAGACAGAGCTGACACAAGGTGAGGCACAAGAACTGGAGAGTCACTGACTAGGGGTAGGGAGAAGACCCCACACCTTCAGCCACGTAGCACCTCTAGGAGCCCCTCCTGCAGCCACTACATGGAGTGGGGAGGTGGTGGTCCTTCCAGAGGGAGAACTTTGAATGAAATGGATAGACTACTGGAACTATATCACCTACTAAGACTAAATCATGAAGAAATAGACAATCTTAACAGACCAATAGCAATCAAGGAATTTGAATCAGTAATCAAAAATCTCCCAGCAAAGAAAAGTCTATGAACAAATGATTTTATGGTGAATTCTTCCAAACATTTAAAGAATTAATGTCAATCCTTCTCAAACTCTTTCAAAAGTTGAAGAAAAGAAAATGATTCCAAACTCATTTTACAAGGTCACCATTACCCTGAAAGCAAAGCCAGAAAAAGACAGACCAAGGAAAGAAAACTGCAGGTCACAATCCTTGACGAACAGACACAAAAGTCCTCAACAAAATATTAGCAAACTGAATTCAATCACATATTAGCACGATCATAAGAAAACATGCACTTTACAGGAGAATTTGGAAGTCACCAACCCTGAAGATAATTTCCAGTTTTTTAAGTTTATAAAGCCAAGCAAACTGTAAATTCTACTTCTTGAATATATTAACTGAAGAATTTTTAATGTTCTTTGTAGGCAGGTTACAGTACAGAGTACTCAACAGATGCTGAGACATAAATTAGAAAAATAAAAAGATCCAGACCTTTTAATAGAGTGAGAAAACATTTTACAGCTTTTCACAGATGAGGCCCAGAGTTCTGACTCACTGTACAGCTGGTTATTGGCTGAGCTGAAGATAAAGCTTTTGCTTCTTAGTTCTTATTCTAGACTTCTTTCAATTCTACCACTTTGAGTCTACAAAAATAAAGTAACCAAATATCATACAGCACATTAAAAAGACCATACACCATAATCAAGTGGGATTTATCCAAGAGATTCAAAGTATCTTCAATATATGAAAATCAATCATATGTGGTATATGTGATAATGTACATAAGTATATGTACACTACATTAACAAACTAAAGAATAAGAACCATATGACCATCTCAATAGATACAGAAAATGCTTTTGACAAAATTCAGCACCCATTCATGATAAAAACTCTCCAGAAAATGGCACAGAGGGAGACTTTCTCAATATAATATAATAAAGGCCATATGTGATAAACCCACAGAAAACACCATTCTCAGTGTTGAAAAATTGAAAACATTTCCTCTAAGATCAGGAACAAGACAAGGATATCCACTCTTGCCAGTTTTATTCAACATAGTTTTGGAAGTCCTAGCTATGGCAGTCAGAGAAGCAAAAAGGGCATTCAAGCTGAAAAAGAAGTAAAGCTGTCACTGTTGGCAGATGACATACTATACATAGAAAATCCTAAAGATGTCACCAGAAAACTACTAGAGCTCATCAATGAATTTGGTAAATTTGCAGGATCTGAAATTAATACACAGAAATATCTTGGATTTCTATATACTAAGAACAAAAGATCAGAAAGAGAAATTAAGAAAACAATCCCATTTACCATTGCATTAAAAAGAATAAAATACCTAGGAATAAACCTACCTAAGGAAGTAAAAGAGCTGTACTCTGAAATTTATAAAGATACTGATGAAAGAAATTTAAAAAATGACACAGAGAGATATACCATATTATTGGACTGGGAGAATCAATGTTGTGAAAGTATTACACCATCCAAAGCGATCTATAGTTTCAATGCAATCCCTACCAAATTACAAATGCCTTTTTTTAATAACAGAATTAGAACAAAAAATTACAGTTTATATGGAAGCACAAAAGATCCCAAATAGCCAAAGCAATCTTAAGAAAGAAAAACAAAGCTTAAGAAATCAGGTTTCCTGACTTCAGACTATACTACACACCTAGTCATCAAAATAGCATGGTACTGGCACAAAAACAGAAATATAGATAAATGAACAGGTAGAAACCCCAGAGATAAACCCAACAACTATGGTCACCTAATCTACAACAAAGGAGACAGGAATATACAATGGAGAAAAGTCTCTTCAATAAGTGTGTGAGGGAAACTGGACAGTTACATGTAAAAGAATGAAATTAGACCACTCCCTAGCACCATACACAAAAATAATCTCAAAATGGATTAAAGACCTAAATGTAAGGCCAGACACTTTAACTCTTAGAGGAAAGCATAGGCAGAACACTAACATAAATTGCAGTAAGAACTTTTTCATCCATCTCCTAGAGTAATGGAAATAAAAACAAAAATAAATAGCTGATATCATTTATATGTGAAACCTTAAAAAAAAAAGGTACAAATGAACTCATTTACAAACCAGATATAGAGTCATAGATGTAGAAAACAAACTTATGGTCACCAAGAGGGAAAGGGATAAATTGGGATATTGGGATTGACATATACACACTACCATATATATATGGGGTCACAAAGAGTCAGACATGACTGAGCAACTTTCACACACAGTCTAAGCACACGTCTTGAAAAAGGTAACTAGGAAGGAAGACAGGGAAGATGGAAGATGCAAATCATGATAGACAGCAATTCTTTAAAATAACAACAAAAATAAATTGTAGAGGAGAAGAGGAGAGTTTTACATACTCTCTTGACTTGGGAGAAAAGAGAAAAATGTCAAATGTCTAGTTCATTATTTATTCATTTATTCAGTAAATATGTCTTAGTAGTTGCTATGTGATTTTGCAGGGCTGAGTCCTGGGAACATGATGGTAAACAAAAAAGATATGGACCTACCCTTGCAAGAGCTTACAGTCCAAGAAAGGAGACAGATGTTTAGCTTAGCAATCAAAATTGCAAGAGCCATCTTGGAGAAAGTAGAGTGGATGGGAAGAAACTTCCCCAAAGAATAATAAAAGATTTACTCAAGGAAGTGGTATTCATCTGAATCAAGGGATGAGTTAAGAGCTACACATGGAAAAGAGTATCCCAGATGAGAAAATCTCTCTGTTTTGACTTCTCTCCTTGACAAGAGAGTCGTCTCTCTTGAACTCTCTACAGACTCAACACAATTGACACATCCTCCTGCTTGGACTTAATCGACATCACTGGCCACTCTTTTTCAATTCTCTCTGCTTTAGCCCCTACTCAACATTCAAATGTTGATAAGCCACACAGATCTCTTCTCTATCTACATTCTCTTACCACTTTATCCAGATCATTAGTTTATTTCCAGGCCTGGTCTCATCACTGAGCTACAAACCTATGTGTCCAACCACATATTTCAAAGCTCTGCCTGTTTGTTAGACATTTCAAACATTAACTGTCTTGCCAGGGGTTGCCCTCCACTTTTCTTCCAACTTCTATGTTGAATATACAAACTCAAGAGAAGCCAAGGAGAGAAAGGAAGAATTATTTAAGCTAAGATATAAGAGTGAATAGTATTTAGCTGTGTGTAAAAGGAGACAAATAATACTCCAAGTCAATCATGATCTCTATTTTTATGGTATGTGGTCTCTTAACAACAATTACCCCATAAGGTACAAGTGATTTTTATTTTACTTTTAATATGTAGCCCAAATTTTTACAGAAAAAAATATTGAGCAATCAAGCAATACTGAGTAATCAAGTAATATTTAACAAGAAATATTTACTAATCTGGATTACTAGGAGGGCTTTAGTGATGCCGGTGAAGACTCCAGGTTTAGAGATTTGCTTTTAGAGACTGGTATTGCTTTTGCAGGTTTCTTCTTCTCCACCTAGTTTGATGACTATAGCCAACAAAATCCTGTAGCAATTTGAATGCGTCACTATGAAAGCAAAGAACAAAAAGGCTTGCTAACTTTAAATATTTCTAGGTATATGGCCTTGCCCTCCAGCCAAAAGAATCCATTTTTTACCCAAGCCACATCTTTCACTGACAGCTTTTTGTTGCAAAGTACAATAATGAAAAGAGTAAATAGTTCAACTCTCTGATTTATAATGACAGTTTTCTGATACAAGGGAAATGAAGAATTGAGCAGATTCTATGAAGTGAAAATTCCCAATTACATTGTTCCATTATATTAATTAAACAGGTGCTAGCTAGTTTTCAGAGTAGCACTTCTGCGACCTTTTTTGTCCAGAATTACTTACGGTTGTTAAGTGCCATCCTCTTCTCAATGAAAGCAGTAATACAAATCTTGACTGAGCCTCTATAAGGTACAAAGTACAACTCTACTTGGATTCCCTTGAGGAGTCACTCACTAATCTTGAGGCACCTCATCTATTTCACCAAATTTCATTTATTAAGAAAAATAATCTGCTTTGGAGGGCCTACAATATTTATCAAATAGACTACTGTCAGATTATTTCAAAATCTTAGCCCAATTTACCACTGCCATCCTAGGTCATCGTTCCCCAAAGAAAAATACTTTTACTGGGAACCGTGTACATAAAATAAATGGTCTATATCTTTAGCCTGGTATTTGTGGTCTCCCAGAAACTGGACAATCTCATCCATGGCTTAAACTAATCAAAGTTTGTGACCTCAAAACTTGACACTTTTGACAGAAGTTTACCTCTTAGCTTCAGAATCTAGTAGCGGATCAAATTCTTTTCTTAGTATTTTGCAGGTCCCTCAAAGTCAACATGGCAAACACAGAACTTGCTATCCTCAACAAATCATTCTTTCATTTATATCCTCTGCTTCTTTGAATGAGCATTCAGTATCTCAAACCAGAAGCCAAGAAATTATCCTGGAGTCTTTCTTCCTTACCCTTCATATACAGTCCATCAGTAAGTTCTTTGAATTGTTCTACCTAATACATCTAAAATCCTTTCTGCCTCTCTATTACCAACTCTGCTGCCCCAGTTAAGGCTCTCATCATATCTCATCTAAACAATTTATAATAGCTTTACAAGTAGCTGTTTTTCTTCTACATGTCCATGCTTCCATCAGACACAACACTGTCATGGGAGCTTGTGCTCCATACTGTCATGGGATTTATCTAACGCATAAGTCTAATCACCATCACTATCCTTTTCAATGATTTCAACAGCTCCTAGTCACTGCTGCTGCTGCTGCTAAGTCGTGTCAGTCGTGTTCGACTCTGCGACCCCATAGATGGCAGCCCAACAGGCTCCTCTGTCCCTGGGATTCTCCAGGCAAGAACGCTGGAGTGGGTTGCCATTTCCTTTTCCAATGCATGAAAGTGAAAAGCGAAAGTGAAGTCACTCAGTTGTGTTTGACTCTTAGGGACCCCATGGACTGCAGCCTACGAGGCTCCTCCATCCATGGGATTCTCCGGGCAAGAGTACTGGAGTGGGGTGCCATTGCCTTCTCTGGCTCCTAGTCACTACAGAATATTAAACTCCTTTGCACGACTTACAAGATCCTTTTTGATTAGACTTCCTGCTTCCTTTCCCACCAGTCTTAATCCCTTTCCTATATGACCCCAAACATTTTATTTTCCAGTTCTCAGAAAATGCCTTTGCTCACTCTTATCTCCAGGTCTGTGTACATTTGGGTTGTTCTTTGCACAGAATCCTGACCCCTTCTTGTCCATTCATGAAATTCCCATTTATAGTTTGTATTAAACTCTAATAATATCTGCTCTAGAAATTTTTCTTGACTCCTGATATTAGAATCTCCTTTCTCTCTACATATTGAATATACTTAAAGTACATAACTGTCCCTATATAATAATGTTTTTTTCTGTGTCTATCTTCTACAAGGTTATACACTCTTTGAAATTAAGACTTTTATTTATACAACTTTGCACCTTCATCAGTTAAGAGAGTGTTTGACATAGTCAAGAAATTGACTCGAATGAATGTATACTTGAAAATATGTGTGAAGTTGATCCGGAAGTTACAGTTACTTTTACTTCAATAGCTTTCCAACACTATCATCTCTTATTCCAATAGCTTAAGTTGCTTTGGAAATTTAATGTCTAAATCTGGTCTCTTGCCTATGTTCCTTAAGGGCAGTTTTATGACGTTTCCTGTAATAAGGGGCAGGGTTATAATAATGGGAAGAACAGATGTGCGAATGTGAAGATGTTTTTCCTTTGATCACCTTTAGAGTCCCTTTCCAGGCTTCCCAGGTGGCGCTCATGGTAAAAAAAAAAAAAAAAAAAAAAAAAACCCGCCTGCCCAACGCATGAGACATAAGATTTGAGTCAGGAAGATCCCCTGGAGGAAGGCATGGCAATCCACTGCAATATTCTTGTCTGGAGGATCCCCATGGACACAGGAGTCTGATAGGCTATAGTTCATAGGGTCTCAAAGAGTTGGACATGACTGAAGCAACTTAGCACATAGCACGCATGCACACAGAGTCACTGTCAGTCGGTCATGTGTGTGTCTCTGCCAAGTGCCAAGGCAGATGTGTGTTATTATTGATGAGTTATTTCAAACCACTTATCAGGCACTGATTGGATTTCCTACACATTAATAGGAAAGTAAGAACTAAGTGAGGAAAATGACATGAACAAATTTTTATCCTCTTGTGAGGGTAAGAACCAACCCAGGGTTTACAATGCACCTGCTTACAAAATTGTACTGCTCTTTATTCCTGTCTTTATACTGGAGATTTGCCAACTGGAGACCTAATTCAGCCTCAGAAGAGAAGACAGTAGCCAAAGGACTGGGAATAGGGAACGTTCCCAACAAAGAGAGGCTTCCAAACTCACCAAAACAAAACCAAAACTGCAAATATGAAATGACATAGAATGAAAGAGAAAGTGGCCTGAAGCTTTTGTTTCATCAGGCCAGAAGGTCCATAATTTATTTGTTTAAATTCCATTTTTTTTCTAAGATGGCACATATGAAACCAACTACTGTTAGTGTTAGAAAAGATCTTAGACACCATGCAGTTGCTGTGCTGTGATGTGCTATGATGAGTCACTTAGTCGTATTCAACTCTTTGCAACCCCATGGACTGAAGCCTGCCAGGCTCCTCTGTCCACAGGGATTCTCCAGGAAAGACTACAGGAGTGGGTTGCCATGCCCTCCTCCGGGGGATTTTCCCAACCCAGGGATGGAATCCAGGTCTCCAGCTTTGCAGGCAGATTCTTTACCGACTACCCACTCCAGTACTCTTGTCTGGAAAATCCCATGGATGAAGGAGCCCAGTAGGCTACAGTCCATGGGATCACAAAGAGTCGGACGTGACTGAGCAACTTCACTCACTCACTCTTTACCGACGGAGCTACCAGGGAAGCCCAAGAATACTGTGGAGGGTAGCTTATCTCTCCTCCAGGGAATTATGATCCCCAGTGCCTTTGGGCTCTGATGTGGCACTTCAGGGACCAAGAGCGAGCTCCAGCTTTCTTGCCATGCTTTAACTCAATCAGCAATCCTCTTCTGTTTCATTTGTTTGTTTAATAATGGAATAACATTGAGTGTAAACTGGTGTATCCACTATGGAATACACTATGGAGGTTCCTTAAAAATTAAAAATAGAACTATGATATGATCCAGCAAGCCCACTCTTCTGCGTATACATAGACAAAACTATAATTCAAAAAGATACATGCACCCCAGGGTTCATTGCAGCACTATTCACAAAAGCCAGGACAATGAAACAACGTAAATATCCATCCACAGATGAATGGATGAAGAAGATGTGGTGTACACCCACACACAGGAATACTATTCAGCCACAAAAAAGAATGAAATGATGCCATTTGCAGCAATATGGATGGACCTACAGATCATTATACTAAATGAAGTAAGTCAGGTAGAGAAAGACAAATATGAGTTCACTTATACATGAAATTTAAAATATGACACAAATAAATGTATCCATGAAACAGACTCACAGACATAGAGAATAAACTTGTGGTTGCCAAAGGAGAGGGGTGTGCGAGAGGAATGGATTGGGAGTTTGGGATTAGTAGACGCAAACTATTACACATAGGATGGACAATAAAGTCCTACTATATATCATGTAAATATCACAGGAATTACATTCAATACTCTGATAAATTATAATGGAAAAAAATGAAAAAGAGTGTATATATACATATAACAATCACTTTGCTGTATAGCAGAAATTAACACAATGTTGGAAATCAACTACACATCAATAAAAAAAATTTTTTTTAATGCAATTCCCACACAAGATTTCAGTTGATAGGAATAAAAGAATTGTTTAAAAACTTGTCAATGTATGGCAAAACCAATACAGTATTGTAAATTAAAATAAAGTAAAAAAAAAAAAAAAACTTAAAATACTCTGATTTACACCAAATCCCTTGATTCATAGATGAGGAAAAACATGGACATTTTATCCCTGGACATGAATTTTAGAGCCCAGGTATCTGAATTCATACCCTGTCACTGTCTATCTATATCTGTATATTTGTCCTTTCAGGGCATTAGTCCTCATCTGAGAAATGGGGCTCATTGGTACATGCCTCACAGAGTTGTTTTGAGGAGTAAACGGGTTAACATATAGAGTATGTCTGCTACTCTAGTCTTCCCTATTAACTTTTTCATTTATAAGGATCCTTGTGATTACATTGGGCTGAAATAATTCAGGATAATCTCTATCTTCGTATTGGCAAAGACCCCTTTGCCATGTAAGGTGATGTATTCACAGATTCTGGGGATTCCAACATGCACATATTTGGGGGGACCATCACTCTGTGTATTGTAGGGAAGTATGCAAAAATATGCATAATATGCAAAATGGCTTTGTGAAAGAAGGAATGATGTGCACTGCTTATACCTCACCTAAAGGCAATCATATTTTTCAAAAATACTAGACTAGGCAAACTAAGACATCTCAGACCTGTTTTGGTATGAGGTAGCTGGTTTGGATCACTGCCCTATGGCATTCCACTGTTCGGTTAGACCAGGTCTAAATGATATAAGGCAAAGAAAGGTGGTGACTGCCTGAGTCTGTGCCATGTAAGAACCCTAAATAATTCAAGATATTTTTCTCATAATGAAACAAAATGATACATTGCCATCTAATTCACACAATCTGCTTCAGCATGCTTTAAATACCTGTGGGAAATGACCCAATTTTGATCGCCCTCCGTTGACTATTTCAAATTAAACTCTTTAGCAGCCAATGACAACAGGCATCATACCAACAGGTGCTTCATCCTCCACTCCTATTTATGTCTCTTTTTCAGCCATTACACCTGGCTGACTTGGAGATCCTCCAGGGATGGCATCTGTTATCACCATGTCCCTTGAAATCCAGGCCCACAGTTGTTGATCTGCAAATGTTGATGAAAAGTCAACCTGTACTTGTCTCCTAGCTTTGCCACCATATGCCCAATCAAATTACCTTTCACATATGGCAGTGAAAGAAATGAAGAAATAGTCAATGCAAAAATATCTTCCTTGGCACCACTGGGGAAGTAAAATAAAAAACCTTCCTCCCTATTTCCTTTATCAAGTCTGAGTGTGATAATTGCTAACATGGAAAGGGGCTTTTTAAAGGATCCCTAGAGGCTCCTTCTCCTGAGCCCACATCTCCGTTGCTAAAATGAAGATTTGTCTTCAAGCATGAGAAACAAGAATGCCTTTGAGGTGATGACGTTTAAAGGAAAGGTGAACAAGAAATAACAAGTAGGGAGATGAGAGATGAAAGCAGGGAAAATAGAAGATGAAGTTATCATCTGTCCATATGTATGACTGAGTGAGTGTATGTGGGAAAAACAACTAGAGGCTCGTTATTAAAAGTGTGAGATAGAAGGAAAGGCTTGTCTTAGTCCCTTTCTGGTTACTAAATGAAAGTTACTAACTAGGCTCAAGAGTCTAGAGCCTGTAGAGACATAATTTATTGAACTTTAGTTGACGAATCATTATTTATCCAGTAGATGGAAGGAAACAATTCTTGTCATAGGTTATGTTTTAGAAAGGAAGCAAACTCTTAACCATTGAGTCTCACTCCAAAGAATCAGTTCCTTTGCCACTAAAGTTACATCAATATGGGCACTAAGACCCAGTGGAAAAGATGCTGGTATAAATGAGGGTTAGGCAGTTTTTAAACTTAGTGTATACATTTCCTACTTTTGTAACAAACTACTGCAAGCCTAGTAGTTTGAAATAACTCAGATTTATTATCTTACATATCTGGAGGTCATAGTCTGAAATGAGTTTTATGAGTCCAAAATCAAACTATGAATGAAGCGGCATTCCTTCTGGGGCTGCTAAAGGACAATCTGTTTTCTTGCTTTTCCTTCTAGAGATCATCAGCATTTCTTCACTGTGGCTCCTCCCCCTGTCTTCAGAGTACATTGTTACTCCAACCTCTGCTCCTAGTAGCATATCTCCCTTTTATAACTTAGACCCTCTTGTCTCCTCTAGACAATGCAGGATAATCTCCCCATCTCAAGATCCTTAATTTAGCCACATCTGCAAAGTCTCTTTTCCCAGGTAAGGTTACTGTTCACAGGTTCTGAGGATTAGGATATAGACATTTGTGGGGGGCCATTATTCTGTCTAGAACAGACAGATTTGTCAATAAAGGCTTTATTCCAGAAACTATAAACCCCAAATCTACAGAAGACAGGCAGATAGCAAATGAAAGAAAGAGATCAAAGAATGGTGAAAGGGGAGGTGAGCTAGAGAGTGAATAGAATTCTATGGCTAATTTTTAAAATTCTAATTTAAAAAAATTGTTTTAAATTGTATGTAATTACCATGTGGGTGAGACAAAAGAGGTCTCTGGTTCCTGCTTGCTGATTTGCAGCTATTGATTTAAACAAAGTATTTGCTGTTTTAACAAAATATTCTCTGTTCTTCAAGAACATTTTTTGCTCAAACAAGAGAGACTCCTTCTGTTAAAATAGCTGTGTACAAAGTTACTGTATAACACAAGGAGCTTAGCTTAGTGCTGTGTGACAACCTAGAGGGGTGGAGTAGGGTAGGGAGAGGGAAGGTGGTTCAAGAGGTTGGGGACATAGGTATACTTATGACTGATTCACGCTGTTGTATGGCAGAAACCAACACAACAGTGTGAAAGCAATTATCCTTCAATTAAAAATAATTTTAAAAAATAGCCATGTGTCTTCCACAGCCTATCCCACACTGACATGAATATATAAAAGGCTAAAATACAAGAATGCTAAAAAGAAGAATGAGGTTTAGAGCCTGTGTTAGCTGAAGCCCACTGAAGACTAACTGGAAGAAACATGCTAGGAAGGAAGCTGACAATTGCAGAAAATAAAGGGATAAAGAAAAAAAGATGGGGGCCGTCCTCTCAGCAGGCTCAGCAGCGCTCTCTGGCTTGGGGGCAGATGAGAGCCTGCTAAGCAGTCTGCAAGGATTGAGGGCCCATAAGTTTCATAGTAGTATTGTAGCACAATGGCATTACAGCACTAGTTCCAAGGATATAGGCGAAGAGTAGCAATGCCGTGTTTCTGTTGGACTTTATCTTAGAGAGTTTCTGCCAGCTCCTGAAGTCTGGTGTGTGTGCATGGGGGTAGGGGAGTGAGGTGTGGTACATAACTTTGTACAGATGTGCTGAATATTCAATCATGGTCAGAACTTAATTCATCATCATTTATGGAATTCTGGGTTAGCAGACACTCTGAAGTCTGCACCCAAATCAGAGTATATGTCAAAGTTTTAGAAAGATTTAGATCAAAGATCATCAAGAAATGATCCTGGGAGATACATAGTGTTTAACAGATGTAATAGATGGGTAGCAGGGAGGAACAAAAAAGATGTAGAATTGGTCAAGAAGGACAACTGGGGCAGCTCGTGCATGAGGGGAGCAGCAGAATTCACTTAGAATTCATATGGGAGCGGGGGAGAACACATCTTTTATTTAAAACCCAAAGTAAGCAAATGAACAAATACATGAACTTTTGATTATGAAGAAAAAGGCGCTATGCTTGTGTAGAGGGGAGACATTGAGACAAAGAAAGATAAAGTTACTTGCACACGAAACATAACAGAAATGTGTGTGTGAGAGAGAGTAAAAGATAGAGGCAGAGAAGAGGAGAGAGTGGCATGCTGAGAGAAAAAGGACGCAGAGAGAGGGAACAAGAGAGAGAAAAAGACAGAGAAACAGCTTTAGTGAATGATTTGTATTCAGTAAGGGGTAAAATTATAACTTAGCTGTTTCTGTTGTTCTATGCCACTGCCTTCCAACAAGTTATGTCAATCATTTTCTTGCCTCTGGATGACATCTCGAAAACATAAAAGAGCTTTTCCTGTCACTCTCACGTATAAGGAAATAGCCTTAATAGAAACCACCCCCATTTAGTCTGGCCTAATATCAAAGCCTACTTCCTTGTGTAACTCATCTTTTCCCTGCCATTTTGCATCTTGGATGGATTGAGGCTTGGAGAGCTGCAGTGGGGAGGGTAGCTGGACCAACTTCTGCACTTGGATTTGTTCTCATTCTTCTCTCTACGAGGTAGGCTCTGGTTTTTCGAGGGCTCCAGGGGAAAGGGATGAGGATGAAAAGATTTACTTACTGGTGTGGTTGCCCCTGGGTTTCCATGGTAGCTCAGCTGGTAGAGAATCTGCCTGCAATGCTGGAGACCCTGGTTAAATTCCTGGGTTGGGAAGATTTCCTGGAGAAGGGATAGGCTGCCCACTCCAGTATCCTTGGGCTTCCCTAGTGGCTCAGCTGGTAAAGAATCTGCCTGCAATGTGGGAGACCTGGGTTTGACCCTTGGGTTGGGCAGATCCCCTAGAGGAGGGCATGGGAACCCATTCCAGTATTCTTTCCTGGAGAAATCCCCGTGGATAGAGGAGCCTGGAGGCCTACAGTTCAAGAAGTCACAGAGTCAGACATGACTGAATGACTAAGTACAGCACAGTGGTTGCCCCTGACACTGGTGGAGAGTGAAAGAGAGCCACCCTCCTCCCTTTCCTCTCTCTCTCATTCAACTTTTCTCAGTAGAACTCATGTGAAAAATTCAGAAACCTCCATTCCTGTCCACTTCTCACCTGCTGTTCCCTTGTCACAGTAGATTCCACCTCTGCCACCTTCAGCCAGCTGCTCATGCCTTTCCGCCAAGCCTAGCATCCAGAGGTTTATCCCACAAATATTCTCCATCACGGGGTCCCCATACTCACCAGGAGATCCTTTTGAGCAGGATCTTTCAAGAGGAGTCATGTTCAGCTCCTACATCAATTTATATCTGGTCCATGTCTAGGTGAGCAGACCATTTTGAATGCAGACCTGTGTCTTTGCTACTACAAACAGTTCTCCTTAAGCCTCTTCCTTTATAATATTTAGGTATAAATCATGTTCCTGAATATCATCAGGTACAGGTCAAGCTCTCCAAGTGGTTTCCTAAAACATTCCTCAGGTGATATGGACGTCCCTGGTGGCTCAGACGGTAAAGCATCTGTCTACAATGCTGGAGACCTGGGTTCAATCTCTGGGTCAGGAAGATCCACTGGAGAAGGAAATGGCAATCCACTCCAGTGCTATTGCCTGGAAAATCCCATGGACAGAGGAGCCTGATAGGTTACAGTCCATGGGGTCGCAAAATGTGAGGCCAGAGTTAAATCCCCTTCTACTCTTCTCTTCCAGACCCTCCAAGGACTTTAACTACCTGAGATAACCCAGCATGAGCTATTCACCTACTAGCACAAACCTTGCATATTTCCTGAACAGTGGGGGAGTTCTGAGGATCAGACTTGGCAATTGTCCCTGCTTTTTTGAGCCTCTATAATTTTAGTGTTTTATTCCATGACCTCTCACTTCCATTGCCTCCAAGTTCACTAATTCAGATCACATACCTCCAGTCTCACTTTGAGGATGAGCAAGGGTGTATTACAATCAGACAAAAGCAGATGACAGAAAAACAACTGGTGTTCCCAGGATTTCAGAAGTCTCTAGTGGGGTTTTGCTTATGGGCCGACAGGCAGTGTACAGAGATGAGTTTGGTCCTTGTCCTGTTTTACATGAGGACCAGCTTTGCTAGGCTGGGTTTCTCCCTGTTGGCCAAGGTTTTATACCTTCTGATATGTCAGGGCCTTGCAGGTTCATGCGTTAAAGCCACAGGAGAATAATAGCTCATACCACTCAGGCTCACCCAAGGCTGACTTGTAAATCAGAAAATCAGTTTGCTAATTTGCAGTGATTCAGATTTGGCTACCATTTGTTTTGAGTATGCTACGTGTCAAACGTTGAGCTGGAGGCCTTCTTACCCATGATCCCATTTAATCCTCCTGTCGGTGGTCAGTAGATGTTCCCAGAGGGAAGCCAATTTAGAAAAATGAAAAAAAGTTTAAAGAGTATCCTGGAAATATGATTTCAAGGCAAAAAGAACTAGATGACCTGTGGAGGGAATCGTATAATAGAAGGGTGCTCTTGAATCCCTTCTCTTATATACACCTGCTTATGGAGCCAGTCTCAGTAAGGAAACTCAAACTCTCTTCCATTGGTAGTGATGGACCCCCCACTGAACAATGCTTTCTCCAATTCTGTTCAACATTTTATGCTGACACTTTTTACCTCCCTACAACATCTTATTCCCTAACTTACAATCAGAGTGCCTCTGCGGAAGGAATCTAGGCGCAGACACACAAGTTGCATAGTAGAATGTCCCCTATCTCCTAAATAGATGCAAATTCTTTCTTGAATCTGACTTATTTCACTTTACACAATGGCAAACTTGATAACATGCCTCTAGAATAAATCCCTGGAGACTTCCACTCCTGCACTGAGAGTATAGAGAGTGTCCTTGGTGTCCTCTTTGTGACTCTAGGCATGGTATGAAGGAGGGGCATAGACAAAAGAGGCTCAAACTTTTAATGTTGTAATCATGTAAAGAGACCTTCCCTTATAAACTTATGCATTTACATTTGGTATTTCAAATTAGTTATTTAAGCATTTATGCAGTTGTATGCACTTGGTACAAGGAAATGAAAAAGTCACTCCTCTCAAAGAACTCATTGTCCACTGGGGAACACAGACTCATAAAGAAATAATTTCAATGCAGTGAGCTAAAGGTTAATTGAAGTATAAACATGGTACCACCAGAGAATCAAGGTTTAGAAAGTTGTATGTACATGGTCAGGGAAGGTCTCACAACTAAGGTGGCATGTGAGCAGTTTTAAATGGAGAACAGAAATTCGCTGGACAGGAAGAGGAGCAGTGAAGGCAGATTTGAGAAGGATGTTTAGGTGAGGGCACTTCAAGCAGAAAGAAAAGAAGCACAACAGCCGAGCAGTTTTGAGAAATGATAGGCTATGCTCGGTATGCCTAGAGCAATTTATATGAGTGGAAATAAGGATGAAAGTTAGGCAGAGTCAAATCAAAACTGTCTCCTATTGTTACTATTTTAAGTTTGAACTGCATTCAGTAGCCACTGGTGAAAAATTTAAGTAACTTAATGTCAAGAACATATTTATGTTTTTCAGTTCAGTTGCTCAGTTGTGTCTGACTCTTTGCAACCCCATGGACTGCAGCACTCCAGGCTTCCCTAAAAGAGGTTTAACAGTATGATTTATGGAAGTTACTTTGTTCGGTAACTCTTATGGAAGATTAATATATGAATGATGATATTTCTTTTAGGGAAGTATATTATTCTATCCCAGTATTTTAAATTTTATAATAATATTGTAAATAATTATTTTGCAGGGTATTTTCTCCCTTTTTCCTAGCCTTTCCTGATTTGTCAAAAAATGAATATATAGTATATAGCTCTGATGTGGTGGGAATAGGACGGAATCTGGAGTCAGTAAATTGGCTCTGAGACTACTCTACCTCTTTCTATTATTATTATTTATTATCAGTTGGCCATACCACAAAGCTTGTGGGATTTTAGTTCCCCAATCAGGGGCAAACCCAGACCCTCAATAGTGAGAGCACATAGTTCTAACCACTGGACTGCCAAGGAATTCCCTCTTTTTATTTCTAGCTTTGTAACCTCACACATTTAACTTCTCTGAGACTCAATTTCCTCATTAGTGAAATAAAGATATTGTTACCCATCTTCTAGTTTCTTGCAAGGATTAAATTACAAGAAAGTGAGACAGCCCTTGGACCTAAAATGTCCCCTAGGACTCATCCCTAGGGATTGCTGCTGCTGCTAAGTCACTTCAGTCATGTTCGACTCTGTGCGACTCCATAGACGGTAGCCCACCAGGCTCCCCGTCCCTGGGATTCTCCAGGCAAGAACACTGGAGTGGGTTGCCATTTCCTTCTCCAATGCATGAAAGTGAAAAGTGAAAGGGAAGTCGCTCAGTCGTGTCCAACTCTTCGCGACTCCATGGACTGCAGCCAACCAGGCTCCTCCGTCCATGGGATTTTCCAGGCAAGAGTACCGGAGTGGGGTACCATTGCCTTCTCCGTCCCTAGTGATTACAGTTTATGAAATCTGAGATACATTTAGATGATATTTAACAGACACTGCTGATCCTATACTGGCAAACTTATTTTTCTGCCTTTTCTGGATGGTAGCATTGAGTTTCAGAGAATGGAAACTAGTGATGGAGCTAAAACTAAAGTCTGGATTCCAAAATTTCACACTTTTATAATTCAGACACAATCCTATGGAATGGACTCATTCAAAATTAAAACTTATATGAAAGTGGATATGGAAACATACTGACTTGCTATTTAAGTAAGAGAAACTCCTTGATGGTTAAAAGATAATATGTATTCTAACCTTCCCCTCTGAATGAAAAAAATTAGATCTCTTCCTTACTCACCACAAACTATACTATAACCTGATAACCAGTTCTGGTGTCATCCACTGATAAAGATGGGTTTTCCAGATTAAAGAAAAATCTTGACTGAATGATAATCTCACTAAAGAGAAATATATGCATTCCTGTCTTAAACCATATGTACTAAAAAAAAATTGTCATAGGTATTTTTGCTTGAGTTTTCAGTAGCAATACTATAAATAAATCTGTCCACATATGCAGGAAAACAAAGGAGAAAAACTTTTTGAAAAAGTGAAGAGTCTCACATATTAAAAACAGCCTGTGTTTTTTAATTGATTAACATTCCATGCTTAAATTGAATAGAATAAGTGAGTCTAAATAAAACCATTCAGATGGAAATGGGGAAATTTCATTGTTAGAACAGTAACAAAAATTCAAAGTAAGAAGTCCCATTTCAGAGGAAATGGTAGGTTAGATAATCAGATTGATCCCCTTGCTGAAGAAAAATGAAAAATACTGAATAAAATGTACCTTTTAAAAAACTCATAAAGAGAACAGAACAGTAGAGAAGGTAGCAAGATATTAGCAGTTAAAATACTAAGGAAAGGCATGGAACCCTAAAGCTAAGTGAAGCACTCAAGCTGCTTCTGTTGCCATAGCATCTACCAAACTTGGCACAATTAAACTCCAGATTCAACAGGGTTATACAGTAAAAAAGGAAGCAGTCGAAACTCAAGCTTTCCCATGTTAGACAGACCAGTAGGAGACCCTTCTAATATTAAGATGGAACCTCAGAAAAGTAACCTCTCAGATAAAGATGAACCAGAATTAAATGTGTGCCCGACTGATGAAAAGATACTCAAGATCACTAATTATTAGAGAAATGCAAATCAAAACTACATCAAGGTATCACTTCATACCAGTCAGAAGGACCATAATTAAAACATCTACAAATAACAAGTGCTAGAGAGTATGTGGAGAAAATAGAAACCTCCTTCACTGCTGGTGGGAACGTAAATTGGTGCAGTCACTACGGAAAACAATACGGAGGGTCCTCAAAAAACTAAAATTAGAGATGCCCTGCTGCTGCTACTGCTGCTGCTGCTAAGTCGCTTCAGTCGTGTCCGACCCTGTGCAACCCCATAGACGGCAGCCCACCAGGCTCCCCCATCCCCAGGATTCCAGTAATCTCACTCCTGGGCATATATCCTGATAAAATTCTAATTAAAAATATGCATGCCCCTCTATGTTTGTAGCAGCACTATTCACACAGATAGGCAAAACATAGAAACCAACCAAACGTCTATCAACAGATGAACTGATAAAGAAGATGTGATATGCACACACACACACACACACACACACACACACACACACGGAATACCACGCAGCCATAAAAATAAATGAAATAATGCCTTTTGTAGCAATGTGAATGGACCTAGAGACTACCATACTAAGCGAAGTAAGTCAAAAAGAGAAAGATAAATACCATACACATCACTTATGTGAAAAGTGAAGTCGCTCAGTCGTGTCCGACTCTTCGTGACCCCATGGACTGCAGCCCACCAGGCTCCTCTGCCCATGGGGTTTCCCAGGCAACAGTACTGGAGTGGGGTGCCATTGCCTTCTCCAATGCATGAAAGTGAAAAGTGAAAGTGAAGTCGCTCAGCTGTGTCCGACTCGTAGTGATCCCATGGACTGCAGCCCACCAGGCTCCTCTGCCCATGGGGTTTTCCAGGCAAAAGTACCGGAGTGGGGTGCCGTTGCCTTCTCCACACATCACTTATATGTGGTATCTAATATACAACACAAATGAACTTATCTACAAAACAGAAACAGAGACAGACATTGAGAACAGACTTGTGGTTTCCTAGGGGAAAGTGGAGTGGGAGAGGGATGGACTGAGAGTTTGGGATTAGCAGATGCAAACTATTTATATAGAAAGAATAAACAACAAGGTCCTACCATGTAGCATAGGGAACTACATTCAATATCCTGTGATAAACCATAATGGAAAAGAATATGAAAAGAATGTGTATATATATATACATTTTATATACATACATATATAACTAAATCACTTTGCTGTACAGCAGAAATTAACACAATATTTTAAATCAACTATACTTTAGTAAAAGGTTTAAAAAATATATGCCCTATTTACTCCTACCCATTTCCAAAAGGAATTCTAAATAAAGACATACTGCAGAGAAGGAGAAAAAACTACAACCTGAAACAAACAAAAACACTAGAAGAGAGAAAAAAAAAACCTACTGTTAGAGACAGCTATTTTCTGAAAATTGAGCTGAATGTCATCTCCATTCTCTCTCTGTAATTTGAAGTCTATGGCCTTTCCTATTATGTAGGTTAGCATATATCAGACATTCTGTATCTGAAGATTCACATCTATAAGTCCTAAAACTTCGTCATAAAGAAAAAGCCCTCAAAACTTGATTCTAGAGTAGAATTGTCCCCAGACACCTTCCAGAAGTGAAAACACATGCTCTCTGGAGGAGTCTTCCTACTCAGCCTCTGAGTACCATTACAAATAACAGTTTTCAAGAACTAAGAGTAAATGGAGAAGTGGATTACAAGTGACCACGAGGAAACATTTCGGGGGTCACAGAAATATTGTCTCTTGATTGTAATGATGACATTATGCATATATCTATGTGCCAAAATTCATCAACTTTGCATCTTAACCAATGAAGTTTATTATATGTCAGTTCTCTCTCTCTCTTTTAGCCACTAAGTCGTGTCCAGCTCTTCTGACACCATGGACTGTAGCCTGCCAGGCTTCTCTGTCCATGGGATTCTCCATACAAGAATACTGAGTGGGTTCCCTAACTCAGTAAAGATTAAAAAGCAACCACAGCAAAAGCCCAAAAACAGATATAGAAGACAAAGGGGTTGCAGAGAACAAGTGACAGAATTATTTGGTCACAGTAAGTTACCCATCACTGGAAAGATTTATTTTTAAAAAGTATGAATGAAAATCTTTTAGGCATTTTAAAGACAGTTATATTCAAAAGACTAAACGGCATGCCATCTTAGGTTCTTTATCTCTGTGATTTGGAATCTGTGACAATTATCATAGAAAATAACAAGCATTCTAACTTCTTCCCATCTGAGTGAAAAAAAAAAATCATAGAAGTTGACACATCCCAGACATTCTGTATCCCAGATAGGAAATTGCCCATGAATAAACATTTTTAAAATACCAGCTATTTTATGATTCTGCTATACTTCCTGCTCATATAATTCCACATGACTCTTCCAGTCCTCTTTTAAAGTAAATGAAAGAAAGTGAACGTGTTAGTAGCTCAGTCATGTCCAACTCTTTCAATGATAAGTCAATTATTTGAGTAACTTTAGCTGTTTTTTTTAAATGCTTACTTCTCTTATAAAACAGGAAAAATGTGATACTTGTCAATCAGGGGATCAATAAACTTGAAAGACCATGTGTATAGTCAACCGCAGTTCACTTATTTATGTCCTCTTTTTAATTAAAGCAATGTTTTACTTCAGAAATAGCATCCTGTAAAACAGCCCTTCTTTTGAATTTATATATTTTGGTATAATGATAATTATAATTCAGTGCAGAAAACATTAAATTCAGTAGTTACAATTTATAAATAATCTTCAATTGTTCCTATTATCAATATTTTAGAAATAATGTTTGATTCAGTTGCTCAGTTGTGTCTGACTCTGCAAACCCATGGACTGCAGCATGCCAGGCCCCCCTGTCCATCACCACCAACTCCTGGAGCTTGCTCAAACTCATGTCCATCGAGTTGATGATGCTATCCAACCATCTCACCCTCTGTCATCCCCTTCTCCTCCTGCCCTCAATCTTTCCCAGCATCAGGGTCCTTTCCAATGAGCCAGTTCCTTACATCAGGTGCCCAAAGTATTGGAGTTTCAGCATCAGTGTCAGTCCTTCCAATGAATATTCAGGACTGATATTCTTTAAGATTGACTGGTTTGAACTCCTTGCAGTCCAAGGAACTCTCAAGAGTCTTCTCCAACACCACAGTTCAAAAATATCCATTCTTCGGCACTCAGCTTTCTTTATGGTCCAACTCTCACACCCATAGAGTTCAGTTCAAATGCTCAGTCATGTCCAACTTTCTGCAACCCCATGGACTGCAGCATGCCAGGCTTCCCTGTCCACCACCAACTCCTTGAACTTGCTCAAACTCATGTCCGTCGAATCGGTGATGCCCTCCAACCATCTTAGCCTCTGTCATCCCCTTGACCTCCCACTTTCAATTTTTCCCAGCATCAGGGTCTTTTCCAAAGAGTCAGTTCTTTGCATCAGGTGGCCGAAGTATTGGAGTTTCAGCTTCAACATCAGTCCTTCCAATGAGTATTCAGGATTAACTTGTTGAATCTCCTTGCAGTCCAACGGAACTTCAAGAGTCTTCTCCAACACCACAGTTCAAAAGCATCAATTCTTCGGCACTTAGCTTTTTTCATGGTCCAACTCTCACATCCATATATGACTACTGGAAAAACTATAGCTTGGACTAGATATATCTTTGTTGGCAAAGTAATGGCTCTGCTTTTGAATATGCTGTCTAGATTGGTCATAGCTTTTCTTCCAAGGAGCAAGCATCTTTTAATTTCATGGCTACAGTCACCATCTCCAGTGATTTTGGAAACCAAGAAAAGAAAGTCTGTTACTGTTTCCATTGTTCGCCCGTCTATTTCCCATGAAGTGATGGGACCGGATGCCATGAACTTAGTTTTCTGAATGTTGAATTTTAAGCCATTTTTTTTCACTCTCCTCTTTGACTTTCAACAAGAGGCTCTTTAGTTACCCTTTCCTTTTGGCCTTAAGGATGGTGTCATCTGTGTATCTGAGGTTACTGATATTTCTCCTGGCGATCTTGATTTCAGCTTGTGCTTCACCCAGCCTAGCATTTTGCATGAAGCAGGGTGACAATAAACAGCCTTGATGCCCTCCTTTCCCAAGTTGAAAACAGTTCATAGTTCCATGTCTGGTTCTAACTGTTGCTTCTTGACCTGCAAACAGGTTTCTCAGCAGGCATAAGGTGGTCTGGTATTTCTATCTCTCTAAGAATTTTCCACAGTTTGTTTGATCCACACAATCAAAGACTTTAGCGTAGTCAATGAAGCAGAAGTAGATGTTTTTCTGAAATTCTCTTTCTTTTTTTATGATTCAACAGATGTTGGCAATTTGATCTCTGGTTCCTCTGCCTTTTCTAAATCCAGATTAAACATCTGGAAGTTCTCGGGTAATGTACTGTCAAAGCCTAGCTTGGAGAATTTTGAGCATTGCTTTGCTAGTGTGTGAGATGACTACAATTATGCGATAGCTTGAGCATTTTTGGCATTGCCTTTCTTTGGGGTTGGAATGAACACTGACCTTTTCCAGTCCTGTGGCCACTGCTGAGTTTTCCAAATTTGCTGGCATATTGACTGCAACACTTTCACGGTATTTGAAATAGCTTTTAGGATTTGAAATAGCTCAGCTGGAATTCCATCACCTCCACTAGGTTTGTTTATAGTGATGCTTCCTAAGGACGACTTGACTTGGCACTCCATGATGTCTGGCTCTAGGTGAGTGATCACACCATTGTGGTCATCTAGGTCATGAAGATCTTTTTTGTATAGTTCTGTGTATTCTTGCACCTCTTCTTAATATCTTCTGCTTCTGTTAGGTCCATACTATCTCTGTCCTTTATGGAGCCCATCTTTGCATGAAATGTTCCCTTGGCGTGTCTAATTCTTCCTGACGAGATCTCTAGTCTTTCCCATTCGGGTGTTCTCTTCTATTTATCTGTGTCGTTCACTTAGGAAGGCTTTCTTATCTATCCATGCTGTTCTTTGGAACTCTGCATTTGGATGGATATATCTTTCCTTTTCTCCTTTACCTTTCACTTCTCTTTTTTTTCCTCAACTATTTATAAAGCCTCCTCAGACAACCAAAAGTAATGTTAGCCTTCGTTTAAATTTTTGGTCTTGTAGTAGTGACGTGTTACACTGTAAGTTTTAAAAAGAAATCATATTGCAGTGTTCTTAAAACACATACATATGCCCAGATTATACAGTTCATGCCTCTTCACAATGGCAGAAAAGTTAATAAATATGCCATAAATCTGAATACAAAAATAAAACTCCAATGCCTTATTCTCTCTTTTATCACATTTTGGAATTCCAAATAAACATTTTAAAACTCTCCAGTCTGTCTTCCAAGCGTCTTAACCTCTTTTCCATATTCTCCATCTGTTTGTCTCTATGTGTGACATGTCCAGTATCTTCTTCTCATCTATCTTTCAGTTTACTAATTCTTTCTCAGATTTTGTCTAATATGCTGCTACACTTGTTCTTTGAGTTTTAATTTTGCTAGTGTAATTGTAACTTTTAGAGTTTTTCATTTGTTATTTAGAATTAATTAGGCCATATTTGATTGTTTCCTTTACCCGTTGGTACTGTCTAACATCAAAATACAAGTTGGTACATTTCCTCCAGTCAGTTTATCTTTCTGAATTTTTACTGTTCTTTCAATTTTAACCAAGTAATCCTTTGCTATTTCATCAACCTTTTGATGATTTTAATTATATTCTCAAAAAATATTTTCTCCAGAAATTTTTCTTTATAATTGTGTGTGATATGTATATGTGCAAAGGTGGAGGGGAGGGAACTAGGCTGAAAACCTGGTCCATCACTATAGGAAATTGCAGTCTGAAAATTGTTGGAACAATTTAAAAAATATAAAAGCACACAATTTTGTATTAATTGGACTATTTGCGATATAGGTCAGATCACCTGTGTGATTTGTTATCTGATCTGTCATGAAACTCTTCTAAATATCAAGTATTTAGAACAACCATTTTCAATCTATTTTTTGTCAAGCCTACAACATTTGACCATTTTCAGACAGAGTATAACTGTGCAAAAGAAACTTCCAAGCAAATTCATTCTGTTTCAGGCCATCTATAAATCTTGTCCCCATAGTAACACAAGTACTTCTCAAGATTTCTTCATTTACACTTCCAAATTTGCCTAGTCATGAATCCTGAAACCAATACTTTAGGTGTTTTTTTTTTTTTTTTGCAATTAAATCAAAAGCTTTATTGTTAACCCAAGTTTAACTTCTGTCTTTTCAGAGAATTCTTAGAACTTACTGATGAGTAGAGAAGTAAAAAGTTGTTACAGACTAGTTATTGATAAGAAAATAAAATAGAGTGCCAGTGGAGCTGTTTCAAATCCTGAAAGATGATGCTGTCAAAGTGCTGCACTCAATTTGCCAGCACATTTGGAAAACTCAGCAGTGGCCACAGGACTGGAAAAGGTCAGTTTTCATTCCAATCCCAAAGAAAGGCAATGCCATAGAATGCTCAAGCTATCGCACAATTGTACTCATTTCACACGCTAGCAAAGTAATGCTCAAAATTCTCCAAGCCAGGCTTCAACAATACATGAACTGTGAACTTCCAGATGTTCAAGCCGGTTTTAGAAAAGGCAGAGGAACCACAGATTAAATTGCCAACATCCACTGGATCATGGAAAAAGCAAGAGAGTTCCAGAAAAACATTTATTTCTGCTTTCTTGACTATGCCAAAGCCTTTGACTGTGTGGATCACAATAATCTGTGGAAAATTCTGAAAGAGATGGGAATAACAGACCACCGGACCTGCCTCTTGAGAAACCTATATGCAGGTCAGGAAGCAACAGTTAGAACTGGACATGGAACAACAGACTGGTTCCAAATAGGAAAAGGAGTACATCAAGGCTGTATATTGTCACCCTGCTTATTTAACTTATATACAGAATACATCATGAGAAACGCTGGGCTGGAGGAAGCACAAGCTGGAATCAAGATTGCCAGGAGAAATATCAATAACCTCAGATATGCAGATGACACCACCCTTATGGCAAAAAGTGAAGAGGAACTCAAAAGCCTCTTGATGAAAGTGAAAGAGGAGAGTGAAAAAGTTGGCTTAAAGCTCAACATTCAGAAAACTAAGATCATAGCATCTGGTCCCATCACTTCACGGGAAATAGCCCCATCACTTCACGGGAAATAGCCCCATCACTTCATGGAAAATAGTCCCATCACTTCATGGGAAGTAGATGGGGAAACAGTGGAAACAGTGTCAGACTTTATTTTGGGGGGCTCCAAGATCACTGCAGATGGTGACTGCAGCCATGAAATTAAATGATGCTTACTCCTTGGAAGGAAAGTCATGACCAACCTAGATAGCATATTCAAAAGCAGAGACATTACTTTGCCAACAAAGGTCCATCTAGTCAAGGCTATGGTTTTTCCAGTGGTCATGTATGGATGTGAGAGTTGGACTGTGAAGAAAGCTGAGTGCCAAAGAATTGATGCTTTTGAACTGTGGTTTTGGAGAAGACTGTTCAGAGTCCCTTGGACTGCAAGGAGGTCCAACCAGTCCATCCTAAAGGAGATCACTCCTAGGTGTTCATTGGAAGAACTGATGCTGAAGCTAAAACTCCAGTATTTTGGCTACCTCATACAAAGAGTTAACTCATTGGAAAAGACCCTGATGCGGGGAGGGATTGAGGGCAGGAGGAGAAGGGGACAACAGAGGATGAGATGGCTGGATGGCATCACCAACTTGATGCACATGAGTTTGGGTGAACTCTGGGAGTTGGTGATGGACAGGGAGGCCTGGTGTGCTCTGATTCATGGGGTCGCAAATAGTCGGACACGACCAAGTGACTGAACTGAACTGAACTGAATGATTCTGTACTAATGACCCTGATGATGGGAAAGATTGACAGCAGGAGTAGAAGGGGATGACAGAAGGTGAGATGGTTAGATGGCATTACTGACTCAATGAACATGAGTTTGAGCCAGCTCTGGGAGTTGGTGATGGACAGGGAGGCCTCACATGCTGCAGTCCATGGGGTCGCAAAGAGTCAGACATGACTGAGGACTGAACTGACTGACTGATGATTATATAACAACAATGTTTCATGATCAACATGTTTCTCTTTCTTAACAAGAACCTTCTAATTAGTCTTATTAAGTCTTTTCTTACATCTTAAGGGCTTCCTTGGTGGCTCAGAGGTTAAAGTGTCTGCCTGCAATGCGGGAGACCTGGGTTCAATCCCTGGGTCAGGAAGATCCTTGGAGAAGGAAATGGCAACCCACTCTATTGTTCTTGTCTGGAGAATCCCATGGACAGAGGAGCCTGGTGGGCTACAGTCCATAGGGTTGCAAAAGAGTCAGACATGACTGAAGCGACTTAGCACAATAGTATATGTATGTTTGTGTGTGTGTATAATCTCACTCCCTACAGAACTTCAAGCATACTTTTCACAACTGTGGGACATAGAGCATCCCAGAAGAGTTTGAAAAAAAAGATCTAGAACTCACCACTATATACATTGTCAAAAGCTGGAAAGATCTGGGTTCAAATCCTAATTAATTGTAGGACTTTGGGCAAACTACTGAAACCCTATGCATCAGGGTTTGGTCAAGAAAACAGAAACTGCTCAAAGTATTTCAAATAGAAAGAGATGTCATTTGGAGATTGAAGAGTTACAAAGCCATTAGGATGGCCAGTGAAACAAGGGTCAGGGAAACCATTGGTAGTGTTCAAAAATTCAGGAAGACTAGGAATCATAGAAAACTGCTAATTCACAGGCTGACATGAGAATTGTTGGTGTTTAGTCATTAAGTCATATCTGACTCTTTTCATGACCCCATGGACTGTAACCCACCAGGCTCCTTTGTCCATGGGATTTCCCAGGAAAGAATACCATTTACTTCTCCATGGGATCTTCCTGACCCAGGGTTTGAACCCAAGTCACTTGCATTCCAGGTGAGTTCTTTACCACTGAGCCACCTGCAAAGCTCTAAGCACACATCAAGCCTCAAATCTGCCACATCAGTAGCCTATGGGCTTGAGCCTCTGCATCAGGAGGAACAGTGGCTTCTTCTATTCTTGCAAGCACTCTTTGGCACAATGGAACATAGTGCCTTGCTGTTAGGAACTGTGGAGAATATAATACCAGGCTTTCGGCCTCTACAATGCAGGGGAGGGAAGAGCAAGGGCAGGGGATGTTGCTAAACTACCTAGAGAAATTCTAGCTCATTCCCTATATTTCACCATCTTCAGATGTAAAAATACTATCATGAATAAGTCAAAATAGTAGATGGAGCACCTGCTGAAATAATCTTTTGTATATCAAATATCCTAAAGTGAGAAAAAATATACATATGTGTAAATACACATGTTATTCAATATAGGTATGGATGATACAGACATAGATAAAGCATAATGGGACAGGAAAACAAATTGTGAAGAATCCTTAAAAGATAGAAAGCGTATGGGATCAAACTGATAACAGCTGTGATAAGCATAGCTCAAACAAATGGAGGGTATTATCTCTATAAAGACTAAAAACAGAATCTAAATTGGATGAAAGAAAAAAGCAGAGAAGTAGTCCAGGAAATCATTCAGTTCAGTCGCTCAGTCACGTCCGACTCTTTGCGACCCCATGAATCGCAGCACACCAGGCCTCCCTGTCCATCACCATCTCGGCAAATCAATTAAAAAATTGAATTTAGGAAATTAAAAACAAGTCCTTTTGCACTTGCAGTATGTGACAGACCCAAGTTTTGGACAAGTTTTATTCATTTATATTACTGGCACAAGGTTGTTTTTGCATTACCACTTTAAAAATAATGTTTGTGCAATTTAATTAATTTTGATATAAATATTGCTGCATTGTTATCCAAGTTGTTTAATTTAATATCTAGTAATAGATTGCTTACAAATAACTTTTCTGATTTTCTTTAAAATACATTTTTTGGCCTTAAAGGGTGATTATACAATTAAACAAAAACATCTTTTACCCACTTGAAAGCTTTAAGAGCTATTTTGAGGGGAAAGTTGAACAATTCAACTGAAAAGGAGTGTATATATTTATTGTTCTATGTCCCTTCTAAGTGGGCCACTCTTTTTAAAGTTTGGTAACCAGGCCATCAATCCATTCTCACCACTTTTCTAGCTCTTTCCTTTTTATTAATGAAGAAACTGAAGACCAGTGTTAGTTTTTGACATGTGAATGGGCAGATGACCTCATCTCACCATGAAGATATTTTTCTTGAATATTTGAGTGCTTTCAAAATGCCAGGGAAAGCTGAGGCTTTAAAACACAAAATCTTACTTAATCTACAAAATAATAAAGTGGATCCTGTTGTTATATTACATTCACAGACCAGAAAACTGAGATTAAGGAACTTTAAGTTATGTAACGTCACATTGTTAAAAGTGTCAAATTAGGATTTGACCATTATCGAGTTTTCAAAGCTCATAGCGTATTTGCTGTGCCAGTGTCTAGGGGATCCGCAATAGTCTGAATCTTTGTCTCCCTCCAAAATTCAGATGCTGGAATTCTAACTCCCAAAGGTGATGATATTAATAGGTGGTGCCTTGAGGAGATGAAGGTAGAAGTCATGAAGGTGGAACCCTCGTAAATGGGATTAGTGCCTTACAAAAGAGGCTCCGAAGAGCTCCCTACCTCTCTGGTCATGCAATGATACAATGAGAAGTCTGAAAGTTAAAGTTGGAAGACGGTCAGCCACCCGACCATTCTGGCACTCTGAAATCAGACTCCCAGTCTACAGAACACTGAGGAATTAATTCCTATTGTGTATAAGTCACCCACTCTGCATTATTTTCTTATAGCAGGCTGAAATGACTGCAGCAGCCTCCATGTTCTTCCGGCATCCATGTTCTGTCTTTTTCTAGGCTTTTTCTAGGCAAGTCTGGTCTTTTTTTTCTCTCCTTCATTTCGGTGAAAGTATATCCTATAACTTAACTGGATGAGCACCTTCCAGCTGACTACTGGCAGATGATTACAGGACCCACATTTGCTTCAGTATTTACAAATAAGTGCACACCAAGTGAAGGCCAGATGAATTTGGAACATGCTGGTGGATGAAGAGCTTCCAACAGTTTGCAGAGAAAACCTGGACAAGCTGAGTCATCTCAAGACAAATGTTGGTAGAGGCATGTCAGTTGTGAAGAAATCTGCCCAGTAGCTATATCTCATGAAATTTACCTTCCACCTCCACACATCTATAACTCTGATGGATTTCCAGGCCATTCAGGGTTCATGCAGGAAACATATGGTACAATCAAGGGGATAAGGGAAGAGAATTCAATGAAGATACTATTTACAAAGAGGCAGCCAAGGTTAAGGGAAATTTATGAGAGATGGAGTAGTGCTGCCAGGGTAAGTAATGAGAAATGTGGAGGGGTTCAGAAAGGAACTATTACTTCAACCTGGAGAGCGAGCGAGCTGTGACTTAAAAAATTTTTTTATTAAAATATAGTTGATTTGACCTTTATTAGTGGGATACAATCAAGGCTTGGGAACCCACCACAAAAGGTACCAGAAGAATTAATATCCCATCCTCACTCTTATCTCTATATAGTACTATCTCCTACTGGTAATCTCCAACCCCTGACCTAACCAGAAGTCAAAGGACAAATAGCCCTCAATGCAATCCATATAGATCAGCCTCCCTAAGCAGCAATCTCTGCAGAATGAAGTTGCTGGGGTAAGGAGATACCCAGCATCATTACATTATCCAAAGATGTATTGCTTTGTCCTGATAACAACACCAAGATTGATGTTTCCTGGAAAGTATATTTATTAATATCCATAATGTTGAGTGAGAACAAGATTCTAAGGGCACATCTTTCTTTTCCCAGTTGAAAGAAGGTAAGATTAAGTAAGAAATTTGGTAGAGTCATTTTAACAAAGAGTTTGAGACTTTGTGTCTCAGTTAAGTTGAAAAAAATCTCATTCACTTGCATTTCATCTTTTTTTACATGGAAAGTTAAGGGGCTGAATTAAAATTAGGAAATAGGCAAGCAAATAAAGTGTATCTTCCTGGTGAATATTTTTTTAAGACTGAAAATTGCTATTGGGTGACAAAAGACTTCAAATGACTTCAGTTGGCTGTAATGATGAATCCCACTTAACGAAAGAGTCTTTTTTTTGTTTCAAAAATTAAGTTGAAGTTGTTCAAAAAGAACATAAGGAAAATCTACCTAAAAATAATTCTTTAGTAAAAGACCTGATGGCTTTGATAGATACAAAATCTGTTATAAGCTAAAAAAAAAGTGACAATTGATAGGAAATACAATGAAATCTGAGGTCAAAGGAAGATAAAGAAACTGCAGGACAAGGGAATTAACAATTCCATGTGGTTTTGCCTAGATTAAATACTGCCTGGAATGTTGATCTCCATTTAGAGGGGTACTGGTAAAATGATTCTCAAGACAAAGGATCTCAAATCTATGTTACAGAAACAGTTTAGAGACACTACGGGTACCAAACCTGTAGGAAATGAGAGGAACACTTGCTATGGCAAACATCTGAAGATGAAGAAGGAGTAGACTGTTTCATGTGGCTCCAGATGCAAAACTAGGAACAGGAGCTAAAGCGACAGGTGAAAAGATTGGGACTCAACACAAAGAAGTACTTAGCGAAAACCTCGAGGTGTCCAGACAGAGCTTTGTCCCTTGAAAAGAGGATGAAGGGGAGAATGGATCTCAAGGATGTTGAAAGATTCTTACAATGAAGACATGGTTGGATTGAATGATCTGAGGTTCTGTGATCTGTAATTTGATTTTTTTAAAAAGAGTATTTTGAAACGGACACCCAGTGGAAATGGCTAGCATGGGATGAGGGAAGAAATTATGAAATTTTAGGTTTAAAAAAAGGAAGAGAACATTAACCCTGAGTGTCTCCAGTGGGGCATAAATAGAAAGAAATGGGGAACAGATGGAAAATGCCACACGCACACAGAGAACAAGGAAACATACATACTCTAAAGAACAGGGAAAGAAGGAAGATGTATATTGTATTTTTGGGAGGTTATTTTTCTGAAAATGAACTCAAGAGCATTATTTATAAAATTCACTTACCTTATCACTTATCTTTTATACTTTCTGATATCAGAACTCCATAGAGAATGTGACACTTTTCCTACAGTTCTGATGCTAATATATGTGAAATAGCATTCAGAAGTAGAAAGAAAGCAGAATAAATTCTTTTGTCAATGTCTCAGAAACATTGCATGACTGTACTGAGAATTGTCAAAGACTTAACTGTGGCAGTTAGAAAGCCCGATTTTGAGCAGAATGTTTCAGTTGTTCAGTATCTTTATCTCACAAAATGTGGAACAGCTGTTGTATTATAAAACTTACTAAATAAGTGAAGCATTGCTCTTCCTCAGCATTTTTCGTGCCACTTTAAATTACAATGAATTCAGATGTTGTTCACCAAAAGTGAATTATCTTTTTTATACATATGATGGGCAACACTGATGTAGAATCCAATAACTGTTAACTTTCAAGAAAAATAAAAAGTACAGAATTTGATTCAAATCAGTCCCTAGAGTTGGAATTTTAAAGTATATCCTAAAAGCATGGGCTTTAAAGTTGGGTTTTTGTCATGCTTTCATCTGTGAGGAAAACATGACCTAAGGATTAGCTTCTCTTTCCTGACCCTCAGAGTGAAAGTATCTCAACCATTAGAACACTGAAGGATAAGCAAGAAGACAAGCCTTTGGGCTTCTGTGACAAGATTCTTCATTCATCCTTAAAATCCTATACGGAAATGAGTAGGACAAATTAAAGGGTGAAAGATACAAGGTCCCACACCTCAGCAACCAAAAGTCAGCTGAAAATATAAGCTACTTCTTTCCATACTATCAGAATCCAGTTATCCCATCCTGGGGAAAAAAAAAAAAAAAAACCTCTTAAGAGTTAAAGACCATAGCGGAGGTCACTGAGGTCAAGTAACATGAAGTAGGTACACAAATAAGTATCTTCATAGATAGATATGTGTGTGAAGATAAACCAGACGTAGTCTCTCCCCTTGGCGGGGTTGGGGTGGAGGTTCAGGGCAGAGAACGTGAACTCTCATGCAAAAGTTTCAGCAGAGGTCTACGCATAGGATATGAAGCTCAGTGAAATGAGAATTCATGAAGGAAGACCAAAATAAGTAGTGCTCACTCAGCCTTGAATGACGAACAGAATCACATCCAATAGAAATCGTGGAAAAAGATGGAAGAGATTGCAAAAGCCAGGCATTAAAGCTTACAATGTCTGATAAACCAGCCCCTTAATGAGCACTCCTGAAAGCCTCCTGGTCTCCCCTACCATGTCTGATCACCTAATATCCCTGCATGGATGTTCTAGCAACACTGACTGAGTTTGAATATATTTATTTACAGAGGTGGTACCAGAAAGTTCTTTAGACCAGCTGAGTTAGCAGGAACCTGTTTCATCACTGAATGTTTAGTCATGGGGAGACAAGAATACTAAGATCTGAGTTACCACAGATGCTATTAATGTGTGTCTTAGGAATCCAGGCACAGAAAGAAGGCCACAGTCCTGCTGGGAATGCAGTAGGAGAGCAAATAATTAAATAAGTCAAAAGGATTCTAAGTGGGAGAGTTCAAAGTGGCAGAATAAAGAGCTGCATTGAAACAGCAAATAAAAAAGACAAATATTTCATTTGCATCGTTCCATCCAAACTTCTCAGGCTTTAGCCAACTGCCTCTGAATGCACTCATTTCATCAAACAGGATATGTAAAGCCTTAGCAATCAATCAAACGAGTTGGCTGTGACAAGCCTCTGGCTTGCAAGGCCAGATCTTAAATTGAAATGTTTTGTTCCTTCAAACTCATTGAGCTCCTAAGACTGCTGCCTACTGGAGATACTTTAGAAGTACAACTACTTATAGCCGTCTTATAACTCACCCAAAAGTTAGTACAGATGTGCTTTTTATTCATTTCCTAATAGAGTCTTCAAATACAGTACCTCAGATCATTTAGGGAGACAAAGCTACTGATCTATCACCAGGAGATCATGGAATTTAAGATGATTTCCCCCACAAAATTGTATTTATTGTAATTATTGTATAGATGAAGTCATCCTTATCACTAGGGCCTTGACGTAGATTTCACCAGGTTAGTGGGGCATAGCTGTTTCTGCAGGTGAATGACCTGCAATCATGATTAATCACTGACTGCACACAACGTTCCAGGCATTGTAATAAGTCCTGGATGTGTAAAACAGATAGCCAGTGGGAACCAACCTATAGCCCAGGAGCTCAGCTTGGCACTTTGTGGTGACCTGGAGGGGTGGGTGTGGGTGTGGGAGAGATGTCCAAGAGGGTGGGAAGATGTGTGTACATATAGCTGATTCGCTTCGTTGGCAGCAGAAACTAACACAACACTGTAAGATAACAGAGTAGTTAGGAGGCTATTGTAATTTATGAAATGATGGTAGCACAGACTCAGGTAGCAAATTAAGAAAGAGTAAAAATAAAATAAAAGACATGATAAGTAAAGGGATAAGCCTTATAGATATCTAGGGAATTGTCACTATAGGAAAAAGAAAATAAATGCAAAGACTCAGAGAGGGAAACGGCTGATGTGTTGAGACACAGTGGAGAACCCAATGCAGCAGCTAGAGCAGAGAGTCTAAGAGGGACTAGAAAGGGAGCTTGGAGTTGAAACAGGGCCCAGATAATGCAGGACCTTGTAAATCACAGAAACCAATTGGAAATCAATCCTGAATATTCACTGGAAAGACTGATGCTGAAGTTCCAATACTTTGGCCACCTGATGCAAAGAACTGACTCATTAGAAAAGATCCTGTTGCTGGGAAAGATTGAAGACAGGAAGAGAAGGGGATGAAAGGATGAGATGGTTGGAAGGCATCACTGACTTGATGAACTTGAGCAGGCTCTGGGAGTTGGTGATGGACAGGGAAGCCTGGCATGCTACAGTCCATGGGGTTGCAAAGAGTATTCAGAGAAACTGAACTGAATAACTAGGGAAGCCATCAGAGGTTTCTAAGCAAAGAAATAATATAGTCTGGCTTTGGTTATTATGTTAGAGATAGGTTTCAATGAGGAAACCGAGTAGTTAAGAGCCTAATTTATGAAATTACGGTAATACCGACTCAGATGGCCATAGCATAAGTGTGAGAGTAGGTCACATTCTGAATATATTGTGAAGGCAGAGGTGAAAAGATTAAATGGCAGTTCAGAGGTAGAGTGAAATGAGACAAGGGAGGTAAAGTTGACTTTAAGGTTGGACTGTACAACTTAGAGGGCAAATTTTCCATTTCCTGGCTTGAGGAAATGGGTGGGAGAATTGGAAATAGAAGTTTGATTCTGGACATGAGCCTCTCTAAGTGGAAAAGGATCAATTAGGCAGAGGCATATAGGAGTCTGGAATTTAGGTAAATGTACCGATTGAAGATACATACATTTGGGGATCATCTGTGTATAGGTAACGTATAAGGTCATGTAGCAGGATGAGATCACTTTGAGAGTGACTATAGGTTAAGAAAACAGACCTGAGAACTGAGTCCTAAGATTGCACTAAGATGTTCATGACTATGTCCGTCTCTTCTGTACATCTCCCCACTCCCCAAAGTGTACTCGTAACTTCTCCCCGCTCACTGGAAAAACTATATAGAATAGCTCCCAGTTACAATTTGCCTGTGAGAATCAGTTGTGGAGACTGAACAGACACAGTCCATGAGTTCAGAGGACTCAAAGAGTTGACTGCTAGAAGACAAGAGTAAAGGTATTTTAAAAAGAGGAAATGCACCACTGTATCGGACGCTGCTGATATACCGAGTAAGAAGAGGGTTAGGAAAATCTGATTGGGACACGTCCAGAGACAATGGGAAGAGAAGAACAAGAGAGTCAAAATGACTGCAGCAGATTTTATTTCCACTGAAAGTGAAAAGAATGAAAGTATTAGTTGCTCAATCACATCCAGTTCTTTGCAACCCCACCTCCCAGTCTCCTCTGTCTGTGGAACTCTCCAGGCAAGAATACTGGAGTGGGTAGCATTCCCTTCTCCAGGGGATCTTCCCAACCCAGGTGTCCTGCATTACCAGCAGATTCTTTACTGTCTGAGCCACTAGGGAAACCCACCAGCAGCCTTTTAATGATGTCTTACCACTCAAAAAAAGAAACCCTCACTGGCATGCATCCCTGGATATGGTTCCACGGATGTAGAAACATCTACATATGAAACATCTACAGATGAAAAACATGTGCATATGCCTGAATTCTGACTTATCTACATGCCCTCCACCTAGAGCAGAAGCTTCGACTTTAAATAATGTCCTGCTTTCCTCTTATTCTTTGGCCATTAATTACTTGAACCCAATTGCTCCCTAACAGTAATCAAATCCCTCTGAGTCATTTATCTTACAAGAGTTGACCCTTTTGTGTATGTCAATTAATTCTATGTGTAACAGTGAAAAACTGCTTCATTCTGAGATGATGTACATTTCAATGTTACCCACTAAACCTCTCAGTCTTGTCTGGTTAGACAGTTATATTAACCAAACCACATTCATTTGTTGAAAATGAGGGCATATTTCTTTCTAGATTTTCATGGCAAGTTAACAATTCTTGACGAATGTATTTCTGGCAAGGCACAATTCAAAAGCCTAATTGAATGCCTAATACCATTTTGGTCTGTTAGACAGGTGATTCTTTTACTAGCAGTGAAATCTCTCCATAATGTCAAGTAGAATACACTGATTCTTTTTTTAAATAGTTTTATTCATCACCTCCCTCAAAATTTTCAAGCCTGTTGGGAATAGTAGAGAATTAATAACCAGGGCTACATCTCAATTATTAAGCACTGATGTTGTTTTGTAAAAGAGAAAATGGAGGCTCAAATTATATAGAGACTTGACAATAGGCAAGACTGTAGCTCTGGTAAGTTAGGAGTTATGGAAGCAGAGTTCTAAGTGTGTGACTTGGATCAATTTACTTCTTAACCATTAAATGGGTACATAGAATAAGCTCAGAACGGTTATGAAAATAAACGAAATGCAAAGCTCTTCATTTGGGGTTTAGAAAACACTAAGTACTCAATAAATGTTATTTATTCTTATGTAGCCAACCTAAGAGCAGAATCTGTTCACCAGACATTTTCATTGTTGATTTTTCTTCTGGGCCACGACAACTTGCAAACATGACTCAGTAATAGAATTTGTGCCATGGCAACCAAATCATGATAGGGGGTGAAAATGGAAATAAGAATGTGGGGCAGTCTGTGCTCGAGCCAAAGATGACTTCATTTCAGCTGGAGGAACTTTTTACTCCAGGTCATTTCTTCTCCAACAGACCTGATTAGACCTCCACAAGGCAGAAATCCTAATGAGTTGGGTGTCTCTGACAGGAGCACAGCTGCTGGAAAGGTGCTGAGCCTGTCAGCACTGACTGCGATGTTCCTCTTGGGTATAGAAGGCAACATGAACACATCAGCAGTGAGACAAAGTGAAGGGCAAGGGGAAAGGTGAGAGCTTAAAAGACTCATAACTTTCTTAATGGGGCCACTGGCCTCACCCTCTGGCCACTTCGCAAGCAAACCTTCCTCTGGGACTTCCCTGCAGAGATCCTCAGGCTTACTTTTGCAGAGCTTTGTACTGCCCTGGACTAAATTGAATTCACACAAAGCACATCCTTTGGGGTGGCATGCCAACCAGACTTGCAAGACTTTACTGTAAATGCTTGTTTTAGCCTAGTTTTATTTATTTTTAGCTATTTCATCTCTCACTTTTTATATGGAAAGGAAGAAGAACCTGAACAAGGGAAGTGGTTTACAGGCGATTTCTTGATGTAAATATAGAAGACATATTGCCTTTTATTCTCCAGTTATCACTGCAGGGTAATTCCTATTTGGGAACACACAGATGTTCCAGACTTAACTTTGATGAATCCTACACTGAGCTGGAAAAAGCAGAAAACCATATTCCCCAAACTTTTTTCCTTGAAAAGCATGGAATCCTGCCCTAGTAGAGAGACATCACTGAGACATCCTACAGCATAAAAGCTACTTTGATTATTTTCCCCACTTTTTCTTTATGTTTTTAGAATAGTTTTAGATTTATAGAAAAATTGGGAAGATAATACAAATATTTCTTACACACCCCCATCCCAGTTTCCTGTTAGTGACCATTTACAGTAGCAAAATTATGATGATTAATGAGTCAGTACTGATACCTTATTATTAGCAAAAGTTCATCCTTCTTTCATATTTCCTTAGCTTTTACATAATGTGCTTCTCATGTGGCAGGGTCTCATCCAGGACACTACGTTACATCTAATTGTCATGTCTCCATAGGCTCTTCTCAGATGCGATAATTTCTCCTTGCCTTGACAGTATTAAGGAATATTGGTCAGGTGTTTTGTAGAATGACCCTTATTGGATATGTTCCATGTTTTTACCATGACTTGACTGGCCTTATGAATTCAGAGACAGATCACAGAGGTAAGTGCCATTTTTATCATATCACGTCAATGGTATAAACTAGCAACACAATTTATCACTACTGATGTTGACTCTGATCACTTGGTTGAGTTAGTGTTTTCTCCTCTGTAATGTTATTCTTTATTGCCTTTAGAAGTCACAATGTGCAGCTTACACTTGAGGAGTGTGGAGTTTCATTCCCTCTCTTTGAAGGCAGAGGATCTATATAAATTACTTGGAATTCTTCTATATGGGAAATTTTTTGATTAGTTAGCTTACTTATTTCAGTATGGATCTTTAGAAATTTATTTTATACTTTAGATTATAGTGTAATATTTATTTCCTTTGCTTAAATTTTTTCTGGCCTTGGCCACTGGGAGCTCTTTCAGTTGTCACCTATAGTCCTTTGACCTATCTCCATCAATAAGGGGCTTTGTTCTGTGAGTACTTCCTGCCTTTGTGGCTATGCAGATGTCTCCAGTGCTAATCCATTACCACAAGAATCATTTTAACCTCCTCACCTTGCTCATCTGTAAACTTCTCCAATAATGAGAAACCTGATTCCTACCATTTACTACCTTTATCAGGAAAGAACCTACCTACCAATGCAGTAGACACAAGAGACTCAGATTCGATCCCTGGATCGGGAAGATCTCCTGGAGGAGGAAATCGCAACCCACTCCAGTATTCATGCCCAGAAACTCCCATGGACAGAGGATCTTGGCGAGCTACAATCCATGGGGTTGCAAAGACTCAAACACACCTGAAATGATTTAGCATGCACGCATGTGGCCAGTGTAACAAATTACCATAAATCTGGTGCTTTAAAACAGAAGAAATGTATCCTCTCATGGAAGAAATTTTTAAAATTTTATTCTGGAGGCCCAAAGTCCAAAATCAGTTTCACTGAGCCAAAGTCAAGGTACTGACTTGACTTCATTCCCTTTGGAGACTCAAGGGGAAAAGCTCCTCCTCGTCTTTTTCAGCTTCAGTGCCTGTCAGCATGCTTTCACATCACTCCAACCCCTCCTGCATTTTCACATCATTTGTTCTACTTCTATGGAATCTCCCTCTGCCTCTCTCTCACAAGGATCCTTTCGAGATGGCATTTTAGGGTCTACCTGGCTAATTCAGGATAATTGATAATCTATTTTAGGATCTTTAACTTAATCACATCTGCAAAGAGTTCTTCCAAATAACATTCACAGGTTCCAAGGACTGAGACCTGGTATCTTTGGCAGTTACTGTTCAGCCTACTATACTATTCTTTTACCTGCTTTTCCATTCCAGGATAGACAGGTCAAAAATAAAGCTAGAGAGGAAAGGTGGAAAGGACAGATTTATTCAGTATTAACTACTGCACCCGGTGGCTTAGCAGGTAAAAAATCTGCCTGCAATGGAGGAGACACAGGTGATTTGGGTTCAATCCCTGGGCCGGGAAAATCCCCTGGAGAAGGCAATGGCAACCCACTCCAGTATTCCTACCTAAGAAATACCATGGACAGAGAAGCCTGGCAGCCTACAGTCCCAAGGGTCACAAAGAATCAGACATGACTGAGCAACTAAGCACGCAGCACCACTACTACCATAGGGAAGAGACTCCAGCATGAAATGAATTCAAAATGCAATTTCCATAGAGGTTATCAGGCGGGCATGTTAACAGGAGAGTAAGAGACTGGTGGTAGGGGGTGGGGAGGAAGGGGGGACAAGTAAGCCTCCAGCAGAGCCAGGAGAGTGGAAATTTACAGACAGCAGAAAAACAAATTTGTCAATGTGATTGGACTATCTGGGCTTGCTAACTGACATTTGCTGAAGTCAGGCTCCTACCTTCCCACAGAGACTGGGAGACAGGGGCCCTATCTTCAGGTGTTTAATAGAACAAACAGTAAATTCTTTTAGCAGTCTTGACCTTTCCAAAGCAGATGGGCATGTACAGGGGGCTGGAGTCTCCACCCGGGGATGCTGCCTCGGGCTGTGAGAAAGTATGCTAGCATTTGTTCAAGTCTCTTAGTGTGTGCCAGGAGCATTTGTGCTGTGTGTCTGCAGTTTTTAGAGGCCAAGGTTGAAAGCCAGGCAAGACGAGGGCAGGGGAGCCAGACTTAAGTTTTATCAAGGAGATAGTCTTTGTCATATTTATAAGATGCCTTCACAAATGTTAACCTCTACTGCCATGGGAGACAACTCTATCAACTAGAGGACAGTTCTAACACACAGTTAATTTACCTTCCGTCTTACAGGCTCTATCATTTCCAAAGTTACTAGGACCAGCCCTTTTTTCCCCTCTCACCATCTTTATTGTAGTTGCTTCATATATTTACAGCACTTAATTTATCCTGTCTTCATCTCCATTCCTTTCTGGGATTTTCTACCTCCTAAATGATTTTTGTTTATTTCAATATATTAAGGCCCATTCTTTTTGCTATAAAGTTGTATGAGTTTTGATACTTGTCTACCATTATGTGATTGTCAAATGATATATCACAGTAAAAATGTGCCCTCTAGGACTTCCCTGGCGGTCCAGTGGTTAAGAATCCACCTACCAATGCAGGAGACATGGGTTCACTCCCTGCTCCAGGAAGATTCCTCATGCTTTGGAGAAACTAAGCCCATGAATCACAACTACTGGGCCTGCATGTTCTACAGCCCATGCTCCTCAACAAGAAAAGCCCACGCACCCCAACGAGAGAGTAGCCTTGGCTTGCGACCACTAGAGAAAGCCTCTGTGCAGCAACAAAGACCCAGTGCAGCCAAAAATAATTTTTTTTAATGCCCTGTGATTCATCTATTTTACTCTCTCTTCCTCCTGCTAATTCTCAGATAACCATTGACAGCTTTGGCTTTTCCATAATGTCGTATAATCGGAACCATACAGAATGTAGCCTTTTCAGACTTTTTCACTTAGGGATATGGATTTAAGGTCCATTCACGTCTTTTTGAAACATTATAGCTCATGCTTTTTAATCACTGAATAATATCCTATTGTGTGGGTGTACTACAGTTTGTTGGCACATCTATGGAAGGACATCTTGATTGCTTTGATTTTTGATGGCTGTGAATAAAGCTGCTATAAACATTCATGTGCAGGTTTTTGAATGGACATAATTTTTCAAACCAGGAGCATGATTTTACTGGATTGTTTAGTAAGAACATGTTTAATTTTATATGAAATTGCCAAATGTCAGTGTGCCATTTTGCATTCTTAACAGCATTAAATGACAATTCCTCTTCCTTTGCATTTTCATTAGCAATTGGTACCATCAGGGGTTTGTTTTGGTTTTTGTGCTTTAGTCCTTTTAATAAGTGTGCAATGGTGTCTCATTATTGTTATACTTTGAAATTCTCAATATTAAATGTAGTCAGTGAAGCATCTTTTCATATGCCGTCTCTTTTTTTTTTGGCTATGCAGTAGGTCCTTGTTGGTTATCCATTTTAAATATATCATTGTGTACATGTCAATCCCAAACTGCTTAACTATTCCACCTTTCCCCTCTGGTAACCATAAGTTCATTCTCTAAGTCTGTGAGTCTGTTTCTATTTTGTAAATAAATTCATTTGTATCATTTTTTTAGATTCTGCATATAAGTGATATCATACGATAATTCTCTCTCTGACTTACTTCACTCTGTATGAAAATCTCTAGGTCCATCCATGTTGCTGAAAATGGCATTATTTCTTTTTAATTACTGAATAATATTCCATTGTATATGTGTATCACATCTTCTAGAATCAACATTATCAAAATGACTGTACCACCCAAGGCAATATACAGATCCAATGCAATCCCTATCAAATTACCTATGGCACTTTTCACAAATCTAAAACAAACAAAAAAAATCTTAAAATTTATACTGAGACACAAAAGACCCCAAATAGCCAAAACAATCTTGAAAAAGAAAAACTGAGCTGGAGGAATCCAGGCTTTCTGACTTCAGACTAGACTACAAAGCTATAGTCATCAAAACAGTATGGTACCGGCACAAAAATAGAAATACAGACCAATGGAAGAAGACAGAAAAACCAGAAATAAACCCACATACATATGATCAATTAATCTATGACAAAGGTAGCAATAGTATACAAAGGAGAAATGACATTCTCTTCAATAGATGGTGCTGGGAAAACTGAACAGCTACATGTAAAAAATGAAATTAGAACATTCTTTAACAGCATATACAAAACCAAACTCAAAATGGATTAAAGACCTAAATGTGAGACCAGACACTATAAAACTCTTATAGGGGAATACAGGCAAAACTCTTATAGGGAAATACAGGCAAAACACAGTCTCTGACACAAATTGCAGCAATATATTTTTTGATCCATCTCCCACAGTAATTGAAATAAAAACAAACATAAATGAGACCTAATTAAGCTCAAAAGCTATTGCACAGCAAAGGAATCCATAAACAAACAAAAAGACAAACCAGAGTGGGAGAAAATATTTGCAAATGATGTTACTGGCAAGGGATTAGTCTCCAAAATCTACAGGCAGCTCATGCAGCTTAATGTCATCAAAACAAACAACCCAATCAAAAAATAGGCAGAAGACCTAAATAGACATTTCTCCAAAGAAGATATATAGATGGCCAAGAAGTACAAGAAAAGATGTTCAGTATCGCTAGTTATTAGAGAAGTGCAAATCAAAACTACACTAACACCTCACTCCAGTCAGAATGGCTTTCATCAAAAAATTCACAAACTATAAATACTGGAGAGAGTGTGGGGATAAAGGAATCCTCCTACACTGTTAGTGGGAATGTAAATTCATACAGCCACTGTGGAGAACAGTATGGAGGTTCCTTTATAAACTAAAAGTAGAGCTACCATATGATCCCACAATCCTATTGCTGGACAAACATCCAGAGGAAAACATGATCCTAAAGGATACATGCACCCCAATGTTCACTGCAGCACAGTCTACAATACATGGAAGTATGTCAAGATACAGAAGCAACTTAGATGTCCATTAACAGAGGAATGAATAAAGATATTCATTTGGGTAAAATGGTTCCTATATCTTAAGAGTCTGTGAGATTATTTTCCTATTTTTTATTGTTTCTTTTTAAGATTTATTTGTTATATTTTGGACATAAGGCCTTTATCAGATATGCATCTGAAAATATTTTATTCTAATCTGGGTTTGTGTTTCATTTTCATAACCTTGTCTTTCACAGAGCCAAAGTTTAATTTTAATGAAATCCACTTTTTTCTTTCATAGATCATGCTTTTGGTATTGTATCTAAAAAGTCATCACCAAACCCAAAGTTCCCTAGATCTTCTGCTATGTTATTTTCTAGGAGTTTCATATTTTATATTTAGGTCTAAAACCATTTTGAGTTAATTTTTGTGAAAGATGTGAGGTCTGTGTCTAGATTCTTTTTATTTTTTTTTCCTGCAAGTAGATGTGAAATTGTTCCAGTACTGTTGGTTAAAATGAATGTCTTTTCTCTCTTGAATTGCCTTTGTTCCTCTGTCAGAGATCATTTCACTATATTGTGTGAATCTATTTCTGACCTTTCTATTCTGTCCATTGATCTTTATATCTTTTCTTCACCAATACCACACTATCTTAATTACTGTAGCTTTATAGTAAGTCTTAAAATTGGATAGTATGAGTCCTCTGACTTCATTTTTCTTTTTAGTATTGTCTTGGCTATTTTAGATCTTTTGCCTTTCCATATAAACTTTTGAATTAGCTTTACAATATCTAAAGAATAACTTTCTAGGGCCTTGATTGGAATTGCATTGAATATATAGTTCTAGCTGGGAAGAAAAGACACCTTAAAACTATTAAGTCTTCCCATCTATGAGCACAGAGTAACTCATTTATTTCTGTTTTCTTTGTTTTCCTTCATCACAGTCTTATAATTTTCTGCATATAGATCTTGCACATATTTTGTTACAATTATCATTAAGTATCTTTGTTTTCACTGCAAATGGTATTTTTAAATTTCAAATCTAATTGTTCATTGCTGATATATAGGGAATTAATTAACTTCTGCATATCAACTTTATAACCTGTGACTTTGAATTCTCACTTATTATTTACAAGAGATTTTAGTTGATTCTTTGGGGTTTCTACACAGTCAATCATATCATCTGCAATTAGCGTTTTATTTGTCCCTTCCTGATAGGCATATCTTTTATTTCCTTCTTTTGTCTTATTGCATTAGCTAGCACTTGCAATGTATTGTTAAACAAAAGTGACAAGAGAAGGCATCATTTCTTGCTTTCTATTTCTTACCATCAACTGTTATGTCAGCTGCAGGTTTTTTGCAGGTCATTTTCATTTTTAAATTATGTGTTTTCCAAATTTATTTGACCTTGAGGCCCTTTGGTTGAAGTACACCTATTAATATGTCACTGAGCAATAGTGTTTCATGGAACACAGGAAAAACTGTATCATGGTAATAATTATTCGGGAGTAACAGATCAAATTTTCCCTCAGGAGAAAATAAAGTAGATTCTAGAGACAGATGAGAGAAAACATTGAAATAGTTCTTCTATCTGGTTTCCAAAACAATTGGAGATGATACATAGAAATATGGGGTTTTATGCTCATGGTTTCTCAACTTCCAGTTCAGTTCAGTTCAGTCGCTCAGTCGTGTCCGACTCTTTGCGACCCCATGAATCGCAGCACGCCAGGCCTCCCTGTCCATCACCAACTCCCTGAGTTCACTCAGACTCATGTTCATCGAGTCAGTGATGCCATCCAGCCATCTCACCCTCTGTCGGCCCCTTCTCCTCCTGCTGCCAATCCCTCCCAGCATCAGGGTCTTTTCCAATGAGTCAACTCTTCACATGAGGTGGCCAAAGTATTGGAGTTCCAGCTTTAGCATCATTCCTTCCAAAGAAATCCCAGGGCTGATCTCCTTCAGAATGGACTGGTTGGATCTCCTTGCAGTCCAAGGGACTCTCAAGAGTCTTCTCCAACACCACAGTTCAAACGCATCAATTCTTTGGCACTCAGCTTTCTTCACAGTCCAACTCTCACATCCATACATGACCACTGGAAAAACCATAGCCTTGGCTAGATGGACCTTAGTTCGGCAAAGTAATGTCTCTTCTTTTGAATATGCTATCTTGGTTGGTCATAACTTTTCTTCCAAGGAGTTAAACTGTCTTGTCTTTTAATTTCATGGCTGCAGTCATCATCTGCAGTGATTTTGGAGCCCCAAAATATAAAGTCTGACACTGTTTCCACTGTTTCCCCATCTATTTCCCATGAAGTGATGGGACCGGATGTCATGATCTTTGTTTTCTGAATGTTGAGCTTTAAGCCAACTTTTTCACTCTCCTCTTTCACTTTCATCAAGAGGCTTTTTAGTTCCTCTTCACTTTCTGCCATAAGGGTGGTGCCATCTGCATCTCTGAGGTTATTGATATTTCTCCTGGCAATCTTGATTCCAGCTTGTGTTTCTTCCAGTCCAGCGTTTCTCATGATGTACTCTGCATAGAAGTTAAATAAGTAGGGTGACAATACACAGCCTTAACATACTCTTTATGTCCACCTAAATCATTCATTCATTATAAAATGTTTGTTTTGTGTTCTCAGATTAGTGGGTGTTATAAGACTATGAAGATGCATACAGCATAATTATTATAATGGAGGCATGCAGTCCAGAACAATGGACTGGTTCAAAACTGGGAAAGAAGTACATCAAGGGTGTATATTGTCACCCTGCTTATTTAACTTAAATGCATGTGAAATGCCAGGCTGGATGAAGCACAAGCTGGAAATCAAGATTGCCGGGAGAATATAAACCATCTCAGATATGCAGATGATACCATTCTAATGACAGAAAACAAAGAGGAACTAAAGAGTTTCTTGATAAAGGTGAAAGAGGAGGGTGAAAAACCTGGCTTAAAACTCAGCATTCAAAAAACTAAGATCATGGCATCTGGTCCCATCACTTCATGGCAAATAGATGGGGAAAAAGTGGAAACAGTAAGAGACTTTACTTTGGGGGGCTCCAAAATCACTGTGGAAGGTGACTGCAGTCATGAAATTAAAAGACACTTGCTCCTTGGAAGAAAAGCTATGACAAATCTAGACAGCGTATTAAAAAGCTAAGACATCACTTTGCCAACAAAGGTCTGTATAGTCAAGGCTATGGTTTTTCAGTAGTCATTTACAGAAGTGAGAGTTGGACCATAAAGAAGGCTGAGCACCAAAGAACTGACGCTCTCAAATTGTGGTTCTTGAAAAGACTCTTGAGAATCCCTTGGACAGCAAGGAGATCAGACCAGTCAATCCTAAAGGAAATCAACCCTGAATGTTGATTGAAAGGACTGATACTGAAGCTGAAGCTCCAATACTTAGACAACCTGATGTGAACAGCCAAATCATTGAAGAAGACCCTGATGCCGAGGAGGATTGAGGAGAAAGGGGTGACAGAGGATAAGATGGTTGGATGGCATCAATGACTAAACAGACATGAATGTGCGGAAATTCCAGGAGATAGTGAAGGACAGAGGAACTTGGCATGCTTCAGTCTATGGGATCACAATGAGTTATACATGACTTAGTGACTGATCAACAATGACAATAAGCTATGTAATTTTCTTCTGTGAACTTACAGTTCATAATCTTTGCTGATTTCTCTTTGGAAGTTATTTTATCCAGATATTCTAGATACTGAATAATCCTTTGACAAATAGGCTCCACTGATTTTTCCTAGTTGGTTCTTGCCTTTCTGGTTTGTTTATTTGTATGCTATGATGCACATAAGCTTTTAATTTTATATAGTCCAACTATTGCTTTCCTTTAATTTTCCTTTGTTTTCTCTTTGCTTAAGAAATACTTAACTTAAAGATATAATCCTATATTTTCATTTAAAGCTGTTCAATTGAAAAAGCAAGAGAGTTCCAGAAAAACATCTATTTCTGCTTTATTGACTACACCAAAGCCTTTGACTGTGTGGATCACAAGAAACTGTGGAAAATTCTGAAAGAGATGGGAATACCAGACCACCTGACCTCCCTCTTGAGAAACCTATATGAAGGTCAGGAAGCGACAGTCAGAACTGGACATGGAACAACAGACTGGTTCCCAATAGGAAAAGGAATACTTCAAGGCTGTATATTGTTGCCCTACTTATTTAACTTCTGTGCAGAGTACATCATGAGAAATGCTGGGCTGGAAGAAGCACAAGCTGGAATAAAGCTGGGAGAAATACCAATAACCTCAGATATGCAGAAGACCCCACTCTTATGGCAGAAAGTGAAGAGGAACTAAAAAGCCTCTTGATGAAGGTGAAAGAGGAGAGTGAAAAAGTTGGCTTAAAGCTCAACATTCAGAAAACTAAGATCATGGCATCTGGTCCCATCACTTCATGGGAAATAGATGGGGAAACAGTGGAAACAGTGTCAGACTTTATATTTTGGGGCTCCAAAATCACTGCAGATGATGACTGCAGCCATGAAATTAAAAGACAAGACAGTTTAACTCCTTGGAAGAAAAGTTATGACCAACCAAGATAGCATATTCAAAAGAAGAGACATTACTTTGCCGACTAAGGTCCATCTAGCCAAGGCTATGGTTTTTCCAGTGGTCATGTATGGATGTGAGAGTTGGACTGTGAAGAAAGCTGAGTGCCAAAGAATTGATGCCTTTGAACTGTGGTGTTGGAGAAGACTCTTGAGAGTCCCTTGGACTGCAAGGAGATCCAACCAGTCCATCCTAAAGGAGATCAGTCTTGAGTGTTCATTGGAAGGACTGATGCTGAAGCTGGAACTCCAATACTTTGGCCACCTCATGTGAAGAGTTGACTCACTGGAAAAGACCCTGATGCTGGGAGGGATTGGGGACAGGAGGAGAAAGGGATGAGAGAGGATGAGATGGCTGGATGGCATCACCAACTCGATGGACATGAGTTTGAGTGAACTCAGGGAGTTGGTGATGGACAGGGAGGCCTGGTGTGCTGCGATTCATGGGGTTGCAAAGAGTAGGACATGACTGAGCGACTGAACTGAACTGAATGTTACTTTTACCATTATATTTTATTTCACCTAGAATTGATTATTTTTGTATGGCTTATGTTGAGATACAATCATATTTCTTATTTTCTTAGTTGTGCCAACTGATTTACCAGGAAAACTATGCATATATCAATTTTCCCTATGTGTGTTTATTTTGGAGCTCTTTTTATGTTCAATGAACCAATTTCTCTTCTTATAACACCACTGGCCTAAATCATGATATTTTATTCATTAAACTCTTACTCTCTGGGAAGAGCAGTTGCCTCACCAATGTCTCCTTTTCTACAAATTGTCTTAGCAACTCTTGGCCCTTTTCTTCTGAATATTTTGTTAAACTAAGTTGACAAAGACTTGTAGGTTTTAAAATTTTCTTGTTTGGGAATTGTATATAACTTGCAGATTAATCTTGAAAGAACTAGAATATTAATGATACTAAATCATATTACCTTATTATCTTGTTCTCACATTTCATTTTTGAAGATTCATTCGCAGAGATGTTATATATTGTACATATAGTGTTTAGTTAAGTTTTTGCTTTTGGTAATAGAAAACTAATTTACATTTGTTTATTGATCCATGTTGAGCTCTCTTCTTAATTCTAAACTTTGTATATACTCTTGGATTTTCTATAGAGATAATCATGGGTGCCTGCTGAGTCACTTCAGAAATGTTAGACTCTTTGTGACCCTGTGGACTGTAGCTCACCAGGCTCCTCAATCATATTCAATTACAAACAACACTCTTTCTTCCTTTCCATCTTTCTTCTCATTATTTTGTTTCCTTTTTCTTACTATACTGGTAAGACCCCCATTATAATGCTGAATAGAAGTTACATAATGAGAATTTTCATTTTCACTTGATTTTAAGGAAAATATTCTAAATTTTTGTTATTAAATATGAGGTTTCCTGTAAGATTTTGGTATCTGTCATTGATCAGGTTAAGAAAAGTCTATTTCTAGTTCACAATTTTTGAGTTTTTCTTTTTAATTAGTTAGAGGGTGCTGAATTTTATTAAACATCTGTCTACATTTACCTTGACAAAGTAAACTACTTTAATATTTTCTAAAGTTAAACCAAACTGGCAATCTTGTTAAAAGCCTAGTTTACTCACAGTATATTATCAGTTTGTATTATTGCACAGTAATGCTACATTAACAAACTATCCTAAAACTCAGTGACTTGCAGCAGCAGTCATTCACACTCATGAATCATTGGTCAGCTGGGGTGCATGGAGTGGCAAAGAAAGCTCGAATTCATCCATGGTACCTGGAACACCTGCTTACCCGTTTGTGCAGTTGTGCTCATGTCTGTAGGTCAGCAGATTCTAAGGTGTGCTGAGCTGCGCAGCTCTACCAAGTGCCAGCGTGTAAGTTAACCAACTAGCTCTGCTCCACACAACTCATCCTGCTTAGGTCATAGGTTAGCCCTTGCATGTTGTTCCCATGAAGATGGTAAAGAGGCAAAAAACAGCTTTATTACAAGCTCATTGCAAACTCTTGCATATCAAGTTTTCCCATCAACCAAAAAATAGCACATTGTAAAAAACCAATGTTCATCGCAGCACTGTTTATAATAGCCAGGACATGGAAGGAACGTAGATGTCCACCAGCAGATGAATGGATAAGAAAGCTGTGGTACATACACGCAATGGAGTATTACTCAGCCATTAAATAGAATATATTTGAATCAGTTCTAATGAGGTGGATAAAACTGGAGCCTATTATACAGAGTGAAGTAAGCCAGAAAGAAAAACACCAATACAGTATACTAATGCATATATATGGAATTTAGAAAGATGGTAGCGATAACCCTGTATGTGAGACAGCAAAAGAGACACAGATGTATAGAACAGTCTTTTGGACTCTGTAGGAGAGGGAGAGGGTGGGATGATTTGGGAGAATGGCATTGAAACATGTATAATATCATATAGGAAATGAATTGCCAGTCCAGGCTCAATGCATGATACTGGATGCTTGGGGCTGGTGCACTGGGATGACCCAGAGGGATGGTACAGGGAGGGAGGAGGGAGGGGGGTTCAGGATGGGGAACACGTGTATACCTGTGGTGGATTCATGTTGATGTATGGCAAAACCAATACAATATTGTAAAGTAATTAACCTCCAATTAAAATAAATAAATTTATATTAAAAAAAGAAAAAAAATTCAAGTTAAATTGTAGGGATGTGTGCTCTACCTTTTGCAGGAGGAATCGCACAGTTACATGGCAAAAGGTATGGATATCATTAAGAGTGAAAAATTTGGTCCATTAATGCACTCTGCCACAATGTGTTATTCTGATACACTGCCTGGCTTTGCAAAATGCAAAGATTTTATTAAGTACATGATTTTAGAATTGTTCTTTAGTGAATTTGCTATAGAATAAAGTTCAAATTACATTATCTTTCTTCTCTTATATAAAATATGAAAAACTTAGGTAATGCCATTATATCCATATATCTAGGACATGAATTACCCCACAGATTTCCCTAAGGAGTAAAACTAACTACTTTCCTAATTCTACTAATTCCTATATTTTCTGGAAAAAATTTTTCTATGCCTCAGGAACCAATTTTGGTTGAAAAGTCTCAAGAATTTCTTCATATATTCAAAAAAAAAAAAGATGTCACTATGGTTAATGTAAGTCTAAATCAGTTTAAGTTCAGTCAAGAAAACAGAGTCTCTTGCTACAGAAATAAGGGGTTTAACACAGGAACTGGGAGAAATATGAGTGTTACTAATGGGCCACATTTCCTGCAAGGACAGTTCCCACCTTTAAGACATGTTGATTTACCTGATTATTTCACAAAATGGGCTCATTCCGAGCACAAGATACATTAACAATAGCAACAAAGAATGTGAAATATATAGAAATGAACCTAATAATGAATGCAGAAAATCTTTCAGAGAAAAGAGTTTAATTCTATTAAAGGATATGAAAGAAAACTTGAGTAAATTGAGTAATATACAATGTTTATGCATGGGCTAATTAATATGGATTGAAATCAGTTATCTCCCAAATTAGTCTGCAAACTCAACACAATAGCAATAGAACATATAGCTAGAGGCATTAAACTCATTCTAAAGTTCATATGGAAGAAAAATCAAAGTCAACTTTGAAAAAGAAGAAGAAAGACTAACCCTACAAGAAATTAACATATTACTTAAGTCATGGTAATTAGACAAGACGACTAAAGAACACAATAAAAGAAACAGAAATAGACCCTTGCACATATGAAAACTGATATATGACAAAGATGGTACCACAAAGCAATGAGGAAGAGATCGTAGAAAGCTTTGTGAATCTATTGAGTTTAAATAATGAAAAATAGTAATTTGGGGCTCAATTAAGAATGTACCTACCTGTTTAGTTGATTTTTTGCAACTGAAAGGACTTTTTAAGCCTCTTGCTCAACTACTTTTTCAGAAAGTGCCTGTTTCGGAGGTGCATTTGCCCCCACTTGGAGAAACAGGTCAATGCCTGACAAAAGGAACCCATAGAAAGCTCCAGACTATAACATGGGTGCATAAGTGTCAGAGAACTAAAAGGAAATGGAGAAGTAAAAAGGATTTCCTAAAGAATATTATAAAATAATGGGCAGAGAGAAGACTAGAAGAAGGTATTTACAACTACTGAAACTGATAAGGAATAATACTTTGATTCTAAAAACGATCTCTCAACAATAAAGAAAAAGACAAGAAGTACAGTAGAAAACTAGAGAAAGATCAACACGTCCAAGAGACAAGTTCAAAGTCAAGACTAATAGGAAAAATGCTAATTTTTCTAAAAAAGCAACAATGAAAAATTAATGTGCACCCATCAGAATGCGAGAATTAAGAATATGGATAATATCTAATGTTGGAAAGTTGTGAACCTGAACACTCATACACTGCAAGTAAGAACAATAATTAATTGACCCAGCCATGCCAGAAAGCAGTATGGTAGTGTGCAGGAAAATAGAGTATTTCTATGTTTTATGACTCAGTGATGCATTCCTGGAGCTTTTATTAATAAAATGACTTAGCTGTATATCATAGAATTTTAGATGCACGTACAATAGCGTTGACTAACCTTTAACACATTTTCGAAGTGAGCAAACTATTAGAATGGGATACATAATGCAATGCCACTTATGTAAATTAAAAATAAACATGCACAAATCAAAACCTTATATCTTACGAGGATATGTATTAAAACACCTAAACATATATACTTAAATATATGTAATATAGTTAAGAATGCAAAGTGAATCTGTTAGAAGGGGAAAATTAAATACGTAGGGGCAAAGCCTTATGTGAATCAATTATCATTGTGTAATATATACTCAGGAGTATGATGAGTTCCACTCCCTGCCTGAGTTGTGGTAGTTAAAAGAAAAAGAGAAAAATAAAAGTGCTGACTTATTTGTTAACCGCAAGGGCTCTCTGGAATATACCACATAGTTACAAAAATCTTCTGATGCAAGATTAAAGATGAGAATGGGAGATGCTGAATCTATACTAATAAACTTTCTGGCTTTTGGATATGTATTTACAATAGATCAAGATTTCAGAGAATTAATTCCTCCCATATTTGAGGTTTTAGGCTGTTTCAATCCAGCTGCAGTACTTTATAACAGGGTACAAGCAAAGATGGATTTGGTAATCCAACCTCATTGAACAGTACTGCTTAGCAGAGTTCAGTGGAGATCGTCCCTTCTGAGGTACAACAGAGATTATGCATCCCCACATGGATGAAGTTATCTAGTAAGACACAACTGATAGGTTCCTTTTCATTCACATGCTTGGTCACATCCTGATAACACTTGTAAGTTTTCAGCTATTGTACCCATTAGCTGACATGACTGATTGCTGAAGACCTGGGTACTGCAATTAGTCAATGGTGCCATCTTAACTACTAACGTCTCCATAACAGTTCCTCCGCCTCACTTCTGACAGGAAAAACACAGGCAGGAAAACGGCAGAAATTCATCTTAAGCTAGACTTACAAATTTGAATTGGCTTTAACGTTTTCATTTTGAATTAAGAGGGCTCCTTCAATAATCACTACTCAAACTAAATGGAGAAGGCAAAGGCAACCCAGTCCAGGATTCTTACCTGGAGAATTTAATGGACACAGGAGCCTGGCAGGCTACAGTCCATGGGGTCGCAGAGTTGGACACAACTGAGTGACTATCACTTAGTTACTCACTGCAAGTAAGAACAATAATTAATTGATCCAGCCATGCCAGAAAGCAGAATGGTAGTGTCCAGTAAAATAGAGTATTTCTACACGTCAAAGGAAAATATGGGTACACCAAGAAAAAGAATCATGAAAGTCCTATTCTATCATTCACCTGTCAGAAGACACTTGGAATAAACTTGTTTAATTCTAAAAGTCAATTTTTAAGAAGGGCTTATTTATACAAACTGATTTCTACACAAAGAAAAATGAACATGATCTTATTAAGCCTGGAAGTCACATCAAATCAGGTGCTAAGGGTGTTGGTACCAGAGAAAAAACTCCTAATATTAGAAGGAGAGCACTTTTAAAATGCAAGTGGTTGAGTTGTGTCCCATTAGGGTCTCCAAAGTTCTGTCATGCTTATAAATCTCACAAGTTCTCAAATGGCAAGGGGTCTGTTTCTGTGTGTATGATAGATTACAAGAAGAATTAAGTATCAGATGTTTCACTAAATGACAGGTGATGAACCCCTCCATCCATGACTTTCAATGCATCTGTGAAAATGTTTTTAACATATAAAAGGAAAATGAAGATGCTCCCTTGTTAAATGATACATGTGCTGGATTTTCAAATGAGCACTTCTTCTTGATCCCAGATAAAATAAAAGTTTCCCACATCATTCTAGATCATGTTATTGCTACCTTGACTGCTGGACACATCAGTCATCACATGATTGAGATTTTAATATCTGCGAAAACCCAAGAGCATTATCTTAGAATGAGTCACCATTTCCTATGACAGAAGCTACCAGCAAAGGTCCCAATCAGAAGTGGGGCTTTCAAAGCAGAAACAACAGTTCGAACAATGCACAGTGCATTTCTATGATTGTTTTCCCATCTTTTTTCAAAACTGTCTGAGGGACTGGTTGACTGTACTAAAGCCTTTGACTGTGTGGATCACAACAAACTGTGGAATATTCTTAAAGAGATGGGAATCCCATACCACTTTACCTGCCTCCTGAGAAACCTGTATGCAGGACAAGAAGCAACAGTTAGAACCGGACATGGAAAAATGAACTGGTTCAAAATTGGGAAAGGAGTACCTCAAGGCTGTATATTGTCATCCTGCTTATTTAACTTATATGCAGAGTACATCTTACGAAATGCTGGGCTTGATGAATCACAAGTTGGAATCAAGACTGCCAGGAGAAATGTCAACACCTCAGATATGCCGATAACACTACTCTTATAGCAGAAAGTGAAGAGGAACTAAAGAGCCTCTTGATGAAGGCAAAAGAAGACAGTGAAAAAGCTGGCTTAAAACTCAACATTCAAAAAACCAACATCATGGCATCCAGTCCCATCACTTCACTGCAAACAGACAGGGAAAAAAGGGAAACAGTGTCAGGTTTCATTTTCTTGGGCTCCAAAATCACTGCAGACAGTGACTCTAGCCACCAAACTAAAAGACACTTGCTCCTTTGAAGAAAAGCTATGACAAACCTAGACAGTGTGTTAAAAACAGAGACATCACTTTGCCAACAAAAGTCCATATAGTCAAAACTATGGTTTTTCCGGTAGTGATGTATGGATGTGAGTTGCACCATAAAGAAGGCTGAGAACTGAAGAACTGATGCTTTGAACTACAGTGCTGGAGAAGATTCTTGAGAGTTCCTTGGACAGCAAGGAGATCAAACCAGTCAGTCCTAAAGAAAATCAACCCTGAATATTCATTGAAAGGACTAGTGTTGAAGCTAAATCTCCAAAATTTCGACCACCTGATGTGAAGAGTTGACTCATTAGAAAAGACTCTGATGCTGGGAAAGATTGAGGGCAGAAGGGGGAGACAGAGGATGAGATGGTTGGATGGCATCACTGACTCAATTGACATGAGTTTGAGAAAACTCAGGGAGATAGTGAAGGACAGGGAAGCCTAGCATGCTCCTGTTCATGGGGTCACAAAGAGTTGGACATGACTGGGTGGCTGAACAACAATAACAGCAACTCTTGACTCTAGTATCAAAACCATAAAGGCACCTATAAGCCTGATGGAAAAACTACTGGGCTTTTTTAAGCTAGTTTATTCAGTAGCACCATCAAGATTGAGAACTGAGTTTTATGATAGTGACAGAACCACAGAGAGCCAAGAGAAGCACTGTTTCGTGATTTGTCAAGAAGAGGTCACTCTGAAAAGTGAAGCTTCTATGCTATGCACAGCCATTACCAAAGACAGTCTGGGGGAATTTTCCAAACCAGGAGGGAGAGCAGGGCCCAGACCTTGTTAACTCAGAGCCCAGTGGGACTCATGTGTCTAGCCTGCAGGGCCTTCCCTTGATTCCCGCCAAGCTATTTTCAGGGATCAGCCTTTATCTTGGCACCTCTCTAAATATATTTCATTCACTGTCAGGATTGAAAGCATTCAGTTTGTCAGCTCTTATGGACAACCAACCAAGGAGGCAGTTGCTAGCTTCCTTATATGTGTCAGGCAACAATTCAAAACAGATTCTTATTTCTAAACTATCTGTGTGGCTTGCAGGATCCCTTATCTCCTTCACGTCTTGATTCCTCAGTCAATTTCTCAATCAGGCCTTCTTTGTCCACCCTATTTTTAAAATGCGTGCATGTACTGACACTGCAACATTTCCTAAACTTCCTGCTTTCACTTTCTTCAAGCATTCATCAGCATTTAATATACTATGTAATTTACAAACACATTTGTTTATGATATGTCTCATTACCCATTAGAATATAAAATCCATGCTGTCGTTTTGTTCAGTTGTTCTGTTTGACTGTTTGTGACCCCATGGACTGCAGCATGCCAGGCTCCTCTGTTCTCCACCGTCTTCCAGAGTTTGCTCAAATTCATGCCCACTGATTAGTGATGCTATCTAACCATCTCATCCTCTCCTTCCCCTGCTCGTTTTTAAATCTTCATGTATAAAACTCATGAAGTGATTTTTGTATTTTGTTTATTCCTCTGTTCCAAGTACCCAAACTGTGCCCAGCATTTAGATCTTAAAAAAAGTCTTTGATTTAATAAAATGAGAACACATTATAAAGGTATTTAGCACACCTCCAACACTCAAAATTCTCAATAAATATTAGTGTTAATATATTTTAATCATAATGTTAATATCATTTTAATATTTACATCTATGTTCAGCCTCCCAGCTTTCCAAGGGCATCAAAACATGTTCTAAGTCTTGGAAGAAGCAGGAAAATTTTTTCATCCCTTTATCATTAACTTTAGCACTGCTTGTGTTCAGTTGGCCAGAAATACCATAAAGCTCTGCAATTCCACAGGCTACAAATTAGCTGTACCTGCCCAGACTACCATCCACACAAGGACATACCTGGAAATAAGACACATGATATTCTTCCTATTTTTCCTGCTTTGTTAAAAAAAAAAAAAAAAAAAGCCTTGTTCAAATGCCATCAGCATCTCCAAAAATCCTTTCTGACTACTCATTTCTCTACCTCCCCTCAGCTCCATGACCCTCCTGCATCCCTGTTACACTCTGGTGCTTTCTATGAGTTACTTCTATCAGGTAATCTGTTTTATCAGGTAAACCTGTTTCTCTAAATGTGGTCATAGAGAACCTAGCATATACCTCCAAAATAGGCACTTTCTGAAGCAGTAATTGAATAATTGAGCTTTCAAAAGCCTTTTAGTAGCAGAAAATTAAGTAAGCAGGTAGGTTCTTAATTGAGCCAAAGTTTTTAATCCAATATATTCATATAACTTTCCAGAATCAATTTCCCTTCATAAAGTACTTTCATGGAAATTGTAAACAAGATCAAACTTAAACATATTCCTTAATACCAGTCTTCCTAAGTCAAAATCTAAGTACATCAATTATTTTCAGGCACTCCAGAACTCAGAGCTATAGACCTTCAAACTTATTATTAATGATATGAGTGCAATGAACACATAGACCATGGTGTTCCTTGCATGCTCACATTCCTGTAATACAATTTTGAAAATATAAAATGTTAGATTCAGAGATAAACCATGCTAAATTTTGCACAGGAAGAAGTCAAGACCATGCCCAATGTCAGAGCTAGCTAGAGGCAAAGTGGAGGCTAGAAATTGGGACCTTAGCTTCATGCCTGCAGTTCTCAGTCACCACCTAGCCCCACTCAGGCCTCAGGTACTGGCCTCATGGTGAGTCCTGAATATTGAGTACTGCGATTGCAAAAGGATGTCTGAGGTAACATAGGTTGGAATGAGCTCAACAGTTTAGTTCAGCTTGTTCAAAGAGCTAAAATGAATTTCCACTCTACACATGATCAGAGGGTGAGGATCATGGATAAGAGAGCACATTTTGGATTTAGCTGAAAGCTCTTCAGAAATCCGAAGACCTGCAGTATGACTCAGAACATTATGAGTCATAGTAAAGGAATTGTCCTCTTTTGATTATGCAAGAGAGCAGGACTCAAGCCACTTCACATCTGATGATAAAGCATCTGTTCAGATCAAGGGAGAATGAACCTGTACTAGACTGATTTTTATCATGGTAGAGTTACAAATAAATCCATAGAACCTGATATACAACTCTCATTACATCAGTCTACTGGCTCATGATACAGAAATATTTTAAATTAAAAATTGTTATTACACACTACACTGCTACTTCATAATAGAGAGTTGCCTGGTATCTAATAGCAATTTGAAAGGGCCTTGAGACTTTCGCCAGCAAGGTCGTCATCCAGAATCTATATACAAGCAATAATAATTTCACACACTCTCCCACAAGAGCTCTTAAAGATAGTCTCTCCTCTACTTGACTTGTAAGAAGCAGAACAAGAATGGCTTTCCTAGCCCAGGGAAAAGTGAATGCCAAGCAGGAATTCAGAACCACAGCACAAATGAGTTTCAGCAGCACATATAATTACTATCCAGTGTTAGGTGGGAATGAATTTTTTCTTCTATATAATTCTCTAAGTTCAAGGCTTCTGGAAGTATTAGTTTCGTATAAAAATAATCACTTAAGAAGTTGAAAATAATTGGAAGGATTACTTTTATATGTGATTAAGAAACACAAGGGTCTGTGGTCATGCAACTTTGCCACTTATTACCTGAGAAATCTTAAGCAAGTTTCTTAACCTCTCCCAGGCTGTAATTCTCTCGCTTAAAATCCACGATGCCTTCCTTCGGAGGTACTGTGAGGATTAAAGCAAATAATGCACGCAAAGGGCTTAGCACATCTCCAGGTATTAGTATGCAAGATTACCATCACTATTATTATGGAGGGTATAGATAAACAAATGCTAATAGAAATATAAGCAATGTCCCATGAAAGCAATTTCTTCTGCCTAGTGATTAGACCTCTGGCTCTGAGCTACACATGACCTTTACAAAAGTAGCACAAATAGAACATATTTCCTAAAGTATGTTTAGAACCTTTGCAGAGCAATAATCACGAGGTTATTATTATTCCAGATCAAACGGCAAGAAGTAGCCTTTTGTCTGAAACTGCCATGTCTATGACTGGCAGAAGAGAAAGACAAATCTATTATCTGCATTGCTTTAAGAAATTTTTTTTCTAAGGAAAGGAAATCACAAGGAAACCCAGTTTACCTCATAGTGAAATTTGGCTTACACTAAATCTGAATTATACCGAGGATAAGAACCTTCCGGCAACACTAAATGGTCTATCTCTCTTTTTTATTTGTACAATATTGTGTTAATTTCTGTTATACAACAAAGTGGCTCAGTTATCCATATATACATTATTATATTCTTTTCCATTATGGTTTATCACAGGATATTAAATATAAGTCCTTATGCTATTCAGTAAGACTTTGTTATTTATCCATTCTATATATGATAATTTGCATCTAATAACCCCAAACTCCCACTCCATCCCTCCTCCACTTCCCCAATCCCTTGGCAGCCTAATGTCTGATCTCTGTTTTATATGGTCTCTCTTTTAAATTAACTTTTAAAATTGGCATATAATTGCCTTACAGCGTTGTGTTAGTTTCTGCTGTACAACAAAGTGAATCAGCTCTATGCATGCATAAACCCCCTCCCTCCCGAGCCCCTCCCATCCCCCCACCCCACCCCTCCAGGTCATCACAGAGCACTGGGCTGAGCTCTCTGTGGTATAGTTTCCAGCAGCCCTTTATTTTGTACATGACAGTCCACATGTGCGAATGCTGCTCTCTCAATTCATCCCACTCTCTCCTTCCCCTGCTGTGGCCACAAGCCCGTTTTCCACATCTGCATCTTCTCTACTCCAGCCCTGAAAATACGGTGATTAAATGGTCTCTTGAAGAAGAGACCTCACCTGTAAGTTTCCATGGATCCTGTCTTTAGTCTCATTAGGCTGCTATAACTATATACCACAGCCTGCGAGACTTAAACAACATGCATCTATTTCTCATGGTTTTAGAGTCTGACAAGCCCCAGATCCAGGTGCTGACAGATTCAGTTCCTGGTGAGGGCCCACTTCCGGATTGCAGACAGTCATCTTCTCACTGTATAGGAAGATCTGGCCTCTCTTCTTAGAATGGGTGCTCTACTCATATGACTTCGTCTAAACCTAATTAACCTCCCAAAGGCCCCATCCCGTAATAGGGAGTTAGAGCTTCACCATACGAGTTTTGAGAAGGACACAAATTTAGCTCATAACAGACCACATAGCTACATATTGCTCCATCACGTTTTTATTGAAGTTCAGTTGATTTACATTATATTAGTTTCAGGTGTACAACTCAGTGATTCAATATTTTAAAAGATTATACTCCATTCAAAGATACTATAAAATACTGGCTATATTCACTGGGTTGTAAAATGTATCTTTGCAGCTTCTTTATTTTATACCTAATAGTTTGTATCAATCTCATGGACAGAGGAGCCTAGTAGGCTGCAGTCCATGGGGTAGTGAAGAGCCAGACATGACTGACTGACTTCACTTTCACTTTTCACTTTCATGCATTGGAGAAGGAAATGGCAACCCACTCCAGTGTTCTTGCCTGGAGAATCCCAGGGACAGAGGAGCCTGGTGGGCTGCCATCTCTGGGGTCGCACAGAGTCAGACACGACTGAAGTGACTTAGCAGCAGCAGCAGCATACTCCCCTACCACTGTGTGTCTCTGCTTCCTTCCCTCTCCCCACTAGTAACCACTAGTTTGTTCTCTGTATCTGTGAGTTATATCTACAGCTTCATTTTTGTTATATCCACTACTTTGTTGTATTTTTTAGATTCCATTTGTTAGTGATATCATTCAGTATTTATCTGTCTCTGTCTCACTTATTTCACTTAGCATAATGCCCTCCAAATCCATCCATGTTGCTACAGGTGGCATAATTTCCTTCTTATGACTGAGTTTTTGTGTCTTCTTTATCCATTCACTTATTAATGGATACCTAGGTGGCTTCCGTATCTTGGCTACCATAAACAGTGTCATTATGGACATCGAGGTACACGTCTCTTTTGTATTAGTGTTTTCATTTTCTTTTGATAAATACTCAGAAGTGGAATTGCTGGATCATATGGTAGTTTTACTTTCAGTATTTTGAGAAACTTCTATACTATTTCCCATAGTGGGTGCTTATTGAAGAGATATGTTTGATCCAGTGTATATTCTTGCCTCCTTTATCATAGATTAATTGATCAAAATTGTGTGGACTTATATTTGGGCTCTCTACGCTATTCCAATGACCTCTGTGTCTATTCTTGCCAGTGTTAAACTGTAGTAGAGTCAATTCTCTCTTGATCTTTAACTTTTGCCATTTTTAATTTTGATACGTCATAGTGTGGGTATCTTTGAGTTCATCTTGCTTGGGACCTGCTACACATCCTATACTTGGGTATCTGTTAAGCTTTCAGTCATTCTCAACACCTTCCTCTCTCTTCTCCTTCTGAAAAACAAAAGTGAAAGTGAAAGTCATTCAGTCATGTCCAATTCCTTGTGACTCCATGGACTATAGAGTCCATGGAATTCTCCAGGCCAGAATACTGGAGTGGGTAGCCTTTCCCTTCTCCAGGGGATCTTCCCAACCTAGGGATCAAACCCAGGTCTCCTTCATTGCAGGAGGATTCTTTAGCAATTGGGCCACAAGGGAAGCCCAAGAATACTGGATTGGGTAGACTATCCCTTCTCCAGGGGATCTTCCTGACCCAGGAATCGAACCGGGGTCTCCTGCATGGCAGGCAGATTCTTTACCAACTGGATTATCAAAGAAGTCCCTTCTCCTGAGACTCCTATAAATGCAAATGTTGATAAACTTGATGTCACTCCTAGGGATGCCTGTCCTGACCTGATCGATCACTCCTCTTCCTTTCCTACCCAACTCTGTAAACCTTTCTTTACAGTCCTGGTTGTGTAAGTCTTTCTACCAGTTTCCAGTTTGTTTTCACATGTAGATTTTTTTGATGTTTTTATGGGGGGAAGTGAACTCAGTGTTCTCCTACTCTATCTTCTTGATCTCCTCTATAGTTTCATCTTCTTGATCTATGGTGATAAAGCTTTTATTTCAAAACCTCTTATTCTGAAAGTTTTAGATTTACAGAAACACTGCAAAGATAGTGTTTCTATATACTTTATGCCCTGTTTCCCCTATTATTAACATCTTATGTTAGTATAGTATTATAAGCTGTGTATCTGAAGAAACTGGATAGACCACCACTCAAAATCTCATTTGGATATCAAGATCAATGATGTCACACACAGACACACACACAAGAGGTTAAGACGAATCTATTACTATTCTATAGCCAGGTTTTTTGGGTTGAGTAGGGAAAGCTTTCCAGTCATAGAATCAGTGATTTATCCCATGATTTCTGATTCCTTTTATTGCAGCACAGAATTAGAAACCAAATCTTGGCACTAGGAGTGTTCATTGTTACTGAGGTGTTGTTGCTTCTAGGCTCGAGACAGAGCAAAAGCAATATACTGCATGCACTAATCCATATAAACAAAGACTTTTTAAGAGGCAGAAGCAATACTGAGAGCCATGAACATACCAAAATTGTCCATGGCTCTTGTGTAGAGTTCTATTAATCACTGTACTATTAACAATTTGGGCTGGGTACATATTGTAGGGGCTGGAATGCACACTGTAGAAGGTTTGGCAGCATGTGGCCTCACCTCACCAAACACCAATAGCATTCTCTTTCCCAAGCTGTGACAACCAAAAATGTCTCCAGACACTGTCAAATGTTATCAACCACATCTTTAGTCCAAATGCGCAAAAAAGCCCTTTCATTTCTAGACATTTAATGAAAAGTCAAAGACACCTTGCCTTTTGAAAGTTATTTTTCAAATAGAATCTAAAGTTTTAAAAGGAGACCATTAACCATTAAATCAAACTATATCAAGAGATTCTCTCTTTTCTCTTCTCATATCTAATTTAAAAAAATTTCCTCAGTTACATCACAAATTCTCTTCTCTCGCAAGCTTTTATTTGCATTTGATAAAGATACATATCTGTTTTTAAATAGATTATTAAATTTGCTAGTAATTTGCCAGCCACATATTCTAATGTTTGACCCACCACTTTCTTAAAGAGTTGGTTCAGCTATCAGTGGAAGACATTATCCTGAGGTCTCAAGAGAAACCAGACCTGCCAAAACCTTGATCTTGGGCTTTCCAGAGTCCAGCACTACGAGGAATAAATTTCTATTGCTTCAGCCATCCAGTCTATGGCACTGTGCTATGGTAGTCCTTGCAGACTAATGCACCATCCATAATGCTTTTTGAAGTTCTGTAATAGCATGGGCGTCCCTTGTGGCTCAGCTGGTAAAGAATCCGCCTGCAATGTGGGAGACCTGGATTCGATCCCTGGGTAGGGAGAATCCCCTGGAGAAGGGAAAGGCTACCCACTCCAGTATTCTGGACTGGAGAATTCTATGGATTGTATGGTCCATGGGGTCATGAAGAGTCAGACACGACTGAATGACTTTCCCTTTCACTTCACTTTCATTAGCATTCATATGGTACATTTTAGGACAATGGAGAGCATGTTGGTCTGGCTTTATAGATTATGCATGTTTGGTGGTCATTTGCTTTTCTCTATTAAATTATTAACTAAAAAATGGATCTTGTCTATCACTCATAAATCCTAAACTAACATGTAGTCTATTGAAAATGATTATTGGTTGAAAACAGTTTCTTTCCTTTTAACAAAAGCCCCAAGATTCTCAGAATAAAAATCATAGCCCTCTTTTTCTAGCTCAAAAAACAACAATAACAACAAATAGTATTGAACTTTCCTATGTGTCAGACACTGGTCTCTGTGTTTGACTATTGGTGAGGCCCTCTGAAACAACTAGTTTCCATTAAAAAGCAGCCCTGTGTTGCCTCCTGTTTTCTGGCTGGGAAATACTTATTGGGACTTTTAAGAAGGCTGAGATCACAATTTTGTGTCTTACAATCTAAGGTACAGAAGCAATTGAACATTTCAACCTATGAAGCCCCCAAATATTGGACTATCAGTATTAATTACAAGTCACAGCTGGCAAAAGCCACCCTTAGCAGAGCTGCATTATTTTCATCCCTGCTTGCAAGTGAGCTATTTCTTACTTCTGTTTCTCTAAAACTTGGTTAAAACAAGCAAATAGTAATTATCACCTACTAGCATTCTGACCTCTAACCTATTCCCATACAGTCCCACACCTGGCTTCAAGGTATCACAGTATTCACTTTACCAAATATTTGTTCTGGCATGACAAGGATAATCAGCTTTACAGCCTACAGTATCTGCTTGACCACTGAGCCAAAGCAGTTCCACTTCTAGGCAACAAATACCATCATGGCCATGAGTCAGCATAGGAAAAAGAAATCATTCTAAGGATTTTTAAGTAGAAGGAGTTTTATATAAGAAATTAAGCGAAACCATTGGATCACCTGGAGTAGCAGTGTCAGAATCCCAGTAGAGCTTGAAAGAATATTGAGCCGCCAAGTGTTAGAAACGCCTGATAAAACAAATCAAAATGAAAGTTACAATCAAGTCTTTGATGACTTACAGTGAACATATAAGCAGGAGGGTAAAACCTGAGAGAGCGCTGACTCCCCAGTGCCAGTCCATTTTCTCCCATGGAAAGACTGGTGGAGGGTTGACAAGCAGACCAGTATAGAGCATGGGGTAGACCCAGTACAGATGTGGGGGGCCGTCTCATTTTTCAGGACATGCCAAACAATAGTGTCCTGCAATTTTGTGGACCCTGTGTCAGAGGAATAGAATGGGAGGAGGAAGGCTGAAAATAGAAACGCACTGAGCCAGCGTAGACGAAAGTGTCTTCAGGAGTCCCCACAATCCTCACCTACTCCCTCATAAGGAGACCTCAGCAGAGGCACCTGGAAAGGACCTTGGCAACAAGACCCCAGATAAAGAGAGTTTTGAATGCAGATGCCTCGCCTAGGAATGCAGATATGTATAAGAGCATGGTGGGGTCACTCCCTTTATTATGTACTTTCTGTGCAACTAGTCTAGAGGGTAGAGACTGGCAATTTTCCCTGTGAGGTCTGCCAGGTAAAACCTTCGTAATCAAATACGGTCAGGTCTGAAAACTCATACAAAGGCAATTTTTGGTGAAGAATCAGAATTCTTAGCAGAATCAAGGCAGGATCATCAGGACTTCCTAGAATAATGCAGAACTCACCCACAAGGAAAGCTGTTAGTACCAAGGCCACCATTTAGTGCTTTGACTGAAGTAACCACCCAACATATCTGCTATCCATACCCAACACATGGTTGAATTAGGGTATTATCGCCATTGCCACTATTGCACCACAAATTCCTCCAGACACTCAGGAGCCCAGAGAATGGTCCCTGCAGGATATTCCAGAAAAATGCCATTTCTCCACAACCTAATTTTCTACACAACCAATTAAAAGATGAAGATAGAGTGTGAACAAGATGGCAAATAAGACTTTTTCTGGTTATTAGATGTTAAAATTTTCAGTATTTAATGAACTTCTATATTGGTCTCTGAAGAAAAGAAAAGGGCGAGAGACAGCTCCTGCCCATGAAGAAAACACTGATTTCCTCAAAAAATGTCAACGACAAATTGGCACTTGCCAAGACCATTTGCCAGCAACTAAACAACAAGGGCCTTTGCCATCTTCCTATGCAGAGATTGTACCCTGTGCTACTGAAATTGTTGACCTTCAACAACCCCGAGGGAGTTCAAGATGGAGTGAGGCACTCTGTGCTCCAGGGAATCTGGTGGAACAGGTCTTTAGAGAGTTAGATATTTCCAGGCATCGATTTCATGCTCCCAATCCTCTCTTCTCTTCCTATCTACTTCTGCTGCTGCTAAGTCGCTTCAGTCGTGTCTGACTCTGTGTGATCCCATAGACGGCAGCCCACCAGGCTCCCCATCTCTGGGGTTCTCCAGGCAAAAACACTGGAGTGGGTTGCCATTAGAAAAGCACTAAATCCCTTCATGGTGACATCAGCTCCTCATGATTAGCAGGAAAACTTATGTATAGTAAGCACTTGACTGCATTGAACTCCCCCTTCACCAAAATCTTATATATTGACCTTCCCCTTCTGCCTCTTTGGAGCAGTCTCTCAGAGCTATCTGAGGTGCTGTTTCCTGAGATACAGTCCTCTTTATGCCCCAAACAAAACATAACTCACAACTTTCACATTGTGTACCTTTTTAGTTGACATGCAAGCAAAATGGTTATCTGAGGAGGCTGTACAAATAGCTGAGAAAACAAGAGAAGCGAAAGGCAAAAGAGAAAGGGAAAGATATACCCAACTAAATGCATAGTTACAAGGAATAGCAGGGAGAGATAAGAAAGACTTCTTAAGTCAACAATGCAAGGAAATAGAGGAAAACAGTAGAATGGGAAAGACTAGAGATCTCTTCAAGAAAATTAGAGACACCAAGGGAACATTTCAGGCAAAGATGGCACAATAAATTATAGAAACAGCAAGAACCTAACAGAAGCAGAAGAGGTTGAGAAGAAGTGGCAAGAATACAGAGAACTGTATATAAAAGTGTTAATGACCCAGATAACGACGATGGTGTGGTCACTCATCTAGAGCCAGACATCCTGGAGTGTGAAGTCAAGTGGGCTTTAGGAAGAATTACTATAAACAAAGCTAGTGAAGGTGATGGAATTCCAGCTGAGCTATTTCAAATCCTAAAAGATGATACTATTAAAGTGCTGCACTCAATATGCCAGCAAATCTGGAAATTTCAGCAGTAGCCACAGGACTGGAAAATATCAGTTTTCATTCTAATCCCAAAGGAAGGCAATGCCAAGGAATGTTCAAACAACTTTACAATTGTGCTCATTTCACATGCTAGCAAGATAATGCTCAAAATCCTTCAAGCCAGGCTTCAACAGTATGTGAACCAGAAATTCCAGATGTACAAGCTGGATTTAGAAAAGGCAGAAGAACCAAAGTTCAAATTGTCAACATTCGCTGGATTAGAGAAAAAGCAAGAGAATTTTACAAAACATATCCTTCTGCTTCATTGACTATGCTAAAGCCTTTGACTGTGTGGATCACAAGAAACTGTGGAAAATTCTTCAAGATGCGAATCCCAGACCACCTCACCTGCTTCCTGAGAAATCTGTTTGCAGGTCAAGATGCAACAGTTAGAACCGGGCATGGAAAAATGAACTGGTTCCAAATTGGAAAAGGAGTACATCAAGTAAGTATGTTGTCACCCTACTTACTTAACTTATATGCAGAGTACATCATGCAAAATGCCAGGCTGGATGAAGCACAAGCTGGAATCAAGATTGCTAGGAGAAATATCAACAACTTCAGATATGCAGATGATACCACTCTAACAGCAAAAAGCAAAGAGAACTCAAGAGTCTCTTGATGAAAGTGAAAGAGGAGAGTGAAAAACCTGGCTTAAAATTCAACATTCAAAAAACTAAGATGATGGCATCTGGTCCCATCACTTCATGGCAAATAGATGGGAAAAAAATGGAAACGATAACAAATTTTATTTTCTTCAGCTCCAAAATCAATAAGGATGGTGAGTGCAGCCACGAAATTAAAAAACGATTGCTCCTTGGAAGAACAGCTAAGACAAACGACAGTGTATTAAAAAGCAGAGACATCACTTTGCCGACAAAGGTCTGTCTTGTCAAAACTATGGTTTCTCCAGTAGCCATGTATGGATGTGAGATTTGGACCATAAAAAAGGTTGAGCATTGAGTACTGACAGTTTTGAACTGTGGTGCTGGAGAAGACTCAAGAGTCCCTTGGATAGCAAGGAGATTCAACCAGTCAGTCCTGAATATTCATTGGAAGGACTGATGCTGAAGCCGAAGCTCCAATAATTTGGCCACCTGATGTGAAGAGATGACTTATTGGAAAAGACCTTGATGCTGGGGGAAATTGAGGGCAAAAGAAGGGGGCAACAGAGGATGAGATGAGATGGCTGGATGGCACCACTGACATGATGGACATGAGTTCGAGCAAGATTCAGGAGAATGGTGAAGGACAGGGAAGGCTGGCGTGCTGCAGTCCATGGGGTTGCAAAGAGTTGGACATGACTTAGCAATTGAATGACAAAAAAGTGATATTTCAGAATATGTAATCTGTCACCTATTCATTACTTCTTTCCTCCTCTCCTTTCTCATCGAAGATGCTGATAGTGTTTCAAATTATTTTCCCACTATATTCCCTCATTTCTAAAGTTATTTCTAACTTTCATTATTCATTATTCATTTTTAAATGAATAACTGTGTCCAAAAAGATAAAGTGCCTTCCATATACCAGAAGTCATATTCTTTTTCATACAATAGGGCCATAGCAGCATTTTCTTTCCTAAGGTAGGATTATCATTATATAGGTTTTAAGAATAATTAAGTAACTGGGGACTAGTTTCTGTAACAATAATTATGGGAAGCAGAGACCTCTTGACTGAATGAATCCCACTGAAATCGTTAATAAAGTCTGAGGAGTGCTATTTGTCATGAAAAGAAACACTGAATTAAGGCAAATATCAGCTTAGAATAAAAAGAACATTAACAGTCCCCACCTTCATTATCCCAACTTCTCCCTCACTAGGCACTTAACCTTTCATACCTTTGCTAAAACCTCATTAGTAAAAAGGAGACCTGCCAACTAAGCGTAATGGTAAGGCTTTAATGGATTTTAGAGATCATTCACCATCTATGACTCAAAGCACTGAAATGCTAATTCTTTTTAATTTGAATACTTAAGAGCATTAGTTGAGCATTTTTAATGAGTTTCAATTGTCAGAATAAAATAAACAAAGTTCTCCAGGAGAATCTGAATTTTAACAAATATTAAAGTCAATGAAGTTAAATGGAGAAAAGTATTTTGGTGACATGAATTCTAGTCGATACAGTCAGTTCTATAAGAGTTTTAAAAATCTGCTTATTTTGCTTTAAAACTAACCTGCAAATCTCTTAAGGCAGGGGAAATTATTTCCTGAAACTGTTTCACTGCCTTTAGAAACACTGCTGTTATGTTTTCATTCGGCTTGGTTTTTGTTTGTCTAAAAGAGACATGAACGGAACCTTGGAAGGTAAGTATCTTTCAATGGTGTTAAAAGAAACTGAGGTATATTTAAAAAAATTTTTTTTGGAATTTTATGTATTATTTTATTATTTATTTATCTATATATTTTTACTTTACAATATTGTATTGGTTCTTTTGAAGAGTTTATTTGAACAGAAATCAATTTAGATTGGGCAGCACCAAACCGGAAGAGATTAGGAGCACTTCGCCAACAGGAACTTGGGAAGAGACTGTTAACAGAGAAGAAGGGGAGGCAAATGCAAGTAAATTACTGATTGGTTATAGCTTAACACCTAGTTCACTTTTTGCGATTCACTGCCCTTCGGTTTCAATTTTGTAAACTTGAGGCATTTGTAGGCTCAGATTTTGTTTCCTTAACTAGGTTGCCATAGCATTAGATCCATCTCCATTCAATGTCCTCCTTGTTAAATTAATTTAACAGTGGGCACGTTTCAGTCTAAGTAAAATTGGTGAAGAGAGAGAATGGATGCTGAATTATTCAGGAGTATCTGCCATAAGAAAGGCTCACCGTAGGAAGTATCTGCCATTCCTTTTGACTAGGATTATCATCTCCCACCTCTTCATCTAACTAAGGTCTATTTCATTCTTGATTTGCTTGATACTGTTTTAATCTTGGATAAATATTCACAGAAGCTAGATTCAGCCCTTGCATCCCTTTTTAAGACCTTCCGATACATAAGAAAATAATGTTTCCTCTAAAAAACAAACACATGACACTGTGCACAAACTCCATTATAGCAGACAACACACTCCTTTGAAATAATTCATTTATATGTTCATCCTCCTCTACTGTGATCCCCCTGGGCATCAACCATGTTTTGTCATATAGGATTGTGACCAGCACATATTCAGTGTCCCATAAACCTCCATAGAATTAACAAATGAATGAATGAATATGAGTTATCAACAGGGTTCTACTATATTTCCCAAATGTCTGTCTTTATTTCTGGTGAATTTAAATATTTGTTTTATTTTTCCTAACTATATTTTAAAAGGTAATACATTTTTTTACTTTCATTTCCTAAGGGTCTTACAAGGAAATGCAAGATGCAAAATTAATTAGAGAGAGATTTCCACAATGGATATCCACACTGGATACCCCAAGCATAGGGAAGTGAACATGCAGACTAAAATTCCTAAAACCAAGCCAATTATTACAAGTTTGTCAAGATACCTTGATTTACTTTATGATAAGATCTTATTACCTTCCCTCTAGAGGCAATGCCTGTTATGAGCATTCCCTATGGGACTGTATAAGTGGAAAATTAAAAAGCATAGTGAAATGCAACATTATTCTACAAAAATGTTGCCAATTCCCCCAGGATTGACTGTGTTTGCTATTCAATATTTCTGGGAATTTACTTTGCCTGTAATGAAGAATTTCCAATAATTCCCTTCTTGGGTAAGATTAGGGCATCAGCAAAGAAGTAAACTCCATAACACAAGCAGTAAGATTCTATTTTTTCCTATAATCTGTTACTAGAAACCATGCTGTGAAGCAAAAAGATTAAAAATAGATTTTTTTTATTTCATGCAGATTTTGTTAAGTTTAAAACTGCATTTTCTTATTCATTTTAGCAGGTAATATTTTTATTTGATTAGGTAAAGTATTGACTGGCTCTCTCTTCTGGAGCCAAGAGAGAATAAAACAACTGGACTGTGTAACATAGGCTAGGTCTCTCAGTAATTAGTGCAGTACAAAATCTAGTTCAAAGCAAGAGAAAAAAAAACAACAACTATGGCATATATACCTTCACTTCCCAGTTTAGAGCCTATAAAGACAGGACTTGTCTTTACAGTCCTGACACTTGCTCTTGTCATTATTTCCTGCTTTACTTACACTTAACTTAAGAATCTTCCTTCCTATTGAAGTCCAGGTGGTCACTCACATTCATTTTTTGGACTTGTTACCAATATTATATATATTTAATGTTGGCCCAACTCCCTAGACTTAGGTTGTTTACTTATATAATTACAAGCAGGGAACAAGCTTTTGCCCAGTGACAACATCTTGAATAGTAGTCATAACCTCAGGAGAAAGAATCAACTATTTTAAGCCTAATTCATTAATTCAGGTTTGCAGATAGTGGCAAACACAAGCTATTATATTAAAAAGAGAGGCTTGTACTAAATTTCTTGAGTTGCTAGAATTCCCTAGCTTATGCCATCATGGAGTATACTTTAATAACAACTTCATCGATTTGTTGTGTAGCTGTGCCAAATATTTCAGTTCAGTCAGACCATTTACTTCAGCAAATACTTACTGATGTCTTATTATATATATATAGCACATTAATGGATTGTTTTAGGACTTTGAAAAATATGCCTCAGAGCTTGTTCTCAAAAACTTTACTCTTTTAATGTCAAAAAGATATGTAGAGTTCTGCTTTCAAAAATGATAGAGTAGCTTATATTGGATTAACTTTACCACAGATTATAAACATAAACTCAGGACAAAAAATTTTCAAATAAAACACAAGTATTTAAAAATATAAGATAATGGCCAAACTTAGTTAAAAAAAAAAAAAAAACACAGAAGTCAACATTCAAAGTAAAGAAACTATAGTGGGTAAGCCTCGTGTTTATGTGACATTTTGCCTATGGACACTCTTAGCATAGGTTATAGAGTACTGATGCAGAAACTTAGCCCTGCTGGCTTTAAGAGTCAGGGGATGAATTTCAAGGCTGCAAAAATCTCTGAAAGCTAGGGGAGGAGTTCATGAGGGAGAAAGTCAAATCAAGAATTCCAAAATAAATGCAGAAAAATAGATAAGTAAATATGTACACACACACACATGCATGCTAAGTCACTTCAGTCGTGTCTGACTCTGCGACCCTATGGACTGTAACCCACTAGGCTCCTCCATCCATGGGATTCTCCAGGCAAGAATACTGGAGTGGGTTGCCATGCCTTCCCTCAGGGGACCTTGCCAACTCAGGAATGGAATCTGTGTCTCTTCCGTCTCCTGAATTAGCCAGCAGGTTCTTCACCACTAGCACCACCTGGGAAGCCCACATCCACACACATACAACACCAAAATTCTAGACTAGCCCCTGAACACGTACTTGTGGGAGAGTTCCCAAGGGCCTGGTAGAAAGCAACAGCTGGAAACCTGAAAGGACTAAGCAGATTTCAAATCCTAACCACCACAGAAGATGGAGTTTGGAATTGGAGTCTAACCAAGCTAACAGCATAGAACTAATAGCAACAATCTTAAGGGGACAATAACAAAATTCAGAGTCTGTATGACAGACATTGTTAATGAAATAATCAAAGATTTGACCAACAGTCAAGAGAAAAAAATCAGGTGTTAATAAAGAAACTAACCCTGAGATGACCCAGATGTTAGAGTCAACAAATAAGGACTTTAAAACACCTACTATACATATGTATAATAATTTAAAGGAATTTATAGTCATAAGAAATCAAAGTATATGGAAAATAAACTGAGAAATGAACTAAATCAAAATCTAGAACTAAAAGTATAGCATTGTAAGTAAAAGTTTCACTTATGAGCTTAACAGTAAATTGGAGACAAAAATAATTGGAAAAATAATGGCCTAGAATTTCCTAAGTTTGATTAAAATATAAACTTTTAGATATTTAAAGCTCAATGGACCAAAACAGAAACAAATTCAAAGAGAACCCCAAAGTCAAACTGGTGAAAACTAAAGATAAAGAGGAAAATTTTAAAGTCAGAGAACATACTACAAAGAAGAAAAATAAATATATGAATGATGGCTTATGTCCCATAAATAATGAAAATAATTGAAGCCAAAAGACAACAGAATAGAAAAAATACAGTTAAACAGAGTAGTCCATGGATAGAGAAAATATTATTTTAAAATGAAGGAAAAGGAACAACAAAGGGAAAGAATTTACTGGCAGTAGGTCATACTCAATTAAATGCTACAGGAAGTTATCCAGGCTGAAAGACATCACAATGTTTGGACCCTTAGATCTACATAGAGAAATGAAGAGCATCAGAAATGCAAGTAAATGAGTAAATGTAAGATTGTACTTTTCTTCACTGAATTTCTTTAAAGTCTTTGAACTTTAAAAGAAAACATTGTAGTGTACATACGCATTGTATAACTTTACATAGTACCAATAGCACAAAGGGCAGAGTGGAATGTTAAGTGGAACTATATGACTAAAGGTTTGCACGTATCAACTCTACATAGATTGTGATGAATTGAAGATGTGTATTATAACTCCTAGAGAAAACAAGACAGTAAATCCAAAGAGGTATAACTAAAATGCCAGTAGAGGTATTTTGGGTTGAATGTTAAAGTTCTAATTCCCAGTATATAATAATGTGACCTTATTTGAAGGTAGGGTCTTTAGAGAAGATGAGCCTAAATCCAACAGAACTGATATCCATGTAAAAGAGACAGACATGCATACAAGCAGATAGATGGCCATCTATACACATTTATGAAATAAGACATTTTATAGAAATTGATGATCTGATTCTATAATTTAGATGGATTCAAAAGACACAGAATAGCCAAAAGGAACTGAAAGAATAAAACTGATGAACTTTAATTGCATGACTTGAAATCTTAGCAGAAAGCTATAGTCATCACTGGCCTAGAAACATGTAAAAAGATCAATGGGACTTAATAGAGTCAAAAATTCTTTTTTTTTTTTTTTTGGCTGTTCTGCACGACTTGCAGGATCTTAGTTCCCCAACCAGGGATTGTACCTGTGCCCTTGGTAGTGAAAGCGTGGCGTCCTAACCGCTGGACCACCAGGGAACTCTGAACAAATTCTTATATGGTCAATTATTTCCAAGACAAAGACACCAAGACACCAAGGTTAATAACCCTGGGAAAAGAAAGCTTAAAAAAAAAAAAAAGATTCTATAACAACTGAATATTCACTTCAAACTAAATATTCAAATGAATATTTAGTTTATGTTATGGAAAAAACATAAACTAAACTCTACACCAAAAATAACTATTTTAAGATGGATCGTAAACCTAAACATAAAAGCTAAGACAAAGAAGTTTCTAGAATAAAACACAGAACACTGCATTTGTGGCCTAGAATTAGGCAAACATTTCTTAAACAAGACACAGAAGGTAATAACCATTTTAAAAATTGATACATTAGACAAATCAGAATTTTAAATCTGTTCATCAAAAGACACCATTAAGAAAATGAAAAGGTAAGGCTCAGACTGGGAGAAAATGTTTATAAAACAGTATTTCTGACAAAGGATTTACTTTCAGAAAGTAAAAATAATTTCTGTGATTCAATAACCAAAGGACAAATAGTCCTATAAATATGAACATAATGTGAACAGAGACTTCACAAACAAAGATACATAAATGGTTAATAAGCTAAAAAATAAAAGCATTATCATCATTAGAATTACTGCAGATAGTGACTGCAGCCATGAAGTTAAAAGATGTTTTTTCCTTGGAAGGAAAGTTATGACAAACCTAGACAGTGTATTAAAAAGCAGAAATATCATTTTTGCTGACAAAGGTCCATATAGCCAAAGTTATGGTTTTTCCAGTAGTCATGTATGGATGTGAGAGTTGGACCATAAAGAAGGTTGAGTGCCAATGAACTGATACTTTTGAATTTTGGTTTGGAGAAGACTCTTGGGAGTCCCTTGGATTGCAAGGATATCAAACCAGTCAATCCTAAAGGAAATCAACTCTGAATATTCATTGAAAGGACTGTTGCAAAGCTGAAGCTCCAATACTTTAGCCACCTGATACAAAGAGCCAACTCACTGGAAAAGGTCCTGATGCTGGAAAAGACTGAAAGCAAAAGGAGAAAGGGATGGCAGAGGATGAGATGGTTAGATAGCATCACCAACTCAATGGATATGAATTTGAGCAAACTCTAGGAGATAGTGGAGGACAAAAGAGCCTAGTGTGCTGCAGTTCATGAGGTTCCAGAGTCAGACATGACTTAGTGACTCAACAACAATAACAATCATTCAGTTCAGTTCAGTCGTGTCCAACTCTTTGCGACCCCATGAATCGCAGCACGCCAGGCCTCCCTGTCCATCATCAACTCCCAGAGTTCACTCAGACTCACGTCCATCGAGTCAGTGATTCCATCCAGCCATGTCATCCTCTGTCGTCCCCTTCTCCTCCTGTCCCCAATCCCTCCCAGCATCAGAGTCTTTTCCAATGAGTCAACTCTTCACATGAGGTGGCCAAAGTACTGGAGTTTCAGCTTTAGCATCATTCCTTCCAAAGAAATCCCAGGGCTGATCTCCTTCAGAATGGACTGGTTGGATCTCCTTGCAGTCCAAGGGACTCTCAAGAGTCTTCTCCAACACCACAGTTCAAAGGCATCAATTCTTTGGTGCTCAGCTTTCTTCACAGTCCAACTCTCACATCCATACATGACCACAGGAAAAACCAGAGCCTTGACTAGACGGACCTTTGTTGGCAAAGTAATGTCTCTGCTTTTGAATATGCTATCTAGGTTGATCATAACTTTCCTCCCAAGGAGTAGTGTCTTTTAATTTCATGACTGCAGTCACCATCTGCAGTGATTTGGGGGCCCCCAAAAATAAAGTCTGACACTGTTTCCACTGTTTCCCCAGTTATTTCCCATGAAGTGATGGGACTGGATGCCATGATCATTGTTTTCTGAATGTTGAGCTTTAAGCCAACTTTTTCATTCTCCACTTTCACTTTCATCAAGAGGCTTTTTAGTTCCTCTTCAGATCTCAGAAAAATGCAAAATAAAATCTAAAGGAGATACCAAAATTCACTCAGTAGAATGGCAATAAGACTAACAAAACTGAAACCAAGTAGAGTCCTGTGGGGCCCTTCTGAGTACAAACCCTTCACATGTTTGTAGGAGATAGGTTTACTTCAGCCTCCTTGGCCTTTCTTGAGTTCCAAAGGGTAGAGTGAAACAGTTGCTTATCAGGGAAGTGAGGGAAAGCAGTCAAAAAACAATAGTGCAGCATGGGACAGGGTCCTGGTTCTTCCTCAAAGAACAAATATAACAGTATCTTTGAGTTCTTCTGTAGGAACGAAGGTCCCCAACCAGGTGGAGCATGTTAACTTTAGATTGAGCACAAGATTCCTGGAACATCACCCTGTTACCTCACCACCGACCAATCAGAAGGAAGTCAGCTCACAGTGAAAGCTAATAGATTCTGACCTCCTCCCCAAATGATTCTCCCTTTAAAAACTTTCACAATCAAGCAGAATCTTTGGAGCTTGTTTCTGGACATGAGTCTGCCTTCTCCTCAGTGGCTGGCCTCTTGAATAAAGCAAGCTTTCATTTCCAGTCAACAGTTGTTTCTCGAGTACTGGCTTTCGAGCAGTGAGCAGCCAAACCTGAGTTTGGTAACAAAATCAAATGTTGGGATAACATGGAGAAACTGGAACTCTCATATTCTACTGGTGGACATGTAAAATAGTACAATTGCTTGGGGGGGGGGTTAAAAACAAGTTTAACTGTTTGTTATAAAGTTAAACATATATCATCCCTGTTTCCCAAGAAGAATGAAAACATATGTCCATGAAATGACTTGTTTCAGACTATTTGTATGATATATATTCATAATAGCAAAAAAAAGTTTTGTAAACAACACTTGGTTTGCAAATGGCCATATACAGAGGGCAAGAGGAGACCAAAGAAAGAGGCAGCCCCTCCAGGGTAGTAGGTGGCAATGGGCAAGGCAACTCAGTACCAGGCTTGTCTCAGGCAACTGCAAGACAAGTAGGCCTTCTCATCTGCCCACCAGAATCTTAAGAGTTTATATAGATACCTTAACTGGCTTTAGTCATGTATTCAGTCCCGTTGGTCTCCACAACACACTGCTCTCTCAAGGCTGTGCCCCTAAAAACAGTGGAACTGGCAAGCAGACAGTACATTCAGGGACTGGGGAGGAGATGAAGGGCCTCTGAAAGCCTGGGTCCAGCTCACAGGTCAACCAGCAGTCATGTCCTCTACATGCCCGCCTCCATTAATACAGACATCCATCAATAGGAGAATGGAAAAACAAACTAGTTTTTTCGTAAAAGGAATCCTATTCCACAATAAAGAGAAATGCATTACTGATACATCTAACAACAAGAGTGACTCACACAGAAGTCATGCTGAACAGAAAAAGGCAGATACTGGCCACCAGATGTGAAGAGCCGACACCTTGGAAAAGACCTTGATGCTGGGAAAGATTGAAGGCAAAAGGGGAAGATGGTGGAAGAGGATGAGACAGCATCATTGACTCAATAGACATGAATCTGAGCAAACTCCAGGAGACAGTGAAGGACAGGGGAATCCGGCACGCTGCATTCCATGGGGTCCCAAAGAGTCAGACACAACTTGGTGATTGAACAACAGAAAAAGAACACACATATTGCATGATTCTATTTGCAATACAGTCTAAAAGATTAATCCACAGTGAAAAATAGCCTGAAAATGGTTGCCTCTGGGAGCAGGGGTAATTGACTAAGAAGGAATTCTCCGGAACGACAAAAAGTTCTGTCTCTTGATGTGGCTAGTGGTTACACTGGTGTATGCATTTGAAAAAACTTACTGAGTTGTACACATTAAACCTGAGCATTTGACTTTATGTAGACTTTAAAGAAAACTGAAAGCAAAGCAGTACTGAAAGTAAAAGAGAGCTCTATGGAAAAAAGACACGCATGTGCCACAGACATAAAAACAAAAGCTATCAAGAAAGAAGTTTAAAATTCTATTAATACTTATAATGGCTTTATAATCACTGTCTCAGATAATTCACACAATTTGCCAGTGAATTTCTAACTAAGTTCTCTATGGTACTCCTAGCAACACTAAGGCAGTATATCAAGAAAATACAATATGGTGGATTGTCCCAAGTTAAAGAAATGAAAATAAACTCATAAAATCCTCAAATTTAGTTTTTCTTTCTCCAATACACTTTCAAAAATGTATATTCTTGCTTTTAACAGCTTGCTTGAATGTGCTAACAAATATCACAATGAAACAAGACTGAAATATTAATAGGAATAGTTAGAAGTTTGACTTCTTAAATCTGTATCATCAGTTTGCTGTGGATTTTTGTTTTATAAGGAGACCCATTTCTATACTACAATTAATAGTACCATATTTTATGCTTACAAAGGTGCTTCTAATTGCTATGACAGAGGTAAACACACTAATATTCCCTTGTGTTAACAAAGGGTGACATTAACTTCCACGGTTATGCACCATGAGGACAAATTTGAGATCCACAGTCATGGATACTCAGGAAGGCATGATGTGTATTAACTTTATAGAAGAAAGCATTTTTGAGATATTGGGATTTGTACTGAGCCTAAATAGTGGTATTCCAGGAGGTAGGAAAAGACTAGAGAACTTCCAGAAATTATGAAGCATTCGAGGTTAAAAGCTAAGGCTTGGGTGTCAGGTCAACAGTAGCTCAAATTTGGGACTGGTACTTATTAGCTATGTGATCCTGAGCATGCTTTTAAACCTAAGTCTCACTTTGTCCATTCATAAAAGAGGGAGTAATACCTATTTTTCAGGGTTGTTGTGATGAGACAATATGTATATAATGGTTGACACAAAAGTGTTCAAATAAGTAATTATTCAAAAGTGAATCACACTAAAGATTTTATAAACAAGCAAATCATTGTGAGATTAGTTGCGGTGACCAATTTGCTTTATTCAATGAGATTTTTCTGGAAATTAGTAAGAAATAAGGCTATTAACCTTTATACATGATCTTGTTGTTTAGTCACTAAGTCGTGTCCAACACTTTTGCGACTCCATGGACTGGAGCATGCCAGCTTCCTCTGTCCATGAGATTTCCCAGGCAACAATACTGGAGTGGGTTGCAATTTCCTTCTCCAAGGATTCAACTGAGGGATCAATCCAGAGATTGAACTCATGTCTCCTGCATTGACAGGTGGATTCTTTACCACTGAGCCACCAGGGAAGCCTGTTATATATGATGAGAGGAATAATTTATGAAAAACATTATAAGTTAGGGTAAGGAATTATATTTAGATGCACAAGTACCTAAATATAAGTTTGAATATGATTTATAACAAAGGACTCCATGTCATTTTATTTGGAGGAATATGTATCTTTTCATATGCAAAGGAAATATGTATATAAATATGTACATAGTGGTGGGATACATTTTAAATTTTACAGATAGTCACTGCACTGAGATACTCAAGGAAACAATTTATTCCAATTATAGCATGCTAATTTGCCAAGAAAAATGACTAATTTTCCAACCTGGTACTTCCCAAGGGAAGTCTAAGTCTAACTTGGCTGCAATTTTTAAATTTCTTTTATTATTCTGTTGACTATATGCTCCTGGACTTCACCATTAAAGAAGCTTGCTTACAAACTCACAGTAACATGAGAAAAATCCAAGTAGCCTAATATATTTTTACACATTTACCTATTATCTCAAGAAATAGCATCCGCTTCAGTTATGCTAATGAAGCTGTTCTGTAACTCATAATGGAGCTTGATATACTATTGCCTGCTGAAAATAAAAACACAGCAAATTATGCTGATTTAATTTACATTGGGTGTACTACTTTATACCCATTATCTCTCATATATGGAAGAGAACAGCTAGCTAGCTAGCTTGTTCAGTGATATAGGCAATCTATTTCTCACTTGGTATCATCATTTTTCTAACAATTTCAGTATAGGTAAATGACTCAACTACAGTCCAGCAAATAACCATTCAAAAATTATTACGCATAGTGCATAATAGTATGGGGCTTTCCAGGGGGCTCAGCAGTAAAGAATCCACCTGCCAATGCAAAAGACACAGGTTTGATTCCTGGGGGAAGAAGATCCCCTGGAGAAGGAAATGGCAACCCACTCCAGTATTCTTACTTGGAGAATCCCATGGACAGAGGAGCCTGGTGCACAAGACGCATGCATGATGCACCTGGAAACAGTGAAATGACTTAAAATCATGTGCTTTATTAATAGGATGACCTACATCTACATGACCAAACTGCTGCGTGACTGGTTTCCCATGCTTCAGATAGTCTTCTCACTTTCTACTTCCTTCATATTCCCTAGATGTCTGGTCACTACAAAGGTTTGAAGCCATTCTCTTTGCCTTAGAGAAGAGTTCAGAAAAGTTGCAAAGTGCTGACCCCCTCTCAATGCCAGTTAATATCCACATGGTCTCTTCACTGAGCCACACCAACTGTAAGTCCAAAACCACAGATACTATCAGAGAGTTCACATTCCTTGTGTTGATACTCTAACAGCCTTTGGAAATGGCCTAAATATAGTCTATGAACTAATGTGCCTGAATGAGGTTTTGCTGTACAGAAGATTTGATCCAATGACTGTGTCTCTAGCTCCAGCGAGAGCCCTGGCACCAACAATGAGCATTCTCAGGCTGCCTTCCACCTCAAGCCCCAGTGGTCTCTTTGCTCACAATTGCAAGAGACTTGTGTTGTTGTATGAAGTCACTAACAAACCTGAGCCAAAGAAATTAGAGAAACACTACTGGGTTGGAGAATAATGTTAGCCTCAGGAGAGAACAGTTTGGGCTTCTTACTGCCTCAGATTAAAAACTATATTCCATTATAGAACAGAAGGTTTTCCCCATTTTAGTACCTGTCTATCAGGGTAGAGTCATCTCTTATGATTGCCTTTTCTTTGCACTAAATTCCAGCCAAGCTGAACATTTTGGGCTGCATCTTAACTGCTCTCTCTTCTCTTGTTATCCTAGTTGCTCTTGGAAGTCTCTCTCCCACACCTCCCACATATACCTTCCCCTGTTTTTACTGAACCAATTCCTACCTATCCCGCAGACTTTGGTTTACTTGTATATCTTTCCAAAGAACTATCTCTTGATGCTCCCAGATTCTCTTTAAATGACATTCCTAGGGGCTGCCATTGCACACTCTAATCCTTCAAGAACAAACGAGGTCTTAGGAAGATATAACAAGAACACAGAAAATACTGCATATTTATAAGAAAAATAAAATAGAAATAAACCAAGCTCTTATCCTTCTGCAGGCTGAATCCACTCTAGAGAAGTTAGGTCTGATCTACAGAATAGAAAAATTGAGTGACATTAAATAAAAATAAAGATTTCTATATTCTCTTTTTTTAAAAATTAGAACACTTGGCAACACTACTGTTATATTTCAACATGCCAAAAATTAACCGGGGAGCAGCTAACCTCTTTGCAAGGGCTCCAGTTCTCCACAATCTCCACCACTCACTAGCCACTGCCTGGCTTGTGCAAGAGCGCTAAGTTGCTTCAACCATATCCAACTCCTCTATCTATGGGATTCTCCAGGCTAGAATACTAGAATGGGTTGCTATGCCCTCCTCCAGGGGACCTTCCCAACACAAGCATCAAACCTGAGTCTGTTATGACTTGCATTGGCAGGCAGATTCTTTACCACTAGCGCCACCTGGGAAGCCCCACTGTCTGGCTCACTCAACAATAATTTGTGTTGCCCACTGGACCCCTGTAAGCACGTGAACGTGCAACCAAGAACAGTCAAGAGATTGAGATTGCAACAACAATCTCCATGTTTATGTTGATAACACGAGATCAAAGGTGAGATAAAGAAAAGGACTTGTGTTAAAAGATTTAAAAATTAGGAGGAGGAATAATGAAAATTAATTAACAGGAAATAGGGATACACACCCAACTTTTCTGCTTCAGTAACTTCAGTCCTAACTAGCTGGAATGTGTTTTCTTTGTTGTTTTGTTTTATCATCCGATAGGAAACTAAGGCAGAATGGTCATTACCATTTGTTCAATTAAAACTCTCTTCACATCTAGGTAGAAGAGTACCTGGATGTATAGGCGGTAACTGGGTCACAGTATCATAGAGCTCAATTTCTAATGCAAAACCCATCATTCAAGGATGTGCTTCAGGGACTTGAATCAGATGCCCTACTCTGCCCTGGTGAAGAAATGAGTGACTCATTTATCCCCAGGCAAAAAAGAAGGCAAGAGCCCAGTGAGAAAATACAAAAGGAATGATCCACAAGAAACCAATTCCTGTATTTCATCGCTTTTATTTCTTTCACAAGCCAGAGTATTCTTTAGGGAATGATCTCATCTCTGGAGATGAATGAAAATATATTACTTCGAGGAGATGCAAATTTTACTTCAGTGTTATGGGAAAATAGGGACACTTCAGACCATAAAATGTACATTTTATGCTTTGGTGAGAAAGACTTTTAAACATGTCCTGTCATCCAGAAAATAAATAGCTTGATAAAACTGCCCTAGAAAAGATGAAAACGTTGTAACTATAAGAACAAAATCTTTTGAGCCATTTGATGGCCCACAAAATGCAATTATTGACCATAATGTTATGTTTTTCATGATACCTCAAGATCCTCTAGAGCGCCCCTTTCCATATAAGTGAACAAAGGTATTTCATGGCTCAAAACAACACTAATTTATTATCTTTCATCCTAAAACCAAGATGTTTGTAGAGTTCTTTCTTTCTGGATGCTCTAAGGGAAAATCCATTCCCTTCTTTTATGAAGCTGCTTAGGTCACATACATGCCTTACTTTATGGATACCTTCCTCCATTTTTAAAGCCCACAGTATAGAATTATCAAATCTCTAGGATTCTGATCCTCCAACCTCCCTCCAATGGAGCCTTGTGATTACATCTGGTCCATCCAGATAATCCAACGTAATCTCCCCTTCTCAGGGTTCTTAATCTCATCTGCAAATCCCCTTTTCCATGTTTGTTCTAGGGATTAGGTGGTGGATATCTTTGTGTTCAGTGTGCGTGCTCAGTTCCTCAGTCATGTCCGACTCTTTGTGACCCCTTGAACTGTACCCTGCCCGGCTCCTCTGTCCATGGGATTCTCCAGGCAAGAATACTGGAGTGGGTTGCCATTTCTTCCTCCAGGGGCTCTTCCCAACCCAAAGGTCAAACCCGTGTCTCTTGCATCTCCTGCATTGGCAGGCAGATTCTTTACCTCTAGCATCACCTGGGAAGCCTGGACATCTTTGGGAGGGCATTTATTATTCTGCCTAAAAGACACACTGATTGGAGTTGTCAGATACAAAGCCCCATAGTTAGAAAGGTAATTGGAATAAGAGTGCATTAGGGAGCTCTCAAGGTGGTTTCAGATAAAGCTCAATCACATAAGGAAAAGCATTTTATTCTGCTATGATTTCATACTTTTAATCTACGAATATAGATTTCAAATAACTGTTCTTAGAAATGTTTTATTTGAACCTAGCAGATGTAAAGAGATCAAATTTTTAATGGATATTTAATGAACATTGTACTAAGATTTTTGACCACAGTATTCTCATTGAAAACTTGTGTTTTTAGTAATATAAAAAAACATAAAACTATTGTCTAAGATACTGGTTATATGTATGCTATGTAGTTAAATGAGAATACAAACCTGCTGTCCCTGATGGGAGAACAGGACCTTCAGATACCTTCAGTCAAGATTGTTCAGTGTGTGTGTGTGTAAAGAAACAACAGTAATTAACATTTATTAAATGTCTATTATAATCCTTATGAGGGCTTCCCTTATGACATAGATGGTAAAGAATTTGCCTACAATGCAGGAGACCAAGGTTTGATCCCTGGAGAACGAACAGCTACCCACTCCAGTGGGTATTCTCCAGTATTCTTGCCTGGAGAATTCCATGGACAGAGGAGCCTGGTGGGCTTCAGTCCATGGAGTCACAAAGAGTCAGACATGACTGAATGACTAACAATTCATAATCCCTATGAAGTGATTCCCTACATTTGAAGAAACTGAGTCACAGAAAATGACTTATCCCAAATTTTAAATCTACCAAGTGGCGTCTGTTTGAATCCAGGTGTTCTACATTAGAAGTTTCATTTACCTGTTTTAAGGAAATAAATTTCAAGAAGAAGCTAGAAAATGGTAGAAAATATTGGAGATTCCTCTATGAAGATCAAGATATACAGTTTGTATGAATTTTCTTCATATTAACCCAGAACCCTGCAAAGAAACACTAAGTGTTTGGATCTGTTCTAATTTGGAATTGATAGAGTTGACCATATATAGCTTAGAAGAAATACATTTGTTGATGAAATACAGAGAAAGGAAGAACAAGGATAGTACTTTTCATATATATTCACATACATACACATACATTCATTTAAAAAAAATTAAAACAAAGACAAACAACTTTGTGTTGAGAAAAAAAAAATATCAAAAAAGTGCTTCCCACTAAAACATTTGTTTCAAGTTCTCCCAGTCACCTTAAAAATCATGAGCAAGACATCCTATGTCTCCCTCAAACTGAAGGTTAAAGCTCCTCAAGGTTAAAGGAATGGAAACTGCTAGATGAAGAAGCATCAAGGCTTGAAACAAAACACCTTGGGCTCAAGGGTGGTGGTGGTTTATCGCTACATCATGTCCAACTCGTGAGACCCCATGGACTGAAGCTTGCCAGGCTCCTCTTTCAGTGGGATTCTCCAGGCAAGAATACTGGAGTGGATTGCCATTTCCTGGTCCAAAAGTGAAAGTGAAAGTTGTTCAGTCATGTCAGACTCTTTGCAACCCCATGGACTATACAGTGCATGGAATGTCCAAGGCCAGAATACTGGAGTGGGTAGCCGTTCCCTTCTCCAGGGGATCTTCCCAACCCAGGGATCAAACCCAGGTCTCCCACATTGCAGGAAGATTCTTTACTAGCTGAGCCACAAGGGAAGCCCTTGGGCTCAATATGCTTGTTCTAAGCACCCCTGTCTCACCTTCCACATGAATTTTGTTACCTACTATTTTGGTTTCAAATATTTTGTCTTTTTAATTTCCTGAAACAACATGGAATTGTTGTTTCAAATATAGTGGCTTTTTCACCAAGGTTTTATGATGAAAATTGATATTTGTGGATGATTGCAGATAACTCCATCCCTTTCTCTCTGAAACCAGTTATGAACACATGCACAAACACAATTAAGAATTGCTTAACTCCAACAGGTTCAAATTAAAATGACACAAACTTATCTAACAGAGAGAAGGTAAAAAGCCATGAAACATTTCTTACATTATAGAGCTAACAGAAGACAACATTTGGAACTGGGAGAAGTGCAGGCCATCTTGACCAAGCATCACATTTTCTTATTGAGGAAATGGAAACTCAAGAGTGACAAGAACTGCAAAAGCATCATCAGAATAGTCTGCGCAGAAGTCAGACATCAGCTCACTAGCTCATCTTCATACCTCAATAATAATGACAACTTCATAACAATGGTGATAATAAAAACAATATTTTTGAGTATTTCAATGTGCTAGGCATTTCACATACGTTAGTTTATTTATGTTCCCCAGACCCCTTAGAAGTCAGATTTTGTTAGCGATCTTTGTTTACAGGTGAAGCAACTTCAAGTCAGAAAGGTAAAGTGATTTCACTAAGGCTGCATGTCTAATGGGTGATAAACTTCATTCAGAAGCCAAGCTGATGCCAAAACTGAGTTCTTAACTATTGGGTTGGCCAAAAAGTTTATTTGGGTTTTTCATAATTTTTTAGCCGATCCAGTATTATGCTGTGTACCAACAGTCTACACAAAAGGAGATGCTCATGCACACATGCACATACATACCATTAGTAAGAAGTTTCTCATTTCTTTTTTCTCATTTTTACTTTCAGTGTAGTTCCCTCAAAAGATTCCATTTCCCTCCTTTTAATTCTTGTCTCCTTATAATTTTTTCTAGGCCTGGAAGATAAGAACTTTTCACTGCATTACCACTGACTACCTTTTGAATTAGCACAAGTAGCGAACCAGATTATAATGCTAGTTAGCAACAGCTATATGATCTTTCCAATTCATGGCAATTTAGCACCTTTAAAACCTCAAACTTGCCAAGTTAATATGTCTTTAGTTCAGCAATTATGATAGTTATCAAGTCCCTGTCAGTAGAATAAACCCTTGAAAAGTTTACAATTGATGTACTATATAGAGGAAAATCAAGTGCTTCGAGGCAGATCCTGAATGATGAGAATATTTTCTAGAAAAAAATGTCCAAGTCTGAAAAAAATATGTATGTCATCATCCTTCAAGTTTATGTCCTCTGAGTCCTATTTGTCAGACTAGGAATGAGACTACATTAAGACAAGGTTTTGCATAGTCATTTCCTTTCATTTTTCCAACAGCATTCCCAAGTAACTACTATTATCCACATATTCCCAAACAATTTGGGGGAAACAGGATCAGAGAGAGTAAGGAATTTACTAGGATCATAAATGGGGCTTCCCTAGTGGCTCAGATGGTGAAGAGTCTGCCTGCAATGCAGGAGACACAGGTTTGATTCCTGGGGTGGAAAGATCCCCTGGAGAAGCACGGCTACCTACACCAGTACTCTTGTCTGGAGAATTCCATGAACTGAACAGCCTGGACATGGGATCACAAAGAGTCAGACATGACTGAGCAGCTAAAATTTTCTTTTGACTTTCAGGCTCATAAAAAGCACTCCATGGCCAGGAGGGAACACGTTTCGGTGCGGGCATAACAATGCTTTTCTCTTCAAAGCAGAGTGCACCTTGGTAAGTGTGCCTTTCATTGCATCTGTACATATCCTACTAGCCCCACATGGATTTCCCGAGCAATAGAGCTTACTGGCGGTAGCAGAGGAGAAATGGAATGATCAGAATGCCAAAAACCTTTTAGTCTAAAGCAATTTCACATATAAATCTCAGACAAGCTAAGATCATCTTTATTCTTCAAGCCACTTACAAAAGGTCATTCCAAAGACATTTATATTGCTTTGTCAGTTTCCTGCATGTCAGGTCCTCACAAATAGAAATTCATCTGTAGTGACCATGACAACAAATTCTCTGCACTGAGGCCTCCTCCTTTCTCTATTCAGAGGGCAATCCAGATAGCAGAAAGGGGGCAAACACACACTATTTTTCAAAGGCACTCTTTCAAGATAGCTTTGGTTTGCAGTTTCAAGAACCATATGAATGGCTTATTATAGAGTTTCTAAGTCAGTCCTTCTTGAGGCTTAAAGACTTTCAATCCACTCACATCTTTATGGCAAAGCCATTTCAGAATAATAAATCATTTTCTTTAAAAAGACATCATAAAGCTAAGTATATTTGAAATTATATGGGCCTAAGAAAACCAATGTCAGTGAGGTGATTGAACAAGGAGGTTTTGACCTTCGGGAATGTGCATCTATAAAAGTACATAAATCAGCTACAAAGATCATTATTCTATATCCTAAAACCCTGAAAAATGCCGTCATGTAGTCAGGCATGCCTCACTAACTATGAGAAGACAAAGGACGTAACTAGAGGAAGTGCTGCTGCTGCTGCTAAGTCTCTTCAGTCGTGTCCAACTCTGTGCGACCCCATAGACAGCAGCCCACCAGGCTCCTCCGTCCCTGGACTCTCCAGGCAAGAACACTGGAGTGGGTTGCCATTTCCTCTCCAATGCATGAAAGTGAAAAGTGAAAGTGAAATCGCTCAGTCGTGTCTGACTCTTAGCAACCCCATGGACTTACAAAAGTCCAGGAGGAGGAGCCTACCAGGCTCCTCCATCCATGGGATTTTCCAGGCAAGAGTACTGGAGTGGGTCTCCAGTTCCTTCTCTGAGAGGAAGTGCTGGTCTTTCCCTAATTCCAGGTTTTTGCTGGAGCCTCCTTAACTATGTACATTCTGTCCCCAACCTCCAGCTGCCTCTCCCAACTAAAGGTTCACCTTCACTTTGAAGTGGAGGCCACGGGGTCATAGAAGTGCTAGCCCCATCTGTTGAGGTTCCTTGGAAACGACACCTAAGCACCATCCTCCAAATATAGGCTCTTTCATTTCAGGGAGAGCAATTTTAAAAGTACAAATCAGCTGCTAAATACAGTTGACCCTTGGATAATGTGGACACTGAGAAGACCTAAACTCTGTAGTCAAAAGCCTGTGTATATGTTCTTTATCTAAAACATCAATCAATATATGAGTGGATAAAGACGATGTGGTACATATATCCAATGGAATACTAGTCAGCCATAAATCATAATGAAATAAAGCCATTTGCAGCTACATGGATAGACCTAGAGATTATCACACTAAGTGAAGTCAGAGACAGACAAATACCATACGGTATCACTTATATGGGAAATCTTTAATATGACACAAATATTTCTGTTTCATAGATAAGTTCAGACTCACAGACACAGAGAACAGATTTATGGTTGCCAAAGGGGAAGGGCAGGGAAGGGATGGAGTGGGGAGTTTGGGATTAGGAGATGCAAACTATTATCTCTAGAATGGATAAACAACAAGGTCCTACTGTATAGCATGGGGAACTATATTCAATATCCTATAATAAACAATAATGGAAAAGAAAAAAATAATCTGTGTATAACAGTAGAACCTTCATATCCACATTTCCTAGGTATCTGTGTTCCTCATCAATAAATTCAACCAACTACATATCATGTGCTACTGTCATATCTATTACTGAAAAAATATGCATTAAGTGAACCAGCTCATGTCAAACCCATGTTGTTCAAGGGCCAACTGTATATACTCGTCTCAACAATTCTAAAAATTTCTGCTAAGAAAATGTTTAGTGATAGATATATTAAACTTAATTACAAGATTGTTCCTTTATGTTATTTTTAATGCCAAACAATAGAGGACTGCTCATTTATTCAAAATATTGTTACAAATGTCCATGACATAATATCAGGGAAAAACACATCTTCCAAAGAGTAACTCGATTTTTATCTCATTTTTATGTGTGTGCACACAGACACACACATGCACACACACACACACACCCCTAGGTAAATGGTGGGAATCTGAGTGTTTGCAATTTTCCTTTTTCTCTGTATTTTTGTTTTCCATAATAAAGTTTTATAATATATAATTATTTTTAATTGTCTTTAGTTTACCTACAAAAGATGAATGAAAGAGCATAGAACCAATGATAAAAAATGAGAGTGTGAGTAAAATAATTCACACCCTTGAGGTCATTCTCAAATGTCATCTAATCAGTGTCAGCTTGCCTGGCTCTTCTTAAAATTGCAACCCGCACGCTTGACACTCACTATTCCGCTCCTGTTTATCACCATGGCACTTTTGATTGTCACCTAACGTACTGTATTTTTATTTTGTACTTTGTTTTTGCCTTTTCTCCCCATAGACGGTCAGAGACTTGGTTTTGTTTACTGCTACTTCTCTGGTGGCTCTTAGCACAGTGACTGGCCCTATACCATATATACGCAAAAAATATCTAAAGAACATCCGACTAGAAAGGGATGGCTCAGACCAGCACCAAGAGTCAAGGAAGACAGATTCTCTAATAATCAAGACTTGTAAAAATGCTTAAAACACAAAAAGGGGGACATGGGTAGAAGTAAGCTATATACAGAGCAAGAAGATAAAAAATTTGATAGGGCACTGATTAAGATAGTACAGGATTAGATGAAAAAACAATCAAAATTTATCACTTATTACTTCACTTCTCTCTTCTTTAAAGGATGACAGTGAGAAAAGACTGGAGTCAAAGCTGTAATCAAGATTGCTGGGAGAAATATCAACAACCTCAGACATGCAGACGACACCACTCTAGTGACAGGAAGCAAAGAGGAATTAAAGCCTCTTGATGAAGGTGAAAGAGGAGAGTGAAAAAGCTGGCTTAAAACTCAACACTCAAAAAACTAAGATCTTGGCATCCAGTCCCATCATTTCATGGCAAATTGATGGGGGAAAAAGTGGAAAGTGACAGACTTTATTTTCTTGGGCTCCAAAAGCACTGCAGATGGTGACTGAAGCCATGAAATTAAAAGACACTTGCTCCTTGGAAGGAAAACTGTGACAAACCTAGACAGTATCTTAAAAAGCAGAGACATCACTTTGCTGACAAAGGTCTATATAGTCAAAGCTACGGCTTTTCAAGTAGTCATGTACAGTTGTGAGAATTGGACCATAAAGAAAGCTGAGCACTGAAGCACTGATGCTTTCAAATTGTGGTGCTGGAGAAGACCCTTGAGAGTCCCTTGGACAGCAAGGAGATCAAACCAATCAATCCTAAAGGAAATCAATCCTGAATATTCATTGGAAAGACTGATGCTGAAGCTTCAATAATTTGGCCACCTGATGCAAAGAGCCGACTCATTGAAAAAAACCCTGAAGCTAGGAAAAATTGAAGGAAGGAAAGGAGGGGATGACAGAGGATGAGATGGTTGGATGGCATCACCAATGCAATGGACATGAGTTTGAGCAAACTCTGGTAGATAGTGAAGGGAAGACTGGTGTGCTATAGTCCATGGGGTTGCAGAGTTGGACACAACTGAGTGACTAAACAACAACAAGTGAGAAAAGGCCGAATAAGCACTGAAATAAGGACACTGAAGAGCAAAGTAAGTGAGAAGGATATACAGGCGTTCAGGTTGCTCTGCATGAGGTCTGGCCTCGATGACTCGATGGCTTTTCCTGGGAGGACTTCCATCTGGCTTTAGCCATCCATTACATGCTGTGCTACCTTGTTGTAACATCACCATTTTATAACTAATTACTACTCACTTAGAAGGTCAAATCTTTGAGCATAAGCATTGTACTCTCTGTTCACTGTTGAAGCCTCAGTGCCTATCCTAGCACAAAGTTCCCAATAAATATGAGTTTCATTAATTCCTTAAATACAAATCAAGATGCTAAGAAAACTTGCAAATTAGTATATTGATCCACCCAAAGGGAACATTAAAAATCACAGAAGATTAGAAAAGTAAACAATAGAGAGCAGACGATTGCCTGATTTTACAAAAGTAGAAGAAATATTTGGTAAATTGTTCACTGATGTATTCTGTTGTTGATTTCAGGCCAAACTCTATACTGAATAACTGAACAGAGACTTTGTATGTGCTTCAGAAAATAAGCTGTGAGCAACAGGGGCCAACATGGGTTCACCTAGCCAGCCAGCCAGATTTTCTTGTCTACGGTTAGTGAACATTTTAGAAAACTATCAGAAAATTTGATTTTTTCAAAGCATTGAACAAAGGCTTGTCTGATGTGTTTATTGACAGTAGCCTGCACATAACAGATACTTGATGAAAGTGGATTTGGCAAATGATTGCAAAGAGTATTAACTGGATCATTTCCTTCCAACATTTTTTGTGTTTTTCTTTCTTTTATTCATCCATGTTCCTCTCCTTAACAGACACATTTCTTCTTACCTGCCAGGATTGCTAACCCTTTGCTGAAATTAAAGTGCTATGGCACACTTGGGATAATTACAGGATTTGAAAATTTCTTTACATCAAACATTGGGCAAGAAGGAAGCTTGGTTTCATCTATCCATTTTTCCTTGGAGAAGAATGAAACAGGTTCAGGGAAACAAGGAGTTAGACGCAACAGCTCAAGATGAGGAGCTCTGTCTTTCTTTCCTTGATTATTTTTCTTGCATCACTTCCAAATCAAATCACAGTTGCATCTCCATCACCATTTTGCTACCCTGGTGTCTGTATAGAAAAAAAATAAAAAATCAATCCGATGAGTTTATAATACTAAAGGGATTGAATGTTCTATTTCCACAGGGCTTTCATATTAAAGGAAGATGTGAGAGGGTAACTAACCTATTTTTAAAAGGTCTAGACAATGATGTGCATTCAGACAAACTTAAACTCACTTTCTCCCATTCTTTGACACAAACAAATGCTCTGGGCAGGTCTACAGAACATACACACACACCACTCACACCCATTAAGTCACAGAAAGTCCTGCATGAATTCTGTCTCCCTTGGCTATGGATGCTTGAGTATAAAAGTACTCAAATGGGACTGAGGAGGTTTAGGTTCTTGTCTCAACTCTTCTACTATGAAGGTGTCTAATTCTGAGCAAGTCACTCCCTTCCCTGGACTCTAGTTTCCTTATAAAGTGAAATGAATTTAGCACAAGAAATGGAGTGTTAATAGAGCTGTTAGAAGGCTGAAGGAACAAGCTCCAGGCCAGTCTCTTGGAAAGTCTCCAGACCAAAAAAGAACTGACTGCCTAAAGAAGCTGCTACCCTTGCAGCCACCACTAGATATCTGCTGGCCTGCGTCTCATTGTGCAGCATTCACTCACAGCACAGCAGCAACCTATGAACACCAGCCGAGCTGCAGAACAGACAGTAACACCAGTGATCCAGAGATCACGGTCAGCTGCCCCTATACCCACCAATTACTGACAGTCAAAAGACTAGAAAGTGAACTCTGGAATCTGCTTTTAGAAAAATCACATTCTTGCTAGCTAGCACATACAACCAAGAACTGGAGGTAAGAGACCCTTTCTTCAATTCACCCTTCAAATCTCATACAAGGGAAACCTGGTGAAATCTACACCAAATCCAGTTCCTTAGTTGCAAGCAAACCTTGGGAATGCAGGTTTTAGCTTCCTAACTTGTGTGATACATATGAGCACATAGAAGACATTATGACTGAATGCTGAATGTTAAAAAACAATCTCTAGTACTGGTATGTTTTGATAATACAAATAGCTCTTTTAGGAGCTAACAAGCTCCCATCACTGGAGATGTACAAGCAGAAACAAGACAATCTACTGGGAGGATGAAACTGTTTTTGACCAGTAACTTGCACACCTTGCAGTAATTTGCACACCTTGCTGCATATGACCTTAAATCACTGGTCCCATTTCCAAAGATTCTGGTTAGGTGGGCTGTGGTTAGTCCCAGCAATCAATATTTTTAAAATTATTCTACATGATTTTGAGGTATGGCTGGACTCAGGGACACTCAACCACAATGGCCAAAGTAATTTCCAGCCCTAATATATAAATCCTTGCATCTAGACCTTTCAGTTCAGTTCAGTCGCTCAGTTGTGTCCAACTCTTTTTGACCCCATGAATTGCAGCACATCAGGCCTCCCTGTCTACCACCAACTCCCAGAGTTTACTCAAACTCATGTCCATCAAGTCAGTGATGCCATCCAGCCATCTCATCCTCTGTCGTCCCCTTCTCCTCCTGCCCCCAATCCCTCCCAGCATCAGATCTTTTCCAATGAGTCAACTCTTCGCATCAGGTGGCCAAAGTATTGGAGTTTCAGCTTCAGCATCAGTCCTTCCAATGAACACCCAGGGCTGATGTCCTTTAGGATGGACTGGTTGGACCTCCTTGCAGTCCAAGGGACTCTCAAGAGTCTTCTCCAACACCACAGTTCAAAAGCATCAATTCTTCGATGCTCAGCTTTCTTCACAGTCCATCTCTCACATCCATACATGATACTGGAAAAACCATAGCCTTGACTAGATGGACCTTTGTTGGCAAAGTAATGTCTCTGCTTTTTAATATGCTCTCTAGGTTGGTCATAACTTTCCTTCCAAGGATTAAGTGTCTTTTAATTTCATGGCTGCAATCACAATCTGCAGTGATTTTGGAGCCCAAAAAAGTAAAGTCTGACACTGTTTCCACTGTTTCCCCATCTATTTCCCATGAAGTGATGGGACCAGATGCCATGATCTTTGTTTTCTGAATGCTGAGCTTTAGGCCAACTTTTTCACTCTCCACTTTCACTTTCATCAAGAGGCTTTTTAGGACTATACAATTGTATGCATCATACACTACTATTACAAGAACTCAAATGTTATTTTCATATGAACACAGATCCTTGAGAAATCCCACAATGTAAACTAGGATTTATTCTCTTGTCTTATATAAAAAGAATCTGATTATCAACTATTTTGTGGCAATAGATTAGTGCCAAGGATACACTAACTGAAGACATTCTTTCATATGAAGAATTCATGACAATAGTATGCTGAGGTAATTTGCTTTTTCCTACAAAGGATTTATAGACCAATAGAATGGAGAAGTGCATTGGAGAAGGAAATGGCAACCCACTCCAGTGTTCTTGCCTGGAGAATCCCAGGGACGGGGAGCCTGGTGGGCTACCATCTATGGGGTCACAGAGTCGGACACGACTAAAGTGACTTAGCAGAAGCAGCAACAGAATGGAGAAAAGATTGCTCAGGTGTTCCTTTGTGAAAGGCTTTTAAAAAATAATTTTATTTATTTTTGGCTGTACTGGGTCTTCACTGCTGTGCTGGCTTTTCTCTGGTTGTGAGGAGTTCAGCTGCAGTGGGCAGGCTTCTTACTGCAGTGGCTTCTTCTGTCACTGAGCATGGTCCTAGGGTGCGAGGGCTTCAGTAGTTGCAGATCCTAGGCTTACAGCATAGACTCAATAGTTGTGGTACACTGGCTTAGATGCATTGCACCATGTGGGATTTTCCCAGATCAGAGATCAAGCACTTGTCTCTTGCACTGGCAGTCAGATTCTTTACCATGAGCCACCAGGGAAGATCTATGAACACACATTTTAAAATTTTGCTTTTTCTTTTTGTTTCTGGTGAATAAATTCATCCAGATGGGATCTGGGGATTTATCCTCTGCACACATATCAAATTCAGTGCACCTGTATGCTTGCCTTTGAAGGGCTGGTAAACATTTATATTTGTTGTTCTGATCAGCCAAACAAGTTTTATTACTGGTATTATAATCAGTGAACAGTATGAAAAGGCAAAAAGATAGGAAACTGAAAGATGAACTCCACAGGTCGGTAGGCACCCAATATACTACCGGAGATCAGTGGAGAAATAACTCCAGAAAGAATGAAAAGATGGAGTCAAAGCAAAAACAACACCCAGTTTTGGATGTGACTGGTGATGGAAGCAAAGTCCAATGCTGTAAAGAGCAATATTGCATAGGCACCTGGAATGTTAGGTCCATGAATCAAGGCAAATTGGAACTGGTCAAACAGGAGATGGCAAGAGTGAACATCAACATTTTAAGAATCAGCAAACTAAAATGGACTGCAATGGGTGAATTTCACTGAGTGAATTCAGTAGTGAATTTTCACTACTGTGGGCAAGAATCGCTTAGAAGAAATGGAGTAGCCCTCACAGTCAACAAAAGAATTCAAAATGCAGTACTTGGGTGCAGTCTCAAAAACGACACAATAATCTCTGTTCATTTCCAAGGCAAACCATTCAATAGCACAGTAATCCAAGTCTATGTCCTGACCAGTAACGCTGAAGAAGCTGAAACCAAATGGTTCTATGAAGACCTACAAGATCTTCTAGAACTAATACCCAAAAAAGATGTCCTTTTTATTATAGGGGACTGGAATGCAAAAGTAGGAAGGCAAGAAACACCTGGAGTAATGGGCAAATTTGGCCTTGGAATACGGAATGAAGCAGGACAAAGGCTAATAGAGTTTTGCCAAGAGGACACACTGGTCATAACAAACACCCTTTTCCAACAACACAAGAGAAGACTCTACACATGGACATCACCAGATGGTCAACACTGAAATCAGACTGATTATGTTTTTTGCAGCCAAAGATGGAGAAGCTCTATACAGTCAGCAAAAACAAGACCAGAAGCTGACTGTGGCTCAGATCATGAACTCCTTATTGCCAAATTCAGACTGAAATTGAAGAAAGTAGGGAAAACCACTAGACCATTCAGGTATGACCTAAATCAAATCCCTTACAATTATATTGTGGAAGTGAGAAATAGATGTAAGGGTCTAGATCTGATAGACAGAGTGCCTGATGAACTATGGACAGAGATTCGTCATATTGTACAGGAGGCAGGGATCAAGACCATCCCCAAGAAAAAGAAAGGAAAAATGGTTGTCTGATGAGGCCTTAAAAACAGCTATGAAAAGAAGAGAAGCAAAAAGGCAAAGGAGAAAAGGAAAGATGTACCCATTTGAATGCAGAATTCCAAAGTATAGCAAGGAGAGATAAGAAAACCTTCTTCAGTGATCAATGCAAGGAAAGAGAGGAAAACAATACAATGGGAAAGACTAGAGATCTTTTAGAGAAAATTAGAGATACCAAGGGAACATTTCATGCAAAGATGTGCTCAATAAAGGACAGAAATGGTATGGGCCTAACAGAATCAGAAGATATTAAGAAGAGGTGGCAAGAATACACAGAATAACTATACAAAAGAGATCTTCATGACCCAGATAACCATGACAGTGTGATCACTCACCTAGAGCCAGACATCCTGGAAAGTGAAGTCAAGTGGGCCTTAGGAAGCATCACTATGGACAAAGCTAGTGGAGGTGATGGAATTCCAGTTGAGCTATTTCAAATCCTGAAAGATGATGCTGTGAAAGTGCTGCACTCAATATGCCAGCGAATTTGGAAAACTCAGCAGTGGCCACAGGACTGGAAAAGGTCAGTTTTCATTCCAATTCCAAAGAAAGGCAATGCCAAAGAATGCTCAAACTACCGCACAATTGCACTCATCTCACACACTAGCAAAGTAATGCCCCAAATTCTCCAAGCCAGGCTTCAACAGTACATGAACCATGAACTTCCAGGTGTTCAGTCTGATTTAGAAAAGGCAGAGGAACCAGAGGTCAAATTGCCAATATCTGCTGAATCATTGAAAAAGCAAGAGAATTCCAGTCAAACATTTACTTCTGCTTTATTGACTATGTCAAAGCCTTTGCCTGTATGGATCACAACAAACTATGGAAAATTCTGAAAGAGATGAGAATACCAGACCACCTTACCTGCCTCCTGAGAAATTTGTTTGCAGGTCAAGAAGCAACAGTTAGAACTGGACATGGAACAGACTTGTTCCCATTCGGGAAAGGAGCAGGTCAAGGCTGTATATTGTCACCCTACTTAGTAAACTTATATGCAGAGTACATCATGAGAAATGCCTGACTGGATGAAGCACAAGATGGAATCAAGATTTCTGGGAGAAATATCAATAACTTCAGAGATGCAGATGACACCACCTTTATGGCAGAAAGTGAAAAAGAACTAAAGAGCTTCCTGATGAAAGTGAAAGAGGAGAGTGAAAAAGTTGGCTTAAAACTCAACTAAGAAAACTAAGATCATGGCATCCTGTCCTATCACTTCATGACAAATAGATGGGGAAACAGTGGAAACAGTGACAGACTTTATTTTGGGGGGCTCCAAAATCACTGCAGATGGTGACTGCAGCCATGAAATTAAAAGATGCTTGTTCCTTGGAAGAAAAGTTATGACCAACCTAGGCAGCATATTAAAAAGCAGAGACATTACATTACTGTCAAAGTTCTGTATAGTGAAAGCTATGGTTTTTCCAGTAGTCATGTATGGATGTGATAGTTGGATCATAAGGAAAGCTGAGCACTGAAGAACTGATGCTTTTGAACTGTAGTGTTGAAGAAAAGTCTTGAGAGTCCCTTGGACAGCAAAGAGATCAAACCAGTCAATCCTAAAGGAAATTATTCCTCAATACTGATTGGAAGGACTAATGCTGTATCTCCAATACTTTGGCCACCTGATGGGAAGAACTGGCTCATTGGAAAAGACCCTGATGCTGGGAAAGATTGAAGGCAGGAGGAGATGGGGATAACAGAGGATCAGATGGTTGAATGGCACCACCAACATTATGGACATGAGTTTGAGCAAGGTCTGGGGATTGGTCACAGACAGGGAAGTGTTGAGTGCTGCAGTCCATGGGGTTGCAAAGATTCAGACACGACTGAGTGACTGAACTGAAAGAAAGATCTGTGTTGAACTCCTGCCCTATGGGAACTGTAAGATCCTAAATTTATTTAAGCAACTAAGTCTGTTGTAATTTGTCACAACAGCAATGGAAAAATAAAACACCCAATATATTTTCTGTCCATTATTCCCATTTCATCACAGAGTATAAGGGGCTGATTTCTCGACAATAATCAACAAAATAATCAACAAAAATTTAACTTTTTTTTTAACAAAAGGAAGTTTAGGTGAAGTAGGAAGAACAGGTGAAGTTGTTTGTAGCTGAAGGTATGACTCAACCAAAAATGGGACCTTTAAGAAGCTCTCAACTTTTCTGAGGTCTAATATTATCAGATACTGGGAATAAGAAGCCTTGCTTATTTTATAGAATAGTTGAAAATATCAAGTTTCAAAAGGGATATGAAAATACTTTGTATATATTATACTCTATAAAGAACCATACTGGTCATTACTTTTTTCTTCAAGAAAATAAATGTATTTCCACTCTAATTTGTTCAGCTTACAGCAGGAATGTTATCCCCCAACATTCATTCTTTCCTTCTGGTTTTATACAAGACTCTTCCAACTTTTAGTTGGGAATATGGCAATCAAGCCACACACTCCAGCTTCCTTTGTTGTCAGGCTTGGTCATGTGACTGCATTCTAACCCAGGGGACAGTGATAAATGAAGTATGCAAACTTCAGATGATTCCCTTAAAAGGAGGACGTTGCCCTCTGCTTCTACCTGTCCTGTTCCCATAGGCTGGAACTGCTGTGGCAGCACAAAATAAATGAGAGCACCATAGCACTCATAAATGAGAGCACCATGCCAGGTCAGGGTGGTCAACAATGCACCCATTCATTCACGTGTCATCATGGCTACAGTGGAGTAGAGAAACTACAACAAAAAACCACATGATCTTCAAGGCCTAAGGTATTTACCATCAGCCCTTTACAGATAAAGCTAACTGGCCCCTGCCCTAAGTAATAGGAAATCAACAAAATAGATGAAATCTAGGTCCACAGGCAACATCCTAAAGCAGATATACTCTTCCCCTCTGACAACCTACCAGCATGGATTTTTATGTGAACCAGAAATCAATTTTCTGTTGTTTAATACACGACTTTATCAATTACAGTGGGCATGGTAAACTAGAAATAGTAATAGTAATAATGATGATGATGAAAACAATTAACACTTATATGGTTTGTGCCTACTACACAAATCATATATGTGCTTACTACATTCTAAGACTCTTCTAGGTATGTATGTGTAATGTATCCACACACGCATTTCAAGATCATGGTAATTCTATGAATTACCATTTTTTTATTCCCACTTGACAGATGAGGAAACTGAGGCCCAGTAGTTAGATAACTTTTCCAAGGTCATACCAAAAAAGTGATGGAAGCGGAATTGAGACCCTAATCTATTCAGCACTAGCATCTCTGCTCTTACACATCTATTTGATTCCCTTTTGGTAAATCACAACTGTTTCACTTTGACTGAGAACAAATCTTAGGATCAATCATCCTCAAATTCTGTTTTTTGTTTTTTTAAAAACAGGAGACTTATTAGTAACAATAGCTTAACCCCCAAATGACATGTGCTGGGTTAGTATTGGGAATATCAATAGCAAATTGTTTCACAAGGGCTTCCTCTGTGGCTCAGCAGTTAAAGAATCTGCCTGCAATGCAGGAGACCTGGGTTCAATCCCTGGGTTGGGAAGACCCCCTGGAGAAGGGAAAGGCTACTCATTCTAGTATCCTGGCCTGGAGAATTCCATACAGTCCATGGGGTCACAAAGAGTTGGACACGACTGAGCGACTTTCACTTCACTTTTCTTTAAATAAAATGTATTTTGTATTGTATACCTCTTTAGACTGAGAAGAAGTTGAAATATTATACAAATCTTCTTATTTGAATTAGGGTAATCTATTTGGAAATAAAGATGGTAAAAGTTTAAAGTGATAAAATTAAGCCTGAGAATTCATGATTTAAAAAAGAGAGTGGGAAAGGTTACATTAAGGAATGCAGAATCTGAAATTATTGTGTGCTTACTAAGTACTTGAAAGGGAAGAGGATACTTAAAGTCCTAACTACCTACAAGATGTTTTTAAAATTTGAAACAGATTCACGAAAATTGAACCAGTTGCTTAAAGTCACAGAAATCAGTGAAACTCAGATCGTTTTTTACCCCAAACCAAGATTCTTCATGCTACAAAATCTTTAAGAGAACAAACCAATCAACAAACAAAAACACACCTTAGTCATTTGAGGCAAGAAAAAGTTTAAGAATGAGATAGATTCTTATTTACAGCTTCCATGAATAATAAAGCAGGCACTTCAGAAGACCATAATGCACAAGACTGAACCAAGGCTGATCAAATGTCTACAAGAAAACAGACAAAAAAAAAAAAAGGAAAGAAAAATTGACCAATACTGATGGCATGGAAGAAATCAAAATTAAAAGCTAAAAGTCAGAGCCCCATGATGAGTACCAGATCATGCAAAAGAAAAGTTACATCTGTGAGGAAACTGTTGAGCCTTAAAGAAACTTACTCTCTCAACTGGTATATCTATTTTCACTGTCAAGGAGGAGATTAGTTGCTAATAAGCTCTTTATTATTGATTTCTTTAAGCCTTGAAGTTCCCTTAGAGATGGAGACTATGATAGGATGAGCTTCATTACAATTGTGAGGTTAAATGCAAGATACTGTGGTTGCCTCAGTCAACTAAAAAGAAATGGACTGTAGAATTAACTCATTATATATTATATCATTCCATAGTTCCATACTGCCTAGAATGAATCAGTAAGGAGAAAATAAAGCATTATTATCCTTCAAAAATCAATCTGAACCAAAGACTCTCCAAGCCTTTTGGAGATCATCTATTCATTTTATAGACGAGAAATCAAAATTTCCAGGGAAGACTTAGGTGATGTGATTTCTTGGCCTTCAAGCACGAAATGAAGGTTTCCAAGCCTATTTTAAAACTCATAGGACGGTTGTATGCTATCTGGAGCTGATTTTGTTTGAGCCATGGATCAGCATTCTGGGATGTTCAGGAGGAAATATCTGTGCATATAATGCATACAGAAGTGAAATTCCCCATAAGTGAACAGACTGTTACCTGCTTGGTGTGGTCAAAGAATAGGAATTTGTGTAGAGCAACGTGGGACAAAAAGTGGCAAAATGTGGCTGGAAAAATAAGCTATGTCCCGGTCACCAGGTGTTTTATAGACTACAACTGGGAAGTTGGATTGTTTTTCTAAGTGCCATTCTGGTCATTGGAGGAATTTTGATAGGAACATGATGTAGTTAATTTCAATCATTCATCTACTCATTCATTTTGTAAGCAGGCATAGTTTCAGGCTCTTAGGAAGCAGTGAGATACATTCCTAGCCCAGGAGAACCTCAAAGCCTATTGGAGGAGACAAAGCTATAAAATGTAATACAAAGTAGCAATAAAGCTCAGAGAGGCAGGGAAAAGCCTACAGAGAACAGGACGGTTAAATGCGTCCTTCGGTCAACAAAGTCTAGTTTTCAAAATTATTCTTCATGAGACCAGACCTCCAGCGTAGTAGAGTTCTGTTCCACTCAGATTCTGACAGTAGCAGCTGCCTCCAGCTGTATACTGAGAATAATTGTACAGCATTGTGGAAACTCAGTAGGACAGAATTTTGTGATGTATGAGGATCTCTAGAACAGAATGATGGCACATTTCTACTTTTAGAAAACAGCCTATGGAAGGAAAACACAAGAAAGAAAGAGATCTTCTAGCTAGAAGGGTTCCATAGAGCATTTCAGAGCTTCATAAACTACTTTGAAATTTCACCTATTATCATTTGGGAAGTAAACAATGGACATAGTTTTTATCTTCTAGAAAAATTACATCATAGCAGCACCTCAACTCAGCTTCTGAATGAAGAAATATCTTCTATCACTGCTATTCTTTCTTGCTACTCTCAAGTATTAATTTCTTCTTTTAGTTCAAAGTTCTCAAGGAGGAATTTCATAAACTAGTGACGAAAAAAATTTTTTTTCTTATAGAGTTTTTGTAAGGATTAAACAGGAAAACATTCTTCCTGTATTTGTGGTAGGTGGGGTGATGGCATTCTAGGAATTTTGGAGATTTGAAGAAGTCTGGACACCCTCTCAGGACACCTCCAACAGATTTCTTCTCCTAAGGCAGACAACTACTGAAGTTGGAAACTTAGTACAGCTTGAAGGGAGGTTGCAAGGTCCAGGATCAGACAGAAGGAGGTCGAAATTCTCCACTTCTGGGCTGCATGAGACACTAGGCCCCAGTTAAAGAGGAACCTGGGATGATTAGCAAGAGTTTCCCAGAAAGAACTTGTCCTATAAGCTCTTAAGGGTCCAGAGAGGAAGGACAGAGCAGATCAGACCTGGCCCATATGAACACTCACCATTCAAAGAAAACGGGGAATAAGTTGAGTTCCCTTATACAATAAAGCTGGGAGAAAACAGACCTTTATAGCTGATGAGAAGGGAAAGAATGGGGCATGTGTGAGATGCCTTGAGAGATGACTAATGAAACAGAATGCTTGCTACTATGACCAATAGTGCCCAGTGAGCAATGAGCCCTAAGACGCAGATTCTACTGGGCTTAGGAAACATCATTGCTGTAAGTGACAGAGTTGTGTTTACCTGAGCCTCAGTGAATGACGTGAAGAAAAATGACCTAATTCAGGACCCTGTCTGAGAGGAAGAATATAGAAATATAGAGACAGTCAAGAGCAAGAACTTCTGGGGAAACAAAACTACTGAAATAGACAGATGGCAGGTGGTTAAAAAAAAATAATAATAATAATAAATGAAATTTGATCACAGCACAAATAACACTGAATCTATGAAATGTTAACTTTATCACAAAGTTTAGTAGATGGACTGAATAAGTTCAGGGCATTTTCAGATAACAATGAAAAAACAGCATTTATCATCTCATTTATGTAAAAATTGTAGGAAGGAAGGAAGGTAAAGGAGGAAGAAAGAGACATGACGAGGAAAAAAAATCCTCATCAAAATCTTAATGGTAGTTTTCTCAAGATAACCTGAACTTTGTGCTTCCTTTAAACTTTTGGGTATGGATTATATGAATCATATCAGATGAAATATAATCAAAATATACAATCAAAATTCTATTTGCATAGAATAAAAATTATTAGCATTACAGTTGCTATTGTATCCCACAGCACAGAAGACTAAAACGATAAGCAATAAGGTAGTTTGGCTTTACTGCAAAGGCCATTCCTCTCTCAAAAGGCCTGGATACTACACAAGGCACTGATGAGCATCTGAACTGAGAGGCCAGCACAATGGGGCAGCAACATGGACAGGGTTTTGTTCCCCTTCACACGACTTTACTCCCACCACCTCAGTGGGACCACTTGACTCTACCCTCAACTGTGGCTCATAGTTGTTGTTCCGTGACTAAGTGTGTCCGACTCTTTGTGATCCCATGGACTGCAGCACGCCAGGATCCCCTGTCCTTCACTATCTCCTGGAGTTTGCTCAAATTCATGTCCATTGAGTGGGTGATGCCTTCCAACCATCTCATCCTCTGCTTACTACGCATGAATATGTATGCACTGATTCACACACACACTGTGCACATATTTCTCAGTGATCTTAAGAGAGAAAACACTATTGCAGGATCTAACTTCACTGGCTATTCAAAATAAGAATCATTGCATACATCATTAGAAGAATTAAACTTTCTCTCATTTTTAAAAGGTTATTAAAATTTACAGCTTAAGAATATATGTCACTGATTGAATTCTGGACCAAAAAAATGAATACAGCTAATCATAAAACAGCAATTCCCTTATGATATGCTGCTCATGCACAGAGATACTTGTTTTTTGCCAACCCTCAGAACTGGGAGACTAAACTGTAGTGACACTTAATGACATACTTTATAAGCAACAGAAATTGGTCAAAAAAGACAATTGCCAGTAATTACTGTGAAAGTGAAGTTGCTCAGTCGTGTCCAACTCTGCAACCCCGTGGACTATAGCCCACCAGCCTCCTCTGAGTCCATGGAATTTTCCAGGCAAGAATACTGGAGTGGGTTGCCATTTCCTTCTCCAGGGGATCTTCCTGACCAAGGGATCAAACCTGGGTCTCCCACATTGCAGGTAGACTCCTCAACATCTGAGCCATCCAGGAAGTAATACTGATTGTAAATGTCTCTAAATGGAAATAAGACAAAGGCAGACAATTTGAATGAGATTATTTAAAAAACCAAACTCTACTCTGGAAGATTGCAACTTGTCTCAGATCAATTGATGGCAAAGCCCACTGGTCTTGAAGCTGCATCTGCCTTAAACTGATTGAAAAAGAACATTTAGCTAGAGAGGCACCCAGCAAACTGCACCTCCCACAAACAGGGAGAGAGAGATGCCACTCCCAGTAATTACCAGCAGGTATTTCTGCAAAGTACCTTACGGGAGATATGACCTTCTTCTACAAAATTAGAGACATATTTATAGAGCAAGCATTGGTTAAAATAGAGAGTATTAGAGATGGTATTTAAAGTCTAAACTTTAAATAAGTACATACAAAGATGCTGGACAGCAAGGAGATCAAACCAGTCAATCCTAAAGGAAATCAACACTGAATATTCACTGGAAGGACTGATGCTGAAGTTCCAATATTGTGGCCATCTGATGCAAAAAAACTGACTCACTGGAAAAAACTCTGGTGTTGGGAAAGATTGAAGGCAAGAGGAGAAGGTCACCACACAGGATGAAATGGTTGGATGGCATTGCCAACTCAATGGACATGAGTTTTAGCAAATGCCAGGAGATAGTGAAGGACAGGGAAGCCTGACATGCTACAGTCCATGCGGTTGCACAGAGTCAGACACGACTTTAGTGACTGAACAACAGAACAAAGATGCTGGAAGCTCTGCATATTTGGTAAAGGCCCTAATATAAAGGCTACTCAAGCACAGGAGAGTATGGGACCCACAGAATTGTGTAGCTCATTTGTACTATTACTTATTTGATCTATCATGACTCTCTTTCTTATAAAATATTTTCCCTTACTGTGGGGAACACTTCCCTTGTAGTTTGAGTGTGGTTGACTTTGCCTCCCGCCTTTCCACAGGTCATTCATCCTGGGATTAGCCAAAGAGCACTCCATGCATCTGAGCTTAATGATCAGATCACCGTGGCCCCATCAGATCATCTCTAAGGTTTGTTGTGTGGATAACTGAAGAGAGAGCATCAGTCTTGTTCTGTAGTCAAGAGCTTGAAAGTGAAGTCACTCAGTCATGTCTGACTCTTTGTGACCCCATGGACTGTAGCCTACCAGGCCCCTCTGTCCATGGAATTTTCCAGGCAATAGTACTGGAATGGATTGCCATTTTCTTCAAGAGCTTGAAGTACCATCTAAATCTTGAGTCACTATCATTCCTGCTACCAGGGGAAGAAAGCTAATAAAAATGAAGTTCACACTGAAAAAAAAAAGAGTAATGATGGCTCAGACAGTAAAGAATCTGTCTGCAATGCAGGAGACCCAAGTTCAATCCCGGGTCAGGAAGATTCCCTGGAGAAGGGAATGGCTACCCACTCCAGTGTTCTTGCCTGGAGAATTCCATGGATAAAGGAGCTGGGTGGGTTGCAGGTATGGGATCAAAAAGAAAAAGGGAGGAAATTAGAAAAAGAAAAGAAAGGAGCCAGGGAGGCAAGAAACAAATGGAGAGAGAGATAAAAAGAAGAAGTTGCTCAGGAATCTCATCAGAGCACCAAGACGCAACCATGTCTAAGTCTTGTTTGGTCATGGAGCTCTAAGATACATGACCTAAAAGAGCTCTTCTTAAAAGTTAAAGTAGTCTGAGGTTCACATATATTATTTGAAGCTCAAATGATACAGCATGAGATGAAAATATTAGCCCTGAAGTTACAAAGCAATATTCGAAAACCAATAAATAAAAAAAAAACTCATTAGAAAAGTTAAAATTCATTTGCCCACACTGTTTAGAGTTTTACCAATCATTTTCAAGGGAGACTTGAAGTAAATTGCATAGTAGAAAAATATAGAACTATAATTTATAGTAGCCATATCTTATTTATGTAATTATAGCTAGTTGTAGAGAATGCTAGATAAAACTCTATAGTTCTTCTCACAGACCAAAGATTAGCATAAGATTATATTAAATTTCCAATTTGTTCAACCAAGAATACAAAAACATAGCAGATGTAGGCTGGAAATAAAGGGCAGGTACAGTTGCAGCATTTCTAATCATGTTTGGTCTCAGCCCTCGTAAGACATTCAGTAGCTAGTCACATTGTCCTTATGAACTAGGATCTTCCCAAGTGTAAGAAATTCAATTCTTGCTGTCCCACTGCCATCTTAGACTTCTCTTTTCAGAAAGGACTGACATCAACTATCATTTTTGTTTCAGAGAATTACAGAAGGCTCCTTTGTTCTTAAAATTCAGCATCATCTAAAAAAACAAATGATACAAAGGAACTTACATACAAAACAGAAACAGACCCTCAGACATAAAAAAAAAAAATTATGGTTGCTAAAGGGTAAAGGGAGGGTGAGAGATAAAGTAAGTGTATGGGCCTAACATTAACACACTAAAGAAATATGCTGTATGATGTAGGGAGCTCAAATCTGGTGCTTTGTGACAACCTAGAGGGGTGGGATGGGGTGGGAGGTGGAAGGGAGGTTCAAGAGGGGAGTGACATACGTATACCTATGGCTGATTCATGTTGATGTATACAAACCAACACATTATTGTCAAGCAATTATCCTCCAATTAAAAATAAATAAATTTTAAAAAGATAACCAACAAGAGCCTACTGTATAACACAGGGAACTATACTCTATATTTTATAATAACCTATAAGGGAAAGGAATCTGAAATTGGATGTATCTGTGTATATATTTATAAATATATATGTGTGTGTATAGAAGACAATGGCAACCCACTCCAGTACCCTTGCCTGGAAAATACCATGGATGGAGGAGCCTGGTAGGCTGCAGTCCATGGGGTCGCTAAGAGTCGGACACTACTGAGTGACTTCCCTTTCATTTTTCACTTTCGTGCATTGGAGAAGGAAATGGCAACCCACTCCAGTGTTCTTGCCTGGAGAATCCCAGGGACAGGGGAGCCTGGTGGGCTGCCGTCTATGGGGTCACACAGAGTCGAACACGACTGAAGCAACTTAGTAGCAGGTATGTGTGTGTGTGTGTGCGTGTGCATGCGTGTGTGTGCGTGTGCGTGTGTGTGTGTACATATCCCGGGAGAAGTGAATGGCAACCCACTCCAGTATTTTTTCATGGAGAATTTCATGGACAGAGGAGCCTGGTAGGCTACAGTCCATGGGATCGCAAACAGCTGGACATGACTGAGTGACTAAGCACACATATATACATATGACTTAATCACTTTGCTATACACCAGAAACTAACATCACAGGTCAACTATGCTTCAATTAAAAAAAAAAAGAATATTCATGATAAATTTGAAAATAGAAAATGAAAGATCAAGTTAAAAAAGAATTCAGTGTCAAACCACAAACCTATGTCCTAATAGATGCTCTAATAGAAATTATCCTCTATGTTCTGGTAGAAATTAGAGTCGTTCTCCACAGGTCCCTGATTTATGTCTCTGCCTTCAAATATCCCACGTTCTGGAAAGTCCATTTACACCATTCATGTTTTAACTCTGATTTAATACCCTTTTAACACAGAATTTGATCTGAAGGTAAAGATCACAAATCAGTTTCCACAAAATTATAATTCTAAAATACAGGTTCAATTCTTCTAAATCAATCTTTTGTTCTTGTGTTCTAAAGTCTCAAGTTAAGGAAGAAATTGCTTCAGATATTTTTTAAAGGTAGGAATCTGAAATGAACATACATCAAATAATAGTTTCAATTAAGCTTTTGGTTTCTAACAAAGGCAGACTGATTTGAAAACACTCTATACAAAATATGATCTTTAAAGCAATGCCTGTCAGTGTGTGTCATATATTATCACAAAATAGTTATATCCTTATAAATTTGATATTAAAGCAAAGGAAAGAATGATTAACTCTGCTTGCTGGGAGAAACCATAAGACATCATCATCATCTCTGTTGAGAGGCGGTCCTAAGATGGCGGAGGAATAGGACGGGGAGACCACTTTCTCCCTGACAAATTCATCAAAAGAACATTTAAACGCTGAGTAAATTCCGCAAAACAACTTCTGAATACTGGCAGAGGACATCAGGCACCCAGAAAAGCAGCCCATTGTCTTCGAAAGGAGATAGGAAAAAATACAAAAGACAAAAAAGAGAGACAAAAGAGGTAGGGACAGAGCTCCGACCCAGGAAGGGAGTCTTAAAAAGAGAGAAGTTTCCAAACACCAGGAAACACTCTCACTGCCGAGTCTGTGGCGAACCTTGGAAGCACAGAGGGCAACATAACCAGGAGGAAAAAAATAAATAAATAACTAAAACCCACAGATTATGTGCCCAATGGTAACTCCCCCAGTAGAGAAGCAGCGCAGACGCCTGCACCCGCCACTAGTGAGCGGGGTCTGGGCAGGGAGGCGCAGGCCTGAATGCCCCGAGGGCAATCTGAGCGACCTAACTGGGCTAGCAAACCAGACTGTGGGATAGCTACCACATGGAAAGCCCTAAGACACCGCCACGCCTGCGCACAGAACAAAGGACTGAACAGAACTAGCCGGCTGCAGACCATACCCCTCTGGTGACAGGCAGCCAGAGCCGGAAGAGGGCAATCACAGCCCCAGAGAAACATTATCTACCAAACTGCAAGCAGGCTTCTTTGCTAAGGCTTCTTGGGTTCTGGACAGTCAACATCCGCCTGAGAAGGCGTGCTGGTTGTACATCCAGAAAATTGAGTGGCAGGGACAGGGGAGGTGATAAGTTGCAGCGACTGCACTCGCCAAACACCTGAGCTGCTGGGACCTGGGAAGGGCACAAAACGTAGGACTACCCGAGTGCCTGAACCTGAGCGGCATAGACCTGGGAGGTGCATAAAGCCCAGGGCTGGCCTCAGACAGTTCCCGGCGGAGCAACCTAGAGCCTGAGCAGTATGAGCAGGGAGGACACACATGCCCTGAGCAGGGGCAGACCCACTGTGGCTGAGGCACTGCAAGCACACGCCAGTGTCATTTGCTTGCAGTGTCCCTCCCTCCCCACAGTGCGACTGAACAAGTGAACCTAAAAAAAGTGTCCACCACCACCCCCTTGTGTCAGGGCAGAAATCAGACACTGAAGAGACCAGGAAACAGAAGAAGATAAAACAGAGGGAACCGTCTTGGAGGTGACAGGTGCAATAGATTAAAACCCTGTAGTTAGTACCGACTACATAGGAAGGGGCCTATAGATCCTGAGAAATATAAGCCAGACCAAGGAACTAGCCAAAAATGAACTGACCCCACACTGCCCACAACACCAGAGAAAGTACTAGATATATTTTTACTATTTTTACTATCATTTTTTTAAAATTTTTAAGTCTATTACTCCTTTAATTTTCATTTTTATAACCTACTATCACTTTGCACAAAAAGAGAGAGACCCTATTTTTTAAAGCAAACTTCATATATATATATATTTTTATAATTTTTGTGACTTTTTTCTTTTCTTTTCTTTAATATTGTATTTTTGAAAATCCAACCTCTACTCTAGATTTTTAATCTTTGCTTTTTGGTATTTGTTATCAATTTTGTACCTTTAAGAACCCAATCTTTAGTACTCATTTTTACTTGGTAGCGAGATTACTGGCTTGACTGCTCTCTCCCACTTTGGACTCTCCTTTTTCTCCACCAGGTCACCTCTATCTCCTCCCTCCCCCTTCTCTTCTCTACCCAAATCTATGAATCTCTTTGTATATTCCAGGCGGTGGAGAACACTTAGGGAACTGATTACTGGCTGGATCTGTCTCTCTCCTTTTGATTCCCCTCCCCCTCGCCTTTATCCTCCTGGCCACCTCTGTCTCCTTCCTCCCTCTTCTCTGTAAAACTCCGTGAACATCTCTGAGTGGTCCAGACTGTGAAGCGCATATAAGGAAGTGATTACTAGCTAGCTTGCTCTCTCCACTTTGGATTCCACCTCATCTCATTTGGGTCACCTCTAACTCCCTCCTCCCTCTTCTCTTCTCCATGTAACTCTGGGAACCTCACTGGGTGTCCCTCACTGTGGAGAAGCTTTTCATCTTTAACCTAGATGTTTTATCAACAGTGCTGTATAGATGGAGAAGTCTTGAGGCTACTGTAAAAATAAGACTGAAAACCAGAAGCAGGAGGCTTAAGGCCAAATCCTGAGAACACCAGAGAACTCCTGACTCCAGGGAACATTAATCGACAGGAGCTTATCAAATGCCTCCATACCTACACTGAAACCAAGCACTACTCAAGGGCCAACAAGTTCCAGAGCAAGACATATGATGCAAATTCTCCAGCAACACAGGAACACAGCCCTGAGCTTCAATATACAGGCTGCCCAAAGTCACTCCAAACCCATTGACATCTCACAACTCATTATTGGACACTTCATTGCACTTCAGAGAGAAGAAATCCAGCTCCACCCACCAGAACACCAACACAAGCTTCCCTAATCAGGAACCCTTGACAAGCCATCTGTACAACCCCACACAAAGTGAGGAAACTCCACAATAAAGAGAACTCCACAAACTGCCAGAATACAGAAAGGCCACCCCAAACACAGCAATGTAAACAGGATGAAGAGACAGAGGAATACCCAGCAGGTAAAGGAACAGAATAAATGCCCACCAAACCAAACCAAAGAGGAAGAGATAGGGAATCTACCTGATAAAGAATTCTGAATAATGATAGTGAAAATGATCCAAAATCTTGAAACCAAAATGGACTCACAGATAAATAGCCTGGAGACATGGATTGAGAAGATGCAAGAAAGGTTTAACAAGGACCTAGAAGAAAGGGAAAAGGATCAATATATAATGAATAATGCAATAAATGAGATTAAAAACACTCTGGAGGGAACAAATAGTAGAATAATGGAGGCAGAAGATAGGATTAGTGAAATAGAAGATAGAATAGTAGAAATAAATGAATCAGAGGGGGAAAAGAAAAACAAATTAAAAGCAATGAAGACAATCTCAGAAACCTCCAGGACAGTGTTAAACACCCCAACATTCAAATCATAGGAGTCCCAGAAGAAGAAGACAAAAAGAAAGACCATGAGAAAATACTTGAGGAGATAATGGTTGAAAACGTCTCTAAAATAGGGAAGGAAATAATCACCCAAGTCCAAGAAATCCAGAGAGTCCCAAACAGGACAAACCCAAAGCGAAACACCCCAAGACACATATTAATCAAATTAACAAAGATCAAACACAAAGAACAAATATTAAAAGCAGCAAGGGAAAAACAACAAATAACACAGAAGGGGATTCCCATAAGGATAACAGCTGATCTTTCAATAGAAACTCTTCAGGCCAGAAGGGAATGGCAAGACATACTTAAAGTGATGAAAGAAGGAGAAATCTCATTCAACTATGAAGGAGAAGTCAAAGCTTTACAGACAAGCAAAAGCTGAGAGAATTCAGCACCACCAAACCAGCTCTCCAACAAATGCTAAAGGATCTTCTCTAGACAGGAAATACAAAAAGGGTGTATAAACTCGAACCCAAAACAATAAAGTAAGTGGCAATGGGATCATACTTATCAATAATTACCTTAAACGTAAATGGGTTGAATGCCCCAACCAAAAGACAAAGACTGGCTGAATGGACACAAAAACAAGACCCCTATATATGTTGTCTACAAGAGACCCACCTCAAAACAGGGGACACATACAAACTGAAAGTGAAGGGCTGGAAAGATATTCCGTGCAAATAGAGACCAAAAGAAAGCAGGATAAAGTCAGATAAGGATAAGTCAGATAAAATAGACTCTAAAACAAAGGCTGTGAAAAGAGACAAAGAAGGCCACTACATAATGATCAAAGGATCAATCCTAGAAGAAGATATAACAATTATAAATATATATGCACCCAACATAGGAGCACCATAATATGTAAGACAAATGCTAACAAGTATGAAAAGGTAAATTAACAATAACACAATAATAGTGGGAGACTTTAATACCCCACTCACATCTATGGATAGATCAAATAAACAGAAAATTAACAAGGAAACACAAACTTTAAATGATACAATAGACCAGTTAGACTTAACTGATATCTATAGGACATTTCCCAAAACAATGAATTTCACCTTTTCTCAAGTGTACACAGAACCTTCTCCAGGATAGATCACATCCTGGGCCATAAATCTAGCCTTGGTGAATTCAAAAAAATTCAAATAATTCCAAGCATCTTTTCTGACCACAATGAAGTCATTTTAGATCTCAATTACAAGAGAAAAACTATTAAAAATTCCAACATATGGAGGCTGAACAACACACTTCTGAATAACCAACCAATCACAGAAGAAATCAAAAAAGAAATCAAAATATGCATAGAAATGAATGAAAATGAAAACACAACAACCCAAAACCTGTGGGACACTGTAAAAGCAGTGCTAATGGGAAGGTTCATAGCAATACAGGCATAACTCAAGAAACAAGAAGAAAGTCAAATAAATAACATAACTCTACACCTAAAGCAACTAGAAAAGGAAGAAATGAAGAACCCCAGGGTTAGCAGAAGGAAAGAAATCTTAAAAATTAGGGCAGAAATAAATGCAAAAGAAACAAAAGAGACCTTAGTAAAAATCAACAAAGCCAAAAGCTGGTTCTTTGAAAGGATAAATAAAACTGACAAACCATTAGCCAGACTCATCAAGAAGCAAAGAGAGAAAAATCAAATCAATAAAATTAGAAGTGAAAATGGACAGATCACAACAGACAATACAGAAATACAAAGGATCATAAGAGACTATTATCAGCAATTATATGCCAATAAAATGGACAACGTGGAAGAAATGGACAAATTCTTAGAAAAGTACAACTTTCCAAAACTGAACCAGGAAGAAATAGAAAATCTTAACAGACCCATCACAAGCACAGAAATTGAAACTGTAATCAGAAATCTACCAGCAAACAAAAGCCCAGGTCCAGATGGCTTCACAGTTGAATTCTACCAAAAATTTAGAGAAGAGCTAACACCTATCCTACTCAAACTCTTCCAGAAAATTGCAGAGGAAGGTAAACTTCCAAACTCATTCTATGAGGTCACCATCACCCTAATACCAAAACCTGACAAAGATGCCACCAAAAAAGAAAACTACAGGCCAATATCCCTGATGAACATAGATGCAAAAATCCTCAACAGAATTATAGCAATCAGAATCCAACAACACATTAAAAAGATCATACACCATGACCAAGTGGGCTTGGGCTTTATCCCAGGGATGCAAGGATTCTTCAATATCTGCAAATCAATCAATGTAATTCACCACATTAACAAATTGAAAAATAAAAGCCAGATGATTATCTCAATAGTTGCAGAGAAGGCCTTTGACAAAATTCAACATCCATTTATGATAAAAACTCTCCAGAAAGCAGGGATAGAAGGAACTTACCTCAACATAATAAAAGCTATATATGACAAACCCACAGCAAACATTATCCTCAATGGTGAAAAATTGAAAGCATTTCCCCTAAAGTCAGGAACAAGACAAGGGTGCCCACTTTCACCGCTACTATTCAACATAGGTTTGGAAGTTTTGGCCACAGCAATTAGAGCAGAAAAAGAAATAAAAGGAATCCAAATTGAAAAAGAAGAAGTAAAACTCTCACTGTTTGCAGATGACATGATCCTCTACATAGAAAACCCTAAAGACTCCACCAGACAATTACTAGAACTAATCAATGAATATAGTATAGTTGCAGGATATAAAATCAACACACAGAAATCCCTTGCATTCCTATACACTAATAATGAGAAAATAGAAAGAGAAATTAAGGAAACAATTCCATTCACCTTGCAATGAAAAGAATAAAATAATTACGAATATATCTACCTAAAGAAACTAAAGACCTATAAAAACTATAAGACACTGGTGAAAGAAATCAAAGAGGACACTAATAGATGGAGAAATATACCATGTTCATGGATTGGAAGAATCAATATAGTGAAAATGAGTATACTTTCCAAAGCAATCTACAGATTCAATGCAATCCCTATCAAGCCTCCAACGGTATTTTTCACAGAGCTAGAACAAATAATTTCACAATTTGTATGGAAATACAAAAAACCTCGAATAGCCAAAGCAATCTTGAGAAAGAAGAATGGAACTGGAGGCATCAACCTGCCTGACTTCAGGCTCTACTACAAAGCCACAGTCATCAAGACAGTATGGTACTGGCACAAAGACAGAAATGCAGATCAATGGAACAAAATAGACAGCCCAGAGATAAATCCACGCACCTATGGACAACTTATCTTTGACAAAGGAGGCAAGAATATACAATAGAGAAAAGACAATCTCTTTAACAAGTGGTACTGGGAAAACTGGTCAACCACCTGTAAAGGAAGGAAACTAGAACACTTTCTAACACCATACACAAAAATAAATTCAAAATGGATTAAAGATCTAAATGTAAGACCAGAAACTATAAAACTCCTAGAGGAGAACATAGGTAAAACACTCTCTGATATAAATCACAGCAGGATCCTCTATGATCCACCCCCCAGAATTCTGGAAATAAAAGCAAAAATAAACAAATGGGATCTAATTAAAATTAAAAGCTTCTGCACAACAAAGGAAACTATTAGCAAGGTGAAAAGAAGGCTTTCGGAATGGGAGAAAATAATAGCAAATGAAGCAACTGACAAACAACTACTCTCAAAAATATACAAGCAACTCCTGCAGCTCAATTCCAGAAAAATAAATGACCCAATCAAAAAATGGGCCAAAGAACTAGATAGACATCTCTCCAAAGAAGACATAGAGATGGCTAATAAACACATGAAAAGATGCTCACAGTCACTCATGATCAGAGAAATGCAAATCAAAACCACAATGAGGTACCATTTCATGCCAGTCAGAATGGCTACGATCCAAAAGTCTACAAGCAATAAATGTTGGACAGGGTGTGGAGAAAAGGGAAGCCTCTTACACTATTGGTGGGAATGCAAACTAGTACAGTCACTATGGAGAACAGTGTGGAGATTCCTTAATAAACTGGAAATAGAACTGCCTTACGACACAGCAATCCCACTGTTGGGCATACACACCAAGAAAACCAGAATTGAAAAAGACACGTGTACCCCAATGTTCACTGCAGCACTGTTTATAATAGCCAGGGCATGGAAGCAACCTAGATGTCCATCAGCAGATGAGTGAATAAGAAAGCTGTGGTACATATACACAGTGGAGTATTACTCAGCCATTAAAAAGAATACATTTGAATCAGTTCTAATGAGGGGGATGAAGCTGGAGCCTATTATACAGAGTGACGTAAGCCAGAAAGAAAAACACCAATACAGTATACTAATGCATATATATGGAATTTAGAAAGATGGTAATGATAACCCTGTTTGCGAGACAGCAAAAGAGACACAGATGTATAGAACAATCTTTTGGACTCTGTGGGAGAGGGAGAGGGTGGGATGATTTGGGAGAATGGCATTGAAACATGTATAATATCATATATGAAACGAATTACCAGTCCAGGTTCGATGCATGATACTGGATGCTTGGGGCTGGTGCACTGGGATGACCCAGAGGGATAGTATGGGGAGGGAGGTGGGATGGGGGTTCAGGATGGAGAACACGTGTACACCCGTGGTGGATTCATGTTGATGTATGGCAAAACCAATAGAATACTGTAAAGTAATTAGCTGCCAATTAAAATAAATTTATAATAAAAATAAAATAAATGATTCAAGTGAAAAGCAAAAAAAAATCATCTCTATCATCACTGATATATTGATCAAATGTTTGTAATGCTTTTATGTAATTTCTGTGACATGTTCATTTTACACATTTTTTTTAAAGCACATAGCAGTTTATTTTAGAATCTGATTCTGTCCTGCTAAAAATACCTAGAAATTCTGAGTTAGACACAGTTAACAACATGAGAGGGTAGTGAAGGTGGCATTGCCAGGCTGCCTGAGGGTATCTCTTGACACACACAAAACTGAATACTTGATTTTGACAGTAACAGGGGAATAGAAGACAAATATCTTGGGCTTTCACAGGTTGAGGTGTTGGATGGAAATTTCTGCAGGCATCCAGGACCATAGGAGGAGGGATGGCAAGACATTTGGTCTATCCCAAGCCTCTGCGGTGGGAAAAAAAAAAAAAGGAATTTCCTGCAAAACTTGTCATCCCAAGCTAAGATCAAGACTGTGTACCTTTTGGAGGCACCAGGGAAAATTTCTGTTTGCTTCTGCCAGATTCCAAGTATCACTCCAACCGCTTCCTTCACCTTAACAACCAGCTGTGAAGCATCATCTCTCCTCTTTGCCCTCCCAACTCCCTTGTAAGAGGACGCCTGTGATTCTGTCAGGGCCACCTGGGTACTTGGGATTCTCTCCAGGTCACATTCCTAACTGAACTTTATCTGGAAGATCACTTTTGCCACAAAAGGTAGCAGATTCACAGATTCTAAGAATTAGGATGTACACATCTATTCAGTTAGTACAGTGGCCTTGAGTTGGGTCAGAGGGTTGAATTTAGATTGGCCCAGGGGACAATGAGTGAGAAACTTAAAGTGACAGAAGTCTGCGTGAAAACTCTCTGGAGGAAATCATCTTCAATATAAGCCCCTCAACGCGTAGATTGATTAAGGTTGAACAAAATCAGGTAAGCATAAGCTCGCAATGAAAATGTACCCACTGCAAGAGAAAACAAGACCTCATCAGTAAGGGTTAGCTGGAGGGATAAATAACAATTATACCTCCAAAAACTTCAGATTTTGGAATTACTGGGTACCAAAAAGAGGGGGGGGGAATAGTATGGCTAAAATGTTCATAGAAAATAGAGAAATTTGATAAAAACAAGAATCAAGAGTCTATAATTAATGGCCAGACAGATCTGATAAAGAACTTGTGAAAATAAAATAGTAATTGAAAGTAAAATCTCACAAGATGGGAATAACTGGCAATAGTGCAGTGCTCTTTAAGTACTAAAACTTCTGTGTGAATTTTTAAAATCACCTGACTAATAGTATGTGAGGACTCTGAAAGTGAAACTGTTAGTCACTCAGCCATGTCTGACTCTTTGTGACCCCATGGACTGTAGCCCACCAGGCTCCGTCTGTTCATGGGATTCTCCAGGCAAGAATACTAGAGTGGGTTGTCATTTCCTTCTCCAGCGGATCTTCCTGACCCAGGGATTGAATCTGGGTCTCCCACACTGCAGGTAGATTCTTTACCATCTGAACCATCGGGGAAGCCCAAAAATTCTAGATAAATTTCAAAAGTAACATGACTATTAGTGTTAGAGCTACAAAAGAATTGAGAAGCAGAGGGGTAAACATTCAGGATAGGGGAGAACGTCAAAGAGATGAGTGACCTCATAAAGATAGTTTTACTGGGTTTATTCATGATATTGTACATAGAACATAAAATTTGCTGAGCCTGGTGACAAACAAAAAGAGTTTCCAGCCATTTGGGGGTAAGCAGAGAAAATTCATGCCTCAGACACAGCTGGTTTTCCTCTCAAGACATTTGCCAAGTTCTCAAGACAGGGAAGGAGAATCTTTACCAGAAAGGGCCTCAGAATAAAAACCATTCTATCAGTTGGAAACTCCGAATGCCTACATCCAAAGAAAGGGCAACAGAGGATGAGATGGTTGGATGGCATCACAGATTCAATGGACATGAGTTAGAGCAAGCTCTGGAAGACAGTGAAGGACAGGGAAGCCTGGTGTGCTGCAGTCCATGGGGTTGCAGAGTTGGACACGACTGAGTGACTGAACAACAAAGTCCAAGGAATGTAAATTAAACAGAAACTGAGCTTTACCCCTACGTCCGAGGTCAGGGGCAGAGGCCTAGAGGAGCAACCCCACACCCGAGATCAGGGGCAGTGCTGGGAGGAGCTCCCGCACATCCAAGGAGTGGTGGCTGTGCGGGCACAGGAGCGCCGAGAGGAGCTACCCCACGTTCAAGGTCAGGAGGGGTGGCTGTGAGGAGATACCCCTCGTTCAAGGTAAGGAGCAACAGCTGCGCTTTGCTGGAGCAGCCGTGAAGAGATACTCCACGTCCAAGGTAAGAGAATCCCAGGTAAGAGTATCCCAAGTAAGATGGTAGACGTTGCTAGAGGTGTCAGAGGGCAGACACACAAACCATAATCACAGAAAACTAGTCAATTTAATCACACAGACCACAGCCTTGTTTAACTCAATGAAACTAAGCCATGCCCTGTGTAGCCACCCAAGACGGGCGGGTCATGGTGGAGAAGTCTGACAGAATGTGGTCCACTGGAGAAGGGAATGGCAAACCACTTCAGTATTCTTGCCTTGAGAACCTCATGAACAGTGTGAAAAGGCAAAATGATAGGACACTGAAAGAGGCACTCCCCAGGTCAGTAGGTGCCCAATATGCTACTGGAGATCAGTGGAGAAATAACTCCAGAAAGAATGGAGGGATGGACCCAAAGCAAAAAAACATACCCACTTGTGGATGTGACTGATGATACAAGCAAGATCCGATGCTGTAAAGAGCAATATTGCATAGGAACCTGGAATGTCAGGTCCATGAATCAAGGCAAATTGGAAGTGGTCAAACAGGAGATGGCAAGAGTGAACGTCAACATTCTAGGAATCAGCGAACTAAAATGGACTGGAATGGGTGAATTTAACTCAGATGACCATTATATCTACTACTGTGGGCATGAATCCCTTAGAAGAAATGGAGTAGCCATCATGGTCAACAGAAGAGTCCAAAATGCAGTACTTGGATGCAATCTCAAAAACAACAGAATGATCTCTGTTCATTTCCAAGGCAAACCATTCAATAGCACAGTAATCCAAGTCTATACCCCAACCAGTAATGCTGAAGAAGCTAAAGTTGAACAGTTCTATGAAGACCTACAAGACCTTTTAGAACTAACACCCAAAAATGATGTCCTTTTCATTGTAGGGGACTGGAATGCAAAAGTAGGAAGTCAAGAAACACCTGGGGTAACAGGGAAATTTGGCCTTAGAATATGGAATGAATCAGGACAAAGGCTAATAGAGTTTTGCCAAGAGGACACACTGGTCATAGCAAACACCCTCTTCCAACAACACAAGAGAAGACTGTACACATGGACATCACCAGATGGTTAACACCAAAATCAGATTGATTATATTCTTTGCAGCCAAAGATGGAGAAGCTCTATACAGTCAGCAAAAAACAAGACCAGGAGCTGACTGTGGCTCAGATCATGAACTCCTTATTGCCAAATTCAGACTTAAATTGAAGAAAGTAGAGAAAACCACTAGACCATTCAGGTATGACCTAAGTCAAATCCCTTACAATTATACTGTGGAAGTGAGAAATATATTTAAGGGACTAGATCTGATAGATAGAGTGCCTGATGAACTATGGATGGAGGTTCGTGACATTGTACAGGAGACAGGGATCAAGGCCATCCCCATGGAAAAGAAATGCAAAAAAGCAAAATGGCTGTCTGGGGAGGCCTTACAAATAGCTGTGAAAAGAAGAGAGGCGAAAAGCAAAGGAGAAAAGGAAAGATATAAGCATCTGAATGCAGAGTTCCAAAGAATAGCAAGGAGAGATAAGAAAACCTTCTTCAGTGATCAATGCAAAGAAATAGAGGAAAACAATACAATGGGAAAGACTAGAGAACTTTTCAAGAAATTAGAGATACCAAGGGAACATTTCATGCAAAGATGGGCTCAATAAAGGACAGAAATGGTATGGGCCTAACAGAATCAGAAGATATTAAGAAGAGGTGGCAAGAATACACAGAATAACTATACAAAAGAGATCTTCATGACCCAGATAACCATGACAGTGTGATCACTCACCTAGAGCCAGACATCCTGGAAAGTGAAGTCAAGTGGGCCTTAGGAAGCATCACTATGGACAAAGCTAGTGGAGGTGATGGAATCCCAGTTGAGCTATTTCAAATCCTGAAAGATGATGCTGTGAAAGTGCTGCACTCAATATGCCAGCACATTTGGAAAACTCAGCAGTGGCCACAGGACTGGAAAAGGTCAGTTTTCATTCTAATCCCAAAGAAAGGCAATGCCAAAGAATGCTCAAACTACTGGACAATTGCACTCATCTCACATGCTAGCAAAGTAATGCTCGAAATTCTCCAAGCCAGGCTTCAGCAATACATGAACCATGAACTTCCAGATATTCAAGCTGGTTTTAGAAAAGGCAGAGGAACCAGAGATCAAATTTCCAACATCCACTGGATCATGGAAAAAGCAAGAGAATTCCAGAAAAACATCTATTTCTGCTTTATTGCCTATGCCAAAGCCTTTGACTGTGTGGACCACAATAAACTGTGGAAAATTCTGAAAGAGATGGGAATACTAGAGCACCTGACCTGCCTCTTGAGAAACCTACATGCAGGTCAGGAAGCAACAGTTAGAACTGGACATGAAACAACAGACTGGTTCCAAATAGGAAAAGGAGTACGTCAAGGCTGTATATTGTTGCCTTGCTTATTTAACTTCTATGCAGAGTACATCATGAGAAACGCTGGGCTGGGAGAAGCACAAGCTGGAATCAAGATTGCTGGGAGAAATATCAATAACTTCAGATATGCACATGACACCACCCTTATGGCAGAAAGTAAAGAGGAGCTAAAAAGCCTCTTGATGAAAGTGAAAGAAGAGGGTGAAACAGTTGGCTTAAAGCTCAACATTCAGAAAACAAAGATCATGGCATCTGGTCCCATCACTCCATGGGAAATAGATGGGGAAACAGTGGAAACAGTGTCAGACTTTGTTTTGGGGGGCTCCAAAATCACTGTAGATGGTGATTGCAGCCATGAATTAAAAGAGGCTTATTCCTTGGAAGGAAAGTTATGACCAACCTAGATAGCACATTCAAAAGCAGAGATATTACTTTGCCAACAAAGGTCCGTCCAGTCAAGGCTATGGTTTTTCCAGTCATCATATATCAATGTGAAAGTTGGACTGTGAAGAAAGCTGAAAGCTGTAGAATTGATGCTTTTGAACTGTGGTGTTGGAGAAGACTCTTGAGAGTCCCTTGGACTGCAAGGAGATCCAACCAGTCCATTTTAAAGATCAGTCCTGGGTGTTCTTTGGAAGGACTGATGCTGAAGCTGAAACTCCAATACTTTGGCCACCTCATGTGAAGAGTTGACTCACTGGAAAAGACTCTGATGCTGGGAGGGATTAGAGGCAGGAGGAGAAGGGGATGACAGAGGATGGGATGGCTGGATGGCATCATCAACTCGATGTACATGAGTTTGGGTGAACTCCCGGATTTGGTGATGGACAGGGAGGTCTGGCATGCTGCAATTTTCGGGGTTGCAAAGAGTCAGACACAACTGAGTGACTGAACTGAACTGAACTGAACGTTACCAGGTTGCACTAGTGGTAAAGAACCTGTCTGCCAATCCAGGAGCCATAAGACACAGGTTCAATACCTGGGTCAGGAATCCCCTGAAGAGCGGCATGGTAACCTACTCCAATATTTTACATGGAGAATTCCATGGACAGAGGAGACTGACAGGCTGTGGACCATAAGATCACAAACAGTTGGACATAACTGAAGCAACTTAGCATGCACGCACTTTCAAAAACTCCAATCCAAGGTCAGTGCTATTCAGACCTTGATTGCATTAAAGTATTTGCTATTTTATCTGCCTCTATTTAACAGAAGAGAGAACTGTGTTTTATGGAACATAACCAAAATTTCTTCTAGAGTCTTCATAATTTTATATACAATGTCCTATATTTAATGAAAATGTCTAGGCATGCCTAGGGGCAGAACTATGAAAGCAAGAGAAGAGAGTAGATGGAAATGAATAGTAAATAAGTGACTTAGAGTGTTTTAAATAAGTGATTTACTAGGATGTTTTAAGTAGAGAAATAGAAGAAAATATGTAGAATTACAACAGACTGTAATTAATAATATAAAATGGCATGAAAATTACAATTGAAATTAATAATGTTTACAATAGATTATACATAGCAGGATATAAGGTTAGTGGAATGTAAGATAGGTCGATAGAAAATATTTGAAATAAAAGAAAAATATGTTGTATGTGTGTATTACATATTTATTGGATCATGGTAAAGAATCTGCCTGCAATATTGGAGACTAGGGTTTGATCCCTGAGTTGGGAAGTTCCCCTGAAGAAGGGAATGGCAACCCACTCCAGTATTCTTGCCTGGAGAATTCCAGGGACAGAGGAGCCTGGCGGGCTACATAACATGGAGTCGCAAAGAATCAGACATGACTGGCTAATACACTTATATATTTTTATTAGCATTCCAGAAGGAGAGGAGAATTGAGCAAAAACAGTATTTGAAGATTTTCTAAAACTAATAATAATAATAAAAAAAAAACCCCACAGGTATAAGAATCTATGCAAACCCCAAGCAAAATAAAAAACGAAAAGTCACCACACCTATATACAATGAGAAGGCAATGGCAAACCACTCCAGTACTCTTCCCTGGAAAATCCCCTGGACAGAGGAGCCTAGTAGGCTGCAGTCCATGGGGTCACTAAGAGTCGGACATGACTGAGCGACTTCACTTTCCCTTTTCACTTTCGTGCATTGGAGAAGGAAATGGCAACCCACTCCAGTGTTCTTGCCTGGAGAATCCCAGGGATGGCAGAGCCTTGTAGGCTGCTGTCAATGGGGTTGCACAGAGTCGGACACAACTGACGTGACTTAGCAGCAGCAACATATACATCCTAGTTAAACTACTGAAAACCAAGGACATAATTAAGATCTTTAGAGCATCCAGATTTTTAAAAGTCACATTATTTTTATAGGAGTAGTAAAAAGACTTACACTTGCATTAAGAGAAACAATGGGAGCCAGAAGACAATGAAATAACACCTTTAAATTTGTGAAAGAATTTACAGATCAAGAATTCTATTTTGGGTCTTCCCTAGAGGTCCAGTGTATTAAAAGACTTCACCTTCCAATACAGGGGTTGCGGGTTCAATCCTTGGGTAGGGAGCTAAGATCCCACATGCCTCACAGCCAAAAAAATGAAAACATTAAACAGAAGCAATATAGTAACAGTTCAATAAAAACATTAAAAATCATCCTTATCAAAAAAGGAATTCTATACTGAGCAAAAATATCATTCACATACACATTTTCAGAAATTAAAATCTGAAATAATTTTCTTGAGAAGTTGCTATAAAACAAACACTAAAAAGAGTTGTTTAGGGAGAAGGAAAGCAATCCCAGAGGGAAACATGGGTATGTAGAAAACTATGAAAAGCAGTAGAAAGAAGTATGTGATGAAACATGAATGAAAACATAATGTCTTGTGTGGTTTAAACAGGATGAAAACATAGGGTTATAATGCATGAAAACAATACTTCAGAATATGGGGGAGACAATTCAAAACTATTCATCTAAAAACTGAGTTTCAAAATACTAACTTGTAAAACCACAAAAAAATGATAGACAAACATACAAATTCACAGATTAACACTACTATCTGAATGATTAATAAGTAGAGAGAATGCCAGTAAGGACATCAATTCAAGCAACATCAAACAATTGACATTTATAGTACACCTAAAAACAGAAGAATATATATTCTTTTCAGGTGGGTCTGGTGCATTTATCAACGTTAAGCATTCAATAGCCTGAATAAATTTTAAAAGATTCAAGTCACAGAAAGTTTTTTTATTTTAACCACCACAATAAAAAAATGTGAGACAGAGAATGGAAAGATATCTGAAAAAATTCCAGGTATTTGGAAACTAAAACAGCTCTCAATAACCCATGGGTCAAAGAATAAGTTGAAAGGGAATTCAGGAGTGAGGTCAGCAAGACGATGGTATAGGAGCTTCTAGCACTCAGCTCCTCCCAGAAACAGAAGTTCCAATAACTATCCAGACACAAAAATACCTGAACAAGAACTAAGGATTCCAGGTGAGGGACTGCAGTGCCTGGGTGAAACAAAATAAAAACACATTAAAGAACATAGGAAAGATGGTCTCACATTACCCGTCACACCTCCCCCAAAACGAGGCAGCCTAGGACAGAGAGACATCATCCCCAGGGGAATGGAGGAAGGATTCTCCAATCGCCCAGGTCCAACTCAAGTCTTCTGGTGGTCATATTCTTCCAGTGACCTCCTCTAACACAAGGGTTAGCAAGGATGTGAAGAAAAAAGAAAACTTGCTGCACTTTTGGTGAGAATGTGAATTTTACAGCCATTAGGGCAAACAGTTAAACTCACCCATTCAAGTCCATTTTAGTTCACTGATTCCTAAAATGTCAATGTTCACTCTTGCCATCTCCCATTTGACCACTTCCAATTTGCCTTGACTCATGGACCTGACATTCCATGTTCCTATGCAATATTGCTCTTTACAGCATCGGACTTTACTTCCATCACCAGTCATATCCACAACTGGGTGTTATTTTTGCTTTGGCTCCATCTCTTCATTCTTTCTGGAGTCATTTCTCCACTGATCTCCAGTGGCATATTGGGCACCTACTGACCTGGGGAGCTCCTCTTTCAGTATCCTATCATTTTGCCTTTTCATACTGTTCTTGGGGTTCTCAAGTCAAGAATACTGAAGTGGTTTTCCATTCCCTTCTCCAGCAGATCACATTTTGTCAGAAATTTCCACCATGACATATCTGTCTTGGGTGGCCCTATACAGCATGGCTCATAGTTTCACTGAGTTAGACAAGGCTGTGGTCCATGTGATCAGTGTGATTAGCTTTTCTGTGATTGTGGTTTTCATTATGCTGACCCTCTGATGGATAAAGATAAGAAGCTTCCTGATGGGAGAGACTGACTGAGGAGGAAACTGGGTCTTGTTCTGGTGGGTGGGGCAATGCTCAGTAAATCTTTAATCCAATTTTCTGTTGAAGAGTGGGGCTGTGTTCCCTCCCTGTTGTTTGACCTGAAGCCAAACTATGGTGGAGGTAATGAAGAATATGGCGACCTCCTTCAAAAGGTCCCATGCATGCACTGCTGCACTGAGTGCCCCCAACCCTACAGCAGGCCACCACTGACCCACGCCTCTGCCGGAGACTACTGGCCACTCATGGGCAAGTCTGGGTCAGTCTCTTTTGGGATCACTGCTCCTTTCTCCTGGGTCCTAGTGCACACAAAATTTTGTTTGTGCCCTCCAAGAGTCTGTTTCCCCAGTCCTGTGACAGTTCTGGTAGCTCTATGGTGGGGATAATGACAACCTCCTCCAAGAGGGCTTATGCCATACCAAGATCTGCAGCACCCAGAGCCTGGGTGCAGGCCTACAGCAGGCTACTGCTGACCCCTAACTTCACAGGAGACACTCAAATACAAATTATATATACTACTGTGGGCAAGAATCCCTTAGAAGAAATGGAGTAGCCCTCACAGTCAACAAAAGAGTCCAAAATGCAGTACTTGGATGCAATCTCAAAAACGACAGAATGATCTCTGTTTGTTTCCAAGGAAAACCCTTCAACATGACAGTAATCCAAGTCTATGCCCTGACCAGTATCACTGAAGAAGCTGAAGTTGAATGGTTCTATGAAGACCTACAAGACCTTCTAGAACTAACATTCAAAAAAGATGTCCTTTTCACTATAGGGGACTAGAATGCAAAAGTAGGAAGTCAAGAGATACCTGGAGTAACAGGGAAGTTTGGCCTTGGAGTACAAAACAATGCAGGGCAAAGGCTAACAGAATTTTGCCAAGAGGATGCACTGGTCATAGCAAACACCCTCTTCCAACAACACAAGAGAAGACTCTACATATGGACATCACCAGATGGTCAATACTGAAATCAGAAAGATTATTTTATTTGCAGCCAAAGATGGAGATCTACACAGTCAGCAAAAACAAGACTGGAAGCTGACTGTGGCTCAGATCAAGAACACCTTACTGCCAAATTCAGACTTAAATTGAAGAAAGTAGGGAAAACCACTAGATCATTCAAGTATGAGCTAAATCAAATCCCTTATAAATTAACAGTGGAAGTGACAAACATGATTCAAGGGATTAGATCTGATAGACAGAGTGCCTGAAGAACTATGGACATAGGTTCATGACATTGTACAGGAGGCAGTGATCAAAACCATCCTCAAGAAAAAGAAATGCAAAGGCAAAATGTTTGTCTAAGGAAGCCTTACAAATAGCTGAGAAAAGAAGAGAAGTGAAAGGCAAAGGAGAAAAGGAAAGATACACCCATTTGAATGCAGAGTTCCAAAGCATAAAAAGGAGAGATAAGAAAGCCTTCCTCAGTGATCAATGCAAAGAAATAGAAAAAACAATAGACTGGGAAAGACTAGAGATCTCTTCAAGAAAATTAGAGATATCGAGGGAACATTTCAGGCAAATGATGGGCACAATTAAGGACAGAAATGGTATGGACTTAACAGGAGCAGAAGATAAGAAGAGGTGGCAAGAATACCAAAAACTATACAAAATAGACCTTCATGACCCAGATAATCATGATGGTGTGATCACTCACCTAGAGCCAGACATCCTGGAATACAAAGTCAAGTGGGTCTTAGGAAGCATCACTACAAACAAAGCAAGTGGAAGCGATGGAATTCCAGCTAAGCTGTTTCAAATCCTACAAGAGGATGCTGTGAAAGTGCTGCACTCAATATGCCAGCAAATTTGGAAAACTCAGCAGTGGCCACAGGACTGGAAGAGGTCAGTTTTCACTCCAATCCCAAAGAAAGGCAATGCCAAAGAATGTTCAAACTACCCCACAATTGCTCTCATCTCACATGCTAGCAAAGTAATGCTCAAAATTCTCCAAACTAGACTTCAACAGTATATTAACCGAGAACTTCCACATGCTCAAGCTGGTTTTAGAAAAGGCAGAGGAACCAGAGACCAAATTGCCAACATCTGCTGGATCATAAAAAAGCAAGTGAGTTCCAGAAAAACATTTACTTCTGCTTTATTGACTATGCCAAAGCCTTTGACTGTGTGGATCACAACAAACTATGGAAAATTCTTAAACAGATGGGAATACCAGACCACCTGACCTCCCTCCTTAGAAATCTGTATGCAAGTCAAGAAGCATCAGTTGGACATGGAACAACAGACTGGTTCCAAACTGGGAAACGAGTACGTCAAGGCTGTGTATTGTCACCCTGCTTGTTTAACGTATATGCAGAGTACACCACGCAAAATGCGAGGCTGGATGATGCACATCCTGGAATCAAGATTTCTTGGGGAAATACCAATAACCTCAAGTATGCAGACGACACCACCCTATGGCACAAAGTGAAGAAGAACTAAAGAGCCTCTTGATGAAAGTGAAAGAGGAGAGTGAAAAAACTGGCTTAAAACTCAACATTTACAAAACTAAGATTAGGGCATCCAGTATCATCACTTCATGGCAAATAGACAGGGAAACAATGGAAACAGTGAGAGACTTTTATTTTGTGGGGCTCCAAAATCACTGCAGATGGTGACTGCACCCATGAAATTAAAAGACACTTACTCCTTGGAGGAAAAGCTATGACTGACCTAGACAGCATATTAAAAAGCTGAGGCATTACTTTGCCAACAAAAGTCTGTCTAGTCAAAGCTATGGTTTTTCAAATAGTCATGTATGGATGTGAGAGTTGGACTATAAAGAAAGCTGAGCACTGAAGAATTGATGCTTTTGGACTGTGGTGTTGGAAAAGACTCTTGAGAGTCCCTTGGACAGCAAGGAGATCCAACCAGTCCATTCTAAAGGAAATCAGTCCTGAATATTCATTGCAAGGACTGAAGCTGAAACTCCAACACTTTGGCCACCTGATGTGAAGAACTGACTCATTGGAAAAGACCCTGATGCTTGGAAAGATTGAAGGCAAAAGGAAAAGGGGACGACAGAAGATGAGATAGTTGGATGGCATCACTGTCGATGGACATGAGTTTGAGTAAGCTCTGGGATTTGGTGATGGACAGGGAAACCTGGCATGGTGGAGTCCATGGGGTCTCAAAGACTGATCGACTGAACTGACTAAGTGATGGCAAACAGTAAGGAGATTCCTGGAAAGGTTAAATATAAAATGACCATTGATCCCAAAGTTTCATCTGGGTGTGTCTCTGAAGGAAATGTAATCACTGTCTCAAAGAGATGCCTATACTCCTATGTTCACAGCAACATTTTCATAACAGACAAGACATGGAAACAACTGAAGCATCCATCAGCCATTGAACTGATAAAGAAATGTGTTATGGGAAGAGTGGCCAAAATGGCCAAGTAGGAAGAGACTTAGCTTACCTCCTCCCATGCACACACCAAAATGACAACTATTATATTGGTGCAAAGTAACTGCAGTTTTGCATTGTTGAAATTCACCACTTGATAATGGAATACATCCTTAAATAAATGTGGTTATGTTATACACAATTTTAATGCACATTTCTCCCTGTATGTTTTTTTGCTAATAACTTATTACTTGCTGTTTATCTGTATTTTAGACAATGGAAATGATGTTAGACAAAAAGCAAATTTGAGCAATTTTCTTATTTGAGTTCAAAATGGGTCATAAAGCAGCAGAGACAACTCGCAACATCAACTACACATTTGGCTCAGGAACTGCTAAAGAATGTCCAGGTCAGTGGTGGTTCAAGTAGTTTTGCAAAGGAGATGAGTGCCTTGAAGATGAGGAGTGCAGTGGCCACCAGTTAGAAGTTGACCGTGACAACTTAAGAGCAACCGTGGAAGCTGATTCTCTTACAACTCCCTGAGAAGTTGCCGAAGAACTCAATGTGGACCTTTCTACAGTCATTCGACATTTGAAGCACACAGGAAAAGTGAAAAAGCTTGATAAGCAAGTACCTCATGAGCTGACGGAAAGTTAAAAAAAATCATTGGTTTGAAGTGTCACCTTCTCTAGCTCTATGCAACAACAATGAACCACTTCTTGATTTGATTGTGACCTGTGAGGAAAAGAGGACTTTATATGACAACCAGTGATGACCTGCTCAGTGGCTGGACCAAAAAGAAGCTCCAAAACACTTAGCACAGTCAAACTTGCACCAAATGGTCACTATTCGGTGGTCTGCTGCAGGTCAGATCCACTATAGCATTCTGAATCCCAGAAAGCCACTACATCCAAGAAGTATCCTCAGCAAATCAATGAGATGCCAAAAACTGCAGCTGGCATTGGTCAACAGAAAAGGCTCAATTCTCCATGACAACACCCAACAGCACATTGCACAGCCAATGCTTCAAAAGTTGAACAAACTGGGCTAAGATGTTTTACCTCATCTGTGTATTCACCTCATCTCTTGCCCAGTTTTGCCTCATCTGAGTATTCACCTCATCTCTTGCCAACCAAACTACCACTTCTTCAAGCATATCGACAACTTTTTACAGGGAAAACACTTCTACAACCAGCAGTGGGCAGAAAATGCTTTCCAAGAATTCATCGAATCCAAAAGCATGGATTTTTATGCTACAGGAATAAACAAACTTATTTCTCATTGTGAAAATTATGTTGATTGTAATGGTTCTATTTTGATTAATGGAGATGTGTTTGAGCCTAGTTTTAATGATTTAAAATTCATGGTCCGAAACGGCAATTACTATTGTAGCAACCTAATATTTACAGAGCAACTTATGATGAGAATAACCTGAAGACTAGCAGAAAAGATCTTCTACAACTTTGTACAACTAAAGATACAAAGAAAGAACTACAATGAGATGAGTAAGAGAGGTAGAGATAGAGTATAATCAAGATGCATGTTTCCAGGTAGGTGACTCACAAATAGGAGGGTATTTATCATTGTAGAGGTTCTCCCCAAGGAGCAAAGGGTCTGAGCCTCACAAAGGGTTGAGCCCAGAGGTCCTGCAATAGGAAGATGAGTCCCCAGAACATTTGGTTTTGAAGGTCCTTGGAGCTTACATTTGGGAGAGCCAAAGAGCCATAGGAAATAGAGACTACATTCTTAAGAGGGCTCACACAACATCTCACATGCTCAGGACCTAGGGCAGAAGCAGCAAGTTGAAAGAAGCCTGGGTCAAACCCATCTGCCAATCCTAACCTCCCAAAGGAGGAGGACGCAATCAGAGCTCACTCTGGGCATATAGCAGCTATCTGGAAGATCTGATTCTACCACAAGTATGCTGTTTCTGGCAAGGGTCACTGTCAGAATATTCAATCAGATGACCCGCACTCTAGTCTCACTAGCCAGTGGGCCAGTATTTAAACACCCCAGACCCTATATAGCCAGCCATGTCAGAAACTGGCTCTGCCCACCACCAAGCTGACGTTAGATCTACTGACCTACTACCAGACCAGTGACCTACTACCATTCACCCCAGAACCTTGCTCTACCTGCCACTGGGCCAGCATTAGGCCCAGGAAACCCCAGGACTCAGCATCCAGCCACCTTGTGACCCGGTTCCACCCACCAGTGGACTTCAACCTCTGTACAAGTAAAGGCCTGGCAACCAACCAGACCAGGGGCCAATCACATCTATCAGACTGCCAGAACAGTTAGCCCACTACAACAGAAGGGCCCATGGATGGCCAACAGTTAATGTAAAGATGCCCAGTATCACTAATCATGGAAATTCAAATCAAAACCACAGTAAGATTATCACCTCACATCTGTCAGAATGGCTATTATCAAAAAGACAACAAATATCAGGTGCTGGCAAGGACATAGAGAAAAGAGAAATCTAGTACACTACTGATGGAAATGTAAATTGGTGCAGCCACTGTGAAAAACAGTACAGAGACTCCTCAAAAAATTAAAAATAGAACTACCGTATTATCCAGCAATTCCATCCCCAGGTACTTATCAGAAAAAAATGAAAACACTAATTAGAAAAGATATTCATACATGCACTCCTACATTCATCGCTGTGTTATTTACAGTAGCCAAGATATGAAAGCAACCTAAGTACCCACCAATAGATGAATAGATAAATAATATATAGCAGATATATATAAACACATGTGTGTGTATGTGTGTGTGTGTGTGTATAATAGAGTATTACTTCACCATAAGAAAGAATAAAATCTTGGTATTTGTAACATGGTTGGACCTAGATGGTATCATGCTAAGTGAAACGAGGCATAAAGAGAAAGACAAATACTCTGATTTCACATATGTGTAGAATCTGAAAGAACGAACAAACAAAACAGAAACAGTTATAGATACAGAGAACAAATAAGTGATTGCCAGAGATGAGGAAGAAACAGGTGATGGAGATAAGAGGTACAAACTTCAATACCAAAATAAATAAGCCACAAGTATGAAATGTACAAGGTGGACAATATAGTCAATAATTATGTAATATCTTTGCATGTTGATAGATTGCAACTAGACTTATCATGGTGATTACTTTGAAGGAACAAATAGAAATATCGGATCATTGAGTTGTGTAACAGAAACTAACATAGGTCAATTAAATTTCAAAATCAAACAAACTCATAGAAAAAGATTTGTGGTTAGTGGGGATAGGAAACGTGGTGTGGGCTAATTGTCCGAGGGCAGTCAAAGGAACAAACTTTCAGTTATAAAATAGATAAGTACTACATATGTAATGTACATGATAAACACTGCTGTATATTATATATGAAAGTAAATCCTAGGAGTTCTCAATGCAAGGAAAAAATTTCTGTATTCCTATGATTTTTTATCTATATGAGATTGATGTGCACTAAACTGACCTGCCTCTTGAGAAACCTATATGCAGGTCAGGAAACAACAGTTAGAACTGGACATGGAACAACAGACTGGTTCCAAATAGGAAAAGGAGTACGTCAAGGCTGTATATTATCACCCTGCTTATTTAACTTCTATGCAGAGTACATCGTGAGAAACGCTGGGCTGGAAGAAGCACAAGCTGGAATCAAGATTGCCAGGAGAAACATCAATAACCTCAGATATGCAGATGACATCACCCTTATGGCAGAAAGTGAAGAGGAATTGAAAAGCCTCTTGGTGAAAGTGAAAGAGGAGAGTGAAACAGTTGGCTTAAAGCTCAACATTCAGAAAACGAAGATTATGGCATCTGTTCCTATCACTTCATGGGAAATAGAAGGGGAAACAGTGTCAGACTTTATTTTTGGGGGCTCCAAAATCACTGCAGATGGTGACTGCAGCCATTAAATTAAAAGACACTTACTCCTTGGAAGAAAAGTTATGACCAACCTAGACAGCATATTCAAAAGTAGAGATATTACTTTGCCAATAAAGGTCTGTCTAGTCAAGGCTATGATTTTTCCAGTGGTCATGTATGGATGTGAGAGTTGAACTGTGAAGAAAGCTGAGAACCAAAGAATTGATGCTTTTGAACTGTGGTGTTGGAGAAGACTCTTGAGAGTCCCTTGGACTGCAAGCAGATCCATCCAGTCCATCCTAAAGGAGATCAGTCCTGGGTGTTCATTGGAAGGAGTGATGCTGAAGCTGAAACTCCAGTACTTTGGCCACTTCATGCGAAGAGCTGACTCATTGGAAAAGACCCTGATGCTGGGAGGGATCGGGGGCAGGAGGAGAAGGGGCGACAGAGGATGAGATGGCTGGATGGCATCACCGACTCGATGCACATGAGTTTGGGTGAACTCTGACAGTTGGTGATGAACAGGGAGGCCTGGCATGCTGTGATTCATGGGGTCGCAAAGAGTCGGACACGACTGAGCGACTGAACTGAACTGAAACTTATTTATGATATTTTATGGTGTATATAAGTCATAATGCTGTACAGTTTGTGTATGTGTGTTTGTGTGCTAGTTGCCCAGTCATGTCCAAATCTTTGCAACCCCAAGGACTGTAGCCTACCAGGCTCCCCTGTCCATGGGTAGCCATTCCCTTCATCAGGGAATTTTTCCAATCCAGGGATCGAACCCAGGTCTCCTGCATTGCAGGTGGATTCTTTACCATCTCAGCCACCAGGGAAACCTGTTATACACCTTAAAGCTATATAATTCTGTATGTAAATTATATCTCAATAAAACTGAAAAAGAATTTAAATGTGTTATATATACACAATGAAATATTATTTGGTCATAATAAAGAAGGAAACCCTGCCTTTTGTGACAGCAGATGAAACTTGAGGACATTATGCTAAGTAAAATAAAGTAGACAGAGAAAGACAAATATTGTATGTGAAATATTAAAAAACTAAATTCACAGAAACAGAGTAAAACATTGGTTTCCAGAGGCTGGGAGGTAGGAGAAAAGGAGAGATGTTGGTAAACAGTACAAACTTCCAGTTATAAGATTAATAAGTTCTAGGAATCTAATGCACAACATGGTAAATATAATTTCTAGTACTATATTGTATACTTGAAAATTGCTGACAGCATAGATCTTAATGGTCTCTATACAAACACAGCATAATTACAGGATATGGAGATACTGACAGAACTTTTGGTAACAATTTCGCAATAGATGTGTTTTTCAAATAATGATGTGTGCATGTTTGCTCAGTTGATCAGTCATGTATGACTCCTTGAAACCCCTCTTTGCAGCCCTCCAGGCTCATGGAATCATCCAGGCAAGAATATTGGAATGGGTTGCCATTTCCTTCTCCAGGGGATCTTCCTGGAGATCCCAGGGACTGAACCCACATCTCCTGCATTGGCAGGAAGATTCTTTACCAGTGAGCCACCTAGGAAGCCTTCACATCATGATGCTACACACCTTAAACTTACACAATATTATATGTCAATTATATCTCAAAGCTTAGGGGAAAAGGAATTCAGGAATTATTTTAAACTGAATAAAAATCATAATACAACATAATATCTGTGGGATGCAGCTAAAGCAATGCATTGAAGAAAATGATAACACTAAATATGTATCAAAAGAAAAATCAAAACAATAAAATCTCAAATTCACCTTTACAAACAAGAAGAGAGAAAATTAAGTCAGAAATAACAAGAAAATAAAAATCAAAACAGAAATTAGTAAAATAGAATACATAAAAATTGTAGTGAGAAGTCAATAAAGCCAAATGTTAGTTCACAGACAAGATCAATAAAATTGATAAACCTTTAGGCAAGGAAGAAAAAAGATAATACATAAAATAAAAACATCAGCCTTGAGCAAGGTAATATTACCAGCAATAATACAGGGTTAAAAGAGAATATTATAAACTTAAGCCAGTAAGTTAGAAAATTTACATCAAATGAATAAAAAACTTCTTGAAAAAAACAAGTAAAATCACAATTATTTGTAAATAAAGCTTATTCTGGTACAGATGTCTGCACAGGGAGGTTATCTTCAATGCCACTCCTAATCTAGGGAGTGAAGGATGGGACCAAGATAAATTACAAATACCACAGAGAGCAGTCTTCTTAACAAGATTTATTAGGTTTCCTTCATTAAGTGTCTTTGATTGCTGAAAGCTTTCGGTTAGTTTCCAGAGTTCCACAAATTTTGATTCTGTCCATTTTGCCAGTTTCTCTCACTGCTTTAATGGAAGAAAGTACTTTGGGGTCCCTTATTCTGCCATCTTCACTAATACCACCCTCTTCACATAATTATATGATTACAGCATAATCTTACCAAAACCAAGTAAGGACAACACAAGTAAAAGAAACCGTAGACCAATCAATCTCATTGACATGAATGTAAACCACCTAAATGAAATACTAATTTATAAAAGATAGCAATAAATACACACACTATAATAAATTTGTATTTATAGCAGTTATAAATACAGGGCTGGTTTAAATACATAAAGTTTAGGAATATAAACTGCCACTAAGAAAAATTACATCATCAATACAAAGATGTTGGAAATGAATTCCTTACAAGTCAATACCATAATTAGCAGCTCTTAATTAACTATGTATAGAAGGAAAATTGTTTTCCAAAAAGGAGTATGAGCCAAAAACTTACATCAACTACTTCAATTAGTGGGTAACTGCTTAGAGCCACTTGCCTTAAAAATCAAGAACAAGCTATGTGGGATAGGATGAGAAAAATAAGAAGATGTATAAGGACTGAAAATGAAAATAAACTTTCATTTTTCCCTAGAACCCCCAAGAGAATATAGACTTTATTTATTTATTTTTTGCTGAAGTACAGATCATGATTTACAATATTGTATTAGGTTTAGGTGTACAGCACAGTGATTGAGCATTTTTTAAGAGATTATACTCCATTGAAAGTTATTAAGAGGTAATGACTGTAATTCTCTGTCCTATACAATATATCCTTGTTGCTTGTCCATTTTATACTTAGCAGTTTGTGTCTGTTAAGCCAATACCCCTCAGTTGCCCCTGCCGCCTTCCCTCTCCCCTTGTTTTCTATATCTATCAGTCTGTTTCTATTTTGCATATGCATTCATTTGTATTATTCTTTAGACTCCAATATAAAAGTGGTATCATACAGTATTTGCCTCCAAATAGACATTTTAGACTTACTTATAAACTGAGTTCAGCAAAGATTGTGAATACAAAATCAACTTAGATCATCTGCATTTCTGTTTCCTCAAACAAATAGAAAAAAAATTTTAACAAACAATTTAGAGATAATTCAATATGTCTGACCTTCAAGGAAAATATAAAACTATTTTAATTATATATGAGGACCATTACTATATCTAGGTACAACAGGACAAGATGTTATGAAGATAACAATTCTGTCCAAATAATTCTATACATTGCATTCCATTACAATGTGTTTTGATTTCTTAAACTGACTCCAACATTTTACGATAAAATAAAAGACAATGAACACACAATAGTTTTTAAGAACAATGTGGAGAGAATTTTTTAAAGCTATAGCAATCAATAAAAATTTCACTGTGACAGAATCAGAAGCTTTGAAATAGAATCATGCTTACATGAAAAATTTATACCAAATCTAGCATTTCAGATCAATGATAAGAAAAAAAATAATTGATGCAAGCTATAACAGAATTTAGTTAGGTTATTTCCTCACATAATGCAAGGAACTCCAGACATAATTGCACAAAGCAAACTCAAACTTACAAAAACAAACATAGGAGGAAACTTTTGTCCTTCAGTTAGTGAAGGATTTCTAAATCAAGATTTTAAAAATCTATAAGGGGAAAGTAAAATGTATGGCAGATCCTATTTTCCAAAGATGATCACAACGATATTCTCAATTCCATATGCTCTTTCTACAGAGTGATCTTGACACTCCTGCCATTAAGGGATGAGGTCTGTGTCTCCTCTCTATGAAAATGGGTGGGCTTTTGTGACTATTTTGACAAAAGAAAACACAAAATTAACAAAATCCCAAGGCCAGGGCACTAAAGGTACCACAGCTTCCTCCTTGCTTACTGAAACATACACCCTGGAGCCTAGAACTGCCAAGCAAGCAGCCCAGCTGCCTTATGCTGTTATGCCATGAAGAAACCCACACAAGATGCTAAAGATACATCATATAAGGAATTTCTGGGACTACCTGATAAAAGTGATGCCCAATCAGCTTCTCACTGTCCCTGTTCCAGTCACCATCCCTTTGCAACCACACAAAAGATCTCTAGTCAGAGCACTCAACTGAGCTCTTTCCAAATTACAACCCAGAAGAACCATGGGATGCAATAACAGTGTTTTAAGCCACAAAGTTATCAAGTGTGCTTTATTTGGGGCTTCCCTAATAGCTCAGTTGGTAAAGAATCTGCCTGCAATGCAGGAGACCCAGGTTCGATCCCTGGATTGGGAAGATCCCCTGGAGAAGGAAATGGCAACCCACTCCAGTACTCTTGCCTGGAGAATTCCACAGACACAGGAGCCTGGTGGGCTACAGTCCACGGGATCGCAAAGAATTGGACAAAACTGTGTGAATAACTTTTAACTTTATACAGCACTAGAAATTGGAACACTGTGGCTATATTCAAGTTGAAATACTTCCATTCATTCAAAATACCATAAAGAATGAAAAGATAACCCACAAATTACAAAACAATGCTTGCAACCATATAACAAACAAAGCATCATATGCAGTGAATGGAAATCTCCAAGTAATAAGAAGGCAAACCAAATAGAACAGGCAAATGATACAAACAGCCAATTCAGGTGGCTAATATCACTACGGAGAAGGCGATAGCACCCCTGGCAATACCATATGAAAAGTTGCCTAATTTAGCCAGCAAATTGGAAAATATACATGAAAATCCACATGATACCATTTCCCTCTATCATATCACAAAAACTTACAAGTTCAATAACAAACACTGGCAGAAAATGGAGACTTATCCTACACTGCCAGTGGGTGGGTTAAGTGATGTGATCAACTTTAAGAATTAAAGCTGGAGACACAGTCTATGAGTCAGAAATTCCACTCCTACATAAAAGTTCTGGAGAATTAATCTACCTGTATATCATGAAATGCATATGATACTGTTCAGAACAAAATAATTTTCTTGTTGTTGAAAATAATTATAATATCCAAAACAGAAAAGTTTGTAATTATAGAATATTCATGAAAATAGCTGATATATAACAAAGAAAATGGGTGAATTAGAGCTGTATGTTCTTCAACATGGATGAATCTCAAACGTGTAGAATTAAAGATGTAAGTTGAACAATATATATGAAGATCTTCATAGGAAATTTTAAATCATTTAAAGCCTCATCATCATTGTTTTCTGAGATATAAATCTGTATAGAAGTATAAATAAACGTATGAGAAAGAAACACCAAATTCAGGATAATGGTTACCTCCGGGAAGGGGAAAGGTGGGGTGATAAGAAAGAGTTATAGAAGTAGAATGTGGGTTGTCTACATAAAATATAATATTAATGTTTGTTATAGTTTTCTTTAGGCTTTCAGGTGCCCTGCTGCTGCTGCTGTTTAGTCATTAAGTCGTGTCCGACTATTCTGTGACTCCCATGGACTATAGTCTGCCAGGTTCCTCTGTCCATGGGATTTCTCAGGCAAGAATTACTGGAGTGGGTTGCCATTTCCTTCTCCAGGGGATTTTCCTGATCCAGAGTTCGAACACAAGTTTCCTGCTTGGTAGGCAGATTCTTTACCACTGAGGGACCTGGGAACCCCCTTTCAGTGTCTTAATATTACATAATAAATTTTATATTTTTGAAGATATAAGCAAGACCCAACACAGGGAGAAAGGTCAGCACTGAAAATGACTTTCAGAAACAGAATCATGCCTACCTGGAGTCTTATGGTCACTCATGGAGATCCAGACTTGGAGCATTACCAAGAAATACAGAGATGAGGAGAAGTTGGGAGTCAGTGGACAAAACAGAGCAAATGACTGCTTGCCTGGACTCTTACTATGGATCCCTCTGGGCTGACATTCTGGCAACCCTTGCAGCCAAGGCACCTCTCATTCTCACTTGGGACAGGAAAACTTCTGTCCAATTTAAGCCCCTAGCTGCTGCCTCCAATTATCTCTGAGTTCAAGTCTCATCCAGAAGACTCCAGACAGTTGATCTGATTTCCATGTGATTCCTACAGATCCAAAGAGTCCACAAACTAAAGGGGTACTTTTAATAGGCTCTCTTACTTTTTTGTCTCAAAAAAATAAGCAAATACTGCTCTTTGGAAATTGATCAGATACTTGCCACTAGGCTTCGGTGTTGTTTGAAGCTGGTCTGGCATTCAAGCTAGGCTGTACTATTCTCTTGCTGGACATAAACAACCTTATGGAACACTAATATCAGATATGATAACTCTGAGTCCATGATAAATTGAGACAAAACAAAGCCACTTCATAACTTTGTCCAAGCACAGGAAAATGCACACTCACACACTTAAGACCAAATATACCCCTTTCCTGACTGGTGTGACAGACTGATCTTCTTTCTTTACCTACCTATTACAGCATTGTCCTTGCTCTCTTTTGCCTTTCCTACAGGTAAGATTGATTGATATAGCCAATCGTAAAATTGCTGTTTTTGACAGTACCCAACATAGAGCAAATTTTCACTTCCTTAGACCCTCCTAAAAATCACTCAACCAATACCCAAATCTTATAACAGGATCTTTCTGACACAATCTTACTGAGAGGCTCCATTAGTCCCTTATGATGCGTGCTGTCACTCACTGCAGTGAGTAATAAACCCAGCTTCAATTACATGTATATCCCTGGTAGTGTTTGGCTGGAGGGCATTGACACTTGCCATCACCTATCTTCAAGGAAAGCCAATTACCTATTGAAGTGAAATCACAATTTCTTAAACTGTTGAAACAGTTATGCCTACCACTCTGAAGTGCAGAAAAGTTGATAGGAAGGTGAAATACTGACTACTACCCCACATCAGAACTGTAAGTAATAATCCCCCATTTCACACAATTTCCTCCTCATTGATCATGACCATAAACATAAAAATCGCCTCCACTGGCATTTGTTTTTCATCTGAACAGAATTCAAGAACTATTTTTTTCATGGCTTGGAGACAATGATGTCACTTGTACAAAGTTATCCAACTAGTAAGCAGAATGGAAAGGGGCCCTCAAACCAATGAACGCTGTCTAAAACCAGAGTCCACACTTCATCACTGTGTCTGTCATCTTCAAAATGATCAATAGTGGTAGTACAGAAGAGAGAGGATGAACAGTCCAACCAGAAAACAGCATGTGTGAAAAGACGAATAAGCCATCTCTCTGGGTTCCTGGCCTGGCAAATGTTTACATGTGGTTCAACAGTAAGCTCTGTGGAGGGAGATGTGGCAAGTAATGGCGTTTGTGAGAGGTCTTAAGACATTGATGGAGGCAAAGGTGTGCAATCATTAGAGCTAAGTCTCAAAATGGTAACTGAACACAGTGAAAGATTAAAGAGGAGAAAGAACTGATAGCCTATGGGAAACACATTTTATGAAACATGTCTCAAAATTAACAACAGAAGGAGGCATTTATTCTATATATAAATCTCTCCACATTCAGGTGAGATATCTTTGCTGTTATTTCAACACCCATGGGTTTTAAACAACCATAGTAAGCTTTCATAGCTCAGGGAGTGATAATGCAGCTCAGTGAATTTATGAGTTCTAATTAGGGTTTAATTAGAAATAGGAAGCAGCTTGGTTGGAACCAGGCTTTTGCTAGCTAGCAACAAAGCTTCATCTGCATCTTTGTTATAGAATTTTTTAAAAACCCTCTATGTGCTGAATTAAGGAAGATGGTGATTTTGAGTCTATTCTTCAAAACCCATGGGCTCCATGAATCACCGCTAGACAATACTGGAGAGAAATATCATAGGAGAGGCCCTGCATTTGTATTCCTGCTTCACTTCCCAAACCCTGTTGAAAGCCTACACCCAGAAAACTAAGGTGACAGGTAATAGATTTCATCTTGATTAAATTTAATGCTATTGAGGAGGGCATGGCAACCTATTAAAGTATTCTTGCCTGGAGAATCCCATAGACAGAGGAGCCTGGTGGGCAACAGTCCATAGGGTCACAAAGAGTCGGACACGACTGAAGTAACTTAGCACAAACTTAACACTGATCAAAGGTTAGGGACTGAAGAGAATGGGATTCTGCAAAATGTGCCTTGGCACAACAAGGAAGACAATTTGGGAGAGATTTTGATAGATAAGCTACAGGGGTGAGTGGTAGCAACAGAGATAGTGACTTGACAGCTGGAAGTATTCTCTCCAAGCAGAAGAAAAGACATCAAACAAGGATTCAGGGGCTTCCTTGGTGGTGCAGTGGATAGGAATCCACCTACCGATGCAGGGAATACGGGTTCGATCCCTGGTCCAGGAAGACCCCACATGCCATGGAGCAACTAAGCCTGTGTGCCACAACTACTGAGCCCATGTTTTAGACCCTCAAGACCCAATACTGAAGCCCATGAGCCTAGAGCCCATGCTCCACAAGAGAAGCCAACACAATAGGAAGCCCACGCACTGCAATGAAGAATAGCTCCCGCTCTCCACAACCAGAGAAAGCCCATGCAGAACAATGAAGAACCAATGCAGCTAAAACTTAACTAATTTTTAAAAAAGAACAGGGATTCACCATAGCCTTATAGCAGTCAAACATAGCCTTATAAGCACGTGATGCATTTGTTCTATCCAATATATCTTATAATTATTTTCTATACTCCCTTATATTTCATGATCTCTCTCCTAGTGGGTCAGAAGCATTCACATTGTCTCTAGAAGAATTAAATCCCTTATAGCAAGATAACGAAGAAAAACAGTAAATATTGAGATTTTATTTTATTCCTAAAATAGGTTTTTCTATTAACAGAAGAAATAGTTGTGAAAGTCTTAACTCACAAGAGAAGGGTTGGCTGAAGACTCTTAATGATCAAAGGGAAAGCTGTGAAAGAGATGGGGAATGACAACAGGTTGGAAAGACAATGGAAGACATTGATTCCCAGACCAAATGAGGATGACCTTGCCTGGGAAAGGTGGGATGAGCTTCGAAGAGATTGTTTTAACCAAAACAGTGGCCTAGCGGAAAGAAGCAGATCTGGCAGCCTGCTGGCCTGGGAAGAAATACATTAGTTCAAGTAATACATGCATAAAATACAGTCATTGAGAAGGGTAGTGGTCAACTATTATTTTATGGGCTTGAAAATACGTTGCATGTTATGTCAGTTGAACTTAAATGCATGAAATGAGTGTTTTTCTGGAGGGTGCCAGAGTTGCAATGATATATGGGGACATAGGGGAGAGAAGGCAGAAGGGTCTATTCTGGATTCAACTTTAAGAGTTGCTTGTGCAACCAACTCAGTTGGCATTTAGCCACGTGAACAGAGATTCAAAGCACCCCTCCAGTTTGCTTTCCCTATCCCAACTTACATGGCAACTCTACTCATGCTGATAATGTTATAATGAGCTTTGGAAGAAGGGCATAATAATAAAGCAGAATCACAAGGTGAGGAGATTAAGTGGTTGCTCAAAGGGAAACCTTTGGGTGTTGAGATCATCTTGGACACACAGTTGTTGTTGTTGTTCAGTCACTCAGTCGTGTCTGATTCTTTGCGACCCCATGGAATGCAGCACACCAGGCCTCCCTGTCCTTCACCATCTCCCAGAGATTGCTTAAACTCATGTCCACTGAGTCAGTGATGTCGTTCAACCATATCATCCTCTGTCGTCCCCTTCTCCTCCTGCCTTCAGTCTTTCCTAGCGTCAGGGTCTTTCCTAATGAGTCAGCTCTTTTAATCAGATAACCAAAGTATTGGAGCTTCAGCTTCAGCATCAGTCATATTCAGGACTGATTTCCTTTAGGATTGGCTGGTTGGATCTCTTTGCTGTCCACGGTACTCTCAAGAGTCTTCTCCAGTACCACAGTTCAAAAGAATCAATTCTTCGGCTCTCAGCCTTCTTTGTGGTCCAACTCTCACAACCATATATGACCACTGGAAAAACCATAGCTTCAGCTAGATGAAACTTTTTGCCAAAGTAATGTTTCTGCTTTTTAAAATGCCGACTGGGTTTGTCATAGCTTTTCATCCAAGAAGCAAGCGTCTTTTAATGTCATGGCTGCAGTAACCATCTCCAGTGTTTTTGGAGTCCAAGAAAATAAAGTGTCTCACTGTTTTCATTGCTTCTCCATCTATTAGCCATGAAGTAATGGGAACAGATGCCATTATCTTTGTTTTTCCATTCTTTGTTTTTTGACCATTGAGTTTGAAGCCAGCTTTTTCACTCTCCTCTTTCAACTTCATCAAGAGGCTCTTTAGTTCATCTTCATTTTCTGCCATAAGGGTGGCATCATCTGCATATCTGAGGTTATTGAGTTTCTCCAGGCAACCTTGAGAACTCCAGTTTGTACTTCATCCAGCCCAGCATTTCATATGATGTACTCTGCATATAAGTTAAATAAGCAGGGTGACAATATACAGCCTTGACGTACTCCTTTCCCAATTTGGAACCAGTCCATTGTTCCCTGTCCGGTTCTCACATTTGCTTCTTGACCCGCATACAAGTTTCTCAGGAGGCAGGCCGGGTGGTCTGGTATTCCCATCTCTTTAAGAATTTTCCACAGTTTGTTGTGATGCACACAGTCAAAGGCTTTAGCGTAGTCAATGAAGCGATGTTTTTCTGGAATTTTCTTGGTTTTTCTATGATCCAGAGGATGTTGGCAATTTGATCTCTGGCTCCTCTGGCTTTTCTAAATCCAGCTTGTACATCTGGAAGTTCTCAGTTCATGTACTGTGGAAGCTTAGCTTGGAGAATTTTGAGCATTACTTTGCTAGCATGTGAAATGAGTGCAGTTGTGCTGTAGTTAGAGGGCAATTACTCCCTCTGGCATGGTCACAATCAGGACCCAAAAAAGGAAATGTCCGCTTATGAGTTCACTGTATTCCTTTTCTTTCTGTTGGCATCATTGCTTGGAAAGAAATTCCAGAGCTGATGTTATACTTTGTAATTACCATCTATCATCCGTATGGATTTTGTAAAGGACATTGTAACACACCAGAATGGGTAAAAGATAACTTTTAAATTTTACCTTCATGAAAAATTTACTGAATATTTTATTTATCACCAGTCATGAGAATGTTGTCTTACATTTTCTGCAGCGGTATTTTGGGGAATACCCTCAAAACATACAGCTGCAATAAAGTGGGGAAAGCGAGACTGGGTCAGAGATGAAGTTGACCTACAATGCTGTTGCAACTAAATCTCATTCAGTCCTACAAGGAACTCTGGACCGGAATGACCCTTCTCAGTTATCCCAAATTGAGCCTTGGGGCTGAGTCTTCATATCCTTCTTCAGTCATAGGCCACAGGCCATGGCCTCTAGGGAGGGTAACCTTGGATGAGACAGTTCCCAAAAGCTCAGAGCAATTCTAGTGGAAGGCACAGCAATGATCCATTGGAAGCAAATATTTCCAGCACTGGAGGATGTGATAATGAGAGAAGCTGGCCAAGAATCTCATTATACATTACAAGCTTCACATGAAGTGCAATCAGAGTATTAACATGAGAAACTACTATCTAGGCAATGCTTCAATTCTCGCTCTTAGAAAGACTCCATGAATGCAGGCAGGGTCCCCCATCATTGCTCCACCAGCCCACCAGCTTTCATTTACAAACCGCAGTCTCTAACGGTAAGCTACTAGAGAAATTTGGGTCTGCCTGAAAAGCGATGGATGACCACAGTGGGGGGCAAAAATACGTACATCTGTTTGTCTAGCTATCCAATCTGGAGACCATGAAAGAGAGTGAGAGGAGTGGGAGATTTATTACTTTTATTTTCCTTAGGATTTCATGTGCAAGTAAATGTAAGACACCAAGTAAGCAAATGACAACCAACCCCAGTATTCTTGCCTGGGAATCCCCATGGACAGAGGGGCCTGGCAGGCTACAGACCATGAGGTCACAAAGAGTCAGACACGACTGAGTGACTAAGCACAGCACAATACATGCATACATATATGAACATGTTTATTTATGTGCGACTTTATTCTTATAAAGTTTCTCTTAAGCTGTTTTTCTTTAACCTTAGTGTTGTCTTTTAATACCTAGGGCTTCCCTGGTGTCTCAGATGGTAAAGAATATGCCTGCAATGCAGGTTCAGTCCCTGGGTTGGCAAGAACCCCTGGTGAAAGGAATGGCTACCCACTCCAGTATCCTTGCTTGGAGAATTCCATGGACGGAGGCGGCTGGAAAGCTATAGTCCATGGGGTCGCAGAGAGTCAGACACCAACTGAGCGACTAACATTTTAACACCTCTAATGTCTTTTGCTGATGAAATGCTAATTTTTTGCTTAGAAGTTATTTCCATTTAATTTTCTTCTTTTGGTTTAGTTCAAAGTAAATTGAGTATTTTTTTTTCTAGTATAAATTGATGCCTTTTTTCTTAAATTGCTTCTTGCTATTGATCTAGTCCTGCTCCTCAATCTGAGTACATCCAGACAGAGATACTAACAATTGGTGGATATTACTCAATATAATTTTGTGTTGCAAACATAGAGAACAGACTTATGGAAATGGCTTGTTGGAGAGGAAGGAGAAGGTGGGATATATGGAGAGAGTAACATGGAAACATACATTATCATATGGAAAATAAGATAGCCAATGGGGATTTGCTGTATGACTCAAGGAACTCAACCCAGGTAACAACCTACAGGGGTGGGATGGGGAGAGAGGTGGGAGGGATCTTCAAGTGGGAGAGCACATGGGTAAACATATGGCTGATTCATGTTCGTGTTTGGTAGAAACCAACACAATACTGAAAGGCAATTATCCTTCAATTAAAAATAAATAAATTTTTAAAAATCAAACAGAAAAAAATACACTTCTGTGTTGGGATTTTAAATGATATTTTACTTCTCCCATATTTTCCTATTACTTGAATTTTAAATAAATTTCATTTTTTATCAGGGCTTCCAGGTGGTGCAGTGGTAAAGAATCTGCCTGCCAAGCAGGAGTCACAAGAGATGCAGGTTCAGTCCTTGGATTGGGAAAATCCCCTGGAGAAAGCAATGGCACCCCACTCCAGTATTTTTGCCTGGAAAATTCCATGGACAGAGGAGCCTGTTGGGCTATAGTCCATGGGGTCACAAAGAGTTGTACATGACTGAGCATCAGCACTGACCTGGCTTTGGCTACCTCTTGAACATAATCTCTCCCTATTGGGGCAGGGTTATTCCAAAGGATACAGTGTAAGAAAAGAGGGGGAGAAAGAAGGAGAAGCCATCCAGCAACTAGAAGAGTGCTCTGAGGAGCTGTATGAAGTGGAGGGTTGCCATAGGCAGCAGGAGGGTGGGGCAAGAAGGCTTCTTTTCTTAATCAAACTAAGATAAATGATAACATTACAATTTAAGAAGAAAATACAGGAGGAGGAACATGGAGCTCCATTAAGCTTTATTTCAGTACAGATAGAGTATCTTTTTATTCCCATTTCATTACTTCAACTTCATATTGATGAAATGAAAACCGAGAACAGTATTGTAAAGTAAAATAAAGTAAAAAAAAAAAAGAACAGAGACAGTTCTGTGTCTGGTCCAAGAGAACTGAAAATTGAAATGATCAGAAGCATAGGACTTAAGGAGGGGCTTTAACTTTCATTTCTTAATATATAGTCTTAATTTGTATATTTCCTCAAAATAAGTCTCCTGGAGGAAATATAAAATATGGATGTGAAAGTGAAGCAATTCAAATGAGCCCCCTACTGGGATCACACTTGAAATCATGGATTACTGAACTAACAAAAAAAAAAGCAAATTTTAATTTAATGAATAGGATAAGAGTTACTTTCCTTCATGTTTCTTACTCTGCTTTTGGAATTTGCATTTTTTTTTTAATTACAGAAAAGAAATAAGTTTGGAAAAGTAGAGGAAGAGGCAGATGAAGAATAACGATCATTCATAATTTCATTTCCCAGAGGCAGCTGCCATTAACATTTCAGTTTAATTTCGGGGTTTTTTCCTAAGCATTTTTATTGGCATCTGGAATCAAATAATAAGATATATATATATATATATATATTGTTTTCTCTATGTAACATGATATATTGAAAAGTTCTTATGAACTTTTATACAAATAGATAATTGAAGAAATCATAAAATGTAAATTAAACTCATCCTGCCACCTAGATATACACAACTTTTGTTCTGTGTACTTCCAAGCTTTCTTTTTTTCAAGCTTCAGCAACTTTTATTTTCGTGGGTGAGAGAATCCCTGCCACCAGGGGCAAGAAGAAGTGGGAGCTGAGGACCAACTGTTAGGTTCTGTGCCCAAGACACAGGCTGCTGCCTGATGCCTACTCGCCATACAATCATTGACAGCAAGCCCCTCATAGGAGGCTCTGCCCAGAGTCAAAGGCAGCTTCTGAGCAGCCAGGAATTGGGTTCAGTTCAGTTCAGTCGCTCAGTCGTGTCCGACTCTTTGAGACCCTATGAATTGCAGCACGCCAGGCCTCCCTGTCTATCACCAACTCCCGGAGTTCACTCAGACTCACGTCCATTCAGTCAGTGATGCCATCCAGCCATCTCATCCTCTGCGGTCCCCTTCTCCTGCCCCCAATCCCTCCCAGCATCAGAGTCTTTTCCAATGAGTCAACTCTTCGCATGAGGTGGCCAAAGTACTGGAGTTTCAGCTTTAGCATCATTCCTTCCAAAGAAATCTCAGGGCTGATCTCCTTCAGAATGGACTGGTTGGATAGCTGACTCCAATTTTTGCCAGTGGTCTAATGTATACTGGGAGATAGAGTTCTGATGTAGATGGACCAAGCAGTGACTTGGTGGCTCATTCAGTCCTAATTGAGTGGCAGCAGCTTTCTCTGCCTCCTGTTGGAACAGTTCCTGAGATAAGACAGCCCCTGGCTTCTAGTGTCTGTAACCAGGAACCTCCCAGCATCACAGTCATTCTGAGGCCAGCGGGGCTCCCATCCTGCTCAGGGAAAGCAATGGAGTCATACACAATTTCCAGGATGACTGGGTCTTCTGAGGATGGCACCAAATGTCCAACTCCCTGCACAGGCAGACGAGCTCCTTGGTACTGCAGTTTCATCACAGCCACAGTCACAGCAGTGATGGTACTCAGGGCATAGGCCAGAGGTACAGCCTCAGCAGAGGAGCTTGCTGAGCACTGAAGCTGGAATGGCACTAATAACGTGGTCCACCTCCAGGCTGCTGTCCTCTAGAGACACCTTTCAGCGCCCTTCTGCCTGGAGACTGAGCCCACAGACTGGCTGGCCTTGGAAAACGCAGACTCCCCTACTAGTCAGGTGGGCCTTGAGGGCCTGGGGCAATGTCTCCAGCCCTCCACGGAGTGACCACTGGCACCAGCACTCAGCCCAAGCTTGGCGAATAAGCTGAACCCAGCTGTGGGCCCCACCCTGCCCCCAGCAGCAGCCCCAGTTACATGGAACGATGGGTTTGCTCAGCTTGGAAGAGACTGAGAAAGCAGGACCTGATGCTGAGCTCACAGCTGTGAGCTCAAACCCTCCATGGCAAGAGACGCCACCTCAGAAGCAGGGTGTGCTGGGCAAGACTGTGCACAGTCTCATCAGGGTCTTTGCCACGAGGGGTGGCCAAATCCCTCAGCCCAGCCCGGAACAGAGGTTTGGAGAAGGGAGGTGAAGGGCAGAGGAGCCCCCTGATGCCAGCGGGCAAGGCATGCAGAGCACCACCTACATACAGGAACCTGTTCTGGGCAGCTGGATGACCTCCCGGGAAGGCAACACTTCTGAGTTCAAGCCAAGCTCAGAAACCAGGCTCCCAGGGCTGCCCACAGGCCAAATTCCTTGAGGTCCAAGTTCAAAAATAACACTGTCTGGCCCTTGTACTGAGCGGATCCAGCCTCCCAGGCACTCACTGCCCTCCACCAAGACCACCTGGCGGGACAGGGGGCCCAGATCAGGTAGTAACTCGCAGCCAAGCCGCTGATCCTTCTGCCCAGCACAGCCATGGTCCAGCCCATGAAGAAAGCTGTGGGTGAAGAGGCACCACGAGGGGAACGAGAAAAATGAGGTGAAAGGAGAAGGTCGAGGTCTCAGCGCATCACTCCATGGGCGTTCCTCCCCACGGGGGAGGTGGATAAGGGCCACGCACATGCTATCTGCTCACACAGGGCTCGGGGACCCAGCTGGACACCTGTATTCTGTAGCTCTTTCCCTCCCACTCCTCTCAAGCTATTTTTAATAGTGAAATTAAACAGAACCTTCTGACCAGTTTCTTAAAAATAGATCAGAACCAAACCAGGTATCTGTACATTTTCTGTTATTAAAAAACAAATTAAAATGTTTAAGGCACATCTTTGCTTATATTGGACACTTTCCCAATTATTTCCTCAGGAGAAACATCTAGAGGTGAAATGGTTGCATCAAATTGTAGTAACATTTTTAATACTATATCCAAGACTTCCGAAAGGCTGTACAAATGCATAGTTGTACTGAAAGTACAACTAGGCGTTAGGTACTGAAAGTACCTAAGAATGTTTGTTTCACAAGTGGCAATTTTGAATATTTCATTACATTTAGTTTTGTAATTTAGTAGGAAAAAGCCTTTATTGTCTTAAATTGCATGCCTTTGATTACTACCAAGTCTAAATATTTTCACAGAATTACTATATTTTCTATTTCTATACTTTACATATTTTTATTGATATGCTTATTCATTATAGCCATTTAAAATGTGAGTCAACATTCCTTCTTTATCATTTATGCTTTTAATACACTCATAATCATTTTTCTCATCTAATTGAATTGGCTAATATTAAAGAGTAAAGTTAAATAGTAATTAATACCAGAAGTTTCTTTTTCACCTTTTCGTACAGCTCATGGGGTTCTCAAGGCAAGAATACTGAAGTGGTTTGCCATTGCCTTCTCTAGTAGACCACATTCTAGCAGTCATGTATGGATGTGAGAGTTGGACCAAAAAGAAAGCCGAGTGCCAAAGAATTGCTGCTTTTGAACTGTGGTGTCAGAGAGGACTCTTGAGAGTCCTTTGGACTGCAAGGAGATCCAACCAGTCAATCATAAAGGAGATAAGTCCTGAATATTCATTGGAAGGAGTGATGCTGAAGCTGAAATTCCAATACTTTGGCTACCTGACACAAAGAGCTGACTCATTAGGAAAGATCCTGATGCTGGGACAGACTGAAGGGGATGACAGAGGATGAGATGGCTGGATGACATCACCAACTCAATGGACATGAGTTTGAGCAAGCTTCCAGAGTTGGTGATGGACAGGGAAGACTAATGTGCTGCAGTCCATGGGGTCACAAAGAGTCAGCCATGACTGAGCAACTGAACTGAACAGACGCTTTGCTCTTCTCGTGGTTTTAATGAGACGAAATCTAGTCTTTCAACAACTAAACATGACTGATGGTTTGAGATTATTTTTTACATATCAATTTCATCTAATCCTATTTCACTAAACTTATTTTTTTTAATCTGGATGTGTTTCAAATTTCAAATGCCTTTTTAGCATTTATCAATATATTTTTTATTGATAATGTAAAAAGCAACTAACTACTTTTTCTAATATTGAATCTCACTGCATTCTTGAAATCCATCCTCCTTGGCACCTAATGTTTGAGTCTGTTCAATCGGTTATGTTCTCATTTTCAAAAATACCAGTTGTGCATATTTTAGACCTCCCTTATTTACCTTTTGTATCTATAATAAATGATAGAATGACCCCTGTTTGTTTCCAAGGCAAACCATTCAATATCACAGTAATCCAAATCTATGCCCCAAACACTAATGTCAAAGCAGCTGAAGTTAAATGGTTGTATGAAGACCTATAAGACCTTACAGAACTAACACCTAAAAAAGATGTCCTTTTCATCATAGGGGACTAGAATGCAAAAGTAGGAAGTTAAGAGATGCCTGGAGTAACAGGGAAGTTTGGCCTTGGAGTACAAAATGAAGCAGGGCAAAGGATACCAGAGTTTTGCCAAGAGAACACACTGGTCATAGCAAACACCCTCTTCCAACAACACAAGAGAAGACTCTACACATGGACATCATCAGAGAGTCAATACCAAAATCAGACTGATTATTTTCTTTGAGCCTAAGATGGACAAGCTATATATTGTCAGCAAAAATAAGACCAGGAACTGACTGTGGCTCAGATCATGAACTCCCTATCGCAAAATCCAGACTTAAATTGAAGTAGGGAAAACCATTAGACCATTCAGGTATAATCTAAATAAACTCCCTTATGATTATACAGTGGAAGTGACAAATAAATTCAAGGGATTAGACCTGACAGAGTGCCTGAAGAACTATGGATGGAAGTTTGTAACATCATACAGGAGGCAGTGATCAAAATCAGCACCAAGAAAAAGAAATGCAAAAAGGCAAAACGGTTGTCTGAGGAGTCCTTACAAATAGCTGAGAATAGAAGAGAAGCAAAAGCAATGAAGAAAAAGAAAGATATACCCATCTAAATGCAGAGTTCCAAAGAATAGCAAGAAGAAATACGAAAGCCTTCCTAAGTGATCGAAACAAAGAAATAGAGAAAAACAATACAATGGGAAAGACTAGAGATCTCTTCAAGAAAATTAGAGATACCATGGGAACATTTCATGCTTCTCTTGTGGCTCAGCTGGTAAAGAATACACCTGCAATGTGGGAAATCTGGATTCAATCCCTGGGTTGGGAAGATCCCCTGGAGAAGGGAATGATACCCACTCTAGTTATCTGGCCTGAAGAATTCCATGGACAGAATAATCCATGGGGTCACAGAGTTGGACATGACTGAACGACTTTCACTTCACTTCACTTCAAGGGAACATTCATGCAAAGATGGGCCCCAGAAGAGACAGAAACAGTATGGACCTACAGAAAGAGAAGAGATTAAGAAGAAGTGGTAAGACAGCACAGAAGAACTATACAGGAAAAAAAAAAAAATCTTAATGACCCAGATACCCATGACGGTGTGATCACCACCTAGAGCCAGAAATCTTGGAGTATGAAGTGGGCCTTAGGAAGTATCACTACAAACAAAGCTAGTGGAGGTGATGGAATTCCAGCTGAGCTATTTCAGATCCTAAAAGATGATGCTGTGAAAGTTTTGTACTCAATATGCCACAAATCTGGAAGACTCAGCTGTGGTCACAGGACTAGAAAAAGTCAGATTTCATTCCAATCCCAAAGAAGGGAAATGCCAAAGAATGTTCAAACTAACACACAATTTCACCCATTTCACATGCTAGCAAAGTAATGCTCAAAATTCTCCAAGCTAAGCTTCCAGAGTAAGTGAACCAAAAACTTCCAGATCTTCAAGCTGGATTTAGAAAAGGCAGGGGAACCAGATATCTAATTGCTAACATCTGTTTGATCATAGAAAAAGCGAGAGAATTCCAGAAAAACATCTCCTTCTTCTTCCCTGACTATGCTAAAGCCTTTGACTGTGTGGATCACAACAAGCTGTGGAAAATTCTTAAAGAGATGGGAATACCAGACCACCTGGCCTGCCTCCTGAGAAACTTGTATGCAGGTCAAGAAGCAAACATTAGAATCTGACATGGAACAAAAGACTGGTTCCAAATTGGGAAAGGAGTACATCAAGGCTGCACATTGTCACCCTGCTTATTTAACTTCTATCAGAGTACATCATGAGAAATGCCAGGCTGGATGAATCACTAGCTGGAATCAAGATTGCCCAGAGAAACATCAATAATCTCAGATATGCAGATGACACCACCCTTATGGCAGAAAGTGAAGAGGAACTAAAGAGCCTCTTGATGAAGGTGAAAGAAGAGAGTGAAAAAACTGGCTTGAAACAAAAAATGAAAATCTTGGCATCTGGTCCCATCACTTCATGGCAAATAGATTGGGAAACAATGGAAACAGTGAGACACTTTATTATGGGAGGGCTCCAAAATCACTGCAGATGGTGACTGCAACCATGAAATTAAGACACTTGCTTCTTGGAAGAAAAGCTATGAGAAACCTAGATAGCATATTAAAAAGCAGAGATATCACTTTGCTGACAAAGGCCCACGCAGTCAAAGCTGTGGTTTTTCCAGCAGTCATGTATGGATGTGAGAGTTGGACCATAAAGAAAACTGAAAGTGAAAGTTGCTCAGTCCTGTCCAGCTCTTTGTGATCCCATGGACTATACCCCATGGACTATTCTCTAGGCCAGAATACTGGAGTAGGTAGCCTTTCCCCTCTCAGGGGATCTTCCCAACCCAGGGATTGAACCCAGGTCTCCCACATTGCAGGCAGATTCTTTACCATCTGAGCCACAAGGGAAGACCAAGAATACTGGAGTGGGCAGCGTATCCCTTCTCCATGGGATTTTCCTGACCTGGGAATCAAACCAGGCAGGAAGATTCTTTACCAGCTGAACTATAAGGGAAGCTGCAAAGAAAACTGAGCACTGAAGAGCTGATGCTTTTGAACTGTGGTGTTGGAGAAGACTCTTGAGAGTCCCCTGGACTGCAAGGAAATCAAACCAGTCAATCTTAACGGAAATAAATGCTGAATATTCATTGGAAACAAAGATGCTGAAGCTGAAGCTCCAATACTTTGGCCATCTGATGCAAAGAATGACTCATTGGAAAAGACCCTGATGCTGAGAAAGACTGACGGCAGGAGGAGAAGGGGAACACAGAGGGTGAGAAGTTTGGATGACATCACCAACTCAATGGACATGAGTTTGAGCAAGCCCCAGGAGATAGTGAAGGACAGGGAAACCTGGTGTGCTGCAGTCCATGGGGTCCCAAAGAGTCAGACACAACTGAGCAACTGAACAATAACAATAAATGTTTAATAAACCTGTATTCTTTTTGCTCCATTTTAGATGATCTTCCAAGCCATCCATTCTATCTCTGCTTGAGTTTGTTATTATTCTACCTTTTGTTACTTGTATTCTGTTATGTGTAAGGTTTCTTTTTTATTCTTTTTGAACTTTTCCAACTGGCTTTTCGGATTATCCTGTTATCATATAATCATCTGAGCTTTTCTTATTTTCAGAATGGCATTATCTACACTTTAATGGATAACAAAAAAAGAGAGAATTACTAAACTGAACCCTTCCTATCTTTCTTCAAGCAATTCATTTAACAACAGATATTGTTGATGTCCTTTTGTTTAATACTTTTACAAAATTTTGTATAATTTATCTGCTAGATTCCAGATGAAGAACATTCTATGGAGGAATACGATGTGATCTGGCAATCTGCAGTTTCCCCTTTGATCTCCTTTACTTTCTCACTATTTTATTGACCTAGGGAAAAGTATAATAGAATTGGAAGGAAGAAGGAGAAGGCAAGTCACAGAGGGTTTTAATGAAAAATACAGACTCTGGAACTTCCCAGGTGGTGCTAGTGATTAAAAAAAAAAAAAAAAACGCCTGTCAATGAGACAGAGGAGACAGAGGAAACACAGGTTCAATTCCTGGACCAGGCAGATTCCCTGGAGAAGGGCATGGCAACCCACCCAGTATTCTTGCCTGGAGAATCCCATGGATGGAGGACCCTCATGGGCTACAGTTCATAGGGTCACAGAGAGTCAGACTCAACTGAAGCAACTTAGCAGGCATGCTACTTACTAGCTCAAGGTTCAGTAACTAGTATTTTTACTTCTGTATCTTTTTTTTTTAATCTGTAAAATGGGGATACTAATAACTCTTTGATAGGTTATGAAAATTTAGCAAGATAACATTTAGTCTCGAGTAGCACCTCTCACATACTAATTGTTGTATAAAGGTTAACATTATTAACTATTATATGGCCCTGTAACCTCTCTGATGCAATCTGCAACTGCAACTTTCCTTTTCTTGGGTTCCTCTACCCTACCCCAGGTACCTACTTCAACTAGGAGGCTGGTCAGAAAAGGCAGAAATGCCATAATAAGGTATATTGTTCAGCTGTACTTCCTTGCATTTTTGTGGTTTTGAACCAAGTCTCTACAGGGACGATCCACGTCTCCCATAAGTGTTCCATTCCTTATTTTGCAGGTCAAGATTACCTCTCAGCTCTCAGCAAAATCTGGCCAGTGCTTTATAATTTGAGGTTGTTGTAGACATTATTCCTTCTTTTATTGTGACTGCATAGATGATGACTTATGTTCTTCCTACCATTTCTGTCAGTTATTAAGAAAATGATGAGAATATACATGCCTTAACTTGAAGATTTCTAACAGAAATCTGGAATAGTTTTAATAGCTTAAGAATGATCTGAAAGAACTCACATGTGAAGTACTCCAGGCTGAAACCTAATAGTGAATCCTTAAAATCTAGAGTGATCATTGCTTATATTTGCTACTTAAGGTTTTTAGTAGCTGGTATTTTCAAAATTTCACTTGACATTTTTTATTTTATCACTTCTATTTTTAATTGCTTTAATGTTTCTGTTATATCCCTTCTTTCAAACACTATGTATGTGTGGTCTCTCCATTACTTGCATTGCCAGGATTTGAGATATTTACTGGTCTTTCCAAAAAGCCTATTCATGGCTTTATTTTTATGCTTTTATCCTATATTTGATTCTATCTCTTATTTTCCTTAGCTTAATTTTGAGTTTGTCTAGAGTTTTTAATAGAATACCCAGTCTATTTTTATTCTTTGTTGTTAATCAACCATTTGTGGTGAATCATTTTACTCTGAATATAGCTTGGTGATTCTACATTATTTTGTTTGCATAATTAAGGACAATGAAATATTCTATGAAAAGACTAAGCATTAACTATTCTCAGTTTTTGCTTATAGCCTAGTTCAATTTTTGGTTGATTATAACAATTCTATTTTGTTAAAAACACTACTTTCATGGGTATAATAATACATATTTTTGCAAAAATCTGAAAAACTCCTAAAAGCCAGAAGGATGCCTTGCGCTAAAGAATCTAGAATACATTTCTTAATGTCCCCTGACTTTACAAAGTTAATTATTTTCAAAACACTGTAATATTTAGCATCAATAACCTGTGACATTAACTGTGGTAAATGGACAGGCATAGTCAAAAAGGGCTAACATTAAATCTTATCTTTGTTCATTGCCCTCCGATTATCTCAGGTTTCATTTTATTGTGAAAAAAAATCTGTCACTTTTGAAAATCATGTTAATTTCACTTGTGTCTTAATGAAAGATATACTTGGCATTATGTATCATGTAGGGGCACTTCCATGGTGGCTTTGATGGTAAGAACCTGCCTTCAATGCAGGAGGTCTGGGTTCAATCCCTGGGTTGGGAAGGCAATGGCTTCTCACTCCGATATCCTTGCCTAGAGAATCCCCACGGACAGAGGAGTCTTGGGCACTACTGGGGTCACAAGAGTTGGACATGACTGAGTGACTAACACTAATCATCACAGACAAAGAATTAAACTGTTTCCTCCATAAAGCTATTGTGAAAAGATGATGAAATGGTTAAGATGATGGTGAAATGGTTAAAAGAAGGCTGACAAAAGCAAGCCACTGGAGATAGCTATCTTCTGTTAGGAGGCTGTGCTAAGGAAATGGAGCTCTTCCTGGAACAGTGTTAGGAACTTGACATATGCTTATCAAAAGACTGTGTGTAGAAATAACCAAAAATATGTGCTCAAATAATTCGTCCTCTTCGCAGTAACCTGAGGTTCATTTAGACTCTGCAAATTGTCCTGTCATAACGGCTAATACTGAAAATATCAAACTTACCATCAGGTACTAAATTCCATACATGCAAAATTTCATTTAATCTTCAAGATAACACTACATGATTTTATTAATATGATAGACTGAACTAAAAAATAACTGCTCCCACTGAAAATGCTTAGAAATTCTGGAGAAAGGAAAAGCATTTTTAAATACATTATTGAGGTTGTTAGGAAAAAGAAGAAAAAGCCTTGAGCATAAGAAACTAAAATAGTGGAAAATACACACACATTGACACTGCAATAGCCAGGGCTCAACAGGACTAGTATGCAGGAGGAGATAGAACCAGGGAGGTCTCCTCTACTTGCCAGGGGTTCAGGTCCTAATGTCCACGCAGGTGATCAGACCTGTGTGAGATCAGAAATTGAAATGTAAATCCTTGGATAAAGCCAGGACCCTCAAGGTGCTATACCCTTAGGAAATGGGGAACAGATAAAAATCTGCCTACTGTCAAAGGGAGACTAATAATATTTTCACCATCTTGGATTTTGGATAACTTTTTTAAAAATTACCTCAATCAAAACCTCAAGCCTACATTATCTGGAGGTTTGAGTCCAACTTACAATGCTCATAAGTGATGAAAATTCAAGCTGGTACCACAGAGACAAACAGGACAAGAAAATGAAAAACTGCTCTGAATCAGTGCCATGTGAAATGCCTACAGGGGGAAAAAATGACATACATGAGGTTCCCAGTCAAAAATTATGAAATATGCTAGAAAATAAGCAGTGGACAGAATAAGTAAAATGAATAGCCTCTGAGAATGACAAATAATCTGAATAAGCTTAGAATATTTTAAATGCCTGAAGAGTTAAAAGAATGGAGATAAACTTAAAGAATCATCAGAAATACAAGAAATCTAGAAATAGGACTTCTAGAAATGCATATGTTTTTCACTAGTATTTAAAATCTAGTTGAGGTAAAAAAAAACAACTAACTCAATACAGTCAATGTATAATCAATTTAAAAAGAGCTGAGGAAATAATCCAAGAAGTGATAAGATGATACAACTCTCAGTTCAGTTCAGTTCAGTCACTCAGTCGGTCCGACTCTGCAACCCCATGAATTGCAGCACGCAAGGCCTCTCTGTCCATCACCAACTCCGGAGTTCACTCAGACTCATGTCCATCGAGTCAGTGATGCCATCCAGCCACCTCATCCTCTGTCGTCACCTTCTCCTCCTGCCCCCAGTCCCTCCCAGCATCAGAGTCTTTTCCAATGAGTCAATTCTTCCCATGAGGTGGCCAAAGTAATGGACTTTCAGCTTTAGCATCATTCCTTCCAAAGAAATCCCAGGGCTGATCTCCTTCAGAATGGACTGGTTGGATCTCCTTGCAGTCCAAGGGACTCTCAAGAGTCTTCTCCAACACCACAGTTCAAAAGCATCAATTCTTCGGCACTCAGTCTTCTTCACAGTCCAACTCTCACATCCATACATGACCACAGGAAAAACCAAAGCCTTGACTAGACGGACCTTAGTCTGCTTTTGAATATACTATCTAGGTTGGTCATAACTTTTCTTCCAAGGAGTAAGCGTCTTTTAATTTCATGGCTGCAATCACCATCTGCAGTGATTTTGGAGCCCAGAAAAATAAAGTCTGACACTGTTTCCCCATCTATTTCCCATGAAGTGATGGGACCGGATGCCATGATCTTCGTTTTCTGAATGTTGAGCTTTAAGCCAACTCTAAGAGATGTTAAAAGATATGGAGAACAGAAGGAGAGCATTCAACAAATGTCAATTAGGAGGTTTTAAAAAATGAGAATGAAGGAGAGCAATATTCAAAGAGGTAATGACTGTGAAGCTTTTTGAATTAGTAAAATACATGAAATCTCAGATTTAATAAGCACCAGAACTCCTGAGCAAGTTAAACAATATCTATCAAATGGACTGAAAACAAAAACTTATAAGTTACCAGAAAGGAAAAAGAGATTACCCAGCAAAGCAATACACTGACAGAGTTCTAACAGCAAAACAGAGACCAAGAAAGCAATGATGAAATTGAGTCACAGAAAGGTCAGATATTTTCTGTTAAGACTGGTAACACTGATGGAGTCAGCGCTTAAAGACATCTGATTCAAAGCCCACATTGAACATCACAGGGTCCCTTTCTGGATAGTACCTTAGACAATTGTCTTTATCTCATCTTTAGTAGGGGGGAAGCTCCCTGTGGCTCAGTTGCAGGTGACCTGGGTTCAATCCCTGGGTCAGGAATATCACCTGGAGAAGGAAATGGCAACCCATTCCAGTATTCTTGCCTAGGAAATCCCATGGACAGAGGAGCCTGGAGGGCTACAGTCGATAGGGTTGCAAAAGAGTTGGACGACTTAGTGACTAAACCACCACCATCTTTATAGAGAAGGAGGAAAAAAAAAATCTAATTTCTCTCAATACTTCAAGAACTGAAATTTTGAGAGAAACCATGTGTGTGCCATTTAACAAATATGAAATTGAACTATTAATATTTATAAAAATTCAAAAGTAGGATCTGGAGCATTGCTCCTAAGCAGTAGTACAGATTATAGATTCCACACTGGGTCCAACGAAACTGTATTTAGACATGTCTGAAGGTGAAACACTCTTGACAATGTCATGCAAAATGAAGGAAAGTGGGTGGGCTTTAGTGGATAAAAATATTTCCAATTTTTAATTAGGCATGCCATATGTAGTAAATGGAGAAATCTTAATCAACAGATCTCAATTTCCCACATCATCTCTAAAGCATATGATCTTGAATATAAATGAGCTGGGCAACAGATCTTTAGTGAATGTTACACATGTATTTGTAGTCTCAGTAGTAGATGAAATTATTTTTAAAATGAGACAGATTCTTTCAGAGCTTGTTAACTCAGTCTGAAAATAATTCCCAAAGTGAGGGACCAATGGTGACATAAGTTGAAATAAATATTTGACCTCTGACACTGTATCCTTTGAAGGACAACACATTCTCACATATATAAAACTTTTTCATCACAGCTCAAAAAAAGTGAAAGTCACTGAATTTTTAAAATACTTTCTACATGTACAGTATCACTAGAAAATGTTTCAATATTACATGGTACAATATTATACGGTACAAATTTTCTCAGCTACCAGAAAATTGTTGTTCTGAAATTATTGACACTTTATTTCCTTTATTAAAAAAAGCTATTAAATGAGTGATTGGAGAATGGTCAAAGGACTAGAATAGGCTCAACAGTATACTAATCTGTAATGAGTGAATTTAACTCAGATGACCATTATATCTACTACTGCAGGCAGGAATCCCTCAGAAGAAATGGAGTAGCCATCATGGTCAACAAAAGAGTCCGAAATGCATTACTTGGATGCAATCTCAAAAACGAGAATGACCTCTGTTCGTCTCCAAGGCAAACCATTCAATATCACGGTAATCCAAGTCTATGCCCCAACCAGTAATGCTGAAGAAGCTGAAGTTGAACAGTTCTACGAAGACCTAAAAGACCTTTTAGAAATAACACCCAAAAAAGATGTCCTTTTCATTATAGGGGACTGGAATGCAAAAGTAGGAAGTCAAGAAACACCTGGAGTAACAGGCAAATTTGGCATTGGAATACAGAATGAAGCAGGGCAAAAACTAATAGAGTTTTGCCAAGAAAATGCACTGGTCATAGCAAACACCCTCTTCCAACAACACAAGAGAAGACTCCACACATGGACATCACCAGATGGTCAACACTGAAATCAGATTGATTATATTCTTTGCAGCCAAAGATGGAGAAGCTCTATACAGTCAACAAAAACAAGACCAGGAGCTGACTGTGGCTCAGATCATGAACTCCTTATTACCAAATTCAGACCACTAGACCCTTCAGGTATGACCTAAATCAAATCCCTTATGATTATACAGTGGAAGTGAGAAATCGATTTAAGGGCCTAGATCTGATAGATAGAGTGCCTGATGAACTATGGATGGAGGTTTGTGACATTGTACAGGAGACAGGGATCAAGACAATCTCCATGGAAAAGAAATGCAACAAAGCAAAATGGCTGTCTGAGGAGGCCTTACAAATAGCTGTGAAAAGAAGAGAGGCGAAAAGCAAAGGAGAAAAGGAAAGATATAAGCATTTGAATGCAGAGTTCCAAAGAATAGCAAGAAGAGATAAGAAAGCCTTCTTCAGCGATCAATGCAAAGAAATCGAGGAAAAGAACAGAATGGGAAAGACTAGAGATCTCTTCAAGAAAATTAGAGATACCAAGGGAACATTTCATGCAAAGATGGGCTTGATAAAGGACAGAAATGATCTGGACCTAACAGAGGCAGAAGATATTAAGAAGAGGTGGCAAGAATACACAGAAGAACTGCACAAAAAAGATCTTCACGACCCAGATAATCACGATGGTGTGATCACTCACCTAGAGTCAGACATCTTGGAATGTGAAGTCAAGTGGGCCTTAGAAAGCATCACTACGAACAAAGCTAGTGGAGGTGATGGAATTCCAGTGGAGCTATTTCAAATCCTGAAAGATGATGCTGTCAAAGTGCTGCACTCAATATGCCAGCAAATTTGGAAAACTCAGCAGTGGCCACAGGACTGGAAAAGGTCAGTTTTCATTCCAATCCCAAAGAAAGGCAATGCAAAAGAATCCTCCAACAACCACACAATTGCACTCATCTCCCATGCTAGTAAAGTAATGCTCAAAATTCTCCAAGCCAGGCTTCAGCAAGACGTGAACCGTGAACTCCCTGATGTTAGAGCTGGTTTTAGAAAAGGCAGAGGAACCAGAGATCAAATTGCCAACATCCGCTGGATTATGGAAAAAGCAAGAGAGTTCAAGAAAAACATCTATTTCTGCTTTATTGACTATGCCAAAGCCTTTGACTGTGTGGATCACAAGAAACTGGAAAATTCTGAAAGAGATGGGAATACCAGACCACCTGACCTGCCTCTTGAGAAATCTGTATACAGGTCAGGAAGCAACAGTTAGAATTGGACATGGAACAACAGACTGGTTCCAAATAGGAAAAGGAGTACGTCAAGGCTGTATATTGTCACCCCGCTTATTTAACTTCTATGCAGAGTACATCATGAGAAATGCTGGACTGGAAGAAACACAAGCTCGAATCAAGATTGCTGGGAGAAATATCAGTAACCTCAGATATGCAGATGACACCACCCTTATGGCAGAAGAGGAACTAAAAAGCCTCTTGGTGAAAGTGAAAGAGGAGAGTGAAAAAGTTGGCTTAATGCTCCACATTCAGAAAATGAAGATCATGGCATCCGATCCCATCACTTCATGGGAAATAGATGGGGAAACAGTAGAAACAGTGTCAGACTTTATTGTTGGGGGCTCCAAAATCACTGCAGATGGTGACTGCAGCCATGAAATTAAAAGACGCTTACTCCTTGGAAGAAAAGTCATGACCAACCTAGATAGTATATTGAAAAGCAGAGACAATACTTTGCTGACTAAGGTCCATCTAGTCAAGGCTATGGTGTTTCCTGTGGCCATGTATGAATGTGAGAGTTGGACTGTGAAGAAGGCTGACCACCGAAGAACTGATGCTTTTGAACTGTGGTGTTGGAGAAGACTCTTGAGAGTCCCTTGGACTGCAAGGAGTTCCAACCAGTCCATTCTGAAGGAGATCAGCCCTGGGATTTCTTTGGAAGGAATGATACCAAAGCTGAAACTCCAGTACTTTGGCCACCTCATGCGAAGAGTTGACTCATTGGAAAAGACTCTGATGCTGGGAGGGATTGGCGGCAGGAGGAGAAGGGGACGACAGAGGGTGAGATGGCTGGATGGCATCACTGACTCAATGGACGTGAGTCTGAGTGACCTCTGGGAGTTGGTGATGGACAGGGAGGCCTGGAGTGCTGCGATTCATGGGGCCGCAAAGAGTCGGACATGACTGAGTAACTGAACTGAACTGAACATTGCAAGCTCACTTTTTAATAAATGAGACACCTACTGGGTGGTGACTGGTATAGCTGTAGCTTAAATGATTATGTTTAAATCCTTCCTATCCTATGACCTTGGAAGGTTACTTAAATCTCTGTACTTTTATGTGGATAAAGGAGATAATACTTATTTCAGGCTTTTGGTGAAGATTAAACAAGGTAATTTATCAAGAAATATACAACTAGGAGTCATCTTTGTCTCAAATTGTACCAAGAGTAAAACCGATATGGAAGCTGTTGGGAAACTCTCAGGTTCTGGTCCTGACAAGAAAAGCAAGCACTCACACATACTTGAAGCATGTGTAGTATCTGGGTACCCAAGAAAGGCAACCACAGGCCTTGTTTTATCTGCATTCAGAATTCCCCAAACCTGTCACTAGGGGTCTATCCTAAAGAAGACCCAGCCTTCACACCAGAGGGAGTTTGCTCTGCCTGACAGTGCTGCTCATGACACTCCGTACCATGTGACTAGATAGAAATTACAAAACAGCAACCAAAAGTCACATTTCAAAAAGTTAATAAGGCAATCCACTGAGATAGAAATGGATTAGGACTGAGTGTCAATTTATTCTGCTCCATTTCATGACTTGCACTGATGGAATAGAGCTTATCAGACAAGTGTCCCAAACATTAGTAGTTTCAGCCTTTGACATTCCTCATGATGCTGAAGCAGGAATCTGAGTTCTTGTTCGCAGAACCAAAGAATGAACTTCACAAACACACACTCACTCACTGTCGCAAGCGAATAGGGTTTATTAAAGAGAAGGAAACTACAATGTTCTCAGCATAGACACTGAGACAGGGTAAGGAGTCCTCCCAAAGGTGGGCCTTAACAACAGTTTATAACCTTACCAGTATTAATCTGTACATTTTTGGTTGGCTCCCATTCTTAAAATATGTCATTTCTAACCAATCAGTTTAAAGGTCAAAAGGTTTAACTTAAAATCTTTATGGCTTCTCTTGATCCTCAGATTAAGTTGCCACCCTTTTTCATGCCCCTTGACCACTTTACAGTGGACTAGATGTATGGGCTAGACATGAATGATCACCAGTTGTTTTTCCCACAGCCATATGGAACAGAAGTTAATTACCACACTTCCTTGGATCTGAATGCTGATAATTTATCAGTCCAAGGACACATTCCAGGAATTTGGGACAAACAGTATTAGCTCAAGGTTAATGAAGTGAGATGTTTATTGAAGACAAGACTGAGGTCTCACAGTCCTACACTGACTGCCCAACAATTTCTACCTCAATACTACGAGGAAGAGGTCCTCAACATTTGGCAATCCCCTTCATAGACTAGTGCCCTGTTTTTTTTGGCACATCCAAAACAAACCTTGACATTTTTCACCAACCACAGCCCCAGCCCTGACCTATTAGGAAAGGAATGGACCTGGGATGAAGGTCACTAGGTCTTGCCCGTTCCCCTGTGATGGTCACAGGATTTCACTTACTCCAACAGACCTCTCTTCCCCAACAACCCTCCATCCAGGCAATATAAAGTTACTGAGCACTTATCATACTATCGTAATAGTCCTGTTTGTGTGCTCACTGTGAATTCAGGCACAGTACTAAATTCTTTTACAGTTACATCTTGTTGAATATTTCAATAACTTTGTAACTATGTTTTCCATTTCCTATCTAAAGGAACTAAGGCACAGAAAATTTGAACAACTTGACAAATATTCAGCTTGAAGCTTTGCCATGTTTTATTCATAAAGAGGGTTACTTGATATGAAAAAGTACTGTCTCTAAATAATCCATCTTTGGTTTGAAAATATCCATAATTCGTATAGATCCTAAAGCAGGAGAGCTTTCCTTTCTGTCATTTTCCTTTTGTTTTTGGATGACCGCATGTTTTCTGAACCAAATATTTGGGAAAGAAGTGAGCTTATCTGTTCATTGTTTTAGAGTTTTGCTTGTCTACTTAGCATTCCTTTTTGAGTATCAAGATTTACGGAACAATAAATGCCATTTAATGCCATGTGCTATTTAGAATTCTGCATCGGTTTCTACAAATGGAGTAAAAATTAAAAGCTCAAATTTGAAATTATACTAAGTAGCATTGAATATTAGTTTATCCCAATGAAACAGGTTAAATTACGGCACCAGCAAATTTGTGGTTTTTTAATAGTCGCATGTGCACATTTCAGTATAATGTTTTCCGATTGTTTTACAAAAAAAGAAGCACGGTCTGATCATGACTATTCTAATCCTGGAAGAAAAAAAATGAGTAAGGCACACTGTTCTCCAACTGCTTAAATCCAGTTCAGGATACACACATTTATAACTGACAATAAATTTACTAATAGTTGACAAGTGCTCCAAGGAAAGTTCAGACAGACTGCTTTTATTCCTCCCCAAAATAGGAGTCTCTCCTATCAATGTCAGCTAATGACACTTGACAATATAGGAACATTTTCATACTCTGCATGAAGCACTGACATTGTAAACAGATTTGTTAATAGAATAACTCTGCATGAGAGTCTATCAGGGCCCTGATAGACTGAGCACATCTGGCATCTTAAGCCTTTTGTCATGATGATGTTTGTATCTATATCACAAAGAAATGTTTAGTCAAGCCTGAGAAAATGGTGAACCAGGTAAAAAGAGCCCTGAAGGACAGAAACAAACACTCACAGAAGTTACCTCAGTCTGAGGAGTAATGACTAGAATGCTCTTCCCTAATCCACTCCAGTGTTCTTGCCTGGAGAATCCCAGGGACGGGGCAGCCTGATGGACTGACTGCTGTCTCTGGGGTCGCACAGAGTTGGACACGACTGAAGCGACTTAGCAGCAGCAACAGCAGGTCTGAAATTAAAAGACATCTGCTCCTTGGAAGAAAAGCTATGACAAACCTAGACAGCATAATAAAAAGCAGGAACATCACTTTGCAACAAAGCTGCATATATTCAAAGCTATGGTTTTTCCAGTGGCCCTATATGGATGTGAGAGCTAGACCATAAAGAAGTGTGAGTGCTGAAGAATTGATGCTTTAAAGTTGTGGTGTTTGAGAAGACTCTTGAGAGTCCCTGGGGCTGCAAGGAAATCAAACCAGTCAGTCCTAAAGGACTGAATATTCATTCAACCCTGACTATTCATTGGAAGGACTGTTGCTGAAGCTGAAGCTCCAATACTTGGCCACCTGACGCAAACAGCCAACTCACTGGAAAAGACCCTGATGGCTGGGAAAGATTGAAGGCAAAAGGAGGAGGTGGCAGAGGATGAAACGGTTAGATAGCATCACTGACTCCATGGACATGAGTTTGAGCAAACTCCCGGAGATAATGGAGGACAGAAAGCCTTAGCATGCTACAGTCCATGGGATCACAAAGAGTCGGACATGACTTAGTGACTGAACAACAAAAAGCAGGTCGGAAAGTTATCAGGCGGCCCACAGAGCAAGGTTTAATAGACCTCTAGGCCCCAAGCCCAAACTCCCTGGGTTAGGGGATTTCACAAGTTTCCTGTTACAAAGACTTCACAAACTCCCTCACTGTCCTGGCTTTGATGAGTCACTGAGCGATGAAGGTTCACTCTGAGACCTGATGATTATAGCCTCAAGGCAAAATAGTCTTGGGTCTCCATTCTAATTTGGCATATGGTCTTAACTGTTGAGAGAAAAGCATGCTTCTTCCACCCCTGCCTCTAGACTGAAGGAGGATTTCTCACTTATGGAGCAATAAATACAAAGAAGCCAATAGTCACAGAGGGAGAAAGGGCAAGGGGAAAATCTTAGGAAACTGACCATGAACAGACACCAACACGAACTGGAGGATCTCTTTTAAAGCTCAGATCCCTGGCCACTTCCCCTCTCAACCCCTGAATTTTATAGTCTTTTGACCAAAGTTAGCATCAATCATTCACCTTCCTGTTCCCTCAGAGCACAGTCTATCTCTATTATAGCATTCCTTTCACTTCATCTTGTAATACAACTTCTCTACCATCAAAATAGATTTTAAATTCAGCCGCTTCTGACAGCACAGTTCCACCAATGTGCCTAACCAGGTCTGCTATAGCAGCCTCCTAATTGGCTAGTCTACTCTCCTGATACCCCCTACCCCCACATACTCACAGTCTGTTACCAATATGCTGCTGTTGCTGCTGCTAAGTCGCTTCAGTCATGTCCAACTCTGTGCGAGCCCATAGACAGCAGTCCACCAGGCTCCCCCGTCCCTGAGATTCTCCAGGCAAGAACACTGGAGTGGGTTGCCATTTCCTTCTCCAATGCATGAAAGTGAAAAGTGAAAGTGAAGTCACTCAGTCGGCACCTTTTAAAACAGTGTATCACATTTTAGCTCAAAAACCCTCCAGGGGATTCCCATCACACTGAAAATCCAAAGCCCCTACCACAATCTGAATGTTGTGTCCACTTCTCCCAGATACCAATCTTCCCTTGTTTCCTTTCACTCTTCCCTCACCCACTCCAGTCATTCAGTCTTCTTGTTCATCTAGCATGTTTCTACCTCCGGGCCTTTGCACTTTCTGTTTCCTGACACTTTCCTTCCCAGCTGTCCATAAGACTCACTGCTCATATTACTGAAGTTTCATCTCAAATACTACCTCTTCTGAGATGTCTCCTCTATTCTCTCCATCTAACACTGTACCCTATCATTCATAACCCTCATGTCCTACTTTGCTTCCTAGAGGGATTATTACGCTCTGATATGACAGTATTTCCTTGCTGTCTCCTATACTAAAAAAACTTCCTGAGAGCATGGCTGTTAGCTTTGGTTCACTGTTCAATCCTCAGTGCAACGCTGGACCCAGAAGGCAACAGATGCATAGAAAGTGACTTCTCACAAAAGTAGCATGTTTAGTGAGCCAGGAGACTGGAGGCTCTGGGAGTTGGCAACCTCAAGAGCACCTTATAGTCTAAAGATCAGTGAACAAGCTCAGAGAAAGGGACTTGGGTGAGATGGAGAGCCCCCTCTGCCATCTTCTGCTCCACAAAGTTGAACTGCACAGAATATCCTGACAACAAGGTCAGTGTCATCCACTGGGCAGTTGGGGCTTAAAGAGAGTGCACAGGATTTAACTTGAAAATACTTAGGCACATTTGAGAACACTAGCTGATGGGGGCTTTGGAGAAGGCAATGGCAACCCACTCCAGTACTCTTGCCTAGAAAGTCCCAGGGACGGAGGAGCCTGGTAGGCTGCAGTCCATGGGGTCGCTGAGGGTTGGACACGACTGAGCGACTTCACTTTCACTTTTCCCTTTCATGCATTGGAGAAGGAAATGGCAACCCACTCCAGTGTTCTTGCCTGGAGAATCCCAGGGATGGGGGAGCCTGGTGGGCTGCCGTCTATGGGGTCGCACAGAGTCAGACACGACTGAAGTGACTTAGCAGCAGCAGCAGCTGATGGGGGCTTAGTCACCACCTATAGGTCTTAGGCAATTAGCTAATCACCTCTGAGCCTCAGTTTTCTCAGCAGAAAGAACAAAATCATAATAGGCACCTTGCAGGACTTCATGAGTCTGCCTGCAATGAAGGAAACTTGGGGTCGATCCCTGGGTCAGAAAGATCCTCTGGAGAAGGAAATGGCAACTCACTTCAGCATTTTTGCCTGGAGAATCCCAAGGACAGAGGAGCCTGGCAAGCTACAGTCCATGGGGTCTCAAGAGTCAGACACAACTTAGTGACTAAACCACCATCAAGACTGAATGAAACAAGTTTAATAAGCCTATATACATGGAAGGGCTCAGAATATTAAAGGCTAAGCAAATGTTTGATGAACATGAATCTGGTCTCACAGGCAGCAAACTACCAAACCTCCGTCTTAGACCTGGAGCAATGAGAGAACCGCAGTACTAGATGATGAATGGAAACAGCCAGAAGAGCATCAGCTACCAGTGAGGCTGTCTCATGGACCCACGTATGGTGTAAACTGAAAATGAATCTGTACTAACGCATAGGAGAATACACTGGCAGGTATTTCTGTGTCCTATAAGACCCTTATCTGGGTCCAGCCTGTTCCCAGACAGCGCCTGTCATCAAGATGACCACAGAGCCAGGCATTGTTCCACATCTGACAGTTCAAAAGGAAAAACATCGACTTCCACTTCATTGGCTATGCTAAAGCCTTTGACTGGGTGAATCACACACACACACACACACACACACAAACTGTGGAAAATTCTTAAAGAGATGGGAATACCAGACCGTCTTCCCTGCCTCCTGGGAAATCTGTATGCAGGTCAAGAAGCAACAGTTAGAACTGAACATGAACAATGGACAGGTTCAAAATTGGAGAAGAAGTACAAGGCTATATATTGTCACCCTGCTTATTTAACATATATGCAGAGTACATCATGCAAAATGCTGGGCTGGATGACTCTCAAGTTGGAATCAAGATTGCTGGGAGAAATATCAACAACCTTAGCTATGCAGGTGAGACACCCCTAACGGGAGAAAGCAAAGAGGAACTAGAGTTTCTTGATGAGGATGAATGAGGAGAGTGAAAAAACTGGCTTAAAATCCAGCAATAAAAACACTAAGACCATAGCATCCAGTCCCATCACTTCATGGCAAATAGAAGGAAATAAAGTGGAAACAATGACAGATTGTATTTTCTTGGGCTCCAAAATCACTGCAAATGTGACTGCAGCCATGAAAGTAGAAGACACTTGTTCCTTGGAAGAAAAGCTATGACAAACCTAGACAGTGCATTAAAAAGTTGAGACATCACTTTGCCAACAAACGTTCGTATATTCAAAGCTATGATTAAACGTTCGTATATTCAAAACTCTAGTTCCTCTTTGCTTTCTCCCATTAGGGGCGTCTCACCTGCATAGCTAAGGTTGTTGGTATTTCTCCCAGCAATCTTGATTCCAACTTGAGAGTCATCCAGCCCAGCATTTTGCATGATGTACTCTGCATATTATTATGGATGTGAGAGTTGGAACATAAAAAAAGCTGAGTGCAGAAGAAGTGATGTTTTTGAATTGTGGTGCTGAAGACGACTCTTGAGAGTCTCTTGGACTGCAAGGAGGTCAAACCAGTCAATCCTCAAGGAAATCAACACTGAGTATTCATTGGAAGAACTGATGCTGAAGATCCAATACTTTAACCACCTGATGCAAAGAACCGACTCATTGGAAAAGACCCCAATGCAGAGAAAAATTGATGACAGAAGGAGAAAGGAGTGACAAAGGATGAGATGGTTAGATAGCATCACCAATGCAACAGACTTGAGTTTAAGCAAGCTCTGGGAGATAGTGAAGGACAGGGAAGCTCGGCATGCTGCAGTCCATGGGGTCACAAAGAGTTGGACACAACTTAGCAACAACAATAATACCTAATATGATCTGGTGAGTATGCTTTGTTAGTTAGGTGGTTATAACTTTTTCCCCGAACCATAAAAAGCCATCTTTCAACTCTGGTGCTTTATACTACATAAAAACAGGAGGGCAGTGATAGTCCCCAGGCTAAGATTTCTAAATATCCCTGACTCTGGGTATCTTTCCCATCCTTCTAACTTAGATCTAGGAAAGAAATGGCAAATTAGTGTTAAGTGAGGCCACCGTGCCCTCCTGAGCTTACAGGTTCATCATGGCCCATTTCCCAGAGAGCCCTGACATATCTTCAACAGTGTTTCTGGCTGACACTGTCAATAATCTTAAATTGAAACATAAGAAAAAATCAATTTCCTCTCCCTAAGGATTACTGAGAAAAGACAAACAGTACCCATCTTTATGTGTCGCCTCAACTCTAGCCATTCCAGCCTGTTCAACTCAAAGCCTAAAGAAGAGAAATTGTTCACTTTGTCCTCTTTGCCTCTTTCCACCTCTGCCTGCCTTGAGTCCCATCACACACTGGCCACTAGGAAACCTAATGTATTCAGTGCCACCAGCTGCCTAATTAGAGAGAAGAGTCTGTTTCTTTAGCACTCTCCTTCAAAGCATCAATGAAAATGCTCTATTTTATGTTCTTTCCTTTTCCTAAAAGAAGTACAACACTACAATCCCCTTATGATAGAAAGATGCTTTACAATTCACGACGACTGTTCACAAGACAAAGCTATTATCTCACTTTATAGATGAAGAGACATGGGTTCAGAGAGGTCAAGTGACTTGCTATTTATCTCACGACTAAATGACAAAGCAGGGCTTAAACACCAAGTCTAGTGAATTGAAACTCAGAACATTTTCCACTTTACCAATGAGCTTACCTCAACAACTAAGATACCTTCAACCCAGTACACATAATATCATTGGCAGTTTTTCTTACTCAAGACTGGAAAAGAGACAACCTGAGCATCTTCTTTACAAAAGACCATCACGTGCTCAATGGGAAAAGCATGTGGCCATGGTTTCAGAGGTAAGGTTTGAGTTTGTCGTTGTTGTGGCTATTCCTTCAACAGCAACCCAACTCTCTGCCTTCCATGAAGAATGAAGAGGCCCATGCAAAACAGGATGTGGTACAAAGGAAACAGGGAATCACAAAAGGAGTGAATAGCAAACAAAAACATTTTTATTGAAGTTTTTTCTTTTTCCTCCACATGATGGAAATGGTACCTAGGAAGCCAGGAGCTTCCATGAGTGCAGGTGAGACAGAGGAGCAGAGAGCTGGCAGCACAGAGCTTAGCTCTCTCTGTACCTCGACACTGAGTCACTTACCCCCTCAGCTTCCATATCTGTCAAGGAAAGATCATCATTATACTACCTAATAGGGTTTTATGGTACTTCGAAATCAGTTTATTCAAAGCCCTGAAATTACTAACATTATCACCCCTTGTGCCAGAAAGGAATCCTAATTAGGACTCTCTCCCCTTTCAGGCCTCATATTGGTCTGACCTTGCACTCAGCAGGCCACCTCACTGGCCTCCAGTTCCCTCTTTTGCAATGGATCACAGAGAATAGAATAGTAGAGGGTATTTAGGAAGCAGTCTTTGATCAGAGTCTTTTCCATTCTAGTCAGGTGTTCATATCAAAACATGAGTTGAGTAACTGAAGTTCTCAAGGCTGTAGCCCAAATGGATAAAATGCAAATGTGTTTGTGTAACAATGGGGGGGGGGGTGTTGTCACACCCACCATTTAATATGCCTTTATTTCTTCCTTTACAAATAGAGTACCTCCTGCTAGTCACTTGAGTTACGATGGGGATAAAGTGTTGACAGAACAGGCTGAGCCCCTGCCCTGGCCCTGCATCTTCATATAAGCAGTTGGAAGTTGTAGGCAGGAAAGCAGGGTGCATTGTTGGAGGATGCAAGCTGGTTTTGAAGGGCGGGAAAGGACACAATGGAGATAGTATTTAGGTAGAGATTCGAAGGATGAGGAAGCACTACTGCGGCAAAGGGGATGGAGAACCAGCATTAGGAAGACAAGTACAGAGACCCCAAAGGAGGAACAAATATAAAACATTCAAGAGATTGAAGGAGATCGTTGTGAATGGGACTGAGAAAGCAAGGAGGCGGCAGCTGGGGAAGCGGGCAGGGCCAAGCCTGATCAGCCAAGTCAGAGGTTTTGATCTTTATTCTAAAAGCAGTTTTACAGAAATCTACATGTTTAACATTAGAGTTAGCTCATCTGACACAGTGGCAGGATGGAAGTGTGGGGCATGCATGGATGCAGGAAAAGCAATGAAAGGAGGGCTCCCGCTGTGGTCCAGACAGACTCTAATAGAGTTCTGTGACAATGAGAAGAGGGAGAAGTGGTCAGATCCAAGCAGGACCTATAAGAATGCAGCCCTAGAACTTGGCACTATATTAGCTGTAAGGTGAGAAGGGGAGATGCTCTGTTTCCCCTTGGAATACCTGAGGAGAAAATGGAAGGAGTCTCTGATATTGAGAACATGCTAGAAGATGAACATGTTTAACCCACTCTGAGGCTTCCATATGAAAGGAGCCAGTAAGCAGTGGGATAGAGCCCACAATACAGGGAACCTTGAACCACAGCTGAGCTGTATTTGTTTTCAGCTGAAATGTGTAGAATTCAGGGGAGATGGTCCCTTCTGATAAGGCACAGCGAAAAAATGACTAACAGAAGCCAGAAGCAGCCAAGACCAGATCACTACCGTGAGTTCCCTCCCTCCTCCATCCATAATCCTTCACAGCTCTGGCAATGCCACCCTTCTGCCCGTTGCTTTTATAGCTACAAGTTGGTAACTATGGAGCTTTCAGATGCTCTTTACTGGTAGAGGAGGTATTTCCTTACTAGGATGGACAGTTGAGAGACACCAGGAAAAAACAGCAAGAACCTAAACTGTGAGGCTTTCCAACTTTCTCTAAAACTATTGGCTTTTTCTTACATGCAAGGATGACTAACCTTACAGTTTCGCAGAATTTGCAGTCCTGGGCCAGCTTTCTGACCAGAGCACTTCCCCAGAACTTCTACCTGCTTGGAATGGGGCTATGTCAATAGCTGTGTTTCTGCTTCTCAGCCAGGTCCCCTCCTCTGTCCTCTGAGTCACAAGCTGATGACCCTTGGGGCTCAGCCAGTGTGCCCAGTGTGCCAACGAGAAGCATGAAATAGTACAAGAAAGTGAATTCATGGCTAAAGTTTTCCTTGTTCTTAGCACTTCAACTCAACATCCATGTTTGATTTCAGACTTTGCTATTCACTCTTAGCTCTGAGTTCTTGCACAAGTTACTTAATCTCCTTTATGAGAGTTCCCCTAACTGTTAAATGGAATGATACTGGTTTCCTCATAGGCTTATGAAGCTGAAATAAAACATGCTCATCATAAACAATTATATAATTATAAAATGGAAGTGACAAATAGATTCAAGGGATTAGATCTGACAGAGTCCCTGAAGCCCGATGGACAGAGGTTTGCGATATTGTACAGGAGGGAGTGATCAAGACCATCCCCAAGAAAAAGAAATGCAAAAAGGCAAAATGGTTATCTGATGAGGCCTTAAAAATAGCTGAGAAAAGAAGAGAAGTGAAAGGCAAAGGAGAAAAGGAAATATATACCCATTTGAATGCAAAGTTCCAAAGAAGAGCAAGGAGAGATAAGAAAGCCTTCCTCGGTGATCGATGCAAAGAAATAGAGGAAAAAAATAGAATGGGAAAGACTAGAGATCTCTTCAAGAAAATTAGAGATATCAAGGGAACATTTCATGCAAAGATGAGCACAATAATGGACAGAAATGGTATGGATCTAATAGAAGCAGAAGATATTAAGAAGAGGTGGCAAGAATACACAGAAGAACTGTACAAAAAAGATCTTCATGACCCAGATAACCACAATGGTGTGATCACTCAACCAGAGCCAGACATCCTGGAATGTGAAGTTCAAGTGGGCCTTATGAAGCATCACTATGAACAAAGCTAATGGAGGTGATGAAATTACAGTTGAGCTATTTCAAATCCTGAAAGATGATGCTGTGAAAGTGCTGCACTCAATGTGCCAGCAAATCTGGAAAACTCACCAGTGGTCTCAGGACTAGAAAAGGTCAGTTTTCATTCCAATCCCAAAGAAAGGCAATGCCAAAGAATCCTCAAACTACTGCACAAATGCACTCATCTCACACACTAGCAAATGCACACTACCGCACAAATGCACTCATCTCACACACTACATTACTAGCAAAGTAATACTCAAAATTCTCCAAGCCAGGCTTCAACAGTACGTGAATCGAGAACCTCGACATGTTCAAGCTGGATTTGGAAAAGGCAGAGGAACCAGAGGTCAAACTGCCAACATCCACTGGATCACTGAAAAAGCGAGAGTTCCAGAAAACCATCTACTTTTGATTTATTGACTATGCCAAAGTCTTTGACTGTTTGGATCGCAATAAACTGTGGAAAATTTTTCAAGAGATGGGAATACCAGACCACCTGACTTGCCTCCTAATGAAATCTGTATGTGGGTCAAGAAGCAAGAGTTAGAACTGGACATGGAACAACAGACTGGTTCCAAATTGGGAAAGAAGTACATCAAGGTTATATATTGTCACCCTGCTTATTTAACTTATATGCAGAGCACATCATGGGAAATGCCAGGCTGAATGAAGCACAAGCAGGAAGCAAGATTGCCAGGAGAAATATCAATAACCTCAGGTACGCAGATGACATCACCCTAATGACAGAAAGCAAAGAAGAACCAAAGAGCCTCTTGACAAAAGTGAAAGAGGAGAGTGAAAAAGTTGGCTTAAAGCTCGACATTCAGAAAACTAAGATCATGGCATCTGGTCCTATCACTTCATAGCAAATAGCTGGGGAAACAGTGAAAACCGTGACAGACTTTATATTTTGGGGCTCTAAAATCACTGCGGATGGTGACTGCAGCTATGAAATTAAAAGACACTTGCTCCTTGGAAGAAAAGCTATGACAAACCTAGACAGCATTATTAAAAAGAAGAGACATTACTTTGCCAACAAAGGTCTGTCTAGTCAAAGCTATGGTTCTTCCAGTCGTCATGTATGGATGTGAGAGTTCAACTATAAAGAAAGGTGAGTGCTGAAGAATTGATGCTTTTGAACTGTGGTGTTGGAGAAGACTCTTGAGAGTCCCTTGGACTGCAAGGAGATCCAACCAGTTCATCCTAAATGAAATCAGTCCTGAATATTCATTGGAAGGACTGATGCTGAAGCTGAAGCTCCAACACTTTGGCCACCTGATGTGAAGAACTGACTCATTGGAAAAGACCCTAATGCTGGGAAATACTGAAGGTGGGAGGAGAAGGGGATGAAAGAGGATGAGATAGTTGGATGGCATCACTGACTCAATGGACATGAATCTGAGAAAGCTCCGGGAGTTGGTGATGTACAGGGAGGCCTGGCTGCAGTCCATGGGGTCGCAAAGAGTGGTACATGACTGAGAGACTGAACTGACTGAACTGAATCATAAACTATTAGTACATAGAAAGGAAACTCGCCCTTCTCTTTCCATTCTGGAGTATTTTTCCAAGGATGATCCATGAACTATCTTAATTAGTATCGGGGAGGCTTTTATAAAAATCAGATTCTAGGACCTTCTCCATTGAGAGTCCACACTTATGTGGCAGAAGAGAAAGTCTGATTATTTCCCTCAGTTTGAGGGAAAACACTGAAAATGCTGAAGACTCTTTTGATCCTAAATCAGGGGTTCTCAAATCTGGCTGTACTTATCAATACTCAGGCCTCTACCTGAGTTGAATCAGAACCCATGAACACGGGGCCCAGGCATAAGTATTTCAAGAAGTACTTCTAAGTAGGTGATTCACTAGTGTAGACTGAGTTGAGAACCACTGGGTTCTGTTTTACTTACTAAGATACCAGGGAATTCTATAATTCCTTTTAATTTCCATTAATCTCTAGCTACCTCCTTTCTTTTACCCCAGCCTCTTTCCACTTTGGATGCCTGTCTCCTTTTTGGTATTTTATACCACAGAAGCATCTGGTGGCTTTTAGAAGCGAGAACGACCCAATATTTACCTGTGAACCAGCACTCCCCTGTTAACGTTTCCCTACCTAGAAGCGTAGAGTGGACTAGGCCCCTGGGAGATAGCTCTAGAGTTAAGAAATGGCGCTGACCACAGAACCCATGGAGACGCTGAGTCTCCCCGACAAGACCAAGCTGGTAGACAGGGCACTAAGAGGATTACATGTGTAAAGACAAGCTCATTATCTTTAGGGTGGCAGCTGTGTAGAAGAATTGCTTCTATGTGCAACAGCAGGCTTGTTATCTGACTTATCAAGCTCTAACTTTGTAGTCTATTTTAATTAAACTGTTAATGGGGGAAAAAATGGTAGACCAAAGAAGCAAGTAAATTGCTAAGAAAAAAAGCTGAAACTTCAAACAGCATATGTTTCCATATTGGCACATGGAAAACAGAGAAGGGCAGTTAGCCAGAGAAAACTTGAAATATGGAGACCCAGATTCCATGGTTCTCTGGCCTAAAGTTTCCTATTAAATGACAAATGCCTGGGGTCAGGGACAAGGGAGAGGCGAAACTTTTGCCTTCAGTATAGTCAAGTTGATAAGCTTCTTTCTTGGGAACAGTATTAATATTTGACACACTTCCTTAAACTAAGGGAAGGAGAGGAAAGCAGACGGTGTCTAAGGAGGCATGAGTGATGTTTTGGGAAGGAGACCTTTTGCTTATATTGGCATGATCATATCACAGCTTCCTTTGTCCCAGATCAAACCCAGAATACTAGCTCAGCATCAATGACAAAGTAATCAGTAATCTTAGAAGACGGATACTCCATGCACCTCAAGACTTTTCCTTAGGTCTACCTCATCTCTGATTTTGCCCCCTAGTGCCTCCCATTTTCCTCCCTTGCAAAAAATGTCCAGGCCACTGAAGATATTTAATTTTGACACCTGCATGCCTCTGTTACACGGTCCCTGTTGTTGCAATTGCAATTTATTTTCCACTTACAACAAACATGGTTCAAGATCTCTAGCCAATAATGGGCTTAAAAATTTCCCATTTCTGACTGTGAAACAGTACCCCACAAATTCCATGGATGGGGAACATATACCTCCACTTTATCCAGTCAGGACTCTACGTCTGATCCTATTTTGCATCCCAAAGACAGATACCAGATAACAAGGGATGGAAAGAGCCTCCAAAGAAGGCCGAGATGAATAGCAATTAAGTATCACCAAGATTACAGTTTACATAAGTCTGATTTCTTTTATATTGTATCTTTTTCTGTTCTAATAATAAATCCCCTTTCTATTCATAAAAGTAGGGGTGCCTACTCCAGGTGGTTTAAGAGGAAGATAATAAGTGGACATCACAGCATTTATTCCTAGAGAAGAAACCTAGGGGATTCTTTACCCCCTAAGAACATCCACTTACTTCCATTCTTTCCTTTGGTCTTAAGCGGAAACCCCAGTGAAAAACAATACTAAACAACGCAATGGAGAAAACTGTGTTGGAGAAACTGGAGTATGAGGAGAGGAATTCAAACTGTCCTGGGGAGGCCATGAAGGAAAAGTACTTCTCTAAATTTGATGTGTGATGTCTATTGTGACCTAAATAAAACACAAAGATTCTAAAATAAAATAAATTGTTTGAAAGGCACTTCAGAAGCATGGGTGGAGGTTATGAGAAAGAACATTTTGATTAAGATTCACCAGCCTAGATTCAGGAAAAGGGAAAAAAAAAAAAAAGGTGTTGTCTTAATACCTGCTGCAGCCTTTGAAGCTGTCTCTCTTTATTCTCATGACAATGAGGCAATGAGGGCAACAAGCTCATTTTTCAAAAAACTTTTTGACATAGTTTGACTTCTGGAGATAATAGCTAAAGCAAATGTCACAGAAAAAAAGGATGAAATAAAGTTTTATGTAGAAAAGACCTAGGGCCAGGAGATTAAAGAAAGTTCTAGGTAACTCTAGGATTTGCCTAACATGGTTGGCTGAGCCTATTGTTAATGAAGTCAGGAGAAAGACTGCACTCAAGCCCCTGAAGGAACAATTACTATTTCCAAGAAGACACTTCTAATCCCACCCAAATCATCTTCAAATGTGTTCCTTTTGTTATAGAGAAGAGGAAAGAATGAAAAGGGGTATACAGGGCAGTTAAAACCAAGTTCTTGCCCAAAACAGTAAATTAATATATGTCAAAAAATGCAGTCAGATAGTTAACAATACGGTATTATATTCCCCCCAAATTGCTAAGAGGGCATACTGGACTGGGTTGCCATTTCCTTCTCCGGGGGCTCTTCCTGACCCAAGGATCGAATCCCATCTCCTGCACTGGCAGGCAGATTCTTTACTGCTGAGCCATCTGAGAGCCTTTCATGGGTATATACTTCCTTCAAGTTGCATACATTAAATCTGTATGGTTTTTTCTATTCACTCATACCTCAATAAAGTAGTTTTAAAGGAGGGGGGAGGAGAAATCTCTGTCCAGTCTCCTACTTTAGGTTTTTCACCCTAGCCAGCTATTTCCAGTTGTTTCTTCCTGTAAGTCTCTTTCACGCAAAGATTCTTTTTTTTTTTTTTTTAATGAGATAAAGACAGCTAGAACTTGAGAAGCATAACAGCTTATCCATCAAGTTCCCTCTAGGTCTCCTCCTTCCCTACTCTCTCCCCTGCAGAAGTCTATCTGCTGCTTGAAATGACACCCCAGACACAGATGCCCAGGGCTTGATGAGACCAGCATTCCCCACCCCCCACAACTGCCTATCCACAGGGATAGACTTCTAGAAGCTGTTTACTACATAAGCCAGATCTTCAGCCCTTGGTGATTGGGCTGGGGTTGGACCTCTGACCCAAGCTGGACCAGTCATCTATTCTGAAGGAACCTGAAAGAGCAAATCAAAGAGCTTGACAGTCTCAGCTGCGGCTTGGAGTGTTCAGTTAAAAACTGAAACAAAGCCACCACAGAACAACCCTACTCCATGCTGACCAGAAAGTAGAGAGCGCTGATGAGCAGTGAGGGAAGAGTGAAAAAAAAAAGGATGTACAGAGCATATGCTGGAGAATCCCGATTGATTTATTAATTTCTATTTTCAGCCATTTCTGTCCATGAAGCACCCCTCCCCCCACCCCGCGTCTCTTTCTCCTTTTGTTCCTGTTGGCTGCAATTGTCTCCTCTTTGTAAACCCACCCTCTTGACTAAAGACATTGCCCTACTCCCTCCTGTCTACCCTCTCCCCCACCATGGACGCTTATCCCCCATGTCTTTCTAGTTCTGGTTCCCTGGATCCCATCTCCTGTTACCCCTAAGGGCTAACTTGGCAGTACCCTATCACAGGCTCAATAAAGCTGAGGTGTTTTGTCTATAGGAGAGTGAGCTGAGGGTGAAAGGATTCTGGTCATCTCCAAGTTTCCAGTGATCTTGGAGGTATCTTAGTTATCGGTGAGGTGAGCTGTAATAGAAAAACCATTTCTGAGGTGCCCTTAGGCAAAGTATGCCTTATTTACTGATCCTGCCAGCCCTGTGAGGATCTAGAAACCATGTGGATTCTAAGAGCCTAACAGGCAAGATTCAGAAAGTAGAGGAGACCTTCCACACATCCTTTTCATTACATGCATTTGGGGAAGTTTGGATACTTTGGGGTCAGATAATTCAAGACTATTTCTCTGGATTCTGCTCTATCGTGACATGGCTTCCAGGATCCCTCCTGATCCCTGGGGGAAAGAGGCTGTCACTATGAGTTCCCAGGAAACCATGAAATTTCCTCATGTTCAAGCTATGTGCCATAAGCAGAGATAATTTGTATCCTGTAGAGATATAAATTAGGATATTTACTTAATGAATACCCCAGAATAATATGCTGCTGGGGTATGAGTAATCCCAAACTCTAATTTCCATGAAGTCTCCAGGCTCCTTCATTAGTTGTTTCATGTACTGGAAAAACATCTGAGTATCCACTATATCCCCCTCATTCTAATACATTGATGCATGAGCATAATCATTCAAAAGTGACCTGGGGAGCTCATTCTAGGTTGTCTGGACAATGAGCCAATTGAGACTCTGCTTCTCCACAAAAGTGTGTGCACCTGAACTTAGCTCCTTATGGTATCAGGGGCTTCCTTTCCCAGCAGAGGATGCTATAACCTCCCATGGGCCACAGGATCCTTGGGAATGGATCACATGGCTTTCCCAGACACCGACTATATTAATTTTTTAATTTTATTTTACTTTACAGTACTGTATTGGTTTTGCCATACATTGACATGAATCCGCCATGGCAGACACCTACTTTAAATAGCCAGTACTCAAATCCTGACTGCCTGGTGGCCAAATCGTTTGATTACCCCCCACTGAGGAAGCAGCTCTCATTTTTGCCCTCTAAAAAGATAAAGTCGTCAGGACTGAATGTTTGTCTCCCTCTAGAATTCATGTTCGGAGAAGGCGATGGCACCCCACTCCAGTACTCTTGCCTGGAAAATCCCATGGACCAAGGAGCCTGGTAGGCTGCAGTCCGTGGGGTTGGGAAGAGTCGGACACGACTGAGCGACTTCACTTTCCCTTTTCACTTTCATGCATTGGAGAAGGAAATGGCAACCCACTCCAGTGTTCTTGCCTGGAGAATCCCAGGGACAGCAGAGCCTGGTGGGCTGACGTCTATGGGCTCGCACAGAGTCAGACACAACTGAAGCGACTTAGCAGCAGCAGTAGAATTCATGTCAGAAACTGTACTCTCCAATGTGATGGTATTATGAGTTGGGGACTTCACAAGGTAATTAGGATTCAGTTCAGTTACTCAGTCGTGTCAGACTCTTTGTGACCCCATGAACCAGAGCACGCCAGGCCTGCCTGTCCATCACCAACTCCTGGAGTCCACCCAAATCCATGTCCATCAAGTCAGTGATGCCATCCAGCCATCTCATCCTCTGTCATCCCCCTCTCCTCCTGCCCTCAATCTTTCCCAGCATCAAGGTCTTTTAAAATGAGTCAGCTCTTCACATCAGGTGGCCAAAGTATTGGAGTTTCAGCTTCAACATCAGTCCTTCCGATGAACACCCAGGATTGATCTCCTTTAGGGTGGACTGGTTGGATCTCCCTGCAGTCCAAGGGACTTTCAAGAGTCTTCTCCAACACCACAGTTTAAAAGCATCAATTCTTTGGTGCTCAGCTTTCTTTATAGTCCAACTTTCACATTCATACATGACCTCTGGAAAAACCATAGTCTTGACTAGACGGACCTTTCTTGACAAAGTAGTCTCTTCTTTTTAATATGCTATCTAGGTTTGTCATAACTTTCCTTTCAAGGAGCAAGCATCTTTTAATTTCATAGTGCAGTCACCATCTGCAGTGATTTTGGAGGCCAGAAAAATAAAGGCAGCCACTGTTTCCACTGTTTCCCCATCTATTTGCCATGAAGTGATGGGACCAGATACCATGATTCTAGTTTTCTGAATGTTGAGCTTTAAGCCAACTTTTTCACTCTCCTCTTTCACTTTCATCAAGAGGCTCTTTAGTTATTCACATTCTGCCATAAGAGTGGTGTCATCTGCATATCTGAGGTTATTGATATTTCTCCTGGCAGTCTTGATTCCAGCTTGTGCTTCTTCCAGCCCAGTATTTCTCATGATGTACTCTGCATAGAAGTTAAATAAGCAGGGTGACAATATACAGCCTTGATGCACTCCTTTTCCTATTTGGAACCAGTCTGTTGTTCCATGTCCAGTTCTAACTGTTGCTTCCTGACCTGCATACAGATTTCTCAAGAGGCAGGTCAGGTGGTCTGGTATTCCCATCTCTTTCAGAATTTTCCACAGTTTATTGTGATCCACACAGTCAAAGGCTTTGGCATAGTCAATAAAGCAGAAATAGATGTTTTTCTGGAACTCTCTTGCTTTTTCCATGATCCAGCGGATGTTGGCAATTTGATCTCTGATTCCTCTGCCTTTTCTAAAACCAGCTTGACCATCTAGAAGTTCACAGTTCACGTCTTGCTGAAGCCTGGCTTAGAGAATTTTAAGTATCACTTTACTAGCGAGTGAGATGAGTGCAATTGTGCAGTAGTTTGAGCTTTCTCTGGCATTGCCTTTCTTTGGGATTGGAATGAAACTGACCTTTTCCAGTCCTGTGGCCACTGCTGAGTTTTCCAAATTTGCTGGCATATTGAGTGCAGCACTTTCACAGCATCATCTTTCAGGATTTGAAATAGCTCAACTGGAATTCCATCACCTGCACTAGCTTTGTTTGTAGTGATGTGATGAAGTCATGAGATGAAATCCTCATGAATGGGATTAGGGCCCTTATAAAAGTCCTGAGAGCTTGTTCCTCCCTGCACACCACCATATGGGGACACAGTCTATGGAGAAGCTGGCAGTCTACAAACCCAAAAAGGGTTCTCACTAGAACGCAAATATACTAGTACTCTGATCTCAGACTTGAAGTCTTCAGAACTAAAATTTCTGCTGTTTATAAGCCATTCAGTGTATGGTATTGTAGGGGAAGAAAAGTATTCCTCAACTGTTTCAGGGTCCCTGGCTGGGTCTGAGAATTAAACTGACAAAGACAGATTCTTAGGAGAAAAGCTTACATTATTTAATATGAAATAAATAATACAAGTTTTACAAGTGAGAACCTTAAGGAACTGAAGATCTGAAGATAATGGTTAAATGGGGTATATTTACTCTAGAAATAGGATAGGGCCAAGAGTATGAGGTTAAGTGCAGTAATATGTGTTTGTGTGGGCATGAATGCACTCAGTCATGTCCAACTCTTTGTACTGCCTGGACTGTAGCCCACTGGACTCCTCTGTCCATGGAATTTTCCAGGCAAGAATACTAGAGTGGGTAACCATTCCTTTCTCCAGGGGATCTTCCTGACCCAGGGATTGAACCTGTGTCTCTTGTGTCTCCTACACTGGAGATCCATTGAGCCACCAGCAACGGCCTAAGTGTAGCAGACCAGGGAACATTTAGAAAAGCCTCTTTGGATGCCCCTGGGCATCCCTTTGTCTCCGTAGGGAAGAATGTTATAGGGAAGGCAATCCTCACACAAGGGTTTTATTCCCTACTGATACTCCCTGTGGAGAAGGAAATGGCAACCCACTCTAGTATTCTTGCCTAGAGAACTCATGAACAGAAGAGCCTGGTGGGCTACAGTCCATGGGGTCCCAAAGAGTCAGACACGACTGAGTAACTAACAGTGATACTCCCTGAGGGAGGAGGGAAAGAAAGGGATGTGGGGAGAAGATCACAGTGACCTTCCTGACTCTGCGACTGTCTCAAAACCCTTCAGCTGAAAATATGCAATATTTATATTATCCCATCATCTCATGGCAAATAGAAGGGGGAAAAGTAGAAGAAGTAATAGATCTTTTCAGGGGCTTTAACTGCGGAAGGTGACTGCAGCCGTGAAATTAGAAGACACTTGCCTCTTGGAAGGAAAACTATGACAAACCTAGACAGCATATTAAAAAGCAGAGACATCACTTTGCTGACAAAGGTTCATATAGTCAATGCTACAGTTTTTCCAGTAGTCATATCTGGTTGCAAGAGTTGGACCATAAAAAAGGTTGAGCATTGAACAATTGATGCTTTTGAATTGCAGTGTTGGGAAAGACTTTTGAGAGTTCCTTCAACAGCAAAGAGATCAAACCAGTCAATTTTAAAGGAAATCAAGCCTGAATACTCTTTGGAAGGACTAATGCTGAAGCTCCAATACTTTGGCCACCTATGCAAAGAGCCCACTCATTGGAAAAGACCCTGAAACTGGGAAAGATTAATGGCAAAAGGAGAAGAGGGTGGTAGAGGATGAGATGGTTAGATAGTATCATTGACTCAATAGACATGAATCTGAGCAAACTCTGGTAGATAGTAAAGGACAGAGAAGCCTGGCATGCTATAGTCCATGGGGTTGCAGAGAGTCAGACACAACTCGACAACCAAACAACAATACTTACAATGCTTATATTTAAATTAGCATGGCATTAAATGTTATAGTAAATACAGATTTTTAATAGGCAATACAAATATTGAATTGCAAATTCAGAAAAGTGCTATGAACATGGTAGAGAGATTCCTGTGATAGAGGAGAGAGATCAGCTTTGGTGAGATTTTCAGGGAATGCCTGGCTGAGGAAGGAAGATAAACTGACAGTTGATAGATGAGAAGGGCCAGCCAGCCATATAAAGAGCTGCGGGCAGGAGAGTCTACACTGAGGGACAGTACAGAGGATGTTCCCAGAGAGGAAGCGACCCACGAGCTAAAGGAGTGCAGTGTAGCTGAAATAGGGTAAAGAGGTAAAACAGGGAGGCTGAGACAAAGCTGTCGAGGTACTAACCATGACCCAGTCACTATCCAAAGTCTATTCCTGGTTTGGCCCCTGGAATGGAAGCTAACCTACCTTTCATAATAATACCAAGTCAAAGACAGTGCTTTCAGAATTCTCCTGCCCACCAGTCCAACAGGGTACATTCACTAAGCAGTCCCAAGATGAGAGTACTACCACCCCCCATATATCTTCCACTTTGTAGACAAGGGGAGAAGTGGGGAGAGACAAAATGGGAGATTAGGATTGAGATATATATACTAGTGTTACTGCTAAGTCGCTTCAGTCATGTGCGACTCTTTGCAACTCTATGGACAGCAGCCCACCAGGCTCTTCTATCCATGGGGTTCTTCAGGCAAGAATACCGGAGTGAGGAATGAGATATATAAACTACCAGGTATAAAATAGATAGCTAGTGGGGAGCTGCTGTATAGCATAGAAAGCTCAGCTCACTGCTCTGTGATGACCTAGAGGAGTGGGAGGGAGGCTCAACTGGGAGGGGATATGTGTATACATATAGCTGATTCACATTGTTGTACAGCAGAAGTGAACACAACGTTGTAAAGCATTTATCCTCCAATTTTAAAAAAGAGAGAGAAAGAATAGGTTCAAGGAATACTCGTCTCACTACTATGATGTTTGCATGCTAGGCTTGCATTCGGATGGTAAGAATAATGCTGTGATGCTGCTGATTACAACTGACAGCTAAACTCACATTTGATGATTAACTGTCTGCCAGGATCTAGGTGAAAAACTTCATGATTTAATCCTCACAAGCATAGATACTTGTCATAGAGCCAGAGTCAGGGGTATTGCAAGTATATCTGGGTGAGGAAGGGGTTAAGAAAGGTCATGTTTTCTTTCAAGTACATTTGTCATAATGGCATGAAAAATCGGGTGCCACAGCATGTTTATGTTACAGAATCACTGTTTTAGACATAAAATACAGGAATGTTTAGGCTTGTCCTTGAGTTGGACTTGGGAACTCATGGTCCACAAAGCAAAACACATTGCTTCCAACATTCTCCAAACAAGAATCCTAAGATCTGACAGCTGATAGAAACTTTATGACAAAATAATTAGGACTTTCTAAAGAAGTGGTTGCATTGTCTTCCTTATAAGGAGTACGTATGAGGGAGAAACGCTTCTTGTAGACTAGGCTTGCTCCAGCTCTAGTCCAGTCTATTTTCTACACTGCAGGCAGGGCATTTTTCTAATTTTTATTTAATGGTCTTGCTGAATTTCTTTTAAAATTATCTCCCCAGTCCCAAAAGCTTCTTCATTCTCAGGCATGGGGTTGGATGTGCAGCTTTGAACCACTAGAAAACACTCTTCTCAAGCACACCCCAGGCTTTCTCTGGAGCCCACACAGATCTTGAGACCTTAACTAGTTGCCTTGGCCATTTCACTGGACTGACCTCAGGATGCTCCCAACTCTGCTTGCCATCCTCTTGTTAACTCTGGATTTGCCTTGTGCTTTTCTTTCTCACCACAGCTCTGTATTTACCTCTCACTGGTTAACACCCTCTCCTGATTGAGTTTACTCCTAGAGTTTGCACACGGTCTCACCCTGAAATGCAAGTGAGACACATCCTGCAGAATTTATCTTTTGATTTTGTTCAGACATTTCCTTCAATAATGATTTGTGTTGCAAAAACCACTATGAGCCTAGAGAAATTTCATAAGATCTTTAGAGAAGCTGCCAAATTAGTAAACCAAAGCAAAAATCCCACGTGCAGCTTCTAGTCTCACATACTTTCTCTTTCCTGTACCTAGGAAAATCCTAACAATTCTCTTTCCCATCTGTGCTTTCCTCCAAGTGTTTGAGACTCAGAAGAAGATAACACCTTCCACTTGCAAACAGATCATTTTCTAAGTGTGTTTAATGAAATTGATGTCATAAGAAAAACAAACAATAGCACAGATCCTCCAAAAGATAATTTTCCTGATAATTCAGTGGTTGTTCTCTTAATTCAAGAATGACTAGCGTCCAAAGAATTTTGAAGGCATATGGAAAACAAAATGGAGCTAGCATGCATTGCATAATTTCTTTTGGACACATGCACGCTGCACTAGGCATGTTACACAATTTAGCTCTTAAGTCCAGACTGCATGCCCCTCAGTTATCCCATAGAAGAGCATAAAGCTCTCTGGGTTGCATGATAGAAATCCCCTTTAAATCTTCTGTAGTAAGTTCTTTTGGGGCATGTTGTTTTCTTTACCATTATATCTCAAATGGTAAAACACATAGGTTTTACTAAATATTTCTGAAATGAATATGTTTCTCTGATTGTATAAATATCTAAGAATGGTAGGAAATGTAAATACCACAAAATTACATGACTTAAAAAGTGGTCATTTCCTCAAAATTACCCTTCACCCCCAACGACACAAACACTGTTGGGTGAATTACTTTTCACTTGCACACTGGTGCCTTCTGCTTCTTGCTCTAACTGAAATCTCGTTCTCTCTTCCCCTTTCCTGGTTCTCAGTTGTCATCCCACTTCCCCTAGAGTGGTTATCTGCCACTGGTGTCTGTCTAGCACCACTCCTTTCCTCAGGTAATATTTGTCTCTCATGACCATCATGCATTCTTGCTCAGGGCCTGCCAGAAACAGGACCCCCATCTCCCAACTTCAGTGACTGGCCTAGACTAGCTGTGTGTCTCTCATAGTGAACACATCACTATGGTCATGAGACTGGAGGAATCTGATTGGCCAGACCTGTGGCTTGGTGTGGAATATCCACAAGGATGTTCCTGGCCACAAACCCCAACTACCACAAGATAAAAAGCAGCGTATTCATCAGACCAGCCTGGCTTCCAGTAAAGGTCAATTTTAAACCGCCTCAAGCCCATTGGAATTCTGTAGAAGTCTCCAGAGTCATATTGCAGAGATACTCTCCTCGGCTACTGCACATGCATCCTAGCCTGACTGGGTTGTGATCTGGATTCACAGACAGAGCTGTCGCTTTGTAACCCTGATTTGTTCCTATTGACAATAAAGCATTTATCCACCACAGGCAATGTTTACCAGAGTTTCACTTCTCTTCTGGTTTCCTGTCAACTCTTTCTGGGTGCTCTGCGTGGACAACTGTGGTCAGCTGCCTCCAACAGAAAATGTCTGTTGTCTTAGTCACCAATTCTGGACACCCATATTGACGTTCTGCTGTGAAGCATCTTCATCACATATAAACACTTATCCTTGTCTGGGTAAAAATATTGTACATACAATAGATAGAGTAACGGAGATGACCCAAAACAATAGCAACTCAATTGCACATTTTACTATTGACTTCAAAATATTTTCTAAGAATAAACTCCCCTTTTCTACTAAACTCCCCTTTTTCTACATCTTCTCAAAATGTTTTTTTTTTTTAAATAAACTGAAGCCAGTAGGTCATAAAATGAAGATTTCATCCAGGGGTAAATTCTAAGAGATACTCTGGCTCAGGGTCGTCTTGAGCAAGCCCAGGTAGCACTGTTCACTGGGGTGAATCCACTCTAGTTGCACAGGATTGAAAGATGGGGCCCACATGGTTTGGGGTAAATTTCTGCATTTCTTTCTTACCCCTGAAAAAATGATTTCATAGAATAAGAGTATAGAGCTTTTGATTTCAATTCACCAAAACTGATTAAAACCAGAAAAAAAAATTAAAATCAAAAAGGCCCTCAGGACATCAGTACTATTTTTTTTTTTCTTCATCTTTTGCTTTAAAGGAGCTTTGCTAAAAGTTTTCAGTAACCTTGAAGTTCTTAGGACATGAGCCACCCTTCTCCTTGCATGGCCCTGTAATAAACCTTTCTCTATTCCAAACTCAAATAAATAAATAAATAAAAGAAGTGGAGTCCAAATCAAAGAGCTAGTGGTTTTCTTCTTGTCAAAATGAAAAAGTTAACCCTCTATCAACAGATAACATTAGTTCTCCTAGAGGCAGGTGTCATCATGGTTCAGACCTTAGCTGTGCTACCTTCCAGTTGTGGTACCCACAGCAAGTTAATTTTTTATAATGGAGGTAATACATAACTTTGGTGAACATACTGGCTTAAGAAACAAAAGCATAATAGAGATTGATATTTGGAGCCTTTTTCCCAAACCAGTTTAAGAGTACCATCCTTGATGCATACCAACAAAGGATTGACCCTATCATTGCGAGCCTTCGTTACTCAAACACCCTTTAGGAATTTAAGAAAAATTTCCTGTTAACTTGTTAGGATGAAGTAGGTTTGCAATAAAGTTGTTTTTACTAAAATTCTGTTTTTTTCATGTTCTACATATTGTGAAATAAAATTCATATTTTATGGAAAAATGAAAATATGGAAAATATGAAATATGAACATTTAAACATTAAAAAATGCCCTCTGCACTTTGGCCTGCTCTCTCCCTGCTACTGTGCATTGTGCACCTGTATTGAGCGTCCACCAAACCAACCCCTTCAGTAGAAGTAACTGCTCAACCATAAAGAACAACATGAGCTGTTGAACAGCATCAGCAAGACAACCCTTTAAAAGGTAACATTCCTTCTTAATCTTTTTTTCCTTCTTAATCTTGTAAGGGGCCACAGTGATATTTAGATTTGGATTGTGTAAACTGTCAATAACACATCATTTAATGTACAGCCCTCTGTCTCAAACTTACACAACCATGCCTTGACTTCTAACATGCAGAACGATTCTCAGAGCTTTCTGAGATGTAGCTCCTGAGTTATAATCCTCAATTTGACTAGAATAGAAATGTCTATTTCTTTTACTATTTTGATTAATTTATTTTAACTGGGGGCTGATTATTTTACAATATTGTAGTGGGGTTTGCCATATATTGACATGGATCAGCCATGGGTGGACATGTGTCCCCCATCCTGAACCCCCTCCCGCCTCCCTCCCCATCCCATCCCTCAGGGTTGTCCCAGTGCACTGGTTTTGAGTGCCCTGTTTCATGCATCAAACTTTGACTGGTCATCTATTTCACATATGGTAATATACATGCTTCAGTGCTATTCTCTCAAATCATCCCATCCTTGCCTTCTCCCACAGAGTCCAAAAGACTGTTCTTTATATCTGTGTCTCTTTTGCTGTCTCGCATACAGGGTCATCAGAGAAGGCAATGGCAACCCACTCCAGTACTCTTGCCTGGAGGATCCCATGGGCAGAGGAGCCTGGTGGGCTGCAGTCCATGGGGTCATGAAGAGTCGGACACGAATGAGCGACTTCACTTTCATGCCTTGGAGAGGGAAATGGCAACCCACTCCAGTGTTCTTGCTTGGAGAATCCCAAGGACGGGGGAGCCTGGTGGGCTGCCGTCTCTGGGGTCACACAGAGTCGGACAAGACTGAAGCAACTTCGTAGCAGCAGCAGCATATAGGGTCATCATTACCATCTTTCTAAATTCCATATATATGTGTTAATACACTGTATTGGTGTTTTTCTTTCTGACTTACTTCACTCTGTATAATTGGCTCTAGTCTCATCCATCTCATTAGAACTGATTCAAATGCATTCTTTTTAATGGCTGAGTAATATCCCATTGTTTATGTGTACCACAGCTTTCTTATCCATTCGTCTGCCAATAGACATCTAGGTTGCTTCCATGTCCTAGCTATTGTAAACAATGCTGTGATGAACATTGTGGTACATGTGCCTCTTTCAATTCTGGTTTCCGCAGTGTGTATGCTGAGCAGAGGGATTGCTGGGTCATATGGCAGTTGTATTTCCAGTTTTTAAAGGAATCTCCACACTGTTCTCCATAGTGGCTCCCACCCCACCAACAGTGTTAAGAGGGTTCCCTTTTCTCCACACCCTCTCCAGCATTTATTGTTTGTAGACTTTGGTGTGAGATGGTACCTTATTGTGGTTTTGATTTGCATTTCTCTGATAATGAGTGACTTTGAGCATCTTTTCATGTGTTTGTTAGCCATCTGTATGTCTTCTTTGGAGAAATGTCTATTTAGTTCTTTGGCCCATTTTCTGATTGGGTCATTTATTTTTCTGGTATTTGAGCTGCATGAGCTACTTGTATATTTTTGAGATTAATTCTTTGTCAGTTGTTTCACTTACTATACTTTCTCCCATTCTGAAGGCTGTCTTTTCACCTTGTTTATAGTTTCCTTCATTGTACAAAAGCTTTTAAGTTTATTTAGGTCCCATTTGTCTATCTTTGATTTATTTCCATTACTGTGGGAGGTGGGTCGTAGAGGATCCTGCTGTGATTTATGTCAGAGATTGTTTTGCCTATGTTTTCCTCTAAGAATTTTATAGCTTCTGTTCTTACATTTAGATCTTAAATCCACTTTGAGTTTATTTTTGTGTATGGTGTTAGAAAGTATTCTAGTTTCATTCTTTTACAGGTGGTTGACCAGTTTTCCAAGCACCACTTGTTAAAGAGATTGTCTTTCTCCATTGTATTTTCTTTACTCCTTTGCAAAGATAAGGTGTCCATAGGTGTGTAGATTTATCTCTGGGCTGTCTATTTTGTTCCATTGATCTACATTTCTGTCTTTGTGCCAGTACCATACTGTCTTGATGACTGTAGCTTTGTGGTATAGTCTGAAGTCAGGCAGGTTGATTCCTCCAGTTCCATTCTTCTTTCTCAAGACTGCTTTGGCTATTTGAGGTTTTTTGTACTTTCATAGAAATTGTGAAATTATTTGTCCTAGTACTGTGAAAAATACCATTAGTAGCTTGATAGGGATTGCATTGAATATGTAGATTGCTTTGGGTAGTATACTCATGTTCACTATATTGATTATTTCAATCCATGAACATGGTATATTTCTCCATCTATTTGTGTCATCTTTGATTTTTTTCATCAGTGTTTTATATTTGTTGACAATGTCAGATCAACTTCAAATCCAGCTGTCTACCTCAAATCTCATCCTCGTTTCTTGTTGCTTCCTCTTTCCACAGCTCTCATCCTCTGAGTCATATTCCCAGCAAGTCAGTCTATGGTTTAGCTAAAATTAAAAGAGACTATTCCTGTATCAATGTATGGCAAAACCAATACAGTATTGTAAAGTAAAATAAAGTAAAAATAAAAATTAAAAAAAGAATTAAAAAAAAATTAAAAAGACTATTCCTATGAAATGTTTAGTAGTGAGTATACAAATTTTAACTCTGAGAAAGTATAGACTGTTTTGAGCACTATTCCATTTTGGCAAACAAATGCAACTAGTCAAACAATAAACTGTCAATTTACTTATCCAGGACAGTCTCTCAGTACACTTCCACTCATTTTGCCAGTATACGTGATCTAGAACAGCAGATTTCAACTGTGCAGGTTTATTTATACATGATTTTTTTTTTCAACAACAAATACCCTGGTTGCAATGGAACATGCAAGTACTTGTGGCAGTAGGGCAGGCACAATGACAAAGACACAGACCAGAAGCAGTGAAGACACTAGAGCCCTAAGGAGGTTTGCCTGGGTATACAGGCTAGTCAGTAAAGGAAAAAGGAACTGACACTTCCTGAGTACCTATGTGCTTACTAATAAGCCATTAGAGATAACCAAGAAGGCACAGAAATGTTTCTGATGACAAACTCTTGGAAAATTTTCTGAGCCCTGTGATTTCTAACAAGACAGGCTGAAAGAGTGATCATGAGCATCTCTAGCTTAGCTCCAAAAATGGATGTTTTCAGGCTGACAAGAAAACAAAGAAGTTCCTTCTTCTAGAACAAGCATATTTTTCTGTTCCTTTTCAGTGTTGCCCGCTTCCAAATTATTAACCCCTTATCATATGATTGCAAGCAAGTGGTGCAGTTAGGAGAGATGGGAGACAGCAGCCTCCCATGAAAGAGGCCCTCCATCTACTGTCCTCTGAAGACACCTGTTGTCTGTTGCCTCAGAAGGACCTGGACTTTTCAAGCATTTCAGTGCTTGTAACAAGTCAGATCAGACAAATGTAAATGATCATACAGTTCCCTCCTACTGATTAACACCAGCCAACAGGGAGTCACTTGTCATCCGGTGACTATCTGATAGAGAAGAAAATTCGGAATAGAGGCTTATTGCCTTTAGTTCTGGAGTCACTTGAATTTCCAAACTCCACTGCTGAACAAATCTGGCTCTCAGATTCTCTGACATCTAATTCTTATATTAGAAACTCCTCTTTTCTCTCCTCTACTATCAAGTGCCCTTGAGACTGATGGCCACCCAACTGCCCTGTATCAATCACCTTACCAGCCCTCTCCAAGCTGGAGGATGAGTATGGCTTCCGGCACTCACTCAGGAAACATCAGTGCCAGTCCTCTTATGCCTGTCCTTCTTAGGGGAGAAAAAAAGCCTGTCTAGTGCTAATGTCCCAAATACTCTGCTCAGTGGTCTGGCCACTTCTGAGGTAGCTACTCCCTGTGTCATACAAGAGAATATGAGGGAAATAAAATCAATTTGATGTTTCTTGTGCTAGTGATAAAGAATCTGCCTGCCAGTGCAGGAGATGCAAGAAACGCAGGTTTGATTCCTGGGTTGGGAAGATCCCCTGGTAAAAGGAAATGGCAACCCACTCCAGTATTCTTGCCTAGAAAATCACATGGAGAGAGGAGCCCAGCAGAATATAATCCAAGGGGTCTCTAAAGAGTCAGACACAACTGAGCACAACATTGAGGTTCCAGCCGGCACAGTGAAGGCTCCCTCAGCTCTCTTGAGTGAATCAGCTACTCCCAGCCCACCTATAATCTGTGTACTCTTCTACTGAAATGCCAATAATCTCTTGTACTTTTTAATGATTATTTGTCTCCCTTTAGAAGAGGGAACACTGAAGAGGGACAGATAATTTGTCTCATTTATCTATCCAAAGTGTTTACCTCAGTTTTGACACATGAGCACTTCAATCAATTTGTAAGATTGAATATTTTTACATCCTGATATTCATTCTAGAAGAGGTTGAGAATTTTAAAAAATGTAATAACCACTAATTATTACAGAAAATACTGATATGAAATGAATAGCATTTTGATTTTTCATAAACAATAAAGAACTAAGTGTGTTAGCATTCTCCAAAGAACCAGTGGTGCATATACATGTATGCATGTACATGTATGGGGTTTCTTATAAAGAATTGGTTCCAGCAGCCATTAAGGCTGGCAGTCCCAATTTCTGCAGCTGGCAAGCTGTAGACCAGGGGAGCTGGTGGTGTAATTCAAACTAAATGCTAGCAGATTTGAGATCCATCAGTTGCCAGCATTTCAGTTTGGGACTAAAGGCATGAAAAAGTCTCTATCCCGACTCAAAGGCAGTCCAGCAAGTAGTCCCTCTTTTTCAGGGGAGGGTCAGCCTTTTTGTTGTCATCATGCCTTCAACTGATGGAATGAAGGCCACCCACCTAGGAAGGGCACTCTGCTTTACTCAGTCCATCAATTTAAATGTTAATCTAATCCAAGCACACTCTCACAGAAACATCCAACCTTTTGATTTTTCATAGACAATGAAGAATTAAATGTTAGCATTCCCCCAAAGAACCAGTGGTGTAGGTCTATGTAAACAGGTACATGTATGGGGCTTATTATAAGGAATTGGTTCCAGCAACCATTAAGGCTGACAGTTTTTCCAAATATTGTGGGCACAGTGTGCCCAAACAGGTTGACATATAAAATCTATCACATTGAGTATGTAAAAGTCTAAAGTGAATGGATCATCACCTCTCTTCTCACATTCACTCAACAAACAATAAGGATGTACTATCTGTCAGGCATTACAGATTCTCTTGTTTTCCTCTCTTTTCTCTCATGGGGTCTAACATTCTGACAAGGTGGTGGGTGCACCCACATGACAGAAGGGACAAGTGAGCTGGGGCAGCACAGACATGACTGGAAATAACCAACATGAAAATGCCCAAGCACAGCCCCCAAGCAGGACTCTTCACTCAGATTTTCATTTCTAGACAATACTGCTAGGGAGAAATGCTTCCTCCCAGAGAAATCAAAGAAACATTTACTTGGAATGATTCACAAAAAGGCTCTCAAACTTGACTGTACTTTTAAAATCACCCAGGGAGCTTTAAAAGCCACTTATGCCTGAGCACTGATTAAATCAGAACATCTGGGGGTGGAGCCAAAGCATTCATAGTTTTTAAAAGCTCCCAAAGTGATTCTGATGTGTAGCCAGGGTTGAGAATCACTGATTTACATTAATTTACACAATCTTATGCGTTAGGCTTCTGATTGTAATTATTCAAGTGGTCACTTGCCTGTGGGGCTTCCCAGGTGGCTCAGTGGTAAAGGAATCCACCTGCCAATGCAGGAGACACAGGTTAGATCTCTGGATCATGAAGATCCCCTGGAGGAGGAAATGACAACAATCCAGTATTGTTGCCTGGAAAATTCCATGGCCAAAGGAGCCTGGCAGGCTACAGTCCATAGGGTCACAAAGAGTCAGACACAACTCAGCAACGGAGCATGCACACATGCACTTGTCTGTACTATATGCATCATTCTTGCTGGGGTAGCTGATAAAGATGAGAAACGGTACAGTACTGATAATGAATACCTGGTTAAGCTGTCCAGCTGGCTGGTGGGGAATCAGTCCAGTGTTGCCATTGATAGCTAGTTTTGGTCTGAGATTCAGTGGCCCATGCATCTGTGACAGCCACTTGCTAGAACCTTTCCCACTTGCTCTGATTTTCCCCAACCTTGGTACCATTGGTTTTTCTCAATGACAGAGCCCAATATCAATGTCTGATCCACTTGCTTTGTCCTCTCCCACCCGAGCTTGTTACCAATTTTTCAAAGTAATGGGTAAAATTTTGCAGCTTATTTCTTCTACTGAGATAGCATTGCACTTACGGCAGAAAGTGAAGAGGAACTAAAAAGCCTCTTGATGAAAGTGAAAGAGAAGAGTGAAAAAGTTGGCTTAAAGCTCAACATTCAGAAAACTAAGATCATGGCAGCCGGTCCCATCAGTCCATGGGAAATAGATGAGGAAACAGTGTCAGACTTTATCTTTGGGGGCTCCAAAATCACTGCAGATGGTGATTGCAGCCTAGAAATTAAAAGATGCTTACTCCTTGGAAGGAAAGCTATGACCAACCTACATAGCATATTGAAAAGCAGAGACATTACTTTGCCAACAAAAGTCCGTCTAGTGAAGGCTATGGTTTTTCCAGTAGTCATGTACGGATGTGAGAGTTGGACTTTGAAGAAAGCTGACTGCTGAAGAACTGATGCTTTTGAACTGTGGTGTTGGAGAAGACTCTTGAGAGTCCCTTGGACTGCAAGGAGATCCAACTAGTTCATTCTAAAGGAGATCAGTCCTGGATGTTCTTTGGAAGGAATGATGCTGAAGCTGAAACTCCAATAGTTTGGCCACCTCATGGGAAGAATTGACTCATTGGAAAAGACTCTGATGCTGGGAGGGATTGGGGGCAGGAGGAGAAGATGACAGAGGATGGGATGGCTGGATGGCATCACTGACTCAATGTACGTGAGTTTGAGTGAACTCTGGGAGTTGGTGATGGACAGGGAGGCCTGGCGTGCTGCAATTCATGGGGTCGCAAAGAGTTGGACACGACTGAGCGACTGAACTGAAATGAACTGAGCATTGCAGACTCCTCACAGTAAGAGGCAATGGATTTTCCACTTATGATCAAGGCAGCCCAGCTACAAAAGCAGAAGCAGCCTGGTTTATGCCAAATGGGCTCCCACAAAGAGGCAGGGATGATGGAGTGCAAAACACTTTTCTGAACCCCACAGAAATGGATACTAGTCCATCTGCTGCTGCTGGACCAAGACGGAGCATCTTTCAGGGGGAGGCAGTCAGGCCCAAAGTCTTCCTCTCCCCCAGGTCCTGTCTCCCGTAAATAATGGGGTCAATTCTGAGAGACTCAGGACTTGCAGGGGGGATATACCTGAGAGGTTTAAGAACACAGGCCGTCCAGATGCCATAACTCAAATTAGAATTCCAACATTACCACTATTACCTATGTGACTTGGGCAAATTATTTAACCTCTCTCATTTATTTGCTCAGTAGTGATAGCACTTGCCTATTAAAGTTGCTTTGTAATTATAGGATATAAAGTATGTGGTGGGGTTATTTAGCACAGTGCTTGGCATATAGTAATGCTCCAGTAAACATTAGCTATTCTTAATGTAAATGTACCCCCCAGAAGTACATGTGTTTTATATTATAACTAGTGACTAAGGAATTCTCATGTCCCATCAGAGTCTGAACCACCTGTCATGAATACCAACTACTAGCTTAGTCTTACCACACCCCGAGCCAGGGAGAAGTCAAGCTGGTGGCCCATTAGAAATCACCCCATGCCCACATCACATCAGCCACTAGCAATTGGTGGACCCAGTCCTATAGAGTAGACTCATCTTTCTGCCATATCGAATGTATAACAAGTCCCCACCCTACTGGTTTCCAATCCCAATCTCTCTCTAGTCTATCTCAAAGACTGAAGTGGGCCCTCGACTCCAGCCAGCTACTTAGAGGGCTTGAACCTCTGCCCTAGTTCATGCAAACTCCTTTCCTCTAGAGGGCAGGTCTATGACCAAACCCATCCATCTTCATGCTTCCAAGTCTTGACTGAAAGCGTTCCCTCAAAACAGACCTCTCCCCAAGTAGCCACTACCCCCAGCCTACAAAGGACTCAACTCTCCGACTTGATATTCAGCTGCCAGGCTACTTACTAGTCCGGTGTTCTGAAGTATCTCCTCATATCCCTAACGAGAAGGAAGAGTTAGTTTAACCTTGGTCCAGCTAGCTCCCTCCCCTTCAGTAAGAGTTATGAGTGTCCCACAGAGTCACGCTTACACTGGGGATCTTAATCACCTTTGCTTCCAAAACACTATCCCTCATCTGCCTGCTGATCAAATCTTTGATCTTTTTAGCACATGTGGGTTTCTCCTCTTGCTCCCAACTCTCTTCCACTCAACTTGGATATTTCAGGGTAAGAATCATTTAATATATGATGGATGTCAAATACAGCAGTCAGTACACAATTCCATGACAAACAGCTTAATCTGTAGCAAAAGATCAGGATCCAAGTTTAATCCATTTTCTATGGCTTATGTGTGCATGCTATCACTTCAGTTGTGTCTGACTCTTTGTGACCCATGGGCCGTAGCCCACCAGGCTTCTCTGTCTGTGGGATTCTGGAGGCAAGAATACTGGAGTTGGTTGCCATTCTGTTCTCCAGGGGATCTTCCTGACCCAGGGATCAAACTTGGGTCTCTTATGTCTCCTGCATTAGCCAGCCGGTTCTTTACCATTAGCACTGCCTGGCGAAGCCTTCTATGGCTTATAAACATTCCATAAACTTCTTTTGGTCTTTATATTACATAAAAACTATAAGCTTCTCCATATTTAACATAATAGATGTAACCCAAGTCAACGGTGAGGGGCTGCAAATTTTTCTTCATTTATTCAGTATCTTCATATGTGTATTTGTTCAGACAATAGACTCCTGAATTTGGATTCCCAGGGAGAGGGTCATCCATTTCCACTGCTCTGGGTCATGTTTCCAAATTTCACTGCACAAGAGGAGATGTGGCCCAATCCACATTTCCCCAGCAGAGAAACTTCTCTACCCATCATAAATTCCCCTGGAAGATAATTTCTCGCCATCTGAGCATGTTTGCCTTTCTGTATGACTTGATAATATTTGGGGGTCAAAATGTTTGCCAGTGGAACACTGTTGAACTAACCTAGTTGAGTGCTTCCCAAAGTATGGGATACATTCCATTAGAAAATGATTAGTTGTAGGGAATACATAGAACATTAAATAACAGTGAGTCACATGGTGAGATATTCTCTCTCCAACTCTCTTCCAGCCTCTCTGGTGCAGAAGGTTTCAGTTTGGTGCTAATATATCTCCAACACCTCTCTGGCACTTTCTAAATTGCCTTTTACAGAGAAGCCTGTGTCCCAGAATCTTCAGACTACCTTGTCTATCTTGGATTAACAAGGCTTTATTTTCATGTATTCATTTTATGGTTACCTGCTATTTGTGATGTTGCATCAATTTTTTCTTTAATTTGCAGTCATGATAGAACATTTCCTTTAAAAAAATTTAAAATGAGCCAACTTAAAAGAGAATCAAGTTAGAATACAAGTATATTCATGTTGCAAAACTTGCCAAGGTAACACACAAATTGAAACTCAGCTCCTGATTTTACCAATGACACCTGGGGACCTGAGGACGATACTGATGCCCATGGTCGCAATGTTTGGTTGACAGTGAAGCTGAGACAAGAACCAGGCCTTTCAACCCTGAGTCAGTGCTGCTCCATAATTACATTAGGAGCTTGACAAAGTAAAAGAGAAACATAGTGTCTCTTAATGTGCTTGTGTATCCTGGTCACAACTACTACACCTACTTCACACCTGGCTGGGAAACCTTCAGGTGCAGCACCTGAAAAGAGACTTCCTAGAGACTATTATATAGAGTGAAGTAAGTCAGAAACAGAAAAACAGTTATCACATACTGATGCATATATATATGGAATCTAGAAAGGTGGTCCTGATGAACCCATTTGCAGAGCAGCAATGGAGACACAGACAAAGAGAACAGACTTGTGGACATGGCTTGGGGAGGGCAATCAGGAGAGGGTGGGAGATTTGAAGACAGTAACACGGAAACATATGTTACCATATGTAAAATAGATAGCAAATGGGAATTTGCTGTATGACTCAGGGAACTCAAACCAGGGTTGAGAGGGGTGGGATGGGGAGGGAGGTGGAAGGGATGTTCAAGTGGGAGGGGACATGGGTAAACCTATGGCTGATTCATGTTGATGTTTGGTATAAACCAACACAATACTGTAAAGCAATTATCCTCCAATTAAAAATAAATGAATCAATAAATAAAATTACAAATTTGCTATCATAAAAGTGACTTCCTTCTCCTATGTACATCTTCTAGGTTGTATGTTAATGTTTAGGCCTTCATTTCAGAAATAAGGAGAAATAAAGTGAGTTTATTACAGGATAGTGAATGTTTTGCCTCGATTTCACAAGTAAGAAAATAAGAAAAAATGCTTTTGAAATTAAACAGCAGTCGCCAATTAGAAAATAGCATAATTACATCCAATATTGTAACAGTACTATTTTTTTCACGTCAACAATCACCTAGTTATTTAATTCCCTAATGCAAAACAAGGCAGAATGTTATCTTTTGCTGAGAGATTAATATATTGTAAGGAAGAATGACCTCCCACACACTAAGCACATCAGGCAGTGTTTTTTGCCACATAGAGAACAGACTGGATACACATCTCACCCTTGGGGGAATACCGTGTTTTCAAAGCACATACACGCTTTTAAGATACCATTTCTTTCCACACTTAAGATTATTCTCTGCAGCTGATTATCATTAAATTTCTCATTGCCTAGATTCATTAGGTTCATCCATGGCCTATCAGGGGTAGCTCAGATGCAATTCCAAGTAACAAACATTGGTAGACCACAGCCAAGCCTACTGTAGCTTTAACCAACCAGTAGTAGTTACTTTTATTGGAAACTCTGCTAAGTATTTTGCATGTATTACTTCACATACCCTTCACAACACCCCTGTGATCCCTCTCTTTTGTATAAGGAATCCAAAGCTTAGAAAAGTTAAATTCTTACCCAAAGATACAAGAAGTTGCAGAACCAGGATCTGAATGTACACCTTTCTGAGTCCCCAAAGCAAACAGCTAACTCTCTGAGAACTTGCAATGACAATGCAACACTCTGTGCCAAGTAGGTGCACAGTCAACTCAGACCAAATCATAGTTGACTCATAACCTCTATCGGCCTATTATTTCTAAAAATTTTCCAGGTTGATAATGGTGTTGAAATAAGAAAGGATTTTCTTAATCACCATTTTTAGGGAAAGAAAGTTAGTAATAACCCATAATGCAGCCATTTTTTAAAATAAAAAATGCACTTACATAAAATTACAGAATAACTAATAAAATATCTATCTAACTGCAATAGTTTTCTTGTTAATGCTAGGAAAAAAAATTACCAAACTTAGTTTCTTATAACAACACAAATTTGTTCTCTTACAGCTCTGAAGGTCTGAAGTCCGAAAACAGTCTCACAAAGCTAAAGTCAAGGTGTCGGCAGTCTGCTCCCTTCTGGAAGCTCTGAAGGAAAATTCCTTTCCTGGACTTTCCAGCTTCTGCCTCCCTCAGCTCCTAGCTGCTTCCCAGCATTACCACAGCCTCTTGCTACCTCCTTCACATCCACTACCGACTTTGGGTTTCCTGCCCCACTTCTAAAAGGACGCTTGTGATGTTATAGGGCCCACCTGGCTACCCCACGCTAACCTCCCCACCTGAAGACTCTATTATTTAACCACATCAGTAAAGCCCCTTTTGCCTTGAAAGATAACTTACTCACTGATTCTGGGAGTTAGGACATAAACATCTTTAGGCCATTATTGTGTCTAGTGCAATTACCAACATTTACAGTTTTTTTTCACTTGAAACAAAATTTTAAATTAAATTGGAAAGGGATCTAACCTTTATTGTAATTGCCTGCATCCAATTTTCAGTGCATTTATGGTTTTCCAGGGCTTAATTTTATGGCTAAGCAATGATTTTCTTTTTTGTTTTCCTTCTGGTTGGAAACTTTCTGGAGCACATGGATGCAGTGATGGTGGTTACTAAGCAGCTTGAATGTGCAGGAACCACTGTGATGGGCATATTTTAAAACAGTTTCCTCCAAGTGATCAGAACAAGGCCAGGTCTCGAGTTTAGAAGCAGCCTGAAATCTGCTGCAAAAAAAAAGAGAGAGAGAGAGAGAGAAATTATAAAATGCAGAGGGCAGTTGACAAATACATTCATTATTAGCAGTTCACTAGGAATAGGTAAGGGAGCAAAGAGAATTAAAGGAGAGAGAGAAGAAAACCTGCAGCTTCTTGACTAATCCATTGAGCAAGTTGATCATGTTCTGATTAGAACACATATAGCAAGAAAACATGCTCCATATTCCTGTGAGGTTTATCTTCTAACTGTGGAAAAGAAGAGATCCACAGCCCGTGACATGAGAAGGAATACCAACCAACCAACCAACAAAAAACAAACATTTGGCAAATTCTGAGTACAGCAAGCCCATGCAGAAATATATTTGTTTTTGTATTGTTTCTCATTTGAATTGGTATTTAGAGAACATCCACTCAATTAATGCCCTAAGGAGAGACGGACAGTCTCCTGGCATCTCATTCTGATTAAATGAAAAGATCCCTACAAGGGTTGCTACACAGATAGAGCTAAATGTTTTGAAGATTCAAGTTGCTGCTTCTAAAAGAATCAAGTGACATTGAAACTACATTTGTAAAGAGATCAACACACTTCTAATACTGGAAACTCCTTTTACCTAGATGTTTCTGTTTATTCAGGCTTGCTTCTAATGACATTTGAATGTGTATATTCATTTCCTAGGAGGGCATTAACTAATACACAATGTTACTTAATTAAGAAGCTATAATACAGCTTGTTTAAAAAAATGAGAAAAAATGCTTTGAAGCAACTAGCCATACCTAATAAAATATTCTTATTACCCTAATTAGAATTCTTTTTATCAGTGAGGAGAGAAAAAGAGAGGAAAAAAGGCCTTTGGGAATGGTTGATTCTAAAACTTCCTCCAATATTTTTCAAACTTTAATGAATATACAAAACACTCAAGGATGGTGTTAAAATGCAAATTGTGGTTTAGTAGAAGGAGAAGGGTCAAAGGGGGAAAGCACGTGGATTCTGCATTTCTTATAAGTCCCTAAGTGATGCCACTGTGCTATTCTTCCCCCTTTAAGTAACCACATAGAAAACTTTATAAAATAATTACAAATTCCAAAGTACCACTGCAAACTTCCCTGCAGATCTGTAATTTCAACAGGCCCCTTCTGACTATGTCTATATCACCAGCCTTACACTCAAACAATGAGCTGAGGTGGCACAACCCAAATGTCTGTGGAGGGCATGTGGTTATATAAATATTTGAAATAGATTAATTTTAAAACAGGAACTAAGCTGGTTAGGTTGGAACTAAGCTTCAGACCAGCTTCAATCACATGCCTTTTAACATGCTTTGCAGTCAGAAAACAATAGCAAATAATGGTATACGTTATAACCTCTGAGTCTAGAGTTGGCAGTCTTAACATTTTGGAGGCCATGTCCCCTGTAAGAATTTGGTATAAATTATGTGACATCTACCTCCTAAAAAAGTCTACAAACATCTACACACACATTTCATAAATAGTTTCAGGAAACTGCACCTTTCCCGGTCTGTCCATGGATTCTTTAAGAGTTTGTGAACTTCCAGCTAATTTTAATTCAGAAGGTATGAAAGAAAATAAAGAATTTTAACATTAAAATAAAGAAATGGTGTTTCCCCTGGATTGCTAATGTGCATACACACACATGAACTATAGAATTTTGGCACGTGTGGTTCTACAGTTGAATTATCCGGGAGATGGTGATGGACAGGGAGGCCTGGCGTGCTGCGATTCATGGGGTCGCAAAGAGTCGGACACGACTGAGCGACTGAACTGAACTGAACTGAACATCTATTCCTGTAAACTTTCTTAGGAATTTATGTTTCATAATATTTTACACTTCACTGTGTAATAATTGAGGGTTATAGAATCGAGCATTACTAGTGAGTTGCAATATGTGACATTACACACTGGAAAAATACTTCTCATCATTTCTCCTCATTTAAAGATGTCAATTATAAAACTTTCACTGTAAAGGGTAAACTAAGAAATACCAGCAAATGTTAGTTTTTCACTAATGCACGAAAATACATGAAACTTGTACAATACATGAAAAATGTATTATAACAGTCAAAAAATAAGAGGAAGAGGGATGATCTGAAGCTGTATCTGACTAAGCATTTACTGCAGCCTTAGCCACATGATTACTAATAAGGCTTTGAAGTCAGTACACAGTAGGGCTTTCCTGGTGGCTTAGCTGGTAAAGAATCCACCTGAAATGTGGGAGACCTGGGTTCAATCCCTGGGTTGGGAAATCCCTTGGAGAAGGCCCACTCCAGTATTCTGGCCTGGAGAATTCCATGAACTGTATAGCTCATGGGGTCGCAAACTAGGACACGACTGAGTGACTTTCACTTCAGTAGGTACCAACTTTTCTGTTTTACATGATGAAAAAGGGAGTTTAGAATTTCAGAAACTATTTGCTTGTTTGAATATAAACCTTTCTTGATAAGTAGCCTTGGTGTTTAGAGTCCAGAATACAATTCTGCCATATCACTGGTAATAATGGGAATTACCTTGACCTCTGAGAGTAAAATTTTAAATCAACAGAGAATTGATCAAAGTGAAATTATGCAAAATCAAACCTATAGAAATAGAACTGGTCTCATAAAAGCACAACTTACCTAAGGTCCACATGAATATAATAAATATCCAAAGTAAGACGGTGACAATTGTGAATGGATAGATCAGTCAATGTAGCATTTAAAAAAACTTCACAAAATCAAATTATAGTAGTGCAGGGCCACACCTTATGAAGTTATGTTCAATAGACTTTAGTTATTCAACCCTATTATTAGGTGGAAAAACCAAACCATCTTAGCCTAATTCCATTAAATATTTGACCCTTCTGACTTTTTTCTTGATCTTTTGCATTGTGCTTTTCCATTGCTGATGTAACAAATTTCCATAAACTAACTGACTTAAAACACACACACACACACACACACACACACACACAAATTTATTCTCTTTTAGGTCTGGACGTTGGATGTCTGAAGTGAAGGTAAAATCAAAGTGTCAACTGGATATTTTCTGAAGGCTCCAAGGGTAAAGAACCCTCCCTCTTATCCTATTCCAGCTTATAGTGGCTGTCCCCATTCCTCGGATGGTGGCCAGACCACTCCAGTCTTTGCTTTTGTTGTCACATTGCCTTTTCCAGTCCCAATCGCCCCCCTCCATCTTTAAGGACCCCTGTCATTATACTGCAACCACCTGGATAATTGAAAATGAAAACTTTCCTATCTCAAGATCTTTAAATTAGTAGCATGTGAAAAGTCCCTTTTGCCATATAAGGTTATACAGATTTAGGAATTAGTATGTGGATATGTTGATTTCTGCAAGCTTCAGATCACTGACAATAAGGGCACATCCATGTGGATTCATTGCTTGGGGCAGACTTACAAACTCACATGCCTGACGTACAAAACCAGACTGTTCATTTTTTTTTGAGACATACAATATGTAAGGACTGAAATATTTAAGCTTATATGGAGAGCTCTCCTCCCAGTGAAGGAGATGCAAGAGACACGGGTTCAATCCCTGGGTCAGGAAGATCCCTTGGAGGAGGGCATGACAACCAACTCCAGTATTTTCACCTGGAGAAACTGATGGACAGGGGAGCTTGGCAGGCTACAGTCCATAGGATCACAAAGAATTGGACAAGACTAAAACAACAACCTTCCAGCTGGTTTATAGATTGTGTGATGTCCTTCGAGTTGCTCCCTCTTGATAACTGAACTCGCACAGTGTGATAACCTAGTGATTGCACTGTTTTCATCAGTCACATTTTTACAAGAAGGTAGACTCATTCATTGGAGAAGGTAATGGCACCCCACTCCAGTACTCTTGCCTGAAAAATCCCATGGATGGAGGAGCCTGGTAGGCTGCAGTCCATGGGGTCACAAAGAGTCAGACATGACTAAACGACTTCCCTTTCCCTTTCCCTTTCAAAACAACCTAGCATAGGCACACAGTATCTTTAGGGCAAACACTAAAAAGACTAATACAAAAAGATATAGCCAAACAGCCAATAGAAAATTAGAATACTAAAAATATTCAAGTAATCCAAAAAAGGCAGGAAAGAAAGAAAAGGGGAACAAAAACCAAAGTGAAAAAGAAAACAAATACAATTGGCCTTCCATATTCATGGGTTCTACATCCACAGATTCAATTAACCACAGACTGCAAATATCTGAACACAAAATTCAAAAATTCCAAAAAGCAAAACTTGAATTGGTGGCACTCCAGCAACTATTTTCATAGCTTTTATATTATAAATGATAAATAATCTAGGGAAAATTTAAAGTATATCTGAGAGATCTTATACTATGAAGTCAAGCTCTCTATTTTTGAACTCTAGAGCTAGCAACCCTCATCTTCATCAGTGACTAATTACCCATATCACCAGCAGCAGCAGCCACAAGAACTCTATATACCGCTTGGCTGACTTCTAATGATAATGAGCCACTGTTCTGTTCAAAGAACTTTTGCTGGACATTCTTATTCATTTACACACACATACACACACACCACTACCACCATCTCTACCATTGCTAAGGAAAAGAACAATTATATTGTTGCTATCAAAATTAGTATTCTTTGCCATATTTTTATCTATGTTCTTCTCCTTTGAAGATCAAGAAAGAGAATAATGATTATTCGATCATTATTTTGGGCGATAATTGCCTTTCTGAACAATCCTAATTGAAATGTATTTGTCAATTTGGGCCATGTCCAGATGGTCACAATTCTATGAGTTAACAGGCGCAGCATTTTATTACAAATCTGAAATAAATGTATCTCCAGATCAGGTTCTGACAGGGCTAGAACTTTCTCTGTTAAAAACCTTGCCTCAACTTCAGGAACCCTGTTGGGGGAGAATAGACTGAGAGAAAACCTAATAACCTACATGCATCAGTCACCATGAGCCACTGGAAAACCTGAATTCTCCCTCACGGCAGACAAAAATGTGTCTGGAGAACACATCAGAGCTCACTGACAGATACCAAGACACTTGAAGTTATGAAAAATTGGTATAATAAAATAGTCCCAAGTATAGCTCTTATTGTATCTACACTCTTTAAAAATATATTTTTGCAGCTATTCCATCAAAATGATGAGTCTCTTGGCCCTCATGGCCCTGTGGTAGAGAATCTGCCTGACAATGCAGTGGACATAGGTTTGATCCCTGGTCTGGGAAGATCCCACATACTGAGCATTAACTAAGCCCACGAGCCTAAAGCCTGTGCTTTGCAACAAGAGAAACCACGGCAATGAGAAGCCTGCACACCACAACTAGAGAGGAGCCCCCACTTGCCACAACTAGAGAAAGACTGAGTGCAGCAGTGAAGACCCAGCACAGTAAAAAATAAACAAATGAATAAAATTTAAAATAACGAGTCTCTTTATTCACCCCTTGAATCTAGGCCAGTCCTGTGATGTGCTTTGGCTAATAAAATATGGAGAAAGCGATATTATGCCAGTTCTGAGCTGAAGTCTCAAGAGGCATTTTGTGCTTCCCTTTTCCTTCTTGGAACCCTGCCACAATCATATGAACAAACCCGAGCTAGCCTGTTGGAGGAGAGCTCAGCTATACTAGCCAAGACTGTCCTAGCCCAGCCTCTAAACCAGCTGATCCACATACGTGTAAGAAAGCCTAGCCAAGACCAGCAGAGTTGCTTATCCAACCCACAGCTGCTCGCAGACACAGAATGAGCCCATGGGAGACCAGAACTGCCTAGCCGACAGACTTCAAGCAAAATATACTTGTATCTTTAAACAATTAAGATTTGGTTTCATACAAATTGTTAGGCAATAGATAACTAAAACATAAATAGATGAGAGTATCAATATTGCCATCATCAGAGATGTAGACCTTTGGGAAGAATCTGGATCTAATTTCCTCAGTTTATGAATACAAATAAAGATAAAATATAGAGAAAATGAACTAAGGGTTACAAGCGCCAGCTAGCTCTTTTCTTTACTATATTTAGCTAATATTACAAAATTTCCTTGATCAGTTCTATTACAATAATATATTACTAACTAGCACTTTGGCACTAAATATAGACAGACATATATACTAAAAATTTTACATCGGGTTCTCCCTATAATATCGGGAAATAAAGATCCTCAGAATCACACATGGAATGCCTATCAATATGAATTTTGTAACACAAGGGCCCATGTCTTACAGTTTCACTACATTTGACTGCCTCCCACTATGGTAAGGCACAGAGCTGCAACTTATACTGGGCTGAAATTTTAAAATCACTACACTAAGCAAATAATAACTGCAGTTCAAATTATCCTTGAAAATGTCTTTGCCTATAAATTACACCACCAGCTGTCAGGAAGTCCACCAGAGTCAGTTTTTTCCTTCAGTACTGAACAGACAGCTAGAGTTTGGGAGGGAGAGAGGTTAGTATAAATAGATAGACTGTGTATCAGAATCCATGTTGAATTTTAAAAGAAATACATACACACATGGCCATGTGTTTTATAAATGGTTAGATGCTCACACTGCAAGAGATATATGAGATTTGAAACCTACTAAATGATCATCATACTCACCTCTTCCATATCATTTTTCCTTTGGCCCATAAGCCAGACTGACAGATGGAATCATGATATTAAAATTTGCTTTCTCTATTCCTGTTTCCTTCCATTGCCAAGTATTTAAACACTTAAATTCACAAAAGTTAAATGTGTATCTCATGCAACTTCACTCTACTGTTGCAGGAAAACATAACATGCCACCCCTTCCAGAGTCATCAAGGAAGTAAGCATATGTGGAAAACTGGAAAGGTTGACACATGAGCAGTCAGGAACCCCTAGTCTCGATCCCTGATCTGGCACTCACTTGCTACATGACCTTGCTGTGTGTCAAAATCCATTTGCCATCTCTGGAGCTCGGTTCCCTCACCTGTAAAATGATTTCTGACTCAGAGAAATGCGCCTTAACCCCTTTATACCAAGAGATAAAACACAGCAGGTAAAATTTGACTGCTTCCAGGAAATTTAAAAAGGGTGGAGGAGGGGTGGGATTGATGCATGGCTCCTCTTCCTCAAGGAACAACTGGCTTCCCAGCAGCTCTCCTGGATGCTTCCTGAGACCCAGACTTCTACCTTCCGACAGACACATTGTCCACTCATGGGTTCTGTGATGTCCTGGATCCAGGGTACTACAATCCTGAGCTCCAGCCTCTGCTCCTTCCCCTGTTACCAGCATAAATCTTGGCAACTTACTAAAGCTATCTATAACTTCAATTTCCTCATGCATGCAACAGAACTAATCATATATATTTAACCTACACATGTAATAATAGTTGGTATTTTTGTTAAATATATAAGATAACATATGTTAAGCCCAGTTATTTTGTGCCCCTTGGGATCATTTAAACAAACACTCCAAAAGCAACAAAAATAGAATGCTACTTTCTTAAGCAATAAAATAAAAATAAATAAATGGGAATAGTGAGCTCAGGAAACAGAAAGGAGAGCAACCAGACCTTGGAAAGACTGGACCCAGGGCAGACTGGGGTATCCGCACAGTAGGGTAAATGTCCCTACATGGGTCTCTGCCCCATCGACCCTCTATGTTTAGGATGTGCTGAGAGAGATAAGCCAGGTGGCTTAGCTTGGATCACAGGACTACATCTGATCAAAGGGAAAGAGCCCTGTGAGGGAAAACCCCACTCAAGCTGTGCACAGTGAATACGAGTGAACTCCCTGAAAGAAGGAGGCCCTGTTACTAGAATCAGAGACCAGATGTTGCTGGGAAGGGAGAAACTATATTCCACACCCAGTCATGAGAGTTATCATCAAAGTTACACAACAGTTAAATCCTTCTAAAAAGTTACTGTTGGGTTTTGGGTTTTTTTTTTTTTTAATGGCCTGTTCAATAAAATCACCCTTTGGGTGTGACTTTGCCGTGATCTCTCCTGCTCCCCAACTGGCCTGCTGTTGGGCCTTTTGTGGTTCCAGCCACTTTCCCACTGAACGTCTTGCTGAGTTTGTTTGTTTGTTTGCTTGTTTTTCTTTGTTTTTTTTTTTTTGGCCACACCACATGCCATGTGCAATCGTAGCTCCTCAACCAGTGACTGAACCCATGCCCTCTGTGTTGGAAGGACAGAGTCTTAACCACTGAACCAGGGAAGTTCCAGTTTGCCAAGTTTAATTGTCTTTAGGGACCTAACTCTTCATGGAGGTTAACTGGGCCACAAAACACCATTAATCCAGTGGGTAGGCTTAGGTATCCTAAACAAAAGACTTAGTTTTCTTCAGTTATAGAACCATAAAACCGCCACATAACTGATGAATGAAAAAATTCAGAAACTGTGATCTTCACCCAGAAACAACACAAAGAAACGCAGAAACCAGAGCAGGAATGCAGCCTCTCCGTGAACTTCTCTCTCCGTGACTCCCTTATGCTGTTTGAACAGCTGTCACAGGCTCAGTCTGGTCTTCTGAACCCTCTGTGACATTAGGTCAGATAGTAACATCAACAACGTACTTAGCCAGGACAGAATTAGGAGAGGAGAAAAATCAGGGGCAAAAGAGACCAAAATGAATAGTGCAGGCTGTTCTTTGTAATTTTTCTTAGCAAAAGAAGGAAATGTTTGGTCTATATTTAGGCTCAAGAGCTCCAGATCCTAACGTGAATTGTCTTGTGATTCTTTTAATCTTTGGCTTTTTCTTTCCCAGCACAAAATACCTGGATAAAAATTCCACCTGCCATCTGAAAGTGAGGAACCATAACGCAGTCTAAATTAGTTTTCAGGATAACAGAACCACTAGATGTCAGGATGCTGGGTTCTCATCTAACTGCCAACCACTACCTAACTTGAGGGGCAGTGCTTTCCTTCTGTGGGTCTCAGTGTTCTCATCCCTTGAGCCAGGGTTTCTAAGGTCCCTTCCTTCCTGATTCATTAGTCAATGAAGCTAGGGTCAGAGGGATTCCTAAGAACAAATGCTTCCAGTGTATTGAGAGGGCTTCCCTGGTGGCTCAGATGGTGAGGAATCTGCCTGCAACATGGGAGACTCAGATTTGATCCCTTGGTTGGGAAGATCTCCTGGAGAATGGAATAGAAACCCACTCCAGTATGTTTGCCTGGAGAATTCCATGGACAGAAGAGTCTAGCAGGCTACAGTCCATGGGGTCACAAAGAGTTGGACACGACTGAGTGTATATTGAGAAACCAAGTTTCTCCTGGGGAAGACATACATGAAGATTAAAGTGAATCATTTACCCACCTTGATCTGAAAGATCAAGGGCTGAAGAGCTGAAAAGTGCACTTGTTGATGTTACTAGTGAGCTCTGGAATCTCACTGTTCATGAGCATGTGTTCTACAGTATTTGAGATGACAATAAAAGCCAGAAGTCAGTAAACTTTTTCTGTAAACGTGAAAGTAAAAGTCACTCAGTCGAGTCCGACTCTTTGTGACCCCCATGGATTATACAGTCCATAGAATTCTCCAGGCAAGAATATTGTAGTCATTTCTTTCTGCAAGGGATCTTCCCAACCCAGGGATCGAACCCAGGTCTCCCACCTTGCAGGTGGATTCTTTACCGGCTGAGCCACCAGGGAAACCCAAGAATACTGGAGTGGGTAGCCTATCCCTTCTCCAGAGGATCTTCCCAACCCAGGAATCAAAGTGGGGTCTCCTGCATTGCAGGCAGATTCTTTACCAGCTGAGCTAAAGGTCAGATAATAAATACTTTAGGCTCTGCAGGCCTATAGTCTCTGTCGCTGCTATTCAACCCTGCCTTTGTAGTGTGAGAGCAGACACAGGCAACAAATGAAGGAGTGTGGTTGTGTCCAGTACAAAGATGTATGATGGAGACTCGACCCATGGGCTGCAGTATGCTGACTCCTGGTGCAAGGGATGGTCTCACTTCACAGAGAGATGCAAGGCCAATTAGCATTTATCCTTACGGAGGGAGTCTGGAGGGAATGGTGCAAAGTCATAAAATAATTTGGAATAATAATAGTAATATGAAGATCCCTGACATAGGAGCCACAACATGTAGATTAAAGCCAAATTCCATTATTCAACTAATTGGCAAATTGTTTAACCTCCACCAACCTCAGTTTCTTAATTTTTAAATGGAAAAAAAAAAGGAAATGCTATGCCTAAAGGAATAAGAACAAGAATAGTAACAGTTCACATTTGAATGTCATCATAAAATTTTAAAAGCTCCTTTTACTTTTATCATCATATTTAATTCTAAACAAAACTTAGTTTCTGCCTAAAGTGGTAGATGTTATCTAACTCTCAGCATTCTGACTTGTAGATACCATCATTTCCATTTTATGGATAATACACTTAAAATCATGTGAAGAGTAAAACTGAGATGAAAACATTTGAAAACTGTACATTAGCATAAAGTGTTATAATTGCTCAAGATGAATATAATTCTTCCCAAATACAATTCTTCCCAATTCTTCCACAGATTAAAGTAGTGCCTTTTCATCATGGAATTTAAATCTAATTCAACATGTGCATTCTAAACCCACTATTGTATGTAATCAGCCTCCATCCTCAAGGAGCTCCTGATCCCCATACATACAGAACCCTAATTCACCCCTAAGGAAAGGCTAGAGAATCTCTCCTATTTCCTTGCCCTCCCTAAAGCATATCCAAGAAAACAGAGTTGCTTTTATTTTCATGGACATTATAGTCACATGGCAACAGAGATCCAGACATGGTTCCCACCTGTGCTAATAAAATATGTGAAGGAATGGTGAGGCAGAGATGTTCAGTGAAATCTGGCATCTTCCAACTCCCAACCGCCCTGCAAGTGAGAGGCTGCAGAGATTCTCCTTTGCCTGAACATGCGTAAAGGCAAGGATGACAGGTACCCAGCAAGTATCTTCCCATGCTTTACACTGGATGATCAGATGAAAAAGACACACACCAGGACATCACTGTCAAGTGTTTGAAATCATCCCAGGCATTACCTTTAGACACTATACAGTTTTAAAGAGCAAACACCATGGTTGTTGAATTCCATCTGCCGAGCACCTCACAGTATAATTTGACACTTACGTGACTTTGTTTTTGTTATTTGTTTTTTTGGTGGTTTTTGATATGTGTTTCTTTTTGCTACAGTTGACCCTTGAACAACACAGAGGTTAGGGATACCTAACCACCCCCTAAAGCAGTCAAAAATCCATGAATAACTATATTCAGCCCTCTATATCCATAGTTCCACATCCAGGGATTAAACCAATGGCAGACTGTGTAGTACAAAAATTTGCATGTAAGTGTACCCACACATGTTATTCAAGGCTCCACTGTAAAGGGAGCATTGTTCTAATACAGAAAACCAGGAAATACACACACACAAATAAATAATTGATGAAACAAGAGTAAGCCATAATTTCATAAGGCAAAATAGCTATGAATGTGGCAAACCCTTTTCAGAGATGACCACAACCACTCCTCCTTCCTGCATGCACATCTCATCTAGAGATGGAGTTTGATTTTCCCTCCCCTTGAACCTGACATCACAGGTTGTTTGCCAACAAAGTGTGGGAGAGTGACATTGTACAAATAATGGCTTTAGACTCTAAGAGGACTAACAGCTTTTGTTTTTGGCTGCTAAGAGCCCCTAGTCTCCATATTATTACCAAAAAAAAAAATTCTTCTAAAATAAGGTATTTAAATAAGATAAAGTCTTATAACATCACAAGTCCAAGTTTCAACTGAAAATCATTTGATACCAAGAACAAAAAATATCTCAAATCAAGTGAGAAAAGAAAATTAACCAATATGACACAAATGTTGGAATTATCTGACATGGATTTTAAAACAGCCATCTAAAAAATGCTTCAGTGAGCATATGAACATGTTTGAACCAAATGAAAAATAGAAAGTCATAGAAAAGAAACAGAAGATATGAAGAAAAAACAAATGGAAATTCTAGAACCAATATATAACATCAATGAAAAAAAAAAACTCAGTAGATGGTTCAACAGCAGAAACAAAAGGACATAAGAAAAATCAAAAAGTTGACGATTAAAAAGTAGAAATTACCCAGTCTGTACCACAGAGAGAAAGAAAATAGGGGAAAAAAATGAATAGAGCCTCAGGGACATGGGGAAGTATGACAAAAGATTAACATTCATGTCACTGAAGCCCAGGAAAAAGGGAGAAAAATGGTGGACTGAGAAAGTGTTCAAGGAAATCATGGCTGACAATTCCCCCAAATTTGGTAAGACATAAACCTACAGATACAAGAAGCTGAAAGAAACTCCGACAGGATAAATCCAAAGAAATCTATGTCAAGACATATGATAGCTAAACTGAAAACTGAAAATAAAAATAATCTTGAAAACAGCCTGACAGAAATGATGCATACATATAGGTAGGGGAAAAAAAACAACAGTTTGAACAAGGCAGACTTCTCATTGGAATTCCTGAAGGCTGGAAAAAAGTGGCACAACTTTCAAGTGCTGAAAGACAAGATGAATTCAGAACCCTATAATTAACACATATAGCCTTCACGAAGAGGAAATAAGATATTTTCAGATAAAAGTTAACTGGAATCTACTTTTAGCAGAGAGCAACTAGAAAAGAACAACCAAGGGAAGGAAGTTCTCTAAACCGAAAGAAAACTGATACGACACCTTAGAAAATGAGAATGCTACGAATGAATGCAGAAAAATCAAAAGAATGGTTTTTATTTTTATAAATGCAGTAATGCTTCCTTCTCTTAAATTTTCTAAATGATATGGTTTAAGAGAAAATTTCTCATTGATAGTTGAAAAATCATGACAATGTCTGCTGTGGTTCCCGATGTATATACAGGAAATATCTAAGACAAGGTTAGGGGGAGAGAGTAAAGGGATTAAAAAAGAGGGAAGAGGTTTCTATACTTTAGTCAGACTGGTAAATGTTGACACCTGTAGGCTGTGATATGGTGTGTATGTATATAAAGTAAAACCTAGAGTAATCATTATAAGAAATACACAAAAGAAATATTTTTCAATGCTATGGAAATCAAAACTGAATTTAAATTGCCCTCAGGAAGGCACAGAAAAATGAAAAAGAGAAAACAAAACAAAATTTTTTGAAAAGCACAATTATAGTGGCCACCAGGGAATCATGTGCAAAGTGGTTTAAGGCAGTACTCTGGAGCCAGCTCATCCAGATTAAATTTCTGACTCAACCACACTGGGCAGATTCCCTAGTCTCCTTGGGCCTTAAGCACTGTGTCTGTCAACCAAAGATAACAGTATCCACTGCACAGTATTGTGTTGAAGTCTCAGTAAGTTAATATTTATTAGCAAAGGCGTCTGCAAAAGGTAAATATATACATGTTTTCCAATTAAATAATATACAGTTGACAGAATAATGTGAGAATTAGGGGTACCCACCCTCCACACCACCAAAAATTCTGAATCATCTATAGCCACCTCTCCCTACATGTGATTCTTCCATACTCAAGGTCCCCCTGTATCTGAGGTCCCTCCATATACAAGTTTCTTCATCCTCGAATTCAACAACAGAGAATCATACAAGACTATAGCATTTACCTTTGGAAAAAGTCCACAAATAAGTGAACCCACACAGTTCAAGCCTGTGTTGGTCAAGGGTCAAATGTAATTAAATTGACTTCCCAGCTAGGGTCAGAGGAACATCCTACTAGTTCCCATTCTTGTCCTCCTACGTTACACTGTGACAAACATTCTTGTTCTTTAGGCTTATTCCATATTTCTGACTATCTTTAGGGTACAGGGCTTCCCTGGTGGTTCGGATGGTAAAGAATCTGCCTGAATGCAGGAGACCGTTTCCATCCCAGGATTGGGAAGATCCCCTGGAGCAGGGAATGACTACCCACCCCTGTATATATTGCCTGAAAAATCCCATAGACAGAGGAGGCTGGCAGGCTACAGTCCATGGGATCACAAAGAGTCAGACATGACTGAGTGACTAACACTTTCACTTAAGGATACAGGAGTTCTCTGAAAAATGTCTTGATGTTCACATGCAACCTCACTTCTTTTCTTGTCAGGATAAACATTGCAGACTTCTATAAGAAGAAGAACAGACATAGAACTTGAATAAAGTAGCTGGAGTTTTTCACCAGATTCATTTTGCCAGCACCGAGCAATGAATTCACTAATGCAGCATAGTTTCCTGGTTAGGAGCAGAGACTGTGAGGTTAGATGGCCTGGTTTCAAATTCCAGTTCTATCATTTATTAGCTGCGCAACTTTGGGCCTATTGCTTAACTTCTCTATGCTTCAGTTTCTTGCATCTGTAAAAGGGGAGGAATAATAATATATAACTCACAGGAAAGTTATGAAGCTGAAATGAGTTAATGCACCTAAAGTACTCAGGGTGGTGCCTGCCATTCAATCAAATACAAATGCTAAGTGAATTCCCTTTTGTGATGGCCTAAATTGATCCTGAAAGCATGCAGATAAGAAAACAATCATAAACCTCAATGTGAAATGGTGAGAAAAAGAGGGAAAATACCTCCCTCTTTCATCAATGAGCAACGTCAGCTGCCAAGAGTATTGTAATAGAGCTATTGGTTATGCGGCACCACTATCTGTAGCTGCTGAACATGGAATTCCCTATAAATCATCTTTAAACAATGAATGAAACAAGTAATTTTGCATAAACAATTTTTTTTTTCATCTGAACAGATTCTATCTGCCTGCACATGTGGGAGCTTAGCATATTTATTTGATGACAAACAGAGTGCCCCATCCCATAGGGGCATCCTAAAGGCTCAATGTTTAGTTTGAAATATTTGAATATCTTGGTTTAAAGGAATTCTGCAATTTTTGGTTTAAAGAATTCCATGACTCAATGGGTTTATTCTTAGATTCCTTTTGGCTGTAAATCAAAATATAAGATCATGCTTTGGGAGATGTTGTTTGTTGTATTTTTAAATGGAGTTAAAAATAAATTGCTAAAATCTCTCTTAAACTCTGGGCCTAGAGTAGATTCTATTTGGGGAAATTATTACACAGTATGTAAACAAACTGTGCCAAGATAAATCATACAAGATTCCATAATTCCTTGCTGCTAAAGCATAACAGCTGCTTGCTGCAAAAATGTCAGTTTTCTCTCTAAGTCTAGTTTCTCCTTTCTTCATGTATAATGGCTGATGTCACTCTGGGATCTAAACACGGGACAGACTATAAAAGCATTGTATGTGTTAGTCGCTCAGTTATGTCTGATTCTTAGCGACCCCATGGGCTGTAACTCACCAAGCTCCTCTGTCCATGGAATTCTCCAAGAAAAAATACTAGAGTGGGTTCCCATTCCCTTCTCCTGGGGATCTTCCCAAACTAGGGATCAAACCCAGATCTCCTGCACTGCAGGCACATTCTTTACTACCTGAGCCACCAGGGAACCCTGGTGACAACATGAAAGCATTAAACCATCCATTTATTCAACCTTGCAGCATGATATGCAAGACCCAAAGGGAATCTATAATGGTCAGACTTCATACACTGTGAAACAAAACAAAACAAAACACAGATGTTTGGGGCTGATACATAAGCTCTCAACTCATACCTGATTAGTATAGTAACCATATATTTTGATTTCCCAATCCAGTTTCAGTGTTGAATATTCTGACCTATTCTTAGCATAAACTATCAGATCACCCTGGAAATTCCAACAGCTAAGCATTTTTTCTCATGCCTTCCCTATAGTGCTGAAGAGCCATGTGTTTCATTTTAAGGTATGAAAAAATATTATGACCATGAGCCCAGGCAGCCTTTCCTGTTCATAACAACTGAGTACTGTCTGCCCATTTTCAGGGCTCAACATTAAGGTCTGGCTTCCATAACTTGGGGAACTTGATTAGCATTCCAAAGAAAGCTTCAGAAGGGAGGCCTCATATGATTTCTTAAGAATTTCTGCTCCAATGTGCTTTGGAGGTCTTACAGATTTAAAGAAGAATTTGAAGTAAATAAGAATACTCCACTAGAGGGCTTCTAGTTGGGAAATATTCATATATTTCTGTTCTCTTAGGGGATAAGCTCAATGGAGCATGGCTAAGGTACTGGGAACAGAGAGCAAAGTACACTCCAGCCTCTGCAGCTTTAGAGTATAGACTCTGGAATCAGACACAGATTTTAATCTTATCTCTACAGTTTATAAGCTGGGTGACCTTAGACAAGTTAAAAAATCCTCTTGGTGATAATAATAGTGTCATCCCAGTAGTAGTGTTGTGGGGATTAAATGCACTAAAATACCTAGAATAGCATTTCTAAAATAGCATTCCCTATTTTAGTATTATTATTGAGGCTGTTATACTGGCATGTCCATATTGAGAGAGATTTACTCGGAAACAAGAACCAATAAAACATATTAAGTGCCTACCACTTCCCCAGTCCTGTGCTAATTACTCAGAATTCAATGATGTAAAAACATATGGGTAAATGAGGGAGAAAAAACAAAGCAGCCAGGCAGAAGAATTCCAAGTAATTTATGTACTCAAGCTGGACTCCCCACTCAGAAGTAATAATCACACATAGTGACTCTGTTTCAAAGAGCACAGTATAGAAGGGGCGGGGGAGAGGGGACTGACAACGTTAAGTGAAGGAACCTAACAAGCACGAGCTCAGCCAGATAATCAAGGTCACCATCAACAGCGTTGCATCCGATTCATCACATGTACCCCAGCCCCAGCCAATTCATGAGAAAAACATCAGATACATCACAGTTCAGGGACATTTAACAGAATACCTGACCAGTACTCCTCACAGATTTCAAGGATACCCAAAACAAGAAAGGTCTGAAAAACTGTCACAGCCAAGAGAAGGCTAAGAAGACATGAAAACAAAATGCAATGTGGTGGTTCCTAGAACAAAAAAGGACGCCAGATGAAAATGAAAGAAATGTAAGTGAAGTGTGGGTCTAGTAATAATACTACACCACATTGTAACAAATGTACTCTACCAGTATAAGACATCAAGAATAGAGGGGACTGACTCCGGGAAATGGTGATGGACAGGGAGGCCTGGAGTGCTGCGATTCATGGGGTCACAAAGAGTTGGACACGACTGAGCGACTGAACTGAACTGAAAGAGGTCTGTGGAGATTCTCTGCACTGTCTTCTCAATTTTCCTATAAATCTAAAACTGTTCTATGGAGGGAAGGGTGAGGGGAAGGGGTAGTTAGGGAGTCTGGGATGGACAGGTACACACCGCTTTTTTTAAAATGGATAACCAACAAGGTAAAGCACAGGGAACTCTGCTCCATGTTATGTGGCTGCCTGGATGGGAGGGGAGTTAGGGGGAGAATGAATACATGTATATGTACGGCTGAGTCCCTTTGCTCTCCACCTGGAACTATCACAATAATGTTAGTTGGCTGTACTTCGATACATAATGAAAAGTTTAAAAAATAGTTGTTGACTAAATGAATAAATTGAAATCACCATGTGATTTAACAAAATAAACTGTTCTAGAAACTGAAGTTTATTTTAAAAAAGAGAGAGAGAGATAGGTTAGGTTCACAAGGAACACCCAGAGTAACAGAAAGACAAGAAATTAAATTATAATACGTGATAGTGTGGCATGCGTAAGGATGGAAACGTGAAATATCCAGAGTCTCCATGGAACATGGAAGGGCTAATGCCAGTGTTAAGGGTGGTGAAACAGAGCTTCAGGAGGGACGCACAGTCTGAGCTGCAGTTTCTAGGAATGAATTAGGAGGTGTGGAAGGCAGGCCTCCTAAGCAGTAAGGACAGCTTGGGCAAGACCTGGATACTACTGAGCCCTTTGGTACTGTGACGGCATTCAGAAGGAAAGAAGTCACAAAATAGGATACTGGAGAGGGAAGAGCCAGATCAGAACGACCTAGCTGCTGGACTAAGAACTGGACCGCACTCAGCCAGAGGAAGGCCCAGCCCAGCAAAGATGTTTCCAAAAGTAGAAGCCTGAAAGGGCAAACTAGTGGGAAATGCTGCTAACAGGCACCCCTTTCCCTTTAAATTCTAGTGCCTGTCACTCCTCCACTGCCGGAAATGACAGCTGGAACATACCAGACCTGACCTACTTTTAACTCCATTTGTCTGCTAATGCCATTGGGCTCAATTTATTGATGGCTAACAGGCTCTTTCTAGAGAAAGAGTCATGACTAGAGAAAAAGAACTTAACATTATTAGTCAGAAGGCTTCTCCTGGAATGGAGAAAGCAAATAGCAGAAGGGCCCTGTCCTTAAGCCTTGACCTGGATGACAAGTCTTAGCCATCTCAGCCTGTGTGTGGTTCTGTGAACCAGCACGCTGCCAGGGAGGACAGGGAGCAGACATTAGGCTGGGGGTTAGGAAATGCACTTTTATAAGGGGCTAGAATTGAGGAAAATGCTCTGGGGATTGGGCTCCATCCTGAACACAGGCCAGCAGTCTAGGAATGCTATTAAAATGATAAGACAACCCCCCATCACTTTTTGCAGAGCTACCAGCAAGCCCCTTACTTCATGAAAAACAGCAGAATGGCTTGTGGGTTCAGTGAGAGATTTAAATTCCAATCTATGAAATTCACAAAGAGAAGAATTTGTCCAGCCAACTCTTTTGGTTCCCACGATAAGGAGAAGCACAACACATGGAAGGGTCACACCAAACAAACAAATCCTCCATTCCACATGCTTTTTACATGTCACTCCAGGGAGCCATGAGGAGCAAACTCTGGGCATACTTATTAGAGCCTAGAACACAGCTCTGGTGGGCTAAGTATTCTGGGAAGCTTCTGGACTGAAACTACCAGAGACTCAGTTTAAGGAAGTTCCTAAGAGCAGAAGCCAAATTGGGCTCCAGGACTGCCCCAGAAATCTGGAGCTACTCTGAGACTCAGCTAAATGCAAGTCAACTAAACTCCAAACGTACTTCATAAATGTTGGGTTGGTGCAAAAGTTCATTAGGGTTTTTCTGTAAGATGTTATGGAAAGTCTGAAGGAACTTTTTGGCCAACCCAGCCACCTTCCCTGGTGGCTCAGAGGATAAAAAATCTGCCTGCAATGTGGGAGACCCAGGTTCAATCTCTGGGTCAGGAGGATCCCCTGGAGAGGGAATGGCAATCCACTCCAGCATTCTTGCCTGGAAGAACCCACGACAGAGAAGCCTGGTGGGATACAGTCCATACCATTACAAATAGTCAGACATGACTGAGTGACTAACACACACACAATCTCCTTAGGGTTCTGAGACCAAGCCAGGATTTGGTTCTACTTTAGAAGAGTAATATCTCCAACAATTAGAAGAAATCCTCATGTAACTGTTTTCTATGACAGGGCAGGGAGACTATTTACCAGTGTTTCCTACATGGGGCATGAGCACCCTCGCCAGAATTATTACACAGCCTCACTGAGATAAATGGCTTCTTGCATTAGAGTAGGGTGCACAGTTCTCAGAAAAGAGGACCTGAACAAACATCCAGAGCAATGATGTCTACCACCATGCCCCACCCGAGTTGCAGGTAGAAGCTTCCTCAGTATGCAATGCCTATTTCAGAAAATTCCAGACATTAGCCCTGGATAAGCATTAGATATAGTTGCACGGCTCTGCCATCACATTTATTCCTCACAATATCTCCGTGATACAAGCATTATCATGTCTAATTTCCAGACAAGCAAACTGAAGTTCAGGTAGGCTAACTAGGTTTTCCAACCAGCTTGGATGTAGAAGGTTTGAATCTAAGACTGTCTGACTCAACGCCCTGGTTTTTAATCACTGCCCCATGAGAGGCAGCATGGATCATGGCTAGAGTATAACCCTCAGTGTAAAACATGTCCCAAGTCACTGGCTGCATGATCTGGAATAAGAATCTCAATATCGTGCTTCTGCTTCTCCAAGATTTCATGATCAATCAGAGGAGAACTGAGTCAGGTGCAGACAGCTGGCTGAGGCTGGGCTGGATTGTTATTCTTTGAACCAGCCCCCAGAGTCTGCTAAAAGGTCATGCAGTGGGTACTCCAGGGGCACATGGATGGGCAAGCTGGATGCGCACCTGAAGAGTAAAGGTTACAACTAACTAATGGATTTATGTTTGCAAGGCCAGAGCTCTTGAAGCTGTTCATTTCCTAGGAAGTCCCTTTGCACAAGGCGAGGAGTGGAGACAGTGATCCTCTACAGCCAGGCTTTTGCTATCTTATGTTTGCACTCTAAATGCAGCAGCGATTACCTACCCTTCTGGATTTTGCTGCTATTAGATGGTAGAAACTGCTGACTGAGTAGCCCAGCTATCACTTCTGGATTCATGGCAACCAAATCCAAAATATATATACAGAAAGAGATACTATGTAGTAAATAGCATTAAACATAAATGCATGCATTATATAAGTTATATTATTTATGATATATAAATTATATGATATCTGATATGACATTATATAATATCTACTATATACACACACACACACACATGTGTGTGTGTGCTAAGTTGCTTCAGTCATATCTGACTCTTTGCAACCATATGGACCATAGCCCACCAGGCTCCTCTGTCCATGAGATTTCCCAGGCAAGAATACTGGAATGGGTTGCTATGCCCTCCTGCAGGGGATCTTCCTGACCCAGGGACTGAACCCACATCTCTTACATCTTCTGTATTGGCAGGCGGGTTCTTTACCACTAGCACCACTTGGGAAACTATATATATATATATCAAACCCAATTACTAGCTGCTGCTGCATAGACACAAAAGGTAAACCATAGATCAAAACAAGTATTCATATGGCTGAATTACTACATGAGATGGATATAAAATGCCCAGGAGAAAAAATTGTAAAGAAATACAAGTTTTATCTAATCATAGTTCTTGAGAAGAAACATGGTAGCAAGAGCTTGGTTTTCCTCCAGCTCTGCCACTAACCAGCTCTGTGAAATCTATAAGACCCGGTGAGGTCCATAACAAACTCATGTGTCAGACATTTTGAATTATGGTGTGGCAGGGCATTGATATACATAGTACCATTCACAAGTGCAACAAAAACAAAACAAACAAACAAAAGTCCTTTTTGTCACATCTTTATGGGGCTCTCATTCCCACCAATGGTGGAAAAAGAAATATGACACTTCAAGATTACTTAGTCTTTAGTTTTGAAAAGCATCCTTCAGTGTAACAACTTTACTTGAGCAAATAGTGGACTCAAATTCCCTTTCAGCAGTTTTTTCCTCTTTCTTCAGATTTAATGTTCTCCTCTTCTCTGCTTTTTACAATATAGTATCTAAGTACGCATCCTCACCACAATAGGCCTGGGCCATCTGGTCTACCTGCTTTCCTTACCTCATAGTTCTGCAGTGTTAGCATCAGTGCAGACTGGCTCCTAGGCACTCTCTATCAGTGTCTGTAGAGATGCAGATAATCCTGGTGATTTAGGGTGTCATGCTGGCCCCTGCTCCTAAATCTCCTAAATAAAGTAGTTAAAAAGAGTTCCAGAAATAAATGTCTCAGAAACTAAAGGAGATAGAATCTTATTCATCACTCCAGCTACACCCACAGCATCAATAATCATCTACAGTAGATGACTCATGCTCTATCTGCAGTCCAGACCACTCCTTGAGCATCTGACATATGTACTCAACTGAAACTCTCATCTCTATATGGTGTCAGATTGAATATACTCATCCAAATTCATAATCTTAATCCCCCCCAATCCAGACTTCTCTCAGAACTCCTTAAAACAATAAGTGCACCTACTATTCACCTAGCTATTTAAGGTAGAGATTTAGATCTCATCTCAAGCTTCTCTACTTCAGCCTCTCTATATAATTGATCATCAGGTCCAATTTCTTTGGCCTCCTAATTACCTCACAAATTCCTCCCTTTCTCTCTGTCTTCATTGCCACCTCCTCCTCCAAGTCACCATTTTCCCCCATCTGAATTTCTTCAAACCAAACAGGTGGCTGATTTACCTGTGTCTACTCTGGCCTTCATCTAATCCCTTCTTTCCACTTCAGCCAGAGAGATGTGTACCAATCAGCACAAGCGCATACACATACACACACACACACACAGACACACACACTCCCTTAAAACTCTAGCTGGCATTCTATTACTCTAAGGCAAAGACAAAAGTATTTAGCATGGTCCCAGAATCCTGCATCTTCCAGTCTCCACTTCCGTCTGCAGCCTCCCTTCACACATTCCCCACTCACCTTGGTTCCAGCGTCACTGAGTTCAATCTCTCATCTGAAAGGCTTGCTCTCAACACGGGATCTTTATGTACGCTATTTCCTCTATTCTGAAGGCTCTCTCCCCACTTAACCCTCCTTCGCCTGGCTAACAGAACTCTTCCTTAACACCTCACCTTATCATCGTTTCCTCAGGGAGCCCTTTTTAGCTTTCCTGACAATGTAAAATCTCCTAGTCATATGTACTTCTCAGTGGTAAATTTATATGTATGTATAAGGTGGCTCAGTGGTAAAGAATCTGCTTGTCAATGCAGGAGCCGCAGGAGACACAGGTTTGATCCCTGGATTGGGAAGATCCCTTGGAGAAGGAAATTACACCCCACTCCAGTATTTTGCTGAGATAATCTTATAGACAGAGGAGCCTGGTGGGCTATATATAGTCCATGGAGTTGCAACGAGTTGGAGATGACTGAGCATGCACCACACACACATATGAATTTAATCAACTGAGCAACTTCACTTTCACTTTTCACTTTCATGCATTGGAAAAGGAAATGGCACTCACTCCAGTGTTCTTGCCTTGAGAATCTCAGGGATGGGGGAGCCTGGTGGGCTGCCGTCTATGGGGGTCGCACAGAGTCGGACACGACTGAAGCAACTTAGCAGCAGCAGCAGCATATCTCTGTCATTAGACTGTAAGCTTCATGAAAGGAGAAACATCTGTTTTTGCTCACCATTTTCTCCTTAGCAATCAAAATGATGTATGGCACATAGAATGAATGAATTACTAATCATTGTATATATAACTGAATGAATAAAGTTCAACCAGAAACTGATGATTATATATTTTTTTAATTCAGTTTTTTTTTTAATTTTTATTTTTACTTTATTTTACTTTACAGTACTGTATTGGTTTTGCCATACATTGACATGAATCCACCACAGGTGTACATGAGTTCCCAAACACGAACCCCCCTCCCACCTCCCACCCCATATCATCTCTCTGGATCATCCCCGTGCACCAGCCCCAAGCATCCTGTATCCTGCATCGAACATAGACTGGCGATTCGTTTGTTACATGATAGTATACATGTTTCAATGCCATTCTCCCAAATCATCCCACCCTCTCCCTCTCCCTCAGAGTCCAAAAGTCTGCTCTACACATCTGTGTCTCTTTTGCTGTCTCGCATACAGGGTCATCATTACCATCTTTCTAAATTCCACATATATGTGTTAGTATACTGTATTGGTGTTATTGATATTTGTGACACTGACTCTCAACAGGAGAAATGTTTTCAGATCAGAGAATAAATGCAGTCTATACCACCTGTTAGCTAGGTAATCTTTGGAAAATCATTTAACTCAGCAGCATCATTATCATAATAATAACTTTTCAATCACAGGGTTGTAGATAAACTGTCAATTGCTTTACAAATGTGAGACATTATAATTCTATTAGCAAAGCTTAAAAGTGTTTTGTGAAAAAAACCATCAAAAATTGCATAAGAATGCATAATCAATGTTGAAAAAGCCTAATGATTTCCTCCTACAGGGTTCAATTTTACTTTTGTTAATATGGATCCTTAATCAAATGATACACTAAAATAGTTATGAAATATTCTTTAGGTACCCAATGGCACCCCACTCCAGTACTCTTGCCTGGAAAATCCCATGGACCGAGGAGCCTGCTAGGCTGCAGTCCATGAGGTCGTGAAGAGTCGGACATGACTGAGCGACTTCACTTTCACTTTTCACTTTCATGCATTGGAGAAGGAAATGGCAACCCACTCTAGTGTTCTTGCCTGGAGAATCCCAGGGTCACTGGATCCTGGTGGGCCGCCGTCTATGGAGTCACACAGAGTCGGACACAGCTGAAGTGACTTAGCAGCAGCAACCTTGCAAAAAGTAGCTGCTTATTTCCTATCGTGAAATCATGATTATGATGAAGTGAGCGATATCAGTCCTTTCCCCCTAGATAAGAAAACTGAGCTTTAAGAGAATAAGTACCTTGTTCAAGGTCACAAGCTAGTAAGAGATGAAGGAGGCTTCCAACACCTGGCTGCTGTGCCTTCAAAATCTATCTATGCTTTTGGAAGTCTGGATAAATTTAAAGGAGAAATTTTATCAAACAAAAGCAGCATTTTAGTTTTATATAGGGGATCATTATTGAAACCTGAATTAGTAACCTAGGAAATGACCTGCAAGAAATATTTCAAACAGCAAAGGAAAAGTGTAGAGACTTAAGAGCCTATATCCAGGAGTCCTAACATACGACTAGCAGATATTTTAGCATGATAAAGGGATATAGATGAGTAAAGGTAGTATTTAGTTAAAGCAGAAAATGTTTCTGACATAATGAACAACTTGGGTCTGTAGATTTAAAAAACCTCTCTGATTTCAAGGCCAGGAATAAGGTGGGGGGGAGGAGGGTGGGCAGAGATACTGAGGCATGCCATAATAAAATATTTGATCTCTTTAGGATAAAGAGAAAATCCTTACAAGCTACCAAGTAAACAACAACAACTACCTACACAGGAAGAAAAAACTCAGACTAACATTTACAATATTGGAAGTTAACGCTAGAGTCAAATCTACGGCTAAGAACATATTGAAACTCAATTCTATGCCCTAGAAGGGTAAATTCCTAGAAGGAAAACTCTATTAGATACTTAAATTGTAATAGCAAAATCCAGGCATTTGTCTTGGGGGAAAAAAGTGAAAACATTCCAAAAGCTTAATGGTAGCAAGGGGGGAAAGAAAGGTGAGAGAAGTGAAAGTATTTGAATGGTCTCATCCTGTAGGGCAGGGAGAACTGGAGAAAGAGAGCATCAGACAGTAAGTGTGCCCCACGTCAGGGAAATAGTTGGGCTTATTCATCCGGTGGAAGATGACCACTTAAGGGGAAAGAAAAAGAATGAATATCAACTTAAACCAGCTAGGTTAAGAGAAAGGAAACAGAAGAAACAAGAAAAGGAGTAGGCTCCTGGGTATGCCACATGGGGAGGGACGTGGGAGGGGGGTTCAGGATGGGTTGGATACAGGTATACCTGTGGCCGATTCATGTTGATGTGTGCAAAAAAATCACAATATTATAATTATCTTCCAATTAAAATAAGTTAATTTTTAAAAAGAAAAAAAAAGTAATGAAATGCAACAATTGAAGAAATAAAGTCATTACATTGAATGTGAATAGACTGAAATCTCCTACTAAAATATAAAGGCTGTTGGATTAGGTTGTATACATTTTGCTATTTGCAAACTTGTATTTAAGTTGACGTGATAAAGATGGAAAATAAAAGGATCAGCAAGGAGATATCAGACAAATGCAAACAAAAGGAAAACAGATATGGCAACGTTAATATCATATAAGGTGGAATTTAAGGTTAAAACATTATATAGGATTTAAAGCATCATTGCTGCTGCTAAGTCACTTCAGTCATGTCCGACTCTGTGCGACCCTGTGGATGGCAGCCCACCAGGCTCCTCCTACACAGGATTCTCTAGGCAAGAATACTGGAGTGGGTTGCCATTCCCTTCTCCAAAAGCATCATTATGTGGTGGTAAAAAACTTAATTGAGGAATTTAGTGCTCCAGGAGTTGATGGACACGGAAGCCTTGTATGCTGCAGTCCATGGGTCACAAAGAGTCAGACAGACACAACTGAGCAACTGAACTGAACTGACCTGATATGTACCAAAAAATGGCAGCTAAATATGTGGATCAAAAACTATTTGAAATAGGGGATTTCAATACAATTCTTTCAGAACCTAGTGGTCAAAAGTAAGTTAAGGTTATAAAAGAATTTAATAATACAGTAAATAAGCTTGATTTAATAGCTAATTAAATCAATAGACGAACTAGTGCAGACTAGTTTTTGGAAGCCAATTGTGAGTATCTCATCCCATCTCCATATTCAGTGTTGTCACATTAGTAACTAGAAATAGGTCATGACAGGTGTATATACACCATGGAAAACAGAAATGCTATAATTGCTAAAAATCATATCTAGAAATTTGGCTATTAAACGTTTATCAGCAAACCACTGAGTCTCTACATGAACATTTACTTTCAAATAGAGAACATAATTTTTCTTGTATATCCACTGAACATTTTGAAAAATTAATCATGTACTCAACTCAAAAACCAATTCCAAAAGTAAAGATTTTTACAAACTATATTTTTTGATCATATATCAATGAAACTTGAAATAAGTGACAAGAATTACCACTGAAAAAATTTAGAAATATATTTCTAATAAGTCTTAGATCAAAAAATACAATGAAAGGGAAATCAGAATCACTTAGAAAGCAAAAAGAGAACCTTTTATTTTTCCCAGAAATCTATGGGATAAAGGGAAAACTCTATTTCATAGAAATATTATACCTTGAAATACCTTTATTATTAAAGAAGAATGAGCAAGGAAGAATAGTGCAAAGGGGCTTTGTACTAATCTTGAGAAGTTGGGGGATAAAGAACCATAAAATGAACCAAGAAGCAATGAAGAGAGAATAATGATAAAAACTGATACTAATGAAATAGAAAACAAAGAATAGAAAGGGTTAAAAATAGACAACTCCATGAACTGGTTCTTTGGAAGAAAAAAATAGAAAATTTTTTAATCAGGCACTTGAATAAGAAAAAATGAGAGCAAAATAGAGCAACATTAGAGTTGAGAAAAGAAATATAACCACAGATGTAAGAGAACGTAAAACAATTACAAGAGAATATACCACATACATATTTTTAAGACGCATTCAAAACAGATTTGAAAATGTTTTTCCTAAAAACACAAATTCCTTAAATTTACCTGAAAAGAAATGGAAAACTCAAATATTCCAATCATCATAAAATTGGGAAGGCAATTAAAAGCCCACCTTCAAAACAGGCATCAATACCAGCTGGGTTCATAGCCATGTTTTGCTATCTTTGAAAGAATAGACAAATATTTAATCTATTCTATTCCTAGCAGGAGGATGAAAATTTCTTCAGTTAAATTTTAGAAGATAAAATCATTGTAATATCAAATCTGATAAAAGTACTAACCAAAAAAGAAGAAGAAAAAGAGGAGGAGGAGGAGGAAGAGAAAGAACACTTTCTCCTGGATGTACACTCAGTAAGGACAGGGATGCTTATGCATAAATACTACATAGCCTTTGTACCCAGACTGATACATGACATAAAGCAGGTACTCAATAAACATCTTTTGAGTGAATAATAAACCAGTTCCCCTTGTGAACACAGATGCCAAAACTAAAAATAAATATTTGCAAACAGAATGTGATGATATATCAAAGTATTTATATCATATCTTATTGTCATAGAGTATTTAATCAGTATTACAGAGGGGATGATATATAATACCAACATTTTGTATTATTTCTGTGAAGCATATAGAAAATTTAGTAAGTAAAAAAAAAGTAAAACAATGAATATAAGCATTAAAAAAGAAAAAAGAAAATGTTATTCTTGATATATGTCTCTATACCTAGAAAACCAATTATCCTGGAGAACTTTCCATAGGAATTATTAATTGATAAAATCCAAATGCACTGAAGAGGGTATAATATCTCATTTTCTAAAACAATGATGAAAACAAACATGCAAGAGAGAGATACTTAAGCATGGGAAGATATACATAAGGTTATCATATTGGAATTTCATGTGGCAGGGAATAGAATCCAGAAAGAAGAACAGGACAGAAAATCCAGGTGAAGTTTAAAGCAATATATATATAAAAATTAATTTATAACTTAAGTTCAAATTGTAATCTTATTAGTAAAATGTATTTTAAAAGATGCATTTGTTTATTTTCAGTGGATTGCATTGTTCCAAGGAAAGGTATAGAATGAAAGAATTAAGAGATCACTCTTCCCGACTCCAGCTCAAGGTGGTGAGGTGCAGGTCGAGAGCACAAGAAGCATAGACTTTAACTCCCATATTTATGCTTCCAGGGCCCTGGCCTACTTTGCTGCACAATCTTTCTCTGCAACTTTCTATGGGGAACGCCCTCTAACTGGGATTCTTTAGTCGTAAGAGGGTGTGCACAGACTAATCACAGGTAAATGCGGCTTGATTAGATTTCTCCACCAATGGGCCCCATCAAGGACTGGTTTCACTCCTGTATGTTGCTGCTCCAAATAACTGCACAAAATTTTGATTGTTTGCTTTCTCTAGGCTTCCTCTAATCCCACTGCTGCATACTTAAGAAACTAGAAGTCAGTAAGACTACTGAAGAGCCTTCATTTTAAAGCAGCATTTTCCACTCTCAACCCACTCCTGCCCACCAAACACCATCACTCACTTGACCGTGGTAATTGAATAAAAGTAGTTCACTGAACACATTCACAGAGGAGCTTTATATGACATCATCCATGACTGAATGAACGTACTTGGAAGAAAAGAAAAAAAGCCCCTCTGATGTGTCAAATAATGTTAGAAATGTTCATCATATTTTACCTTCAGTTCAGTTCAGTTCAGTTCAATCAGTCGTGTCTGACTTTGCAACCCCATGGACTGCAGCACACTGCAGGCTTCTCTGTCCATCACCAGCTCCCAGAACTTGCTCAAACTCATGTCCATTGAGTCGGTGATGCCATCCAATCATCTCATCCTCTGTCATTCCCTTCTCCTCCTTCAATCTTCCCCAGCATCAGAGTCTTTTCCAATGAATCAGTTTTCCGCATCAGGTGACCAAAGTATTGGAGTTTCAGATTCAGCATCAGTCCTTCCAATGAATATTCAGGACTGATTTTCCTTTAGGATTGGCTGATTTGATTTCCTTGCAGTTCAAGGGACTCTCAAGAGTCTTCTCCAACACCACAGTTAAAAGCATCAATTCTTTGGTGCTCAGCTTTCTTTATAGTCCAACTCTCACATCCATACATGACTACTGGAAAAATCAAGGTAAATTAGAAGTGGTCAAACAGGAGATGGTAAGAGTGAACATTGACATTTAGGAATCAGTGAACTAAAGTGGACTGGAATGGGCAAAATTAATTCAGATGACCATTTTATCTACTACTGTGGGCAAGAATCCCTTAGGAAAAAATGAGTAGCCCTCATAGTCAACAAGAGAGTCCGAAATGCAGTTCTTGGATGCAGTCTCAAAAATGACATAATGATCTCTGTTCATTTCCAAGGCAAACCATTCAGTGTCACAGTAATCAAAATCTATGCCCCAACCAGTAATGCTGAAGAAACTGAAGTTAAATGGTTCTATGAAGACCTACAAGACCGTCTAGAACTAACACCCAAAAAAGATGTCATTTTCATTGTAGATGACTGGAATGCAAAAATAGGAAGAGATACCTGGAGTAATAGAAAAATTTGGCCTTGGAGTACAGAATGAAGCAGGGCAAAGGCTAACAAGAGTTTTGCCAAGAGAACATACTGGTCATAACAAACACCCTCTTCCAACAACACAAGAGAAGACTCAATGGACATCAACATATGATCAATACCGAAATCAGATTGATTATATTCTTTGCAGCCAAAGATGGAGAAGCTCTATATAGTCAGCAAAAACAAGACCAGGAGCTTACTGTGGCCCAAATCATGAACTCCTTATTGAAAAATTCGGCCTTAAATTGAAGAAAGCAGGGGAAACCACTAGACCATTCAGGTATGACCTAAATCAAACCCCTTATGATTATACAGTGGAAGTGACAAATAGATCCAAGAGATTAGATCTGACAGGCAGAGTGCCTGAAGAACTATGTATGGAGGTTCATGACGTACAGAAGGCAGTGATCAAGACCATCCCCAAGAAAAAGAAATATTTTATCTTATGAAGTAAAAAAGATATTAGAGATAAATCATCTTAATTTATTAAGATGAAAATTATATGTTTCATCTTATATTTTTGGTATAAATTTGGGTAAAAATATTTTACTACAAGATTTTTTTATGCTTTATCAGAAAACCTCTAACTATTAAGTATATTTCTAATTCTGGTATAATACCTAGATTATTCTTTTATTTATTTGCACTGTGGCATTACTTAAAAATCCCAGTTTACAAAAGTCCATGGAATAAAAGTTAGAAACCACAGGTTCTATGTCTTGAGATATCTGGATATTCTTAAATTGGAATAATCCAAAAAGTATTAGGTGTTTCATCATCACACCACCTCTTTCTTAAAGAAACTTAGGGCTTTGATTGTTCATCTTCAATTATGTAATAGTCCTTTGTTTTTTAAACTAAGATACAGCTCTGAAAACCAAATAAGTGTGCAGTTTTGATTAAAATACTTTAAGCAATTGCTAGATTAATGATAGACTAATTAGTTTATTAAAATTACTGAACTAACAATTAACATTCAATAGCAGATTAGACAGTGGTAAAGAATCCGCCAGCCAGTGCAGAAGATGTAGGAGGCTCAGGTTCAATTCTTGGGTCAGGAAGACACCCTGGAGAAAACAATGGCAACCCACTCCAGTATTCTTGCCTGGAAAATTCCAAGAACAGAAGAGCCTGGAGGGCTACACATTCCTTGGGGGTCACAAAGAGTCGCAACTGAGCATGCATGCCCTTCTCCTAGCACAATAATATTCATCACCCTCAACCACCTTCTTGAAATCAAGAGAGGCCTATACGCAGGGATTAGAGAGAAAGTGAGCAAATTTGGAGCTGCTCTTTGGCAGTTCCCACATTACAGCAGAATCAAGCCCTGCTGTAATCAGGCGAATCAGAATCAAGGAGACAGGACAGAACCTACCACAATAAAGGTGATTCTTTCTAAAGAGCAATATATCTGATCTATACCCTTTCTTAAAGTTTTACTTCTCCTATTAATATGAATTAAACCCAATTGTTTGACGAATACCATCTAGGTTATTTCATAGTAAAGACACATTTGCCTCTGCCTTCCTCATACAGCGTGCATGTGTGCTAAGTCATTCAGTCATGTCCAACTCTTTGCAACCCTATGGACTAGACTCCACCAGGCTCCTCTCTCCATGGGATTCTCCAAGCAAGCATACTAGAGTGGGTTGTCATGCCCTTCTCCAGGGGATCTTCCTGACCCAGGGATCAAACCCACATTTCCCGTGTCTCCTGTATTGCAGGAGGATTTTTTTTTTACCACTGAGTCACTGGGGAAGCCCTTCCTCATAATAGTAAGCAATAAACAGGAAAACATTGAAATCACTCTCTTCTAGTCCCCAAATGTCCCCTTTGTCCACCAAAAGGATACAGATAGACAATTCAGTCCATCCTGACACACTTCATTGTTAATATTGCACACCCAGATTTCCCCACTAGAGTATAAATTTACATTAGAGTGTAAATTCTGTGAAGTCAGAATCCTTGTCTCTTCAGAAACCCAATGCCATCAAATCCTGAGCTTTACAGAGTTCCTGGAACATAAGAGGAACTCAGTATATGTGAAACAAGAAGAGGGGAAGCAAGAGGAAGAAAGGAAAGAAGCAAATCAGGAGACAAGCAGGTATGTAACAATAAAGGATGGCTTATTATTCAAAAAGTGGTTATATTATTGCTGTCACTGCACATATTATGAAGGGGGTTGTAAGTCTATTTGCCTGCATTTACAAAGACTTCATTAGCCCTTTAGATGTTTTTTGTTGGGCCTTAGCCACAACATAATCCTATTTGCAGGCTGACATCTCTGAAAGAAATGTATTTTGGTTTCTGTTTATTTCTTAGCTAAGTCTAGGGTACCCACATTTTAGAAGAAGATGACCAAAAAAAAAGTTTCTCTGAAGCTGTGTGAACCAAGAACAGCAAGTTCTGTTTTTATGTGGGAATGGATTTTCCATTAAAGGGAAAATGCACTATTTCACACAGTTCGGCAAAACGGTATTTTTAATTTATACGTTTAAATTTAGAGCACTGAAAGTCCAATTTAAGAGTGTTTTCTGACCATGGAAACATCATCTTCACTCAGTTGTGAAGAAGGCCAATTTTCAATGACTTCACACTTTCACTCTCAATAGTACGTCCTTATGAGCTAGGAAAACAAGCAAGGCCATTCTATTAGCCTTTAAAGTTTCTCTCTCAGTCCAAATAATCATCTTAAGAGTATTATTCTATTTTAGCACATTTTCAGAAAAGTTAGCACACTCAAAAAATATGGCTATTTGTCAACCTCCTCTTTCCTCTGTAGCAAGATGAGTTTCCCTCTGTCTTTGCTCACCAGAAACCCTTTCTCACTGTGTGAAGTCATTTTAAACTGAAGGGAGTAATTCTCCAGCTCTGTTGATTTTAACCAGGAATGGAATCTACAAGTCGGGAGTATCAGCACTTTTCTATCACTTATTCATATCAGATATCACATATCAATTATGGAAAATTCAGAGTCTGGATTTGATCATATGATTCCTATCAACATAGACTTTTAGGCAGTCACCTGCAATTAAATTAGACTGCTTATGTGAGTCAAGAGTTGTCTTGTCATTGCGTCTAGCAATGACCACCTGAAAGCAGTGAGGTCAATTAGACTTAAGATTCACTTCAGATCTATTAATCATTCTTATCTATAAATCATTTTATCTCAAGGATCAGGGAGAGACTACTCAAGCAATCTTTTGTACTCTAGGATAATAAAGTATCATATTCTTTGTGCTGATGTCAGCAGTCAAGTTAGGAGCTAGTGACCAGGTACAAGTTTAAGTAATAAATGTTGTATGTCCTGGGAAAGACATGTAACCCCGTTTATATCTGTAAAATTGTAACCAAACTCCATATTTTGAATTATACTATCCTTCCTCAACCCAGCCTTTCAGAGATCACAATTGCAAGGTCTGTTTAGAGCTTGCGTGTGTGCTAAGTTGCTCCAGTTGTGTCCAATTCTTTGCTACCCTATGGACTGTAGCCTGCCAGGTTCCTCTGTCCATGGGATTCTCCAGGCAAGAATACTAGACTGGGTTACCATGCCCTCCTCCAGGGGATCTTCCTGACCCAGGGACAGAACCCGTCTCTGTAATGTCTCCTGCATTTGCAGGCAGGTTCTTTACTGCCAGAGCCGCCTGGGAAGCCCACAGCTGGTGTAAATACAAGAAAAACTAAGTCACAAGAAGTTGGTAAGATGTATGTTATTAGAAATGTGAGTAAAGTTGGTCTGGGTCAAAGGGGAATGCAAAGGAGATCCTAAGGAAAAAAAAAGGGATGGTATGCATTCCAGGCGGATGGAGGATGGGACAAGGAAAGAACAAATGCTGCTGAAGGGTGGAAGATCCAGGGTGGGAACACTTGAAATTGAAGAGGAGAGGCTGGGGAAGAAAGAGAAACTCTACTTCTGCATCTCGGTTCTAGCTATTTAGGAGCTATTTTATCCCCACTGGTGACTGAAATGATGGACAGTAATATACACAACCAATGATACCTGTAACCAGCTAGGTATCAGCCTTTGGAATCTCCAGGTATTTGGCTAGTTCTATTAGACACAAGTTGGGGTGATAGAATAAAGTGAGTCACCTCAAGTACCAATACCCCAAACCAAGAAAAGACACTCTAATACCAAGAAAAATCTCAAGTCAATCTTAGCTACAAAATATTTGAATCTGTGACTCTAGAACTATAGCCACTGTGTCTTTTCTAGTTTCTCCCTTCCCACCACATCATATTATGCATTAGAGGTGATAAAATTCCTGTCATGAGATGAATGCTGCTGTGCTCCTGGACTCTCCTGTTATAGAAAAGAGGGGCACAGATATTCCATGAAGCCCTGTTTCTCCCTCCAGGACAGGCTCATGACACACAGCTTACCTACCAGATTAATATGATGGTATATGAAGATTCAAAATCGTATCCATATTTTTCTGTTTTGCCAAATACACAACAAAATAAATCAAATAAATGGATGTGCTCAGCGTTCCTCTCCCCAGTGCCAAAAGCTCTTTTCCTTTTGGGAGGGCAGCTTTAAGAGTGGGACACTGCCTTGGCTTCCTTTCTAATCTCTCTGGTCTCTCATCAGAGCAGTAGAAATCTAGACACTGTTACCAGTTTTACCCAAGTCCACCTAGACTGTAGGAAAGAAGAACCAAATAGTCTACAACACTCAGAGTTCTCCTGAGAAGCAGAATCATCTATATATATACATATGCTGCTGCTGCTAAGTAGCTTCAGTCATGTCCGACTCTGTGCGACCCCATAGATGGCAGCCCACCAGGCTCCCCCGTCCCTGGGATTCTCCAGGCAAGAACACTGGAGTGCGTTGCCATTTCCTTCTCCAGTGAATGAAAGTGAAAAGTGAAAGTGAAGTCGTTCAGTCGTGTCTGACTCTTCGTGACCCCACGGACTGCAGCCTACCAGGCTTCTCCATCCATGGGATTTTCCAGGCAAGAGTACTGGAGTGGGGTACCATTGCCTGCTCCAATATATATACATATAAGTATATATATATGTGTGTGTGTATATATATATATATATGGCTGGGAGGGGCTTTCGAGGTGCGGCTAGTAGTAAAGAAACCACTTGCTAATGCAGGAAACATAAGAGATGTGGGCTTGATCTCTGGGTTGGGAAGATCCCTTGGAGGACAGCATGGCAATCCACTCCAGCATTCTTGCCTGGAGAATCCCCATGGACAGAGGAGCCTAGTGGGCTACAGTCCATAGGGTCACAGAGTCGGACATGACTGAAGTGACTTAGCACACACGCACATACGTGTGTGTGTGTGTATCCATATACATGGAGAGATATACACAAATATAGGAGATCAGTTCAGTTCAGTCACCCAGTCATGTCTGACTCTTTGCGATCCCGTGAACCGAAGCACACCAGGCCTCCCTATCCGTCACCAGCACCCAGAGTTTACCCAAACCCATGTTCATCGAGTTGGTGATGCCATCCAACCATCTCATCCTCTGTCATCCCCTTCTCCTCGTGCCCACAATCTTTCCCAGTATCATGTGGCCAAAATATTGGAATTTCAGCTTCAACATCAGTCCTTCCTTCCAATGAACACCCAGGACCAACCTCTTTTAGGATTGACTGGTTGGATCTCCTTGCAGTCCAAGGGACTCTCAAGAGTTTTCTCCAACACCACAGTTCAAAAGCATCAATTCTTCAGCACTCAGCTTTCTTTATAGTCCAACTCTCACATCCATACATGACCACTGGAGAAACCATAGCCTTGATTAGACAGACTTTTGTTGGCAAAGTAATGTCTCTGCTTTTTAATATGCTGTCTAGATTGATCATAACTTTCCTTCCAAGGAGTAAGCATCTTTCAAATTCATGGCTGCAATCACCATCTGCAGTGATTTTGGAGCCCCCCAAAAATAAAGTCAGCCATTGTTTCCACTGTTTCCCCATCTATTTGCCATGAAGGGATGGGACCAGATGCCATGATCTTCGTTTTCTGAATGTTGAGCTTTAAGCCAACTTTTTCACTCTCCTCTTTCACTTTCATCAAGAGGCTCTCTAGTTCTTCACTTTCTGCCATAATGGTGTCATCTGCCTATCTGAGGTTATTGATATTTCTCCCGGCAATCTTGATTCCAGCTTGTGCTTCTTCCAGTGCAGCGTTTCTCATGTTGTACTCTGCATAGAAGTTAAATAAGCAGGGTGACAATATACAGCCTTGATGTACTCCTTTGCTATTTGTACCCAGTCTGTTGTTCCATGTCCAATTCTAACTGTTGCTTCCTGACCTGCATATAGGTTTCTCAAGAGGCAGGTCAGGTGGTCTGGTATTCCCATCTCTCTCAGAATTTTCCACAGTTTCTTGTGATCCACACAGTCAAAGGCTTTGGCATAGTCAATAAAGCAGAAATAGATGTTTTTCTGGAACTCTCTTGCTTTGTCCATGATCCATCGGATGTTGGCAATTTGATCTCTGATTCCTCTGCCTTTTCTAAAACCAGCTTGAACCTCTGGAAGTTCACGGTTCACGTATTGCTGAAGCCTGGCTTGGAGAATTTCGAGCATTACTTTACTAGCGTGTGAGATGAGTGCGATTGTGCAGTAGTTTGAGCATTCTTTGGCATTGACTTTCTTTGAGATTGGAATGAAAATTGACCTTTTCCAGTCCTGTGGCCACTGCTGAGTTTTCCAGATGTGCTGGCATATTGAGTGTAGCACTTTCACAGCATCATCTTTCAGGATTTGAAATAGCTCCACTGGAATTCCATCACCTCCACTAGCTTTGTTCGTAGTGATGCTTTCTAAGGCCCACTTGACTTCACATTCCAGGATGTCTGGCTCTAGGTGAGTTATCTCACCATCATGATTATCTGGGTTTTGAAGATCTTTTTGTACAGTTCTTCTGTGTATTCTTGCCACCTCTTCTTAATATATTCTGATTCTGTTAGGTCCCTACCATAAGAGATATATATACACAAAAACATATGTATCCTATATGTGGTATACACCTATATATGGTTTATATGGTTCCAAATTGGGAAAGGAGTACATACATCAAGGCTGTGTATTGTCACTCTGCTTATTTAACTTATACACAGAGTACATCATGTGAAATGCCAGGCTGGATGAAGCAAAAGCTGGAATCAACATGCTGGGAAAAATATGAATAACCTCAGATACACAGAAGACACCACCCTTATGGCAGAAAGTGAAGAGGAACTAAAAAGCCTCTCGATGAAAGTGAAAGAGGAGAGTGAAAAAGTTGGCTTGAAGCTCAACATTCAGAAAACAAAGATGGCATCTGTTCCCATCACTTCATGGGAAATAGATGGGAAAACAGTGGAAACAGTGACAGACTTGATTTTGGGGGGGGCTCCAAAATCACTGCAGATGGTGATTGCAGTCATGAAATTAAAAGACGCTTACTCCTTGAAAGAAAAGTTATGACCAACCTAGATAGCATATTGAAAAGCATAGACATTACTTTGCCAACAAAGGTTCACCTAGTCAAAGCTATGGTTTTTCCAGTGGTTATGTATGGATGTGAGAGTTGGACTATAAAGAAAGCTGAGTGCTAAAGAATTGATGCTTTTGAACTGTGATGCTGGGGAAGACTCTTGAGATGCCCTTGGACTGACTGCAAGGAGATCCAACCATCCATCCTAAAGGAAATCAGTCCTGAATATTCATTGGAAGTACTGATGCTGAAGCTGAAACTCCAATACTCTGGTTATCTGATGCGAAGAACTGACTCATTGGAAAGGACCCTGATGCTGGGAAAGATTGAAGGCAGGAGGAGAAGAGGACGACAGAGGGTGAGATGGTTAGATGGCATCACTGACTCAAGGGACATGAACTTGAGCAAGCTCCAGGAGTTGGTGATGCACAGGGAAGCCTGGTGGGCTGCAGTCCATGGGGTCATAAAGAGTCAGACATGACTGAGCAACTGAACTGAACTGATGGTATAGCCTATTTTATATACATGAAAAGATGCATTTTGAGGAACTGGCTTATTCAATTATGTGAGCTGTTAAGTCAAAAATCTCTAATATAGGGACCTCCCTGGTGACCAGTGGTGAAGATTTCACCTTCCAGTGCATGGGGCATGGGTTCCATTTCTGATCAGGGAGTTAAGATCTCATAGGCCTCACAGACAAAAATCCGAAACATAAAACAGAAGTAATACAGTAATAAATTCAATAAAGACTTTAAAAATGGTCTACATTAAAAAAATCTTTAAAAAATAAAATAAATAAACAAAATCCCTAATATAATACCATTAGTCCACCACACTTCAGTTTAAAAATAAATAGTCCCTAGGGCAAACCAGCAAGCTAGAAATGCAGACAAGAGGTGATGTTATAGTCTTGAGTTCCAAATCTATACAGCAGGCAAGTAGGCTGGAAATTCCAGCAAGATTTCTATATTCCAGTCTTAAGGCAGAAGGCCTTCCTTTCCTGAAACATCAGTTTCTGCTTTTTAAGGTCTCCAACTGATTGGATGAATCAAAAATCACATTATAAAGGTTAATATCTTTTACTGAAAGTCAACTGGAATGTCACAACAGTATCCAAATTAGTGTTTGACCAAACAACTGGACACCATACTCCAACCAAGCTGACACATGATCACCAAGTCCTACTGATGTCTCAAAATGTGAACATTCTAGAATTTAATTATTTACACATCATTTCACCAGATTAATAAATATATACTTTTTCTTGTTTTAAAATAAATTCAAGAAATGTCAAAACAATTGTTTCATAGCCCTGTTAGGAGTACATGAGAAAATTGTCACAAGTAAGCTTTAGTGTTGTGTAATTTAAAAAGCTCTAAAATGCTGCAGGGTTCTTCATCATACATACAGGAATAAATCTGTAGGATACTTCTGAAAGCATTCTAAGGTCAGATATTGAATGCCATATCACGACAGAAGTACCGGACATGAACTGAAGCAACACAGGCAAAATCAACACAAACATAATAGCTACTACACCAGAAACTTGAGGGGTCTTTTCCCCTTTCACATGAAAGAGAAATCCAACGTTTTTTCAGGAGTTTACATTCTCTGGGGTTGCTTTGATTTCAGAAAGATCAAGAAAAAAAGTCAAAGTACTTCACTATTGCCAAAAATTCAACAATAAGTAGAGAAAATGTGGAACTTATTTATTCTGTGACACCACAGATTCAACATCCTACTGTTCTAAAAGCCCCTTCCATTTTTGTTACCAAACACTGTCACATACCTGCTATGTCCTAAGCCCTCCCTTATGTGCTGGCAATACAGAGATTCCCAGCATCATAGCAGGGAACTGTGAAGCAGAGAGATAACATTTTTTTCTCTGCATAAAGGCATAAACATTGCCTAAATGGCTACCACCACCTGCCAGATAGGTGAATCCGCCAAGCTGAGACAATGTTTGTGTGTTCACGAATATCCCTCTTTGAAGTATACCTGCCTCCTGACTTACCATCCACATTCCCAAATCCGTTGTTTTTCTCTCTCCTGGTCCCTTAGAGTTTCTCCAAAACCTAGCACAGATTATCATTTACTTTTGTTCATCTGTTTCTTGTTTACCATGGTATCCCCTCCTTCTGGCACAGGGCCTAGAAAAGGGTAAGAGATTCAGTTGTTTGTTGAGTGAATGAATGAATGGCATTTTACAATTACATATACTCTAAAGCCTGACCTGAGTCAAGGGTATGAATAAAACTATCCTACACCCTGACCGAGAGACATCCCCAACCATGCGCTGTCTGTTTCACTAGCCCCATCTTTGAAACAGGCCATGCCAAGAATAGTGGGGACCCTTTCTTAACCTGAGAGAATTAAGCTCTGTTGACCTATGGCATCCACTCTACGTCATAAATTAATGTCTTTCTCATGCACCTAGAGTGTTGCCTATTATCCTCAGGAAAGCTGAGAAAATCATCACTCAGTTCCTTTTCTGTGTTCAGCTGAGGATGGCTGAATGGAGGTAACCTCCCGCATGGCTCAGTGGCAAGGTTTCCAGAATGTATAAGTGCAATTAAACTGACCAACGATGGATAACTACTCTTCACTGTTGGCTATTTCCCTACATTTCCCTCCATCCTGTTTAACTCTGATTGTTTTAATTCTGCAGTGGCGTCAGGAACATTCAACTCCGTTGTTTTAATGGATCACTATGAGGTAAAGCCTCTTCTCTCTTAAGTCAAAGACCGCTGTGTCAACTGCATCATGACGGGGCCTTGGGCAGGAATTCCATGCTTCCAGTCCCTTCTTAAGAGTAGCCAGGTTCTTCATGCAGTTTCTGATATTTCTGAGTTAATCACAGAGGACAGTCAATGTCAAGAATTTTAGAAAATGAGGGAGGTGGGGTGAGCCTAGAACCCCTCTATCAAGTCTGTCTCATTGTATGCGGCCATCGGACTTAATTCAGGTTCAGCCAGAGCACCGGGTGGAGGAGCAAGTGGGCAGTACCAAGTGTTCCCCACGCAAGGGCCGCCTGCTGGTCAGCTGAGTCACCGTCTTATTTTCCTTTCATCCTCCTCCTAAGGGAAACAGAACTCCCTCTCCCTATGATATGCGGCTCTCAGTAGGAGCCCAAATCTCCAAGCAGCTGGGCCAAGAAGGTGAAAACAAGGACGCTTGATCACTTTAAGGAAGCCTTGAAGTAAGCAGAAAAGAGCCTACTTCCTTCTGCTTCCATTAAATAAAAAATGGCTCAGCAGTTTGCTTATCAGAATACAACTTGGCTATTTTCTCAGCTATTTTACCATTTTCGTCTTTAAACCATTCTTTTAAAGACAGAAGTGACAGGAACAGTGCAACCTAGGTGTCTCTCCAGGAACAATAAGTAGAGAATTATTATAGATACAGGACAGGTACACTTTTCATGTATCCCCAGTGGTGTTACTGAATTTCTAACGGTTAGATCTTCGTTTAAAATCCCAAGTAGTAGACATAAATAACAGTCTAGAATGGTTTTCTAATGCCATGCCAAATACTTGTGGCACTACATGATGCTGATAAATAAAGCAATCATTTGATCAGAGTTTTCTTTCTGTGTCAGAGATGTTTACCATTGCTTAATAAGTTTAAAAATAAAAGAACAATCCTACATAGATTGCTCTGTTCCTCTCAAAAACCTAGTCTGCTGTGGGTATGTGGACCAGACCAAGTAGGTCCCCATTTGGCATGGGTAATGGGGGAAAATGAAATCACGTATGCTTCCACACTACTTAATGATTTTTCTCTTCAGTGGAACTATTAGAAAAATAATGTATTTGATCATCTAAACAATACTTATTAAACATAATGTATAATATATACTATAATAGCAATAAAAGCAAAGACTTTGGGTGAGTAGGCACTATTCTAAGTATTTGTCATGTATCAATTTATTTAATACTCACAAGACCCCCACTCCATGCTACAGAAGCTACTATTAATGTCACTTTACATATGAGGACACTAAGGCACTGAGTGGCGAAGCAGCTTATCTCAGGTCATATGACACGTAGGTACAGTCATCCCTTGGTATCCGTCAAGGATTAGTTCCAGGGCCCTCATGGATACCCAAATCCACAGATGCTCAAGCTTCTGATATAAGATGGCGAAGCACAGTCCATTCTCCCTCCTTATCTGCAGAACCAGATAAGAACGACTGCGGATAAGAACGACTGACCGTGTTTTGAAACGATATTGAAACAAGGATAGGTGAACAATAGCACCCCTTGCCACTAAATTTTCTTTCTATCAGAACTTAATTAAACCTTGGCTTAGGAAAATTTTCTCAAAAAAGAAGAAAAAAAATCCATACCTGAGGCCAGGGCTTCCCTCTCATTTGCAGTTGGTGTGTTATAACAGATTGCATCTGCCTGCTGACAAAGTTCAACTGAGGCTGTGAGTGAAAGTCGTTCAGCCGTGTCTTTGAGACCCCATGGACTATAGCTTCTCAGATTCTTCTGTCCACGGGATTCTCCAGGCAAGAATACTGGAGTGGGTTGCCATTCCCTTCTCCAGGGGATCTTGCTGACCCAGGGAGCAAACCTGGGTCTCTTGCATTGCAGGCTGATGCTTTACCATCTGAGCCACCAGGGAAGCCCTCAGCTGAAGGTAGTTCTCACTAAATATTCACGCTATGGGTAAAGAAAACTGCTCTCTTTGCCTGTGGGTTGTGCTACTTGTGGTGGTTCTATATTCTTTCTTCATAAGAAACAGAAAAATTGAGACTTTTAAAACCCCCAAGAGTTTTCCCCCAAACAGTTTTTCTAGCCATTACCATGTCTCAACCCAAAAACTTACTGAGGAACCAAGTTGCTGGTTCATTCAAACAGTCCTCTTCCCAGTGCCCAGGAGTTGCCTGCTATACCACATGACTACTCTGGCTTAGCTGTGCTCAGCAAAAATAGTTCCTTACTGGGACCTTGCTTCTGGAACATTTAAAAGCACAATTTAAAAAGAGCAGTAGCTTTAAATACAGTTACATACTGCTTCCTTCACAAGGTGCAAAGGTCTTATGAATTTTAAGTGAGTCTTTTACCTAAACCAGTTATACAGATCACATTTAAAATCCTAGCTAAAATTCTAGCTAACAAATGGCCTCAAATTCCAATATGTACAACAAAGAAAATTTATAGCACTTTAGCTTGTATTTTAGTTCCTAATATCCTCCCCAAATACTGAGGCTAATTCAATGAAGCATTCTAGATACCCAAGTTTTTAAAACAATGGCCCATTTAAAACTGGAAACAAAGCAACACACCCTTTCTCTCCCTTCCCCCATGCCCATCTGCCCCTTGACCCTAGAGATGGAAGCATCTCACAGATGATGTCCTATATGGAAGTGAAAAGATCAGAGAAGTCTCAGACTAGTCCTAAGTATATGACTTGTTAGAGAGACCCACAGGTATTTGTTTAGCAGGACACATTAAGAAGTTTCACAACACAATAAACCTCATAATCAATAATAGTTAGCGTTGGATACTCAGTATATGCCAGGCACCTTTCTAAATGCCTTACATGTTTTAACGTATTTAGTCTTCACCGGGAATGAGATAAATACTCTTCTTATCATTCACATTTTACAGAGAAGATCATTGAAGAAGGGAGAGGATAAGTAACTTGTCAAGGTCACATAGCTTCTTAGCCAGGGAGCCAAATGTCTGGACCCAGGCACTCCAGCTCTGGCTTCCCAAGTAGCACTAGTTGTAAAGATGCGGGAGACGTAAAAGATGCAGGTTCAGTCCCTGGGTTGGGAAGATCCCCTTGAGGAGGGCATGGCAACCCACCCCAGTATTCTTGCCTGGAGAATCCCATGGACAGAGGAGCCTGGCAGGCTATGGTCCATAGAGTCACAGACTTGGACACAACTGAAGCAACTTAGCACAGCCACTATATCTCAGCCTCTCTCAGAGTGGAAGTTTTGTGCTGAATGCCCTCCTCTTCCAGGCCTCAGAGACAAAGAAAGAAACAGTCAGCTACTTGCTTGCTGGGGGAGCTGTGGGAAGGGTAGATTTCAGAAAGCTCAGTTCTGGGAGCTCTTGTTTGGTTTGGTTTTGGGAGAGGACCATTGTTACTGTTACTGAAAAAAGATTCCTTATAAAAATTAGCATAATGTTTGTCTAGCAGAGAACCTTTGGACACATTTATCTGACTTTCCAGGGTAGAAATAAATAAGAGTTGGGGCCTGCATTTGCACTTATAGTTCTGACACTTTAAGAATTCAATGAATACCAAAAGCATCAATACAAGTCACAAATGATACAAGCAAAGCAGTGTACCTGAAAGGTGGGTGATTTCTAAGCCTGTTTTATCCCACTACATCCAACCAATATGGATTTGTTGATAGAAACATGTCAGTTTCAACCTTTTCAGTATTCCTGACATTTACTTAGACTGGAGGAATGGAGAAGAAATATCACTGTAATCTACAAAAACAATCAAATCATTGCAGTACCATCTCCACTGCAAAGTTTCAAGCAGGCAAATTCCATTCCTCCTTGGAAATACAGCACAATTCTGAAGCTTTCAGAGCCTAAAATATAAATCAGAGTATAATGAGAGCTGGTGTCTATTTATCTTGCTCACAAAAGTGTTGCAGGTGCCTAGCAGATAGTAGGCGCTAAATATACTGACTGAACACTGTGAATGAATGAGTTGGGACAAGAGAGCCCTGTGAGTCTGGTTCCATTCCTGCTTTGAGAGAACCAGGTAAGACTCCTATTCCAATTTATTCTAGAACTGCAGCAGGATATGCAATCTGAAACATAGCAGGCAAGGAAAATCTTTGCTCAAATGTATACCTCTAAGACTATTTCAGTAGCCACAAGGCTTGTGACTATAGACCAGCATTTAACGAGAGGTAAAAAGTAAAGGCCTCTGCCCACCTACAACATTTACAGCAAACCTACTTGCAAAGTAATTTAGTATAATTAGTCTTGAGGATCAGGCTTAAATTCAAATCTAAACACCACTGTTTGAGCTAAATTTTGAAACTCTCTTAACTTGCTCTCTCATCTTTAAAAAACAGGATAATAATTCATACCTGTAGAACTATACAAAAAAGACCTTCAGTTCAGTTCAGTTCATTTCAGTCGCTCGGTCGTGTCCGACTCTGCAACCCCATGAATCGCAGCACACCAGGCCTCCCTGTCCATCACCAACTCCCGGAGTTCACTCAGACTCACGTCCATCAAGTCAGTGATGCCATCCAGCCATCTCATCCTCTGTCATCCCCTTATCCTCCTGCCCCCAATCCCTCACAGCATCAGAGTCTTTTCCAATGAGTCAACTCTTCGCATGAGGTGGCCAACGTACTGGAATTTCAGCTTCAGCATCATTCCTTCCAAAGAAATCCCAGGGCTGATCTCCTTCAGAATGGACTGGTTGGATCTCCTTGCAGTCCAAGGGACTCTCAAGAGTCTTCTTCAACACCACAGTTCAAAAGCATCAATTCTTCGGCACTCAGCTTTCTTCACAGTCCAACTCTCACATCCATACATGACTACTGGAAAAACCATAGTCTTGACTAGACGGACCTTAGTCGGCAAAGTAATGTCTCTGCTTTTCAATATGCTATCTAGGTTGGTCATAACTTTTCTTTCAAGGAGTAAGCGTCTTTTAATTTCATGGCTGCAATCACCATCTGCAGTGATTTTGGAGCCCCCCCAAAAATAAAGTCTGTCACTGTTTCCACTGTTTTCCCATCTATTTCCCATGAAGTGATGGGAACAGATGCCATCTTTGTTTCCTGAATGTTGAGCTTCAAGCCAACTTTTTCACTCGCCTCTTTCACTTTCATCGAGAGGCTTTTTAGTTCCTCTTCACTTTCTGCCATAAGGGTGGTGTCATCTGCATATCTGAGGTTATTGATAGTTCGCCTGGCAATCTTGATTCCAGCTTGTGCTTCTTCCAGCCCAGCATTTCTCATGATGTACTCTGCATAGAAGTTAAATAAGCAGGGTGACAATATACAGCCTTGACGTACTCCTTTTCCTATTTGGAAGACCTTAATGACCCAGATAACCATAATGATGTGATCACTCACCCAGACCCAAACATCCTGGAGTGTGAAGTCAAGTGGGCCTTAGGAAGCATAACTACAAACAAAGTGAGTGAAGGTGTGGAGGTGGAGGTGATGAATTCCAGCTGAGCTATTTCAAATCATAAAAGATGATGCTGTTAAGATGCTGCACTCAATATGCCAGCAATTTGGAAAACTCAACAGTGCCCACAGGACTGGAAAAGGTCAGCTTTCATTCCAATCCCAAATAAGGGGAATGCCAAAGAATGTTCAAAATACTGCACAATTGCACTCATTTCACATGCTAGCAAAGTAATGCTCAAAATCCTTCAACAGTACATGAACCAAAAACTTCCAGGTGTAAAAACTGGATTTAGAAAAGGCAGAGGAATCAGAGATCAAGTTGCCAACATCTGCTGGATCATAGAAAAAGCTAGAAATTTCCAGGAAAACATCTACTTCTGCTTCACTGACTGTGCACAGCCTTTGACTGTGTAGATCACCAAAAACTGTAGAAAATACTTAAAGAGATGGGAATACCATACCACCTGACCTGCCTTTTGAGAAACCTGTATGCAGGTCAAGAAGCAACAGTTAGAACCAGACATGGAACAACAAACTGAGGTTCAAAACTGGGGAAGTACTGTGTATTATCACCCTACTTATTTAACTCATATGCAGAGTACATCATGTGAAATGCCAGCTGGATGAAGCACAAGCTGGAATCAAGATTGCCAGGAGAAATATCAACCACCTCAGATATGCAGATGACACCACCCTTATGGCAGAAAGAGAAGAGGAATTAAAAAGCCTCTTGATGAAGGTGAAAGAGGAGAGTGAAAAAGTTGGCTTAAAACTCAACATTCAAAAAACTAAGATCATGGCATCTAGTCCCATCACTTCATGGCAAAGAGATGGGGAAACAATGGAAACAGTGACAGACTTTATCTTCTTGGGCTCCAGAATCACCGTGGACAGTGACTGCAGCCATGAAATTATAAGAGACTTGCCCCTTGGAAGAAAAACAATGACAAAACTAGACAGTGTATTTAAAAAAAAGAGACATTACTTTGTCCACAAAGGTACGTATAGTAAAAGTTATGGTTTTTCCAGTAGTCATGTATGGACGTGAGAGCTGGTCAAGAAAAAAGGCTGAGTGCCATAGAATTGATACTTTTGAACTGTGTTGCTGGGAAAGACTCTTGAGACTCCCTTGGACTGCAAAGAGATCAAACCAGTCAATACTAAAGGAAATCAATCCTGAATATTCATTGGAGGGACTGATGCTGAAGCTCCAATACTTTGGCCACCTGATGCAAAGAACTGACTCATTAGAAAAGACTCTGATGCTGGGAAAGATTGAAGACAGGAGGAGAAGGGGATGACAGAGAATGAGATGGTTAGATGGCATCACCAACCAAAAGACATGAATTTGAGCAAACTCCAGGAGATGGTGAAAGACAGGGAAGCCTGGTGTGCTGCACTCCATGGGGTTGCAAAGAGATGAGCAATTGAATATCATCAACCACAATTCATGCCAGAGCTGTTGTAAGAATTAGAAAACATTTTTGACCAAACAAATACCTTTTTAGAATCCTCACTTTTATCACCAAGAGCTCAAGGATTAGGTAACTGCCAATTTTTCTTTCAAATAGTTTGCATATGTCCCCCACATGTCATTGAATCTCTCAGAAGAATTGTGACATCTTCCAGCAAGGCGCCAAGGGAACCTTGGCCAGAGTGGGGCTCATCACCAAGGTATTGGGAGGTCAGTTGTGTTATGCTCATAATGAGACTATATTTCACTAAATATAAAGATTTATGTAGTTTCTAGAAATACCTAGCTTGCTTCTAGGCTGGGGTCCTCTTTGATGTTACTCTCAGACCTCCTTCCCAAATAACTTTAAAGAAAGAACCTTTGACTATCTCATATTCTGAAGATTCCAATCTAACATGTTGTTCTGATAATATATGGAGCAGCCTCTTAGATTACCCTGGTCCCCATCAGGAATTTTGTTTCCTGTACTGAGACTATGACTCATGCGCAGAAAATATTTGCACTTATTTGATGATATGGGCCATAAAATATAAAAAACACGTCTTTCCTATCAAACCATTTAATAAGCATACAATGATGATTGCTATCACTAGCAATCCTAAAAGAAGCAGACTCTTGGATTCAAGTTTTAAAACTCATATAATGTACCAGAAGCTATTACATTTAACTACCATCACTCACTGAGTTCCCCTTGTGTCAAGCTCTCTGCTAAGCATGTTTATGCCCATATTCTCTCGTTTAATCATCACACCTATTCTTTGATGTTGGTAAAAACAAATCCTATTTTCCAACTTGGAAAACTGCAGGGTAACGCTAACTTGTCCAACGTTCCTTAACGAAGAAGTGGTGAGTTCAGAACTTAAACCCTGAAATCTAGATTTGAAGTCTAAGATTTCTCATGCTACCATTTCGGGTTTCCTACTATTGAATTCAGCAGATGGTAAAATCTTTACTCTTATAACTTGAGTAAGTAGGGGTATAGGATCTCATTTTCTGACTAATATACAGCAACAGACATTATCATACAGGAGGATAATTTCATGATCTATTTATAACACAAAATGAAGATGCATCCCAAATAGTCTGTCAAATGAGGAAAAAGCTAGATCCTAGTCTCTCTAGAGATCAACTGGTTCCAACAGAACCCTAAACTTCTGCAGTCTCCACTGATAATGATTTTTTTGTGTGTTTGTATCATGGTCCAGGTTTACATCAACTGCTTACACATAGTAAGTTTCTCACTCACCAATTACTCCCAACTCTTGACTTTTCCTCCAAAACCATTTCTGTTTACAGGCACACCTTATTTTATTGCATTCCACTTTACTGTACCTCACAGATATTGCATTTTTTACACAATGAAGGTTTGTAGCAGTCCTGCATTGAGCAAGTCCATCAGCTCCATTTTTCCAACATCATCTGCTCACATTTTGGTAATTTCTCACAATATTTCAAAACATCCACTAGCAAAAAGATGATGATTCACTGAAGACTCTGATAATAAGTAGCATTTTTTAGCAATAAAAGATTTTTAACTAAGGTAGATAATTTTTTTTTTAAGACACAATGCTATTTCACAGGTAATAGACCACAGTAGGAGAAGGTGATGGCACCCCACTCCAGTACTCTTGCCTGGAAAATCCCATGGACAGAGGAGCCTGGCAGGCTGCAGTCCATGAGGTCACTAAGAGTCGGACACGACTAAGTGATTTCATTTTCACTTTTCACTTTCATGCATTGGAGAAGGAAATGGCAACCCACTCCAGTGTTCTTGCCTGGAGAATCCCAGGGACAGGGAAGCCTGGTGGGCTGCCATCTATGGGGTCGCACAGAGTCGGACACAACTGAAGTGACGCAGCAGCAGCAGCAGCAGCAGCAGCAGACTACAGCATGGCTTCCCAGGTGGCGTTAGTGGTAAAGAACCCTTCTGCTAATGAAGGAGTCTTAAGAGACGCAGGTTCAATCCCTGGGTCGAGAAGATCCCCTAGAGGAGGAAATGGCAACCCACTCCAATATTCTTGCCTGGAGAATTCCATGGACAGAGAAGCCTGGTGGACTACAGTCCATGGGGTTGCAAAGAGTTGGACATGACTGAAGCAACTTAGCATGCAGGCAAACTACAGTATAGTGTGAACATAATTTTATACACACTGGGAAACCAAAAAATTCACGTGACTTGCTTTATTGCAATGTTTCCTTTATTGTCATAGACTGAAACCAAACCTTTAGTATTTCTGGGATCTGCCTGTATTTTCGTAAATAGGTTTCATAATCAGAAACACAAAGAGGATCATGGCAATGCTGATTCCACCCTCCAGGGATAGTTCCTGAAGACCCGCTTCAGACCTTTCGCTTGCTTTTCAGACAAGAGTGGAAATAATTGGGCTGCACTAGGTCTATTTTTATGAAATTATTCTGAAGAACACTCATTAAGTTGGGAAGATTCTACCTTACCCATCTCCATGGGTATGCTAAATGAGGACAGCGGTTTGTGAAAAAGCAGTGGACTGCTTTTAAAATCACCACCTTTCATACAATAGTTGATTTCTTACATGTTTCAGTGGGCCTGGTCTCAAAGCCCAAACTTAAAAGAAAAGCAGCCATTGATAGTTCAACTTTAATAACAATTCTCTACAGTGTCAGAACTATATGACATGCTCAAAAAAAATCCCTATAAACATATAAATTCACATCATAAAAGCAATGTCAATTATTAAACTATGGGGCTATCTGTCCATTGGGGGGACATTTGTCTTTATGATGAGTCATTAAAATGCAGTCCAGATTGTGAGGTGGATTCATGCAACATATGATTCTGCACCAGGAATCTTTTGTATCCTGAGATTTGCAGTCACCTCAGCGGCTTTCACAGATGCAACTGGTTTAGGGCAACTAGAAGGGTTTCCACCCCAAAGAGGTTAGCTCAAATCCCAGATCTGCTGGTAGACTTCACTCCATTTCAATATATTTCCTCATCTTCAAAATCTGTAGGTTGGACAAGATGATTTCCAAGGTCCTCCAGAAGCCTCAAGCTCTAAGGCTTCTTCTTCTACCCCACCCCACTCCCCATCCCACACATACATCACTTCTTCCTTCCCATTGCAAACACTGCTGGAAATGGGGGTAACTACTCAGGTTGGTCTGAGGATCAGACTCCACGATATTGATGGGGCCACATTCCCTGCTGAGCAGCGGCTCCAAGCAGTGAACGCACACTTGGGAGTGAGATGAGCCTGGCAGCAGCTCTCCTTCCCTGCTTTCAGCCACGCAGCTACAGTGGAAAGCTGGCCCAGTGGTCGTTTTCTGCACTTCTCTGCTCTCTTCTTTCCTATCCACAGCAGAGCCCAAGTCCGTGTGCAGCCTAGGTTATTTTAGGCATTGGATTGTACAACACTTGCATTTTGCCTTGCAGTCTCTCTCTCCCCTCCCTCTCTCTGTAGTTCTAGCAGATATGATAGATTGGGCATAACTATCTGGGGGAAAGTGAGACATTAGGCTGATACCATCCTATTAGCTTTCCCAGAGTTCTACAAACTGAGATCTCAAGCCCAAGCCCACATTCAAACAAGCAGCTCCGTCAACTTACTTTCTGCACGTTCAACAGGGATGTGCCTTCCCAGAGAACCATCCAGGGAGGAGAGGAGTTGGGCTGAAGTAAGAGGCAGAAACTCTCATTTCCTTGGCTCTGACATTCTAGTTTTACCAAGGATGCCATATCGACAAGACTGCTGGGAGAATACGCCTTGATTACAGAAACAAATATAGACAAGTATTTTATCAGAAGTTAGCTTATACCCTAATTAATATAGAGTTTGCATAAAATAGAAGCTATTCATCTGACAAAATTCTTTTGTCTGAACTAGTTAACGTGAAGTTCAAGCCTCTTTTTCTCAGCGTATATCCAGCTCTATCACTTTCTCTTATTGTCTGTCTCTCCCTGTCTCACACACACACATACATACACACACTGCAGTATGACTGTGTAGGTACATCCTTGCATCACATTGAGAGGGGCTGAGAATTTACTCCTTCCCAGACAAGCCACCTGAATCAGGGAGCCTGCTTGGAATGTCCAAAGAAGAGAGAATACCATTGGTCCGTTTTTCCTGTCCACAGCCTACATACACGCCTTCTAACACACACACACACACACCATTTGGGTTGCACACCCTAGCATTTTCCCAACCAGTGAGGGCTGGGCATCTCAGATTGAGTTACTTCAGTTGTGAAGACTGACTTCTGGAGGAGACGCTCCTGGTCTGAGAAAACACACCGGCCAGAGGCAGCTGCCTACTTGCCCGGTGGCGCACGGGACACCCTCCTCACCAGCCAAGTCAAACTGCCAACCTTTCCCTGAGGGCTGTGACTTATCATTAATGAAGCTTTCCAGTTCCTTAGCCTTCCATCCTGTCACAAGAATCCTATCATTTCCATACCATGGACTGGAGCCTAAACGCTGCTTTGGGTGTAGAAGAAAAAGAAAAGAAAGTTGAAAAAATATTCCACTGCCACCTCCTCAGGCAGTTATGAAAAGTCAACTGAAAGATTATGTCTGGCTTCCCAGAGAAGAAAGGAGAAAGAGGAAAAGACAAAAGACATTCAAGAGCTATCAAATTCCAGAGTACCTTCTGTAAGTCCTTTCTGGCCCTAGTGATAATGAATGCAGGCTGTGTTGAAGATTTCTCATTTTTCCTAACACTCCCTGAGTCATTCTCAAGCTGTTGTCATTAAGTGACTCTGATGTTTTCTAATGCACAAACACATTTATAGTAATTAGATAGGGGAGACTTCTTACCATTCCAGAATCGTCATGCTAGAGCCTAGTAGAGGAAGCTGAGGAGTTTCTTCAGTGACAGTGGCTGCTCTCTTGCACCATCTTTTTTTCCAAGCAGAAGGTGAGATCCAGGGTACGATGACAAGGTAGCAAAAACCCAGGGCAGGGCTGGCTCCCCAGAGAATGCAGAGAGGGAGAGCCAGGCCAGGGACCACCCTCTGCACCACACCAGAAGAGAAAAGGAAAGATGTGAACTCTATGCCTTAGAGACTGTCCCATCTCACCTCAGTGCTGCTCCAAGGTTCTTGGTGACACTGCATTCCTTAGAATGACATGCGCTAAGCTGACTATTACTTTCTGGAGTAATCACAGGTGTTTCTTACCCCATCTGGTTTCCTCGACCTGCAAAGGCAAACACAAATATCTAGAGCTCCTGTATATAATCTGCTGCCCTGGCCAAGACTGGTCCCAATGATTAAATTTGTTACATGTTGTAAAAATATTGTGTGTGTGTGCTTAGTCACTCAGTTGTGTCCAAAATATTACATATTCAGAGGAAAATCAATGATGCAGAATGGTATATGATATAAAATTCCTCCCCTTATCACCTGAGTTGCCCAAGTGCCCTTACCACTTGGGTAACCACATTTCATAGTTTATATCCTTTAAGAAATGATTTACAAACTGCAACTGATTCTATAGATGATACTTTTTAAAATATTCAAATGAGAATCACACAAAGCACACTGTTCCATCACTAGCTTTTTTTAACTTCATGTATTTGAACATTTTTCCATATCAGTACACTCAGATCTAATTTACTCTTTTTAAAAACTGAATATTGTCTGGGCAGACTGTAATTTAATGAGTCCTCTTGTAAGAGACCATGGGGTGACTATCCATTGCTTATTATTACAAGCCATGCTGCAGTCAAATTGTTTGCACATATATCTTTGTGTATCTGTGCAAGCAGATCTTAGAAGAGGAACCCTATGCTAAAAAAAAATATGTACCTTGTAAATTTTGATAGATGAAGTCAGATTGCTCTCAACAATAACTGAAGGTAAAGTGTTTACTTTTCTACAACCTGGCCAATGACAGTATTCACTGCTAAGTGAAAATGGTATTTAATGTTTTAATCTCCATTATAAATCTTCAGTGCACATTTACAATGCCCTATTTGTACACACACAGAAACACATTTCTTCCATGAACTACTTATGCATATCCTTGATTCATTGTCCATTTACTCTTCTTGATTTGTAAGAATATCCGCAAATATATACGAAATGATAATATCTTTATCATACGTATTCATTTTTTCCCACTTTCTTCTTTGAATTTTTTTGTTTACAAGTATTGTTAACATTCTAAAGTTTTATGTATTTTTAAGCATAACCCAATTTATCAACTTTGTGCTTTATAACTTCTGGGTTTTATGTCAGACCCCAAGAGTTTCCCCACTCCAAAATTATTTTTTTTAATTAGTGGTATTTTCTTCCAGTACTGTCATTCCTAATTCTTTAAGTATAAATGTTTTAATAACTTGGAATTTATTCTGGTGTAAGACATGAAGTAAGGATCTAGCTAGGCAATGTTTCCAAGTTTCCCATTGTCCAAACATAATTTATTACAAAATCTAATTTTGCCTTACTGATTCTAAATACTATCCAGTATGTCAAATCTGAAAACAAATTCAGGTCTGTTTCTAGACTCTGTAATCTGTCTCATTGATTTTCTATTTCTACCTTGATTATAAACTGATTTAATTACTCTAACTTTATTATGCATTTGAATAGTTGGTAGGGTTAATCTTTTCTTATAATTCTTCTTTAGTGTACCTGATTCTCAAGCTGGAAAAGTTGCAGGCAGACTCCGTCTTCAGGGGTAGCAGCTCGGGTTTTTGATGCCTGTTTTTCAGTTCTGTGAAAAGCCACCTGAGTGAGTCTTTCGGTTGTGCAGTGCCCACCCACGGCTCTGGGGTGGGCACCCAGGCTCAAATGCAATCTGCTCCATCTGAAGAAGCCAAGGGGTCTGTTCAGAAACTAAGTTGGGCAGATCTTTGAACAGATCAATGTTTTACAGTTTATCTGGCCCACAGAGAAATGTTTCTTCCCTAAGTGCAGATTTATAATGTTGTATAACAACATGCGCTCAAGTACACGTGTAAGAGTACAATGTATCTCTGTCAGCATTTGTGTCAAGGAGTTGCAGAGATGGGAGGAAGAGCCGGCATCACAGAGGAGCCTGTGTAGAGGCCTGATGCTCTCTTCACCTACAGTGCTGGTGATAAGAGTTAGTGACTCGGTCGTGTCCGACTCTCTGTGACACCATGGGCTGTAGCCCCTGCAGGCTCCTCTGTCCACGTAATTCTCTATGCAAGAGAACTGGAGTGGGTAGCCATTCCCTTCTCCAGGGTATCTTCCCAACCCAGGGATCAAACCTGGGTCTCTGGCATAGCAGGCAGATTCTTTACCATCTGAGCCACCAAGGAAGCCCCAGAGAGAAGATAAAAAAAGAACAGGCAGGGACTGGTGCCGTCCATCCTCAGCCTGGGCTCTTCATTCCGCAGTTGGTGTCATGAACAACTGAATTAGGAAGATGCATATGGCTAAACTGCAGGCTTCTGATTTATTCTAGAGCCTTCAGAGAAAACCTTATTCCTGTGGTTATTTTTATCTTTGCTGTTCCTATAAGCCCACACTGTCCTTTCAATTCTACCCTTCTCTGTGTAGATTAGCAGGTTAAAGCCCCCACCCTTCTATGCTGCCCTTAGATGGCCTTTGGAGGACTCATTCAATTTACAGATTTGGGAAGACCCTTCTGTCACCCTACAGACAACTTTTTAATGCCATTCCCACTTAAAGCTACCTGCTTCTTAAGCACCCAGGAAAAACCATCTTTTGGCACTATTGCCCTTTTCCTTCCTGAGTTCACTCATCCATCGCATAAGCATTTATTAAGCATGTGTCTATCATATATACAGCCTTATACCATGAACAGTAGAGATTATGATGATTAGCTTTCATTTTATTTTGAAATAATTTCCAAATGCATTACTTCATCTAATCCTAAGTAGAAAAAAAAGGCCTATGTCTTAAAATAAACTTAGACTCTTTGGGAAACAATATATTCCATGCCAGAGTTAAAAATATAATAAACTTGATACTTTTGTTATGTTTTACAAAATAAGAAAATTAATGGGAGTTAACAGGAGGTCAGCTTAACCTTAGAAGGATTCTTAGAGGAGTTGATTCAGAGTATTTTTTCTTTAATTTTAGAGATGAATATAAGTGAATTTTTTAAAGTTAGTTTTCATATAATCATGGTATGGAAATTTTGGAAAATGAAAACTGAAACACCACAATCCTAGCTGATATTATTAGCATGGATAAGAAAAACTAGTGGAATAGAGTACTAGTGAATACTAACTACTAGTGTTTAGTAGTTTGTATATTAATATATTAATATAATATAATATACTAATATACTAACTACTGACTACAAACAGTACTAATGTTTCCTTTCATTAATTTTTCCTTATATGCTATAGGTAAATATACAGGTATGTCTATCTACATATATAATTTAATATTCTGATTTTTAGAGAACATTAGGGCTTCCCTCATAGCTCAGTTGGTAAAGAATCCACCTGCAATGCAGGAGACCCTGGTTCAATTCCTGGGTCGGGAAGATCCCCTGGAGAAGGGAAAGGCTACCACTCCAGTATTCTGGGCTGGATAATTCCATGGACTGTATAATCCATGGGGTTGAAAAGAGTTGGGCACAACTGAGTGACTTTCACTTTCAGGGTGTGAATATTTATATGCTACCTCAGAGTGTTGTTAACCATCGTTCTGACACTTGTATCACAGTACAGTGAGTGACTATATCAGATGTACCATGTAAATATTGCTCTATCACTAAACATACAGAGTTTTCCAACTTTTCAACTATTTGGAGCAAAATACTACTTCCATATTGTTGTTTCCATTAAGTTACCTATAGGAAACCACTTTGTTTGTCTGTTTTTAGGAAACCTATTTTGAGTAATGCATCTTTTGAGTTTGAGCTTTCTTGCTGAAACTATGAGAAGTCTTTGCAAAATTAAGATGATTAAAATCTGATGAAGATTCTTGCTGCAATTTTCACTAATTTAAATCTACATCCATTCTTAAGTGACTAGTCCTTCTCCACGAGTTTTTCTGATGACTCTGTTACTCTGCCAGGTAGACAACGTATTTTTTCTGTCAACATTTTGTTATACAAACACAAAACCATTAACATCAATAAGACATGCTAATTGAAATAAAAGTTGTGGTGTCTTTAAGAACTAAACAAAAAATGAATCAGTAGTGACACTAAAGCATTTTCGCCGGGTTGAGCTAAACAGTACAAATCCTGGACCTGCGGAATCAGTCTGGTGCATTGAAGAGAGATTTAAGAACACACTTTCCTGAGTAATCCAATGCTGCTGCTGCTGAGTCACTTCAGGCGTGTCCGACTCTGTGTGACCCCATAGACAGCAGCCCACCAGGCTCCCCTGTCCCTGGGATTCTCCAGGCAAGAACACTGGAGTGGGTTGTCATTTCCTTCTCCAATGCATGAAAGTGCAAAGTGAAAGGAAAGTCGCTCAGTCCAATAGATTTGCTCTATTTCTGTTTAGTTTCTGTCTCTTTTCCCCAAGCCTGTTTGCGTGCAAATCAGAAATGTCGCTGATTCCCCACCTGCAAAGCACCATTCTGCTATTCCTTTAATTAACCAGCCCTCTTGAATCACCTTTAACTTTCCTCCCACATTGTTCTAATTCTATCCATAGATCCTGTTGTGGAGTTGTTCACAGTACTTGCTAGCATCCCATTTGGTGGTAGATTTTATAAGTAAAAGCAAATCAACACTTTTGTTACAGTTAAAGTTTCACATCCAGAGATGTGTACCCTGGGCTCCCTGTAATAACTTATATACATCTTTTTCTTGTATGAAATTTCAGTGCAGATCATTTTCAAAGTGGAGAAGTGGGCAGTGATTGAAGAAATAAATGCTGCAGGACTGAATTCCTCCAACAACATAGAAAAGAATAAAAAAAAAGATCCACAGGATACACGCATTTTAAATTATTTCTATGTAAATTTCAGGATTTCAAATATAAGTAGAAACACTTCACAAGATTTGTTAGCTACTTCAATTCTATATACAAAGAAGATTGGAGAACAAATGTTTTCTAAGTTTAATGTTACAAAAGAAATACATGTTTACTATAAAAATTCAAAGTTTACAAAAGAGCACAAAGAAAAAAATCCAGCAATAATACTTTAATCCTCTCTGTCCAAAGACCCACACTATTAATATGATTTTGTTTTTTTATAAAAATAGAATCATACTCTACATTATAATTTAAAATCATCCATTTTTCAATTAATAGTATACTGTGAAAATTTTCCTATGTTATTAGTGTCCTCAGTTCAGTTCAGTTCAGTTCAGTCAGTCAGTCATGTCCGACTCTTTGCAACTCCATGAACTGCAGCACACCAGGCCTCCCTGTCCATCACCAACTCCCGGAGTTCACTCAGACTCATGTCCATCGAGTCAGTGATGCCATCCAGCCATCTCATCCTCTGTCACCCCCTTTTCTTCCTGCCCTCAATCCCTCCCAGCATCAGAGTCTTTTCCAATGAGTCAATTCTCCTCATGAGGTGGCCAAAGTACTGGAGCTTCAGCTTTAGCATCATTCCCTCCTAAAACATGATTTTTGTCTTGTTCAATATATAAGTATACAATATATCACAGATTATTTAATTCCTATTTTTTTTATCAATTGTGAGGTGTTTTTTTTTCTATTATCAGTAACTGTAATTACAATCTTACATAAAATTTTTTCACATCTCTTATTATTTCCTTAGGAGAGATTTCTGCAAATCTAGAAAACAGAAAAATTCCTAGTTTTGCTGCTCAAATTATATAAACAACTTAGGAATTTTTAGTAAATAAGCTTGTGTTGCTCATGAAGAACTTTTCATTCTTTTAATCTATGAAAATGTACTGCATATATTCCTTCCTACATTAAAACTTTTAAAAATCAAGTGTGATATTGTTAACTAACATCTAAAATAATCTATGTGCCTGTGTATTCATTCCCTTTACATTTTAATCCTTTTGTTTCTATAAAAATTATGCACCTAGAAAAGTCACATTTTGTCCTATCAACCTTATAACTGGAAGAGGCCCACAGTTCATTTCTTCCTTAATGTTTGATCCCTTCAAACAAATACTGTGCTCTCCCAGGAGAGATTCCAAGATGAAAATGGAAAACTACCACTTCTGTTTGAAAACAAAAATCAGAGGGACTTTGTACTCTACCAAAAGAGAGAGGATACATGGATACATATGGCAGAATCATTTTGTTGTATAGAAGAAACTAACGCAACATTGTAAAACAACTTAGTGTATGTCTGTGTGTGTGTTAGTTGTTCAGTCATGTCCAACTCTTTGTGACCCCATGGACTATAGCCCATCAGGCTCCTCTGTCTGTGGGGATTCTCCAGGCAAGAATATTGGAGTGGGTTGCCTCTCCTTTCTCCAGGGGATCTTCCTGAACCAGGGATTGAACCCAGGTCTCCTACACTGCAGGTAAATTCTTTACCATCTGAGCTACTGGGAAGTCCTAAAGCAACTAGACTCCAATAAAAAGTATTGTTTTTAAAGTCTTCATACTCTAAGACTGGAACCTAAAATTTTAGCTGTCCAGCATCCCTTCCTTCTCTGATTTAATATTTTTGGTGGGGGGGGTGGGTAGGGGTAACAACACCTACCCCTTACCTAATTAGAGCACAGTTGCCAGTCTCCCTCCAATAATTATTTAGTGAGCACCTGCTTTGTGCCATGGGCTACTTTAGGGTCCTGGAATTCAGCAGTGAGCAGATAATGAAAAAGTTCCTGCTTTCCTGGAGCTTAGAACCTATTTGGAGGAATTGATCAAATTAGACCAATTGGACTTATTTTCTTGAATTTTTACGTGCAGTCAATGAAAAAAAGAATCCCTTCTCTCCCCTTGATTGAGAGCTATAATGATACTATCCAAAAGCTCTGAGCAGCCATGTCCACTGCCTTATGATGGCTCTAGAAGAAGGAGGTCAAGACATACTACTGAAGCTGACCAAAGTGCTGAAGAGCGAGAGACCCACAGTCCTTCAGCCATTTTGCATCCCAAGACCCATTCATGTTCCCCAGTTACAAGAGGCAGTAAAGTGTCTCCATCTTTTTGTCTTTAACCTATTTGTCTAACACAGACTCTGGTCCCACACTGGTAAATGCCTTTCTTTTCTTCTGTCCTATATGATGGCATGTAGGAGTGCTGGCAATGGCACCCCACTCCAGTACTCTGACCTGGAAAATCCTATGGATGGAGGAGTCTGGTAGGCTGCAGTCCATGGAGTCGCTAAGAGTCGGACACGACTGAGTGACTTCACTTTCATTTTTCACTCTCATGCATTGGAGAAGGAAATGGCAACCCACTCCAGTGTTCTTGCCTGGAGAATCGCAGGGACAAGGGAGCTTGGTGGGCTGCCGTCTATGGGGTCACACAGAGTCGGACACGACTGACGCGACTTAGCAGCAGCAGCAGTGCTGGAAGCAGGAGACAGAGAAGATGCTCAGCTTGACTTTATATTTTTATTCTTTGCTCTAGCAGTACTTTATTTAACTATTTGGTTCCCTCCTACATTTCATTTATTCAATGAACATTCGTTGAGCAACTGCTATGCGTCAGAGAGTCTTCTTAGTGCTAAGGACACAGCAGTGAACAAAACACAAAAACCTCTATCCTTAGATAGTTCAACTTCTAGTGGAGCCAGCTGACAACCTTCAAACTAACCAACAGAGCGGTTGGCAATAAGAAAAAACAGCAGAAAGGCGACTAGGGAGTGCTGAGAAGGGGTGGGTAGGGATCCTTGTGTTAGGAAGAACAGTCTGGGAAGGCCTTGCTTTGTAAGGGGAGATGTGAGCAGAGCCCTGAAAGAGAGGTGGGAGCAAACCACAGATCGCTGAGGGAATGTGACTGAATAATAGAGGTGAACAACTCAGGGATGCCCTGACACTGCACGGATAAGTCAGCTCATGCTGTCTCTTCCCTGAAATTTGACTCTCAGACAATTTTTAAAACTAGAAGAAAAGCGGGGGGGTGGGGGTGGAAGGGGGAAAGCATTAAAGGCTATTATGGATATAGTTTACATTGAAAGCTTTGTTTTTTATTACTATCTCCTTTAAAGGTATGGTTGAGGTTGTTGAAATTCCTGTGCTTCTGATAAAGAGATTAAAATGTTATAATTTAGGGGAGGATAGAAAAATGATCCTTTTAGCATAATTAATGAAACGCTCGTCTAAGTCTCCGTGGGTGTCCAGTCTACCTCCCTTAGCCCTGTCCTTGTCTAAAAAGTCACTGAGGGGCAGAGAAAGAGTCCAGTTTCCACTGCATTGAAATCTAGAATGGGGAGTCCTTAAGAGATGACGAGAGACACTGACACCATAAAATCAGGCAATATCCACAGCCTCAGAGACAGACAGACATTGTTAGAGTACGTTGTTGTTCAGTTGCTAAGTTGTGTCCGATGCTTTGTGACCCCATGCACTACAGCACACGGGACTTCCCTGTCCTTCTCCATCTCCCAGTGTGTGTGTGTGTGTGTGCATGTGCTGATATGTATGGAGATATATATATGTATATATATGTGTATACTAAGAGATGATTAGATAGCATCACTGGGTGGACATGAATTTGAGCAAACTCTGGGAGACTTTTGAGAGTCCCTTGGACAGCAAGCAGATCAAGCCAGTCAATCCTAAAGGAAATCAACCTGAATATTCATTGGAAGGACTGATGCTGAAGCTTAAGCTCCAATACTTTGTGATGCAAAGAGCTGACTCATAAGAAAAGACTCTGATGCTTGTAAAGATTGAGAGCAGGAGGAGAAGGGGGCGACAGAGGATGAGATGGTTGGATGCCATCATTGACTCGATGGACATGAGTTTGAGCAAACTCCAGGAGACAGTGAAGGACAGGCAAGCCTGCTGTGCTGCAGTCCATGAAGTCACAAAGAGTTGGACATGACTTAGGGACTGAACAATGAAAAACTGGGAGATAGTGAAGGACAGAGAAGCCTGGAGTGCTGTAGTCCATGGGATCACAAAGAGTTGGACATGACCTGGCAACTGAACAACAACATACAGATATATATATATATATATATATATATATATATAATACCTATAGTGTTTATGAATATATATACATACATCTAACACTGACACCCAGGGTAAATTAAAGTGAGGCTCCCTTTTCTGTCAAAGATAAATGATCTTCCTATTTGCTAGAACCCAAAACTCCTCTCTTCAGAAGAACTGAATTACGAAGGTGCCCAAAATTGCTGCCCTTCAGAATCGTGGGCCCTCTGCTTCTTTATATCACATGCTTATGAAAAAATTAAAATGCTGAGAAAGCCATAAAGAGATCTCCTGGATTTAAAAACCCTGGAGAATCTCAGAACCAACCTGTTCAGTAATGTGTCCCTGTCCTGTGGACCTGTAGCTCTGATGGATGCCAGCCTGTGAAACTGGTGAATCCGAGAATCACTAATGCCTTTTGAAACATGATGCCTTCCTTCCTATTGAGGGCACCCTCTATTCATAGGCACCTTATAACCTCATATTTGATCATCTGCTGCTTGGCCTTCATTTCCTTGCTTTAAAATATAAAGGTTGGATCAGATTTTCAGTAAGGTCATCTGCAGCTTGAAGTGATATATTCATTCACTCTTCAATGTTAGAACCAAGCACCCTGTAAGGAAAAGGATATGCCACAAATGGTACTTACTAGAGACAGACTGCACCCTCTGGTCTATAGGCAAGATGTTTTCAATAGTTTTCTACTTAAGTTGAAAGTTTCATATGTTTAGGGAAAAACCCACCTGGTCTTCTTTTTTTAAAAAAGAAAATCTTCTAGTTAGAAAAAGGAAGAACCATTTTCAACAATATTGGGAAATTCTGACATAAGGTTAGAAATCCCGTGGCAAGTGATGACACCACTCCCTTCCGTGATGCACTTGCGGATAAAATACCAGGAAATCCAGAGGCAAGGTAAAAATAGCCCCAACCACGAAGGCTTGGAAAGTGATCTACTTCCGCTCCCAAAGATGCCATGGGCTCTGCTATTCCACTTATTCTGCTTGCTGTTTCCAAGTAGATGGTAGAGTCCAAGGGCCCATACAAGGCTTGTGACAGGTTGGATATCGTAATTGAAAAAGAGAAGCAACCATTATTTAAAAGGGAAAAAAAAAGGAAAGAAACACAAATTCAATAGAATTCTATGAAAACTAGAAATGTTTGGTCCAAACATGCCAAATCTGATGAGTGTCTGGGTGCTGGCTTCTGTTGCCATCCATCCCTGTAATGGACAATTTCTTAAGTAATGTTTCAGATGCTAATCTCCTCTTGGACATGGACCAGCAAGGCAAAACCTGGAAAGGGCTTAGAAAAGTTGATGACAGGAGAGCTTAGATTCTCACACAAGAGAAGGGAAAGCTGTCAAACCTCTCTATCGATTGGTTCAAGTTTCTTCAGGAAATGTTATTTGGTCACTTCACTGTGCTCCAAAACATTAGCCACTTCCATCCACTGTCAACAACAGCAGGATTTAAAACAACAACAAAAAAAAAGGCGGACAAGAAAAAGGAGGAATATTCCAGAGAATGTCATATCACTGAGGAGCAAGGAAACAAGATTAACTGGACTAATAGAAACAAAGAAACAAAAGATAAAAGAAAAATATTCTAAAACATCCTTCCATCTCACTTTTCCAAACCTTCCACTCACTGCACTCATCAAATACTTTCCGGTAAACATTTTCAATCTGTTTGTTTTATTCCAAAATAATGAAGGCTCAAGGTACTGGTGAAGCACAGAGAGGTCATAACATGAGAATCCCCAGGAAATTCACGAGCGTGTTAGGGAATCATGTCACAGACCACGTCAAGTGCACGTGGCCAAGACGTTCCCTTCACTTTGCTTACAGGATTCTCTTCCTGTAGCAGCAAGACTCCTGCCAAATCACTAGACTGGTGGAGGCACAGGACACTCTGCTGAGAATCAGGATGTTTGGAGTTCAGTCTCACTGTGTGATGGAATCTAAGCCTTGGTTTCCTTCTTTGTGAAAGGAGGAATTCTTAATTGCCTCCTCGACCTCAAGGGGCTCTTGGGAGAATCAGATTAAGAAGGATCAGATTTGCCTTTAAGAAGGCAAATAAAAATATCTTTGGAAATTACAAAATGCTACAGTAACATAAATCTGTTTGTTACTCCACCTTGCAGACAAACACTATTTGATTCCACTTAACACAAGATACCTAGAATAGTCAAACTCATAAGCGTCAGAAAGTACATTCACAGATGCTGGGTGGGAGGGGAGGTGGGGACGAGGAACAGGAAGTTGGTATTTAAGGGACAGAGTTTCAGTTTCAGTTCAGTTCAGTTCAGTTGCTCAGCCGTGTCCAACTCTTTGCGACCCCATGAATCACAGCACCCCAGGCCTCCCTGTCCATCACCATCTCCCAGAGTTCACTCAGACTCACGTCCGTCAAGTCCATGATGCCATCCAGCCATCTCATCCTTTGTCGTCCCCTTCTCCTTCTGCCCCCAATCCCTCCCAGTTTCAGTTTAGACAGGTGAAAAATTCAGAAGGATGATGGTGAGAGTTGCATAGCAAGTGAATGTACTTAGTGCCACTGAACTGTACAACTAAATATGGTTTTAAAAGTGTTTTCCATTATATGACTTTTACCATAATAAATTTTTTTTAATTGCTACTCCTCTTATTATCATCATCAGATGAAGTGTGGGGCAAGTTCAAATGGCAGAGCATGGGTAGTCTGGGCCACATCTCTCTCCACTCCTGAATATCAAGCCCCGAATGCTCACCGCCTTAAGGTGAATTACTATGGTCTCTCACTTTCATATAAGGAGGTGGAAACCATATTTGTGGAAACCAATGAGAGCTTAGAACAATAACAAATTTGTTCTAGTGCTCATTGTGCTTCCTTGACCTCAGATGGAGTTACAGAATATGTTTCCATTTTACTTCAACTTGTAGAACAAGCAGAGCAATAAATACTATGGGCCTTGCTACTGTGAACTTGGCACATCTCATTCTCTAGAAACTATCTGAACAAAAGTCTAGGACCAAGCTTTGTTTATCTTTAAGAATTAATGCTTGCTTCTATTCTCTCCCAGTTCATGGAACGTCTCAATATAAGAGTAATTTGATTACTAGTATGAGATTCCTTGTGGATAAAACGGGATTCATATATTTTAACAAAAATCATTCAATAAGTAAACTCCTTAACAATCCCACATTAGTCTTCAGATTCTGCGTTTTTCTTATATGCTCCAAAATAGATACACCAGTGTAAGGGCTGATGCTAATGTCCTCTGCTATGTAATCCCATCCTCAGGAGAACATGTCAAGAAAAAAAACTGATTATAATCAGAATTACATGCCACTGTAGTTTAGCCATATTCTTACACCAACATCTAGTTCTAAAATAATGCCTCCAATAAAGCAGCAGTAAGATGACAAGATGAACCAAAATTGAAATAAATGAATTATTTGCATATCTAAAATGACAGCAGCAAATTAGGACATGCAAACTGTTGATGTATCTAAACAGTACTGCACATTTTAGTGATGAAGAATCTAATCAATTACCTAAATGTTTGGCCTGTGCAATATATTAAACATCCAGACTAAAAGCTGGATCCTCCCTTGTTTTGGTCAAACTGTATTCAACAACTATAGACCCCAGGCAAATGCAGACAGGGAAGGAGTAGGGCATAGCAAATGTAACCATAATGTAATAATCACTAATAAAAATCATTTTAGAATCACAAAGTATAGAATTACAAGGAGGAGACTTCTCAATGATATGGCTGAGCAGATTTTTATAGAAACTGCTCCTGAAACAGCCCTGAAAGTTACAATTCTGGATGAAATCTTTTAAAATCCTTTTAAATTTATGGCTGAGGCTGTGGGGAAAGAAGAAATATGGGTAAAGTACCAATCTATCATTAATCAAGGGAGGTTTAGAGCTGGGAGTTAAGAGGCCTAAGGAGACTTGAAACAGACCCATTAGAATACAGTAAAAGGTCAATCAGAGACCCTAAACTGGGAACCTCTCCCCACCCGGGGGATTTTCACCTTGAAGGAGACCACAGACATGCCTGACTCTCTTAGCCTTGGCTGTGGAAAGAGCTGGGGAAAAGACCCCTTTGAATTTCTAACCATCAGTTCATAACCAGGCAAATTTGGGGCCAAAACACAAATGGTCTGTGTGGCCCAGGAAAACCTAAACAAACATTGTAAAGTGGTTTTAGGTTTGTTATGCTCCCAGGAACATGGCAGCAGGAAAAGAAAATCCTTTTTGCATTAATATACTTTAGGCACAGGACCCAGAGAATTCAAGATAAGGTTCCTAGGAAACTGAGCATACAAAGAAAAAAAATCCTTAAACTTACGATGTAAGAAGAAACTATAGTAAAAAATCAATACTTGGCGAAAAAAGCCCTATGGAGTTGAATCCATAAAATTTCAGGTACTGGAATTATCACATATAGAATATAAAATAAGTATGTCTAACCTATTTAAAGAACTAAAAGAGGTATAAGATGAAAACAAGTTATTAACACTATCAAAATTGTCCAGACAGATAGGAAATAGAATTAAATGAAACTTCTACTTTCAACAATTACAGACTAAGGAATGCAGACAAGCCTTTCCACCAGGGAAAATTAGAGAAGCAGGGTGGAATGTGAAACGTGTCTGCTTAGGGGCCCTGGCGAGCTCACGGGACAGGGAGGAGTGTGATGCAAAGATTCAGGGATGGTCGGTGGTCTGAGTGCTGGAGGATGCTGTTCTGCGGTGACTGCTTGCACATTCCAGGAGAAAACGGAGTGGCAGGAACAAAATCATCCGGAAGAGCTGAACAGTAAGTCCAGGGCATGCCGAAGGTGAAGACTGGTGAGAATGCCTCTAGCTTTGTTCTAGGGCCCTAAGGAGCAAAGCTCGAGGAGTAGGAGTTTCCTAGAAATCAATAGGCAGCAGCTCCGCTTCGAATCACATCAGCCTTTGAAGATCGTCCTGGATTCCTCTGTCCCCGGATGCCTAGCAAAACCAAACTTAGATCTTCACTGGAGGAAGACACAATCATCTAACGTTATTTTCACAAACATTTATTTCCACATAGAAATCAATAACAAAAAGATAAGAGAATCCTCAGGTGTTGTCAATTTCAGAAAATACCACTTTTAAGTTTATTGAGTCAAAGAAAAACATCCAAATGGAAATTAGAAGGTATGTAAATTGTTTCTTAATGACATATCAAAATGTGAAAAGCAACTAGAGATAAATTTATAATTTTCAAGTATCTGTTATAAAAGAAGACTGAAAATCAATGAGATACACATCCTAACATCCATCTCAAGAAATTACACAAACTTAGCAAGTTAAGATAATCAGAAGATGAAAAGTAATGACATTAAAACTCTAGAGAATATCAACCAAGACAAAAGGTGTGTGCATTAAAAAGACACAAACTTATCAACTCTTAAGAGCTATTAGTCAATAAACAAGAGATGAAGTATATAAATTCTTACAAAAATAAAACTTACAAAAACTGATAAAGAAGATCCAGCAAATTTGCAGTCTACTGACAATTCAAAAGTCTGATTCTCTAATTAAAAACCTTGTAACCCCTCAGGGCTCACAGAAAGTTGACTCACAGGAAAATATTACCAAAGAATACACACAAGGCGTGAACACAACCCAAATCATTTTGTGATTCTGAAACCCTTCAGGACCCTATGGGAGCCCTCCCAAGTACAATGGGCTTTCTGAGTCCCTCATTTCTTCTTTGCAGGGAAAAGGTTTCATCCTCCTAGACCTTATCTGAGTTCCATATGGTAGGCTCAAACAATCAGTAATTAAAGGGGCAAGGCAATGAAGAAAGAAATGATAGTGAAGGATAGGGCAAGATCCTAGTTCCCCCTTGGGGACACGCAGAGCAATCTGATACACACCTCTGAGTCCTTCCATAGGAACTAAGGCCCTCACTCAGGTGGAGAATGTTAACTATAGGCTGAAGACTGCGCAGGGATCCCAAACCAGCTGGACCCAGGCTAATGACTCAGATTCCTAGAATATCATCCTGTTACTTCACCACTAACCAATTAGAGGAGGGTTACACACCCTGCAACCTTCCTCCCAAATTTTGCCTATAAACCCTTCTTCCATGAAATCCACTGGGGAGTTCGGGTCTTTGGAGCACCAGCCACCTGTTTCTTCAAGGCAGGCAATAAACCTTTCTCTGCTCCAAACTCTGATATTTTGGGTTGTTTGGCCTCATCATGTGCCAGGCATGTGGACTTGTGCTTGGCAACAATTCTGTAATACCTTTATTATCAAAATTTGACAAAACATTGCAAGAAAAGGAGTTACAGGCTGAACCTGTCTTGAACACAACACAAGAAATCCTAAACATCAGTAAAAGAAACCTAGTAACTTACTGTTAAAGGTTGGGTTCACTGCAGGAGGGCTATACAAGAACAAACGTAGGAGACTTTATTTATAAAGATAGAAAGCTGCATTAAAATTAGATTGTGCACAGTAAGAAAAGGAATGAGCCAGTTAAAACCTGGGCCAAAGACCTCACAGACATCTTGTCAAAAAAGATACACAGATAGCAAAAAAGCATTATTAAAGGTGCTTCATATTATATGTCATCAGGGACATGCAAACTGAAACAATGGAATACTACTACACACTTATTCAGTTTCAGTTCAGTCACTCAGTCGTGTCCTACTTCTTGCAACCCCATGGACTGTAGCATGCCAGTCCTCCCTGTCCATCACCAACTCCCGGAGTCTACCCAAACTCATGCCCACTGGGTTGGTGATGCCATCTCATCCTCTGTCTTCCCCTTTTCCCACCCCCAATGTTTCCCAGCATCAGGGTCTTTTCCAATGAGTCAGCTCTTTGCATCAGGTGGCCTAAGTATTGGAGTTTCAGCTTCAATATCAGTCCTTCCAATGAACACCCAGGACTGATCTCCTTTAGGATGGACTGGTTGGATATCCTTGCAGTCCAAGGGACTCTCAAGAGTCTTTTCCAACACCACAGTTCAAAAGCATCAATTCTCCGGTGCTCAATGGCAACCCACTCCAGTACTCTTGCCTGGAGAATCCCAGGGTCAGCGGAGCCTGGTAGGCTGCCATCTATAGGGTTGCACAGAGTTGGACACGACTGAAGCAACTTAGCAGCAGCAGCAGCAGCAGGTTTTTTTTACAGTCCTACTCTCACATCCATACATGACTACTGGAAAAACCATAGCCTTGACTAGACAGACCTTTGTTGGCAAAGTAATGTCTCTGCTTTTTAATGTGCTGTCTAGGTTGGTCATAACTTTTCTTCCATACAGCTATTAGAATGGCCAAAATCCAGAATACTGATAACACCAAATACTAGCAAGGATATAGAGCAATGGGTATTCTCATTTATTACTGGTGGGAATGCAAAGTGGTATAGCCATTTTGAAAAACAATTTTGCAGTTTCTTATAAAATTAAACATACCCTAACCATATGACTCAGCAATTGCCCTTCTTGGTATTTCCCCAAAGGAGTTGAAAACTTTCGTCTACTCAAAAACCTATACAGAGATGGTTACAACAGCTTCATTCATAATTGCCAAAACTTGAAAGCAACCAATATGTTCTTCAGTAGGTGAACTGTGGTCCATCCAGACAACCAAATATTATTCAATGCTAAACAAGAATGAGCTAGCACGCCATGAAAAGACACAGTGGACACTTAAGTGCATGTTGCTAAGTTAAAGAAGCCAGTCTGAAAAGACTGTATGATTCCATTCCACATATGATTCTATGATTATGATATTCTGGAAAAAGTAGAACTTTAGAGAGAGCAAAATGATCAGCGGTTTCCTGGGACTTGATGTGGGAAGGGAAAAAAGGATGAACAAGTGGAATGCAGAGAATTTTTAGGGCAGTAAAACTATTCTGTACAACACTAGATGGTGGATATATACATTATGCATTTGTCAAAATCCACAGAACTATACAACAAACAGAATGAGCCTTAACGTAAACTATGGACTTTAGGTTGTAGGTTCATCAATTGTAACAAGTGCACCACTCTAGTAGGAGATGTTGATTGTAGGGGAGGTTATGCATGTGTGGTGACAGGGGATATATAGGAAATCTCTGTTCTTCCCACTCAGTTTTGCTAAGAATCTAAAGTGAAAGTGAAAGTCGCTCAGTCATGTCTGACTCTGTGAGATCCCATGGACTGTATAGTCCATGAAATTCTCCAGGCCAGAATACTAGAGTGGATAGCCTTTCCCTTCTCCAGGGGATCTTCCCAACCCAGGGATCGAACCCAGGTCTCCTGCACTGCAGGCAGATTCTTAACCAGTTGAGCCACAAATGGCTCTAAAAAAGAGGGTTCATTTTAAAGAATTAGACTGTTGTAATAATGAAAAGATATAAATATCAGAAAATATAAGTATAGAGAGCCCAGAAACACACCCATACATTTCTGGAAGTTTGATTTATGACAAAGATAACACAGCAGAAGAGTGGGGAAACAATATTATTTACAATAAATGGTCCCAGAATAATTGTAAGCCCATTATAATAAAAGAAACATGACCCCCTAATTCACATGATACAGAAAAACAATTTCAAGGTAAATTGTAGGTTTAAATGCAAAGGCCAAAAATAAAGCTCCTAGATGGTAATGAAAGAGAATATTTTCATGGTTTAAAGAAAAGGAAGAATTTCTTAAACTTGATACGAAATGGTAACTATCAAGGAAAAGTTTGACAAATTTGAATAAATTCAAATCAAGATACCTTTAAGAAGATACCCATGGAGAGGGAGAAGTTATCTATATTATTTATAACTGATAAAGTGCTCTTGACTGATGAACATTTTTTTAAATTTATCTCTGCAAACGAATGAGAAAATGTCAGATGACTCAACAGAAAAATGAACAAGAAATTCAAATAGGTACTATATGAAAAGTCAACCCAAAATGCTGATAACCATATACAGACATGTGCAGCCTGACCAATGACCAGAGAAATGAAAATTAAAGGCACATGAGGTACTGCTATTTACTTACTAGAAGGGCTAAAAGGTTCAGTGTGTAGCTTTATTTTGTTCTTTTTTGTGTGTTATAATAGTTCACAGTAAAGGAGATCAGTCCTAGGTGTTCATTGGAAGGACTGATGTTGAAGCTGAAACTCCAGTACTTTGGCCGCCTCATGCGAAGAGTTGACTCATTGGAAAAGACCCTGATGCTGGGAGGGATTGAGGGCAGGAGGAGAAGGGGACGACAGAGGATGAGATGGCTGGATGGCATCACTGACTTGATGGACATGAGTTTGGGTAAATTCCGGGAGTTGGTGATGGACAGGGAGGCCTGGTGTGCTGCGATTCACGGCATCACAAAGAGTCAGACACGACTGAGCGACTGAACTAATATACTAAGTGAGGTAACTCAGCTGGTAATCTGTCTGCAAAGCAGGAGACCCCAGTTCAATTCCTGGCTTGGGAAGATGGTCTGGAGAAGGGATAAACTACCCACTCCAGTATTCTCAGGCTTCCTTGGTGGCTCAGACAGTAAATAATCTGCCTGTAATGTGGGAGACCTGGGTTCAATCCCTGAACAGGGAAAATCCCCTGGAGAAGGGAACAGCTAGCTACCCACTCTAGTATTCTGGCCTGGAGAATTCCATGGACAGAGGAGCCTGGCAGGTTACAGTTCATGGGATCACTAAGAGTCAGACACCACTTTCAAGTCAGACAGAGAAAGATAAATATTATATGATACCACTTATTTGTAGAATATTTAAAAATGATACAAATGAATTTATTTATGAAACAGAAATAGACTCACAGACATAAAAAAAATAATTTTACAGTTATGGAAGGGGAAAATGTGGGGAAGGGGTAAATTAGGAGTTTCGGATTAGCACATACAAACTATATATAAAATAAATGAAGACCTACTGTATAGCACAGAGAATTATATTCAACCTATAATGGAAAAGAATCTGAAAAACACTATATATACATATAACTGAATCACTTTGCTGTACACCTGAAACTAATACAGCATTGTAAACAAACTATACTTCAATAAAGAAGAAAAAAAAAGATTGAATTATGACCCTATAAAAAGTTTTCTAGTAAACACTATAAAAGAACAAACCATAGAGAAGTTTAACATCCAAGCAAACTAACAGGCAAACTGTCTGATGAGAGTATACGAAGACATGGAAGCGTGAGTAGCTCAGTCATGTCTGACTCTTTAAGACCCCATGGACCACAGCCTACCTGGCTCCTCTGTCTGTGGGATTTCCCAGACAAGAATACACGAGTGAGTTGCCGTCCCCTTCTCCAGGGATTCCTGACCCAGGGACTGAACCTGAGTCTCTGGCATTACAGGCAGATTCTTTACCATCTGAGCCACGAGGGAAGCCCAGTGTAATCTGGAGAAGAAATAAAGTACACCACTCTTGCTGCAGTACCATGTGCCACATAGAGCTGCTGGGGTCAGGAAGATGAAGTGGTCATAATGGGAAAAAAGTCATTATGCATGAGTGAATTTCCATGTTGTATCTGGAAGATGCTATGCTTGGCAGTAGGGGGCCAGAGGAAATATGAGTTTTCAGTTCTTTTTCTGTAAGTGTAAAATAAATAAGAAGTCAAACAAAAATATAAATAAAATAGCCCATACTAATCCATAACATTCAGCAATGCATTCCTAGGTGGAATATAAATAAATATGGTTTCTTTTAAAAAATGAGGCTGTTTTATCATAAACTTCATCAGGGTAGTTATCATTAGGGAGAAGGGGAAAAATGATTGGGAGGGGAGACAAAGGGAACTTTTAGGATACAGACTAATTCTATTTTGGAGGTTACATGGTTTCGGTGTGCACTGTGACAGAATTTAGGGTGAGCCCATGATTCCAATGCCTTCTATGGGAGGGTCCTGTGACTTGTTTTAATCAGCAGAATATACCAAAGGTAACAGAAGGTAGGTAATCATCTATACTTGATTATACTACATAAAACTATAGCCCATATTACCAGAAGTCTCTCTCTGTGTTGCTTTCTTTGAGGAAGAAAGCTGCCACGTTGTAAGATGCCATATGGAAAGAGCCAAGCAAGAAGGAGCTGAAGGTAGCCTCTGGCCAAAGTCAAAAAGAAACTGAGGTCCTCAGACCAACAGTGGGCAAGGAACTGAATGCACCCAACAGTGTCACCTGGATGCTGGTATGTACCCAGCTGAGCCCGCATAAAACAGCACAATAAGGTGAAAGAAACCTGTATGCAGGTTAGGAAGCAACAGTTAGAACTGGACATGGAACAACAGACTGGGTCCAAATAGGAAAAGGAGTACGTCAAGGCTGTATATTGTCACCCTGCTTATTTAACATCTATGCAGAGTACATCATGAGAAACGCTGGGCTGAGGGAAGCACAAGCTGGAATCAAGACTGCCAGGAGAAATATCAATAACCTCAGATATGCAGATGATACCACCCTTATGGCAGAAACTGAAGAATAACTAAAGAGCCTCTTGATGAAAGTGAAAGAGGAGAGTGCAAAAGTTGGCTTAAAGCTCAACATTCAGAAAACTGAGATCATGGTATCCAGTCCCATCATTTCATGGGAAATAGATGGGGAAACAGTGTCAGACTTTATGTTTTTGGGCTCCAAAATCACTGCAGATGGTGACTGCAGCCATGAAATTAAAAGACGCTTACTCCTTGGAAGGAAAGTTATGACGAACCTAGAGCATATTAAAAGGCAGAGACATTACTTTGCCAACAAAGGTCCGTCTAGTCAAGGCTATGGTTTTTCCAGTGGTCATGTATAGATGTGAGAGTTGGACTATAAAGAAAGCTGAGCACCGAAGAATTGATGCTTTTGAAGTGTGGTGTTGGAGAAAACTCTTGAGAGTCCCTTGGACTGCAAGGAGATACAACCAGTCCATCCTAAGGGAGATCAGTCGTGGGTGTTCATTGGAAGGAATGATGTTGAAGCTGAAACTCCAGTACTTTGGCCACCTGATTCAAAGAGCTGACTCATTTGAAAAGACCCTGATGCTGGGAAAGATTGAGGGCAGGAGAAGAGGACAACAGGGGATGAGATGGTTGGATGGCATCACCGACTCGATGGACATGAGTTTGAATGAACTCCGGGAGTTGGTGATGGACAGGGAGGCCTGGCGTGCTGTGGTTCATGGGGTCACAAAGAGTCAGACACGACTGAGCAACTGAAATGAACTGAACTGAACTGAAGATGAAAGAGGTAAAAACATGAAAAGGTGAAGAGGCAAGAAAAATAGCACGAGTTCCAAAAGTGTCTATTGGGAATTCATGGAAGAGAGAGCAGAGATTAAAAAAAGAAAAATAGGAGAGACAATATGTTTAAGATACAATGTTTTGGTTTTTTAATTTTTATTTTATACTACAGAATAGTTGGTTTACAATATTGTGTTAGTTTCAGATGTACAGCAAAATGATTCAGTCATATATATATATATATATATATATATATATATATATTCTTTTTTAAATTATTTCCCCATTTAGGTCAGATACAATGTTTAAGAATTTTCCAAGAAAGATGAAATGCACCAATCCTCAGATTCAACAAGCCTAGCAAATAGCAGGCTAGACACACCTCGGCATAACTTAGGACCAAGTGCAATTCCAAAGACAGTGAGACCTTCAAACTAGTAAGAGAAAAAAGCAAAACTGTCTATAAATGACTTGAAACTAAATTAACAGATTATTTCCCAGTATAATTCCCAGTATCTTCCCAGAATAATATCTTCAAAATGCTGAAAGATAGAACTGTCAACCTAGAATGTCATTTCTTAAGAAATTATGTTTCAATAATGAGGATAAAACCAAGACATTTCTAGACAGACAAAACCTGAGAATTTTCAATGAATTTATACTTACAAATTTAAAAATATTTAGAATGACCATAGGAAAAGTAACTAAAATAAACTGATGCTTTCATTGAACATCTTTGTGTTGTTTAGGCTAAATGTACATCAGAGGTTGTAACATTTTATTGACAAAATATTCAGACTGAGGTAAATTAGCAATTGTTCCATATCATTCAAACCCAAAACCTTGTTATTGATTTAATTTATTTATGTATGTTTTTAAATTATATTTATTTGTTACTGATTTTTTTAAAGGGTTGGGATTTATCTAGGGCATTTGACTCAACTGTGCATTGAAAAAATTCAGGAGGAAAGTCTGAACTAGGATTCAGGCAGGTCTGATCATACATAATGAACTGGTGGGTAGCTGCTCTCAGTTCATTTCAATAAGACTAATTTGTCTGACTGATCATTTTTTGGAGGATTTTGAGAAAGTTGGTCTTTCTGTAAGTGCTTAAGAAGAAAGATGAAGGAACTAGGACAACAGCATAATGTTGGTCTCAAATCTGGTTCTCTTCCCTGAGCAATGCATCTGGGTTCAGAATGTTTTGCAGCGTCCCAGAAAATCTATTTGTCTTTATTATTTGAACAAAGGTACTGGCAACTGCAGTCATACAAGCTCTTCTCTCAAGGGGCTTCTTGGGAAGCAAACACTGATTACAGTCCAGAACAGAAGAAGCAGAGGCTCATGGAAACTCATGAGTGCCTATGAGAATACCTCTGGGAATTCTCAAAAATAATGGGAAGACCCTGTCAACAACGGACTGAGATCCTGCATAAAGAGAGCGAGCATAAGCCAGTGAAGTAAAGGAACACTTCTGCAACTGTACCTGCATAGAGAGGGCACATGTGAGATAAAGCACCTGTGGGGTATGCCTGCAGGCCACTCCATTTGCCACTGGTTATTGGACAGCTCTGATAGCCTTTCTTCCGTGATCACATGCCCTGTAGCTTCTACTAAAGATGCTTTCAGTTATTCCTGAGAACCAAGATATGATTTTTTTTTTGGAAAGAGATAAGATTCTGATGGCAGAGTCCACTACATCAGTCCTTCCTGGGCAAAGTAAGAAACTATCCTTAGGAATGCCAAGAAGGGCCTCACCCTATGAGTGAGAAAATAGAAAAGAAAAGTCCAAATGAAATAAACTGAGGTCATAGCATAGAAAGCATGGCATCATGGACACAGAAGAGGAAGGAGAAGGCAGGAGGAACTGAGAGAATAGAACCGGTATATGTTCATTACCATGTACAAAACAGATACCGAGTGGAATTCGGTGTCTAGCACAGGCAGCTCAGCCAGGTGCTCTGTGGTGCCCTGGAGGAGTGGGATGGGGGCGGGGGTAAGAGGGGGACTGAAGAGGGAGGGAATATATGTACTCACATAGCTGAGTCACACTGTTGTGCAACAAAAACGAACACCACATTGTAAAGCAATGATCGCCCAATTTTTAAAAACCCTATGATAAACCATAACGGAAAAGGATATTAGAAAAAGAATATATATATGCTTACAATCAAATCACTTGTTGTATAACAGGAATTAACAACGTTGTAAATCAACTACACTTCAATAAAAATAAATGAGAAAATAAAGAAAGCATGGCACCACAGAAAGAGTCTGGAGAAGTGGGGGGAAAGAAGGGAGGAGAGGCAGAGAGCAGCATAAAAGCAAAATGAAAGAAGAAAGTGAGGGAACACGAGAAGAAATGGTTAGAAAGCTGATGATGACAAGCAGACAGGAGTGGTCCCCAGGGAGAGTAGGCTGTCTCCAGGATGACAGCCCAAAGAGAACACAATCAGTAAAGCTTGGGAACTGAGAGCTCTATAGGAGAAACCAACAGAGATGGCTAACAGCGGGGGAGATGGAGCACGGAGAGACCAAGACTTGCTCCTTTGGCTAATCAGCTTTTGCCAGCTCCCTACTGATCGAAGTACAAAATGCAGTGTTTGTGCAGCTCTACCTGCAGACACAATGGTATAACACGTTAGGAGTCAATTTTGTATCATTCTTTAGGTATAGAGAATAGGAAAGAATGACTTAACAGTTGTATAAAATTATACTTTCTCGTAAAACAATTCTAGGAATACTGAATAGAAGGAAAAAAGACAATAAAATACTACTCATATCCCACCTACTGGAGATTAGCATGGTTACCATATGGGAGACATCTTTTCAGGTAAAGCAGATAAATATATCTATCAAGCTCGTGCTAAGTCACTTAGTCGTGTCTGACTCTTTGTGACCCTATGGATGGTAGCCCACCAGGCTCCTCTCTGTGGGATTCTCCAGGCAAGAATACTGGATGCGTTGCCATCCCCTTCTCCAGGGGATCTTCCTGACCCAGGGATCAAACCTGTCTCTTATGTCTCCAGCATTGGCAGGCTGGTTCTTTACCATTAGCGCCACCTGGGAAGCCCCATATATATATATGTACCTACATACATACATAAACATATATACGCAAGCACACACATTTCTCTAAAAACACACATACACGTATATGCCACACACATCACTGTATACATGGTGGGATGTATAGAGGGATGTACACAGAAAGAAACAAAACAAATAGATAAAAGAGAGAGAAAGGAAGGAGGAAGGAAGGAAGGAAAAGGAAGGTAGGAAGGAGAAGAGAGAGGAGGAATGAAAACTTCTGCAAAATGAACTTATACTACCTGCTGCTTTTAATTAAAATATTTCCATGGAGTCACATTATCTAATGTGGATACATTAAAAATTAGGATCACTAAGACAAAGAACATTACTCACCACTCAGTTCTACAAGGGTTAAGTTGCAAGCCACTGCAGCAGACCACCAACAGTGCACCCAGACAGGAATCCAGGATGAAAAAGAGATGAGGCACTCTGTGCCTTGCAAAAGCAAGCCCTTAAATAGTTGGATGCATACTTCAGGAAGAATTTCAATAACCCCAGATTCTTGCACCTTCCCATACACAGAAAAGCACTAAAATACTTAATTTCAGATGTCTATTCTTTGTGATTAGCAGTAATCTTTTACTAAGATATATATAAGTAGCTCAGTGGTAAAGAATCCACCTACAAATGCAGGCCAACACCTGCTAATGCAGGCCAACACCTGCTAATGCAGGGTTCAATCCCTGGGTCAGGAAGATCCCCTGGAGAAGGAAATGGCAACCCACTCCAATATTCTTGCCTGGAAGATCCCATGGACAGAGAAGCCTGGTGGGCTACAGTCCATGGGGTCACAAAAGAGTCGGACACAACTTAGCAACTCAACAGCAACATACTTGACTGCATGAATTTCCCAGCCAAAATCCATATATAAATTGGCTCCTCTTTAAAGCAGTTTCCGCAGAGCTACTGAGTGGCTATCTCTCAGGCTTTAGTCCTCAGCAAGAGCCTAAATAAAACTGAAACTCACAACTCTTATGCTATCTTTTCCTAAGTTGCCACTAAGCATTTATTTAACTTACAAAGACACAGCCACACACTTAGATAAAGAGAGCAGAGGAAGAGTAAAAATTTACATAGTGCAGACTTTTCAACTCACCTTCCCCTTCATTCAAGAAGCATAAGAGAGATTCCCATCTGTTCCTCACTCATGGTCAATCACAATGTATCTCTGTAATGCAAGCATCTCACAGAACTTAATAAAAGAGTTGGCACACAAAAGGAGATATTGTTTGCACAGTATGCCTCCACGCAAACTTACTAACCTAGTGCTCTAACGAGAAAATATCAATTTCTTCAAACAGGAGATTAAACTTTCTAAAGAGATTTTCAAAGAAAATGTTGGTTGCATGTAATATTCACAATCTGGGATCACCTTAAAACCTATTGCTTAAGCAAGATATAATTTTTCAGTATAAATTTAGTGTTCTCAAAATTTGCCAGAAGGTACCAAAGAGCAACTGAAAAATTACTAAATCTCCAAGTAATATTTATGAGATTTATAAAAAGGACCCCAAACAAAAAGATGTAAAGTTAGTTTTTAAACTATGCCAAGATTCTTTTATATTACTTATTTTAAGTATCAGTCAGTTCAGTTCAGTTCAGTCGCTCAGTCGTGTCCGACTCTTTGCGACCCCATGAATCGCAGCACGCCAGGCCTCCCTGTCCATCACCAACTCCCGGAGTTCACTCAGACTCACGTCCATCGAGTCCGTGATGCCATCCAGCCATCTCATCCTCTGTCGTCCCCTTCTCCTCCTGCCCCCAATCCCTCCCAGCATTAGGGTCTTTTCCAGTCAGTCAACTTTTCACATAAGGTGGCCAAGGTATTGGAGTTTCAGCTTTAGCATCAGTCCTTCCAATGAACACCCAGGACTGACCTCCTTTAGTGAATGCCTATTCATTCCCTTCTTGAAAGATACAAAAACGAACGCCATAGTTTCTGCCACCATCCCTCCCTCAATTCCTACTTTCTATTCGTTACACAATCACTTTAATGTTGTAGAAGCTGGTAACATGACAGTCTGGTTGTATCATATTCCTCGTACTGTGCTGTGCTGTGCTTAGTCGCTCAGGTGTGTCTGATTCTTTCTGACCCCATGGAATGTAGCCCACCAGGCTCCTCTGTCCATGGGGATTCTCCAGGCAAGAATACTGCTGTGGGTTGCTATGCCCTCTTCCAGGGGATCTTCCCAACCCAGAGATCAAACCCAGATCATTTGCTTATTCCATGAGTTTCACCACTATTCCATACGTCATGACATTGTCATTTATCTCCTAATGTGCTACATTTTGTCATCATGTAGATTTTTCAAGACTGGATCACTGAGACCACATAATTCAGAATGCCTGTTTTACAACTTTCTGTTTGCATACCCAATCCACTTGATATTGGTAGATACTTGTTCCATTGCCTTCAGAGACTGACTGATCCCATTAAGAAACCTGGCACCAAACATATTTTTCCCCTGTTAAGATCTAAATTTTCTTACCACTAAATTTTCCTTTATTGCTAAAACATAGTAATTTCCCCTAGAGGTGTCTTAATTTTAATTATTCTATATCAAATTGTAGATTTTTTCTTCCTAGGATAAACTGCACATTTTTAATCTGCAAATTCATGCTTTTATTTAGTTCAAGAAAACTGTCTTCTATTATATTTTTACTTGATACTTTTTCCCTTATTTCTTAGAGTTACATAAGTTCAGTTCAGTTCAGTCACTCAGTCATGTCCAACTCTTTGCGACCCCATGAACCACAGCAAGCCAGGCCTCCCTGTCCATCACCAACTCCGAGTCCACCCAAACCTACGTCCACTGAGTCAGTGATGCCATCCAACCATCTCATCCTCTGTCATCCCCTTCTCCTCCTGCCCTCAATCTTCCCCAGCATCAGGGTCTTTTCCAATGAGTCAGCTCTTCATCTCAGGTGGCCAAAGTATTGGAGTTTCAGCTTCAACATCAGTCCTTCCAAAGAACACCCAGGACTGATCTCCCTTAGGATGGACTGGTTGGATCTCCTTGCAGTCCAAGGGACTCTCAAGAGTCTTCTCCAAAACCACAGTTCAAAAGCATCAATTCTTTGGCACTCAGCTTTCGTCATAGTCCAACTCTCACATCCACACATGACCATTGGAAAAACCCGTAGATGGACCTTTGTTGACAAAATAATGTCTCTGCTTTCTAATATCCTATCTAGGTTGGTCATAACTTTCCTTCCAAGGAGTAAGTGTCTTTTAATTTCATGGCTGCAATTACCATCTGCAATGATTTTGGGGCCCAGAAAAATAAAGTCAGCCATTGTTTCCACTGTTTCCCCATCCATTTGCCATGAAGTGATGGTTCCGGATACCATGATCTTAGTTTTCTGAATGTTGCACTTTAAGCCAACTTTTGCACTCCCCTCTTTCACTTTCATCAAGAGACTCTTTAGTTCCTCTTCACTTTCTGCCATAAGAGTGGTGTCATCTGCATATCTGAGGTTATTGATATTTCTCCTGGCAATCTTGATTCCAGCTTGTGCTTCCTCCAGCCCAGCGTTTCTCATGATGTATTCTGCATATAAGTTAAATAAGCAGGGTGACAATATACAGCCTTGACGTACTTTTCCTATTTGGACCCAGTCTGGTGTTCCATGTCCAGTTCTAACTGTTGCCTTTTTGACCTGCATACAGGTTTCTCAAGAGGCAGGTCAGGTGGTCTGGCATCCCATCTCTTTCAGAATTTTCCACAGTTTATTGTGATCACCACAGTCAAAGGCTTTGACATAGTCAATAAAGCAGAAATCGATGTTTTTCTGGAACTCTCTTGCTTTTTCAATGATCCAGATGATGTTGGCAATTTGATCTCTGGTTCCTCTGCCTTTTCTAAAACCAGCTTGAACATCTGGAAGTTCACAGTTCATGTATTGCTGAAGCCTGAGAGCATCAGAAGGCAGACAGACTGAAACCACAATCACAGACAACTAGCCAATCTGATCGCATGGACCACAGCTTGTCTAACTCAATGAAACTAAGCCATGCCTTGTGGGGCCACCCAAGACAGATGGGTCATGGTGGAGAGATCTGATAGAATGTGGTCCCCTGGAGAAGGGAATGGCAAACCACTTCAGTATTCTTGCCTTGAGAACCCCACGAACAGTATGAAGAGGCAAAAAGACAGGACACTAAAAGATGAATTCCCCAGGTTGGTAGGTGCCCAATATGCTACTGGAGATCAGTGGAGAAATAACTCCAGAATGAATGAAGGGACAGAACCAAAGCAAAAACAACACCCAGTTGTGGATAGAAGCAAGGTCTGATGCTGTAAAGAACAATATTGCATAGGAACCTGGAATGTTAGGTCCATGAATCAAGGCAAATTTCAAGTGGTCAAACAGGAGATGGCAAGAGTGAACATCAACATTCTAGGAATTAGCAAACTAACATGGACAGGAATGGGTGAATTTAACTCAGATAACCATTATATCTGGACTTCCCTGGTGGCTCAGACGGTAAAGCATCTGTCTACAATGCAGGAGACCCGGGTTCTATTCCTGGGTTGGGAAGATCCCCTGGTGAAGGAAATGGCAATCCACTCCAGGACTATTGCCTAGAAAATCCCATGGACAGAGGAGCCTGGTGGGCTGCAGTCCATGGGGTCGCAAAGAGTCGGACACAACTGAGCGACTTCACTTAACCATTATATCTATTACTGTGGGCAGGAATCCCTTAGAAGAAATGGAGTAGCCATCATAGTCAACAAAAGAGTCTGAAATGCAGTAGTGGGATGCAATCTCAAAAATGACAGAATGATATGTTCATTTCCAAGGCAAACCATTCAATATCATGATAATCCAAGTCTATGCCCTGACCAGTAACACTGAAGAAGCTGAAGTTGAATGGTTCAATGAAGACCCACAAGACCTTCTAGAACTAAGACCCAAAAAAGATGTCCTTTTCATTATAGGGGACTGAGATGCAAAATTAGGAAGTCAAGAAACACCTAACAGGCAAATTTGGCCTTGGAATATGGAATGAAGCAGGGCAAAGGCTGATACAGTTTTGCCAAGAGAACGTACTGGTCATAGCAAAACACCCTCTTCCAACAACACAAGAGAAGACTCTACACATGGACATCACCAGATAGTCGACATTGAAATCAGATTGATTATATTCTTTGCAGCCAAAAATGGAGAAGCTCTATACAGTCAGCAAAAACAAGACCGGGAGCTGACTGTGGCTCAGATCATGAACTCCTTAAGGCCAAATTCAGACTGAAATTGAAGAAAGTGGGGAAAACCACTAGACCGTTCAGGTATGGCCTAAATCAAATCCCTTATGACTATACAGTGGAAGTGAGAGATTTAAGGGACTAGATCTGACAGACAGAGTGCCTGATGAACTATGGACAGAGGTTCATGACATTGTACAGGAGACAGGGATCAAGACCATCCCCAAGAAAAAGGCTTGTTACATAAGTACATAATTTACATACATACCCAATCAATATTCCTTGAATGCATAAATGATATGCTGGAATACTTTTTCTGTTCCATTTATTCCATTCTTTTCTTCAGAAAATAAATTATACTTCTGTTCATTACCTTTTCTCCATCTTCCACCCTGACCACTTTTTTATACCCCTTCTCCCTCACCTTTTTTTCCTCACACTGCAGGATCTTAGTTCTTCCACCAGGAATTTAACCTGGGCCCTTGGCAGTGAAAGCACTGAGCCCTAGCCTCGGGACCCCCAGAGGATCCCCATAGACCCTTTTTAATACCTCTGTCTTTTCCATTTTGTTTTGATGATTCCTCAAGCCTATTCAACACTCAACTCTGGCTGTGTTTTCAGCATTGTGCCGCTTCTTTTTCCTCTCTTATCGTTTCTGAAGCGTGCTTCATCTCTGTAATGATTTTGTTTTCTTGCAGTTCTTCCCTAAATTCTACTGACACACTATTCATTTCCTGCTTGATTTATTATAGTCTCTTCACAGAACCCTCTGAGCAGTCCTTTAGAAAACACAATGTAATTTCTTTAAAATATATGCACCTATTTGTCTAAACTCTTCCTATGTTTTGGGGTAACTTTTATGATTATTTTTTTCTGCTTCCTTTAAAATGAAAATAGTGAGTCTTCTTTAAATGGAGCCAACTATTAGCTAAGGAATAATGTGGACAGGGGAGAGCAATCTTGAGCAGCCCCCTAAGCCAGTTCAGGTTCAAGGCTGTAGGTAAATCTATCACAATTTATAAGGTGGGCTAGGAGTTCTGGTGCATATGAAGCTAACACTTTTCATCAGAATGAAAGGAAACAGTCATCTGGACACCTTCATCCACTTCAAAAGGGTGCCCATTGCGCCAACATTCCTGGTTGGTAAAACATATAGATTACAAAAGGGATTGGAATATATACAGCCCCTAGTGTGGACCCATCACTTCCAGCTACAGACAGCCCCTTCTCTCTCATTTTCCAGCCTTCCTTAGGAGTAAAATTTCATGGAGGTAACACTTCTGCTCAGTGTCTTTCAGCATCACAATGGAATATTTTCTAGTCCACAGTGAAATACTGAAACAGTAATGAAGACGGCTGGTGAATAATAAATACCCAGGGATAAACAGGGTCAAAATGAGTTAGAACCAAAAGATGTGTAACTGAAAGCAGTGCTTGGGAGAGGGAGAAAGGGGATGGATGACTCACATCCAGAATTATGCAGGAGGCTGAGGTAAGTGTATAAGAAATTCTAATATTGGGATTTAGAGCTTGAGGACTGCAGAATTTCAGAACCTATCTGTGCCACTGGTTAGACAACCAATGAAGTTCTGATTACCCACATTTATTCTCCCGACTCATATTTCTAGCACCTATATACAAAAAAAAAAAAAAAACAACAGGTGAACAATTCAAATCACAGCCCTGATTGCTCTGCTCCTTCCCAAGTGCCTCCTCTTGCCATTCCTAGCCATTCAGAAGCCCCAGCTGACTCAGACCAGGAGATCAGGAGCCATAGTCGGGGTGACGGTGGGGACACTGTCAAGGTGGAGAGGGAGGATGTGGTTGCTGAAATTGGCCAGAGGGAGAGTCCAGAGGTGGGAGACTTCATGCTTTGCCCTGGGAGAAGGTCGCCCCATCATCTCTGAGGTTTAGCGCTTCTGTCAATCAAGTCCTTTCTAGGATATGAGTAGGTGAAAACAGAGCTCCCCTGCTCCCCTTTATTCTGCTGCTGTTTGGATAGATTTAGACAATCATGATATCCAGCCTGTCCTAGACTCTAATCCCAGCTCTGCCTTTTACTTCCTTCCTCTCAGGGTAAGCTTAGACTCTTTAGCCTCTCTGAACCTCTGTTTCTTTATATGTGAGAGGTACAATCTACTGTGCATAAATAAATAAGCTACCATGATACATTGGACAGCAAATATGGCCACTATTTTATAGTAACTATAAATGGAGTATAATCTTTAAAATTTGCAAATCATTATCCTGTACATTTGGAGAAGGAAATGGCAACCCATTCCAGTATTCTTGCCTGGAGAATCCCATGGATGGAGGAGCCTGGTGGGCTACAGTTCATGGGGTCACAAAGAGTCAGACACGACTGAGCAAATTAACTAACTAACTATCCTGTACATTGGGGTTCCCAGATGGTGCTGGTAGTAAAGAACCTGTCTGCCGATGTAGAAGACATAAGAGACACGGGTTCAATCCCTGGGTCTGGACGATCCCCTGGAGGAGGGCATGGCAACCCACTCCAGCATTCTTGCCTGGAGAATCCCACCAACAGAGGAGCCTGGCGGGCTACCATCCATAGGGTCGCAAAGAGCTGGACACGACTGCAGCGACTTAGCATGCACACACGCACATCCTGTACATCTGCAATTAACATAGTATTGTAAAGCAACTATATCTCAACAGCAAAGAAAATTAACGCCACCCCCCAAAAGGGATGTTGGTTTTCTTTTAGAAAAGGGATGTCTCTTTTCTTTTAGAGATGCCATCCCTACCAATGAGAACTATTAACCTGGGTCTCCGTGGGCCAGTTCTCATTTGGTGACCTGTGTACTGCCACAGCATAGAAGATATCCTGTGAACCTAAAGAATTACAGGATGAGTCTTTAGGTTTGAGACGTTTGAGAGAAATCTGGGGCATTTTGGGACAGGTTGCAGTTGGGATCATTTTATTCTTTCATTGAATATGAGGGGGTTGTTTTCCCTTGTTTTTCATCCTTTTGCTACTTAAGATGAGTTTTAAGGGAGCAAAGAGGAGTAAAAATGCTTTTACAAGGACATATTTAACCAGAAACTCCCTAAGTTTGGCTGTATGCAGGTCAGGAAGCAACAGTTAGAACTGGACATGGAACAACAGACTGGTTCCAAATAGGGAAAGAAGTACGTCAAGGCTGCATATTGTCACCCTACTAATTTAACTTATATGAAGAGTATATCATGAGAAATGCTGGGCTGGAGGAAGCACAAGCTGGAATCAAGATTGCCAGGAGAAATATCAATAACCTCAGATATGCAGATGACACCACCCTTATGGCAGAAAGTGAAGAGGAACTAAAGAGCTTCTTGATGAAAGTGAAAGAGGAGAGTGAAAAAGCTGGCTTAAAGCTCAACATTCAGAAAACGAAGATCATGGTATCTGGTCCCATCCCTTCATGGGAAATAGATGGGAAACTGTGGAAACTGTGGAAACAGTGGCTGACTTTATATTTCTGGGCTTCAAAATCACTGCGGATGGTGACTGCAGCCATGAAATTAAAAGACGCTTACTTCCTGGAAGGGAAGTTACAACCAACCTAGACAGCATATTAAAAAGCAGAGACATTACTTTGCCAACAAAGGTCCATCTAGTCAAGGCTATGGTTTTTCCAGTGGTAATGAATGGATGTGAGAGTTGGACTATAAAGAAAGCTGAGTGCCGAAGAATTGATGCTTTTGAACTGTGGTGTTGGAGAAGACTCTTGAGAGTCCCTTGGACTGCAAGGAGATCCAACCAGTCCATTCTAAAGGAGATCAGTCCTGGGTGTTCTTTGGAAGGACTGATGCTGAAGCTGAAATTCCAATACTTTGGCCACCTGATGTGAACAGCTGACTCATTTGAAAAGACCCTGATGCTGGGAAAGATTGAGGGCCGGAGGAAAAGGGGACGACAGAGGATGAGATGGATGGATGGCATCACCGACTCAATAGGCATGGGTTTGGGTGGCCTCTGGGAGTTGGTGGTGGACAGGGAGGCCTGGCGTGCTGCAATTCATGGGGTCGCAAAGAGTCGGATGCAACTGAACTGACTGATATGTGCAGAGGAAGTCTGGGGGTTTAGAGCATGGAGTTTCAAGTCAGTTTAAACACTGCCTTCATCACTCATGAGATCTTGGACCAGTGGCTTAATCTCTCAATGCCTCTGTTTCAGCATAGAAAAAAAAAAAATGGAGATAATAAAATCTTACTGATAAGCTTATTTGGGGGGCTTAAATAAACTCATTTTAAACAGTGAGCAAATAGTAGGAGAATCAAAAAATACTATGTACTATTATTATAAATTTGCCTTACATTACCAATTTAAGAAAACAAAGAAGAATTGGTTGATTTGCCAAACGTAAATCTGGGTAGGCCCTACTAAAGTGTTTATATCTACATCCAAGTAAGAAAATACAGCGTTCTTTTCCCTGAAGAAACAATAATTGACACTTCCTTGTAGTTCTATGCCACAAGTATATCAGTGGGATAGAATATCAACCCTTGATGGAAGCACAGCACTTCACAAGTCAAGTGTATAGTCATAATCATCTTTGATGGGCGCAGTAGCACTCCGAGTCAGACATTATAATTACCACCATGTAGATAAGTGATCCAAGAAGGCAACGGCACCCCACTCCAGTGCTCTTGCCTGGAAAATCCCAGGGATGCAGGAGCCTGGTGGGCTGCAGTCCATGGGGTCACTACGAGTCAGACACGACTGAGCAACTTCACTTTCACTTTTCACTGTCATGCATTGGAGAAGGAAATGGCAACCCACTCCAGTGTTCTTGCCTGGAGAATCCCAGGGACGGGGGAGCCTAGTGGGCTGCCCTCTATGGGGTCACACGGAGTCAGACATGACTACAGCGACTTAGCAGCAGATAAGATATAAAAGTGACTTGTCTAAGATCCCACAATAAGGTCTCCATAACTTAGAACTACTCTCTTTTTGTCCTCACTTTGACCCATGGACCCTCAACAGAGAGGTGCAGCGGTGCTGAAGGAACATGAGCCATCCTCTACCTCCCGTAGGTACTGGAGAAAATAAAATACCAAAGTAGACAGAGGTGGCACACTTCTCCTCTTTTTAGCCTTGCAATTTAGGCAGGCTTAGAATGAGTGAACAGAAGTTTTCTCGAATCCTACATGGAATAAGGTAAGGTATGGAAGGAAAGAAGGAAGAGAATAAAAGGGAGCAAGAAAGGAAGGGAGGGAGGAAAGGAGAGAGGGAGGGGGAAGGAAAGAAGGAAGGAAGGAAACCTACTTCTGACCTAAAAATACAAGTCGCCAATCTTAAAGTCTCACAGTCCTGTGTAATTTAAGAATTGTATGTCCTACAATCTCTGTGAAAGCAACTTACAGTCATGCTTGACATTGTCAATTGATGCCAAGATTAACTTAAAAAAAAAAAAAGATGAAGCCTGAAGAGATAACAGCAAGAGATATTAGGAATGTTAAGCCTACAAATTGCTCAATATTGGGCTGTTATTGGGAGCTAAACATTGTTTCACTGATGGGAGACTGACTACAGCAGCAGTGATTGTAGATTCAAGAAACATCTTTATACCCGTCTTCTCTGTCTATAGTCTGTGGGTGAGCATCCAGATCAGATATCTTTCTGTTATGATGGATGAGTTCTTTAAGACATGCCTTTATGGAGATGTCAATAATTCTATGATACTGACTAATCCCAATCTGTAACAAGATCCATGTACAGTGTCACAATACAGTTAACTTAAGCACATGGACAGGCAGAAAACATTTAAATGGGTTTCCCCCTAGAAGATGCTGTCTCTCTAGTTCTTCCACTAACGTTTAGTCCATGTTTTGCTGTACTGATTCCTTTCACAGTATAAAGAAAGCTTTCATTTCTTCGCCTTTGAACAAGAACCATAACTCCCAGATTGAGTTTGAGTTGAAAACAGTGATCACTATTAAACATCCTCCGTGGAGGTCAGCACTTCTAAATGTGTCAAAGTGTTAGTTGCTCAGTCATGTCCAATTCTTTGCAACCTCACAGGCTGTAGCCCATCAGGCTCCTCTGTCCATGGAATTCTCCAGGCAAGTATACTGGAGTAGGTTGCCATTCCCTTCTCCAGGGGATCTTCCTGACCCAGGGATCGAACCAAGGTCTTCCCCATTGCTGGCAGATTCTTACCTGAGCTCTCAGGGAAGCCCCAAGAACACTGGATTGAGTAGCCATTGTAACTGTCCGCTAATCCTGCTCGTTAATCAGGAAGGCTAACTACAGAACAGCTGCAAGCAAAGTAAAGCTCTCAGTGGGGAAGACCTGGTTAGGACTAATGATACATTTGCTGGGAGCCTTCTCTAAAAACAGCTGAGGAAATAAGCTAGAGCCATGTCATAGTCATAGGTCAGCCTTTCTATTAGTTGAATTTACATGTTTTTTTATCTTTATCTTTTTATTTCTTAAACTAAGTAAACAATGTCTCGAAGATAATTAGGCATCGCAGGCACCATGAAGCCATTGATCTTCAAAGCTTCGCCTGGCAATTTGATACAATGTTGAGACAACTTCAGTTTCTTAATTTCCTTCTTATAGCAATCACTTAAATAATTGAAACAAATTTTCTAAGTCATATCCTTTCCTATTTATTCATAATTATCCAATCAATTGAAGTACTTTCCTGTAACTTGAACCATAATATAATAAGTGCTATAATCAGATAAGTTTAAAGTTTAATCAACTCAGACTTCTATGTCTATGGAAATGTTTTAGTAATCTAAATTAAAATCACCCCCGATAATTCACTCACTTCTCTCAACGGCACTGGGTAGTTCAGGGAGGGCCACATGTCAGGGGGTTAGCATTCAGTGGCTTTGTGTTGTATTGAGCAAAAGTTATTTTCTTTAAGCACAATATATATTGCATTTTAATATCTCTATAGATTTCCCTATTGGCAAGAGGAAAGTACAGCAAATTTACTAAATACATTTGAACTGAATGGCCCAGGGTTATTAATCATTACATCTCTGTATTTTAAGGACATGAATTTGCTTGCTTAAAAGCCATCTGATAAAATTGCAGTCTCTATATATTGAAGGGCAGGTGAACTCAGTCTCATTAGAGTCCATGCTAACAGTACAGGAAGGCATATACAAACTGAGCTTTGGGAATAATCCACTTTGTTGTAAAACTCCATTTATAATATAAATACACACACACACACGTGTGCACGCACACATATTTAGATCTATAGAGCTATGGAAGGCAAAAGTCTATTAAACCAGGAAGCTAATTCGGCAGTCTCTCAGTACACAGTGATATCAATACTCTATATTGACTGGTGCTTTTTTTCCAATTATACATCCTATCAACACTTTGAAAATGCAGAAAATTATGAAGAAAGTTAAAACAATAGGCTGCTGTGCTGTTGTGTTTAGCCGCTTCAGTTGTGTCCAACTCTTTGTGACCCCAAGGACTGCAGCCTACCAGGCTCCTCGGTCCATGAGATTCTCCAGGCAAGAGTACTGGAGTGGGTTTCCATGCCCTTCTCCAGGGCATCTTCCCCACCCAGGGATCAAACCCACCTCCTGCATCTCCTGCATTGCAAGCAGATTCTTTCCTGCTGAGCCATCAGGGAAGCCCCATAAATCCCATTTATTATTAGAAATATACTTATTAACATTTTTAAAATATAGAAAAGTATAAAAAAGAAAATAAAAATCACTTATAATGTCAATATTAAGAGACAACCACTTAAACAGTTTGTACACACACATATACAAGGACTTATATATATAAGCTTTCCTTCAATTGAGATTTTACTACTATATATGAAAATGCAACTTCTTACCTGGAGGTTTTCACTTGAAGTTTTACCATTAATTTTCTTTTTGTGTTATGTATGGTCAGGCTACTCAAGACAGCTGTTCTCTCGCTCTCTGGGCATCCCCTGCCCAACCAATGCCTGTTTCACCTACACTTTATGCACGGGGCTGACCGTCCTATGTACTTGCCCCAGTACTTCCTAGGTATTGTCCTACATACAGGTAGCCAGCTGGTGCTTGTTCTTATCAAAGAGGTGGTGAGGGGCATGCCCCTCTGCTGGTTTCCCTGGTAAACTAATGGACCACCTGATATCAATTTCCCTATAATTGGCAAGTTCCCCTTCCTCCCCTGGAGCGAAGACTGCTGCTAAGTCCTTCCTGCCTTCTACTGTACACAGTGGGGTGTTACTCCAGGACCTTGCTTCAGAAAAGCTCCCCCATCCTTTAAACCACCAATGTCTGTGCTGCTGACTCCAAGCTCTTCGGTCTTAAAGCCAAGCAAGTATAGGCCTCATAGGCCTGTGGGGTGCAGCTCAGCCTATTATTAACTGTATTTCCAAAATCTGTTTATCATTAATGGCTGTTAGAAGATAAGCTCCATGAACACAGGGACTAAATTAAATCTATCTTGTTCATATAACCAGTAACAAGTATGCCATAATTTATTTAACCATTTTCCAATTGTCTGACATTTAGGTGGTTTACAAGTTTTCACTCTCATAAATGTTACAATATTATTAATGTATGGATTTTCCCAGTCTTTCCCCTTTACCTAAAAGCTTTTTTGTCTCTCTCTCTCTCCCATCCTCAGAGGAGAGCTCTATTTGGCCTGTAGAGACTCTGAGCTTCTGTTATGCAGATTTTAAAAGGACGGTGACACTTTAGAAAGCTGAAGAAAAAGAGGTGTGTGGGCACTAGGTGTAGGAGAGAAATTTTCTGAGAATTTTGGAGGACAAGATGGGGGAATAGGTATGTGAGAGAATTAGATGGGAGGTAAGTATCAGCAGTGGTCTGTGTAAACTCTTCACTGCGTTCTTAAAATGGAAGTCCCAAAATTGAAATGAATCAGGTGAGGCGGGGGCAATTTTTGCTGCTGAACATTCATCCTTCACGATTTGGGCATCCTACCTTCTGAAACTGTGGAGTTGGAGAAGACTCTAGAGAGTCCCTTGGACTGCAAGGAGATCCAACCAGTCCATCCTAAAGGAAATCAGTCCTGAATATTCATTGGAAGGACTGATGCTGAAGCTGAAACTCCAATACTTTGGCCACCTGATGTGAAGAACTGACTCATTGGAAAAGACCCTGATGCTGGGAAAGACTGAAGGCAGGAGGAGAAAGGGACAACAGAGGATGAGATGGTTGGATGGCATCACTGACTCAATGGACATAAGTTTGAGCAAGCTTCAGGAGTTGGTGAGGGACAGGGAAGCCTGGTGTGCTGCAGTCCATAACTTCTGAAACGACCCCCAAATCTCAGTGGTTTAGCATCATTAAAGTTCAGGACTCGCTCATGTCATGGTCCATTAGGGTGTTCAGTGGGAGACTTTCAGGTGGTGACATAGGAACTCCACTTCTTCTTGTGGTGGATCTGACATCCCCCAGGGTCTCTTGAGCTTGGAACTGGTCCTTCTATATCCTGCCTGGAGATGAGGAAGCAGAGAGAGCACCACGGACTCTGCAGGAGGTTTAATGGGCCAGACCTACAGTGGAGAACATCACCTTTGCTTCACTGCATTTTCTAGAATTCAGTCAGGTAAACCCCATCTAGCCACAAGGGAAATTGAAAATGTAGATTCTTGTGTCCCAGAGATGACTAATCTTTGTTATCACTTCTTATTCTCTAAAGTCTTGATAAAACTGTTCCTCAAGGCATCTGTGTCCTCTTGGCCAAATGCTACATGGGGGCCCAGGTAAGTCTATTCAGAATCTCCTTCCTTCCTAATTATTTGAATCTTCAGTCAAGTGAAAAAAAGATGGAAAACATTTGGGGCTTATTCACTGATGGCAATGCCCTGTAATAACTCTTCATTTGTTTCTGCAAGGGGGACCCTCCCCCCCCAACAATATAGTCTTGGAACCATCTTTTTTTTTAATTGGAGGAAAATTGCTTTACAATGTTCTGTTGGTTTTTTCCCTAAACAGTGAAAATCAGCCATAATTATACATATATCCCCTCCATCTTAAGCCTCCCTCCCCTTCTCCCATCCCACCCCTCTGGGTTATCACAGAGCACCAATCTGGGTTTCCTGTGTTATATAGCAGCTTCTCACCAGTTATCTATTTTACACGAGATAGTGTATATAAATTGATGCTACTTTCTCCATTTGTCCCATGCTCTCTTTTCCCCATTGTGTCCACAAGTCCATTCTATACATCTGCATCTCCATTCCTTCCCTGCAAACAGATTCATCAATATCATTTTTCTAGATTCCATCCGTTCAGTTCAGTTGTTCAGTCGTGTCTGACTCTTTGTGACCCCATGAATCGCAGCACACCAGGCATCCCTGTCCATCACCATCTCCTGGAGTTCACCCAAACTCATGTCCATCGAGTCGGTGATGCCATCCAGCCATCTCCTCTGTCGTCCCCTTCTCCTCCTGCCCGTAATCCCTCCCAGCATCAGGGTCTTTTCTAATGAGTCAACTCTTCACATGAGGTGGACAAATTATTGGTGTTTCAGCATCAGCATCAGTCCTTCCAAAGAACACCCAGGACTGATCTCCTTTAGAATGGACTGGTTGGATCTCCTTGCAGTCCAAGGGACTCTCAAGAGTCTTCTTCATATATCAGTTCAGTCACTCAGTCATGTCCAACTCTTTGCAACTCATGAATCGCAGCAGGCCAGGCCTCCCTGTCCATCACCAACTCCCAGAGGTCACTCAGACTCACGTCCATTGAGTTGGTGATGCCATCCAGCCATCTCATCCTCTGTCGTCCCCTTCTCCTCCTGCCCCCAATCCCTCCCAGCATCAGAGTCTTTTCAAATGAGTCAACTTTTCACATGAGGTGGCCAAAATACTGGAGTTTCAGCTTCAGCGTCAGTCCTTCCAAAGAACACCCTGGACTGATCTCCTTTAGAATGGACTGGTTGGATCTCCTTGCAGTCCAAGGGACTCTCAAGAGTCTTCTCCAACACCACAGTTCAAAAGCATCAATTCTTTGGCCCTCAGCCTTCTTCACAGTCCAACTCTCACATCCATACATGATCACTGGAAAAACAATAGCCTTGACTAGACAGACCTTTGTTGGCAAAGTAATGTCTGCTTTTCAATATGCTGTCTAGGTTGGTCATAACTTTCCTTCCAAGGAGTAAGCGTCTTTTAATTTCATGGCTACAATCACCATCTGCAGTGATTTTGAAGCCCAGAAAAATTAAGTCTGACACTGTTTCCATGGTTTCCCCATCTATTTCCCATGAAGTGACGGGACCAGATGCCATGATCTTCGTTTTCTGAATGTTGAGCTTTAAGCCAACTTTTTCACTCTCCACTTTCACTTTCATCAAGAGGCTTTTTAGTTCCTCCTCACTTTCTGCCATAAGGGTGGTGTCATCTGCATATCTGAGGTTATTGATATTTCTCCTGGCAGTCTTGATTCCAGCTTGTGCTTCTTCCAACCCAATGTTTCTCATGATGTACTCTGCATATAAGTTAAATAAGTGGGGTGACAATATACAGCCTTAACGTACTCCTTTTCCTATTTGGAATCAGTCTGTTGTTCCATGTCCAGTTCTAACTGTTGCTTCCTGACCTGCATATAGGTTTCCCAAGAGGCAGGTCAGGTGGTCTGGTATTCCCATCTCTTTCAGATTTTTCCACAGTTTATTGTGATCCACATAGTCAAAGGCTTTGGCATAGTCAATAAAGCAGAAATAGATGTTTTTCTGGAACTCTCTTGCTTTTTCCATGATCCAGTGGATGTTGACAATTTGATATTTGGTTTTTTTCTTTTTCTTTTTCTACTTCACTTTGCATATAATGGGTTCGAGGTTCATCCACCTCACTAAAACTGACTCAAATTCATTCTTTTTTATGACCAAGTAATACTCCATTGTATATATGTACCACATCTGTTTTATCATTCATCTGTAGATGGACATCTAGGGTGCTTCCATGTCCTGGCTATTGTAAATAGTGCTACAATGAACATTGAGGTACATGTCTTTTAGAATTGTAGATTTCTCCTTTGAAACACTAGGGATAAATCTACCATATGACCCAGTGATTCCATACTGGGCATACACTTTGGAATCATCTTTTACGAGAACTAGATATTAAACTTTTCCTTCATATCCATAATCTACCCACATCTTTACAACAAATTACTTTGCTGTCTGTTAGCCACAGTTATTTTTTGTTGTTTATAACTAATACAGAATTTGAAATATTTTGGAATTATGTTCATTCGTTATTAGTACTAATCTGCATTTCTTCACTCATATCACCACTTTTGGGTGATGACCTTATAAATGTTACAGAAGTAATGTTTAGATAAATTGATCTGTACATAAATCTACCTTATTTCTGATTATTTCCCTAAGCCAAATATCTAGACCAAATATGCATTTTAACCCTAATTATGTATTTTAGTCTTTTAAAGATTGATACAAAATCTTTTCCTATAATACACATTTCATTTCAGCTTCAGAAATTGTGTTTTCATCTCTGTAAGTAACAGAGGGAAAAAAAAAAAAACCACTCACCACACAGACTAGTATTAAAGTTAATGAATCTAATCATAAGTGAGGAAATCCTTCCAGAAACTTCAGATACAGTGTGAGTTTTCCAAAAAGCTGTGCCCTCAGTTGCAATAAGATGGCAAGAGAGGTGCGACTGTATCATTAGTGAGGCTTTAGCCACGTATTGGGTTTGGGTTGTGGTCCATTCAGCTTTCAGTTTCAGTGGAAGCCATTCTTTGTCCCCTGTCTTTATTCATGTTTCTTTTCCTCTATGCTGGGATGTCTCTTCATCTCCATGAAGCACCAGGCCACCAGCCACCAGGTTACGCCCACATAAGTCAGATAGGTCTTTATGAAACTGCCCATGAGGTTTCACTGTTGCATGAAGACAGATTCTTTCACGAGGTTGTTTTGTCTTCGTGGTTTAGGAAAGAAAATGGGGGAAACTGGCATATAGACATTCATGTATCCCCCAAAGAAGATAAGGACAATGTTTATTTTTAATTTCCAAAAAGAGGAAGAGCTGCATATCTTGAGCTATTCTTATACAATAATATCCTACTGTGAAATTGGAAGAGCTGCTGTTGTGTAAAATTTAGCTCAGGTGTGGGCAACTCAGCCAAGTATTTTGTTATTGCTGTCCAACCTCTGCTGCTTAAAAAATATAGTCTTTATCAAAATGTTAGCATAAAAGGATTAGTATTTAACCCAAAATATATCATATATACTTAAAGAAATATAATACATTTAAATACAACACATATTTAAAGAAAACAAGCACAAAATTCACTAATAGAAAATTTTAACAGAGTAATACAACAGTATGAGTAATCACTTTTAATAAAATTAGACTAAAACAAGTCTTTCTTAACCTAAAACCAAAACCAGAAGAACATGAAAAAGCTTTTAAAAGCTACTTATCAAAAATACATAGAATCATTTTGTTAGCAAATATTTTAAATATATATATATAGAGAGAATAAAGTTTGCTACTGGGGCCTGGAACAGTGTAAAGAAAAAGGAAATATTCCAAATGTGTGATATAAACATCCTGACACTATTGCTAAATCTTACTAAACTAAAAGAAAGCTACTGACCAATCTCACTTGTGAATATCAACCAAAAAATATCCTAAACAAAATGTTACTAGAAGAATCAAACAAGACACTGAAAGGATAGTAGTGGATCATAAATAAGTGTAATTCATTCTAGACTGCAAGGATAATGTAATATAAGTAAATGTTCACATAATATACTCTTACCTGCCAAAAACATTTGGTTAATTCCAAATGTATTCCTGGTTTGTTTTTAATTGTAAGGTAGGATGGAATGATTACTGCCTGATTAAATAAAATAAATACATATTGAAAATTAAGGTCAGTATTATGTTTAGTGAATAAACAATGAAAAAGTTTCCACTGAAGTCAGAAATAAGGATAGCTTAGATCATCACAATTATTTAATATTCTTCTGAACATTCAAGACAATGTAATTAATCAATAAAATGAAATAAGAGGTATACATACTTGAGGGGAGGAGGCAAAATTGTCATAATTTTTAGTTAACATAATTTTATACCTCTAAATGATGGGAGAACAAACTGTAAAACTTGTGGAACTATTAGGAGTATCAGCAAGGTAGCTAGTTTTAAAATAAATATACAAAAATTCAATCAGTCTTTCTATTTACCAATGATAACTAGTGAGAAAACTACCACATTTACAATAACAACAAAGAAAATGAAATAGAAAACTAAAAAGAAATATGCAGTAATACAAATTATAAAGCTCTACCAATACACAAAAATTAACTCAAAATGTATTAAAGACTTGAACATAAGACCTCAAACTGTAAAATTTCTAGAATAAAACCAAGGCAGAAAGCTCCTCGAAGTACATAGGTCTTGGTAATGATTTTTCAGTCTGATACTAAAACTAAGAATAACAAAAACAAAAGTAAACAACTGGGACTACATCAAATTACAAAGCTTCTGCATAACAAAGCCATTTATTAACAAAATAAAAAGGCAACCTGAGCATAGGAAAAAATATTTGCAAATCATATATCTGGTAAGGATTTAATATCCAAAATATATAAAGAACTCACACAACTCAATAACAAAAACCAAACAATCCAATTTTAAATGCACAGAGGATATGAATAGACATTTTTGCAAACAAGGTGTACACATGGTCAACAGATACATAAAAAGATGCTCAATATCGCTAATCATCAGGGAAATGCTAATCAAAATCACAAAGAGATATCACTCATACCTGTTAGCATGCCGGTAATCCAAAAGACAAAGTTTGAAGGTGTGGAGAAAAAGAAACTTTGTGTATTATTGGTGGAATGTAAATTGGGACAGCCACTAAGGAAAATAGTATGAAGGTTACATATGATATGTACTACCATATGGTCCAGCAATTCCACTTCTGGGTGTTTATCTAAAGACAAAAACACTAGCTCAAAAAGATATATGCTCCCTATGTTCATTGCAGCATTATTTTCAATTGCCAAGATACAGAAGCAACATAAGTGTCCATCAATAAATGAATGTATTAAAATATGTGATATATGTAATGTATACGCATACAATGTTAATATTCTAGGCATTAAAAAGAAGGAAAGCTGGCCATTTGTGACGACATAGATAGCATTCAAGGGCATTATGCTTAGTGAAGTAAGTCAGACAGGGAAACACAAATATCATATGATCTCACTTACAAGAGAAATCTAAAAAAAAAAAAAGCAAAACAAAAAAGTCTGTCTCATAGATATAGAGAACAGTTCGATGGTTGTTAGAGGTGAGGGGTGGGTATGGGTGAATGGGTAAAGGGGATTGAAAGGTACAAATTTCCAGTTAAAAAATAAGTCATGGGATGTAATGTACAACATGGTGACTATTTAATAATACTGTATTGCACATATGAAAGCTACTAAGAGAATAGATCTTAAAAGTTCTGATCACAACAAAAGAAACTTTCTTACTATGCAAGGTGACAAATGTCATTACTGTGGTGATCATTTCACAGTGTATACAAATATTGAATTATTCTGTTGTACACTTGAAACTAATACAATATTTTCTCAATTATATTCCAGTAAAAATAAATTTAAAGACATACCTTGTTTCTGGATGGAAAGACTTGGTGTTGTAAAGATGTCAATTCTTTTTAAAATTGACTACCAACTGTATGCAATTCCAATCAAAATCCAACAGGATTATTTTACAACATAATGAAAATTACTTTCAAGTTCATCTGCAAAGACCATAACAAAAATGAGAAAGGAATGGAAGGAAGAGGACACATGCTCTCCCTATTAGGTAGTAACAGCTTGTATCTAGCAATAGTGGTAACAACAACAACAGCAGCAATGTAGGAAAAGACAGACTGCCAAGGTGCAGGGCAGGAAATTCCAGAAGCAGACTTGAGTATCATGAGAATATTGTTGGTTTGCAAACTTGGGAACTTCCTGGGTGCAAAGTGAAATTGCCCACCACTGCCCCCCATGTAAAGGCAAACCACTCCTTATTGGTGGGTGGCAAGTTTAATAAGGAAGGGACCTCACAATGCTTATTGTGGGTGGCTGCCAAATGAGGGGCTTTCTGCACCTGCCCCCCAGAATCTTAAACGTTTATATAGAGGTCTGAACTGAATTCAGTCATGTACACACTCCAGACGGTCTCAGCACATAACTCTCTCAAAGCTGTGTCCTTTGAGGGCTTCCAGGTGGGGAGGGCAGGTGATACATGCATTCTGAGGATAGAGGAGGAGGTGGGGAGCCTCTGATTGTCCGGATTCAGCTTGCAGGTCAATTGTCACATTCTCTCTGTGACCGCCTCCAAAAAATGTATGATAAATGTGGCATTTCAAATCACAGGGGAAACAGTTGCTATTCACTCATAATTTGGGGACAAGTGGAACCTTAAGGGAAAAATTAAATGTCATAAATTCAATTCCAGTTACATTAAAAATTTTAATAAATGTCAAATGTGAAACAAAAGTCTAAGTAAACACTTTTAAAAACAATAGAGTAGAACAAGCATTTCCTGACTTGACACCAAAGCCAGAAACCATAGGAGAAAATGAATTTACATAGAAATTAAATACTTCCTGGCAGCAAAAACAAAAACAAAATAACACAATTACAGAGGTGTGAAAGACTTAGGAAAAACTATTTAGTAACACACAGGATGGCCCTTTTAGCCCTTACAGATCAACTATAAAAGATGGTCAAAGGCCATGAATAATAAATTCACAAAAGGAGAAATTAAAATGGACAAAAAGTAGAGAAAGATGTTCAGCGTCATTATTTTCCAAAACACAAACAAGAACAACAAAAAAGAAATCTTTCTAAACCACAGGACTAGGATCAGATGAATGACAAATGTTGGTATGGAGGAGGCAGATTTTTACCCCCACCCTCTTAGGATTTTTCAGCATGGCCTGAGAATTAAACTGACATAAGATAGACTAAGGGAGAAAAGTATACACACTCATATTAAAATTTACATGACATGGGAGCCTTCAAAGGGAATACAGAGTAAAAGAAATAGCAGAACCTACATGCTTTTATGGAGAAGGCAATGGCACCCCACTCCAGTGCTCTTGCCTGGAACATCCCATGGACAGAGGAGCCTGGTGGGCTGCAATCCATGGGGTCACTAAGAATCGGACACGACTGAGCAACTTCACTTTTTCACTTTCACGCATTGGAGAAGGAAATGGCAACCTACTCCAGTGTTCTTGCCTGGAGAATCTCAGGGACGAGGGAGCCTGGTGGGCTGCCGTCTATGGGTTCACACAGACTCGGACACGACTGAAGTGACTTAGCAGTAGCACATGCTTTCACGTTAGCCCGAAAAAAAAGGAAGCAATTGTGAAAAGTGGTTCAGTGGCCCAGCTGTGTCTGACTCTTTGCCACCCCATGGACAATAGTCCCCCAGGCTCCTCTGTCAATGTGATTCTCCAGGCAAGAATACTGGAGTGGGTTGCCATTTCCTTCTCCATGTGAAAAGTAACTGAACAATATAGAGAGGCTAAAGGAAGATAAGAATTATTTGAACAAGGTCTGTGTGTACAGATTTCTTTCTGCCTCAGTTCTGTGTCTTTGGTGATAAGAACATCTTCCTTTCTCCTGGTACAGAAAGGGCACCTTTCACAAGGGAGTTTTATCTCCTGCTTTCAGGAATAAAAAGGAGGGTCTGAATGCCCATCTTGCATCTGCCGTTTCTCAGTGACTTTAATGCAAAATAATCAATAAATCATGTATTATGGAGTGACACACTCTGAACTTCATCAGCAAAGGAGAAAGAAAACTGGCATTTTCCAAAACTTTTGATATAAGTAAGAATGGATACAGCCTTTCTAGAAGGCACTTTCATCAATCCATACCAAATTATAATGGCACATCTGATTCAGTCCAAAGATGTCCTATGTAGAAATTCTCCACAAAAAGACAGTGACAAAATGGTGGCGGGGTGGGGGCAAGGCATCAACATGCCCGTTGTTTTAATAATGATAAAACAACACTGAAATGAGACAAAATAGTATGTCCATCACTGGGTGATTGGTAAAGTAAATGAGAGACTCTGCTATCATTAAAATAAAAGAATGCAGTTTTACATCTTTTGAGGTAGAAACATGAAGTTAGCACATTTTTGACTGGTGGAATAATAGGCTGCAGTAAGAGATGAATTCAATTATAAAGCATATGTCCAAACATCTATACATGCATCCATGTACCTTTAGAAATCTGAATGTTTATCTCTGGATGGCTACATTTGGTGATTTCATGATCTAAATAGGTTTTTCTCCTTTGATATTTACTTATTGAGTAAATGAGTATGTATCATCTTAACTATTAAATATTAAGCTTTTTCAAAATCACTTTACCAACCAGTTCCCAACCCTACTTAGTTTTGTCCCTCTCTCGACACCAATACTACCACATTTTGTCAATACTAAACTTCATTTTCCTTCTCACTAGGAAGCATCTTAAAATGTATGGCACTTCACAAATGTTTTTGGCCAGGAGACTGGCCAAGATGACATAGTTATCACTGCCTGTGCAAACTTGCTTATAGTTATTCTTATTGTCATCACTTCAGTTAATTACAGACATCACTGGCACTATATCTGTTGAGCATAACTGGCATTCAAAATTGCTTTGGTTACTCTTGTTACATAGCTAATCACCCCAAAACTTGATGGCTTAAAACAACAGCAATCATCTTATCATCTCACAGTTTCTGTGGGCCAGGAATTCAGGAAGTCTTGACTGGATGCTTCTGGTTAAAATATCTCTCATGAGACTGCAGTCCCAGATTGGCTGGAACAAGAACAAGTGAGGCGGAGGGAGCAGGAGCAGCTAGAAACTGGCCAAGCATCGATCTCTCTTCACTGGTCCCAAGACTTCTCCATGGAATCCTCCTGAGTTGTACTAGTTTGGGTTCCTCCGGACACGGCGGCCAGGGACCAGCCAGACTGTTAACAAGGAAGCTCTGGGCTCCAGAGCAACTATTCAAGCAAACAAGGTGGAATTTACATTCTCGTTTTAAGAGCTGGCTCCAGAAGTCATGAGGCACCACCTCAGATGGTGTCTATCGGTTACAAGCAAGTCACAAAAGAGCCTAGATTCAAGCGAGGAGAAACTATACTTCCCCTCTTAGTGTGGCAGTCGTGAGGTGCCGGAAGCACATGTTGGGCAAGAGCTGTTCTCGTGATCACCTTTGGGGAAAAAATATTTGCCACAAAATGTTTTCCAAAAAATTATGCTTTTGTTTAGTATTGAAATGTGAAGTTATCTTAGATCCAGAAAAGTACTACATGATAAAAACAAATTCCTTTTATATGTCTAACAGAGCTCTTTCAGTAGGTATAATACAAAAATTTCAAGTGCCGAGGGAACAGTGTCTCATAGTTCAATTGGCAGAATTTATTCTTCCTTGGGGTCTGTTGCAGAGGTGTCTTCCATTCACCCACTTTCCACACTTCTCCTCATGAGGCGGATGTGTGTCCTCTGTGGATGTGCTTCTGTGCCCACCGGCTGCAGGTTGGGCTGGATCACTGGAGCAGCCTGGCAGGAGACCAGGGGACAGAAGGGAGGAAGGGAGGGAAGGAGGGGAAGAGCAGAGCTTGCACTCACACAGTTCTCTGCCCGTGAGCTCACCTGAGTCTGGTGGTCACCCTACAATCTCTCCCCTTCCAGTAATATCCCCCACCCCTCATTCTTGAAGGTGGTGACCGTTCCTCAGATGTTAGCCCTAGGTTTCTACACTTGTCACGGTGGTTCTTCTACACCTCGGTAACTAGTGCCTTTGTAAATAAATTCTTGACTGGTCAAGAGGTGTATAAAATAATGCTGCATCTTACAGCTAATGGCATCTTAGAATAAATACAACTTCAGGACTGCCTTCACTTCACTTTACATGTTAACGGAATGAACAGAGACTGGCCTGGACAAAGCCTTTCTACTGAGGACAGGTAGGCTGGTGAAGCTGGGAGCTAAGGGGGGAGACACTGGGCCAATTCCCTCTTGCAAACAGGCATGGCCACTGGGCTTTAAGGGCATGACCCACTGTAATACTTTCTATGTTGTAATTCTCTTGTACTACAAACACCCCTTCAGTTATGTTTGCTTGATGTTACAGCCTGATCTTATCTATGACATAAGCAAGGCCCAAACCTCCCCTTGGTGTGCAGAGGAAATAGACAATCAGTAGGAAGGAGAGACTTGTTGCCCAAGCAAGAAATGACCTAAGAAGGATGAAGAATGCTCATATACAAACCGATGACTGAGGGGATGGGGAAGAATCAGAATGAAGGAGGACATGGATGATTTCCCTGTGGGATCCCAGATACCTGGGGAAGCTCTGCTGCTCTATGTAACTCAGGGTCTCAAAAGAGAGGAAGCTCCCAAAAGCCAGAGATGCCTGGTTTTCAAACAGTTTTAAATCTAACTGTGAAAGTTGCTCAGTCATGTCCACCTCTTTGGAACCCCAAGGACTAATAGTCCATGGAATTCTTCAGGCCAAAATATTGGAGTGGGTAGCCTTTCCCTTCTCCAGGGGATCTTCCCAACACAGGGGTTGAACCCAGGTCTCCCGCATTGCAGGCAGATTCTTTACCAGCTGAGCCACAAGGGAAGCCCAAGAATACTGGAGTGGGTAGCCTATCCCTTCTCTAGATCTTCCCGACCCAGGAATCGAACCAGGGTCTCCTGCATTGCAGGCGGATTCTTTACCAACTGAGCTATCAGGGAAGCCCTTAAACCTATTTAGGTGAGCCTATTTCTTGAACATTTTTGGACATGAGCCCACTCGTAGTCATATCTCTGTATGGGAAGCAAGCCAGAACTTCCAAATCATCTTGAAATCTGTTTAACAATTTTAGCCATTTCAGTTCTGCCAGATACACCAGTGATACACTGCACTGAAAACAAGGCACATTCCTTCCAAGTAAAAAGTGAGTAAAGGGTCATGCCCTTGCTTTCATTTGATGTATTACTGATTCTTCTGAAACTTACCAAAAGAGAGCATGCAGACTCTAATTGGTTGTGGGAACCTGCTTTATAAAAATTCAGCTAACACTTTTGACTAAAACATTATGTCAAAGGTGACTGTCAAGTTATTTCAACAAAAATGCACACTCTCTTTTCAATAATTCTAATTACTGTAATCTGTCAAAAAATATATTATATTACCAGAAAGAGATTAAGAAGGATCATTAGGAGAGCCAGAGCTTTGGCACTGTTTACACTGGAAGAGCTCTTTCAACTCCCTCCCTCTCTACTAACTTGTCTCTTTCCCAAATTATAAGAATCCTCTATATGCAAAGATCTCTGCTTCCACAATTGCAGCAGTTGTTACTTAACTTTTTTCCCCCTCTGGGTATTTATAGTATATCCCAAAGACTAGCTGTGATGTTCCATTTTGCCAAAGGTGCCCACCTCCCTTGAGATGAACTTCTCCAGGCTGATAATTCATTAATGTTTCAGAATCTTAAAAAGTGTATTGGAAATGAGAATTATCTGAAAAATCATCCCATTCTGAGGGTTGTCTACTTTCATTTGTGAATGGATTAATAACCATAGTTATGAAAGTTAAAAATATATATTTATCTTTTAATTATTCAGGTCTAGAAAATCCCACCTATCTATCACAGTTGTTCTTTAGTCACTAAATCGTGTCCACCTCTTTTGCAACCCCATGGACCAACCCTGCCAGGCTCCTCTGTCCATGTAATTTCCCAGGCAAGAATACTGGAGTGGAGGCAAGAATACTGGAGTGGGTTGCCATTTCCTCCTCCAGGGGATCTTCCCAACCCAGGGACTGAACCCAAGTCGCATCACAAGTGGGTTCTTTACTGCTGAGCCACCTGGGAAGCCCACGTGCAACAATAACTCTGGGTAAATAGTCTCAGGAATTCTAATTATCAACATATGCAATATCTGACGCATACATTTTGCCATAAGTCATAGGTACCGAAATAAAAAATGCAATACAATGTGGTTGGTGAGACAAAAATGTTCAGTTTCACAAATCTGAACTTTGAGACCCTAGAAATAGACTGAGAAAGGTTTTACAATGTTCTTTCAGTAGAGGTTCTCTATAAGGTAGGATTCTCCTAGTTGTTCGTGTCAGAAACCCAATTCAAACTAACATCCTTCAGAAGATCAATCGTGTCTAATAAGATCATTCTAAAACTCCAGTTATGATTTCTTTTCAAGAAAACATGTCTTTTTCCCAGCTGTCCTCACCAATGGTAGATAAATTAGTTAAGTTGGTGCCCTTTTCTAATATTTGCTGTGGTGAGACGGAAATGAAATCATTTCACCTCAGCCTATGTTAGTGTTGCTATAAAACTGCCTCCCCTACTGCACTGCAATTCATGTTATAATATTGCAGAGATGGTTTACATCCCAAACTCTACGCTGTGCATGATCCAAATCGATGATTGGGAATTAGGCCAAATTCTCCCTTAATTGATTTAATTTACTAAATCTTTTATTTTTGCAGTTAAGTTAAAAGCCAATATTAAAAAGCGTGCTACGATTAAATTGCTAAGAGCCAAGCAAACAAGCATAAAGACTAGAATTTGAAATGCACCCAGAAATAGTTTCAGGTGTTAATTTCATCTCCACGTCTAAAATATATTCTAATATTGTGGACAGAGCCACCGATGAGGAAGTTGATGGAGTAACGGGGATGACAGGCAACGCTCCTCACAGGAATTGCTGTTTTGAGCCAGAAAAGCAGCGAAAGCTGTCTCACAGGAGCAGATCTCCCACAGACCAGGGTCCAGGGCAACTGGCCAAATCTTCCTGACAAACCTCAGCTGTTACCTAATGACCCTCATTCATCTTTGCTTTAAAAAGCTAGGGAATTCCCTCAGTTCTCAGCTGCAGTGGAGCAGGAGAGAGACCTGGTGTGATGGGTTTGGTTAACAGCGTGCTTTTAGATGCCGAGGACCATGGGGGTCTGCAAGTAACTGGACCAGGCTTGGTCTGAACTGCTGTCACCAACACCAACTTGTCACGTGGTCTGAAGTTTCTATCAATACTCTCTCAGGTTCAGACACTGATCCAAGGAATTGTCTGCCTCAGTGTAACTATGTACCTTGTAAAACAGGATCGTTGCCTCTGAAAAATCGGTGAAGGTATTTGATTAGGGTATTTGAACTGGCTGGCAGTCAAGAGAGAGAGAGAGATGAGAGGATGAGACACAGGACAGGCTTTAATGAAGAGACTATAGAAAGGTACACACTGGGACTTCCCTGGCAGTCCAGTGGCCAAGACTCTGCACTTGCATTGCAAGGGGGGCAGGCTCCATCCCTCGGCAGGGAACTAGGATCCCTCAGGCCTAATGGTAAATCCCTCGGACCATGGCTAAATAAATAAGTAAGCAAACCTTTCAGAAAAAACATGTATTGGTATATACGGCACTGAAAATGAATAAACTGTGACTACCCAGAACATGGCTGAACTGACAAAATGAAAATGTTAAAAATAGAAAGAAAGGCACACATGAGAGGCAAGATCGGTTAGGGCAAGATCAGCAGGGTCTTCAGAGAAACAGAACCAGTATTATTTTATATACTTGATACATAGGTTATTAATACACGTACATCATGAAAGTGAAAGTGGTAGTCACTCAGTCACGTCTGACTCTTTGTAACCCCCCAGACTATAGGCCACTAGGCTCCTCTGTCCACGGAATTTTCCAGGCAAGAATACTGGAATGGGAAACCATTTTCTACTTCAAGGGATCTTCCCCACTCAGGGACGGAACCTGGGTCTCCTGTATTGCAGCCAGATTCTTTACCATCTGAGCCACTAGAGAACCCCGTACCTACATCATATATATATAGAGAGATATCTTTACACATGCATCAACCAGTATTCTACTCAGATATATGTGTGTGTATGCATAAATATCTATGTCTACATGCACACAGATATAGAGACAGAGAGCTGTACATACTTACATATATATACAACTCTGTGTCCAAGAGGGCTTCCCCGGTGCAGTAAAGAATCTGCCTGCAGTCCAGGAGATACAGGAGACATGGATTCAACCCCTGAGTCAGGAAGATTCCCTGGAGGAGGGCCTGGCAACCCACTCCAGTATTCTTGCCAGGAAAATTCCATAGACAGAGGAGCCTGGTGGGCGGTTCATGGGGTCACAAAAAGTCAGACACAACTGAAGTTACTAAGCACAAACACATGCATATAAAAATTATTATAAGGAATTGCTCACATGATTATGGTGGTTGAGAAGCCCCATGATCTGCCATCTGCAAGCTGAAGACCCAGAAGAGCTGGTGATGCAGTTCAGTTTGAGTCCAAGGACCTGAAACCAAAGGGCTGATGGGTGGTTCCAGTCCAAGCACGGGAGAAGGCTGATGTCTCAGCTCAAAGAGTTGGGTGGAGAGTGAATTCTCCCACCTGCCATCTTTTAGTTCCATGCAAGGCCCTCGATAGATTGGATGAAACCCACCTACATTAGGGAGGGCAATCTGCTTTACTCAGTCTATAGCTTCAGATCCCATTCAGAAACATCTGTATAGGCACAACCAGAAAAAATGTTTAGCCAAAATATATGGACACCCTGTGATCCACTCAAATTGATACATAAAATTAACCATCATAGGCAGGCTGCAATAGAAAGGGATAACCAGGAAAAAGCAACTGAGATACTGGGTACCTGTAAATGCAGGAATCCAAGAAAAAGATTAGGAAGCAAGAATCACATCCTTTGTTCCCTTCACAGTGATCTGGGATTTAACCTTGAGCAACTGCTTTGGGGTACTCAGTGTAAGAGGGGGTAAGAAATAAGACTGAGTCCCCTCTGAGTACAGATGCCTATTTTCAAGCCCACAAAAACAGTCAGTAACCAGTGAGATGCATTCTGTGACAGGGAGAATGTCAGGGAAAGTACACATCAGCTGGAGAGCTGACATTTTTTACTTACAAGTTAATGTCCTGGAGGGCCTTCCCAGGTGGCGCTAGTGGTAAAGAATCCATCTGCCAATGCAACAGATGCAGGAGACACAGGTTCCATCTCTGGGTAAGGAAGATCCCCTGGAGCAGGAAGTGGCAACCGCTCCAGAATTCTTGCCTGGAAAATCCCATGGACAGACTAGCCTGGCAAGCTACAGTCCATGGGGCTGCAAACAGTTGGCCGTGACTGAGCGACATACAATGTCCTGGAGCTCCGCAAACCTCAGTCCATTTTCTCCCAAAAAATGGATTTAACAGACTTTTAGATTTGTTTTGAGGATTAACAGAATGACTAGTCGGAGAAGGCAATGGCACCCCACTCCAGTACTCTTGCCTGGAAAATCCCAGGGATGGAGGATCCTGGTAGGCTGCAGTCCATGGGGTCGCTGAGGGTCAGACACAACTGAGCGACTTCACTTTCACTTTTCACTTTCATGCATTGGAGAAGGAAATGGCAACCCACTCCAGTGTTCTTGCCTGGAGAATCCCAGGGACGGGGAGCCTGGTGGGCTGCCGTCTATGGAGTCGCACAGAGTCGGACACGACTGAAGTGACTTAGCAGCAGCAGCAGCAGCATGACTAGTGAATAATAAATAATCAATTAATGTGAGCTGTATTAATAGCTGCTATAATCACACACACACACACACACACACTGGCAAAAGTGTGGACCTTGGACAAGGTCAGCATCTCACTCTCATGGAGTGAGATAACATATTTGACAAAGATCAACTCTTTGTTTTGTTGACAAACATTCTGGTCAGCTACTTGGCCATGGGGACAGAAATCTGATGCACTGATTCTTAGCCAACTTTGTGCGAAGTGCCAATATTAGTTAAGCCAGTAGTTACTCAATAATGTAGGAATTAGCCCGGTCTGCACTTAAAACTCATATGTCTAAATATAACTGAAAACTGTCTACAGGGACCTATGGGTTATTTCCTTCCACAAGCTTGCTGGATTTTTGGTACCAATAGTAGCATGGAGTCCTACAGGGCACTTAAGAGAGGGTTTGTGAGCATCTTGTACATTCCTCTGACAAGATTCTATAACCATATACAAATGATTTAGATATTATTTCACATTAATCTTGCTTTCCATACTAACTTCACACAGATTCAGTCAGATGAATTGGTTTTCCAGCATCTTTGGGAAGAGCAATTCTCAACATCTGGAACCCGGATCAGTCAGTATAATCTGGAGCCCAATCTCACCTGGTAGGCATCCTCCAGGGCATCCCAGGACACAATGAATCAGAATTTCTGTAAATGGAGCCCAAGAATCTTTATGTTTAACAAACTCTCTAGATACCTCTTGTTCAGAGTGAAATATAGAAAAACACTGGGTATAAGATATAAGGTGGTACAGCTAATGTTAGAATTAACATTCTCATATCACAACTTTTCATCTTCAAACTCTGTGGCTGACATGCTATCAAAATCCAGTCCTTTTCTTTGCCTTACATAAGAAAAATTTAGTTAATAGAATCATTCAAAACATTAAACTCTTTTCTGTGGCTTCAGGTCAGCATTCTGGATTCAATTTAACTGTAGATAATTGAAGAGCAGAAACACAGAGGGGGAATGTTCAGTTGCGTAAAGGCTCTGATTTGTGACCTCAGGTAACTTCTCTGCAAGTTTCTGCTACCCCAGAGGTAGTTCTCAGACATGAGCTGCTCCTCACCTTCCCCACAGTATACCCTCCCAATGTAAGGATCATCACACGTGCTCTGTACTGCCTTGCACATGTCTTGCATACTTGGTGTCCTGCACTTGTCACTTTTCAGTTGGGGAAGTGCTGCTGCTGCTGCTAAGTCGCTTCAGTCGTGTCTGACTCTGTGCGACTCCATAGACGGCAGCCCACCATGCTCCTCTGTCCCTGGGATTCTCCAGGCAAGAACACGAGAGTGGGTTGCCACTTCCTTCTCCAATGCATGAGAGTGAAAAGTGAAAATGAAGTCGCTCAGTTGTGTCCGACTCTTTGCGATCCCATGGACTGCACCCTACCAGGCTCCTCTGTCCATGGGATTTTCCAGGCAAGAGTACTGGAGTGGGGTGCCATTGCCTTCTCTGTGGGGAAGTGCTAGGATTTCCTTAATTGAGTAACTGCACACTTTCAGTTGACGACAGTCAATTTTTGTGATTCTTTTTCTCTGTGATGTTTGCTATGACCATATTTACAGAAATGCAGTTTTACCTTTACTGAACTTAACGTAAAAAACGGAACTTAACATTTTGTATTTTTTTTCACTTCACTTTTCTTATAATAATCATTTTTATTACTTTTTCAAATAGATAGCTGTGTCACAAATTTAAAAAACACTCCTTCACCTAAGACGGTTTGCAAGACGCTCCCCTGTATCACATCTTGTCAACAACTTCAGACAAAGCACAGTTCTAATTTACCATGTTCTCACTTGCTGACTGGGAGGGGTTTGTATCTCTGTGGGGTCTTCTTGACTCTTTTGCTTTCATCTGAGGGCTTCCCTGATGGCTCAGCGGGTAAAGAATTTGCCTGTAATGCAGGAGACCCAAGTTCAATCCCTGCCTCAAGAAGATCCCCTGGAGAGGAGCCTAGGCTACAATTCAAAGGGTCCCAAAGAACTAGACACAACTGAGTGACTAATCACAGACAGCCATGAGATTCTCTAGGTCTATAATTCTCTGTGAATACAGTTACATTTCATTTTCCTACAGGTAGATTATTTATTTTGTCAATTATCCATGACAAACTTTTACCTCTAACTGACTTTTTGCTCCCTCTCCTCATAGCTCTTCCCCATCTCTCCCACTGTGAGACTGTGTGGGTCGAGAGAATAAAGAACACTTTAATAATAGCCCAATCAAAATGTAATTAAGAAATGTAATTGGCACCAAAAATATCACATACTACATATCAAAGATAAATTCTAGATAATTCTTGCTGTCTCCTATTTTGAATTACACTTCTCTCCCCCACTGAAGTTTAAATATTTATATCAATATACTGAAGTATGCATTTCTTTTTGAACTTTCCTGTATGTGCCTTATTATAATAGACATCACATTTTATTATTATAATCATTTGTGTACCATTCAGCTTCCTTGCTAAACATTTACCTTCACAAGAACGGGATTCATTTCTGTCTTACCCCTGGGTTCTAGTGTTTAGATAGACTTTGGACATATTAATTAATATCTATTTGATGAGTGGATGAATGAATGAATTTCTTAGAAGAATAAACATGGATTAGTCTTTCATTTTTTTAAAGTCTTCTGAGTATTTCTTGTCCATTCCCTTCCTTTTGATCCATAATCTCTGAGCACAAATTATATAGTTTGAATAGAATCTAAGATATCATACATCTGTTGAGGGAACCATAATTACAAGATGTCTCAGTTCTTTCTCAGCTTTTCGTAAAGTGCCAAATGCCCAACATAACTGTCATCTGTTACATATATTTCTGGTAAGTTATCAGCCTCTCTCATTTGTTTTGGATTACCCATCATAAATTTTGCTTTCATGTTTTTATTGATGATCATATCACATCTCTGTTGCTTGCACTGCATAAGCAGGGTTTGGGATTTTTTTTTTTTAATGTATTTAGCCAGCAGGAGTTTAAATAGCAAAGTGTTTAAGAAATTATTTTTCTTCTCCAGAGAAAGTGTAGACAAAGCAAGTTGAAAGAGAGACCCAATTAAATAAACTTCTGTCTCTGGACACAAAATCCCAAGGTCTGCGTGCCTCACACATAATACTAACAAGGCCTGCTTTTCTGGATTTACACTCCTTAGAGTAAGTAAGGAATGACATCACGATATGCATTACTCCCAGTGCTTTCAAAATGCACTGAGATGCTGAAAGTTTCCAAATGGCTTCTCTGTACGCTGTTAGGGACCATCTGGCTAGCTGGAGATAAACAAGTTTCAACATATGGGCCCTAACACATACACAGCACTGCTTCACTAGTGCAGAAAATTAACCAAAGGTCACTCTCTTGATATGACAAACTCACGCTAAAGCAGCAGCACCATGTGGTGGAGGGCCTGCCCTAAGCTGCACACAGGAGACCGTAATTCCAGGCCCTCTCTGCCCGCTCACTGCACGTGGCACTCGATCACACCACGTCTCCTGGAGTTCCTCACCTGAAAGCTAAAGAGGACCAAGTCAACCCTGTCTTTACTCCTTCCCTTCCCTTAGATCCTTCCCTTTCTCTTTTCTTAGTTCTTCCTCCCTATGAAGGAATATTTATTAGTATTTTATTTAAAGTTCTCAGCAAAAAGGCATTTAATCTCCTTCTTTAGGTTTCCTTCTAGGTATTGTTTCTGAAGTTATTTTAAACAGAATTGTATTTTTTAATTTCTCTGATATTTCATTGCTGCTGCAACTGCTGCTGAGTTGTTTCAGTCGTGTCCAACTCTGTGCGACCCCATAGATGGCAGCCCACCAAGCTCCCCCATCCCTGGGATTCTCCAGGCAAGAACACTGGAGTGGGTTGCCATTTCCTTCTCCAGTGCATGACAGTGAAAAGTGAAAGTGAAGTCGCTCAGTCGTGTCTGACTCTTCACCACCCCATGGACTGCAGCCTACCAGGCTCCTCCATCCCTGGGATTTTCCAGGCAAGAGTACTGGAGTGGGGTGCCATTGCCTTCATTATTAGTATATAAAAGAACAACAGATTTCTCTATATTATTCTTTTATCCCACTACCTTGCTGAATTCATTTATTATTTCTCATGGTTTTCGTCTGGAGTCTTCAGTGTTTTCTGCATAGATTATCTTATCATCTGCACACAATGACAGTTGTAGCTCTCCCCTTCCAATTTGGATACCTGTTCTTTTTCTTGTCTGATTACTGTCACTAGGACTTTCAATACTTCGGTGAATAGAAGTGATGAGAATGGGCATCCTTGTCTTGTTCCTGGTTTTAGCAGGAAGACTTTCAGCTTTTCACTGTTGAGTATTACATTGCTTGTGAGTTTATCATTAATAGCTTTTGTTATGTTGAGACATGTTCCCTCTATACCCACTTTGGTGAGCGTTTTTGTCATGAATAGATGTTAAATTTTATCAAATGTTTTTTGCATATCTATGGAGATGATCATGTGCTTCTGTCTTGTCTTTTGTTAATGGGATGTATCACATTGATCCGTTTGTAGGCCGAACCATTCTTGCAATCCCTGGAATGAATCCAACTTGATTATGGTGTACAACCGTTTTTCTGTATTGTTGGATTCAGTTTGCTAAAATTTTGTTGAGGATTTTCATATCTAAATTCACCAAACCTATTCTAATTTTCTCTTTTGTACTGTCTGTATGGTTTTGGTATCAGGGTGATGGTGGCTTTTAGAATGACTTTGGAAGTGTTTCCTCCACTTCAGTCTTTTGAAATAGTTTAAGAAGGATTAAGTGTAAGTTCTCCCATTGAAAAGGAAACACTAATCAAGGATATTGAAGATGATTCAAAGAAATGGAAGGATATCCCATTCTCTTGGATTGGAAAAACTAATATTGTTAAAATGACCATACTATGCAAAGCAATCTGTCACTCGAATGTGATCCCTATCAAGTCACCCAAGACACTTTTCACAAAACTAGAACAAATAATCCCTAAAATTTATTCAGAACCACAAAGACTCAGAATTGCCAAAGCATTCTGTGGGGGGGATGGAGGGAAGCTAGAGGCATAACCCTCCTAGACTTCAGACAATTCTACAAAGTTATAGTAATCAAAACAGTGTGGTATCGGGGCTTCCCTGGTGGCTCAGTGGTAAAGAATCTGCCTGCCAATGCATAAAACACAGGTTCAGTCTCTGATCTGCGAGTATCCCATGTGCCACAGAGCAGCTAAGCCCATGTGCCACAACTATTGAGCCTGTGCTCTAGAATCTGCCAGCGGCAACTACGGAGTCCATGTGCCGAAACCGCTGACGCCCACGTGCCCTACAGCCTGTGCTTCACAACAAAAGAAGCCATTGCAACAAGAAGCCTATGCACCACAACTAGAGAGAAGCCCCCATCCACTGAGACTAGAGAAGAGACCACAGAGCAATGAAGACCCTGCACAGCCAAAAAAGAAAGTGTGGTGCTGGCACTAAAACCATAGAGATCGATGGAGCAGAACAGAGAGCCCATAAAGAAACCCATGGGCTTTGCAGGTGGCGCTATGGTAAAGAATCCGCCTGCCAAAGCAGGAAATGCAAGATGCCCGGTGGATCCCTGGGTCATGAAGATCCCCTAGAGGAGGAATCACAACCCCTTCCAGTGGAATTTTCTTGCCTGGAAAATTCCATAGACAGAGGAGCCTGGCTGGCTACAGTCCATGGGATCACAGTCAGACACGACTGAATGACTGAGCATACACTCACAAACAAATCCATATACCCATGGCCAATTAATCTTAGAGGCAAGAGTATACAATGGAGGAAAGATTGTCTTTTCAGCAAGTAGTTTGGGAAAGCTGGACAGCTGCACGTAAATCAATGAAGTTAGAACACACCCTCACACCATACACAAAATAATACATGACACCATAAAACTCCTAAAAGAGAACATAGGGAAAACATTCTTGTATATAAATCAATGCAGTATTTTCTTAGTCTCCCAAGGCAAAATAAATAAAAACAAAAGTAAACAAACAGGGCCTAATCACACTTGAAAGCTTTTGCAAAGCAAAGGAAACCATCAACGAAAAGAAAAAAACAACCTACAGAGTGGGAGAAAATATTTGCAAATGATGCGAACTGACAAGGGGTTAATTTCCAAAACATACTAACAACTTAAACAATTTAAAACAAACAAACAACCCAATCAAAAAATAGGCGACAAATCTAAAGAGACATGTCTCTAAAAAAGATATGCAGGTGACCATGACTTAAAGCACATGAAAAGATGCTGTGTGTGTATACATGTCAGTTGCTCAGTCATGTCTGGCTCTTTGCAACCCCATCAACTGTAGCCTTCCAGACTCCCCTGTCCATGGAACTTCCCAGGCAAGAATACTGGAATAGGTAGCTATTCCCTTCTCCAGGGGATCTTTCCAACCTAGGGATTGAACCCGAGTCTCTTGCACTGCAGGCAGATTCTTTACCACCTGAGCCACCAGGAAAACCCAGAGAAGTTGCGAAACATTGCTAATTATCAGAGAAATGCAAATCAAAACCACAGTGAAGTATCATCTCACACCAGTCAGAACGGCCATCATCAAAAAGTGTACAAATAATAAATGCTAGAGAGAGTATAGAGAAAAGGGAATTCCTACACTATTGGTGGGAATGTAAATTGGTACAGCCTCTGTGGAGAACAGTATGGAGATTCCTTAAAGAACTTTAAAAAGCTCTATTATATGACCCAGCAATAAGGAAACATGCAGCCAGTGTTCACTGCAGTGCTGTTTATAATAACCAAAGCATGGAACTTGCATCCATCAACAGATTAATGGATAAAGATTTGATACACAAACACACACACATACACACCCACACATTAGCTTGGTGCAAAAGTAACTGGTTGTACATTGTTGAACTTTGCTGTTTGATATTGGAATACATTCTTAAATAAATGTCATTATGTTATACATTATTTTCATGAGCATTTCTCACTTTGTTTTTTTGCTAATGACTAATTACTTGCTGTTCATTTTATATTTATCTTAGACTATAGAAATGATATTAGACAAAGAGCAAATTCGAGTGATTTTTTAATTTCAGTTCAAAACGGGTCGTAAAACAGCAGAGACAACTTGCAGCATCAACAATGCATTTGGCCCAGGAACTGCTAATGAATGACAGTGCAGCAGTAGTTTAAGAAGTTTTGTAAAGGAGACAAGAGCCTTGAAGATGTGGAGCATAGTGGTCAGCCATCAGAAGCTGACAAAGACCAACTGAGAGCAATCATCAAAGCTGATCCTCTTACAACTACACAAGAAGTTGCCAAAGAACTCAACATTGACCATTCTACAGTCATTCAGCATTTGAAGCAAATTGGAAAGGTGACAAAGCTCGATTAAGTAGGTGTCTCATGAGATGACAGGAAATTTTTAAAAAATTGTTGTTTTGAAATACCATCTTCTTTTATTCTGTGCCACAACAATGAACCATTTCTCAATGGGATTGTGACATGCAACAAAAAGTCAATTTTATATGACAACCAGCCATGACCAGCTCAGTGGTAAGACTGAGAAGAAGCTCCAAAGCGCTTCCCAAAGCCAAACTTGCACCAAAAAATAGCTCACGGTCACTGTTTGGTTGTCTGCTGCTGGTCTTATCCACTACACCTTTCTGAATCCCAGCAAAACCATTTCATCTGAGAAGTATGCTCAGCAAATCAATGAGATGCACTGAAAACTGCAAAGACTACAGCCAGCACTGGCCAACAGAAAGGGCTCAATTCTTCTCCACAACAATGCCCAATTGCACGTCACACAACCAATGTTTCAAAAGTTGAATGAACTGGGCTACAAAGTTTTGCCTCATCCGCCATACTCACCTGACCTCTCACCAACCGACTACAGCTCCTCCAAGCATCTTACAACTGTTTGCAGGGAAAATGCGTCCACAACCAGCAGGAGGCAGAAAATGCTTTCCAAGAGTTCATGAAATCACAAAGCATGGATTTTTACATTACAGGAATAAACAAACTTATTTCTTGTCAGCAAAAATATGTTGATTGTAATGGTTCCTGTTTTGATTAATAAAGAGGTGCCTGAGCCTAGTTATAATAATTTAAAATTCATGGTCTGAAACTGCAATTACTTTTGTACCAACTTAATACATACACACTACATTATCACTCAGCCATAAAAAGAATTTGCAGTAACCTGGGTGAACTGAGAGAGTATCATACCAAGTGAAATAAATCAAAGAAAGACAAATTTTATATGATACCACTTACATGTTAATCTAAGAAATATTACAAATGAATCCATTTATAAAACAAACAGACTCAGACATAGAAAAGAAACTTATGGTTATCAAAAGGGAAAGGGACGGGGGAGATGAATAAATTAGAGGAGTATGAGATAAACAGATAAATACCACTATATATAAGACAAATAAGCAACAACGATTTACTGTGTTTTATAAGGAATGATATTTAATATCATATAATAAGTTATAATGGAAATACATTGAAAAAATATATATATAACTGAATCACATTATCGTAAATGTGAAACTAACATAAAATTATAAATCAACTATACTTCAATTTAAAAAAGAAATATTTTTTGCCTTCTATACAAGTTCCAAGTATGGTGCTTGGTGCTGAGAATATTGGTTAAAAAAAACAAAAAGACACAGTCCATGCCCTTGAAGAATTACTAAACAATGAGAAAACACACATAAAATCAATAACTGAGAAGAGAAAGAAAAAATTCCAGGCAGAGGAGGAAAACACGTGTGAAGAAACTCAGATAGGGAGGAGCATGGACCGTTTTTAAAAAATCAATAGATTTGTGAACATTTCTATCCATTGAATTGAGAACTCACAGGACAACGGAAACGCTAAAAGGAAAATTCTCATCATCCCCAGATGCCATTCAGACATTATTATATTTGTTGTTATTGTTGTTCAGTCACTAAGTCATGTCAGACTCTCTTGCGACCCCATGGTCTGTAGCCCGCTGCAATTCTCTGTCCATGACATTCTCCAGGCAAGAATACCGGAGTGGGTCGCCATTCCCTTTTCCAGAGGATGTTCCCAACCAGGGATCAAACCTGCGTCTCCCACAGAGATTGAACTTGCGTCTGTTACGTCGGTAGGCAGATTCTTTACCACTGAGCCACCAGGAAAACCTATTATTACCACAATAGCATAAACTATTTGAAAAATTGCCTGAACTTTCTATTTGTCTTGCTGAGGTAATGTCTATAATCGATGAATCTAATAAAATTACATGAAAATATGATCATCAAAAATATTTACAGGCATCTCAGGCACATGACACCACGGTAAATGCTTTAAGAATTTTTGACAGTTTCCAGAAAACCTAGGTTCTATGAGTGCCTCCTGTTTAATATTTACAAAATAAAATTAAACACTAAGGCAACAGTCACTACGTTACCTCTTACAAGTACGCTACTTCTCAAGTATCATTTCCCAATATTCGGTCTTACCAGAAAATAACTGATATCCTAGAGTCAGAAAAGAGATTAGTTATAATGGTCACTGTTGCTGAATAGTCCAAAAATACATATAAAATTTTTAAGTGATTTTCCCAATTCTTAGTTAAAAGCGGTACCTTTGGTACAAATCACATCATAGGTGAAATAGTATAAATTGTTTGACATTTTTTCTCATTCTCTCCCAGCTTCTACTTTTTCTTTCCCTTTGGCTGCTAGGCATGGAAAGTACAGTATCCAGGGACCAGCCACTGCAACCAGAATGAGGCAGAGAGTTCAAGGGTCAAGGGGTTCAAGTCAGGCAGGATAAAGAACCAACTTTAATAACTAAGGTCCTAATAAAAAAAAAAAAACACATATGAAAACCTGAAATAATCCAATTAACCATAAGGCCCTGCCTTAAACTACAGGGAAGAAACATGTCACTCCTTAAAAATCTCTACTGTGCTTACTATACTATATGGTGACAGGCTGAGAAAAGTGTGCCTTCTGATGTAAATTCCTCAAAAGTGAGGACTTGCTTTACCATCCCGGTTCCCTCAGTGTCCACAGTGCTGAATGCAGCAGGAACCTAACAAATGCTTATTAATCAAATCAAGGAATGAACAGTCACTATTTTTAAAAAGTTACAAAATGGATGCAATTAGTTACAGAACTCTCTTAGCTACCTGTGAGGACTGCAGCAAATATATAAAGTTTGCCATTCTGTTAGTCTACGCAGAGTGACATTTGTAACATCAGACCATCAATTAAAAGTCATTATTTAAGTTGCTTTATTACAGCTACAAATAAACTTTATTTGATGTAATGTAATAAAACATTTTCAAATTTAACAACATTTACCTGACCAGAACGAATCATTTAAATTATGGATATAAGTAATATACAGTTACTTCAGCAAATCCGCGGTTCAGGAATTGGTACAAGCTTTATCAGAAAGGACAGTGCCCACCTCCCCTTTCAGAGAGGTAGACCTTTCCTTGTGTGTGATAAGAAGCGAAGTCAGTGAAAGTTGGGAGAAATCTGCCATCCGTGCTGGAATTCCACATTATCCTGTGAGAAAACAGCTACACGTATTACAGGGAAACAATATTCTCTTTCCATTCTCTCTTGTCAAATGAAGGTTTCCATTCATTTTGTCCCCTTAGAGGTACTCTTCTCTGATCTATTTTTTGTCTCCCTAACTCATTATTACATAGAACCATTAAAAAAAAAAAATACCAAGTACAAAGGGAACTTTTCCATGTCCTGACCTGCCCTGAATATCTACCACTTTAGGGAGGGACAGGGGAGAAGAACAGAATTGACCAGGCACACATGTGATTTCAGATACAGAGAACACAAATACCAGCCCTCTAGAAGGAACAGAATGGTACTACAGAGGCTTCCCAGCACTGCCCCAGGGGACCGCTGGGGCACACATACAACGCTGCTCAATGAGAATTAGCACAAGGATGCTCCATCTCCAAAAGCATCACAGCCTGGCGTGGAAACCCCATTGTTACCATCCTTTCCCCCCCAAACCTCAGAATTAGGAGCCAGCCCGCAGGCCCACAGCACCCAGGTGTAAAGGACAGTCACAAGTTCTGTGCCAACCATCATGTTCATGTCCAGGGCAGGAAGGCAGCCCTCGCTCTCCATCCAGGGAAAACTCCTCACAGGAGGAATGCCCCTCCCCTCTCAGAAGCCCCCAGGAGAAGAGTGAGCATGATTTAAAAGAAAAAACAAAAAGCTTTCTTCAGGTTTTAAAATTCTCTCCATCCTGAGCTCTGTTCCTGAGTTACTCCAGAACGAGAAGCGAGTTAAAAAAGAAAGGAGGCTGGTGGGGACATCACAAGGACCCTGCAAAAAAGCCAAACTGTTTGACAGAAGCTTTGAACGGACACTGCTCTGGGAGATCATTTGTAGTAGCTGATGACTGGGTTCTGTTTTCTAATGTGGACATGCAATGTATTCATCACTAGGCTTACCGCAGTGGGCTGAGGAAAACACCCTCTGTCCCACAGCAAAATACATCTGTCTCATGAGTGACTCCTGAATCTTCACCACAAGGCCTAGACTCGAAAGCTTGGGAAGTGTGCACGGGAACTCCTTCACTTGCACAGACTTGAACAGAAGCAAAGCACCAGAAACTGTGTCCTCTCTGGAACTCAGTTCTGTGTGTGCACTTACAGCTGAGCCGATCAGGCCACTTTCACGTGCATACAGTAGCACGGATCCACAGAAAACAAGGAGAGGTCACCATCCCTCTCACGACATACTCTCAACAGTGGACATACTCTGCTGGTCATGTCTTAGCCATCCCAAGAAAGGACAGACGCCGCATTCCATTCCGAAGTCTCGGCAAATGATTGCATTCTGTTTCCACCTCTGTCTTGCCTTGTTTATTTCATCTCCATTATTCTGCTTTTGATCATGAATCATGACTTTTTTTTCTACAGTAGTCAGAGTTTTGTCTACAGAGAGAGAGAGAGAGAGAGAGAGAAAGAGGATGCAAGAAAATGATTTAGCAGAACTGTAATTGTGAGTTGTTTTGTGGTGGGTGGATTTAATTCTTACAGCATTTGATAATTTGAATTATTTGTGGTTTCTAAGGGGATATGAGCATCTAAGGGGGAAGAAAAATTGCTCTGACTCTTGTCGTATATTTCGTAACATCTACACGTTGCAGAGGCCTTAATATATTTGCAAATCAGCTCCAGATAACCCATTTAGAAGTTCACTTTTATAATATAGCCCCAAATGGCTCTATTCTCAATAATCCTTTCAAAATACTACTGCACTTGCTGTGCCTGAAAAGAATAATGATATCTACAATGGGAAGTGTCCTCCTCTTCAAACTTAGAAGGGTGCATTACAGTAAACCATCTGTGCAGAGACTCGGAAGCCCCTCCTTCCTGGCTTCCTTCCTCCCAGATTCACAGAAATGGCATGAGTCAGGAGAAGTCTTGGCCAACAGCTGAAGAAAAGTCCTTTTCTCCTTAGTGCAGAGGCAAATCCCTCTAAACGCCTCTAACTCAGTACCTTCACAGGACGTCTCAACTTACCAAACTACATCTCTGTGCTTGAGAGCTGGGTCTAAGAGGGTTTGGGGCCTCTGCCTCCCCATCCCGTTGAAAGTGCCTCCCCACGTGGCTGTCAAGACTTGAGGAGTCTCCCTGGTGACAGGATCAGTTTCTCCATAAGACACCAACTCTCAATTTGTTCCTCACCCCCACCACGGTGCCGGAGGGGAAGCACCATGCTCTGGCTCTGACCCACGGATCCAGGCGGCTGGGTAGCTAGGAAAAGGCACTGAGAAGAGGCTGTGCCCCCCTCCCCCGGGGCTCTACACTTGCTCTTGTCCCGGGGCCTCTGCCTCTCCTCCCCACAGAGGAGACTGCAGTTCCTCGGAGGCTCACAGCGGCTCATGAGCTTTACTGAATCCCTCAGGCTCCAGCACCATCTCTGAAGCTCCCCTTTCCTCACAACGTACCTGTTAGTTTCCAGATGTCCAGACATCCTGGGTCTCTTTCCTAGTCTGGATGCCCGCCTTCCTCGGGCAGGCCTCATCACTTTTATGTTGGCCTCCTACCTGTCTCCCTTCTCCTACTGTGAACTCCTATTTATCCAGTAGATCTTTTCTCACTCCAGCTCAAAAACCTTCATTTCTCTCCCCACCCATTTTGCCCACATGCCCTCCAAGTTGACCCCAATCTACCCAGCTTCCAGGTCCTACTGAAGACACAGCCAAGGGTCTTATTGTGTCTCTGTCCACTTCTAAGTCCCTCTGTCCATACTGTCCCCTCTTCTTGGAGTAGCCCCCAACCCGCCTCCACCTCTGCCATCCCTTAATCCTATTCTTTATTCAAGACCCACCCCAAAGATCATCTCCTTCATGATGATATTTCCTTCATCATGGATATTTTCCTCCTAAGACATCCCCCTGAGGATTATTTTTCTTGTAGACATGTTTATACTGCTTGATTTTATCTTGTGCTGTGTGTATTTAACTGTCTACTAAGAAAACAAACAAAAATATTAGAAAGAAGCAAGTGAGGTCAATTGCCTCCCTTTCTTACTTTAAAGAGACGCTACAAAGTTAAAATGTAGGCAAATACAAAGCAGGAAGTGAGCAAGTTATTATTAGTACTAATTGATGATTTAATAAAAATAAAGAGCTGAATTTCAGCTAGTCAATGATGAGGAAAATACTACTCAGGGGAAAGAAAATTAATGAAACAACCAACTTTTTGTTTGGCTTTGTCTTTAAGACAACATCCTACCACAGACATCCAGGGTTTCAAGAGCCGTGATGTATCTTCACAATTTTCAACAGGGCCCATTTCATCCTTTTTTTTTTTAATCACTCGTAAGTGATCCTTTGCCCATAAAGACAAGGCAGATTCACTCTGAATTCCTAAGCTTCAGTACTCACCATGGAGCAGCATTCAGGACAAGAACTCAAGAGGCCTCCGCTACAACTGCAATGGGCAGGGACTGTAAGAGTCTCTTTGCTGGGAAGAAGGGAGAAGGGAAGGCAGAGCTTCTTGAAAACAATATCATGACATTTTTTTACACGGAAGTATTTTAGAAATTGCTGTTCAATATTGTTCACAGTAATGGTGTTGAAGAACAAAAGTCATCCAAATGTGACACTTAGAAGCCATTTAGCTTTTTGGCAATTCAAAGCAAATCCATAAATAAAGTCATCAAATTTTTTAAAAAGTCCCTGCTTCTATCACATTATCACATTTGGTTTTATATTATCCGTATTTGAATACTTGTGAAAAGGTGACAAAGACTATAATTTAGGGTAGTACATTATAATTACCAGTGAAGTATTTATAGCCTTTTCCCTCTATTCACTCCCTAGCCAAGGAAGACTCCCGAGTGCCTGCCAGACTCCTGAACCTCTCATTATGCAGGTCAAAAAAATGGGGAAATATTTGGAAGTAGCAATACACAAGCTAGTAGACTGTTTATACAGGAAAGGAGGAAAACTATTATATAGGAGGCAAAAATAAAGCCAAGAAGATGGAGTTGGGGCAAAAGTAAAAGAGACTAGAATCTAAGCAGCCAGAGGAGGCGGGATGGAAAGAGGCCTGGAGAGATTGGAAGGAGCAGCCCAGAGTCTCTAGGTTGGCCAAGAAACGTGTGTGCTAGAAAGACAGGGAGGGGGAACAAAGGCTTGTAAGGTTTGCTGTGAGCTATGGACTGGATGCCAGATCATTACTCCAGAGACTCGAGCAGAGTTAGGATTGACTTGGGTTATCCAGCTGGTGTTTACTTGAATGCAGCTGTGCAGAGCATGGACCACAGCGGGGGTTCTGGTTGCTAGTCATTTACCCGCCACCACTCCCTCCACGTCTACAGCCACCCCAGCCCACTGGATCTGTGAGCTTCCAGAGGCAAGGGCTGCCACTTATTTGTCCTTCTATCACTGCCATGCCTGGTGCCATGCCTTGTACACAACAGGCTCTCAAATATTTCTGGAGAAAACAAGCCAATGAAGAGATGCCTTAAATCCAACCTCTACCTTCTAATTCATTCCACATGATACCACCAAATCAGTCTCATGGTTTTGGTGACTTCGTTTTCCGTACTTGCAGAGATTTGGTCAATGGCTTCCTTCTGCCCACAGGAGGATTTTTGAACCTTAGCATTATGGACATTTTGGGCCGGGTAACTATTTGCTGTGGGGGCTGCCTGAGTAAGACAGGATGTTTAGCAGCATCCTCAGCCTCTACCCACCAGATGCTAGGAGGTCTTCCCCTTCCCTATCTGAGACAACCAGAAACATCTTCAGACATTGTCAAATGTCCCTGGAGGGCAAATTAACCCTGGTTAAGAACCATTTTCCTACACAAAAAATCCCTAAAATTTCTGAGACTGGAATGGAATTTAATGATTTAATTTATTTGATCTTTCCATTATGATCTCTAAATCTCCCCTACAACAATGCTTCAGTCAGCCTGTCCCTTGCATAAAGTCTCACATCGACACCTCTATAGGAAATGTCCCCTTCATGAGGAATGCATCTCTAGTCTCCCGTAGTCGTAAATGCTTTGACCCTGATAGTCATATTTGAGCCCATATCCTTTAGGAAGTATTCCCTGGTCAGAGGTAAGGATATCACTGAGCTATTTTCCTTTCCTTTGAATCTTATAGCTTTTCCTGTCTCCAATTTCCTTGTGCTCTCAATACAAAAAGAGTAAATGAGCTTGCGTGTGTGTTTACATATAGTCTGTGCAATAGAAATACATGCACTATGGCAAGAAAGACACCGTATGTTTTCTGTATCCTCCTTCATGCTTGACACAGTTATAAACAAGAATTTAAAAATGAGTCATCCCACATTGGAACTGAAAAGAAAACCGCCTGCCATAGAATTTTTTCAATAGCACCTATTGCAACTAATTAGAAATCTCCTAGAGTTAATGAATACTTAGATCCATCATCCCAAATGATTTTAACATTCCATAATTCTAAATAAAAATCAATAATTAAACATTTAAACAGAAAGAGATGTAATGAGGACACAAGCATTTTCTGAGACCAGGGAAGAGCAAACTATGACTTGTAGGCCAAATCCAGATTGCCACCTGTTTTTTCAAATAAAGTTTTATTTGTATACCACCATATTCATTTGGTCATTTGTGTCTAGGACTTGTTGCTCACTACAACGACAGAAATAAGTATTTTCAGTGGAGACCGTATGGCCAGAAAAACTTAAAATATTTACCATCTGGCCCTTCACAGTGAAAGTTGGCTGATCCTTATCTTAGATTAACAGGAAAACTAATACCTAAGACTCCACACTAGCTAAAGATGCAGAGGCAAATATCTTTTGATGTTATGTTAGCTAAAATACTTCTATAAAAGTCATAGCAGTATGGAAGTTAAAAATGCATTTGAACACAGATGTCTGGAGCTCAAATTCAGCTCCCCATGTAAGACTCTGAAAAATTATTTGACCTCCCCAACAGAATGAAGATAAAGGAAACCAACCTCCCATAAGGTTTTAAGAATTTAAATCACATAATTCACATAGAGTGCTTAGAAGAATATCTGAGAGTGAATCATCAATAAATGTGGGTAACTATTATTTTAAACTGGAAAACCTATTTGTACGATGTTTGAAAAATTAACATTTTTTTAATTATGTGTGAATTATTAGCTAAAGTAATCAATAAAATTATCCCCAAGTTCTTTGACTGTGTATAAGGAAAACTAACACAGTGGTGTTTTCTAGTTCAGCACCTCAGTGGTTCTTTCCTAGTTTCTGCACTGGCTGCTTAACTGGACCCCCTGCCATCAGTCTTTTTATATTATCTGTCCTTCTCACTGCTGCCAGAGAGACTTTCTTCAAACACCTCTTTCAGCATGTTACTCCTGGGAACTGAAACCAACACACTTTCCTGCTCCTGTGCTGAACAATTCTGGAGCCAGGCAAAAGAACCCAGTACTTGTTACAGGAAATAGTTGCTTCTAAAAGATAAGACTGCACACCAACTGAACTAGCTTACTCCTCAAGACTGACAGTTTGCTCATGAAAAGTGGTTTCAAGGTCCTCACTCAGCTATACCCACCAATGCAAAGTTATCACATCATAAACTCTGCCCAGTCCTCACTTCTCTGCCCTAGCACTACCCAGCCCAAGCTCCCAAACTCTATCAACAACATTTGTTTATTTCCTCATCAGAGAAATGACCAAGACTCTGTCAAGGAGGTGTCCTCTCAAACCGCAGTAAGTCTAGTAAACTTAACTTACTCCTATTAACGGGTTTTTCTAAACATCTTAGTGAACTAATGGTTAAAATCCCCAGCTCAAAACATCCACAAGCTCATTGCTACTATAGACTGAAGTCATCTGACAGGTAGTGTTACACAATAGTTAAGAGCACATGCATTGGGCTGATTCATACCATATCTGCCACTCGGGACTATGTAATCTTAGGCCGTTACTTTATGTCCCAATCCTGTTATTCTTCTGAAAACTGGGGGTGCCAGAAGCAACTAGTTTACAGGTAGAATGATAAACACCATGATAGCATCTGGTAGGTATTCAACAATTGCTAGAAATTATTACTTGGATTATCTATTAAGTGTCAGGCACTGTACTAGATTCTACAAACAGAAATTTGGCTAAGACATGGCTCTTTCCCTGAAGGAATTTAGAACCTGGACCTGGTGGATAAACACTAGTGCTTGATTCAGTAAGAATCTTATAAACCTGGAAAGATCCTTGGCAATAAAGGTCGCTCATTGCATATATTCTGACACCAAGACTGTATTCTTTTATAATGAAATTTTATTTATTTTTTGATGCAACATGGGGAATTTCCCCAACCAGGAATCAAACTTGTGTCCCCGCCAACAGAAGTTCAGAGTCTTAACCACTGGACCATCAGGAAAGTCCTTGTATTCTTTCAAAAAAAAAAAAAACCTAATTTTTTATTATGAACAAGTTCTTATGTACAAAACACGGTAGAGAATAGAAGTAAAAATAAATACCTGTGAAGCTATTTCACAGCTCAAGAATTAGCATATCTGTAGTCTTAAAACTTTGAGTTCCTAGGACAGGAAATGATGATCTCTGGTTTCCCTTATCCATATTAGGGAGATGTTTCTGCCTCCTTCATCCTGGTGATGAGTTAGAGAACAAGCTGAGTTCCTTGAGGTTTTCAGAGTCATTTGGTGTGTATCCTAGTTGGGAGCTCTGGAGTCTATCATAACCCATGAGGGCACTTTGGGACCCTATTCCCCCGAGATAGCTGAGAGCACAGAAGTCTCCTTGGCCACCTTGATTACACATAAAAGCAGTCTAGTATATGGACAGCATCTGGAGGTAAGATTCACATGATGTGGGATCTAGACCCCGAGGTACCACTAATCACTGCATGAAAGCTCACTCGCCATGACCCAGTTATGTCTTCTGTCAAAGGAAGGGACTGGACACGATGGCTGGGAAGGTCCTTCTCAGCTACAGTGGTCCAGGGTTCTCCGGCCAATTCCAAAGAACAAGGTTCAGTGAAGAGGGACACCTCTTGTCTCACATTCAACACTGATCTCTTCTCTAACCAGCACCTTCTATTTCCTCAATCTAGCTTATTTCCCCTCACTTTTCAAGTATGAAAATGTCTCCTCTACCTCAAATTTAAAACAAAATTTTCATTGGACCTGATGACTTTGCTATGTTGTCTCCTTCACAATACCAAATTAATCCACATGTGTGTTATATTTCCTTATCACCATAGGCTCTTTGAGGTCCTTTTCCAGACTCCAACGTCCTATTATAATTGCTTCTTGAAAAGTCACTAACTGCTTCCTAGACAAACTCAACAACTCTCTTATCAGTTCCCAACTCCTAAAGCTGGGTAGCACTTTCTGAAAACTCTGTACCTATCAAGGCTTTGCTCCACCCTGGCATTTCCCCACACTAACCACTCCCTCCTGCCTCAGACGACTTCTTTTCTCTTTACTAGATGTAAGAGTAATAGCAACTAAAATGATAATGTTACAAGAATTAGAGCTATAAGAACCTAAGGTGAATGTTATTTTCAGAGAAAGGAGAAAACACATCACCTTCCTTGTCAGCCATGGCATCAGCTGCGATTCATCAGCAAATCACTCTCTTCTTCCAATCCAACTGAATACCTATCTTTGGCTTTTGGAACTCTATAGGGTGGAACACTAGAGTACAGTATTCTGGACTCAGATCTGATACACTTGGGAGAAAATAAGCTTGCTACTGGTTCTGGAAGCTTTCTGCCATGTGCTTCAGAAAGGAGGTCCATGAAAGGGTTGGGGGAATAGAAGGAAACAGTGATAAAGGACCTTACGGCACGAGCTCAGGCCTCTCCGGCCTCTCGGCGAGCTTCAGGGCCTCGTGCATGCCTGCGGCCGAGAGTTTCCGGTTGATGTTCCGGTACTGGCACTGGAGCAGGCTGCGGTAGGTGGTCCTCAGGTCCCGGTTGAAGAAGGCATATATAAAGGGGTTGATGAGAGAGTTTGCATAGCCCAGCCACAGACATGTCCTCTCCACCCACAGCGGGATGCAGCTGCAGGCGATGCCGCAGATGAAGGGCCTGGCGGTCGAGAGCAGGAAAAACGGCAGCCAGCACACGGTGAAGGCCCCGACGATGATGCCCAGGGTGGTGGCTGCTTTCTGCTCCCTCTTAAAGATGGAGATGTTTTTCCTTTCGTGTTTGAGGAGTCTCGAAAGGTTTGCACACTCCTCTACCTCCTTCTGGAGCTTCACCATGCCATGGAGGGAGATGACGCTGTCGGGCTCCTCTGGCCGGGGGAAGCCAGGGAACTTGTGCTTGGCGGCGCTCTTCCTGGCGGCTTTGTAAATCTGGTAGTACATGAAAAGCATGACGGACATGGGGATATAAAATGCCACTGCGGTGGAGTAAATCGTGTAGCCAAAGTCCTGGCTGATCAAGCACACCTTGCCGTCATTGACGTTCTGAGCCCAGCCAAAGAGCGGCGGTAAAGTGATGGAGGCGGACAGAAGCCAGACGGAGAGGATCATCTTGGCCATGCACTTCCCGTTCTGCCTCACAGGGTAAGTCAGCGGCCTCGTGATACCAAGGTACCTGGGAGAGAAGTGGGAAGAGAACACATGACTGCCATGATCACCACTGATCAACTGGGGAGCACCACTAGGCTATGAACCTAGTAGCTCCCTTCCTTACAGACCCTTCTAGGCAGGCATCTGTCTTCCCATTTCACAGAAAGGTAAACTAAGGCTCTGAGAGGCTGTGCATTTTATTCCAGGTCACATAGCCAGCCAAAGGCACTGCCAGCACTCAGCCTGAGCCCTCTGCCTGTAATGCTGGGCCATGCTCTTTTCATACCTTGCAGCCTCTCACAGTCTGTGTGGTCAAGGAACCAAAGACTCAACATCTGCCTTCACCCCATGACTGCTGCCCCTGAAATCAGTCAGGAACAAAATGTCAAGCCTGGTGGGATGTTGTGATACACCCTCACGGGCTAGCCAAGGTCTACCACACTCAGAGATTATTCACCCACTGATCTCCGCCGTCTGAATTCAGGCCAGTTCTGAATTCATTTTCACTTCCCCTTTGCACTGAAATGAAAGCAATTCTCTAAGATCACAGACATCTGTGAGATATTTAGGAAGTCCTAGGGTTTTGGAATGGAAAGTAGCAAGTGATCATTTTTTTTTTTTTATCCCCAGAAAATTCTCACACAAGAGTAATGTCCTAGAAGCAATCATTAGAAAATAAAAACAGCCTGCCTTGTCTTTCCAATTCTAAGGAGGATCACAAGGAAAAGCATAATTCTGAAAAATATTAGACAAACCCAACATATCCTCTGTGCTTAGTTCTATACAGAGAATAAATATTTCTCTGTGTCTGTTATCAAGGATTTATAATGCAAGAGAGACTCAGCAAACAGTGAAAACATAGTCAGCAAGATGTTCTGCCAAATGCTTGGTAGTTTTCAGCTTTCCAAATCTGTTTTCTTCTCTATATTTAATGGTCTTAGCTTCTATTTGAGAAGGGATTCAAAGAGCACTTGAGAAGCCAAGATAGGTAAAACCTGGCCATTCTGTCGGTTTTTTCATTTATATATATATATATGACATATTCTTGAAACATCAAAAGGAAAGGTACAGAGAATGACCAACTTACCAACATGTTATTTTCTGAAAGTCTGTCACTTGACGGGTTGGAGTTTAATACATAATTATTTTTGTGCTAGAAATACCCTCACACGTTATGCTTGAATTATCTCACAAAAGTCACTTTCATAATGACAATTAGCATCAATGCAATACTTACAGTAAGGCAAAAATTGACCTATAGAAAAAAAAAAAAGCAGCAGCAGCCAGATTTGCTTATTCAGTGATAAGATTCATTCATTCCTTTAACAAATATCAACAGAGTTCCTTCTATAAGCCAGGTGCCATTTTAAATGCTGGAAATATGAAACTAATGAAAGAGACACAAACCTTGAAGGCAGGCACATGGGGAAATCCTGCCGGGGTGAACAGGACAACTGAGCTTGTGGTTATATTAAAGTGACCCCTGACCCCTCCTCCCAAGCATGCAGGTGTCAGCGGTACCAGTTCTTCATCCTCACTTCTGCCTTCCTTTGTCCACAATAAAGCTGGCCCACAAGCACAATCTCTAGGGTTTTCAGCTGTAACCAGGATTATATTTTGGCTCCCAGATAGAATGAAGGATGAGAAGGAAGGGGGTTTTCCTGAGAACTCAAGAGTAAGAGCTGAAAAGGGACGGAAAAGAGAAAGGAGGAAGATCAAGAGAAGGTTAGTGTGAAGTAGCTTTAGTCTGGAGAAGGCACTGGCATCCCACTCCAGTACTCTTGCCTGGAAAATCCCATGGACGGAGGAGCCTGGTGGGCTGCAGTCCATGGGGTCACTACGAGTCGGACACAACTGAGCAACTTCACTTTCACTTTTTAGTTTCATGCATTGGAGAAGGAAATGGCAACCCACTCCAGTGTTCTTGCCTGGAGAATCCCAGGGACGGGGGAGCCTGGTGGGCTGCCGTCTATGGGGTCACACAGAGTCGGACATGACTGAAGCGACTTAGCAGCAGCAGCAGCTTTGAACTTATGTGGAAATGTCTGAAATTATCTGAGTTTTAAGCTATGGGGAAAAAAATTATTAAAGAAAAAAAAAAGGGAAAAGGTACATAAGGAAACCCCTGAAGAAAGATGTTAGAATGGACGGGAAGCTTACAATCAAGCTCATCTGTGCCCTAAGGCTGAATGCAGAGGTTTCACTGAAAAAAAAAAAACACCTCTCTCTGTCTTTGCTTTGGTTCAGGGGCTCTCTCCAAGTTTTTCCCACTAAAACTCTTTTGCAGACCTCTCTTTTTGGACCTAGTTTTTGCCCTCTACCAACTCCTGTGGATGGAGCCTGGGCTCTTTCCAAGCTTCCCTAGGCAGCCTTTGCTAGGACTTGGACTTTGATCACCTCCCTTTGACTGTAGCCACAGGCATAAAATGCTTTTTCCCAAGCCTGGAACTGGCTTCCAGGATTATTGTATCAACCCAGGCTGCAGGTCGAAAGAGAGATTAGTTCATATAGGTTCTTAGGTGGCCACCAGATGGCACTGTCAGACCATCTTACTGGAGGTTGGGATGGTGGGTAGTTAGAGCAGTTAAGTGCTGGAAGGAGGAAGGAGGATTACTCATGACAAGATGAGAAAGTATACTGTATTTGTGGGGTCATATAAAAAATTAGCAAGCCTGGAACTCACAACCTGGTGAACTCTAATTCTTGAGGAAGTCAGTTCAGTTTTCCCTTCCATCCTTCACATTTTCAGTACTTAAAAAGGAACTTATACCTTAAGGCTTAATTAAATCTAGCTTCTCTCTTACTCACGTTAAGTAATATCAAATCCACAAAGATTAATCCTGAGAGGTTAATTAATTATCAAAGGACATCTCAGAATATTAAATAATCTCATAATAACAGCATACTTACTCATTCTAATATATTTAGTCTGACTTATATTACATTTCAGTGATGAGGACTCAGTCCTTCCTGGATATACAAATTATATTCCATAAACTTGCCTATTTTAGGCTCTATTCTATAATCACCTCAAGTAATGTTCTACAATAGGGGGATTACATTTTCTTCTTTCGTCTCCTGGGTACCATAGAAGACTTCTGAAAGCTAAAATCAACCAAAAGATGATTAGGAAAAAAATATGAGTGCTCATCAAAGTGTCTGGAAATAAAATAAATAAACAAAAGCCAATAGCTTTCTAAAAAAGGATTAACAATCAGAAAATTTCATGGAAGAAAATAATTTCATTAACAACAATCAAAAAATTAAAATGTCCAGAAAAATCAAGGCCCATATTAAAGAAAACATGAAATGCTACTGAGAGACCTAAGAGAATGCCTGAATCCATGAGAAAAAAAAAAGATAAAAAAATCCGGTACTATAAAAGTGCCACCGTCCCTTCAATTAATGTGAAAATAGCATACAAGTCTAGTTGAAAACCCTAGCAAATCTTTCATTAGCTTGACCAAATGATTCAAGTTCATCAAGTAAATATACAAAAGTAGACAAAATCCAGAAACAATGAAAAATGAAGGGATATTTATAAAAAAAATAGCATAAATCCACAGACATAAAAACTGAATAATAACTATTCAGAAATAAATCAATCAATAGAACAAGATAGAGCCCCAGAAGCATATTCAAAAGTATAAGAGAATTTAATATCAGAAAATAAGTCATTTTAAATCAGAGTATAAGATTAGATAGTCATGAAGTCTGACAACTGGCTAGCAATTGAGGTAAAAAATAAATCTGAATTATCTTTCTTCTTATTCAAAAATAAATCCCATTGGATTAAAGATTATCATGTAAAAAAATTAAACCCTAAGACTGCTGCAAGGAAATACAGATATTTCTGCAAATCCTGCCAGAGGTCATTATTAACCTTTGGATACAAAAGCTTGATATTATAAAATGATATTTAAGCTTGAAACTATTGATAAACTTTTGACAAAAATTTTACACAAAAATACAAATAAATAAGAAACATTTTATTTATTCAAAAATCACTATGCACAGAATTAAATGTCAAATGACAAACTTGCGGTCCAAAGAACAATATATCAATATTCACAGATCTCTTACAGGTCGGTAAGAAAAATACAACCATCTTGATAAAAATAGTGAAGCAATAAAACAAAAAAGAATATTCTATAAGCACTTGGAAATATGTATAACTTCATTAATAATTAAAGATACACAAATTTTAAAATAATGTTAGAATTTGGAATCATTTGTCAATTTTTAAGAAAGACAAAACCCAATATTGGGAAAATGTAAAAAACAAGTGCACTATCTTTTTGCCAGTGGGAGTTTCAACTGAGATAAAAGGTTGGGAGGGCAGTGTGGTAATTAATATACATCAGCATTTGTCTTTTAGCTCAGCAATCAAGACTTCTGGGAATCTGACTTACAAATATAATTGTACAGATGCAAAATGATTACTGTGCAAGGATATTAACTAAACATATAAGAAAGAGAGGAGAAAAAAGATGCAATCTAAATATCTATCAATAGATACAGACACACAAAATGTGTATGTATATATATCATGTTACCATTAAAAATTATGAGGTACATATCTATTTATTAAATATTTACAAACCCAACCAGAAGTGGTTAGAAAATGATGACTAGCCCTAAAAGACAAGTAATAGAATACCATATGTTGTATTAACCTGTTTACATAAAACTAGCTGTTTTCATGAGTGGGTGTGCATGTGTATATACTGAGATGTCTAGAAAAATATCTACCAAGATAGTAGCAAGAATTTTAACTGAGTTTTGGAGGTTTAAAATTTTTTTCTCTTTGTTTTTTATGCCTAAGCTTTAACTTTATATAATTTTTTAAGTCATTTTAATTCTAAGAACAAAATAAAAGATTTAAGAGGATTCTATGATTCCTAAGTCACATAAGTGATTTTGGCAACAGAGATAATCTGGTTTAAAAGTCTGACAATTAAATCTTAGACAGTTTTGTTTGATTAGCTTTTCAAAAGTGTTTTATTACATTCATAAGTTCACACAAAGAACACAGAACTTACTGGCATTTAAAATCCTATAATTACTATATAAAGTAATTCTGGTATTCAGGAAAGTGTTTGTCCAAATTATAAATTGATCCCAAAAATCTTGTATAAGACAAATTTTACCATTGGTGGGGGAGCAGCCTAGATTGATTTTAAATATTCCCTTATATGCGTGGCTAACATTTGTCAAACTAACATTTTATGTTCACTGTTAATTAGAAAGCAGGTGCTTATAAAGCCTTCAGAATTTTATTTTTAAATGCATACAAATGTGAAAGTACAGTAAATCTTAAAGACAAAGGCAGCAAAGTATTATATAATTGAGAAATGTATGCAATTCACATTAGGGGTTCCATTAAAATGGGGTTTAGAGAAAAAGAGGATTAGAGAATTATTATATACATGGAGAGGGATTAGAATGCAAATTAACTCTGCTGCCTGTCTTCCATTCAAACTGTATAGAAATTATAGATAATGGCTCTTTAATTAAATGGCTTCTCCTGAGTTTTGTTAATATAGAATAATCATTTATGGGGTAAGGAAACTGGGTAGAATTACTCTGAAGTACACTGGTTTTTTGTTTTTTGTTTTTTTGAATATTAGGCTTTAAAAAGGTCCGTACATTTAGAAGACCTCTTCTGTGAGACTTCCTACCTTACCGTAAGTGAAATTCATGGCAATCTCCAGCCTACATCAATGGTTCCCTGAATTATCAGATTATCAGAATCACCAAGAAGCTGTTGAAACACAGACTCCCAGGCCACCACCCAAAGACTTCCTTTCAAGGTCTGGAGACCCTGGGCACTTTATTTGGGACTGATGTTTCTTGTTCTTTATCCCATGTACTTTTAGAGTCATTGTCCCTCATTCAGTCACAAAGACTTTACACTTATGGCATGAAGGGCTTTTTTGTTACTTTATATCTCATCTTAATGGTATGCTTCCCCTCAGGTCTAACAAAATCATCATGAATCACATTTCCAGTATCTCAGCCATTAGTTCTTTCAGAACTGTGCTAAATGAAAATAAGATAAGAACGGTTTTTATGTCGTAATAAAGTTGTAGATTTTTTTAATGTATAATACACAGCAGAGTTCTGTAAAATCTTTCTGACATGATTAAAAATAAATATTTTTTTACAATAAGAAATACATTTTCTGCCATCAGTACAAATATATATACTGAGTTGGCCAAAAAGTTCATTTGAATTTTTTTCTTAACATTTACGAAAAAACATTAAAGAACTTTTGGGCCAACCCAATATTTATTTATGCAAATTTAAAACACACACACATGTATGTACATGTATGAAGGTATGTAGATACAGATGCATATATTTATATATATGAAATTCAAACAAAAATCTGACTATACCATACTTACCATTATACCTTGCAAATCAATCTCTTCTACTGTATGCTATCCAATTTCAGATATTTTATATCCGGTCTTCAGTTCAGTTCAGTTCAGTCGCTCAGTTGTGTCCGGCTCTTGGCAACCCCATGAATCACAGAACGCCAGGCCTCCCTGTCCATCACCAACTCCCGGAGTTCACTCAGACTCACGTCCATCAAGTCAGTGATGCCATCCAGCCATCTCATCCTTGGTCGTCCCCTTCTCCTCCTGCCCCCAATCCCTCCAAGTATCAGAGTCTTTTCCAGTGAGTCAACTCTTTGCATGAGGTGGCCAAAGTACTGCAGTTTCAGCTTCAGCATCAATCCTTCGAAAGAAATCCCAGGGCTGATCTCCTTCAGAATGGACTGGTTGGATCTCCTTGCAGTCCAAGGGACCCTCAAGAGTCTTCTCCAACACCACAGTTCAAACGCATCAATTCTTCGGTGCCCAGCTTTCTTCACAGTCCAACTCTCACATCCATACATGACCACTGGAAAAACCATAGCCTTGACTAGACAGACCTTTGTTGGCAAAGTAATATCTCTGCTTTTGAATATGCAACGTAGGTTGGTCATGACTTTCCTTCCAAGGAGTAAGTGTCTTTTAATTTCATGGCTGCAGTCACCATCTGCAGTGATTTTGGAACCCAAGAAAATAAAGTCTGACACTGTTTCCACTGTTTGCCCATCTACTTCCCATGAAGTCATGGGACCAGATGCCATGATCTTCATTTTCTGAATGTTGAACTTTAAGCCAGCTTTTTCACTCTCCACTTTCACTTTCATCAAGAGGCTTTTTAGTTCCTCTTTACTTTCTGCCATAAGGGTGGTGTCATCTGCATATCTGAGGTGATTGATATTTCTCCCGGCAATCTTGATTCCAGCTTGTGCTTCCCTCAGCCCAGCATTTCTCATGATGTACTCTGCATATAAGTTACATAAGCGGGCTGACAGTATGCGTACTCCTTGACGTACTCCTTTTCCTATTTGGAACCAGTCTATTGTTCCATGTCCAATTCTAACTGTTGCTTCCTGACCTGCATATAGGTTTCTCAAGAGGCAGGTGAGGTGCTCTGGTATGCCCATCTCTTTCAGAAATTTCCACAGTTTCTTGTGATCCACACAGTCAAAGCCTTTGGCATAGTCAATAAAGCAGAAATAGATGTTTTTCTGGAACTCTCTTGCTTTGTCCATGATCCAGTGGATGTTGGCAATTTGATCTCTGGTTCCTCTGCCTTTTCTAAAACCAGCTTGAACATCTGGAAGTTCATGGTTCACGTATTGCTGAAGCCTGGCTTGGAGAATTTCGAGCATTACTTTACTAGCATGTGAGATGAGTGCAATTGTGCAGTAGTTTGAGCATTCTTTGGCATTGCCTTTCTTTGGGATTGGAATGAAAACTGACCTTTTCCAGTCCTGTGGCCACTGCTGAGTTTTCCAAATTTGCTGGCATATTGAATGTAGCACTTTCACAGCATCATCTTTCAGGATTTGAAATAGCTCCACTGGAATTCCATCACCTCCACTAGCTTTGTTCGTAGTGATGCTTCCTAAGGCCCACTTGACTTCACATTCCAGGATGTCTGGCTCTAGGTGAGTGATCACACCATCGTGATTATCTGGGTCGTGAAGATCTTTTTTGTATAGTTCTTCCGTGTATTCCTGCCACTTCTTCCTAATATCTTCTGCTTCTGTTAGGTCCATATCATTTCTGTCCTTTATTGTGCCCATCTTTGCATGAAATGTTCCCTTGGTATCTCTAATTTTCTTGAAGAGATCTCTAGTCTTTCCCATTCTGTTGTTTTCCTCTTTTTATTTGCATTGATCACTGAGGAAGGCTTTCTTATCTCTTCTTGCTATTCTTTGGAACTCTGCATTCAGATGCTTATATCTTTCCTTTTCTCCTTTGCTTTTCGCCTCTCTTCTTTTCACAGCTATTTGTAAGGCCTCCCCAGACAGCCATTTTGCTTTTTGCATTTCTTTTCCATGGGGATGGTCTTGATCCCTGTCTCCTGTACAATGTCATGAACCTCCATCCATAGTTCATCAGGCACTCTATCTATCAGATCTAGGCCCTTAAATCTATTTCTCACTTCCACTGTATAATCATAAGGGACTTGATTTAGGTTATACCTGAAGGATCTAGTGGTTTTCCCTACTTTCTTCAATTTCAGTCTGAATTTGGCAATAAGGAGTTCATGATCTGAGCCACAGTCAGCTCCTGGTCTTGTTTTTGTTGACTGTATAGAGCTTCTCCATCTTTGGCTGCAAAGAATATAATCAGTCTGATTTCGGTGTTGACCATCTGGTGATGCCCATGTGTAGAGCCTTCTCTTGTGATGTTTGAAGAGGGTGTTTGCTATGACCAGTGCATTTTCTTGGCAAAACTCTATTAGTTTTACCCTGCTTCATTCCATATTCCAAGGCCAAATTTGCCTGTTACTCCAGGTGTTTCTTGACTTCTTACGTTTGCATTCCAGTCCCCTATAATGAAAAGGATATCTTTTGGGGGTGTTAGTTCTAAAAGGTCTTGTAGGTTGTCATAGAACCGTTCACCTTCTTCAGCATTACTGGTTGGGGCATAGACTTGGATTACTGTGATACTGAATCTGGTCTTAACGTACTAAATTGATTTCATGACCCAATAATGAAGCATGTCCCAAAGTTTGAAAATTGTGTGTTAGTTGCTCAGTCGTGTCTGACTCTTTTGCAACTCCATGAACCATAGCCTGCTGGGCTCCTCTGTCCATGGAATTCTCCAGTCAAGAATACAGGAGTGGATTGCCATTCCCTTTCGAGAAGTTTGAAAATTACTGACCTCCAATAACCATATGGAAAGGTGTTAAATATTATGAGTCATGAGGGAAATGCAAAGTAAAAACACACTGATCTACACCAGCATGTATCAGAACAGTTAAAATTAAAAATGATGATGATGACAATAAGAATAATACATTATGATGCCAAGTGTTTTGTGAAGATATAGTACAGCTCTAATTGTCATGCATTGCTGGTGGGAATGTAAATAGATGTAGTTACTTCGGGAAACCATTTCTTAACATCTTCTAAAGCTGAAATAAATATATATATATACATTTCTTTCTCTATGACCCAGCAATTCTTCTAAATATACAATGAACATGCATCAAAATACACATATAAGAATGTTCAAAGCAGTAGTAATGGTAATAAACCCAAATAAAACCAACCCACTCTACATGAATAAAGTAAGTACAGTTCTACAACAGTAGAAAGGGTACATAAACTGTGGTACATTTACACAGTGAATTTTATAAAACAACAAGAATGAACCAACTATTGTATCAACATGGATGATTCTCACAAACATGTTTGGGGGCAACTAAGCCCATGTGCCATAACTACTGAGCCAGACAGCCCTAGAGCCCATGGTCCCAACAAGAGAAGCCACTGCAATGAGAAGCCCGTGCACCACAGCTAGAGAGCAGCCCCCACTCACCACACTAGAGAAAGTCCATGGAGCACTGAAGAGCATGTGCACTGCCAAGGAAACTCAGCACAGCCAAACCAGATAAACATTTTAAAAATATACAGATGTATTTACTGTAATTAGAGGTTAATTACTTTATAATTTCATATTGGTTTTGCCGTACATCAACATGAATCCACCACACGTATACACGTGTTCCCCATCCTGAAACCCCCTCCCTCCTCCCTCCCCGTACCATCCCTCTGGGTCATCTCAGTGCACCAGCCCCAAGCATCCAGTATCATGCATCGAACCTGGACTGCCTATTCATTTCATATATGATATTATACATGTTTCAATGCCATTCTCCCAAATAATCCCACCCTCGCCTTCTCCCACAGAGTCCAAAAGACTGTTCTGTACATCTGTGTCTCTTTTGTTGTCTCGCATACAGGGTTATTGTTACCATCTTTCTAAATTCCATATATATGCGTTAGTATACTGTATTGGTGGTTTTTTTTCTGGCTTACTTCACTCTGTATGATAGGCTCCAGTTTCATCCACCTCATTAGAACTGATTCAAATGTATTCTTTTTAATGGCTGAGTAGTACCCCATTGTGTATATGTACCACAGCTTTCTTATCCATTCATCTGCTGATGGACATCTAGGTTGCTTCCATGTCCTGGCTATTATAAACAGTGCTGTGATGAACATTGGTGTACACGTGTCTCTTTCAGTTCTGGTTTCCTTGGTGTGTATGCCCAGCAGTGGGATTGCTGGGTCATAAGGCAGTTCTATTTGCATTTTTTTAAGGAATCTCCACACTGTTTTCCATAGTAGCTGTACTAGTTTGTATTCCCATCAACAGTGTAAGAGGGTTCCCTTTTCTCCACACCCTCTCCAGCATTTATTGCTTGTAGACTTGTGGATTAGAGCCATTCTGACTGGCGTGAAATGTTACCTCATTGTGGTTTTGATTTGCATTTCTCTGATAATGAGTTATGTTGAGCATCTTTTCATGTGTTTGTTAGCCATCTGTATGTCTTCTTTGGAGAAATGTCTATAGAAAACTATAAAACACTGGTGAAAGAAATCAAAGAGGACACTAATAGATGGAGAAATATATCATGTTCATGGATTGGAAGAATCAATATAGTGAAAATGAGTATACTACCCAAAGCAATTTATAGATTCAATGGAATCCCTATCAAGCTACCAACGGTATTTTTCACAGAGCTAGAACAAATAATTTCACAATTTGTATGGAAATACAAAAAACCTCGAATAGCCAAAGCAATCTTGAGAAAGAAGAATGGAACTGAAGGAATCAACCTGCCTGACTTCAGGCTCTACTACAAAGCCACAGTCATCAAGACAGTATGGTACTGGCACAAAGACAGAAATATAGATCAATGGAACAAAATAGACAGCCCAGAGATAAATCCACCCACCTATGGCCACCTTATCTTTGACAAAGGAGGCAAGAATATACAATGGATTACAGACAATCTCTTTAATAAGTGGTGCTGGGAAAACTGGTCAACCACTTGTAAAAGAATGAAACTAGAACACTTTCTAACACCATACACAAAAATAAACTCAAAATGGATTAAAGATCTAAACGTAAGACCAGAAAATATAAAACTCCTAAAGGAGAACATAGGCAAAACACTCTCTGACATACATCACAGCAGTATCCTCTATGACCCACCTCCTAGAATATTGGAAATAAAACTAAAAATAAACAAATGGGACCTAATTAAACTTAAAAGCTTCTGCAAAACAAAGGAAACTATAAGCAAGGTGAAAAGACAGCCTTCAGAATGGGAGAAAATAATAGCAAATGAAGCAACTGACAAACAACTAATCTCAAAAATATACAAGCAACTCCTGCAGCTCAATTCCAGAAAAATAAACGACCCAATCAAAAAATGGGCCAAGGAACTAAATAGACATTTCTCCAAAGTAAACATTTAAACAAAATACTAGCAAACTGGATCCAACACAACAATACATTAAAAGGATCATATACCATGATCAAGTGGGATAAAACTATCTTTAAAATGGGGTTCTACTATACTTTTAAACCATTTTCATTAGCGTGTCCAAGCTGTAATTATAGTTAAAACCAGTAAACAATCTAAATCCCCTATTCTGACCTTAGCACTGAAGAAAAAATGTGAGCGGAAAAGCAGGGACAAAAAAGTGACAAAATTCAACAATATTTAGAAACCACAACAAAAGCTTTTTCTTCTTTGAAAAGTAAATAATAAAACAAGATACAAGTTTCCCTTTAAGGAGAGAATCAGACAATTAAAGCAAATCACTTAGAAGCACTTTTAAAATATTCAAATATTGTTGCTACGTAATTACTTACCACAATTCAGTAACTTAACACCAATTCTGCAGTTCTCACAGTTCTATAGGTCAGAAGTCTGGACACAGTTCAACTGGGTTGTCTACTCATGGTTTCATCAGGCTGAAGTCAAGATGTTGGCTGGGGCTGAGGTGTCACATGAAGCTCAGCGTACTCTTTCAAACACATGTGGTTGTTGGCAGAATTCATTTCCCAGTAGCTGTAAAACTCACAGAGGTTGCCACCTTCAAGCATACCAGGAGAGCACTGGCTGCAGGTCTCAACCTGTTTGATCTTTAGGCCCACTTTGAAAAGGGCTCACCTGATCAGATCAGGCTGACTGAAATTCAAGGGGAAGGAATATACAGGGTGTGCACACTGGGAGCCATCTTAGAACTCTGCCTACACAGATACTTGGTCATAACAGAAGCTAAATATACAGAAAATGTCCAACCATTTTCTGTGGGACACAAAACTCTGCAGGAATTCAACAAAGACCTATTTCCTACCTACTCAAGTTGAGACAAGCCTTCCAGTGAGACGAATGTTGTCTGTACTCTATCATAAGGCAGTGGTTTTCTACTGAATTTTTCTGTCATTCAGTGCAAAAATATAAGTTATCTTATTGTCAACTCATTTATTTAGCCACCTGTTATGTAAAACTCTATGTCATCTATTAAAAACTATCAGAGAATCCTTGCATCCCTGGGATAAAGCCCACTTGGTCATGGTGTATGATCTTTTTAATATGTTGTTGGATTCTGATTGCTAGAATTTTGTTGAGGATTTTTGCATCTATGTTCATCAGTGATATTGGCCTGTAGTTTTCTTTTTTTGTGACATCTTTGTCAGGTTTTGGTATTAGGGTGATGGTGGCCTCATAGAATGAGTTTGGAAGTTTACCTTCCTCTGCAATTTTCTGGAAGAGTTTGAGTAGGATAGGTGTTAGCTCTTCTCGAAATTTTGGTAGAATTCAGCTGTGAAGCCGTCTGGACCTGGGCTTTTGTTTGCTGGAAGATTTCTGATTACAGTTTCAATTTCCGTGCTGGTGATGGGTCTGTTAAGATTTTCTATTTCTTCCTGGTTCAGTTTTGGAAAATTGTACTTTTCTAAGAATTTGTCCATTTCTTCCACATTGTCCATTTTATTGGCATACAACTGCTGATAGTAGTCTCTTATGATCTTTTGTATTTCTGTGTCGTCTGTTGTGATCTCTCCATTTTCATTTCTAATTTTATTGATTTGATTTTTCTCTCTTTGCTTCTTGATGAGTCTGGCTAGTGGTTTGTCAATTTTATTTATCCTTTCAAAGAACCAGCTTTTGGCCTTGTTGATTTTTGCTATGGTCTCTTTTGTTTCTTTAGCATTTATTTCTGCCCTAATTTTTAAGATTTCTTTCCTTCTACTAACTCTGGGGTTCTCCAATTCTTCCTTTTCTAGTTGCTTTAGTTGTAGAGTTAGGTTATTTATTTGACTTTTTTCTTGTTTCTTGAGGTATGCCTGTATTGCTATGAACTTTCCTCTTAGCACTGCTTTTATAGTGTCCCACAGGTTTTGGGTTGTTGTGTTTTCATTTTCATTAGTTTCTATGCATATTTTGATTTCTTTTTTGATTTCTTCTGTGATTTGTTGGTTATTCAGAAGTGTGTTGTTCAACCTCCATATGTTGGAATTTTTAGTAGTTTTTCTCCTGTAATTGAGATCTAATCTTAATGCATTATGGTCAGAAAAGATGCTTGGAATGATTTCGATTTTTTTGAATTTATCAAGTTTAGATTTATGGCCCAGGATGTGATCTATCCTGGAGAAGGTTCCATGAGCACTTGAAAAAAAGGTGAAATTCATTGTTTTGGGGTGAAATGTCCTACAAATATCAATTAGGTCTAATTGATCTAATGTATCATTTAAAGTTTGCGTTTCTTTGTTAATTTTCTGTTTAGTTGATCTGTCCATAGGTGTGAGTGGGGTATTAAAGTCTCCCACTATTATTGTGTTAGTGTTGATTTCCCCTTTCATACTTGTTAGCATTTGTCTTACATATTGCGGTGCTCCTATATTGGGAATATCCGCAAATCAATCAATGTAATTCACCACTTTAACAAATTGAAAAATAAAAACCATATGATTATCTCAATAGATGCAGAGAAGGCCTTTGACAAAATTCAACATCCATTTATGATAAAAACTCTCCAGAAAGCAGGAATAGAAGGAACATACCTCAACATAATAAAAGCTATATATGACAAACCCACAGCAAACATTATCCTTAATGGTGAAAAATTGAAAGCATTTCCCCTAAAGTCAGGAACAAGACAAGGGTGTCCACTTTCACCGCTACTATTCAACATAGTTCTGGAAGTTTTGGCCACAGCAATCAGAGCAGAAAAAGAAATAAAAGGAATCCAAATTGGAAAAGAAGAAGTAAAACTCTCACTGTTTGCAGATGACATGATCCTCTACATGGAAAACCCTAAAGACTCCACCAGAAAATTACTAGAGCTCATCAATGAATATAGTAAAGTTGCAGGATATAAAATCAACACACAGAAATCCCTTGCATTCCTATACACTAATAATGAGAAAGTAGAAAAAGAAATTAAGGAAACAATTCCATTCACCATTGCAACAAAAAGAATAAAATACTTAGGAATATATCTACCCAAAGAAACTAAAGACCTATATATAGAAAACTATAAAACACTGATGAAAGAAATCAAAGAGGACACTAATAGATGGAGAAATATACCATGTTCATGGATTGGAAGAATCAATATAGTGAAAATGAGTATACTACCCAAAGCAATTTACAAATTCAACGCAATCCCTATCAAGCTACCAGCCATATTTTTCACAGAACTAGAACAAATAATTTCAAGATTTGTATGGAAATACAAAAAACCTCGAATAGCCAAAGCAATCTTGAGAAAGAAGAATGGAACTGGAGGAATCAACTTGCCTGACTTCAGGCTCTACTACAAAGCCACAGTCATCAAAACAGTATGGTACTGGCACAAAGACAGACATATAGATCAATGGAACAAAATAGAAAGCCCAGAGATAAATCCACACACATATGGACACCTTATCTTTGACAAAGGAGGCAAGAATATACAATGGAGTAAAGACAATCTCTTTAACAAGTGGTGCTGGGAAAACTGGTCAACCACTTGTAAAAGAATGAAACTAGATCACTTTCTAACACCGCACACAAAAATAAACTCAAAATGGATTAAAGATCTAAATGTAAGACCAGAAACTATAAAACTCCTAGAGGAGAATATAGGCAAAACACTCTCAGACATAAATCACAGCAGGATCCTCTATGATCCACCTCCCAGAATTCTGGAAATAAAAGCAAAAATAAACAAATGGGATCTAATTAAAATTAAAAGCTTCTGCACAACAAAGGAAACTATAAGCAAGGTGAAAAGACAGCCTTCTGAATGGGAGAAAATAATAGCAAATGAAGCAACTGACAAACAACTCATCTCAAAAATATACAAGCAACTTATGCAGCTCAATTCCAGAAAAATAAACGACCCAATCAAAAAATGGGCCAAAGAACTAAATAGACATTTCTCCAAAGAAGACATACGGATGGCTAACAAACACATGAAAAGATGCTCAACATCACTCATTATCAGAGAAATGCAAATCAAGACCACAATGAGGTACCACTTCACACCAGTCAGAATGGCTGCGATCCAAAAATCTGCAAGCAACAAATGCTGGAGAGGGTGTGGAGAAAAGGGAACCCTCCTACACTGTTGGTGGGAATGCAAACTAGTACAGCCACTATGGAGAACAGTGTGGAGATTCCTTAAAAAATTGCAAATAGAACTACCTTATGACCCAGCAATCCCACTGCTGGGTATACACACCGAGGAAACCAGAATTGAAAGAGACACATGTACCCCAATGTTCATCGCAGCACTGTTTATAATAGCCAGGACATGGAAACAACCTAGATGTCCATCAGCAGATGAATGGATAAGGAAGCTTTGGTACATATACACGATGGAGTATTACTCAGCCGTTAAAAAGAATTCACTTGAATCAGTTCTGATGAGATGGATGAAACTGGAGCCGATTATACAGAGTGAAGTAAGCCAGAAAGAAAAACACCAATACAGTATACTAACACATATATATGGAATTTAGAAAGATGGCAATGACGACCCTGTATGCAAGACAGGAAAAAAGACACAGCTGTGTATAACGGACTTTTGGACTCAGAGAGAGAGGGAGAGGGCGGGATGATTTGGGAGAATGGCATTCTATCATGTATACTATCATGTAAGAATTGAATCGCCAGTCTATGTCTGACGCAGGATACAGCATGATTGGGGCTGGTGCATGGGGATCACCCACAGAGATGTTATGGGGAGGGAGGTGGGAGGGGGTTTCATGTTTGGGTACACATGTAAGAATTAAAGATTTTAAAATTTAATAAAAAAAAAATTATAAAAAAAAAAAATAATAAAAATAAAATAAAATAAAATATATGTGAAAGTAAAAAAAAAAAAAATAAAAAAAAAAATAAAAACTATCAGAGGAGATTTTTAAACAATTACAGAAAGTCATGAAAATGAACAATACAGGAGACCAATAGTGATCCCTACATTATGCCTACTGCTAATCACTGCAGTTGTATCTGAACTTTATTATATAATCAGTTCAGTTAAGTTGCTCAGTTGTATCCGAAACTTTGCGACCCCATGAATCGCAGCTCGCTAGGCCTCCCTGTCTATCACCAACTCCTGGAGTTTACTCAAACTCATGTCCATCGAGTCAGTGATGCCATCCAGCCATCTCATCCTCGGTCGTCCCCTTCTCCTCCTGCCGCCAATCCCTCCCAGCATCAGGGTCTTTTCCAATGAGTAAACTCTTCACATGAGGTGGCCAAAGTATTGGAGTTTCAGCTTTAGCATCAGTCCTTCCAATGAACACCCAAGACTGATCTTCTTTAAAATGGACTGGTTGGATCTCCTTGCAGTCTAAGGGACTCTCAGGAGTCTTCTCCAACACCACAGTTCAAAAAATCAATTCTTCAGTGCTCAGCTTTCTTCACAGTCCAACTCTCACATCCATACATGACCACTGGAAAAACCATAGCCTTGACTAGATGGACCTTTGTTGGCAAAGTAATGCCTCTGCTTTTGAATATGCTATCTAGGTTGGTCACAACTTTCCTTCCAAGGAGTAAGCATCTTTTAATTTCATGGCTGCAATCACCATCTACAGTGATTTTGGAGCCCAAAAAATAAAGTCTAACACTGTTTCCACTGTTTCCCCATCTATTTGCCATGAAGTGATAGGACCAGATGCCATGATCTTCATTTTCTGAATGTTGCACTTTAGGTCAACTTTTTCACTCTCCTCTTTCAATTTCATCAAGAGGCTCTTTAGTTCCTCTTCACTTTCTGCCATCAGGGTGGTGTCATCTGCATATCTGAGGTTATTGATATTCTCCCGGCAATCTTTATTCCAGCTTGTGCTTCCTCCAGCCCAGCGTTTCTCATGATGTACTCTGCATAGAAGTTAAATAAGCAGGGTGACAATATACAGCCTTGACGTACTCCTTTCCCTATTTGGAACCAGTCTGTTGTTCCATGTCCAGTTCTAACTGTTGCTTCCTGACCTGCATACAGGTTTCTCAAGAGGCAGGTCAGGTGGTCTGGTATTCCCATCTCTTTCAGAATTTTCCACAGTTTATCTATTATATATTATACAATAAACTCTGAATGTTCCCACCAAAGAATCTTCCCACTCAGAGAAAGAGAAATGGCAAGGCAAAGAGGGAGCCCCAATTTACTAACAACAATAAAGGAAAGAATGGCATAAAACCTTAGCTAAGAAGTATGAAGATTACAGGAAGGAAAAAAAAAATAGAGAGAGAGAGTTATGTGACTGTACTCAGTTCAGTTCAGTTCAGTAACTCAGTCATGTCCAACTCTTTGCGACCCCGTGAACTGCAGCATGCCAGGCCTCGCTGTCCATCACCAACTCCTGGACTTTACCCGAACCCATGTCCATCGAATCAGTGATGCCTTTCAGCCATCTCATCCTCCGTCGTCCCCTTCTCCTCCTGCCCCCAATCCCTCCCAGCATCAGGGTCTTTTCCAATGAGTCAGCTCTTTGCATGAGGTGGCCAAAGTACTGGAGTTTCAGCTTCAACATCAGTCCTTCCAATGAACACCCAAGACTGAACTCCTTTAGGATGGACTGACTGGATCTCCTCGCAGTCTAAGGGACTCTCAAGAGTCTTCTCCAACACCACAGTTCAAAAGCATCAATTCTTCAGTGCTCAGCTTTCTTTCTAGTCCAACTCTCACATCCATACATAACTACTATAAAAACCATAGCTTTGACTAGACAGACCTTTGTTGACAAAGTAATGTCTCTGCTTTTTAATATGCTGTCTTAAGGGGCTTCTAATCCCACCTCACACCAAGAAGCAGTACTGAATAAAGAAGGTAAGTGAATAAAATCCTTAAAATTCTGCCTGTGCATACTGCATGCTAAGTTGCTTCAGTTGTGTCCGACTCTGTATGACCCCAAGGACTGCAGACCACCAGACTCCTCTGTCCACAGGATTCCTCAGGCAAGAGTACTGGAGTGGGTTGCCATGCCCTCCTCCAGGGGATCTTCCCAACCCAAGGATCAAACCAGTGTCTCATGTCTCCCGCATTGGCAGGCAGGTTCTTTACCATTAGCGCCATCTGAGAAGCCCAAAACTCTGACTGTGCTGTACTTAGTCATGTCCAACTCTTTACGACCCCATGCACCATAGCCTGCCAGGCTTCTCTCTCCATGGGGATTATCCAAGCAAGACTGTTGGTGTAGGTTTCCTTGCCCTCCTCCAGGGGATCTTCCCAACCCAGGGATGGAACCCAGGTCTCCTGTACTGCAGGCAGATTCTTTACCATCTGAGCTATCAGGGAAACCCAAGAATACTGGAGTGAGTAGCCTATCCCTTCTCTAGGGGATCTTCCTGACCTAGGAATCAAATTGGAGTCTCCTTGCATTGCAGGTGGATTCTTTACCAGTTGAGCTACCAGGGAAGCCCAAAATTCTGACTATTACCGTCCTCTTTGGAGAGAAGCAAATTGGGGTGATAAGAAACTAGCATTAAAAAAAAAAAGTAATGAAAAACTATCATGTGCCAATTGTACACAATTTCAGCAAAGATTTGAGGGGCCACCATAATTTGCTCTCTTTTAGGACACTGGGATGAACTGGGACACACCAAGGTTTGGAAGGGGTAACCCTTAGCTAACTGGAAAGTGCTCTGGTACCGGACATGGAAGAGAGGTCAGAATAAAGAACAGTCCTCTAGTAAAGGCCACACTTGACTGCAGTGAAGTCCACTCCCTTCGCTTCCCCCAACTCGACACCTTTTTCAGGCTACAGAGAAGTAGATACAGTAAATAGTAGCCTAAAGGATAAAATTAACTAAATCAAATAGGAATGAATATCAAGAAGAGTTCAACCACATCGTGTCAGAAGAAACATCAAGTTTTAAGTAACTCATGAATGAGCAAGATGAGGAAAAAAAGAAAACACTATGGTAACTATATAAACATGCGACGAAAATAACCCCAGTGAAAGAAGCAACTGAATATGCCCAAGACTGTTGAAAACCAAAGTTCAAAAAGAAAACACAACTCTCAGAATATAAGCTGTTTTCCTACAAATACTTTTCGCTGTGAAAGACCTTAACAAGTATATGTTATCACTAAAGCAGAGGCTCAAAGGTGAGATTTTAAAAAAGAACACGACACAAAAGGTAAGGAAATAAATTGAGGTCAAAACACCACCACTGTAGATCTAATAAATCTAATAAATTAGATGCAACTGGGAATAGAATAGACAGGCTTGAAAAGCTAATCAGTGGCATGAAATAAAGGCTTGAGGTAATAATGATAATAAAACACAGGGGGAAATTTTTATTCAAGCAATTAAAGAGACGATAACCAACACACAAAGAGAATATAACATAAAGATCACTTATGCTCCCAAAGAAAAGAACACAACAAATGTAAACAACCAAATGTAAACAGAGGTGCAATATGTAAAAAGTATACAAAGATACAGGGTATCTTCCTTAATGCAAGAGCTGAATGTTATGATCTAAGCGATACATAATAAAGTTGGAAGAAGTGACAATTATTATCAAGAAGACCTATCCAAGTAAGGTCACTAAACTTCAAAACATGGGAAGACGTATGCAGGCATCTGAAGTGAAAAAAGAAACTGAAAAATATGCAAGGGGAAAATAATCGAGCTGATTCTCAACAGCACCATCCCATAACAGGACATACTCAAAAATATCCAGAAAGATGTGAATGTACAATAATATTCTACCTGCTATTAAAGGTTATGAAATCAACAAGGATACTTTCTCAAACATAAAAACAATGGTGGGGGGCCGCAGGGTGGAAATAGTTCCCTTTTGGGGAGGAAAACCAAAATTCATCCAATCAAAAGAATTTAGAACCATTATTCTAAACCATGGTTATCACTGAGCCTGTTTAAATGTAGAAACTAACACCTGTGGGAATTATATTAGAAAAAAAGAATATAAATTTTACAAAGTAAAAATAAATCACAAGAACCAGGATCTGAGGGAAATGGCATATGATATAGTTTTAGAGTTCTAATAATGTCCACTCTCACAGTAGGGCACAACTAACCTTGTCTAAAATTTTAACATAGAGTCTATATAAATCCAGTTTCTTGACAGTTTTCATATTTTCCCTCATACTCTTCATACAATCTTTTAGGAGCTAGGAGAAGGCAATGGCACCCCACTCCAATACTCTTGCCTGGAAAATCCCATGGACGGAGGAGCCTGATGGGCTGCAGTCCATGGGGTCGCTAAGAGTCGGACACAACTGAGTGACTTCACTTTCACTTTTCACTTTCATGCATTGGAGAAGGAAATGGCAACCCACTCCAGTGTTCTTGCCTGGAGAATGCCAGGGATGGGGGAGCCTGATGGGCTGCCGTCTATGGGGTCGCACAGAGTCGGACACGAATGAAGCGACTTAGCAGCAGCAGCTCTGAAATTAATAGAGGTCTTAAAGGTCTGAAATTAATTAAGGTCTTAAAGGTCTTTTCTCTTTTCTTTTAAATTCAAGTAAACTCAGTTTTAATATTTTGTGAAAAAACGTATAATATGATTTCATTCTTAAAAGTTTTTATCTATCAACTTTCTATCTAGCTGCCTGTGGAGTCAGCCAATCAGAGAGCCAGCCATCCTTCTAAGTGGATATAAGAATAGACAACCCAAAGACGCAGACACAAAGAACAGCCTTGTGGACACGGGGCGTGGGGGACGAGAGGGTGGCAGATGAGATGGTAGGACGAATTGATACAGCAGCATTGAAACATATACACTGCTATATGTAAAACAAGACAGCCAGCTGGAATTTGCTGTATGACACAGAGAGCTCAAACCCAGAGCTCTGTGACAACCTAGAGGTGTGTAATGGTGTGGGAGGTGGGAGGAAGGTTCAAGAGGAGGGGACATATGTATACCTATGGCTGATTCATGTTGATGTATAGCAGAAATCAACACAATATTTTAAAGCAATCCTCCTCCAATTAAAAATAAATAAATTTTAAAAAATAAAATTAAAAAAAGAGAGACATCTAAAATGATGCTCACCAAATGTTAACAAGGGTTTTTTTTTTTCAACCTCTGCAGAAGGAGAGTTCAGATGATCTGTTGCTTTATTTGCATTTGTTATTTGTATTTTTTACAACTGCTTGAAATTTTTATAATGAGAACATCTACTTTTCACAAAATTAAATTATTTCTCTAAAATATAGCAAAGAGTTTTAAAAAATAATGATTTCAACCAGTCGTTTCATTCACCCACCGGTTGGTCTCTTAGGAATCCCTCCAGGAACTTGCAAGTTTGGAATTAACAGCTAATTTAACCAGATTCACTTTCTGAGAAATTTTGGCAAATTATCTGTTCTCTTTGAATTCTCACTAACTTCTTGGACTGTGAAGTAAATTGAAGAGGAAGCCAGTTCTAAGCATCCTAACACTATAATCTCCTAATGAGCCGTGGTGGACTACAGACGGCTACGTATTCTTTGCCCCTCTCTCTTTGAGAGGTAAGCTCTTCTCCTCTCCTTTATTCTGAGGTCTCCCTGTGACTTCTCTTTACCATCAGAGAGTGGGCCAAGTGATAATGTGTAACTTCTGAGGCTGAGCCTTAAGAGATCTGCAGCTTCCACCTTCACTGGTTGGAAAACTCCATCTTGGGAGTCCACTATGTTGCAAGGAGGCCAAAGCTACCCCTGTTAAGAAAATCAGTGCCATGTCGGGGAGCACCGGGGAGTCAGACATCTAAGCGAAGCCTTCCTGGACCTTTCATTCCAGCCTAGATAGCAGCTGAGTGCAGCCAAGTGAATAATCCCACATGATGCCATTGGGAGTCAATAAGTACCCATGTTCCTGAAACAGGAAATTAGGAATAATAAATGAAAATAAAGTTACAGGGTAGTTTATAAGGCAACAGTAGATGCCCCCCCCACCCGCCACCCCCAGGTGGTGCTGGTGGTGAAGATTGCACCTACCAGTGCAAGAGACATAAGAGGCACAAGTTTGATCCCTGGGTTGGGAAGATCCCCTGGAGGAGGGCATGGCAACCCCCTCCAATATTCTTGCCTAGAGAATCCCATGGACAGAGGAGCCTGGTGGGCTACAGTCTATGGGGCTGCAAAGAGTAGGGCATGACTGAAGCAACTTAGCACTCAGCACAGATAATTGAAACAACATAACAATGCCATATTCTCCTAACACATGACCTTAGAAATTGGATTGGCTGGCAAGCACTTCACCCCAATACTAGGAATGAGTCTATCCAACCACTTTGACTTGACATCTGCAGCCCCTAAAGTGAGCCACAAACACCAGTATTTGAAGCAACTCTAAAATTCATTCCATGCTTACTTTGGAACTTTGACTCCATCTTGACTGATTCATTTATTCATTCAAAAACTATATCCTAAGTGTCTGCAGTACACCAGGTACTATTTTAAGGACTAGGGATACAGTAGTGAATGAAACAGACAAAAATCTGTTAAATATGAAGCTGACAATCTAGCAAGGGGGTGAGGAGACAACTCCGAAATAAGTAAAAACGCAGAGTCAGATAATTATGAGTGCAATGGAGAAAAATGAAGCAGAGGAGGGCAACAGGGTGGGATTGGGGGTAAGCTGCAACACGGACTTGCATTGTGATCACAACCTTGAAGCCCTTTCACCTCTGTGTCCCAAGGTGGATATCTAGACCTCAGCTTTTCCTTGAAACATGAGATTGGTGTGTCCCTTTAGGATGAAGATCACCATTATCTCAAGCAGGAGTTTCCTATGCAAGTTTCATTCAACAGAATCTAAACTGTGCCAGGAGATACTTAAAGAAGACTGACTGTGGGCCTAAGCTTTCTTCCCTCCTCTAAGGACTGGCATTTAAATTATTTCTCTCCCCCTCTAACTTCAAGACTATAGGTTTATTCTGTTCCACTCACAGGTATAAGTGGATGGGCGGGCACATGTACATCTGCTGTGTATATATATATATATATATTAATAATGCATGTGTGTTGTCAGTCAGCCATGCCTGACTCATTGTGACCCCATGGACTGCAACCTGCCAGGCTCCTCTGTCCATGGGATTTTCCAAGCAAGAACACTGGAATGGGTTGCCGTGCCCTCCTCCAGGGGATCTTCCCAACCCAGGGATCTAACCTTTGTCTGTTGCCTCTCCTTCATTGGCAGGTGTATTCTTACCACTGTGCCACCTGAGATGGATCTTGCTGGGATCACTGATGCTCTCTCTGGATTCCAAGGACATTTCTCCACTCTCATCATCTCTTCCCTGAACTGTGGCTGCAGACTGCCCAGTCTTTCTCCACTCTCAACTTCTGTGGCATTGCCTTCCCCACTTCTTTTTCTTAGCCTGCATGGACAGTACCATCTCTGCATAGTAGCTAGATGATATTCAATCTAAAGAGAAAATGAAACCAATCTAAACCTTGCACTGGAGAGATCTGGTTTGAATTTTGGCTCTGTCCTTTTAATCAGCTAAAATACTCCAAAAAAGCAACTCAGCCTTCCTGAGCTTTCTCTGCCTCACGCATAAGGAAGAGGAAAAGAGTATCTATCTTGTGATTCACTATGACAATTACATGAGAACAGGCATGTAATTAAAGCTTTCACCCCACCTTCTACCTAACAGACATTCGTAATATATAGCTGACTTCCTTTCCTCCAAATGCCCTTTTAAAGAAAGGAATGGGCAAATAAGGTGATCCGGTAAGAGAATAAGAGGATTACAATACAAAGATCTGAGAAAGGAAGTCAGACCAGAAGGAGGTTATTTCTACATACAACAGAGCGTACAAGCACAGAGCAGGTATAGGTGGAATTCACTGGTGTGCTCGGTGGCTGGATCTGAATTGGTGCAATGCTGCTATTAGTGGTGAGAAGAAGACAGAAGCAAGAGAGAATGTTGACACAGAGCAACTAGACCTTGAAAATGGTTTGGTAAGGATGTGGGATGCTGTGTGCGCTCAGTCGTATCTGACTGTCTGTGACCCCATGGACTGACTACAGCCTGCTAGGCTCCTCTGTCCGTGGGGTTATCCAGGAATAAGATAAAGGAGGAGCTAAAGAAGCTCACCGATTTTCCTGCCAAGATAACAAGCAAAATGGTTAGCCAGTATCTGAGGTAAGCGGATCTCAATCCACTGTGATCCACCCAAGAAGCCTCTGAGATGGATCTTGCTGGGATCACTGAAGCTCTCTGTGGATTGCAAGGACATTTCTCCCCTCTCGTCATCCCCAACAGCTCTGCAGCCCTCAGTGTGCACTCACTGCCTCCTTCTTGAAACTTTTCCTTGGTTCAGTATTACCGCACTGTCCCAGTTTCCCCAGCCCTCTGCACCCTCTTGCCCACTCCTCTCTACCTCCCCGTCCTCCCCTCGCACACCTTTATGTTTCAAAATTCCACGAGACTGGGTCCCAGCTCTACTTTTCTTCTAGTTCTAATTTCCTAGTTGTCTTCAACAATTACCAGTTCTTCAAAAATCTCTACCGGCTGATGATCCCCCAATTCAAATCCCCAGCCCAGACTTCCCATGGAGCTCCAAACCCACAAATGCAACTGCCTCCTTCATGTCTGTTTTACTGTCTCTAAAATATCATACTCACGTCTTTGTTCAATAGACTGTTATTAAATCCTCTGTATGAGTCTGGCCCCATCTAGACAGGTCCAAACACATTAGCATCTCCACAAACTGAGCCTCCTTCTGTTTCCTCAACTTCATGACTCCATCTAAGGGTGTATTCCAGAAACCTGGGGATGATCCTGGACTCCTCCTCTTTCATCATTCTGCTCCCAGTTATTAACACGTCCTGCCCTATTTTACCTTCTCAGTACCTCTAAAACCTATCCACTTCTGTCTGTCTCCACTGCCCCCGCTCTTGAATCACTCTCTCTCCACTGATTACTGCGATGACCTCTAAATTTGCCCTCCACATCTCTTCTCCTTCCTAATCCATTCTCTTCATGCATCCAGGGCAATCTTTTCTTTTTAAATTTTTTAATGTTAATTTATTTCATTGATTAAGTAACATCTTCACATACCTCAACATTTTAAATCAGGTGTACAGTAAGGAGTCTTACTTCAAATCCTATTTCCATCCTCCTCACCCTCATCTCATATATGTACCACTTTGATTAGAATCCTGTGCACTCCTTCAGCTTTTCTTTGTACAAACGCAAGCAAATAGAAATATGTGTTCTTACATGTAAGACAGCATACTGGATACAATATTTTGCCTTTTTTCACTTTAAAATATCTCTTGAGGATATTTTCACATGGGTGCATTGTGAGCTCCCTCATGTTTTTTCAGAGCTGCACAGCATTCCATTGTATGGCTCTGTAATTGCTTACTTATCCAGTATACAATAAATAATGGGCTTCCCCGGTGGCTCAGTGGTAAAGAATCCACCTGCCGATGTAGGAGATAGAGGTTCGATTCCTGGGTTGGGAAGATCCCCTGGAGAAGGAAATGGCAGCCCACTCCAGTATTCTTGCCTGGGAAATTCTATGGACAGAGGAGCCTGGTGAGCTATGGACCATGGGGTTGCAAAGAGTCAGACACCACTGAGCAACTGAGCACAAATCAATAAACAATAGGATGAACAAATTCTGACGGTATCAACAACATTCTTACCCACTTTCTACCTGATATCCACACTTCGGAGGTGAACACCCAGGCATATAAAGGATAAAACAATTATAACATCTTGGTGATACGAACCCTAAAATTTAATGGCCACCGGTCCTTCAGTTCACCTCTGAAGAAAAGAAAGGATGCTGATGACAAAGGCTAGTGTTCAGCCACTCACATGGCATAGAACTGACATTCCTTCCTACTAGCCAAGAACAGCCCCATTATCTGGAGCCTAGGGCCCACTTGACAAAAACCCTGCAAAGGCTGAGGGTATGTGTCCCTGAGGCATCCTTGTAGAAAAGACAAGAAAACAAGTTTCCTTAATGAACTCAAAGTTGCTGCACTATTTGAATATGAACATCGCTTTACTCCTATGTTAAGAATATCACACATAGCAACCTAAATCCATCAATATTCAAGTTTTTAAAAAGCATATAAAAATATGGCACCTACAGCTTTGGGGAAGACATATGTCTCTCTATTTAATACTTCGAAAACACCATTTCTCCTTAAGTGAATTGTATGGAAAGTTACAAATTAAATTTATTCTATACTCTCTTTTCTATTCATTATTGTTGATAATTGTTAATTAATTTGCCCATTTCCATTAATCTTCCCCCAAAGCAATCAGCTAGCAAGTATATTTAATCTTCAAAAGCACATTATGTATGCATATGAATGCGTAATTTCAGTGTGTTTTCTTTCTGAACTAAATTGCTTATCTGATCTAGGCCTATCACAAATGTTCATATATTTCCACTGAAATAGAGTAGAACATAAATCAGCATGTACCAAAATGCATTTTCTAAAGTTTTAAACATAAATCAGCTTCATACGTTAGAACTATAACCAAATACATACCTTAAAATAATTATGAGAACAATGAACAAAAGATGTTTTAGAATTATAAAATCAATGATATATTCCAACTCACAAAGTAATTTTAAAAATTAAAGTCTATACAGTATACTAACACATATATATGGAATTTAGAAAGATAGCAATGACGACCCTGTATGCAAGACAGGAAAAAAGACACAGCTGTGTATAACGGACTTTTGGACTCAGAGGGAGAGGGAGAGGGTGGGATGATTTGGGAGAATGGCATTCTATCATGTATACTATCATGTAAGAATTGAATCTCCAGTCTATGTCTGACGCAGGATACAGCATGCTTGGGGCTGGTGCATGGGGATGACCCACAGAGATGTTATGGGGAGGGAGGTGGGAGGGAGGTTCATGTTTGGGAACACATGTAAGAATTAAAGATTTTAAAATTAAATGAAAAAAATTAATTAAAAAAATAATAAAAATTAAAGTCTAAAATCCAAAACAAAAATAAAACAGTAAGATCAGAACCAGCCACCAGTGCTTTGAGCAAAATGAATAAAACTGAAAATCCCCTTTGTGGACTGTGAAGTAAGAAAGAAATGAAAAGAGAGGAAATATTATATGGAAAGGTCAATAATTTTCTAAGTAAATTAAAACAGAAAACAAAAAATGAAGAAAAGCCCCTTGGTGAGAACCATAAATCATTATATCTTTAAAAACAGTATTTAGAAGAAATCTCAATTGAAAACTGATAATAAAATTACTATAAAATAATTCAACAACCTCCTAAATTCAGAGAATATTAAAACAAATTCCAAACAAAACTCTCACATCATAACAGCACAATTTTATTCATATCCACTGTATACTATAAAATAGCAAATAGGTATCAGGTGTTCGGTTGTTTATTGTCTTAATCCTTTATTCTCTTATTTTTTAAATAGTTTCTCTTAAAATGGCATTACTCAATAGTTTGAAATACCATTCAGTGCTATAATCTGTATGAGTCATCACAGAGTCTAATTGCTTAGCTGGTGTCTTGTCCTAGGATACGCAATATACGGCAGTAAAAGAGACGCTTCCCCTCCTCTTCCTTTCTCCTTTAGCACATTGACCACTAAAAATCCACCACGACTTTAGTCCAGAGGCTATTTTTATTCTTCTCTTCTTCCCTTTGGCCCCATTTTTACATGACAAGTCTCTTTGCACGCATGCGTGTGTGCGTGCTAAAGCCGCTTCAGTCATGTCTGACACTTTGCAACCCGTAGCCTACCAGGCTCCTCTGTCCATGGGATTCTCCATGCAGGAATACTGGAGTGGATTGCCATGCCCTCCTCAACATGTCTCTTTACACTAAAGCAAAAACCTTCCCAATTAAATATTATAACTGACAAACTTACTTTCTACTTATATGGGGAAATAATTATGTTCATTTTATACATGTGTCTACCCAGAAACCCACTCTGCATTATGTAAGGTTAATGAAATACGGCATATTTTTTTTCTTTTCTCCCCAGAATGATTATGCTGAAAGAATAAGAAGAGCAAAAATAATTCTGCCTCATGTTTTCACAGCGTTTGAATAAAACTGGCTGATATTTACTGAGCATACAACATGCCAGGCTCTATGATAAGTGCTTATACAGAGTATTGGATTCAGTTCTTACAGCCCTAAATGGTAGGTATTATCTCCATCTTACCAATGAGGAAATTGAGGTTCAAAGACGTTAACTTACTCTCCCAATGTCACATAATTATTTAATAAAGTTCAAAACTGGGTTTCAAACATGGATTTTTCTCCAGATCCTCCTCTTAATCAATATATACTTTTCTACTGAGTCACTTACAAACCACATCCATATACCTGGTCTAGTATAATCCCTGTTTCCTGTTTATACTGGAGAATCAATGGAAGTCTTGTTGGCAAGAATTTAGAAGACCTGACTCTGACTCAGTATAGAAATTCCCACTTTGAGCATCCCTAGCTTTTTTTTTTTTTTAATCTTTATTTTATTTTTTTAATTTAATTTATTTTTTTCTAATTTTTATTTTTACTTTATTTTACTTTACAATACTGTATTGGTTTTGCTGTATTAAACTCATATACTGACAGAGAAGTCATAGCTGCTTGAAGCAAACATCTACACTGCTGGATGGTCACAAGTGTTTAAAAAGTCCTATCAAGTTCAGGACAAACACACCTTTTAATGGATTTCCCTCCCCTCCATGGGTGTCATTCTTTCCGAGCAACTAAGACTAATTCTTAATCTTTTCCATATGACACTTATTCAAATAACTGTAGCCATTTGTGATCTTTTCACACTTTTCATTCAGTTAGGTCCTTTCCTTTGGAAATGACAGAACCCCAAGCAAAAATCAAGAGTAAGCAAGAAGGCTCATGTTGAGGTTATGCTTCAGGCATGCCTCAATCCAGAGGCTCAAATGATGTCACCAGAATCTGGGTTCTCTCCAACTCTCATCTCTGTATCCATCAAGATGGCTTCATTCTCAAGTTCAGTTGTGGCAATATGGCATTTCAGCAGCCCCAGGGTTATATTTTGCAAGGATCAATCTGATTCAAAAGGATGTGCTCTCCCCCAGCACACCCAGAAAATGTGTGATTGTGTTTTTCTGTCCCAGATCAGTTTACATGTCCACCCCAAACAAATCATGCAGGCCAGGAAAAACACCCCACCCTCCACACCGGGGCATCCACTCTACCCAAAACACATGGAATAAGAATAGGGGTAGGGATAGCTTCCTGGACAAAAATAATAGCTGTTCCAGGTATCATCCTTGTTTTAAGTGGAATATGTCAGTTATAACATGACTACAGAAATGAACTCAGGACTTCAAATGTGCATGAACTAGCATTCAGTTCAGTCGCTCAGTCGTGTCCAACTCTTTGCGACCCCATGAATCTCAGCACACCAGGCCTCCCTGTCCATCACCAACTCCCGGAGTTCACTCAGACTCACGTCCATCGAGTCAGTGATGCCATCCAGCCATCTTATCCTCTGTCGTCCCCTTCTCCTCCTGCCCCCTCCCTCCCAGCATCAGGGTCTTTTCCAATGAGTCAACTCTTCACATGAGGTGGCCAAAGTACTGGAGTTTCAGCTTTAGCATCATTCCTTCCAAAGAAATCCCAGGGCTGATCTCCTTCAGAATGGACTGGTTGGATCTCCTTGCAGTCCAAGGGACTCTCAAGAGTCTTCTCCAACACCACAGTTCAAAAGCATCAATTCTTCGGCGCTCAGCCTTCTTCACAGTCCAGCTCTCACATCCATACATGACCACAGGAAAAACCATAGCCTTGACTAGATGGACCTTAGTCAGCAAAGTAATATCTCTGCTTTTGAATATACTATCTAGGTTGGTCATAACTTTTCTTCCAAGAAGTAAGCGTATTTTAATTTCCTGGCTGCAGTCACCATCTGCACTGATTTTGGAGCCCAAAAAAATAAAGTCTGACACTGTTTCCACTGTTTCCCCATCTATTTCCCATGAAGTGATGGGACCAGATGCCATGATCTTTGTTTTCTGAATGTTGAGCTTTAAGCCAACTTTTTCACTTTCACTTTTATCAAGAGGTTTTTTAGTTCCTCTTCACTTTCTGCCATAAGGGTGGTGTCATCTGCATATCTGAGGTTATTGATATTTCTCCCGGCAATCTTGATTCCAGCCTGTGTTTCTTCCAGTCCAGCATTTCTCATGATGTACTCTGCATATAAGTTAAATAAGCAGGGTGACAATATACAGCCTTGACATACTCCTTTTCCTATTTGAAACCAGTCTGTTGTTCCATGTCCAGTTCTAACTGTTGCTTCCTGACCTGCATACAGATTTCTCAAGAGGCAGGTCAGGTGGTCTGGTATTCCCATCTCTTTCAGAATTTTCCACAGTTTATTGTGATCCACACAGTCAAAGGCTTTGGCATAGTCAATAAAGGAGAAATAGATGTTTCTGACAGAATGTGGTCCACTGGAGAAGGGAATGGCAAACCACTTCAGTATTCTTGCCTTGAGAACTCCATGAACAGTATGAAAAGGCAAAATGATAGGATACTGAAAGAGGAACTCCCCAGGTCAGTAGGTGCCCAATATGCTACTGGAGATCACTGGAGAAATAACTCCAGAAAGAATGAAGGGATGGAACCAAAGCAAAAACAATACCCAGCTGTGGATGTGACTGGTGATAGAAGCAAGGTCTGATGCTGTAAAGAGCAATGTTGCATAGGAACCTGGAATGTCAGGTCCACGAATCAAGGTAAATTGGAAGTGGTCAAACAAGAGATGGCAAGAGTGAACGTCGACATTCTAGGAATCAGAAAACTAAAATGGACTGGAAAGGGTGAATTTAACTCAGATGACCATTATATCTACTACTGCAGGCAGGAATCCCTCAGAAGAAATGGAGTAGCCATCATGGCCAACAAAAGAGTCCGAAATGCAGTACTTGGATGCAGTCTCAAAAATGACAGAATGATCTCTGTTCGTTTCCAAGGCAAACCATTCAATATCACAGCTATCCAAGTCTATGCCCCAACCAGTAATGCTGAAGAAGCTGAACAGTTTTAAGAACTAGCATAGATTACATGAAAAGCGGAATCATTGTTTCACATTTCTATGCTATATTTATAATTCAAACTTATATAATGGTAATTGAAGGTATTTTTCCTTTGTTGGAGTTTTTTGTCCCTCAAGTCCTGAGTACTCATTTTGTGCTAACTGTGTCTCTAGCCTACTTCTTAGAGAGAGTCTACTTATTGTCACTTATTATGACTTCTGTACCTTCATCTGACAGGTTTATAATTTGGAGGCCGCTTCACTTGAATTTTATTATAACATAAGACCAGTTAGATACATTTGGCTGCGGAGAAATTTTTTTCAGAAAAATCAGCTCAAAACGGCCTAAGCAATGAGAACGGTTTATTATCTCCCCAAACAAGAAGTCCTGAAGTTGGCCAACTCAGAGATACTTAATTTGCCAGCCTGATGACATCAGTGGGGACTGGGTTTCCTTCCATCTTTTCAGTCTGCCATCCTCAGTGTTCGACTCAGCAGTTCCAATGGCCAGGGTACGGCAACTGCCACCCAAGCATCACCCACAAACCAAAATCAGTAGGACTCTGACAAACTGTTTCTTCATAAGCATCTCTTTTTAAGAAATAAAGCCTTCCCAGATGGCCTTCTTCACATCCTTCTGCTCATGGCTTGCCAGCTGTGAACTATATCACGTATTTATCCCTAAACCAATCACATACAACAATATGAGACAGCCATGAGTGGTTGAGTGAAACATGACCACATGTAGAAGAGGGGGTGCCTGAACAAAATAAGGTTCTTTTAACAAGGAAGAAGAGGGGATGAACTCTGAGAGGTAGCAGAAAAAAGTTAAAATCAATCATACTCTCATCACCCCAGGAATAGATCTGATTAACACTGCGGTGTATTTGCTTCCAAACTTTTTTCTACTTTCGTTGCTTCTCTTAAAAGGTTTTCATTCATTCATTTGCTTGACAAGTAGTTATTGAAAATCTTCTACTTCCCACCAGTGTTCTAGGCACTGGAGATATGGTGGTGATAGAGGCACGGAAACAACTGGATACGGCTTCTCAGACAGTGTTAGGTGCCATGTACGTTAATTAAGCAGGGATAAAGAGCGAGGAGGGTGCAGTGGGCAAAGAGAGACGGTAAGGTGAGGGCAGGACTATCTGAGCAGAGTTCTGAGAGAGGTGAGAGTGAGTCACACGAGGGTCCAAAGAAGGGGAAGCCTTGATGCAGAGGTTCTGAGACCTCTGTCCACGAGCACTCGCCATGTCCAAAAGGACCAGAGTGGCCCCATCATCAGGTGGGTGAGTAGGGGAGATATAAGTGATACATCTGGTCAGGAATCAGAGCTTACGGAGCCTGAAAGGCCCTTATGAGGCCTTTGGTTTTATTCTTGGTGAGATGAGAAAGCCTTGGAGACCTGAGTGGGCGAGGCGTGGACTGACTTGCATTTTGTGATGTTTATTCAGGCTGCTCTTTGTAGAAGAGACTGTGGACACAAACTTCTAGGAAGTAGACTTTTTTCACGAATTTCTACCAGCTTTTTAATGTCTCTTTTCCCCTGATTTACAAGAACCATGCTGTCCACTCACTAGCTTTCTCCTGCATCTCTGACAGTCTCTTTCAATTTTCTGTTTTAGACCATACCTGGCCAACAGAAATATATGATGAGAGCCACAGATTTAAAGTTTGTAGTAAAAAGAAATGAAGTAAAAAAAAAAAACAGATGAGCTTGAATCTAATATTTTATTTAACCCATATTTCCTAAATAAAATTTCCACAATCAACTAATACAAAAATTTTAATGAAATATTTTACAAGCTTTTCCTTGTATAAAGTCTTTGACATCTAATTATATTTTATGTAGACAGCACAGCACAATTCTCACTAACCACGTGTGGTCACTGCTCACCATATTGGACGTGGACGTTTGGGACAATAGTTTCTACTTGTTCTGTATTCCTTTTAATGTATCCCTTATGCTATATCATACCTTTAATATCTGTGGACTTAATTTCATGAATATTTAAACTGTAAAAGGTCCAGCTAACTTTAATACCTGTATCAGTCAGATATGTTGGGTGGATCTTGTCTCATTCTATTGTCTCTTTAGATTAACTTTTTATTTTCAAATATTTTGATTCAAAAACACACTTATACAGTTGACTGCAGGCTAGGAATAGTTCACGATATTCACCTGAGAAAGGCAGAATGAATACTAACAGTCTTTATATTCTTTCTGTTCTGTTTTGTTCAGCTGCTCAATTGTGTCTGACTCTCTGTGACTCCACAGACTGCAGCATGCCAGGCTTACCTGTCCTTCACTATCACCTGGAGTTTGCTCAATTAATCTGCATTGAGTTGATGATGCCATCCATCCTTTACTTAATTGGATAAATTTTATTAACCTTAGAAAATATGTAAATCTGATTTACCTTTTCTTTAAGTTTATGTCAGAACTATGTTAACATCCTCACACATTACAAAAGTGCATGCTTCCAAAAGTGCATTCAGCTCAGTTCAGTTCAGTTCAGTCGCTCAGTCGTGTCCAAATCTTAGCGACCCCATGAATCGCAGCATGCCAGGCCTCCCTGTCCATCACCAACTCCTGGAGTTCACTCAAACTTACGTCCATCAAATCAGTGATGCCATCCAGCATCCTCTGTCATCCTCTTTTCCTCCTGCCCCCAATCCCTCCCAGCATCAGAGTCTTTTCCAATGAGTCAACTCTTCACATGAGGTGGCCAAAGTACTGGAGTTTCAGCTTTAGCGTCATTCCTTCCAAAGAAATCCCAGGGCTGATCTCCTTCAGAATGGACTGGTTGGATCTCCTTGCAGTCCAAGGGGCTCTCAAGAGTCTTCTCCAACACCACAGTTCAAAAGCATCAATTCTTCGGCCCTCAGCCTTCTTCACAGTCCAACTCTCACATCCATACATAACTACTGGAAAAGCCATAGCCTTGACTAGATGGACCTTTGTTGGCAAAGTAATGTCTCTGCTTTTCAATATGCTATCTAGGTTGGTCATAACTTTCCTTCCAAGGAGTAAGCGTCTTTTAATTTCATGGCTGCAGTTACCATCTGCACTGATTTTGGAGCCCAGAATAATAAAGTCTGACACTGTTTTCACTGTTTCTCCATCTATTTCCCATGAAGTGATGGGACCAGATGCCATGATCTTCATTTTCTGAATGTTGAGCTTTAAGCCAACTTTTTCGCTCTCCTCTTTCACTTTCATCAAGAGGCTTTTTAGCTCCTCTTCACTTTCTGCCATAAGGGTGGTGTCATCTGCATATCTGATGTTATTGATATTTCTCCCGGCAATCTTGATTCCAGCTTGTGCTTCTTCCAGCCCAGCGTTTCTCATGATGTACTCTGCATAGAAGTTAAATAAGCAGGGTGACAATATACAGCCTTGACGTACTCCTTTCCCTATTTGGAACCAGTCTGTTGTTCCAAGTCCAGTTCTAACTGTTGCTTCCTGACCTGCATACAGGTTTCTCAAGAGGCAGGTTAGGTGGTCTGGTATTCCCATCTCTTTCAGAATTTTCCACAGTTTCTTGTGATCCACACAGTCAAAGGCTTTGGCATAGTCAATAAAGCAGAAATAGATGTTTTCCTGGAACTCTCTTGCTTTTTCCATGATCCAGTGGATGCTGGCAACTTGATCTCTAGTTCCTCTGCCTTTTCTAAAACCAGCTTGACCATCTAGAAGTTCACGGTTCACATATTGCTGAAGCCTGGCTTGGAGAATTTTGAGCACTACTTTACTAGCGTGTGCTGCTGCTGCTGCTGCTGCTGCTGCTGCTAAGTCGCTTCAGTCGTGTCTGACTCGCGTGTGAGATGAGTGCAATTGTGCAGTAGTTTGAGCATTCTTTGGCATTGACTTTCTTTGGGATTGGAATGAAAACTGACCTTTTCCAGTCCTGTGGCCACTGCTGAGTTTTCCAAATTTGCTGGCATATTGAGTGCAGCACTTTCACAGAATCATCTTTCAGGATTTGAAACAGCTCCACTGGAATTCCGTCACCTCCACTAGCTTTGTTCGTAGTGATGCTTTCTAAGGCCCACTTGACTTCACATTCCAGGATGTCTGGCTCTAGGTGAGTGATCATACCATCGTAATGCATTACTAGTCTTTTAAAAATTCGAGTATGGAATTCAGTACATGGTACAGAAGTGGCACATAGTTGGGGATGATCTGTGTGAGATAATGGATTAAGTGAATAAATACAGAGCAGCTCAGAAGGTACCAGGAACAGTGGGAGGCTCAGTGCCTTGGGAAATGGAACAGACTCCCATTCAGTGTGAAGCTCAACCATCACCAAGAGTGACAAAATCAAGTTCCCTGCATTTGTAAATCTAAGGAGTAAAATCTAATGAGATTATGGGAAGTTATCTGATTTGGGGTTTGTTTTTTAGGTGGTTTTGTGGTTGTTTGTCCCAGCAAGAAAGAGGCATAGCCCAGAGCCCAGAGCATTATAGGATTCCATATGTCTTACTTTCCTCTCTCTCCTAAGAGTACCATTGGTTTGAGGAAAAAAACAGGACAATCAAAACTCCTTTGCAAGGAATAAATATTTACATCTATGACATGTCAGATTTCAAATTTTAAAAGTTTTATTTTACAAAATTTTATATTCATTTTTCATATTGGAATATGAGATACACAGCATTGAAATAATATGAAAAGGTATCAATTCAAAAGTAAAAGTCTCCTTGTCCATTTGTAACCTAAATTTCTAACACTACTCTCCAAAAAAATTGCTGTAACAATATATTCTTCTTAAAATTATCTATGTATACTATATTCATACATGTTTATATGTAATCTTTTCATAAAAATGAGATTATACTCTACATATTCTACAACTTGCTTTTTCCCCTTCAACACATACAATGGACATGTCTCTGTTAGTAAATATAAATACACTTCCTTCATTTTATTTTTTTTTTTTTACTTTTTTTTTCACTTTTTTTTTTTTTCACTTCCTTCATTTTAAAGCTGAATAGTGAGACTAAGGAATTTAAGCCAAATCAATGAGCCAAAACTTTCTGGAATTTCACTCTTAAATATATCTTTCAAAGAGAAAAAGAGTTTAAGACATTCTCTTGCAGAAACAATGAGAAAACTGAGCTCATATTTCACAGAAAAAATCAGAAGACCTCAGAAGGGTAACATATGGTCAATACAATACAACCATTCACCTTTTAACTGAAACTAAGAATCTGAGAAAGTAAGTATTTTACTTTCCCTAAAAAGTGTGTGTGATTCTACCGGGGGGAAAAAAGAATGATTTCAAGTGTCCTTATTTCAAACACAGTTTTGTTACAAGGCCTCTTCTTTTATTTTGTCATAAGCAGAGAATCAGAATTAAAGTCCCTCCCCATCACTTCCCAGGTGGTGGCTCAGATGGCAAAGCATCTGCCTACAATGTGGGAAACCCAGGTTCGATCCCTAGGTTGGGAGGATCCCCTGGAGAAGGAAATGGCAACCCACTCCAGTACTCTTGCCTGGAAAATCCCATGGATGGAAGATCCTGGTAGGCTACAGTCCATGGGGTCGCAAAGAGTCAGACACGACTGAGTGACTTCACTTTCACTTTCCCCATCACTTAAAAGCAATATTCATGCATCAGACTTCACACATCAAATCAGTATTTTGCGGGGGAAACTCTCTCAGCAGTTCTTTGCCCGCTGTAAGGTTCCTGGTAGAACACTGCCTGTGGCCGTAGGGAGCACAGACAGCAGTCAAGTCGCAGCCTGCACCTCACTCAAGGCTTGTTCCCGCAGCCCAGCTCCCTGCTTTGGGCATGTTCTTCTTTGTTGCTCTCTCCCTCTTCTGTCTGGGTTGGATCAGACTGCATTCCAGGACTGACCTCTGGCTCTGCTCTGGTTTCCCCTTGGGAGGTTGATTCCTGCCATTCATGAAACATCACAAATACAGCAAGGATGGCTTCCTCCCACAACCTGGAGAGGCTCCTGGATACGGGCACTGGCAGATCCACGGCACCTCCAATTCCACACTCATGAGCAGGAGACAGCACACCCACACCCCACCTCCTCTGGTACCATACTGCTGCTCTGCTTCTCCACGGGGACACGGAGCAGCTTCCAGAGAAGCCAAGTCAGCAACGTGAGCGCAAAGGTCAGGCTGACTGGGGTCACACCCAACTTCTAATTCGTCAGCTAGAGTGAGCCATTTTTAGAAATATTTCGTTATTTATTTGGCTGCGCTGGTTCTTAGGTGTGGTACGCAGGATCTAGTTTCCTGACCTGGGATCAACCTCTGGCCCCCTATGTTGGGAGTGCAGATCAACCACCAGACCATGAGGAAGGTCCCTAGAGTGGGCCATTTAACCCAAGACTTCATTAACTCACTGATAATATTGGGTTAATGACAGCACTTTCATAATACGGTTAAATAAAATCTTATTTAATAAGATTAAATAATCCCTATGATTTATTGTGCTCGGTAAAGTTCCGTTAGGTAATAACACTATTATTGTGCTCAGCACAATGCATGAAGCTTAGTATATGCTTACTAAGTATTAGTGGAAATGACAGTGATGGTGATGATGATAATGATGAAAACGATGATGACAATGATGATGCTGGACCTCCCCGAAAGACTTCAGAACTACTGGCTTCCTAAGTAATGAACACGAAGAGCAAGAAGAGATTAAAAAAGGCCTTCTTAAATGAACAGTGCAAAGAAATAGAGGAAAACAACAGAATAGGAAAGACTAGAGATCTCTTCAAGAAAATTAGAGCTACCAAGGGAACATTTCATGCAAAGATGGGCACAATAAAGGACAGAAACAGCAAGGATCTAAGAGAATGAGAAGAGATTAAGAGATGGCAAGAATATACAGAACTATACGAAGAAGGTCTTCTGACCCAGGTAACCACGATGGTGTGGGCACTCACCTAGAGCCAGACATCCTGGAGTGTGAGGTCAGGTGGGCCTTAGGAAGCATCGCTACAAACAAAGCTAGTGGAGGTGATGGCATTCCAGCTGAACTATTTTAAATCCTAAACGATGATGCTGTGAAAGTGCTGCACTCAAAATATCAGCAAATTTGGAAAACTCAGCAATGGCCACAGGACTGAAAAAGGTGAGTTTTCATTCCAATCCCAAGAAGGGCAGTGCCAAACAAGGTTCAAACTACCAGATTATTGCACTCACTTCACATGCTAGCAAGGTAATGTTCAAATTCCTTCGAGCTGAGCCTCAACAGTACATGAACCGAGAACTTCCAGATGTTCAAGCTGGATTTAGAAAAGGCAGAGGAACCAGAGATCAAATTGTCAACATCCACTGGACCAAATAAAAAGCAATAGAGTTCCAGAAAAACATCCACTTCTGCTTCATTGACTACACTAAAGCCTTTGACTGTGTGGATCACAACAACCTGGAAAATTCTTAAAGACATGGGAATACCAGACCACCTTACCTGTCTCCTGAGAAACCTGAATGTAGGTCAAGAAGCCACAGTTAGAATCAGACGTGGAACAATGGACTGGTTTAAAATTGGGAAAGGAATACATCAAGGCTATATATTGTTACTCTGCTTATTTAACTTACATGCAGAGTACATGCGAAATGCCAGGCTGAATGAAGCACAAGCTAGAATCTAGGTTGCCAGCAGAAATATTAACAACCTCAGATATGCAGATGATACCACTCCAATGGTAGAAAGCAAAGAGGAACTAAAGAGCCTTTTGATGAAGGTAAAATAGGAGAGTGAAAATGGTGTGGAAAAGCTGGCTTAAAACTGAACATTCAAGAAACTAAGACCATGGCACCCAGTTCCCTCACTTCATAGCAAACAGATGGGGAAAAAGTGGAAACAGTGACTGACTTAGTTTTCTTGGGCTCCAAAATCACTTCGGACTGTCACTGAAAGTGAAAGTGAAGTTGCTCAGTCGTGTCCAACTCTTTGCGACACCATGGACTGTGGCCCACCAGACTCCTCCATCCATGGAATTTTCCAGGCAAGAGTACTGGAGTGGGTTGCCATTTCCTCCTCCAGGGGATCTTCCCGACCCAGGGATCGAACCCAGGTCTCCCACATTGCAAGGCAGATGCTTTACCGTCTGAGCTACAGGGAAGCCCTCGGACTGTGACTGCAGCCATGAAATTAAAAGATGCTCCTTTGAAGAAAAGCTATGACAAACCTAGACAGCATATTAAAAAACAGAGACATCACTTTGCTGACAAAGGTCCATATAGTCAAAGCTATGGTTTTTCCAGTAGCCATGTACAGATGTGAGAGCTGGACCATAAAGAAGGGTGAGTGCCAAAGAACTGATGCTTTTGAATTGTGGTGCTGGAAAAGACTCTTGAGAATCCCTTGAACTGCAAGGAGATGAAACTAGTCAATCCTAAAGGAAATCAACCCAGAATATTCATTGGAAGGACTGATGCTGAAGCTGAAGCTCCAATACTTTGGCCACCAGATACAAAGAGCCAACTCGTTGTAAAAGACCCTGATGCTGGGAAAGATTGAAGGCAGGAGGAGAAGGGGGGTGACAGAAGGTAAGATGGTTAGATGGCATCACCAACTCAATAGATGTGAGTTTGAGAAAACTCAGAGAGAAAGTGAGGGACAGGGAAGCCTGGTGTCGTGGCATCTCAAAGGGTGGGGAATGACTTAGCAACTGAACAACCACAACTAATTAACTCCCTAGAATCATGCCCCATTAACTTTCCTAGATATCAAGGAATGAGATGCCTGGATCCTTCCAGAGGAAAGGCACTCTGACAAAGCTATGACAGTGCCCTGAAATGGCCAACTACACTTACCCAGAATCCTCCAAAACTACAAGGTAAAGCCTTGCCACTTTCCATGCTCTTGAGGCTTCCAAGAGTTCCTCTGAGGCTTGTACAATTTTCTAACACTCATCCTGGAGCCATTTTTCCTCTTCCCACAAACCTGCCCAGTCGTTTTGTATTACTTTCGTTCCTTGCTCATACTTTCGATTCCATATTTAACCTCTTTAAACACAGTAAACTTGGGTATCTGAGGTTCAGTATTTGATAATTACATCGAAAGTCTACAGGCCAAATTGGGCTGTGTGTAGTGTCTGTTAGTGGTGCCTGGCTTCCTGAGGATTTGATGATATGTTGACTGTGAGCCCAGGTTTACTGGGACTTTAACTGTGAGGATTCTGTGAAGCCTGTAATGAAGATCTGTTTCTCCAGGGGCCATCTGCATCCATTTCTGCCAGGCCAGGCAGCATTGTCAATCCAGGATCCCTTTACATTAAATTCCAGTTTGGGTTTTTTGGTTTGTTTTTCCTTACACCTCAGGAGTAGTCCCCAGAAGTGCCTGCTTCTGGGTACAAATTCTTAAGAGAGACTTTACACCACACAGTGCCAGGGTTAAGAAAGGCAAATTTCCCTGCTAAATCCCTTGCAAGCCCCACCCCCACAGGTCACTGTTATAAGGTCCTAAAATTCCAGTGGTAGCTTCAGGCTCACTCCCCCATCCTGTAAAATCCCTGGGTTTATTTCTTGCCTCCAGAATGCAGTCTTTATAGACCAGGTTCTAGGTCGCCCAAAATCAGCAACTATCCCAAGGGAGGCTACCAGCTTCCATGTGGGTTTTCCTCTCTGCTTTCTCTACATTTCAGGATTATAAGGATTTCTCTCACTTTTTAGTCAGATAAGCCTCGTGATTTAAATGACAAATATTTTTCACATTTTATCCAGTATTTCTAGGGTTTTACACTAGATAAGTTTTACAAAATAGCTAGTCCATCCATGATACAACCAGGAATAGCCTAGATTTTAATCTGATGTTAAAATTTACTCAGTATTTTGTTTCCAGTGATTAGAATGACTTGTCTGCCTCTCCTCGTCATCTGCTTCAATGATCATGATGTTCCTGCTATACTGTGAAACCCCCAGTTGTCTCTTATTACCTCCTCATTTTCCATTAAGCTCTGGCTCTTCACCACGAATTTTTTCAACCAGGTCTGCCCACAGGAGAAAGGTTACTGCATAATTATTATTTTATTCTGTGACTTCAAGCAAGATTTCTAGGAAATTTAGTTCTTGACAGGTACAACAAAATTACACAAAGAAAGATGGGGATTAATTACATTCTCGTTAAGACAAGTCCTACTAAAGAGATGATATGGAATAGTATGGCACTTCATACATTATCTGTCATAAAATACACCACACACAAAACTATCTAATTATGTTTCCATCCACCTCAGGGATATAACTGTCTACATCCTATAATGCCTTCATTATCTTAAAATTAATCACAAAAGATTCTGAAAAGATTCACTAATAGCCCCTGCAAAACATACTAAATACCCCCCATATTGTTCTTTCTCTGAAGCTCAAGTATTGGGATTTCAAGCCCAGCCTCTGAGATAAACAGCCTGGGTCTGAGTCCTTTCTCTGATCCTTAGAGGTGAGAGCCAACAGCAGGTCACTTCGTCTCTATGAGCCTCCGGTCCTCACTTACACAACAGAAATAACAGCTCCTCCTTTATAGAACCACATCAGGGTTTAAATAAGAGCGTTTATAAAAGCCTTGGTACAGTTCCTGGTACATAGGTTGCCTTCAATAAAAAACAGCTGAAAGAATGAATTCTATTACTACCTAGTTTTTAAAAAATACCCAGCATTCTTATAAATGCAGTAGGAAGCACAACTGGGCCAACATCAGTAAAGTGTAAGGAAGCCAAGAGATTTGTTTAAGGACTGGAGATTAATGTGTGCTGGCCTGATCACTCTTCACTCTGTGGAGCCAACCCACTCTCCAAGATGGTCAGTCAGGAGAAAGCCTAAATTCAGGATCTGTAATAGCTGGTTGTGTGGCTTGGTATCATTAGCACAAGTCCATACAGTTCTATGCTATTGCCCGGTTCATTTATCAGCTGTTCCTGCTCCTGTCGTTGGCCTGGAATACTCTGTGGTCTTCCTTGGACTGCTGCTGCTGCTGCTGCTAAGTTGCTTCAGTCGTGTCTGACTCTGTGTGACCCCATAGACGGCAGCCACCAGGCTCCCCCATCCCTAGGATTTTCCAGGCAAGAATACTGGAGAGTGTTGGCATTGCCTTCTCTGTTCCTTGGGCTAAGTCCTACTTATTCTCTAGATACCAGGTTGGATGCCACTTCCTCCAGATTCTCCAGAGTTACTAAGTGCCCTGCTCAGAGTTCCTAGAGCATTTCCTCATCACAGCATCAACTACCCTGGAAAATGATTAAATGTTCATATGTTTGGATCCTTAGTAAAGTAAGATACATTAGGATAGGAATCATGTTTCTCCTTGATCAGAACTAAATCCAAACACTAGTACAATGGCTGACAGGCATTAAATACTGGTAGGATGAATGAATGAATGAAACTTGACAAACTATACTAAAGGCTTTTTTTTTCCACAGACATCATTTAGAGGTATTAGAAATATCAAAGGTGCTTGATCACTCAGGCAGTGATCATTAGATCTAAATATCTAACAGAGGTAATCAAACTGAAGAAATGGCACAGACATACACTCAAAACACTATCTTCTTGGTGAAAGCCAAGTAGAGCCTAAAGGCAAGAATACTTCACCTGGGGATCTTCCCCACCCAGGGATTGAACCTGCATCTCCTGCATTGGCGGGCACATTCTTTATCACTGAGCCACTATGCGGTACACAGTCAAGAAATAAACATTATCTGAATAACTGAATGGCACCCTTGCATTTTTCACCCATCAGCCTCAACACTTTGCCTATGGTTAAATAGTTAACTTTCAGCAATCCACCTCCAGCCTTCATTTTGGGGACATTCTTTAAATAATACTATAGTTGATTTTTTTTTAATTTTTATTTTTACTTTATTTTACTTTACAATACTGTATTGTTTTGCCATACATTGACATGAATCCACCACGGGTGTACATGCGATCCCAAACATGAACCCCCCTCCCACCTCCCTCCCCACAACATCCCTCTGGGTCATCCCCGTTTTTCAGTGAATATATATGGTATTCTATTAATTTCATTTAGGAGCTTTTAAAAATAATGCGATGGTCCAGTGGTTAAAACTCCACACTTCCACTGCAGGGGGCATGGTTTGATCCCTGGGTCAGGAAGTTCCACATGCCGTGCGGTGCAGACAAAAGACAAAATCAATCAATAAACAAACACATACCAGGTGATCACTAATATTTTACTAGTATGTGGACAGGTGTTTTTCTTCTCATTAATTTTGGGATGAGGGCTTTTTAATTATTTGTTTTTATTGAAATATAGTTGACTCACAATGCTGTGTTAGTTTCTGGTGTACAACAAACTGATTCAGTTACACAATTTTTTTTCAATATAGGTTATTACAAGAAACTGAATATACTTCCTGAGTTATACAGTAGGACTCTGTTGTTCATCTGTTTTATGTATAGTAGTTTGTATCTGCTAATCCCAAACTCCTAACTTTCCTCTTTGGTAACCATGAGTTTGTTTTCTATGTCTGTGATTCTGTTTCTGTTTCATAGATAAATTCATTTTGTCATATTTTAGATTCCACATGTCAGTTGAGTTCAGTAGCTCAGTCATGTCCGACTCTCTGCAATCCCACGAACTGCAGCACGCCAGGCCTCCCTGTCCATCACCAAGGGCGGCAGTCTGCCCAAACTCATGTCCATTGAGTCGGTGATGCCATCCAACCATCTCATCTTCTGTCGTCCCCTTCTCCTCCTGCCCCCAATCTTCCCCAGCATCAGGGTCTTTTCCAATGAGTCAGCTCTTTGCATGAGGTGGCCAAAGAATTGGAGTGTCAGCTTCAACATCAGTCCTTCCAAAGAACACCCAGGACTGATCTCCTTTAGGATGGACTGGTTGGATCTCCTTGCAGTCCAAGGGACTCTCAAGAGTCTTCTCCAACACCACAGTTCAAAAGCATCAATTCTTCGGCACTCAGCTTTCTTTATAGTCTAACTCTCACATCCATACATGACCACTGGAAAAACCATAGCCTTGACTAGACGGACCTTTGTTGACAAAGTAATGTCTCTGCTCTTTTATATGCTGTCTAGGTTGGTCATAACTTTTCTTCCAAGGAGTAAGTGTCTTTTAATTTCATGGCTGCAATCACCACCTGCAGTGATTTTGGAGCCCAGAAAAATAAAGTCAGCCACTGTTTCCCCATCTATTTGCCATGAAGCGATGGGGCCGGATGTCATGATCAGATCCTTGGGTCAGGATGATTCCTTGGAGAAGGGAATGGCTACTCACTCTAGTATTCTTGCCTGGAGAATCCCATGGATGGAGGAGCCTGGCAGGCTACAGTCCATAGGTTGCAAAGAGTTGGACACGACTAAGCTACTAACACTTTTTTACACACACACACATATATATAAACACGCACGCACACAAATATGGGCTTTCCTGGTGGCTCAGTGGTAAAGAACCCACCTGCCAAAGCAGGAGATGCAGGTTTGATCCCTGGATCAGGAAGATCTCCTGGAGAAGGAAATGGCAACCCACTCCAGTATTCTTGCCTGGGAATCCCCATGGACGGAGGAGCCTGGTGGGCTTCAGTCCATAGGATTGCAAAAGAGTCGGACATGACTTAGCAACTAAACAACAACATACATACATGTGTGTGTGTATACCTACCTCTTCTTTATCCATTCATCTGTCAGTGGGCATTTAGGTTGTTTCCATGTCTTGGCTATTATAAATAGTGCTGCTATGAACATACAGGTGAATATACCTTTTTGAGTTACAGATTTTTCTGGATATATACCAGAGGGATTGCTGGGTTATATGGCAATTTGATTTTCATTTTTGTGGGAACTGACATACTGTTTTCACAAGTGAACTTATTTATGAAACAGAAACAGACTCACAGATATAAAGAACAAACTTGTGGTTGCCAAGGGTTGCGGGGAGGGATGGACTGAAAGTTTGGGATTAGCAGATGCAAACTATTATTTATAGAACAGATAACTCTCCAAAGAAGCTGCACCAATTTACATTCCCACCAACAGTGTAGGCAGGTCCCCTTTTCTCTACACCCTCTCTAGCATTTGTTGCTTGTGACATTTTTATATGGACCATACCCCACCAGGTTCCTCTGTCCATGGGATTCTCCAAGCAAGGATATTGGAGTGGGTTCTATGCCCTTCTCTGGGGGATGATCTTGACCCAGGCATTGAACCCTTGACTCTTACGTCCCCTGCACACCCAGGTAGGGTCTTTATCACTAGCATCACCTGGGAAGCACAGCTGATTCTTTACTCTGTCTTAAAATCAGGTTGTTTTTTTCCCCCAACATTTCTTACTACTCCTCAAAGTACACTGTAATGCTTGATGGTAAGGACTGAGCTCTGAATACAAAGCCCCACAAAGTCCTCCAAGAAACAGTTGCTGGGTGACCTGCTAAGCACCCAGCATGGGAATGGTACATTTCCGCCGGGCATGGGCTTCCTCACTGAGTTTCCCATGACCACTGATGTGGCGTTTCTGTGAGCAGCTTAAACACCACCTCAGTTCAGTTCATTCACTCAGTAGTGTCCGACTCTTTCTGACCCCATGAACTGCAGCACAGTAGGCCTCCCTATCCATCACCAACTCCTGGAGTCCACCCAAACCCATGTTCATTGAGTCGGTGATGCCATCCAACAATCTTATCCACTGTCGTCCCCTTCTCCTCCTGCCCTCAATCTTTCCCAGCATCAGGGTCTTTTCCAATGAGTCAGCTCTTCACATCAGATGGCCAAAGTATGGGAGTTTCAGCTTCAACATCAGTCCTTCCAGTGAACACCAAGGATTGATCTCCTATAGGATGGACTGGTTGGATCTTCTTGCAATCCAAGGGACACTCAGGTGTCTTCTCCAACACCACAGTTCAAAAGCATCAATTCTTTGCTGTTCAACTTTCTTTATACTCCAACTCTCAGATCCATACATCACCACTGGAAAAACTATAGCCTTGAGTAGATGGACCTTTGTTAACAAAGTAATGTCTCCGCTTTCTAATATGCTGTCTAGGTTGGTCATAACTTTCCTTCCAAGGACTAAGTGTCTTTTAATTTTATGGCTGCAGTCACCACCTGCAGTGACTTTGGAGCCCAGGAAAATAGTCAGCGACTGTTTCCACTGTTTCCCCATCTATTTCCCGTCAAGTGATGGGACCAGATGCCATGATCTTCGTTTTCTGAATGTTGAGCTTTAAGCCAACTTTTTCCACTCTCCTCTTTCACTTTCATCAAGAGGCTCTTTAGTTCTTCTTCACTTTCTGCCATAAGGGTGGTGTCATCTGCATATCTGAGGTTATTGATATTCTCCCAGCAATCTTGATTTCAGCTTGTGCTTCCTCTGGCCCAGCATTTCACATGATGCACTCTGCATATAAGTTAAATAAGCAGGGTGACAATATACAGCCTTGACGTACTCCTTTTCCTATTTGGAACCAGTCTGTTGTTTCATGTCCAGTTCTAACTGTTGTTTCCTAACCTGCATACAGGTCTCTCAAGAGGCAGGTCAGGTGGTCTGGTATTCCCATCTCTTTCAGAATTTTCCACAGTTTCTTGTGATCCACACAAAGGCTTTGGCATAGTCAATAAAGCAGAAATAGATGTTTTTCTGGAACTCTCTTGCCTTTTGGATGATCCAGTGGATGCTGGCAATTTGATCTCTGGTTCCTCTGCCTTTTCTAAAACCAGCTTGAACATCTGGAAGTTCAAGGCTCATGCATTGCCGAAGCCTGGCCTGGAGAATTTTGAGCATTACTTTACTAGCGTGTGAGATGAGTGCAATTGTGTGGTAGTTTGAGCATTCTTTGGCATCACCTTTCTTTGGGATTGGAATGAAAACTGATCTTTTCCAGTCCTATGGCCATTGCTGAGTTTTCTAGATTTGCTGACATATTGAGTGCGGCACTTTGAAAGCATCATCTTTCAGGATATGAAATAGCTCAACTGGAATTCCATCACCTCCACTAGCTTTGTTCATAGTGATGCTTCCTAAGGCCCACTTGACTTCACAGTCTGGCTCTAGGTGAGTGATTATACCATCATGATTATCTGGGTTGTGAAGATCTTTTTTGTACAGTTCTTCTGTGTGTTCTTGCCACCTCTTCTTAATATCTTCTGCTTCTGTTAGGTTCCTACCATATCTGTCCTTTATTGAGCCCATCTTTGCATGAAATGTTCCCTTGGTATCTCTAATTTTCTTGAAGAGATCTCTAGTCTTTCCCATTCTGTTGTTTTCCTCTATTTCTTTGCATTGATTGCTGAGGAAGGCTTTATTATCTCTCATTATTCTTTGGAACTCTGCATTCAAATGGGTATATCTTTCCTTTTCTCCTTTGCTTTTCACTTCTCTTCTTTTCACAGCTCTTTGTAAGGCCTCCTCAGACAGTCATTTTGCTTTTTCCCATTTCTTTTTCTTGGGGATGGTCTCGATTCCTGTCTCCTGTACAATATCACAAACCTCCGTCCATAGTTCCATCAGGCACTCTATCAGATCTAGTCCCTTAAATCTATTTCTCACTTCCACTGTATAGTCATAATGGATTTGATTTAGGTTATACCTGAATGGTCTAGTGGTTTTCCCTACTTTCTTCAATTTCAGTCTGAATTTGGCAATAAGGAGTTCATGATCTGAGCCACAGTCAGCTCCCAGTCTTGCTTTTCTGACTGTATAGAGCTTCTCCATCTTTGGCTGCAAAGAATATAATCAATCTGATTTTGGTGTTGGCCATCTGGTGATGTCCATGTGTAGAGTCTTCTCTTGTGTTGTTCAAAGAGGGTTTTGCTATGACCAGTGCATTCTCTTGGTGGAATTCTATTAGTCTTTGCCCTGCTTCATTCTGTACTCTAAGGCCAAATTTGCCTGTTACTCCAGGTATCTCTTGACTTCCCACTTTTGCATTCCAGTCCCCTATAATGAAAAGGACATATTTTTTGGGTGTTAGTTCTAGAAGGTCTTGTAGGTCTCATGGAACCGTTCAACTTCAGCTTCTTCAGCATTACTGGTCAGGGCATAGCCTTGGATTACCATGATATTGAATATTACTACCACCTGGCTTCCAGCTAAACTGCTCATTCTCAGCCTTTCTGGGGAGAAAATTCCTCAGCACTTTCTGCACAGGTTTATCTCTGATCTGAACAACCTGTGTTTTCATTAAGAACACATAATTTAGAAGAACACCTGGAGGGACCATCTGATCTTTGCTTGGCATCTACCCACACACCCAACAAGCAGGATAACTGCCGTGGGGGCCTGCACACTCTGTCAATGCCAAATGGCCAAGGATGATTGCCCCGCCTTGGCTAAGGAAGACTGATCTGCTTCAACCATAGGAAAAGACTGGTGAAACTTGCCTGCTGCTAGATACCTGTTCATATTTCTCTGTGCAGGTCAGTGATCTTCTTCTTCCCATATACATTCCTCTTGGGAACTCTGAAGCTGAGGAGGCCAGCTGTGGCACCTGGGTTAACATTCCCATGTGTGTCTGTCCCTGACGCACGACACAGGAACAAGCTAAGACATGATTAAAAAGATGGAAAAGTGATGAGATGGGGGAGACTGAGAAACTGTGACAGGGTCTAACTTCACTTATTGTCGATTATTACCTGAACTTTTATTTTTAAACCACAAAGCCTTGAAATTCATGAATAATACAGGAAATCCGTAAAATGCCACTTTTCTGGAATAACCAGGACATTAAAATGCAAATTGCAGTTCCACACACAGCTGTACTCGATGTGACAAATTAAGCTCCTCTTATTCCTAGTCTTGACATTTACCTTCAAGATGTTTGTTCTATGTAGAGAGAAACAGCAAGCAAGAAGCGGATGAGAGGAATGGCCACAACAGCCCCCCAGGAGGCCAGCCTCCACAAGATGCCCTCAAGGGCCGAAAGGTCTCCCTGGGACCCTCCTTTGCCCCTAGCAGAGAGCAAGGGAAAAACCGTCTTCTGCATTGTCACACTTTGCCAAGAAAACCTTCTCCTAAAAACAGCATTCTTTCATAACAATCCGTCCTCAGAATGAGTAGGACAAAAATCTCGAAACTGACTAAACTGGAAAACTTATGAGTCCCTGTTGGACCCATAACTCCACACTTTGTTCACTCACCTAGACTCACAAAGCCCATTCTCAAACCTTCCCTTCAGTTCAGTTCAGTCGCTCAGTCATGTCCAACTCTTTGAGACCCCATGAATCGCAGCACGCCAGGCCTCCCTGTCCATCACCAACTCCCAGAGTTCACTCAAACTCATGTCCATCGAGTCGGTGATGCCATCCAGCCATCTCATCCTCGGTCGTCCCCTTCTCCTCCTGCCCCCAATCCCTCCCAGCATCAGAGTTTTTTCCAATGAGTCAACTCTTCAAATGAGGTGGCCAAAGTACTAGAGTTTCAGCTTTAGCATCATTCCTTCCAAAGAATACCCAGGGCTGATATCCTTTACAATGGACTGGTTGGATCTCCTTGCAGTCCAAGGGACTCTCAAGAGTCTTCTCCAACACCATAGTTCAAAAGCATCAATTCTTCGGCGCTCAGCTTTCTTCACAGTCCAACTCTGACATCCATACATGACCACTGGAAAAACCATAGCCTTGACTAGATGGACCTTTGTTGGCAAAGTAATGTCTCTGCTTTTGAATATGCTGTCTAGGTTGGTCATAACCTTCCTTCCCTTAGTATTCAACATATTTCTTTAGGAGGAGTACCTGCTATGGGCCTGGAACACTTAGGATCCATCAGCAAACAGCACAGACCAAGCTTACTGACTGGGGGTGGGGATGAAGAACCAACACTTCATCAGCTGCAGTGCTAAGTGTTTTACACAGGAGACCACCCAATCCCCGGGAAACTGAGGCACAAAGAAGGTATTTATCTCTTGAACTAGTAAGCAGATGAGCTGGGATGTGAACCCCTGTACCCTGGACCAAGAATCAGCATGCTTATCCACTTCATTAGATTACCTTTCTCTATAGCCTTGTCCGGGCTTTCCAGGTGACTTGGTGGTAAAGAATCCACTTGCCAATGCAGGAGATACAGGTTTGATCCCCGGGTCAGGAAGATCCCCTGGAGAAGGAAATGGCAACTCACTCCAATATTCTTGCCTGGAGAATCCTGGACAGAGGAGCCTGGTAGACTACAATCCATGGGGCCACAAAAGAGTCGGACACCACTTAGGGACTAAACAACAACAAAGGCCTCCTCCACTTGCTGTTTGTCTACAATAAAGTGTGAACCCTCCCAATGACAGGGTCCACACCTTAGTTATCTTGGGAACCCACCACTCACAACCCTGTATGCATGCTAAGTCATTTCAGTCGCGTCCGACTCTTTGCAACCCCAAGGACTGTAGCCTGGCAGGCTCCTCTGTCCGTGGAATTCTCCAGGCAAGAATACTCCAGGGGATCTTCCTGACAGAGGTAAAACCTGCGTCCCTTATGTCTCCTGCATTGGTAGGGCGATTCTTTACCACTAGCGCCACTCCAGTGTTCTTGCCTGGAGAATCCATGGACAGAGCAGCCTGGTGGGCTACAGGCTGGACACAACTGAGTGACTACACACAGCACACAGCGCCACCGGGGAAACCTTATGGATACTCAATAAATATTTATGAATAAGCAAATCTTCTATTACTACTAAATTATCCTGGAGCTACAACAGCAAATATTAGTGCCATCTAGTGGAAAGAGGCCTGGCACAGGAAAGACTACTATAATATCATGGAGTGGTTGACACCCACAGTCAAAGGGAGCCAAAGGTTATAGCAATTATCTGGATGACACAGGAAAATGTCTTCACGTAGGTGCTTTGCCATCATCCTACAGACCGCTGGCACTTGATCTGATAACTAATGCTAGTTGCCTAGTATATAAACTTAACATTCCAAACCCAAATCAGATCAAGCCGTAGCATTTTTAAAGGATCAACAAAGCAGAACATTTTAAGCAGAATTCTTCTGAAAAACCCATGATCGTGGACACAACATAATAGGGAAGATCTCAAATTCTTATAGGAAAGACCTACAAACATGTATCTACAATATATGGTACTAATATTGTGAAAAGCAGATGACGCCAATCATTTGGAGACCAAAAATTCAAGTGGGTACAGATATAAAGCCCTAAATGGCTTCCCAGGTGGCTTGGTGGTAAAGAATCTGCCGGTCAATGCAGGAGACACAAGTTTCATCCCTGGTTCAGGAAGAGCCCCTGGAGAAGGAAATGGCAACCCACTTCAGTATTCTTGCCTGGGAAATCTGATGGAGAGAGGAGCCTAGTAGCCTACAGTCCATGGGGTTACCAAGAATTGGACATGACTGACTGACTAAGCAGCAGCAACATAAAGCCCAAAAGGAATATGACTGTTTCTGACCTCTACTCCTCAGGAACCCATTGTATATTCTTTTACTAAATATTAGCTAATTGTGCTATCAATTTATTAGTATAAAATAAGAATGAAGCCTCTATATAAACCAAGCAAATTGCATTTACTTCTTAAGACCTCTTATCAAAAACAATCGAAAAAGTAAGAATATTTTATTTTAATCTTCATTTGTTTTTCCCCTTTGACAAAAAGTTAAAACAAAAAAAGAACAAAAGAAGTCAATGAAAAATCCAGGGAAACATTGTTATAGGCCAAAATGCAAAAGTCAGGAGGAGTCTGTAAACTTCTAACCCCCACTTCCTAACCAGGAAAACTCCTATTCATCCTTCAAGACCTTGCTCAAGTGTCACATCCACTGTGACATTCTTCCTATGTCCCACCTACAGCTGCACACCCTCATTACTAAGATCCTATAGGACCTGAGAAATAACACTATCATATGATTCATATCACATCATATTATCACTGTGCCCGGACATCCCTCTCCTACCTTCCTCATGAAGTTTCTCAGTACATCCACCAGCTCTATAACTACTGAACCCAGGAGTAAATAATGATCATTTGAAACAAATATTATTTCTGTCTTCCTAAGCTATTCTTTGTATTATTACACAACAAAAAAGCTCTTTAAAATAGCATAAAGATACAGCAATTCTCAAGGCCTTTACTCTGACTCTCTGTGGGTTTTTTCCCTTATGTGGTTTTCAAAACTCATCCTGCTGACAAAATCAACAATCACTGAAAATGTAAAGTAGAAGAAATAACCAAGGACTTTGGTTTTCAACGCTATTTTTGTCTGTTCTGCCCACGATAAAACTGTGTCAGGAAGGACACCCCACACACATCAGTGCATCTGCCTGAACTGCAAAGAATGTGGGAAGGCTCACTAGGAGCATCAAATCCACTTCATAAATCCAAGTGCCCAGACATGGGCACTCTGTCTCTTTAAATGTTCTTGGCAAATGTACGATTGAAGGTTAATAGACAATTAAGAATCTCTCTAGTTCCATGAAAATGATAAATAAAACAGAATGATCAGCCTTGCATGGTTACATAAAATCAGCTACAATTAAACAAAAATAAGCCACTAGGGAAAGCAGTGTGCTTGCTAAATGCATCTTACTGGCATACTGCGATGGTTAAATGCTTGGATTTGGAGAGATCCAGAGCCAGAATTTAAATCCATGCTCCACCATGTATAAAACAGGCAACGCTGAACATGTTACTTGATCTCTTTATGCCTCAGTTTTCTTATCTGTAAAATGGGAAGAATAATAATACAATCCTGGGTTTATTATGAGCACTTTGCAGAGAGTCTGACATATGATAAACATTCAATAAATATTAAAAAGTTATCATCCTTTATCTTATCTCATTTATTTATTCATTAGTTTAAGAAAATAAACATTTAGTGCCAACACTAAATATTGTGCTGGAGACATTCGTACATCATGGCAATTCCCACCTGGAAAAATGAAAAGATTTTATACTATGAAACTTTTTGATGCCAATATCTTTCATTCTAGTCATGTGAGTAATAAAACATGGCTTCAGGGTTCTGCAAATATCTGATTTAAATTTTATTGTGACAATATCAATGATAAAAATATATCAATCATCTTTGGGAACTGTGCTATAAACATCACCCATACTTGTGTTCTGTATTAAACTTTAACACAAAGCAGATCCCAAGTGACTTAGTCTGTGCTGTCTTGTTATCTCTGCTTTTTTCTGGAACCTTCATGATAAAGTTTCCTCATGGATATATTTGAACTTTATGGGAATGTGATGCTGATTAAGAAGATCTTTTCTTGTTTTGTTTTGCTAAAATTCAGACCTGCCTATGTCTACTCACAGAAAACCATACAAGCCAACACAGCACAATATGTGTGTTCTGTTCAATTAAGCAACATGATATATTCATAGGAATCTTTTGCCAAATGATGACAAATTAAAATAACCGAGGAACCCATTAATTGACTCTAAACTGAAACTTAACAATTACTTGCATGGACTTGTTACCTACTATGATATTAACTTGAAACGAGTACTTCCCACTCTTTTGAGTTACTGTAATAGTTAAATTGAAGAGCAAGCTATTAAAAAATACTACCATTTGCAGTTATTCATCTGTGTGAGCCCCAATTTGCTTAATACCATGCAAAGAGAAAGAGAGTGTGCATGTTCATGAGACAGAAAGAGAGACACCGAATGAAAAGAGAGGGGAAATTAAATTGGATGCTTTTATTTATGCGACTAGAACGGTTTTCTATAAACAAATTTCATTGGAAGTTTATTATTGATAAATCAGCCGCATTGATCTTTTGGATGACTTTATAATAATCAAATGTCGCAAATTCAAACTAACAGCTCATACTAACAAAATGCTCCTTTAGTCTCGTCTACAAATTTGAGCCCTAGATGATATTTCTTTTAAAAGAGAGGTTCAGAAAACTGTTCCAAGCTATTCTCTTTAGTGAGTCATTACCATAGGCCAGTAACTATTATGTTCCTTGGTGAGACACAAAGAAAAATATTACTGAGTACTTGTCCACAAGGTTTAAATCTAGAAGAGACAGACATATTGACATTTACAATAAGGCAGTATGTGGGACATGCCAACAAAGTATGTGTGCAATTATATACAATACCTGAAGGAGTGAGGACGCAGATTGGGGGATGATCAATTTCAACTGGAAAGTTAAAGGAATTCGTATTTAATGAGTATTTAAGTTGCACATTGAATATTGATTAGAATTCAACACAAAGATTACATGGAAAAAATGCATGAGCCAGTGTGTATATATACACTTTTGTTCACGTCCACTGAAGGGAGGAGGGGGGGAGACAGAACATTCTGAGACAAGGCGAGCTTAAATTAAAATATGTCACAGCCCCTGAAACTGCACCTAGAATAAAGATGTACATTTGGTATTTAGCGTACATCTAATGAGCCAAAAGAGAAAATGTTTAAACTGAACTGTTGATATTGCCTTCCAGTTTTTCCTTTCAGCCAAGATACCATTTAATTTCCAGTAAGCTGAAACTTGAAAATCCTGTTTCTTGATCTTTCCTAACAATTTCTCACAAACATAAAAATTATTCCAGTTTTTGACAAGAGTTTTATTTCTTCAAATTTTACGTATCTGTTTATAGCTGCTCCATATAGTTCTTTGGTAGTTACCTGAGAAATCTCCAAGGCTGTCTTTGGTATAGTCTAAAAAATACATCATGAAATTAAAGAACTTTGAAAAAAGAAGGAATCATAAGATCAAGTAACTCAAGTTTCTCATTTTCAAAGGCATCTATAACCCATAAAAGTTAGATGATGCTGTTGAAAGGATGAAATGAAACAGAAGGTGAAACAATTTTTTTTAACACAAAAACCACTAAAAAATATTTTTTTAAGTGTCACGCAAATTAACCACACAAGTTCTCAGCTCAGTTCAGTCTCTTGGTCATGTCCAACTCTTTGCAATGCCACGCACTGCAGCACACCAGGCTTCCTATCCATCACCAACTTCAGGAACTTGCTCAAACTCATGTCCACTGAGTCAGTGATGCCATCCAACCATCTCATCCTCTGTTGTCCCCTTCTCCTCCTGCCTTCAATCATTCCCAGCATCAAGGTCTTTTCCAATGAGTCAGCCCTTAGCAACACATGGCCAAAATATTGGAGTTTCAGCTTCAGCATCAGTCCTTCCAATGAATATTCAGGTCTGATTTCCTTTAGGATGGACTGGTTGGATCTCCTTGCAGTCCAAGAGACTCTCAAGAGTCTTCTCCAACACCATAGTTCAAAAGTATCAATTCTTTATGGTCCAACTCTCACATCCATACACGACTACTGGAAAAACCACAGCTTTGACTAGATGGACCTTTTTCAGCGAAGTAATATCTCTGCTTTTTAATATGCTGTCTAGGTTGGTCATAACTTTTCTTCCAAAGAGTAAGTGTCTTTAAATTTCATGGCTGCAGTCACCATCTGCAGTGATTTTGGAGCCCAAGAAAATAAAGTCTGTCACTGTTTCCATTGTTTCCCCATCTCTTTGCCATGAAGTAATGGGACCAGATGCCATGATCTTCATTTTCTGAATGTTGAGTTTTAAGCCAGTTTTTTCACTCTCCACTTTCACTTTCATCAAGAGGTTTTTTTAGTTCCTCTTCACTTTCTGCCATAAGGGTGGTGTCATCTGCATATCTGAGGTTATCGATATTTCTCCCAGCAATCTTGATTCCAGCTTGTGCTTCATTCAGCCTAGCGTTTCTCATGAGGTACTCTGCATAGAAGTTAAATAAGCAGGGTGACAATATACAGCCTTGATGAACTCCCTTCCCAATTTGGAACCGGTCTGTTATTCCATGTCTGGTTCTAACTGCTACTTCTTGACCTGCATACAGATTTCTCAGGAGGCAATTAAAGTGAAGTGAAGAGAAAGTCTCTCAGTAGTGTCCAACTCTTTGCGACCCCAGGGACTATACAGTCCATGGAATTCTCCAGGCCAGAATACTGGAGTGGGTAGCCTTTCCCTTCTCCAGGGGATCTTCCCAACCCAGGGATCGAACCCAGGTCTCCCACATTGTAGGCAGATTCTTTACCAGCTGAGCCACCAGGGAAGCCCAGGGAAGGTAAGGCGGTCTGGTATTCCCATCTCTTTAAGAATTTTCCAGTTTGTTGTTATCCACACAGTCAAAGGATTTAGTGTAGTCAATAAAGAAGAAGTAGATGTTTTTCTGGAATTCTCTTGCTTTTTCTATGATCCAATGGATGTTGGCAATTTGATCTCTGCATCAAATTAGCTACAGCCATACCAGATGGAAATAATTATAATTCTTGGTTTACAACACATTATCAACATTGTTCCATGTATGACTCTCTTTTTCATTTATTTATCTTTAAAAACACAGGGAACACCATGAATACACCATCCATTTCAAGAACCATGATGCAGACTATCATATCTATCCATGGACATCTTCCTGTTTCTTTCTCTGCCTTCCAAGGGAAGACTCAATGGTCAGACTTGAATCAAGGATGATCAGTAGCATTTGGATAGATGGAAAATAATACACAAATATGAATAAAATCTTGAACAAAGTGCAGATACACAAAAAAACTAGAACTAGGAGGCAGTAGAGGGGATACAAAGACCTATGCAGCTGAAATAATTTGTGGAAGGACTTAAGAGAAAATGCATCTATGGGTAGCGAGCTCTAAATGCCACCTAAGGGGTCTTAAGCTTATCCTGAAGACAGTGGAGAGATTTTCAAAGGGAAAATGAATGATCAAAGTAGTGTTTGGGGAAAGTTGGCAGGATAGATAAAAGCAAAATAGACTGAAGGGAAGGAAACCAAAGTCAGAAAGTTCAGAATTGTGCAAGGAAATCTCACAGTAAATGATCACTGGCCAACACAGCAGTCATTCTCCGTTTCCCATAAAAATACCCACTCCTCGTGAAAAATAGATACGACTTATAAAATTACTTATGTGAATAATCAAACTATTAACAAGAACCCTCAGACTATCTTTTGAAATATTCAACAAGACATAGCTTAAAATAAACACATCTATTTAAAAGCACAGAGAGTTAAAGGATAAACAGAGGCAAATACTAATTTTAAAAAAAGCAGATGGCCATATTAATTTCAGATGAAGTATACAATTCAGCTGACCTGAAATGTCTACAGGAAAATATAAATTTCACAGATTAACCCCCCGAAGAAGTAGACTAGTCAGTTAATAGTTTACTAAATAGACTAGTTAGTAACCTACTAAATAGACTAGTTAGTAGTGAAGGAAATTAAAGGGGAAAAAGAGGCTCCAAAACCAGATGTTCTAATATGGACAACAAGATATAAACCTATCTAATTCACTTTATAAATCTAATATAATTCTAATATCTGGAAAAAAAAACCTAGCTCCATTTAAGAACAAATTGTTGATATTAACTACAGACCAGTTTCATGTCTTTAATTTTAATAGGTGTTACATAGAGTCTGTTATCTAACAGGCACTATGCTAAAACACAAGAAAAAAATACAGTCTCTATATTCCTAACACTTATAGTCTAGCCAGTAAACAAGTAGTTATTAGTATTATGGGGTAGATATAAGATATATAAAAATTACAAAAAATACTGACAAACATTTTGAAATAAACTAAAAGAGCCACTCATAATGACCACAGTGGAGGTTAATACCAGGAATGCAAGTATAATGTTCAGAAATTTATTTATATCATTGTGTATCAACATATCTAATATATATTAGCATATATACAAGAAATTTACATTAAAAAGCAATTTTTAAAAACTCTTTAAAAACGAAAAATAGTATCAGCTCATAATTACAGATCAGTGTATACTATAGCTTCTACACTTATTCACCGATTCCTTGATGTATAGTGTTTTTTAAAAACAGAGTTGGAAAGCAAGAAGAGGGTACCTTCAGTGAACCAAAACTCACATGGAATCCCTTAAAGACAAAAAGTACATGCATGCATACTAAGTAATTTCCAACTCTCTGTGACCCCATGGACTGCAGCCCACCAGGCTCCTCTGTCTATGGGGTTTCCCAGGCAAGAATACTGGAATGGTTTGCCATTTCCTCCTCCAGGGAATCTTCCCAACCCAGGGATCAAACCTGCATCTCCTGAGGCTCCTGTATTGGCAGGCTGATTCTTAACACTGAGCCAAGTAAACTGGATCAAATTAAAAGAGGAACCACAGTTCAAAATACGCTGAGAAAAATGACTGCTAAAAAACAAAGGGAAGCTTCTGGGACTGCTCTAAGCTAGGAAGCAGAATGGATATAGGATGGGAATCCAGAGCAACCGATAGTGTGGTTTGAGTGGGGACAGTTATCACAGTACAAACAGACAGGCAAATTTGCCACTCTCCACTCACCCCTGTGCCCCAAACGCTAACTAGTAGGACAGCCCTCCTGGAAACGCATCCTCCCTCCCTCATCATTACTCGGGTGCTGCAGTGAAAGAGGCACCATTGGCAGATAAGCACGATGAGCCCACAACCAAGAACCACAAAATATTTTAGGGGAGAACCCAAATCAGCAAAGTGAAGCACCAAACTCAACAAGACCTAACAGAGGAGGAATTATTAGAACAAACAGGGAGAGACTTGAAAAGAGGTATAATTTTTAAAAACATAATCAATAATCCCAAAATGATCATACAAGATATTAGTCAATAAAAAGTAAAAGTTCATATAGAAATTATACCTTAGAAATGTAACAGGCGATTTGTTTTCTCAAAATGAGTTAAGTAATTCTAAGCTCATCTAGAAGAATACTTAGCTGATATTAGCCAAGGAAATAGTGGTCTCATCAAATAATAAAAAATTAAAATAGCAAGATACTGGCATAAGAACTGATAATCAATCAGATAGAATAATGGCCCAGAAACAGACCTCAATATGTATTAAAGCTTTCTGTAACACTGAAAATAACAAAAGAATGGAATGTTAAAAAAATCCACAAAATAGCTAAAATAAATCACAAATATTTAAATTATCAAAGGATACATAAAGACATCTTAAGCAAAAGTGAAACTGAAGAAATAAAAGAAGATAGATTTAACTGTACTAAAAATATCACCAAAAATAAAAAACAAATGATAACTCAGAAAAATATATCTACAACACATATGACAGAAAAAGGACTATCCTCCAAATGTAGAATGCTCCTATGAGTTAAATTTTAATTAGTATAGATATTGAGATACAAAGAAAAAGGATTCTTTGAATATTCACCATCTTAATGATACATATCTCTAAGTTGCAAAAGTAAGAATTTTATTTCCTTTATACTTTTTTGTATACGCCAAATTTTCTACAATGGACAATTTTATAGTCAGGAATAATTAGAAATAAAAGTTATTTCTAAATCAGTAAAATGAAGAACATACAGGCAAAGACAACTCACAAAAGAACAACAGAAGGCCAGTTAAGATGCAATAAAATTGGACATTACTAATCAAAAATGCAAAACAAAATGAGATGCTATGTTTGTTTCTTAAAATGTCACTTTTTTTTTTAAGTTTTTTTAAAAATGATACTAGCAAATGTTGGCAAGAATGCAATGAAACACATACTTCACATACTCTTAGTGGTGAAAACCAGACTGGTATAATCTTTCTGAAGAATGTGGCAATATATGCCATAAATATTAAAAATATACAAACTCATAATTTCTACTTACAGGAAATTAGCCTGAGAAAATAATCAGAGTTGCAAACTGGTATTTTCATCACACTCTTTAATAATGGTCAAAAATGACAAATAACCTGAAATATATCAACATATATATATAACAAAATAACTTATGGTACACAATTATGCAGTCTCCAAAAGATACAATTTTGAAAAAGGACTTAATTGTGGGGTAACTACACTCAAAACAATGTTAAAAGAAAACAACAAAACATAAAATTCTATCTACAGGGAGAATTTAAAATGGTACAGTAGCTATGGAAAATAGTAGGTAGTTTGTAAAAAAAAAAAAGAAATTAGCAGACGAATGGATGAGAAAGCTGTGGTACATATACACAATGGAGTATTACTCAGCCATTAAAAAGAATACATTTGAATCAGTTCTGATGAGATGGATGAAACTGGAGCCTATTATACAGAGTGAAGTAAGCCAGAAAGAAAAACACCAATACAGTATACTAACGCATATATATGGAATTTAGAATGATGATAACGATAACCCTGTATGAGAGACAGCAAAAGAGACACAGATGTATAGAACAGTCTTCTGGACTCTGTGGGAGAGGGAGAGGGTGGGATGATTTGGGAGCATGGCATTGAAACATGTAAATTATCATACGTGAAATGAATCGCCAGTCCAGGTTCGATGCATGATACAGGAAGCTCGGGGCTGGTGCACTGGGATGACCCAGAAGGATGGTATGGAGAAGGAGGTGGGAGGGGGTTTCAGGATGGGGAACACATGTACACCCGTGGCAGATTCATGTCAATGTATGGCAAAACCACTACAATATTGTAAAGTAATTAGCCTCCAATTAAAATAAATAAATTATATTAAAAAATAAAAAAGAGACACTGAAAGAAAAAAAGAAATTAAAAACAGAATTAGCATATAACCCATAAATTTCACTTCTGGATATACATCCCCAAAAAACAGAAAGCAGGGTCTTGAAGAGACACGTGTACATTCATCTTCAAAGCAGCATTATTCACAGTAGCTGAAAGGTGGACGCTACCCAACAGATGAATGGATCGGCAAGATATGATATATCTGTACAACAGAATACTATTCAGGCTTAAAGAAGGATATTCTGACACAAGCTACAGTATGGAGGAACCTTAAGGACATAATGCTGAGCGAGATAAGACAGTCACAAAAAGACAAACGCTGTCTGATTTCCATTAATATGTGGTACCGAGAGTAGTTACGTTCATAGAGACAGAAGACAAGAATGGTGGTTACCAGGGCATGAGTGGAGAGAGGAATAGAGAGCTATTTACTGGGTACAGAATTTCACTTTTGCAAGATGAAAAGAACTGTACAGTTTAGTAATGGTTAAGACTAAATTTTATGTATGTGCATTGTACTGCAATTTTTTAAATGGGGGAAAAATCTAAGCATGAACCCACTTTTGAAGGACATTGATATGGAAGAGAAAAAGAAAATTATCACCACCCTCGACCATCTCTACCACCACTGTTTTCTAAGGAGACTGATGGTATAAACACAAAAGATTAAAAGTTCTCTGAGCAATAAATATTACTAATAAAATAATACCCTCCATAAGATACTAGAAGTTTAGGAAATGAAGCAAAAAGCAAGAGAGAAAGGAAAAGATATACCCAACTGAATGCAGAGTTCCGGAGAATAGCAGGAGAGAGAAGACTTTCTTAAAAGAACAATGCAATGAAGGAGAGATAAACAGCAGAATGGGAAAGACTAGAGATCTCTTCAAAAATTGGAGATATCAAGGGAACATTTATTGTAAGGATGGGCATGATAAAAGACAGAAAAGGGAAGGACTTAACAGAGGCAGAAGATATTAAGAAGAGGTGGAAAAAATACAGAAAAACTATTCAATAGGTTTTAGTGACTGGGATAACTACGATGGTGTGGTCACTTATCTAGAGCAAGACATCCTGGCACATGAAGTCAAGTGGGCCTCAGGAACCATTAACACAAACGAAGCTAGTGGAGGTGATGGAATTCCAGCTGAGCTATTCCAAATCTTAAAAGATGATACTGTTAAAGAGCTGCACTCAATATGTCAGCAAATTTGGAATATTCAGCAGTGGTCACAGGACTGGAAAAGTTTTCATTCCAATACCAAAGACAGGCCGTGCCAAAGAATGTTCATACTACCAGACAACTGCATTCATTTTGCATGCTAGTAAGGTTATACTCAAAATCCTTCAAGCTAGGCTTCCACAGTACATGAACTGACAACTTGCAGAGGTGCAAGCTGGATTTAGAAAAGGCAAAGGAACCAGAGATCAAATTGTCAGCATTCACTGGGTCATAGAGAAAGCAAGGGAATTCAAAAGAAAACACCTACTTCTGCTTGACTGACTATGCAAAAGCCTTTGACTGTGTAGATCACAACAAACTGTGGAAAATGTTTAAAGAAATGGGAATGCCAGACCCTGTTTCCTGTCGCCTGAGAAACCTGTATGTGAGTCGAGAAGCAACGGTTAGAACCTTACATGGAACAAGTGACTGGTTCAAAATTGGGAAAGGAGTACAACAAGGCTGTATATTGTTACCTTATTTAACTTGTATGCAGAGTACATCATGTAAAATGCTGGGCTGCATGAATCACAAGCTGAAATCAAGATTGCTGGGTGAAATATCAACAACCTCAGATATGCAGATGATACCATTCTAACGGCAGAAAATGAAGAGGAACTAAAGAGCTTCTTGATGAAGGTGAAAGAGCAGAGTTAAAATGTCGGCTTAAAACTCAACATTCAAAAAACCTAAGATCATGGCATCTGGTCCCATAAATTCATGGCAAATAGAAAGGGAAAAAGTGGAAACAGTGACAGATTTTATTTTCTTGGGGTCCAAAATCACTGCAGATAGTGACTGCAGCCATGAAATTAAAAGATGCTTGCTCCTTGGAAGGAAAGCTATGGCAAACCTACATAGCGTATTAAAAAGCAAAACCATCACTTTGCCAACAAAGACCAATATAGTCAAAGCTATGGTTTTTCCAGTGGTCACGTACAGATGTGAGAGCTGGACCATAAGGAAGGCTGAGCGCCAAAAAATTGATTCTTTTGAACTGTGGTGTTGGAGAAAATTCTGGAGTGCCCCCTGCAAGCAGATCAAACCACTCAATCCTAAAGGAAATCAGTCCTGAGTATTCATTGGAGAGACTGATGCTGACGCTGAAGCTGAAGCTCCAATACTTTGGCTACCTGATGCAAAGAACTGACTCACTGGATAAGACCCTGATGCTGGGAAAGACTGAACGCGGGAGAACAAGGCGGTAACACAGGATGAGATGGTTAGATGGCATCACTGACTCGACGGACGTGAGTTTGAGTAAGCTTCGGGAGTTGGTGATGGACAAGGAGGCCTGGCATGCTGCAGTCCATGGGGTCACAAAGAGTCGGACATGACTGAGTGACTGAACTGAAAAACTCCATTACCAAAGAGAATTTACAATATGTTATAAATGGCTTCTAAATACTTTGTGCTAGTGGATTCTTCTAGGAAAGCTCAGAGAAGAGGCTGAGTGGCAGCTGACATCTGGGTTATATAAGAAATGTCTAAGAAAAAAGACTGGAAGGGTACCTCCTATCTGTCCATGATGGTTATTTCTGGATGGCAGAACTCCTGGTGGTTTTTCTTCTTGTTCATATGGATTCATTTATGTATTTTCTAAACTTTCTACAAACAGTATGGAGGGAGTTAATTTTCAGGGTTGTTTGGAGTACAGAAAAAAAAAAAAAAAAACCAAGGGAGAAGTGATGAGTATGAAAGAAAGCTTAAGCGAGAGACACTGCTGTGTGAAAGACAAACCTACAAGATTAGGGCTAGGCCCACTGAGGAACTTCATCTTTTTTGCGGTTCATTCATTTCCTGATTCACTCTTCTCATACGTATTTATCAAGATTCAAAGGACACCAAAATGAAGAAGATTCAGCGCTTGCCCTCATGCAGCCAGTTCTTACAGTCAGTTTTTACCTACGGTCAGTTCACCATAAAGGCAGAGGAGAAGAACTGGACAAATGCTACATATGAAGGATAAACTGTTAAAAGAACTAGAAATCTTGTCAAAGTACCAACTGGAAGCTAGGATGGAAAAATGCCTGGAAGTAGTATAAATCAATAGATGTGAGATTCTGTCATAACTATCTGAATTATTTCACTGAGGAAAAAAAGCCCCATAGAACCATGGAGAATGTATCAAGAAAGATGTGCCCCTAAGCAAACTGTCTCAACAGTACATGTTCAGGCAGCTAACATTTTGATAAGTATTTTTGAATGAAATCTTTCAAAAATAATGTGTATGATTTTTTGCATCCCGAAAGAGCATCTGTAGAACAAAATCTGATGTTTTCCTGATGACTCAATGTCATCATGAAAAGAATCAAGTATTACGCTGCCTATGACACAGCTATGCCCTCAGAAGCTACTGGGTTCTCAAGGATTATTTCCTCCATACTGAGTCCAGATTTCTAGGTTTTTCTCCTTCTTGTATGTGTTTCCAGCAGCTTTTTGTAGCTTTTATCTTAAATACATTGAATTTTAGAGCTGGAAGGGAACTCGGAGACTAACCAGTTTAACCCACTCATCTCACAAGAGGAAACTGTTCCCTCCTTCACTCTAAAGTTCTGTCTCCAACTTGGTGACATTTTAATGCTCCTGCTGTGATCGACACCTCTCCCTTTCTGATTTTTCTGCCTCTGACAACTGGGAGACCAGATAAGCAACCTTATTAGAATGATACCAAAAATAGCCATAATCGAAATGGAAAAAAATATTCTAAGAACACAGTCTGACTTTTACCATTGTTCTCCTGGGCCATACATTGTGGGAACATGGAGGCCTCTTCTATTCTTCAGGTTTGGTGAATCTGTTTACAATATGAAACTGAAAGTTTCCAGGACTGTCAAATGATGAATGCTCATCCTCTGAAAAGGAGGACTTCTTCCCCTTATGAACTGTGTGGACTTGAAAATTATTCTGAGCCTTGGTTTGCTCACATGTATAAAGGGAACACAGATGAGGAAATAGCAACCCACTCCAGTATTCTTGCCAAGAAAATCCCATGGACAGAGAAGCTGGACAGGCTTCAGTCAATGGGATCACAGGGAGTTAGACAAGACTGAGCATCTGAGCGCAGACATCAAAAAAAAAGAAAGTTTACCCAGGATAATAACGAGTGTATGACATGAAGTCATGTGCTTTAACGAGTGCTCAAAAAATGGGACGTGCTCTTGCTGTGTCTCCCCACTTTTCCTTAAGCAGCGCAAGAAGGAATATTTGCTAATGGACATCTTCCTTTTCTGCAGCGGCTTCAGGACCTGAGTACAATCCTGCTCAAAGCAAAACGGGTTCTTCATAGGGCTTCTCAATGCAGATACCATTAGAATCACCTGGGGGCTTGTAAAAGGTGTGCTGCTTACACGGCACCTTCAGGCAGATGTTCTGATTTGATTGGCCTGGGTTGGGGCCCAGGTAGAAGTCGCGATAAAACGACTGGTATGAACATAAAGAAACTGAACTCCCATTCATTGGTTTTGGGAGTGTACAGGAAACATCTTAGTTCAATAGTTTCTTCGGTTCAGTTCAGTTCAGTTCAGTCGCTAAGTCATGTCCGACTCTTTGCGACCCCATGAATCACAGCACGCCAGGCCTCAATAGTTCCTTAGAAAGTTAAATATGTTTAACTCTGACTGTAATTCCACTCATAGTTATCTACCCAAGAAAAATAAAATCAATGTCCACATAAGGACTTACCACTATTTATAGTAGCAAAAAAAAAAAAAAAAGTGGGAATATTCCAGATGTCCTTCACTGTTGAGTGAATAAACAAAACACAGTATATACATAAAATAGAATACTGTTCTGCAAATACGTGTGTATGTGTGTGTGTATAAAAGGAATGAGCTACAGATACATACTACAGGATAAACGAACCTCAAAAATATATTATGCCAAGTGAAACAAGCACAAAAGAAGGTACAAAAGACCACATACTGTATGATTCTATTTACATGAAATTTTTTTTTTAAAAAAGGCAAATCTATGGATCCTGAAAGCGGAAGACTAGTTGTCTAGGAGTGGCAAATGGGAAATAAGGGCATATGGAATTTGGAGATGCACTGAAAATTTTCCAGAACTGGATTGAGGGGATATATTCCCAACTCCATACATTCACTTAAAATCACTGATCTGTGTACTTACATCGGGTAAATTTTATAGTATGTAAAGTGTCCTTCCCTAAAGCTGTTAAACAATAACAATGACAAGACGAAACAAAAACCACCATGGAAATACATGTTCCTTCCATTCCCTCCCAGAAGATCTCTCCTCCTCCCTTTTCATTAATACTGCTTCTGTCTCCACTATGGCAATGAGACATGCCTACGGCTGCGGACCCAAGTCAATAGGGATCTGCTGGGTTTGGGACCTTGTCTTTGAACAGTATACCCCGTTCCCCCATGAATTCTCCCAAATAGCCAATGATTTGTTGATCATTTTGAATCATAACCCTAAACTGCACCATTAAAGCTTAACCTGATATCTGGTTTCTACTTCTGCGGTCGACCCACTTTGAATTGTCCTCTTGGTTCCCATGCTCACTTTTGTCCTGGACGCTAGCTTTGGTTTAGCCTTATTCCTCAAAGCATACACCTGAAACAAGAACCCTCCACTCCATCCCAGATCCTTGGCAAAAATCCTGCTTTAGATCAGCACCAGCTAGTTTCCCACTACTTCTGGGGAGGAGCAGAGTTCAGACAGTATCTCACAAGCTAAAAGGAATATTCCAGGAAATCCTCCTTCAAAAAACCCCTTTTATATAAATGTCAAAACATTTTTCAAACCCAGATTTAGTAGTCATTGTACTTCTAGTATCAGTTGACTGAAAAAATTCAGAACGACACAAAGGTATGATAGCTTAAATGCACTTAAGTAAATTTGCATTTATTAATCATAACGACATCTACATTAATCGGGAAGGAAAATTTGCTATTTTAAAAAATAGGGAAGCACTCCAGCTAGTTCTGCATTCTGAGAAAGGGAAGAATTCACTTCTGGGGGAAAACGTCACTGTTTTGCTTAGAATGACAGAGCCCCTAGGTCATGAAAGGGAAGGCTCTAGGCTAAACTGATGAGAGAGAAGTTAAAGAAAAATAAATTGTTCTACCTAATAAAATAATACAGCTATTTTAAGCTGTTCCTAGGTAGCTTAAGAGAGTGATAGACTTTCAATTTTGTTTTTGTTGTTGGGGCTGGTGGGCAAATAGGGAAGGAAACACTCCCAACACATTGAAAGAGATGTTGGGGGAGAAAAAGTTGATGAGAAGCGGAAATGAGCTTGAATTCAGACCACTCATTTGGAGCAAGAACCTGGAGGCTGATACAACAACTCGACCAACAAAAGGGGATGCAGTTCCTGACCATTTTCTTGAGTTATTTCTTTAGAATCATAAGAACTACAAGTGATTTCACAGATACTGGGCGAAGATCCCAAGCATCTAAACCAGGAGATGCAAGGATCAAAAGTCAACAGAGGCCCCACGGTCCTGCCATAGGTTTCATAGGGTCACAAAGAGCCAGACACGACTGAACAACTTTCACTTCAGTTCCCTTGATGGTAAGAACCTGATTCCCTGCCATATTGCTTTGTGGATGTTATAAGCTGATGCCTTTCTTAAAAGAACAAAGAGTGTTTACCCTGAAAGACATTAATTACGCTGAACACAAACCGTCTGCCTACACTGCTTGTAAATTTGTAACCAGATAAACACAGAAGCCCATTCGTGACTTGTTTCATTCTAGAGCACCCAAGGTAAGACAAGAGTCATAGCTGAGAAGTTGCCCAAGTACAGCTGAGCAATGACGTGGGTCAAAGTCATCACAGGAAGATGTGAGCCAGCAAAACCGCCCTATTAACAAAGGAAACAAATAAATAACTTCCTCAACTTACGTTCTGCCAGTCACTGTCTTTTGTCACTGGAGTCACTAGACAAGAAGTCAGCCCAGTGTGCCTTCCAAGTTCTGCTTCTGCCACTTAGTCAGTTTCTTCAACAGACACTTTCTCCGTGCTTCAGTTTTCTCTTTATAGAATGTAATGGTTTAACTACATCATCTCTAGAATCCTCTGTCAATCACTAATCAGCAAGATACAGACTGTACACTCAAATTAGGATAATTCAAGGAGACTATTTACAGAGGAACGGGCAGGAGGTAGGGAAAGCACAAAGGACAGAGAAGCCACAGGAGAATAATCGCCATCTCAGGAACAGGCAGGAAGAAGGAGCCAGTTACAGGACAGAAGGAAGGAGTCGGTAGCAAGGGCCACCATGAGATGAGCAGCGACTCCCCATCACAGGGTACAGTCAGTGCCAGGTGACCACCCTGCCGGAAGGGCTGGATCTCCCTTTCATGTCCTTCACTGGACTTGCTGTTGGCTGAACCCAACCAGGAGCCAAAGAGCACATCCGTTTTCCAGGGAAGGAACAGGCTGGAAGAGGACAGAGAGTAAGACCTGGAGATGGGAACCAGCACAGGCTCTTTGAAGTTTTAACACTCGCTGATTCTGTTTGTCTGGCACTTTGAGGGGACAACTTGACCTCGTTTGACCACTGACACGCCAAACCTGGACCTCCTGGGCAGTCAGGAATGGGTACAGAGCAACATTCCCAAGGTCAGCCCCGATCCTATCCCTGTACAGAATATTTCCAGGTCCTGATATCATGCTCCTAGGTGAACCCTGAAGGTCCAGACATGTTATTTGATTTTCATCTTTAGAAGAGAATACATAATCTAAAAGGAACAGGCCATATTTGCCATCTACTTAAGATGACATAAGAGTTAAGATACCAATGGTGAAATCACATCAAATCAAACCCAAGTTTGATTCCAGGTTCTGATTCTGCGTAACTCGATTAAACTCTCTAAGCTTCTCCTTGTTTGTAAAATGGGGATAACAGAACCTAGCATGTGATTGGGAAGATTCAGAGATGGTCAGCCTGTAGCACAGGGCCTGAGTGATACAAGGCAACCTTTAATCCTTCACTGGGTATTTATCTAACAGCGTTTCTTGGGCAGTTGTTAATGACTATTACCTGAGTTATTTTCCTCCTCCTTCCTTCTGACTCTGAAGGACTCCTTCAAATGACTTTCTAGGGTTCCCAAAATGCCAACAATCAATCACAGATTTTTCCTGAGGCTACACATTAAACGAATTTGTTTGAAGAGTTATCACCTCAGACAAGACAAAATGAATAGCGTTCAGAGGAAAAATTGTTCATTTTGAAATCATAAATCTTACACGTTGAAAATAAAATCAAACCCAAAGAAGATATAAATCAATCATCACATAATACCATTGAAAAATATAAGTTAGAAAAAGGAAACTTGGATTCTATCAAAGGGATTCATTTTGTCCAGTGCCTTTAATGACTATATAATCCTATTTTTGAAAACCTTGGGGGACTTGGGCAATTATCTATAGAAACACAAAGATAACATAAGGATGGATAAAAGATCACTGGACAACAGAATGTGACAATACAAAATATCACGAGTACAGCAAGCATCAGGTTTTAGATATCTAGCTGGGGCGTAGACAAGAAATAACTAAAGAGAATATTCCTGACACAAAAGCCAAGATTCAAAGACATCACAGTTGAGCTGTACATGCTCATCTGGCCCATCCACACTTCCAGGCTGTGTTCTTAGTCCTGGGCACTGGAAGAGGCTGACGGTGAGCAAATCCTATTAGTCTTCCAGATACTGCTTTCTGGTTTTGGAGTATCCAAGGTCTACTGGGGAGGTAGACTCACAAACAACCATCCAGAAAACATGATGGACATGCTGCCATAACACGAATCAACATGGGAACATCAATCCAGAGGGAAGGAGAGTCAAAGTACTAATGGCTTTCTGTAAGTTCGCTTTGGCTGTCCAACAAACTAATCTAAAACACTATGGTTTAAACACTAGCCATTCATCCAGCTAAATATTTGGTGGGTCAATGGGCCTGCTCTGGGTCAGGCAAGTCCGGTTCATCTCAAGTGGGTTATCTTATGTCTGTGTTCAGGTGATAGGTCTGCAGGTGCCTGAATAGTTTTGCATGACTTCATTCACCTGACTGGTAACTGGCAGTCAGGGAACTCGGAGGCCTAAGCCATGGGTCTCTCGTCATCCAGACGGGGCTCCTTCACATAGGTTCCCAAAAGCAGCAAAAAAAAAAAGGCGAATTCCAAGTCTCTGTGCACATCACGTTTGCTGAAGTCCCATCAGCCAAAGCAAAAAAGAAGATCAAGCCGAAAGTCAGTGTGGGAAGGGCTGTACAGACAGGCTTGAAAGGCACAGAGCATTGGGAAGAACTGGGAGCCATTTTTATAATCTATCCCAAGGCTACCCACAGCGACATTTGAGGGGAATGTAACAGTCTCCAAGGAATTCACCAGGGGAGGAGCCATTCCCTGGAAGAAGAATCAAAACAGGAACCAGCATGGAAACGGGAAAATGAGCCACAGACCCACCAAAACTGGATTAAGAGAGGTTCTGAAGGCAAGGTTAGACTTCATCACTTGATTTCTTTCTTGAGGAAGTTTATTTGAAATATTCATGGCGGTAGTGGATCCCATCGTACTGTCTCCAGTGTCTAGTCTTGTCCCTGGGGCTTGGTAGCTAACCCACTAAGGCTGCTGGGGATATTTACACAATATACTCTGCAGGCAAAAACCCCATTACCTGACAATCCTTACAGGGAGACCTTAAAGAAAAAACAACCTGGAAAAGAAATCCACAGCATTTTTGTAAGTCACGAGAAGCAGAACTGTGCCTTCAAAGACATAGAAAAAATGCTCCTGGTAGCTATAATGAGGTCCCCACTCAAGGGAGTAAGGAAACAAGACCCACCAAAGCAGAACTGACTCACAAATCATGTGGCTTCTATGTCCCTCTTTCATTTTCCCTCCCTGTTTCATATTTAATGTCTTAAACAGTCACAGATAGTCTCAATGTGTGTGTCTTAAATGACACAAATATTCAATTTTCCCCGGCTTCATTCATTTATCGATTCACTTATCCAGCAAATATTTATTAAGACCTTTCACATATCAACAGAAGCTGGGAGCAGACAGAGATTTAAAAAAAAAAAAAGATGTCTCTGTCTTCAAGAATGTAACATTTGGTGTGTGGTGGACAGAGAAATACAATCAACTACATTTCAGCCTGGTGATCATAGAGAAGGCAGCTCAGAGTGGTAAGGGAGAGTCTAGGAGGGGCATCTAAGCCAGACCAAGGTGTCAGGGACAGCCTCCTAGAAACCAGGCCATGTTAGCTTTGTCATGAAGAATACTTGGGAAATAAGCAGAAAAGAGGAGGGCATTCCAGGCAAAGGAAATAGAATGCACTGAGACATCAAAACAGAGGAAGACATGGTATCCTGGAGAAAACGGAAGCAGCCCCAAGGCTTCCTGTGATACATAGGAGGTACAAAGAGAAAGGGCAAAAGCAGCTAGGATGTTATCCGAGGAGAGATGGTGCATCACAAATGCTCCCCTCCCCATTATCTAAAACCTTATATAAGGTACCAGTTATTATCCTTCCTGATGACCCACTGAGCACAACTTAGCATGACTGAATTCAAGTCCCTGACTTGCCTCAAGCAGCATCTGAACTAAATCATGGAACTGACTTTGGCCCCAATTTCTGTCATCCTTGGACAGGTGCGCAGGCAGGCTGGCATTCCCTGAAGCCTCACCAAGATCCCATATAGACTCTTCCGGAAGCAAAGTTGATTTACTTTTTCCTTTTAGGATGAAAGAGGAGAGTCAGAAAAGTCAGCAGTGAACCTTCCCATTCAAACAACTCTCCAATCCCAGAGAGCTGCCCTGAGTGGCTCATAGAACTCAATTCTCTAGCACATTAATATTATTAATATTAACATTACTAATATTAACAATAATAACTGCTCTCAATCAGTGGGTATTTTATGTAAGTCAAGCCCTTGGCTAAACCTTCATGTATATAATCCCATTTATACCTCACATTAACTCCATGGAGATATTTCTATCATACATGAGAAATGAGGTTTAGAAATAAGGTCTAGCAACTCACAAGCCTCCCTATCCAGTACCAACTCCTAAAGCTTGCTCTAACTTATGGCCATCGAGCTAGTGATGCCATGTAACCATTGCATCCTTGTCGTCCCCTTCTCCTCCTGCCTTCAATCTTTCCCAGCATCAGGGTCTTTCCCAACAAGTCAGTTCTTTGCATCAGGTGGCCAAAGTATTGGGCTTTCAGCTTCAACATCAGTCCTTCCAATGAATATTCAGGACTGATTTCCTTTAGAATGAACTGGTTGGATCTCCTTGCTGTCCAAGGGAATCTCAAGAGTCTTCTCCAACACCACAGTTCAAAAGCATCAATTCTTCAGTGCTCAGCTTTCTTATAGTCCAACTCTCACACCCATACATGACGACTGGAAAAACCAGAGCTTTGACTAGATGGATCTTTCTTGGCAAGGTCACAGTTAAGACCTCTGTTGGCAAGGTCACAGTTAGGAGTTACAGAAATGGAATGTGGCTTCTGACTCTGGCCCTTCCCCAGTCCAATGGAAATCCTGATCTAAACAACCAGCATCGCTGACCTTTCCTAACCCAAGCTCCCCTACTCTACTCCCAAGTTTAGCAGACTCATTTATTCATTCAAGGCTATTTTTGCATTCCCACTAGTGTACGTGAGCCTGCAGAAGATGAATCAGACACAGTCTTGAGCCTAAAGTGTTTCTACTCTAGTAGGATATTCATTAAATCCATTGATCCATTCATTCAATTAATATGGCTAAGCACCCACTGTGTGCCAGAAACTCTGTAAGCACTAAGAAAAACAGAATTTAAGACATGCACATAAATAATTATCATAAGGGTCACTGCAGCAGATACAGAGTTGAAATGGAGGTTTCCTGACTCTAAAAGCTAACCTTCTTCAAAGAGCTGATTCTAGTCATTGCCTCTACTTCCTTCTTCTCAATCTCTCTTCACTCCGCTCCCTGTGGGCTTCCATACCACTTTTTCACTGAAGCCCCTCTTCTTAGGATCACCAGTGACTTCAAGGTCACCCGATTGACTGGCCATTTTCCTAGTCTTATCTTGCAACTGTTTTTGACACAATTGATATTCTGTCTTTGTCAAAACATGTTTCCCTTAATTTCCATGATGGCACTCTCCAGATGTTCCTATTTCACTGACCGCGTCCATGTTTTAAACTGCGCTGGCCCTTTCTCTTCTCTTTACCTCTAAATGCTTTACTTCCCTAAGAATTAGCAGCTGGACCCCACCCTATGGCTTTATACATCATTTCCAATGATGCCCAAATTTGTATCTCCAGTCCTACTTCTCTCTGGAATCCTAGACTCTTATATCCAAATGTCTATTGATACCAAACTTGCCATTCAAAACAGAACTCTTGGAAATGCAAATCAAAACTACAGTGACATATCACTTCACACCAGTCAGAATGGCCATCATTAAAAAGTCTACAAATAACAAATGCTGGAAAGGGTGTGGAGAAAAGCGAATCCTCTTCCCTGTTGGTTTGGAATGTAAATTGGTGCACCTACTATGGATAACATACATATAGAGATTCCTCAAAAAAACTAAAAATAAAGTTGCCATATGATCCAGTAATCCCACTCCAGGGTACAGATCTGGGCAAAATTATAATACAAAAACATTATAATACAAAATTATAATACAAAACAATACAAAATTATAATACAAAATTATAATACAAAAACAATACTGTTCACAACAGCCAAGACATGGAAACAACCTGAATGTCCATCAGCAGATGACTGGGTAAAGAAGATGTGGTTTATACAGACAATGGAATGATACTCAGCCATAAAAAAGAAGGAAATAATGCCATCCACAGCAACATGGATGGACCTAGAGATTATCCCACTAAGTGAAGTCACAAAGAGAAAGACAAATACGAAATGACATCACTTACATGAGTAACCTAAAATAGGGCACAAATGAACTTATCTAGGAAACAGACATGAAGAAGAGACCTATGGTTGCCAAGTGTAGGAGGAGAGAAGGACTAGGGGTTTAGGGTTAGCTAGATACAAACTAGTATATTTAGAATGGATAAACAACAAGGTCCTTGTGTACAGCATGGGGAACTATATTTAACATCCTGTGATAAAGCATAATGGAAAAGAATATGAAAAAGTGTGTGTGTGTGTGTGTGTGTGTGTGTGTGTGTGTGGCTATAACCAAATCACTTTACTGTACAGCAGAAATTAATACAACATTGTAAATCAACGATACATCCATAAAATAACATGCATCACAACTATATAAAATGAAACAAATAAATAAATAATAGAATTCTTGATTTTTACCACCAGTTCTGCAACGCTCTTATTTGGTCAACAGCATAACCATCAACTGAGCTGCTTGAGCCCAAAGCACAAGGTCATCTTTTATCCTTCTCTATCATCTAATCCCTCAGTCTGTTGGGTTATTCATGTCCAACTCTTTGCAACCCCATGGACTCAGCACGCCAGGTTCCCTGTCCTTCACTATTTCCTGAAGTTTGCTCAAACCCATGTCCATTGATGCCATCTGACTATCTCATCCTCTGTTGCCCTCTTCTCTTCCGGCTCTCAATCTTTCCCAGCATCAAGGTGTTTTCCAATGAGCCATCTCTTTGCAGCAGGTGGCCAAAGTATTGTAGCTTCAGCTTCAGCATCAGTCCTTCCAATGAATATTCAGGATTGGTTTCCTTTAGGATTGACTGGTATGATCTCTTTGCTGTCCAAGGGACTCTCAAGAGTCTTCTCCAGCACCACCATTCAGAAGCATGGATTCTTTGGCACTCAGCCTTCTTTATGGTCAGACTCTCACATCTATACATGACTACTGGAAAAATCATAGCTTTGACTACAAGGACCTTTGTTGGCAAAGTGATCCCTCAGTTAGTCCTGTCAATGTACAGCCCAGATGTATCTCAAATCCTTCCACTTTTCTCCAACTTCACTCTTCTAATCTTCTTTTATCTTAACAATTACAGAAGCTTTCCCAATGGTCTTCCAACTTTCTCTCTCACTCCTCTCCATTTCATTCTCCACAAAGTAACCACAAGGAACGATTAAGACTATAAAGCAGATCATGTCACCCAAGATTTCAAACTCTTCAAGGGTCTACTTTATTTAGAATAAAATCCACTCTCTTTACCTGTCCCAAACCTCAATACGACTGTGACCACTGGTCCACTGTCATCTCCTTCTGGGCTTTCCCTTGAACTCTACTCCAGTCACACTGGCCCAGGGCCTTTGCACCAGCTGCTGCCTTTGCCTAAAATGTTCTTCCTCCTGACCTCACAGCAAGATCCATCACATTACTTTACACCTCAATGTGTATGTCGCCTCCTCAGGATCACCCACTCTAAAACATCATTCTGTTTTAATTTTCATCTGGCACTTATCACTAATGAATCCGTGTGCATGTGTGTATGAGGCTTTTTTAGTTTATCTGTTCCTTATCTATTTATTATTACTCAAATATAAAATTCAAGACAGCAAAGGCCTCATCTGCTTTATTTAGGATAAACAAGAGAAACCAATGAAGACTAAGTAATCAATAAATACTGAAGATGTGAATAAGATGAATCCCCTAGGATTCCCTTAACTTAAAAAGAGGGCAATTTTTCTATGTTAAGAAATTGCTATCAGAAGACTATCCCCTTGGTGACCCCGAAAGGAAGCCAGAGTGGTAGAAACCTGCAGTATTCAGAAAACTGTCAACTGTGAAACTGTGAGGCAATCTATTTCTCAAAATAGGAGATTCTGCAAAGACTTCTCTTGAGAATATCAGAGACGTCTTCAAACCAAATGTATAGAATATACATTTCCCCAAAATAAAATTCTGAAATATTCAGGCAGCTGGGCCGGATTGATGATAGATGGCTTAAAGCATGCCATTTAAATCTCCGCATATCTGACTATAAATATTGATAGCCCCCGTGAGGTGGATGGTTCTGCCTGACGTTCCAGATAAAAGAACCATTTGGAAGGAAGAAAGCTTTCCAGCTGCCTCCCTTTGACAGAGTGGGAAATATTATCAGAATGCCCAGAAATACAGAATTTGAATCAGAACAGAGGCCAGGATGAAAGTGAGAATACAAACTGGCTAAACAGGCAAAAATAAAGCTCCCCAAATAGATGCACTGGAGATGCTCCCCCGAAGGCCCACAGCTGCTCAGCCCCCAGGGGCTGGCATCCTGTACTTCAATAGGCAACATCAGAAGCATGAGCACGTAGGTCTGACCTCACAGCCCTCGTTTTGCAGCAGTCTTGACAAGAATTCTTCAGGCACAGAGAGGATGCTCAAAACAGACCACAGAGTGCTGGGGGTTTTATCGATGGAAGTGCTCAAACCACCCAATTGTTTGCAACCAGAAGCTATGTGATTCACCATACCACACAGGGACTGACTGAAAAGCAATATGTACAACCTAACTTTTTAAAGGTACAAATGTTCTGGTATGTGAAAAAAATAACTTATGCTCAACTAGATAACCTCTTGAGGACGAGGCTGTGTCTTTATACACCTTTGTATCCGACAGTACTTAAATACCCAGTAGGCAAACAACAACATATTTTGACTGAGCTAATGCAACCCAGAGGGAAAGCCATAGGTGTCAGGCATGAAGGTGGTACCCAAGGCGGGGAGCACAATAACTGATGGCTATAGAATCAGTTGCTTAGTAAATAAACATCACCCCCACCATCTCTTCTATCCTGCTTGCCCATGTACCCTCTACCTGTCACCTCCCCTCCCTCTCTTCTTCTCTCTCTCCATCCATATCAACCCCCACTTACCTACCCCCTTTTTTACCCTCCCCCTTTACACACACACACATACATACTTGGCCTGTTTGTTAGGGCCTCTTGCTCAGATTCCAACTTAAATCTTTGAAGGAAAGTGCTAGTTGCTTCAACAGTGTCTGACTCTTTGTGACCCCATGGACTATAGCCCACCAGGCTCTTCTGTCCATGGGATTCTCCAGGAAAGAATATTGGAGTGGGCTGCCATTCCCTTCTCCAGGGGATCTTCCTGATTTAGGGATAAAACACAGGTCTCCTGCATTGCAGGCAGGTTCTTTACCATCTGAGCCACAAAATAGATCTTAATATTCCATAATACTCCACAGTGACCTCACCTTAACTGTAACCCAAAAGCTAATGGATCCACTGGAGTGGGGGAATGTCCTGGATCAATACTAGAGGAAAATGTGCCAGAACACATCTGGTCACTGTCCCTGTCTGAGCAGCAGGAGAAAATACCTTCTATCACTTGGCATGTTCAGAAAGCCAATACCCCTCTGCGCCTCAAAAGAGGGGGACTCACCCCTAGCCGAATGGGATTCACTGCTTTCCTCCTATATGCTCTTGGGCGAGTTACTTCACCTCTCTCAGCTTCCCTTTCCTCATCCGGCAGGAGCAGCGGGCATGAGAGTGCCCACAGAGTGGTCATGGGAATGAAATGAGTTGTACCACGTTAAGCTCTTGGCACTGGGCCTGGCACATAGTATGTGCTCAATAAATGATTCTATAGCCATCAGTTATTGTGCTCCCCGCCTTGGGTACCACCTTCATGCCTGACACCTATGGCTTTCCCTCTGGGTTGCATTAGCTCCGTCAAAATATGTTTTATTCATTGAAATAGAAAGAGTCTGGGGTTTTTGTTTCCTTGTGCCTGCCTTTTCACCCTGCCTCATGGCTCAGCAATGGTGATAATAAAAAGCTGACTCCTGGGCTCTAAGCTGCTCAATTTTTTGCATCACTAGGGCTTTGTTTATGTCAGTGTTCTGCACATGTGTGGAGAGTAGAAAGTGACTCACCAGTTTACTATGCCTTAATGGGATGACCCCTCAGGACTGTCCAGTTGCCTCCACACTGCTTCTGTTTCATCACACAATCTCCCAACCCTAATTTGGTTTCCAAAAGAACTGCCCCAAGAGGAATATTTCATAAGAAGCTGGAGAATAAGAAGGCAAGGCCAGACATTTGGGAATCAGAGGTACCCACCTTCCCTCTCCTCCTTCCTTCCTCCCTCAGTCAAGCCATATGGATTAACTGAACACCTACTATGTGCGAAGTATTATGCTGGGGGCGGGGCGCACAGTCTTCAACAAGAGAGACCTTGGTCCTGACATGTCTGCTGTATGGACAATCCCGCAAATCATGAATCCACTACAGTTAATTTAAAACCGGTAATTACAGACCAAGGTGAGTGCAAGGAAGAAAAACTGCAGGGAGTTATAAGACTAAGATAGTCTGGGGATTCTCAGAATGCTTCCATGAGGCAATAACATCTAGTCAAGGACCTGTCTGAAGAGTGACAAGAATTAACTCACCCAAGAGGCACATAAGAGTGTCAGGGGGTGGGGTGGGGAATAGGCAATAAAAAGACTTGCGAAGTCCCTGAACAGCAAAATGTCAAGGAAGCGAAAGAAGCTCAGAGTTGCCAGAATATGGGGGGAAGAGAGACAGGGGAAAGGAGAGAGATGATCTATAAGACAGAGAATTGAATTGAATCAAACCAAATATTGGGTAGAAGTCGGCAAACTCCAGCAGCATTAAATCTGGTCCCCGCCTGTTTTTGTATACCAGCCCCCATCAGCTAAGAATGCTTTCATATGTTTTAATAGTTGAAAAAATAAAAAGGATAATATTTAATAACATTGTGAAAATCATATGAAATTCTAATTGCAGGAGCCATAAATAAAGTTTTATTGGAAAACAGCCATGCCTGCTCATTTACATACAGTCTACAGCTGCTTTGACGCTACAGAGGCAGAGCTGGGTAGTTGCAACAGAGACCATATGGTACACAAGCCCAAAATATTTACTATCTAGCCCTTTACTGAAAAAAAAAAAATGCCAAGCCCTGATCTAGTAAGATACTCAGAAATCAGATTACAAAATCTTTTTCAATTATATTAAAAATTTAGCATCTTATCCCCAAAGCAGGGGAACTCATGAACCCACTAAAGAGTTTGAAGAGGAGAACAGCATAATTCAGTAGTGCCCAAACCTGTCTGCACACTGGACTAACCTAGGAAGCTTCCAAAATATAATGCGTAGGTTTTGCCCCCAGTATTGTACATCAGCTGGGTTTGTGTATGGCCTTGGTATGGGTTTTGGAATTTTTTGGAAGATTCCAAGGTGATTCTGATGTGCAGGTAACTTTGGGAACCATGGATAAAATCACATCTACATTTTTATAAGATCACCCTAACTCAGGGCTTCTCCCTCTGGCTGGATACACATTAGAATCACCTGAGGGATATTTTCAAACACACTGATGCCCAGGCCCACTCCACATCAGGATCTGTAGAGACGGGCTCCGAACACTGATATATTTTAATTGCCCTGATGATTCTAACATACAGCCAGGGTTACACACTTTGTTATCAATGTGTGGCAAGAGTAGATACAGGGAGAGTCCTGGGAGGCTACTTCAAGGGGCCCAAGTTAAAGATGACAGAGACTTAGGTTGAGTTTCTGGTCCTGGGGGTGGGGAGAAGAAAAGTGAAGGGACAGTCAGTAGGATCTGGTGATGGGCTGGTGACAGTGAGCAGTTGGATGGGAAGTTTCAAAGGTGATACCTAAATGTCTAGCAAAGAAAATGGGTGCAGCCTACTGCCATTTACTGGGATGGGAACCTTGTAAGAACATTAGCTCTATTATTCTGACATCTTGTTGAAAGAGAGGAGACCTACGATGGAGTTAAGTCAGACTGAGGCTATAAAGGAGGCTGGGGTCATATTACAAAAGGCCTTGACTGCTATACTCACAATAGCCTCCTCGTTCGGCAAGCAATGGCTACAATGCAGTAAAGGAACACATAAGGGCTTTTGATTCAGTTGGTGTTCTTGCCCTATACAGTGTGTATGTTTCCTCAGCTTCCGCATCTACAAAATGGGATTTGAAATGTTCATACTCCGTCTCCTCTACCTTTGGCCAGCAGACCTCAATGACAGCAGAGGCCTCAGTAAACACCCTTACAAAGGTGTTATGAAGATTAAATGAGATATTATGTGTAAAGTCTCTATGAATTTATGTAGCACAGAAGGCCCATGCTCCTAAATGTCCATTCCAAGATGAATGGATAAAGAAGATATGGTACACAGATACAATACAATACTGTGCCGTGTTGTGCTTAGTCGATTCAGTCATATTCAACTCTTTGCGACCCCATGGACTGTAGCCCACCAGCTCCTCTGTCCATGGGGATTCTCCAGGCAAGAATACTGGAGTGCGTTGCCATGCCCTCCTCCAGGGGATGTTCCCAACCCAGGGATCGAACCCAGGTCTCCAGCATTGCAGGCGCATTCATCTGAGCCACCAGGGAAACCCAAAAATACTGGAGTGGGTAGCCTATCCCTTCTCCAGGGGAACTGCCTGACCCAAGAATCAAATGGGGGTCTCCTGCATTGCAGGCAGATTCTTTACCAGCTGAGCTACCACCTGGCCATAAAACAGAATAAAATAATGCCATCTGCAGCAAGATGGATGGGTCTGGAGATTACCATACCAAGTGAAGTAAGTCAGAAAGAGAAAGACACACACCATAAGATATTACTTATATGTGGAATCTAAAATAAGACACAAATTAATTTATCTATGCACAGAAACAGGCTCACAACAGACTTGGGGTTGCCAAGGGGGAGGGAGAGTTGGGGAGGGATGGAGTGGGAGTCTGGGATAAGCAGATGCAAACTAATATACATAGAATGGATAAACAAGGGGCTACTGCACAGCGCAGGGAACTATATCCAATATTCTAAGATAAGACAGAATGGAAAAGAATTTTTAAAGACAGTAGTCATTATTCCCAAAGGAGAATGACACAGTGACACCTTACACTGATGCTTTAGGAAGAACATTTGTGTGAAGGATCCACACATGGGATAAGAAACGGGCACTAAGATTTAGAAGCTGTGATAGACAACATAACAATATCTGTTCAACCACTAGCAAGAAGTCAGGGACATGCAATCAGTAGAGTCCATAACCCTTCAGGGCCCCCGCTACCCTCCCTGTACAGTTCTCCTTCTTCTCAAGCGTGGCCCTGGGTGTCCCTCTAGCCGCTGTACTCACTATCCAGTCGACAAGATGGAGGGAAAAAAAAAAAAAACAGAAAGAAAAGGATTCTGTCAACCCTTAAAGAATATATACATGCTGAAAATTAATTTTAGAGATGATCAAGGATGACTTCTTTCAAAGGGAAAGGGGATCCAGAGAAGCCAGAAGGCAGCCTGCACTGCTGACTGCAGCAGAATTAAAGCCAAGAGCAGAGCTCAGATCGCTGAGGCGAATGAGTCACGGCGCCTGGCGAGGGAGCAAGGCTTCAGCCAGACACCAGGCAGAATTCAAGACTATGGCTCTTGCAAATTAGCCAGAGGAGTTCCTGTAACTGCGGACAATCCAAAGACGAGCCCTGCCCTCACACATGAGGCCGAAAACCACCAGATGCTGACTGCGTTAAAACAGTAACTGCATCTGCCCAGATGAACCATACATCTGATGTGAATCCTAAACACCGCACAAGACGTCATCAAATAAATACTTCTGTTCCTTTAAAATATAGATGTAGGAAGTTGCCTAAAATATACATGGATATTTTCATAGTAACTTTTAGAGAACCCTCAAGATGCCTTGCCCATATACACCTCTACAGGCAAGAGATAAAACATTGCTGCTGCTGCTGCTGCTGCTGCTGCTGCTGCTAGGTCGCTTCAGTCATGTCCGACTCTGTGCGACCTCATAGACAGCAGCCTACCAGGCTCCTCTGTCCTTGGGATTCCCCAGGCAAGAACACTGGAGTGGGTTGCCATTTCCTTCTCCAATGCATGAAAGTGAAAAGTGAAAGTAAAGTCGCTTAGTGGTGTCCGACTCTTCATGACCCCGTGGACTGCAGCCCACCAGGCTCCTCCATCCTTGGGAGTTTCCAGGCAAGAGCACTGGAGTGGGGTGCCATTGCCTTCTCCGAGATAAAACATTCAGTTCAGTCCCTCAGTCATGTCCGACTCTTTGCGACCCCATGAATCGCAGCACGCCAGGCCTCCCTGTCTATCACCAACTCCCGGAGTTCACTCAGATTCACGTTCATCGAGTCAGTGATGCCATCCAGCCATCTCATCCTCTGTTGTCCCCTTCTCCTCCTGCCCCCAATCCCTCCCAGCATCAAAGTCAAGCATGCCCCTCTGATCATCATGTTTCTTCCCACCTAGAAGTAATTAATTACTACCCTTGTTCTCATGATGTATATTTCCTTCTTTTTCTTTATATTTCCATTTCTATGTATCTCCAAACAATGTTGCTTGTTTCTACTTTCACATGAATGGAATTACATCATAGGTGTTCTTTTTACTCTGTTTCTTCTGCTCAGCCTCATGGTTGTGGTTTCAAAGCATTATATTCATGGGTGAAAGGCCACAATGTCTAAAATTTGAGTTAAAATACTGTGAGGAAGGGGTTGCAAAGTAAACATTAAATACTTTGTGATGGATAGATTAGGCTCTTTATACTACTCTTAGCTCTAACATTTTAAGTTTCAAAATTTCTATAATAAAAATTCGCTTAAATTACTTTGTGAGATTCCTTTTACTACAGCAATTTTCATTGCTGTATAGCAACAGTTTGCTAAGTAAGGTCTCAAAATCAAGAGCATCCGAATCATTTGAGAATTTGTTTGAAACGCAAATCACTGGGTTCCACCCCAGACTTACTGAATCAGAAGCTCTTGGAATGGGCCCCAGTAACCTGTGTGTTAATAAACCCTCCAGATAGTTCTGATGACACACAAATTTGATAATCATTACTGAATAGTATTCTATTATGTAAATGCTCCACAGCTTATCCATTCTACTATTGATACATTTATATATGAATACATTTCAAATTTGGGGGTTTCAACTTTGTGCATATTATAAGTAGTTTGTACAAGACTTTTGGTGACAAGAGTCTCCCTGACATATACCTACTGCTACAATAACAGAATCGTAAGGTATACATATTAATATTACCTGATAATGCCAACTATTTTCAAAGTAGTTCACCAATTCACAGTCCCACTAGTAATGTACGAAGGTTCCCTCTGCTCTACATACTTGCCAATATTTGGTATTTTTCAGATATTTTCATTGCTGCCATTTTAGAGGGTTAAGCACATTTAAGCTTCCAAATTGGGATCAAAAAACAAGTATTAGGGAATAGAACTCCAGACATGAAATCACAGTATTGCAACTATATTTGTTGGTGGATCTGCATGGAATAAGCCTGACACAGAAAGAATTTGGCATGATAGAGAAACTGAAAAAGGCCAATATTATTATACTATGAAAAGCAAGGTAAAATACAGTACAAAATGTTGTTGGAGGTAAGAAAGGAACAAATCAGGGACCCTGTAAGCATGCTAAAGACTTTGAATTATATTCCTAGTGGAATCAAAAGCCAATGAAGGTTTTTAAGCAGGAAACTTACATGGCTATATTTCTACATCTGTATATTTTAAATCTTTCAGGCACACATCCAATTCTCCCTATAATGGAGTTGCTTAACGCTTCAGACTATGCTTCTGCTAAAAACAACTAGAATCGCTGGAGAAAGCACAAATATATACACACACCTGTTTAAAGGCATAGCAGAGTTTTTGAGACAACCAGTAATTGAGGGGACAAATCCTAGCGATAAGGGAACCACAAAGAGATGAGCCAAAATTCTGCAGTCATTCTTTCCCTTGGGACATTTGCCTAAAGCAGGGGAGGGGTAAAGGGCTGAGGATCCAGGCAAACAGCCTCAACACAGTTGCTATTAAGAGGCTAAAATACCAGAAGATATTTCAGCAGTCTCTTGAGGAAAGAAAGACAAAACCTAAGAGACCTGAGATGCCAAGATCCAAATAAAAAAGAAGCAGAAAACTAAGCCCAGCACTTGGCTGGTATTCCCCTCTAGACATCTGCTCAGCTCTAAAGCTGTGCAGGGCAGGAGGCTAAGAAGCCAAGGAGAAGGCTCCCCAAAACACTTTCAGCGAGAATCTTGATAGTCTCGCACTGCTGAGGAGAGAAAAGACTTCTGGACTAGCCAGGGGGAGAAGTCACTGAGAACACCCTATGCTCTTAGCTGCAGTTCCAAGAAGGCTACAAACTAGAAAGAGGCATCGGCAAGTGGCACACACAGCTTTATCAAAACTAAAACAATGCCTATGGTCAGCTAAGTCCCTAGCTGGATTATAATAATCAGTCCCCCAATGTGCATGCCTGGAAGTTTTTTCTCTGGAGATAAAATCACATATAACATTCATAATTTTCCATACAAAATGCTGAGTATACAATCAAAGTTAATTAAACATGCCAAGACACAAAGCACAAACCCAGAGGGGAATAAAACACAGATCACTGACAAAGAAACCACAGTGATTCAGGTATTAGAGTTAGTAGGAAAAGAGTCTAACTATGATTAATATATTCAGATATATAATAAGAAGGTGGGAAAATTCATAAAAGGCGATGAATTTCATCATAGAGTTAGAATCAATAAACAGAATCAAATGCAAAAACTAGGATCAAAAATAATTTCTAGTACTGTAAAATTAAAACTACTGAGCAACATATTAGACATAGCAGAAGAGATGATTAATAAATAAGAAGGTAGGTCAAAATTCTTCAAAGCTGAAGCACAAAGAAAAGCTAAAATGGAAAAGAAAGAAGAGTGTAAGATACATGTGTGATAAAGGAAAAAGACCTAAATTATGTAAGTTTGAAGACACAGAAGAAGAGAGAAAGAAGGGGCAACAAAAGTATTTAAAGAGATACAACCAAGTTAGAGATAGCAATGCACAAACACAAAAGTTACTAAGGACCTCATCAGGGTGGACAGTAAATATACAACAGAAACTAATCAATAATGCCAAACCTAGGGACAGCATAAAAAGGTGGATAAAAACTAAAGGCAAAAAGAAAATCCTAAAAGTAACCAGAGGTTAAAAAAAAACACACAATAGCTTCAAAAAAGTATTAATAATGTTGGTTAATGACTGACTTTTCAACAGAAAGGATGGAAGCCTAAAGACAATGGAATAAGACTTTTAAAGTGCTGGGAAAAAACCTTCAATATGTTAATAGAATGACATACTTAGAGAAAATCTCATTCAAAATGACAGTAAAATAAAGATACTTTCAGATAAGTAGAAACTGAGAGGCTCTGTCAGCAGTAAACCCTCACTTTGAAAAAATGCTAATAAAAGTCTAATGGGCATAAGAAAATGATCCCAGATGAAGGCATGGTCATGTAGGAAAAAAAATAAAGAGCAATATGTAAGAATGAATAGTGATTGTTTAAAGTAACAACAAAAATTCTAATACATTTTTAAAATGTGTATTGTAGATTAAAATGCATCTATAAAATGAAAGATGTGAGAGGGTATATAAAATCAAAATGCAATAAAGTATCTTATTATCCAGTATTACATTTACCCAAAAGAAACAAAAATATGTACACAAAAATGATTTATACGTTATATATTTATAGAAGCACTGTTAGTGAAAGGTTTCCCAGGTGGTGCTAGTGGTAAATAATCCACTTCCCAATGCAGGAGATGCAAGAGACAGGGATTCGATCTGTGCGTTGGGAATGATCCCTGGAGTAGGAAATGGCAACCCAGTCCAGTAATCTTGCCTGGAAAATTCCATGGACAGAGGAGCCTGAAAGGCTACAGTCCATGGGGCCGTAAAGATTCAGACACGGCTGAGCACGCAGACACTTACCTAATTCCTAGTATCCATGGTTAGTGACAGGCAGAAACTGAAAACAACTCAAATGTGCATCTACAGGTGAACTGATAATCAGATTAAATGGAATACCACTCAGGAAAAAAAGGAACAAAATACTGACACACTAAAAACCATTGATGAATCACATATACAGGTTTAGAGTGAGCAAAAGATGCCAGGTTTAGAAGTATACAGTATACTACTCCATTTTGTGAGCTTTTGACCAAGAGAAACTAGTTTATGATGCTAACAATCGGGATAACTGTTATCTTTGGAAGTAATATAAACTGGGAACAAGTAAGAAGGGGCCTCTGGCTGGTTAGTAATGTTCCACTTCTTGATCCAGTTACATTCACGGATTCACTTCACAGAAAGGGATCAAGCTTCACATTTAGGATTGTTCATTTTTCTATACGTATTTCCAAAAAAAACAGAAAGTTATACACAGGATAACAAGACTATATCAACCACTACAATATAGCTTGCCCAGTATCATTAATACACGTTACTCCCTAATTACCCCCACCCAACTAGAGATAACTACTCTGATAAGTTTGGTGCTCACCATTCTTCTGCACTATCTTATATTTTGATTCCTTATATATAAGTTCACCTAAATAATATATAGAATTGTTTTGCATGTTTTTGAACTTTATATAAAAGATAATTTTATTTCTGTTTTTAAAAGATCATTCTAAAGATGGCACAAGGAAACTTCCTAGTATGACAAAATATTCTATATATTATTTGGAGTGTTGGTTAAATGTGTAAAAACATTTGTCAAAGCACATCAAAATGTACATTTAATATCTGTGCATTTCACTACAGGTAAATGTTACCTCACTTAAAACCACTGTTTAAAAAACAAATCATTCTAGCATTTTCATAGGCAATGGATGAGAAGTGAAATCAGGAAGGCCAGTTAAAATATTACAGTAGACCTGGTGAGGACCAGACTCATCTCTCTGAGAAGTAAGGAACTGAAGTCAGGTTGTGGTCATAGTTCTTTGAACAGCTTAACTGTGAAGTGAAGGGCTTCCCAGGTGGCTCAGACGGTAAAGACCCTGCCTGCAAGGCAGGAGACCCGGATTCAATCCCTGGGTAGGGAAGATCCCCTGGCGAAGGGAATGGCAGCCCACTCCAATATTCTTGCCTGAAGAATCCCATGGAGAAGGAGGAGTCTGGTGGGCTACAGTCCATGGGGTCACAAAGAATCAGAGACAACTTAGCAATAACCCCTCCCCTTCCCACTGTGAAGTGAAGCAGAGACTGGAGGGAGGGATGAGGCCAAAGAGAAGTTCTCAAAAACAGAAGGTTAAGCCTGACCCTATTGAGAGGCAACACGGAAGACAAAGGAGAGATGAGGGGTTACGGACTGAGTCCTCCAGAAGGTGAGAGGGGGTGGGATGGTCTGGTCTCTGCTGGGACAATGCCTTCTTGCTTTTAACTAGAAGGAAGTAAAGGTACAGGTCAGGAAAAATTGTTTGGTGATAGAAAGACAAAGGAGTTTCCATTCAATGGCTGCTACTTCTTCAATGATCATGGGTCATTACCTATAAAGGGTGGAGACTGGAGTGTTGAAGCTTATGAAAAGGGGCATGAAATTCCATTGGAAAAGGCTGGGAAAGTATCCCAACATGGTGGGGAAAGGTTAAGAAAAAAATCTAAGGTTCTATTTTGCAAGGTTAAATGTCCAACAGGTATCCAAATCAAAAACAGGAATATTATTATTCATCTTTGCTTATGCTTCATGAAGCACAGTGTAACAAATATTAGGTACATGAAAGAATGAATGAATGAAGATTAAATCTTTTCATATTTTCTTAGTACCTTTTTATATTGTAGCCCATATTCTACAAGGGAACTGAAGAAAAAATAGAAATAATGTACCTTATCAATCAATCACTATCAAATGCATTTTCCTTTTCCTCAGTTTTAGTTCTGTTTGTTCTTGGAAGAAAAACAATCTGTGTCTTCCAATGTTACAAACTCTTCATTTTATCAAAAAATGACATGTTCATCCTCTAAAACAACTGTTCAGCAGAATTCATCAATGGGGCAATTTTCATTAAAAAAAAAAAAAAACCTAACAGATAAACTCTGCATCCCTATATTAACACAACTTGTGACATTCATAAGAATATATATAGTTGAAGAAGAAATTAGAAGCTCTTGCCAAGAAGGATTAACCTGTCTCTGTACTGGAGATGTTCCTGCTGCTGCTAAGTTGCACATGCATCATGAGTAAAGAAAGCCTTTAGCTTGCATACAGGAATCTCAGGGTGACCCCAGGAAACAATAAGCACATAGTGCTATTTGTTTATCATTTGTCAATTGTGAAATTAAAAAAAAGATTATAAATGCATTACTTGCAGTCGAAATTATTTTTATTACATTAAGCTCCATTGAAAAGGGCTCCATTCATACAAGAAGCACAGTTTTGGCTGGATGAACAGTCAGATTTTTACACTTATAATTCAAGCATATACTTACTACGTATATTGAGTGCACTCTCCTAGTTCCTGTTACCACAGTCAGACTATAAATGTGTATTTGTGGTCATGCTTAACTACAGTAATTCAGAACTTCAACTGTCAAGTTTGGAGCTAATATTCTCACGTAGGCAGTTCATGTTCTACTCTTAAAAATAATTCCTTATTTGCTATCAGAAACTCCTAATATCATACACAAAATAGCAGGATCAATTTTTTTTAATAATCTCTATCTTTAACTAAATGCACTTTTTTCCCTGAAAAATATCCTCTTCGTTCAGTAACTATAAACCCTGGTGAAGCAGTAAAAGAGCAGAACATATTAAATATATACAAAACACACAGAGAAAACAGCCGTGTTTACAGCGAGGAAAAGAAGGAAAATCTCAGTTTTGTGCTATCCTTTGAGACTTTTTTTTAAATGTGGAGGCACCAATTATTTCTCCTTTGCTGGAAGGTCTACACATTTAAAGGTTCCGTAGGTCCACTAAGAAAATAAGCAACTGTTTCTCTGTATCATTAAACACAACAGGATACCAGTCCTGTGCCAATTTTAAAACACTAACAAAATTCTGTGAATATTAGGATTTAACATTTCAGTTTCAAGAGAAGCAAAGAGCTATTTTGTCTCCAAAGAGCATTAGACCCATACTCCAAATTGTCAATTGCACAGTATCTCTAGCACTGAAGGCTAGCTCCATTGCAGAATCTTACAATGCTAGAGTCTGAAGAAAACTTGCAGGTCTCCTATGCCTTTCTCCTACTCCAATCTGACACCCAAGACAGGGATTTTTTCCTCAGCATCCCTGACAGATGGTCAGTCTCTGTTTCAATTACTCCAGTGGGGGAGTTCTCAAGAGAAGATTCCCAAGGGATATGATGAAATGCTAGAATCAACCATTCAGACAGGGAGTACAGCTCCAATAAGCCTGTAGATACAGACAGCGTTGCCAGACACCAAAACCAGACTTCCAAAAGAAAGTGATTCAGAATCAGCAACGTTAAGACATGTAGACTCCCCAATCCTGGGACCACCCTAGGTCTTTTTATTGGCCTGGGACGTAGCGTCTACAATCTGGGAAGCAAGGTGGCTTTTCTCCTGCTGGTTTCTTAAGGAACTGATTCTTTCAGGCTCACAGCAAGGGTTTGTTAGGCTCAGAGAGGATCAAATTTCTTCCTTCTGAAAACCAAGCCAAGGGACCCCCTGGTGGAATTGCTAATGCTTAAAATACTCCTAACTTTGGTCTTAAAATTCTCACTGCAATAAACCAGGGCATTTCAAGCTTTTCTTTTAAAGGTATATACAGGCTAAGCTGTAACTGAAGTAGTTTGGTTGGTGTAGGGTTGACGTGTGGGGGTTGATGGTTTAAGCGCAGCCCTTCATCCCGCCGTGAAGTCCGGTTTATCTGACCGGGAAAGGCGAGCGCGCGGGGCTAAGCTGACAGCACACCCCCTGCCGGACCCCGTCACAGGGCTGCCCGGCCCTTACCTGTCGATGCTGATCACGCACAGGGTCATGATCGAGGCCGTGCAGCACATGACGTCCATGGCGATAAAGACGTTACAGAAGAAATGACCAAAGATCCACTCGCCCCCAATAAGGTCTGTGACGCTGACGAAGGGCATGACCGCCACGGCCACCGAAAGGTCGGCCAGCGCCAGGGACACGATCAGGTAGTTGGAGGGCTGCCGGAGCTTTTTGACGAAGCACACCGAAATCACCACCAGGCAGTTGCCGGCGATCGTCAGCAGCGTGATGAGCGTCAGGATGGAGCCGATCACAACTTTCTCGGCTCGGCCGTAGTTGATCTGCTCCCAACAGCCGGAGGTATTGTCCCGCGGCGCGTCCCGGGTGGGCCCGGGGCTAGCCGTCACCTCCACGACCCCGTGCAGCAGGTGCGGCGCCCAGGAGCCCGCGACAGGGCCGGCGCCGTCGGGGCTCAGGTCGGGCAGCCCGCGCCCCACCTCCGGCAGGAAGAAAGAGCGGAGGTGCCCGTAGAGGTCCGGGCGGCCGCTGCTATTAACGTCCATCATCGTGCCGCTGTGCGCCGCTGCCCATGGAGCCGGCGCCCCCGCCAAGCGCTGCGGCTGCCGGCCCGGGGGCTTCACCTCGCCGGTTCCGCTCCGCTCGGCCCAGCCATGAGGCCCGCGCTGACCGCCGGGGGGCGCCCCGGCTCGGCCTCGCGGCTCCGCACGTCCCGGTCCCGCAGCCGCAGCGGACAACACGGGAGCGCGGCCGCCCCGGGGACTACTTGCAGCACGCGTCTCCAGCACCCGACGGATGCCTGGGACGCGCGGGTTCGCAAGCCGGCGGGCCAGGCTCGGCCGGCCACACCGCAGTCCGCAGCCCGCAGCCGCCGCGCCGCTCGGCCGAGAGCGCCCGGGAGGCAGCGGCAGAAGTTGCGGAGTGCGCCCCGCCCCTCGCGCCCGCCGCCGCCGCCGCCGCCGCCGCCGCCGCTCCCCTGCGGCAGCCACGCCGCGTCCCCGTCGCCGCCGCCGCGTCCGGCCGCTGACCGCGCGCCCCGGGATCCCGGACGGGCTTCCCCGGCTGGGCAGGGGCCGCCGCCTCTCCCGCGCCTCCCCTCACCCACTGGGCGGCGGGGAGGTGCTCCTGGCGCCTCCCGGGATCCCGAGCCGCCTCGCCCGGGGGATCTTTCTTTCCGCTGGAGGCTCACAAGCCCTCCGACAGACCCGAATCCCCTTGCAGTAGTAAAGATAGTTTGGTGCGGGAGGACTAGGGAGCCAGCGGATGTCCGGACTCATTGCAAAATGAAGAATCTGGGGAGGAATTTTTTTTTTTTTATCTTAATTTTTAAAAAGACCAAAAAAAAAAAAAAAACCCTTTCTGAGCACTATACCAAGCAACAGATAATTTCCAGTTCTTATTTTGACCACTGATGGGAGAAAGCGAAGATGAAAAAAGAGAAGCAGCTAGATGGGGCGGGGGTGAGAGCTCAGATGGAGAAAAGGGAAAGCGAGGGACGTCTTAGGGTCCTGGCACCTAGGAGGAGCTAGGGGCTCTGGAGAAGGCTCTGGAAAAGGGCCTTCAAAGAGCTTTAAAAAACCCATTGTGACAACCCCGCCCCCCCCCCCAGGCGTCTAGAAACCGGCCTTTCCCCTCTGAATATAGCTGCTGCTGCTGCTGCTGCTGCGAAGTCCGACTCTGTGCGACCCCATAAGACCGCAGCCTACCAGGCTCCCCCGTCGCTGGGATTCTCCAGGCAAGAACATTGAAGTGGGTTGCCATTTCCTTCTCCAATGCATTACAGTGAAAAGTGAAAGTGAAGTCACTTAGTCGTGTCCGACTCTTCGTGACCCCATGGATTGCACCCTTCCAGGCTCCTCCGCCCATGGGATTTTCCAGGCAAGAGTACTGGAGTGGGGTGCCATTGCCTTCTCCATCTGAATATAGACCTTGGCTGCATTCAGACTTCATAGCCTATGTTCAGACTTCAGAGCCTAATATATTGAAGTATTTACAGCCTAATATATTGAAATGAGGGCTAATTCTCCATGGCGTTCTGGAAATCTTGCACATATGAAACGACCGCTTATAATGTTCTGCAGAAGAATCCTGGAGATGTATGTTGATTTAATCCCTATTGCCTAAAATCCCCTTGGTATTGAAACCCAGTCAGGGTGGAGCTGGTTTTTTTATTTGTGAGACTTATTTCATTCCATTTTGTTCAAATATTTTATCGGAAGCTAGCAGTGATTTCTTTAAAGACCCTTAAAAATAAGCAAATCTGTTTTCTAGTTAGGCCCTACTCCTACTGCTAAGTCACTTCAGTTGTGTCCGACTCTGTGTGACCCCATAGACGGCAGCCCACCAGGCTCCCCGGTCCCTGGGATTCTCCAGGCAAGAACACTGGAGTGGGTTGCCATTTCCTTCTCCAGTGCATGAAAGTGAAAAGTGAAAGGGAAGTCGTTCAGTCATATCCAACTCCTTGCAACACCATGGACCGCAGCCCACCAGGCTCCTCTGTCCATGGGATTCTCCAGGCAAGAGTACTGGAGTGGGGTGCCATCGCCTTCTCCAGTTAGGCCCTAGTGTATCATAAATAAGAAGAAAGGGAACAGAAACCTCAAAAGGTATTGATGTGAGTGCTGGGTTGGGTAACACTTCATTCTTCAAGGTTTTTCATTTGTCCTGTTTTTCCAGATAAGGAAACAGTTGCTATTTCAGTCAGCTGGTAATAGGTTTCCAACCCAGGTTATTCTGATTACTATGTTCATATTCTTCCTTCTAAACATTCGCAAAAATATTTTTAAGTGGAAAAAACTAAATCCCTAAATCTTGGGCCAATATTGACAGCTCTTTCACTACTGTGAATGTGTCAGGGGGCTCTCCTCTGTTTGGGGTAGGTGGATCAGTATATTCACAGGAAGAGTGGAAGGTAACATATAGACCACAGAGCAGCTCTGTCTCATAGTTAAGAGAATGGGTGAAGAAGTGTCTTCAACCTTACGTAAATTAGTATTAAACGTAATTTCAGACAAAAGAAAAGTAGTCTGCAGTTGGAAGGCAGCTGAAAAATCATTCTCTTCAATGCAGAGAGGGAAGTAGAGACTGGGACAAGTGACTTGTCCAAGATCATTCGTGACTACAATGAAACGGATCAGGTTTTTGGTTTTGTGGTTTAGAATTGTCTCAAGGCCTCATAAAAATTCCTTAATGTAGTAAATTTCACACGATGTTCTCAGCTTTTCTCATTTTGACTTTAACTCATTTTAACTCATTTTGGCTTTTCTTACTTTTTCCTTCTTAGGAACTCTAATCAGGGTCACCTTACTTTCTATCTTGGCTCTCTTAAGTAATAGTCTACATTAATTAATAATACAAAGAATCTGAAAAGCAATATTCTAGATTTGAATCTACAGTCGGTATAATTTGCCACCTATACTCTGGCCAGCCCTTACCCAGCCCACTTAGGTTTCATAGCAGCTTCTGATGTTTTTTGCTTTTGTTTTTTTCATTGTAGACGTATAAATGCACCAAATAATCGGTAAAATAGTACTTTCAAATTTACTTCCTCTTCCACTTTCAATATAGCATTAGTTCCAAACTCCCCTTTTTATAGAGAAGTCACCTCTATTATATTATCCCTGGTGATGGCTGAGTGTATTTCCTAAGAGTTGCTAGGTTTCTAATTTATAAGCTGTCACAATGCATAAACACAGTTATTGAAAATCTCAGCCTCTGCAGCATTGATTATGTTGAGTTTGAATTTCATCTATCATTGTATCATTCCAAAATCCAGACAGAGCAACCTGGAATTCTTTCAGTTTGCCTCTAACCTTGACTAACAAATAACCATATCTTAATAAAAATGCTAAAATCTCATTTATTCTTTTCCATAGTTTTCTCACAAAAAATGCTAAAGATACAGCTTCACAAAATGTTCATTAAAATACCTAACACTCACCTAAATGGGTTCTTTTGCCCTTGGTTTCCTGGGGTTTAAAAATCCATATCAGGGTGTTGCTGCCTTTCCTTTCCTCCTGCCAGCCTACTCTGGCTGTTATTTTAGAGATAATAAGAGAAGTGTTGGCATTTAAATCAAATCATGTCTTTAGTTTTTATCCCTTGTATTTCTTGCATTAAAAAAATTTAACTCTGCTAACTTTAAAAAGTACCAGTCCTTGTCTAGACTCTCATCTCCTATAACAGCATTTTCCTAAAATTGTCAATGAGGGCACCTGAAACGACAGCTTTCTGAGGCTTCCAACTGGCAATCTCCTGCTCTCAAAACTGCTCTGGGGGAGGACAGAAGAGCAGCCGCATCCTACAATAGGAATTATCATCTTTTTATAAGCTCTTCTTCCTGTAGGTACTCATCTGGCTCATCTAAATGCGTGTGCTTAATCACATCTTTGCAGACCCACACATATCCATCTGGAGAACATAAGCTTAGGAGAGTTTATTTTCCCATAACCCAGCATACTCTGATAGTCTAGATTTACTTTAAGAAACACAAGTACAAATAAGGCTTTCTGTGCCATAGGATTCATTGGCAACATACTAGTTGTTAAGCATACTAACGTCATGGTGACTGAGGCTCCAGTAATTTCCAATGCCCGATGCAGCTGTCTTCCTACAGGGTTACTCTTGCACATCCCCAAAGCTTCTCAGCTGCTTACTTGTACATCCAACTGGCTTATTCAGCTGAACTAATTGTCTGGGTGTTGTTCCCAGAATTAGACAAGAGAAGGCTAGGAAAACAATGCTTAGATGGGTATTGTGCTAAGATTAGTATATATAAATAATCAAATCCTACCCTGTGGACCAGTCAGGCTGTAAAGCAGTAGCACAGAGAAAGAACATACATCCTAGCAACGTCAACACAGATATTGGGAGGCCCAGTTGGAATAGAAGCAGTTAGTCTGGTACATAAGAGTGTCCTCTTCTCTGTGACAGGCCCCCTCACCGGGACTAGTCTCATCCTTTCTAAGTGCTGAAGCCTCTTATGGCACTTTTTTTTCACATCTTTATTATAGCACTTACTGCTGCATTATGCTTTTATGTTTAGGTGACTGGATTTTCTGTCCAAGTGAGAACACCCCAAAGATAAAGATATTTCCTTATTCCCTCCACACACTAGGTGCTCAATAAATGGCTGTCAAATAAATTGAGTGTAGAAAAATGCCTATAACCAAGCGTCGTTCATGATTTAAAAATCATTCTGCAGCTTAAAAGTGAATGGTGAGTTTTGTTTTGATTCAGATGTATGTCTTTTAATTGTGATACTTTCATTTGCATTTTCACTTAATTCTGACTTTTAAAAAATGTATTTTTTTCCCATCGGTTCCTTTCGTTTAGAAAATTTTCATTCTCTTTACAAAGCAAATGCAACCTTTAAAATTTTTCTTCAAAAACAACAAAAAAAAATATGAAGAGAAAATCAGAGAACAGATAAATCCAAAAATGCTCATTTATTTTCCTAATTACTCAACTTTTTCTTACCGGGACCATCTCGAACTATAAGTGGTACGTGCACACCCTCTAGTGGTGAGTTCATTCCTCATACAAATTCCACACAGAACTTCAATGGAAAGCGTCAGCTTCCACGGTCCAAACCTGAAGGATTAATGAAAAGCAAAATTAAGTTCCTTAACTTAAAGAAAAACAGATAATATGAATATTCACTCATTGATTGAGTCAACATTTATCGACTGTCTAATCCCAGATATTGTTTTAGGAGTTCTTTTTTAAAAAGGACACAGTACGCTGGAGATCCTGTTGGACATCCAGGTAGAGATATCAGATAGTCAGATACAAGTTCAGGAGATAATTTCTCAAGAAGAAGAGGAGATAGAGAAGAAGCCTGATGAATTTACCCTAGGATGGATGCTCCAACATCCTGAGGTCAGGGAGAGGATGAAGGACCAACAAAACCTGAGGAGAGACCCTTGAGTTAGGAGGTAAACCACAAGAGACTGGATGCTCCAAGTCAGAGGAAGAAGATGTGTCAAGGAAAATAAACTGATGAACTGGACAGAATGCCAAGTAAGGAAAGAACTAGTCCAGTGGAATAGCCGGAATAAAAGTGGAGTAGAATGGGTTCATCATGAGAAGGGAGAAAATGGCAACTGGGAGGGTGGACAACTTTTGTAGTACTTTCATTCAAAAGAGTAACAGGGAATTGGGCAGAAGCTAGAGGAACATGTGATATTTAAAGAAAATCAGAAAAAAAAATAGGAAAGTCCTTCTTTTAAAAATTGATAGGACGCACCTTATTCCACATTTTCTAATCTGTATAATTTTAGCAATCCTTCTATAGTCTTCAAAATAATATGTGAAATGAAAATTTCCATCATGTTCATGTCTCCATTTCTAGTCAAAATTATCCTTGATCCATTCTTTCAGTCATTCAATAAACATGTACCAACTATATATTGTGTTCAGTGCTAAGGATGAATAATTAAGACAAATTCTCCATTCTGCAGGTGTTCACTACCTGGTGAAAGAGACAGACTAGACACAGTGCAGTATGAAAAGCCTCATAGGTAGGAAACAAAGATGGAGCCCAGAGGAAAAGAGCTGTTCTTGGGGGGGACCAAAGAATTCACAGAGCTAACATTTCAGTTCAAGCAGAAGTTTCATCAATAGACTGAAGGACAGGGGGGTGCAATGCTGACAGGTGTTCATAACTATATGGAAGACTTGCCCATAATATGTCATGTAAAATGCATTGGAAACAGCAAGGGTAGACTTGTTGGGAGGCAATCATAAAAAATCATGTGTGTCCAAACAATCAGTGCTGGAGAAGGTGTGGCAAGAAAGGAACCTTTATATGCTGTTGGTTCAAATGTAAATTGGTACAGCCACTATGGAGAACAGTATGGAGGTTCCTTAAAAATCTAAAAAAAAAAATACGAGCAACTCCTACAGCTCAACTCCAGAAAAATAAATGACCCAATCAAAAAATGGGCCAAAGAACTAAATAGACATTTCTCCAAAGAAGACGTACAGATGGCTAACAAACACATGAAAAGATGCTCAACATCACTCATTATCAGAGAAATGCAAATCAAAACCACAATGAGGTAACATTTCACGCCAGTCAGAATGGCTGCGATCCAAAAATCTACAAGCAATAAATGCTGGAGAGGGTGTGGAGAAAAGGGAACCTTCTTACACTGTTGGTGGGAATGCAAACTAGTACAGCCACTATGGAGAACAGTGTGGAGATTCCTTAAAAAATTGGAAATAGAACTGCCTTATGACCCAGCAATCCCACTGCTGGGCATACACACTGAGGAAACCAGAATTGAAAGAGCCACATGTACCCCAATGTTCATCACAGACTGTTTACAATAGCCAGGACATGGAAACAATATAGATGTCCATCAGCAGATGAATGGATAAGAAAGCTGTGGTACATATACACAATGGAGTATTACTCAGCCATTAAAAAGAATACATTTGAATCAGTTCTAATGAGGGGGATGAAACTTGAGCCGATTATACAGAGTGAAGTAAGCCAGAAAGAAAAACCCCAGTACAGTATACTAATGCATATATATGGAATTTAGAAAGATGGTAACGATAACCCTGTATGCGAGATAGCAAAAGAGACACAGATGTATAGAACAGTCTTTTGGACTCTGTGGGAGAGGGCGAGGGTGGGATGATTTGGGGGAATGGCATTGAAACATGTATAATATCATATACGAAACAAATCGCCAGTCCAGGTTCAATGCCTGATACTGGATGCTTGGGGCTGGTGCACTGAGACGACCCAGAGGGATGGTACAGGGAGGGAGGAGGGAAGGGGGTTCAGGATGGGGAACACGTGTATACCTGTGGCAAATTCATGTTGATGTATGGCAAACCAATACAATATTATAAAGTAATTATGGGACTTCCCTGCTGGTCCTGTGATTAAGACTCTCAGCTCCCAGTGCAGGGGGCCCAGGTTTGATCCCTCGTCAGGGAACTAGATCCCACATGCTGCAACTAAGACCTAGTGCAGCCAAATAAATGAGTAAATATTAAAAAAATAATAAAGTAATTAGCCTCCAGTTAAAATAAATAAATTTAAACTTAAAAAAATAAATAAATAAAAAGTGTTCATCAGATGAAAACAAGGTCCTCCTGTACAGAACAGGAAACTACATTCACTATCTTGTGAAAAGAATATGAAAAAGAATGCATGTATATAAAACTGAATCACTTTATTACACAGCAGAAATTAACACAACGTTGTAAATCAACCATACTTGAATAAAATAATTTGAAAAAATAACAAAGGGTTCAGCAAACATTTTCCATAATTTATGTCAGATAGTAAATATTTTGGGTTTTCTGGGCCAAGATGCAGAATTGAGGCTATTATGTAAGTGTTTAAATAGCAAAACTTTCTTTTGTAATTTAAAATTACATTAGTGACATTAATTGAAGAGGACAAATTAAGAAGTATTAGCATAAAGTTTCAAGGTTTAAATCAGAGCACCCTTTTTGGATCAGTCTTCAGCTCCACAATTTAGTGCTGCACTATGAGATTAGACCATAATTTTCATATTTGGAAACCAATTTCTAAGCCAAAAATGAGCTTAATTATTCCTAGTCAGATGAGTTTCCCCAAAACAAAATTTTGCTATACATAAATCAGTTTATATGATTTTTCAAATGGTGGGGAGAAAGAGTATTTAAAGGGGTCATAGCATGGACCAAAAGAACCACATCTGGCCCAGCCTCCACTGGTAAACCAAGATGGAGATTTTTTTTCCTTGACAGCATCAGTAAAGTAAATTTCTTTCCGCAGTTCAAAATTTCCTCAGCATCCACTATATGCGCTGCAGCTTTCTGGAACACAGATTGTGTGGGTTATAGTCAATTACCATGGCTATTACTTGTGTAGTTTTTAAGTTTAAAGCTCAAAGTGGTTCTGATCTACAGGACAATAAATTGGCTAAAATTCTGGCTTGACGAAATCTGGTCACATTGCGCTTATGTTTCATGAGTCTGATGTTAACACTGAGCCCTGCAGGAGTCCCACCTGTAGTCATGGTTACCAATTCTGACACATCTACTTTAAAATGGTCAAAATTTCTCTCCATACACAAAAATAAGCCACTTCCTAATGATGTGCCTTGTTTGGGCAGCATTTTCAAAAGATATTTGGTCATATCTAAATTCTCAAACCGCACCAATAGCTTTTATATATCTACTTACTTATCAGCTATAATAGAATATGCCAGAAATAACCTAGCTTTTTCTTGCAATTTACCCTAAAAGTTCTAAGCTATATTTGCAACATACTGAAAATAGACTTTTAGTTGTATTGTTTGTGAATACTAGTTTCTGTTTAGGACCTGCTCTTTCTTGTGCCTTCAATAAATATTCTTTGCAAACTAGTCTTCAGTTTTAAAAAAAAAAAAAAATGTAGTTGCCTGAGCAGTTTTTCTTCACTTATGGATGATTTCAAGGCATCATTCCTACAATGATTCTATCAACTTGACTGGGCCACTGGGTGCCCAGATCAGTGTCAAACATTCTGGCTGTGTGTTTGAGTTTTTTCTGAATGAGATTAGCACTTGAATCAGTAGATAGAGTAAAACAGATTAACCTCCATAATGTAGGTGGACTTCATTCCAGTCTGTTGAAGACCTGAATTGAACAATAGGACTGACGCTTCTAAGGGCTTCCCTGGTAGATCAGCGGTAAAGAATCCACCCGCAATGCAGGAGACACGGAAGACACGGGTTCAATCCCTGGATTGGGAAGCTCTTCAGGAGACGGGAATGGCGACCCCCTCTAGTATTCTTGCTGGGAATATCTCATGGACGGACAGAAGAGGCTGGTGGGGTATAGTCTAAGGAGTCACAAAGAGCTGGACACGACTGGAGAGAATGAAGACACACTGTATGCTTTACCAGGGTCCCTAGGAAAAGTTGGGCAGGTGGTTCACTGAGCAAACTTACCACCCATGTGGTGAATAGGGGCAAATGTGAATCTGCCTGGAGGAAGGGCATCTTTTTCTGATCTGCACAGGAGCACCAGCAAGTACTCCATCATTGGGAACAAAGAGAGGGGGTTCTATTTGAGTTACTAGTGTACCCTACCAGTCTACCATATGCATGCTGCTGCTGCTGCTAAGTCACTTCAGTCGTGCCCAACTCTGTGTGACCCCATAGAGTGCAGCCCACCAGGCTCCCTGTCCCTGGGATTCTCCAGGCAAGAACACTGGAGTGGGTTGCCATTTCCTTCTCCAGTGCATGAAAGTGAAAAGTGAAAGTGAAGTCGCTCAGTTGTGTCCGACTCTTAGCGACACCATGGACTGCAGCCCACCAGGCTCCTCCATCCATGGGATTTTCCAGGCAAGAGTACTGCAGTGGGGTGCCATTGCATAGTTCAGTTAATTTCTGTATTTAGGTAATTGAATACCTCCAGTAGTGCTACAGGGCTTCCCTGATCGCTCAGTTGGTATAGAATCCACCTGCAGTGCAGGAGACCCTGGTTCAATTCCTGGGTCAGAAAGATCCTCTGGAGAAGGGATAGGCTACCCACTCCAGTATTCTTGGGCTTCCCTTGTGGCTCAGCTGGTAAAGAATCTGCCTGCAGTGCAGGAGACCTGGATTCAATCCCTGGGTTGGGAAGATCCCCTGGAGAAGGGAAAGGCTACCCACTCCAGTATTCTGGCCTGGAGAATTCCTTGAACTATACAGTCCACGGGGTCTCGAAGAGTTGGACACGACTGAGTGACTTTCACCTTCATCAGTGCTACAATTGGGTTGATGTGGCTATGAAGATAAACACAAAGCCATGGGTTGCTTTATTAAATTTGCAACTTTTGACTCAGTACCGCCTACTGTATGCCAGTTCTGGATACACCTCAGACCTCTGTGTCTTGTTCCTCAATTTCATGGGTCAAAATTTAATTCAAGCATCACCTTCTCTAGTAAACTGTATGTCCTCTCCAAATCTCTCAAACCTCCCCCTCAGTCTGGAAGAGAAGACTCTGCCAGATGTTCTGAACACACCTGTGCAAGTCATGTTGTAGTATTGCTTTCTTGCCTTGCCCAACCTCACCCTAAGCTGACAGAGGACAGGGTGGGTGGAGGAGTGTTTCTGAGCGCAGTCAGGAAGGGGGAGCCAAGTGAGAAGAGTACAAGGGCAAAGACCAACAGGGCATGCACTGACATTGAGGGGCCAGCCCAAGAAAGAGAGGTCTGCAGGGAGACCCAGATGGGCTGGAAGGTTGCTTTGGCTGCTAAAGCCAGTTCTCTCTCTCACAGCTGCCTAAGGAAGAGGAAATAACTGAAGAGTCATCCTTTTTCAGTTCAGGACTCCTCCTTGATATGATAGGAATAACAATACCTGGCTGGTTGCGAGGATTAAATCAAACTGTAGATAGGAAAAACGTAATCATATAGTACTATTATTTTCCAGTCCGAAGTTTCCAAGGTCTTCTATCCTTTTTGCTGTAGCTACACCAACCCACCTCACCCCAGGCCAAATTCTGGCCCGCTCTTCTCTGCTCCCCTTCCAATGCCATCTTCTCTTTTTCTTCTTCCCATTCCTCCTCCCCTCTTCCACCTCCTTCCTCCCCGGCCCTCTCCCTCCCTACTTCTTCTTTCCTCTCTCTCCAGCCCTCCACTTTCCCCTTCCTTCTTCTTCTCTCCTCCCCTTCCCTTCCCATCCTCCAGCTCTCCTTCTGCGTGCTTTGCCCAGGAGACAGTACACCAAGCTTTGCCTGGGAGACAGTACGCCAAAGCCCAGGATGAAGATGCTGGGATCCACATGTAGGTCTACCATGATTAACTAAGTCTTAGATGACTCAGACATAAAATGTAGATGTTACTAAAAAGCAGGACCTAACTCATAGCTGTTTTTAAAATTAAATAAGATATATAGGTAATTACTTAGCAAATAGGCTTGCCCTCAGTAAAGTGATCAATGATTGTCATCTGCTCATTTTCCTTCTTGCCCTTTTTTTCTTCCTTGTTATCTAAGCCCAGGGTGAAGATGAAGAATGAATTCTAAAGGGTACAGTTCACAGCAACAGCACCATGACTTTCAGAGAGAGAAGTTCTCTGTTGTCTAATGCTGGCATCAAATAATGAGTCATCTTATTCACCTTCACCACACATTGGTCACATTTCTGACCAATCTAGATTTTGTGGTCATAGTATTACCAAAACGTAAGTTCATGTGCCTGACACACAGTGAGGCCAAACAATATCAGAATGTCATAGTTTGAAACAGAGAAATTTTATTACAGGGCCATGCAAGCAGATGGGAGGCTCAAGCCTTTAAAACCCCAAATTCCCTGAAACCTTTCGGCAAAGCCCTTTTCTAGGAAAGGTGAAGGAGAGGTGTAGTTAGTCATTGCAAACTTCTTGGGTCAGATCCTTTGTTTTTGAGGTCAGGTCATGGCCAGGTAACAATGTTTCTGTAAATCTCCACCAAAGGAATGTTACTCTGTGTTCTGACAAGAAAGGGCAAGGTCTCAAGGCACAACTTTTTCCCTCTGAGGTCAAGGTCCTGGCTAAGAGGAGGTAGAGCTCAGCTGGCAGCTCCCTCAGAGCCAGCTCCCTGCCTAGCTGTCACTGCTGAGGGAGCCAGATGCCCAGGACCCAACTGGCCCTCAGGTTCCTCAGGTTACATAAATGGGAGGGAAGAGAAGGTCACGCAGACTGCAATCCAGGCAGATGGTCAGTAACTGCTATCAGGTCACCGAGATGTGCTTGGGGGCGAGGTTCACTGCTGCCTCACAGCCTGGGCAAGGCCAGTGGGTGGCCATGATAAGGGTTCTGGAGTCCTACAGGACAGAACCCCCAGTCTGTTCACTGGGCTCCCCAGCTTACTCACTGGCCCGGGACCAGGTGAGCTGGAGGAGCCTGGGGAGAAGGCAGGGAATCCACCTCTTACCTGATTTTCCACCTGAAAACCACCACTCTGCCTGACTGGAGTTGGCTGAATGAGCCCACTAAGGGGCACTCCTTGATAGCTGGTTGCTGTGGGTGGGGCCCACTGCCGTGCTGACCAATGGCTGAGCAGGACCCCTAATGGTCCTGTGGTAAACTTTCCCTGGTAACAGGGTGCAGGGATAATGCCACACAGCAATGGCGGTGTGCCAAGGGCTGCACTCAGCTGCACTCTATTACAGTAGTGTGATAGAGTATGACTGAGTGCAGCCCTTAGCACTTGGGCCGTTGCTGTGTGCCATTAACCCCCTACCCTGTTATCAGGGAAAGGTTACCAGAGGACCATTAGGGGTCCTGCTCAGCCATTGGTCAGCACTGCAGTGGGCCCCGCCCACAAGCAGCCGTCAGAGTGACCCTTAGCGAGTCCCTTCAGCCAACTCCAGTCAGGCAGAGTGGTGGCTGTCAGGCAGAGAGAAAGATAAGAGGTGGATCCCAGCTTTTTTCCCAGGGCCCTCAAACTCACTTCCTGGCCCGAGGCCTGGTGAACTGGAGGGGCCCAGGAAACAGGCATGGGGCAGTGTCCTGGAGGGCTCCAGAGCCTGTCCCAAGGCCAACCACTGGCCAGACCCAGGCCTTAAGTGGCAGTGAACTGCTCCCTCACCCCAGCTCTGTGACCTAATAGCAGCCTTCTGCATAAGATCCAGTCTGGCGGACCTGGCCCCTGCCGTTTGGGTGGCCTGAGGAGCGAGGGTCGGGTGAGTCCTGGGCACCTGGCTCCCTCAACGATGACAGCTAGACAGCATCTGGGAACCTGGCTCTGAAGACGCTTCCAGCTGAGCTCTGCTTCCTCTTAGCCAGGACCTGAACCTCAGAGGGTGAAAGTTGTGGGTTGGGACCTTGCCCTTTCTTGTCAGGACGGAGAATAACATTCATTTTGTGGAAGTTTACAGGAACATCATTACCTCACCATGATCTGACCTCAAGAACAAAGGATCTGACCCCAAGAAGTTTGCAACAGCTAACTACGCGCCTCCCTCACCTTTCCTAGAAAAGGGCTTTGCTGAAAACTTTTGGGTTGCTGGTGGTTTTTAAGCATGAGCCACCCATCTCAGATGGCCCTTGATAAAGACTTCTCTGTTCTAAACTCCAACATTTTGGTATTGTTTAGCCTCACTGTGTATCAGGCTCAGGGACTTGAGTTTCTGCAACAACTGGTGAAGATCCTGTAAAATTAACACCAGATATTCTGATGAAAAGCAAAGGGTTTGCTTTAGATGACTTCATTCTCTTTGCAGAAGTAAATTTTTATTCTTATTTGGGATATATCAGGAGAAGGCAATGGTACCCCACTCCAGTATTCTTGCCTGGAAAATCCCATGGACAGAGGAGCCTGGTAGGCTGCAGTCCATGGGGTCGCTAAGAGTCCGACATGACTAAGCGACTTCACTTTCACTTTTCTCTTTCATGCATTGGAGAAGAAAATGGCAACCCACTCCAGTATTCTTACCTGGAGAATCCTAGGGATGGGGGAGCCTGGTGGGCTGCCGTCTATGGGGTCGCACAGAGTCGGACACGACTAAAGCGACTTAGCAGCAGCAGCAGGGTATATCAAGTGTTGGGAAAGCAAAAGATTTCTTCTTCTCCAAACTTAGCCGAAAGGAGAATTGCTTGCTGCTACATGCAATTCTAGGGACAGGATTGAAGGCAAAAGGAGAAGAGGGCAGCAGAGGACGAGATGGTTAGATAGCATCAGTCACTCAGTGAACATGAATTTGAGTCTGCCAGCAGTGCAGGAAACTTGGGTTCCATCCTTGAGTCAGAAAGATCCCCTGGAGGAGGAAATGGCAACCCACTCCAGTATTCTTGCCTGGAGAATTCCATGGACAGAGGAGCCTGGTGGGCTACAGTCCATGGAGTCGCAAAGAGTCAGACAGGATTGGGCAATTTATACTTTCACTTTCAAGAGATAGTGAAGGACAGGGGATCCTGGTGTGCTGCAGTCCATGGTGTGGCAAAGAATCAGACATGACTTAGGGACTGAACAACGATAACATGGGGCAGATACCTCTTAAAATTCCCTTCTGAGACCAAGGGGAAAAGTCATGAGAGGAATACAAGTCAAGATGTGGCCTCAGGCTAGAGATTGTCTGTGTACTCTCTGTGGTAAATTAGCACAGAAATTGGAACTGTTTAGAAACTTTCATACCCATTAGGCCTTATCTGGATACCCAAGTCCCTAGTTATTGGACTCTTCTTATTCAGTCGAGCACAGAGCAATTCATTTGTTAGACCAAACTTTTGAGGCCAGATTTGTCTATTGGTCATGCACGAGGAAACAGGAATGGGTCCTGGAACAATTGGGTGGGTGGGTGGGGAGGGCAGTGACCAGACCCTTCATCACAGATCCTTTCGAAAAAGCACTGATGTTAACTATTGTTGTTGTTGTTGAGTTGTTAAGCCATGTCCAACTCTTTGTGACCCCATGGACTACAGCAGACCAGGCTTCTCTGTCCTCCAGTGTCTTCCAGCGTTTGCTCAAATTCATGCCCATTGAGTCGGTGGATGCCATCCAACCACATGATGTCATCTGATGTCAACTATAGTTTCACAGTTTTATGTTCTCGGATCATTGATCAATATTTAAGAAGAGTTCACTTACACGAAGTTCAAAAATGTGGAAATATCAATTGTGTGGAATCTGATTGTACATTTCTTATTTCAATTACACCCTCTCTTGTCTAACCAGTTTTTGGCTAAACCAGCGATGGAGCTAACCTCTCTTCCTAGAGAACCCTGCCATCTGGTGGCTGAGGATATTGAGTACTAGGAAGTAGCGCGCTGTGAACCCCCAGTTCAGACAGAGGAAAAAGACCTTTCCCCCTGGCAATCCGCTTTTAGGTCAGTTTCCCCATTTTCCGTTAAGTCCATTTTAAACAACGGAATGGCCTTTAACGGGGGAAAAAAGAACAAGTTCCCTACTACTTTTAAAGCATTTCCAGCCCTTAGCAAAAGGACTTGGTTCCAGTAGGCGCTCAATTAATGGTGTATATGTCCATTTTAAAAGAATCATTTTCTACATTATTATTTCCAAGGATGAAGGGTGAGAGGTGTGAACCCCCACCCCCCAACCCCAGGAGAAACCAGACATTCTCATTTGGAAGAAGACGAAGGGCTGAAGCGAGGCTGCTAATCTCCACATGCTAACTTCTGCTGGTACTCGAAGGCGAGAACGGAGCCGGAGACCCGCACACTGCGGAAGGGCGGGGCTGAGCGAGCCGGTGAACTGCAGTTCCCGGCATGCCCGAGGAGGCGGGGCCCAGAGGCCGCGCCGGCGCCGGGGCTCACGTGGCTTCAGCATGGCGGCGTTTGCCGACTTGGACCTGCGGGCGGGTTCCGACCTGAAGGCGCTGCGCGGGCTCGTGGAGAACGCTGCTCACCGTGAGTCTCCCGGGCTTCGCGGGCCGCCGTGCCTGCGCTGTTTCGCTGTCCCTAGGCTGTCGAGCCATGCGTTGGAGGGACCCGGCGGGCCTAGTTCTGGTGTCCTGGGGCCTCCGGCGTGTCCTTAGAAACTGATGCCCCTGCGCTGTTGCTCTGACCCGAGGCGCGGGAAACTCGAACGCACTGGGGAGATGTTACCCAGTCCAGCTCCTTCTGTCTTGAGAATTGAGGAAACTGAGGCCCTGACATGGCGGGGGATCTGCATGGGCCCCACAGCTGATGGATGGAAGAAAACGGGGCTCCCAAGTGTACGCCTACACCAGTGCTTTTCATATCGCCCCTTCCTAAGTCTCTTGACATTGTCCTGATGCTGTCAAATGCGGGAAACTGATGCAGAGAGGGGGAGTCCTGTGGGGGCCCTGAGAATGGGGACATGTGGTTCCGAGTGTCGGAATGTTATTTACACGGAGAGTAAGTGGAGGCGGAGGACTTACTAGGAGGGTGGGAGGAGAGCAGAATGGCTAGAATGTTACTCCTGTTTGAATCCAGGGGAAACAAAAGCCGAGAGAGGTTAAGACCTTATCTTAATTATTGAAGTGAATCACAACTGCTGTCTAAGTGGGCGTAGAAGGGTTTCAAAATAGAAGAGGTTTCTTCAGGGTCTGTTAAGTAATGGATGCTCAGTAAATATTTGAGAGAGGAAGAAAAGGACCTTGGACAAACTCATGAGGGGGGAGACCGCTATTTTGACCGTAATATGCGTTATCTTTTAATATTAATATCCTGTCGTCACCGTTGCTGTTTAAATAGCTTAAAGATTGGAGTCATGATTTAAACATATTTTTGAAGTCCACATGTCCAGAGCAGTGCTGTGTTGAGGCTGATAAAGCCAGGCCTTGGCTTCAGAGAGTTCTCAGTCTCTTGGTGGGTAGCTCAAAGGAGAACGTGGACATTGGTGTGAATTAGTGGTCATCCTGTTTCGCCTTAGCAAAAGGGTCTCTGAAGAAGTAGAAAGGGTAAAAATAAAAAGAAAAAAACAACAGAAAAGTAAGAATGAAGTTGATAGTGAAAAAAGTATAAATTTGATGAGATGAAAATGAACATAGGGACACGAAAAAGAATAATGGTTGAAAGAAGATAGGCAAAGATAAAGGTCTTTGTTATCATGCCGATAATACATCACCAAAGTCAAACAAAGCCCTGTGTCTATGCTAGGCACTGTTCTAAAACATCCAGCATGTGTTATCTCATTTAATTCTCATGACAGTTGTATGGGATGAATCCTGATGTTATCACCATTTGGCAGACGAAGAACCTGAAACTTAAGCTTAAGTAACTTTTAAGTGGTAATGTTTAGGTTTGAGAACAGGCAAATCTGACTCCAGAATCCATACTCATAACCATTCTTCTGCCTTGTAGTCTTGACATGAATTGGTATGAGCTTATGTGTAAAAGAGGTTGTTGTATTTGACAAGAATGTTCAATTTTTCTTTTCAGTGGGCTATTCAGTTGTTGCCATCAATCATGTTGTTGAATTTAAGGAAAAGAAACAGGTAAAATAGGATTTCTGACATTAATAATAACCAGCATTTATAATTATTTTGTGTGTATCGGTAATGTGAAAGCTACAGATGAGCACTCTTTGTGCATTATTTTATATGTTACTAGTTGAGCTGATACATATCTGTACAAATGATAACTTTTTTGTGAAGTGCTGGGGTATGGTGTAAAGATTCTTAAAGTCGATCTGATGTTAAGTAACTTTTTAAAAAGTGCATTGTTGTTGTTTAAACTTTAATCACAATAGTTCATCTTTTTTATTTTACCGTCATGGACTCATTACTGATTGATTTCCCTTCCGAACATACTAGTAAATATGTGTATCTTTCCTTAGGCCAACAATTGTTCCTTACAGATTGTTTCATTCTAAAAAACTGTTGTTCATCCTTCCTTTCCATTGATGTTCTCAGCTCCTACTCGGCTTCAACTTTCGTTATTAAAAAACACACACACAGACATACATACAGCTTATTTAGTGTTTCTGCATGCTAGAAATTAGCTTTCTGAAAATTATTCTTTATTTGTTGTAGGAAATTGAAAAACCGGTAGCTGTTTCTGAACTCTTTACAACTTTGCCAATTGTACAGGTAAGTGCTTTGTTTAAGAAACATAATACTTACTCATCCAGTTCAGGCATTCCCAGTCATATGTATGGTTCTCTAACCTGCACGGCCCGTTCCTTTGTCTACCAGTCCTACCTTTGCATGAAGACTTAGTTTTTCCATGAAACATTATGTATATCTCTTTTTCTCTAGCTATTCAGGTATACCTCAAAGATACTGTGGGTCTGGTTCCAAACTGCCACATTAAAGCAAGTCACGAATGTTTTGGTTTCCTGATTCATGTTAAGTTTATGCTTACCTTGTTGATTAAGTGTGCAGCAGCTTGGAGAATCCCAGGGATGGGGGAGCCTGGTGGGCTGCCGTCTGTGGGATCGCACAGAGTCGGACACAACTGAAGCGACTTAGTAGCAGCAGCAGCGGCATTATATCTAAAAAAAAACACAGTGTTTATCTGAATTTTTAAATATTTTACTGCTTAAAAATGCTCACCATTATCTGAGTCTTCAGTAAGTTATAATTTTTTTGCCAGTGGAGGGTCTTACATTGATGCTGAAGGCTGGTGACTGATCAGGGTGGTGGTTGCTAAAGGCTGGGGTGGCTGTGGCAATTTCTTAAAATAAGGCAACGATGAATTTGCTGCATGAATTTGCTTCCTTTCAGTACAATTTCTCTGTAGCATGCAATGCTGTTTGATAGTATTTTGCCCACAGTAAATCTTCTTTCAAAATTGGAGTGAGTCCTCTCATACCCTGCAACTGCTTTATTAACTAAAAGTTTGTGTAATATTCTCAATCCGTTGTTGTTATTTCAAGAGCTGATTAAGTTCAGTGTCTTACATGTGTGTGGTTTTTGACACTAAATTACAATAGTATCATCAGAGATCAGGGAATTCCCTGGCAGGCTAACGATTAGGACTTAGGCAAAATCAGTAATCACAGATCCCCATAACAAATATGATAATAATGAAAACATGTGAAATGTTGGGAGAATAACGAAAATGTGACACAGAGATGTGAGTGAGCAAATGCTGTTGGAAGATGACGCATTATAATAGACTCGCTCAATACAAGGTTGCCACCAATCTTTAGTTTGCAAAAAAAAAAAGCAATATCAGTGAAGCACAACAAAGCAAAACAATAAAACAAAGTATACTTCTATTATAAATTCCTTGAGAGTTAAGGCTAGGGCTTTACACTATTCCTTGTTGTTAGTACCTTTTAATGAGTACTTTCCACTGGTAAGGAGGAAAATCAGTCATCTGTACTTTGTGCTTTTTTTATTACAGGGAAAATCAAAACCAATTAAAATTTTAACTAGACTAACCATTATCGTTTCGGATCCATCTCACTGTAATGTTTTGGTAAGTTACTTTTCTTCTCTCTTGGTCTTGTAAGTTGTATTGATTAATGTTGAACACTTGCTTTTCAACTCACCTCATTCTTAGATCTTCCCCAACCCCCAGTGTATGACACTTGACTGCTCTCCTTAGCTCAGAATTCACATGGTATAATAGAGTCTCTTCTATTCATGACACATGTATAAGGATTAAAGATTTAAAGAGTCTTCCAGCAACTGGTATTCATTGAACTTACATGACCCAGACATAGAGTACTGGTGATGTTGCTATGAATAATACAGATACAGTCCTTTGGAAAATGAGAGGAACATTTAAAAAGTGGGAGATAGTAAATAAGGAATGTTCTGGGAGTGTGTAACAGGAGGCCAAGCTGAGGAAGCTGATGTTCAAACTGTGGCCATATGAATCAGTGAATGTTATTGGTGCCAGATAGGGAGAGGATATTCCCACAGACAGGATAAATTATGCAAGGTCCTGAATCCCAAAAAAACATGGTGCATGGTGGGAAATGAAATGCCAGTTGTGTTGAGCCTGATGAGCTGTCTAACCTAGGATGATGTTAGAAAGGTAGGTCTGGGTGAGCAATAAGAATTAAAGATTTTAAAATTAAAAAAAAAAAAAGCCAACTTTAAAAAAATAAATAAATAAAATAAAATAAAAAAAGAAGAAGCCTATGAAGGTTTTAACTAAGGGAGTACAGTTTTGAGATTTGCATTATAGAGAATGGATCAAAGGGGATAAAGGTCGGGGAGGGGAGGATTGACAGGATTTGATGTTGATTGGATCGAAGGTGGTGACTCCCTGCTTTGGCCTGAGCAGCCAGATAGGTAGATGGTACCATTTCCTGAGATGAAACATACAAAGAGAAATAGGTGTCAGATCATCATGTTTGAGACACAGTAGGTTATTGTAAGAGTTCCAGTGAAAAGACAGCCACAATCATGTCCAGCTCTTTGTGACCCCATGAACTGTAGCCCACCAGGCTCCTCTGTCCATGGAATTCTCCACACAAGAATACTGGAGTGGGTTGCTATTTCCTTCTCCAGGGGATCTTTCCAACCCAGGGATCAAACCCAGGTCTCCTGCACTGCAGGCAGACTGTTTTCCAACTGAGCCACCAGGGAAGCCACAGGAGTTCAAGTGGAGCTTGTCAAATGAGTAGTTGGGGAAAAAAGGATGTGGCCCTCAGAAGAGGGACCCCAGTTCAAGATACTCATCTGGAAGTGGTCACCTTGTAGAGAGTATTGTACTCAGGAGAATGGATGAGACTCCCCGGTCAAAGTATAATGTGGGAGGAGAAGGTCTGGGACAGCATCCTAAGGAACAGCTGTATTCAGTGGTGGAGGAGAGGGTGAGCCAGCATGGGAGACTGAGACGGGCCGTCTCAGGAGTAGGTGGACAATGAGGAGCATGAGAAGGGTGAGCAGCATCAGTGCGCCTGAGTACTCAGTCAAGCAGGAGAAGGCCTAAAACATGTCTTGGCCAGGCAGGTTCCCTAATGCATGGTGGTCACTGGTTGCCTTACGAAAAGCCATTTCCATGGAAGTGATTGGGCTATGAGAAAATATAGCCAGTGTCTGCTGCTAACTTTGCTTAAGAAACTTGACTCCATGGAGGAACAGAAGGCTTGGGCGGCTGGTGAGAACCTGCTGTCTAGATTCTGTTTGTTAGGTGGAGACTTGCAAGTAGCCGGTGCTGATGTGAAGAGTCAGTGAGGGAGAGAGAAAGTGAGATCTCTGAGAACCTGAGCTGTTTCATCATTAGCTGGAATGGCCTCCTCTCTCATATAAAAGGAGTGATCAAGGAGGGGCTGGCCTCCTTTCTAACAATTAGCATTGCTAAAGAAATTATGAAAACCAAATTTGGGGTTTTTTTTTTATAGCTACAGGCTGCATTCTGGTTCTCTAAGCCTGGGGAGACATAGAGTTGACTTTTTATGGTCACAGACTTTGATTTTTCTCTTGTTACCATGGACATCCTGGTGGCCCCTTTCAGTCCCTGTCCCAAGTGGGAGTGTCAGGCAGAGGAAAAGAGTACTGGATCCTGACTTTTTCTGAGACCTGGAACCTGCCCTGTCTTGGCATGCATCTGCCCAGTGGGTTCACTTAGCTGCTCAAGCACAGTACCTGCTGCATCTCTTCAGCCGTTCTATTTCCTCCTTTAATTTTTATCATGCTTTTTCTTTTTACAGAATAAGAGGTAAAAAATTTTAAAGGTGCCAAAGGGAAAGAAGAAATAGCACATATTATCTCATCATTCAGTGACTGTATACTTGAATATGTATTTTTTCAGCCTTTTCACATGCATACACATACAGTATCAGTTTGAGACTTTCTTTTATAAACAATCTTTAACTGATAAATCTCTCTCCTTCTGTCAGAGGACTCTTGGTTATTTTCTTACACATCTAGCAGTTTAATTTGTATTTAACAGTATTCTCATTGTGAACCTAATCACATCATAGTTAGTCATGTGTATTTCTCATCTCACCAAAAAATGATAAGCTCCACTGAAAGCAGATTTTGTATCCCTCGTGCCCTACACATAGCAGGTGCTCAGTAAGTTTCTGGCAAGCTCCTCCGCTAGCTTATAAGAGCAGGAGCTGTCTAATTTGATTTTTGTGTCTCAAACAAAATGTTTGATATACAGGTAAAGCATGACAGTGTGGGAAGGAAGGAGAGATGATTGGGGAGATGGATGTTGATAACTAGAGTCTTATATGCTGAGAAGGTCTTTTCTGTCAACATGCAAAGCAAAACAAAAATGTCAGTGGCGTAAGTATTACAAGTTGAAATAGAAGTGCAGCCAGGACGCTGGTCAGAATCCCATATGCATTTGTTGTTGTGTTGTTACTGTACGGTAACATTCTTTTCATTTTACTAGAGAGCAACTTCTTCAAGAGTCCGGCTGTATGACATTGTTGCAGTTTTTCCAAAGACAGAAAAACTTTTTCATGTAAGTAACAGTAAAAGAAAATAGTACTCATTATTTTACATAAGAAGTCTGATGTTATACCTTTGTAGATGCCCTGTTTGATCTCATCTGGAAACACTGAGGATTTTTCATTTATACGTGGAGTCCTGGAACTGCCCAAGAGTGTATTTGGGTGGCATATTTTGTTTTGTTAATTCTGCTAGATATTTGATGGGCTGATATTAAGAGAATCCATCAAGTTTTCCTCTTTTTGTTCGTTTTTATACTTACGGCTGTGCTGGGTCTTCTTTGCTGTGCAGACTTTTCTCTAATTGTGGGCGGGGGGCTGCTTTTCATTGTATTGCATGGGCTGCTCTTTCAGGTGGCTTCTCTTGCTGTGGAGCTCTAGGGCAAGAAAGCTTCAGTAGTTGTGGCTCTCAGGTTTTGTTGCCCCGTGGCACGTGGGATCTTCCCATGTCAGGGATCAAACCTGTGTCTCCTGCATTAGCAAGTGGATTCCTTACCACTTCAGTGTCTGTTCTTGCTAATTGCTGCTGCCTGTTACAGAAGAAAGGCACAAGATTCTGCTGTGGCATAAAAGATCCTTCTCTGCTTAGCTTCTCCTTTGTGTGCTCTGAGGTGTGGTCCATATGCTAGCATGATCACGGCCTTCTAGATATCCTTCAGAATCAACTATCTGCTGGTACTATTCTTTTTTGTTTAAGAGAACCTTTATGAATGTCTTTTGTCCTTTTCAAATGGCCATTTCTGTGACTTTTTAGGAGGCAAAGTTGTTTAATGTATATGCTCATTTTGCCAGCTTGAGACGGAACACACTGGGAGTTGTTAGTGATCACAGGAAAAAAGAAATCAACTGTAATAATAGTTTTTCAGGAATATGTTTTACTGTGTAAAGTGACATATAGCTGCTTTTAGAAATTTCGGAATGTTGACTTTGTCTCGATTCAAGAAAATAGCCATCTACCAAAAGTGTATCCACCAAAGGGATATTATGGAGCTGGTCTTTGATGTTTTAATTTTACAGTATAATCTATTTTTAAGTAGTCTGTTCTAAAATTATAAGATTTCCCCTAAGTTTATTCCAGTAGATGGAGCTGTTGACTAAGGAGACTCGTGTGTGATAAATTTAGTTTTTGAGGTACACTCACAGTTTTCATTGTTTATATTAATGCAGGGAAACAGCACAAGTTAGTAATGAATTCCCCTTTTTTGGCAATTCCTTTCCTAAAATGCTCAGTTATAGTAATTCTCTAGAATTTCGTTTCAGAAAAAAAGGAAGTAGGATCGAATGGATCTTAGATATCAGAGACCCCTGTGAAACCTTTTAAAATCAGGCAGGCTCAGATCTCCACCATGGGAGATTCTGATTAGGTAGGTTTGGGATTGAGCTTGGTATCTGTTTTTTTTAAGTTCCACATGGGATTCTGATTAGTTAAACAGCAACCCAATTTTTTATTAATTATTAACAATTTGGTTAAAATGTAGACTAAAAGTTGGTAGTATACCTAATTTTTTATTGTACTCTTGTGTTTTGAATTGATTTTGAAGAGCATACATTTCCATAGCCATTTACATGATTAGAGAAAACAGGAGCCCAGGGGGTAATTGGGATGGATGCTTATTATTATCCCCATTTTGTAGAAGAGAAAATTGAAACTCAGGCTAAATGATTTGCTCTAAACCTCAGGTAGCGTGTTATAGAACTAGGACTATGGTGTTAGAATGCATTATAATTTGATACAGTGAATTTATCTTGCTGTTTTCCTCAGATTATTCTTAAATTTTAGGTCAGAAGTACAAACACATGATAGTGGGTGGAAGAGTCAGAAATATTCTGGAAGATGGATAAAAGCTATAAATAATTGGCAGAGTATTTGTTTGGAATTGACTGTAGAAAAAAGTTTTTAAAATCAGAACATTTTTCCATATCTTACTCATTCGTTAAGATTCAGTTGAAGTTGGCACTCCTTGTTTTCTATAGAAAATCTATTTTAAAAGATTTTTCTTTTAATAGTAAGCTTGAAATTGGGTCAAATGCAAGCAATTTGTTGCTTAACAGGTTATGTTTTATTAAGTGATGTTGTATAGTAAGTTGATTATTTAGAATGTAGGCAAGTGTCTCCGTAGATAGGATATTCTAAAACTAAGGTCTCAAAAATGAATCATAAAAGTATTCCTAAACACATGTTAACAATTAGTAGTATGAAATCTAAACACCTTAAACAGCATTGTTTCCCTGGGAATTAACATACTAGTTCCACTCAGAGTATCTGAAACATACCTCATCGATAAACCCTTTTTCTCCATAGTTACCCCAGGGGATAAGGCAAAGATGAAAGGTTGTAAGCTGAGTCCATTGGCCAGGGCTTCTTGGGATGGGGGTGGCTATGGAATATGGCAGAGAGAGTTACATAGAAGTTTCAGGAGCTTCTGAGTTAGTTATTCCCATTTAGGATTTTTAAAAAAATTTTATTGAAGTATAGTTGATTGTTGTGCTATACTGTGAAGCATAATGATTCAATTACACATATTTATTTTTCTTCATATTCTTTCCCATTGTTATTCCCATTTAGGACTGGACAGAATGAGGAGAATTCAGCCTGTTTAGTCAGTGGCCTCCAACCTACTTTGAGTGTGTACTATATCAATTTGAAAAAATACTGGTCCTACATCCCCAATATGTGGGTGTTTATTTTCTTTTAAATTATTTGCATGCTCCATTATATCAGTGTGCTTTATGAAATAATATACACACACTGAACAAAATATTTTAAGAGAAGGAATTAAAAATAAGTGAAAATTGAAGTTCTCTTTTCTTCCTGCTTCCAAAATCCATCCCTTACCCTTTGCAGAGCATTATTGTACTAACACTTGAGGCTACTGAAAGGGCAGATCTTTCCAGGCTCCTTTGAAGGTGTGGTCTGGCTGCACTGGTGTCAGATTTGCCATGAAAATTTGTTAAAATGCAGGTGATTAGACCCTGCTTACTGAATTGATTGCTGGGTGTAGGGCCTGGTAATCTCCATTTTAAGCAAATTCTTCAGGGGAGGGTTGTTTTTTTTAAACATGGGTTAGGTTGGGAGGATCCATTTATGGGCATCTCTTTTCACTGGCAAGCCTGGCTCTTCCTTGCATAAAACACCAGTCTGACATCCATGAAGGATTTGGGGGAGACTGAACCTTCTCCCTCTTATTCTCCTTGTTCCATAAAATCTAAGATTAGTGTATGTGTGTATGTACCAGTTGGGGAATACCTTCCTTAAATCCTCATAGGAGTCTTTGGCCAGAGGAAGGTTAAGAACAGTTGATATGAATTCATATACAACCTGCCAAAACCACTGTAATCAAATTCTTAATCACAAGTATTTGGACATAATGTAATCATTTTTAATGATTTAGAAAGTTTTTCATTATACTGTGAACATTAGCTCTTAGTGTATAGTTACCTAAGTGTATCAGTTGAACATTTGGATTAATAGCTAAATACCAAAAGAATTTGGTTTGAGACATTTTAAGTCTAAGGTACCAAGTAGAGCTGTCCTTTGTAACTGGAAATTTATTATAATGCATGTATTTAAACCAACACAAGGGATTTTTTTTTAATTAACCCTGGGGGAAAAAGAGCAATACATAATCAAGTAACCTAATTTAGCTTTACGCTGGGGAAGAATGTTTTACAGGCTTTTAAGAAATGAATCAGCTTTTTTGAAAAGAAAAATAATTTGTGCTTGTAATAATAAATTCAAAGAGTGCTAAGAGGTATACACTGAAAAGTACACCATCCTCCTACTTAAAACGCCTTGTCCCTTTTCTTTAGAGGCAACCACAGCCAGAAGTTCTTGGGTTTCTTTTCAGAAGTATTTTTACACAGTTCTTCTTCATTCCCCTCTCCCTCTTTCCTACCTTCCTTCCTGACACCTTGCTTTGTTCACCAGACAGTGTGTCTTGGCAGTGGTTCCATAATATCCATTTGAGCGGCGCCTCACTGCATAGAAGGAGTCAGCGTGTTCTATTGTGTAAAGCGACTCTGTTTGTTTAAGTAAAATTGAGGAATGTTTACTTGTGTCTAACCTTTTGTGATTGGCACTGCAGCAGATGTTCTTTCACTAATAATCCTGAAGCATTTGTAGGGTATAAAGCTATAGAACACACTTCTGGTCTCTATGGGATACCTTCCTATAGGTGAAATGTGCTGATGTGTGCGTGTAAAATCTTGATACCTATTGCTGAAATGCTTTTCAAGACTGGTTTTGAAAACCCTGTGAGTCCCTGTCTGTTTGTTCTTGAGTGACCTGTATATTACTAAACTTTGTGATCTTTGCCAATCTGATAGTGTAAAAATGGCAAGCTGAATTTGTTTTAGTATTCAGAGCTTTTCTCATCCATTCTTAGCAAATTTTCAATGACTTTTATGAGTTAGACATCTGTAGCAGTTGGGATGGGACAGGTCCTTTATGAGCTGAGTGTCTGCCAGAGCAGCATTACTTCCCAGGCTTACTAAGTTACTGTGACTATCTTAAAGCCAGGCAGCCTCCGATCACTCCCTGCTTCCCGGAACCCTGAAGTGGGGGTAGCAATGAGTGGAGCAGGGATTCTGAAGAAAAAGTATAAGATGTGACAGGCCTGTGATTGCTGAAGGTCGAGCCTACCCTACAGGGCATTGTCACCCCCTCTCGACCCATTTCTCTTGGTCGTTGCCACCCTGGCAGCTTGAATTTGTTCATCAAGCCTGACTATACTGGCATTGATAGTGAGGCTTATTTTTTGTCATAGTAGGGAAGAGCCAATTCTTTTTGTCTATGTAAATCAAATAATGGCAAAATGAGAGCCGAATGTGCAGCTTCTGGCCTGCACTTTTAAGCTAGTAACCACTCCTCAGCTTTATTTTCCTTCCCTGTTCTTCCTTTTATCCTCATTTACTTATCCATTTATTTTGTCTTGCATGTTTTTTTTTTTATAAGCAGTTTCAGATGTCTTTTGGAAGTAAATGCAGTGTGTCAACAGTAATAGCAAAAATGAGAAGAAAGGAAAGAGAAATTAACAGTTGAAAAAAAATGCATTCAGAATCATTTGATTTACAACAGTTCTGCTTTGACCATTTGTGGAGATGCTTTGTTTCTATTAGCCTTTGAACAAAATGCTGTTGGTAGTGCCATGTAAGTGTTTCTTTGACCACTCAGTAGATTGATTGGACCTATAGATGTGGGACAATTGCTGGCACAAAAATAAATAATTTCTGGAGAATGTGGACCATGCATACATTCCTTTTAGCTTTGGGGTTTTTTTTTTTTTTTTGGATATCAGAAGTTTCCTTTTTCTGGAACAGTCTGAAGTAACCTTCCAGAAACTGAGCCTCTCTTAGCAACCTCTCCTTGTGTAGCTGAGCACGGATTAGAGGGTCTCTGGACCATGTCTGTTGAGATGTTCTGTAGACATACCACCCTACTTCAGCTGGATTACAGCTAAACCATTCAAACCAAATGTGAATGGCTAACCATTGGTTTTGCAAAAGAATGGATGCATTTGAACACAGAACCCTACAGTGTCTATTGAGTGAGCCGTATCTATTTACATTTTTTTATATCATGTTTGACCCTGCTGCTGCTAAGTCGCTTCAGTTGTGTCCAACTCTGTGCGACCCCGTAGACAGCAGCCCACTGGGCTCCTCCATCCCTGGGATTCTCCAGGCAAGAACACTGGAGTGGGTTGCCATTTCCTTCTCCAGTGCATGAAAGTGAAAAGTGAAAGTGAAGTCGCTCAGTTATGTCCGACCCTTCGCGACCCCATGGACTGCAGCCTACCAGGCTCCTCCGTCCATGGGATTTTCCAGGCAAGAGTACTGGAGTGGGGTGCCATTGCCTTCTCCAGTGTTTGACCCTGCCACATTCTTAACGTGCCAGTTTGCTTTTGGTTTTACGTGTGTTTTCTTCTTGACAGGTCGCTTGTACACATTTAGATGTGGATTTAGTCTGCATAACTGTAACAGAGAAGCTGCCATTTTACTTCAAAAGACCCCCTATTAATGTGGTAAGTGTCACACTTTGTTCTGTGAATCTCTAGATGTGCGTTAACATGCTGGGAAAGGGGCAGAGGAAACTGCTGTTTTTAGAGGGGGAAAATCAAAGGCTAGTAATAGACAACTTAAAGGATTTTATTGTGCAAGCTGACTAAAGGCTGAAAGAAAGCTTAATATAAAAAATAACTAGTAAATTACCAAGGTGTGTTTGAAAGGCCTTAGAAACTCAACTGTGTGAAGGAAATTTCCTAAGCAGATAGCTAATAATAATGGACACTTAACAGTCTTCATGTTGCATATTAAGGAGACAGAGTAGCCAAGAAAGGAGGGAAAAAATAGGGTTCTCGTGGCAGCAGCAAACTGGAGAGGGGAGTGGCAGTGGCGGGGACAGGAGAGGGCAGGGAGCGGAAGCACAGCAGGCACAGTCTGTGCCCAGTTAAAATCTGCACTGAGCTGCGCTGGCTCACCCAAAAACCCAGCGTTACTTTTGTAATAACCAAAGAAGGTGACCCCGCGTTGTCCTCCTTCCTCTGCTGTAGAATCCTTCTCGTTACCTTTCTACATAATTTCTCATTTTCTTCCACTCGTTGTCTTCCATCTGTCACACCTTTTTATAAGTCTTATTCTATCATGACAGTGAGATTGCTATAAGGTTGGCACAGCTGTCGACTATTTGCATTGGCAACCGGATCCTGGGAGGAGTCAGGATGCTGTTTTAGAACAGAGTCTTCTGAAGCTGTTTCCCATTCTCAAAAAGTGCTGTTGAAGGAGAAAAAAAGGTTTAACAGTCTAGATTACATACCCAACCCTGTCAGAATTGGAAAATTAAAAATTTATGGATTTTTTTTCAAGATAGGTAACTCCCCTATTCATTTGTCTCTGGAGAATCTTTTGTTTCCCTCTCTGCTGCTAAGGAGTTGGCTTGATGCTGAGAATAGGCAGAGACAAGGAGAAAATTGATCTGTATGGTATGGAAAAATTGAATCCGGTGTAGAAAAAGTTTAAGATGGCTTATGTTCTACCCCTGAATGTATGCTACTATAAAGCATTCAGGAGTAATATTTTGAAAAGTATTCAAAATTTTAAAGTTATATATTTAAAGGGAAAACTATTAAGCAGCTCTTTGCTGATTAATAATGAGAACACTACTGAACATATATATGACAACACGCTCAAATCATTGTTTCCCCACGTTCTTGGCAGTACTTATGAATAAATGAGTAAACGCTTTTAAACACAAGGCCCTAAACCCTCACATTTTAGAATTGGAGATCTATGTTGTTTTAACAGCTCACTTGTCAAACATGGTCAAATGAAGGCCCGGAGAAGCTGTACAGCTCTTCAGACCCAGGGTTGGGGCAGACCAGATTGATTTCCATTAGATGAGACCTGCGATGTGCCCCAGCTACCATGTTGAAAGCTCAAACTAACAGAGTACCTGAGGTGAGGACAGTCTTACTGGCCTCACATGTTGTTCCTCCCCTGCGGGAGCAGGCTTTGTCTCCAGAAGTTGGCCAAGGCTTTTTACCAGCTTCAGTTTGCCCTTCCAGTTTACATGTAAATGGCACCCCCCATAAGTTGCTCTTAAACTTTCAACTTCTTTACTTTTCTCTTCACCCTGATGAACAAGGAAGGCCATTTTTTAGATGACTTTGCCTGAGTAAACCCACATACAATACTGTGTTCTTGGTTGGGAGGAGACAGTGACATGTGATGCTAAGGCCAAGTCCATGGAATGGACAGCAGTTCACGGCACTTAATTCTTCTCATCCCGCAACAATGCTAAGCTACCCAGTGGCAGTTTTGGGGGTGTCTTTCTGTTGGTTTCTTATGAACGTGCCCTACTGTTCAACCCAGGTTATAAGCTTCTAGGAAGCACCAACCGTGTCATGGTCTTTTCTTAATTACCCAATACTTTCTCTTTAATGGGTCCTCCCTAAAATTTTCAGTTGAACGAGTATACATCTAATTTCATATTGTCAGGGTGCAACTTGGGGAACACAAGCAAATCCCGCAAGCCATTAACCCTTAGCTGGTTGTCAGGGCTCGGCAGGCAGCCTCCACAGTGAGAGGAGTGGGGCACTGGGGCATGAGGAGGAGACGCACCAGGACAGCCCACCTTCCAGTTCCATCTGTGAGTTCGGGAAGGTACTATTTTTTGACGGATATTTTTGGCCACATTCCCACATTTTTTAATGTAAGAATTCTGAAAAGTAAAAATTTGACAAGTGAGAGGGATATGCAGTATTTAACACAGTGTCTGCTTTTTTTAAAATCTGGTGTGAACATTTTACATATGTTGTTTAATAAAAACTAGATGATGGAGTGGCGGGAAGGCTGTGCAGCCTTATTTTTAGTCTTTGTCTAGTGTATAAGTAGGCTGCGGTGTGAATTGGTCAGGAAGCAGAAGAGTCCCTGTTAATTTCATTCACCTCTTTCATTTAAGAGAAACTGGAATTAAAAGTTAAATTAACTAAAATTAAAAGCTGGAAGCGAGTTTGCTGTACAGGGTAAATAAAGAGCAGTTGTATAGATGTGTGTATATTATTTATACCTGATAGTTGTACCTGTTATGGATTTGGAACTGTATCCTTAAAGTATGGAAATATATTCCCCATGAAAATACAGAAGATGTAGTGAACGTGGGGAACAGTTTAATCTTAAGTCCTGGTCCTTGCATGCTCTTTTGGCCCTTAGAATGAATTTGTCTTTGACCATGATTAGTGGTTGGCTTGGTTTATAAGGATCACAGTATTGGGTACAGATCTTAGTTTGAATGGAGTGGTGAGGAAAAAAAAAAAGGAGCAGTAAGATACTTAATTTATTAGTCTTGACTTCTTGGCCATAAGGCATGTGAGAATTATCAGCTCAGAAAGTGTGGATTTTAGGTCAGAGGGTACAGATTTTCACTTAGAAAAAGAACTAATTCCGAGGCTCTAATAACACAGAATGGGCGACCGTAGGTAATAGTCCAGTATTGTAACTTAAAAGTAGTCGAGAGAAGATCCTAAGCAGTCTCACCACAGGAAAAAAAAAAAAAGTTAACTACATCAGGTGATGGTTGTGTTAATTATCTTGATCTTGGTAATCATTCTACACTGTAGAGCAATGGTCCCCAGCCTTTTTGGCACCAAGAACTGTTTTCTTGGAAGACAATTTTTCTGCGGACTCGGGGCTTGGGGGAAGGGATAGATGGTTTTCACTTTCGCCCGCCGCTCATCTCCTGCTGTGTGACCGGGTTCCTGACAGGCCATGTCCTGCTGCTGGTCCATGGCCTGGGGACCCCTGATGTAGAGTATGTGTATATCAAAGGATCACACTCTATACTTTAAATTTATACATTATATTTTTCAATCATCCCTCAATACAGCTTTAAAAAAAAGAAGTAAAAGAAGGTTGCAATTATGAAGCAGGGCCCAGGAGCTAAGACATACCAAAGCATTCCTTATATGTAATTTTTAGCAGCTTTCATCCCTCTTGGTATCTTCACCACATGCTTAGGGCACCATAATTTCAGTTATGTTAATTCCCTCTAGAATCTCCTACAAACCTCCTCTGAAGTCTAAGTAACTTATAATAGAATCATTTTATCTTGTTATAGTTGGGTTTCAAGAAAGTTGAATTCAGCTCCTTTTCTTGGATAACCAAATGACCTCTAATAGCATTTTAAGGTTTAAACTCTCTCACACTTGCTCTCAGCCCACAGCTTTAAGGTGGGGTAGATGTGAATTCTCTCCATTATGCAGGTGATGTAATTGAGACTCAGGTAGCTTGCATCTCACAACAGGTACATATCTCTCTCAAAGGTTAACTTGGGATTTGTACCCAAGCTTTGATTCTAAATCTGCTGTCCTTTTCCTCTTGGGAAATGTGATTTAAAATTACAGCAGAGCTCTTTGTTAAGCACAGAGTAATTTCATACTTTAAAACATCTTTATGAATTCAGGTTTTGAGAAGAATTTTCTTTAAGCAAAACACCTATCTTCACCTTCATTTTGATTTTTTTTTTAAACAGTGTTTTGCCATTCAACAACAACCAAAAGTGTTTTGAGCTGTTTTCAATGATTGTATGTTTTATGCTCTCTTTGTGAAGTTTTCCCTTCAGCATTTTCTCTAACCCTAATCCATTTGTCTTCTTGGTCCAATTAGTCCCCACTGAAAGAAATCCAGTAAGTAGTACCTGAAGCAATGAGGTTGTTCCAGGAATCTTTCCATATATCCTTGAGTTGGGTGTGACTGCTCTATAAACTTTATTTTTCATCACACATACTGTGAACCTAAATGTGTTAAGTACTTTATGGATCCAGTGCTTGGAGCAATGCCAGCAAACTTGGCAGTATCAAAAAATGTCTGTGTGGCAAAAAGCAACACCACCCATCAGAGACAGAGTGGGAAGACTGATGACAGACTGTGGAGATGGTTTCACTTACGTCATAGACAAATGCTAGTCTCTTTAATATATAAAGAGCTCCCAGAAGTTGATAGGGCTTCCCCAGTGGCTCAGACGGTAAAGAATCCGCCTGCAATGCAGGAGACCTGGGTTGGATTCCCTGGGTTGGAAAGATCCCCTGGAGAAGGGCATGGCAACCCACTCTGGTATTCTTGCCTGGAAAATCCCCATGAACAGAGGAGCCTGGCAGGCAACAGTCCATGGGGTTGCAAAGAGTCAGACATGACTGAACGACTAAGCATGCACGCAGAAGTTGATAAGCTTAAAAAAGAGAGATGCTCAATCCAAAAAAATGGATTAAGAACATGAAAAGGACATTTCACAGGAAAGGAAATACAAATAGTCTGTTAACATATGAAAAGATGTTTAAATCCATCATGCTAAGAGAAATTCACATCAAAAATCACCTATCTGTTTGGGACAAACCCAGAAGTTTGACGATACATGGTTGTAAGCCTGTGGGAAAGCAAGGGTTCTCATCCTTTGATTTTAACTGTGTAAGTGGAGCAATCCATATGAGGGAGGGGATAATTTGGCAACAGCTATCAAAATTATACATGCTTTACCCTCTGACCTAGTGTATTAGTTGCTTGGGGTTACCATAACAAAGTACCACAAATGGGTTGGCTTAAACTAACAGAAATGCATCAACTCACAGTTCTGGAGACTGGAAGTCTGAAATCAAGACATTATGGGGTTATGCTCCCTCTGAGACCAGTAGGGGGATCCTCCTTTGTCTCTTCTAGCTGTTTGTGATTTGCTGGCAATCTTTGGTGGTTGCTGGCCTGCAGCTGCACACTCTGATTTCTGCCTCTGTCTTTACAGCGTGTCTCTATGTCTTCACGTGGTCATCATCTTGAAGGACACCAGTCATACTGGACTAGGAGTCTGCCCTGGTCCAGTAAGACCGCATTTTAATTCACATCTGTAGTGACCCTGTTTCCAAATAAGGTTGCGTCCGAAATACTGAGTATTAGGACCTCAACATAACCTTCATAAGAGACACAATTCAACCTGTAATACCCAGCAATCCCACCTTAGCATTTATTCTACAGATATATTGGAACAACGCAAAACTATCAGAGGCTTGGTTAAGCATGCCATACCTCTGCAGTGAAGTACTGCAGCTCTAAAGCAGCGCTGAAGTTAGGAACTGACATGGAAAACCCTTCAAGTCAGAACCACAGTGTAGTAGGCTATCTTTGGGGTAAAAATGAGGAAAACAGATGTTGTTCATATTTGCTTATATTTGTATGAAGAAACTCTGGGAAAAGACATAAGAAATTAATAAGTGTGATTATGGGAGATGGGGGGTGGGGCCAACAGGAGCAGAGATACAATTAAGACTTTTTGGTGCTTTCTTGTGTTACTTGATATGTGATCATCTGAACAAGTTACCTATTTCAAAGAATGATACACCAAGAGTGTCCTCCTTTGCAATTCAGTAAAGAACTAATTTTTACGAAATAAACAGGGAATCTGTATATTGTCCCAGTAGTCAACCCCCTATTTTCTTTCTCTCTTCTTTCTCTTAAGCTTTGCTTTAGTTCTTGGAATTTTACCACCACTGTGTCTTTTCACACGTCACACACCTGCTCTTGGTTTGTAGCATCGTTATGACTTATTTCTCATTAGTAAAGAAATATCTGCTTATTCCAGAACCTTTGGTCAGAGATGCAAACAAAAGCTAATCAAGCAGGCACTGGCATTCTTTATGAAAAGGCTGTTATGAACAATCAGTTGATGAGCTTAAGGCAATTTACATTAAAATGGTCTTGGAAGCGAACACAGGTAATGAGTCTGTATTTCATCTATCTAAAATTTTTAAATAAAGTGTTATGAAAGAAGTGTTCACAGCCTTCAGTAGCACATTAATCTTCAGTTTCTGAGTTTTCTTTCCATTTTAAAAGTGAATTTGATTAATGTACTAAGATCAGAATCAGAACTTTTTTCTTAAAAAAATAATTAAGTGGATAATTGTGTCCATTTACCCTCTCCACGCCCAGAAAAGTTTTTGTTTTGCTCTGGTCCCAAGGGGGTGGGAGGCAGGGGAGGCAGCAGATACTCCGGGGCCTGGTCACCTAGTTCTGCGTGTCACCTGCATCTTCTGTTTCTCCGCTTCTGCATCTTACTGGCTTGTGCTTTAGTTCAGCAGCTAGAGGGATGAGGAAAAGAAGTACATGTAAGTAAGCCTCTTTGGCTAATTAGCAGTTTTGGTTAGAGAAATAGCCAGGAGGATAGTTGAGAATATGGTTGAAAGACATGATTTGGTTTATCTGTGAATTTCAGTTTGCCAAGTTAACCCTGGTTTCTTTTATGATGGATAATCCATAGTGAACAGCATTATCATATGACCTTTTTTCCATAAGCTACTATTGATTCCCTCAGAATATTAATATATTAAATGCTTTTTATATAGAAGAACAGCTCTGTGTTACTGAGAAGTATCATGATACCAGCTTCCAAATATCCAAGCTAGATGGGGTGAATAGGGTATATCTTTATGCCACAAAGAATAGCATAACAGACACCATTCCCAGATATAATCAACACAAGACAAAGAATTGGGGGCAGGAAGAAGCTGTCTGAAAAAGAGAGAGGGGGAGGTTGCAGTGTGGAAAACTGTGTAAATGTAATTAAAGTAGGATCAGATATATAGGGAAGCTAAAATAAAATCTGGGCACCTCAAGGCAGCAAGAAAAGGGAAGGGAAGATTAGGGGATGGAAGAAAAGAAGTCTGTATTCAGAAGACAGATTTTTTGCATTACTTTTTGCACTCAGGAGTAGACCTCCAGCCGTCCTCACCGGACAGGTCCCAACCCATCTGCCTCCTGGTCTTTGCCTGCTTTACTTACTTCGTTCCTTCAAAAGCCCACTGCGGCCGTTGCGGCTCCAATCATCACCTCCATGAGAAAGTCCTTAGATGTTCTATCTGGCTACTAAGATTAATTCTGTCTCTGTTCTGAAGACCTGCATTGCTGGCCCTTCCCGTCCTCTTCTAGCCTCCACTTCCACCACAGGGCTCTCCTCATTCTCTCCTCCCCAGCCTTTGACCTTCTCCACACGCCCCACCACTCCCTCCAACCCTAGAGCCTCTTCATATACCCCGCCCCCCTCCACCCTGCCTTGTGCAAGTGCTTCACTCTTCTGCTGTTTAACTGATTAAGTCCTTCCTCACCTACACCTAGACTTCTCCTTGACATTACTTAGCGCAGTGGAAGTTTTTCATTTTTGTGTAATTATTTGATGGTCTCCCCCATTAAACTGGAAGTTTCTAGAAGAGAAGAACCATGTAAGCTTTTGCTCACCATTCCCTTGCACAGCTGGCTTGAAACCCCTCTCTTGTAAACGGATGAAGATGCAAATCACCCTTCAGGGAAGCAGAACAGTGTAGTAGTGGATTTAGTTGCCACCTCTTCCAGGCTGAACTCTCAGTTGATGAGCTTAAGGCAGTTCGCATTAAAATCGGCTTGGAAGCAGGAGCTCAGGTAATGAGTCTGTATTTCATCTATCTAAAATTTTAAATAAGGTATTACCTGTGGATTCCACCCTATTAAGAACACCTTAAACAAGGAAGTTTCTTTTTCTCATGTAGAAGGCCAAGCTTGCAAGCTGGGCAATATTGTCAGGGATGCAGGCTGCTTTCATTGTTTTTGCTGGGCATTCATGAGCCCCACTTAAGCTACTGACTCTGTTAATAAAGAAAATGGGGAGATCAGAGCGGGACAGTAGCTATCTTTGCCATAGTGCTTTCTAGGCATTGGGGGTGCTGAATAAATGCATAAGACCCTCTCAGCACGGTGCCTGGCACATAGCACTTGGTGGCTGTCTGTGTCTCTTCCTTCAGCATATGTGTACTGAATCGCTTCCCCTAGATGCCTTCTACTCCTGCTCGTAGGATGTTTTTGAGTTCTTCATTTTTTGTTTCTTCATTCTTGGATCAAATTAGGTGGTTTACTACATTTGCAAACAGTCTGCCCTTCATGTAGGGAACACGTCTCCGATTTCCTTTTGACAGTTCATGGAGTAGTAGCCCTTCTGCCACACCACTGGGACACTGCTCTCCTCAGCCTCTTGATGGCTCCTGTTTATAGAAAGTCAGCTTCCCCACAGCTCACATAAACTCTGTTGATCAAGTAGAGCCAAAGATCTTTTTTTCTCCCTTGGATGTTGCCATCCGGGCACAAATATGCCTTTTTTCAAAGCTGTACCTGGACATGCAGGAGTTAGGCAAGGAGGGACAGGGTGAGGAAGGAGGTGAGAGGGAAGTTCAGTGAAAATGAAGTAAGGCAGTGTGTGTTAGCCTTGACAGTTTTCTTTGTTTCCTATGAAGGCAATTGACCGAGGAGTGGGCTTTGAACTTCTCTATAGCCCTGCTATCAAAGACTCCACGATGAGAAGGTACACGATTTCCAACGCCCTCAATTTGATGCAGGTCTGCAAAGGAAAGGTATGGTTCCGTAATTTTAGGATGTTTTTCAAATCTGATTGTTTATTATTAATATACTGGGATTATCCAGCTGATCCTTAGAGCAAAAAGTTCTCAAGGCCCAAGAACAAATTCTCCCATTTCAACAGGCTCTGCAGGTTTTAAGAGAAAGGAAAATACCCTAGGGAAAAATAACACGAATTGGGGAAGATGTGTTGAAAGTCTTTATCTTTCAGTAAAGAATTGGCCATTTACCTACTGTGAAAGAATAGTCTGGAGAGCAATTATTTATCATTATTGAGTTGAATTAAGGTTACGTGCCCTTTTCAACTAGTTTTTTAAACTGATTCATCTTTCCTAAGATCTGTTGGGAGGGCCTGTTCTGTTTCTTATTTTAGGCTGCTTTTAGTTTGACATGAGGTCTTTCATCCATCACCTTAATTATGTACCTTATCTTAAGAAGAAGTTGGTGTTTATGTTAAAATTTGATTGCTGGTTAGTATTATAAGACTCTTCAGTTTTTTCCCACATTTATCTAAGATTAATGTTGATTATTTTCTGTTTTGTAGAATGTAATTATATCTAGTGCTGCAGAAAGGGTAAGTCTGGCATTAAGTGCTTTGTTTTCACTTTTCAAGTTTTAAAACTGAAAGATTTCTAGGGTAGAAATTAAAATAGTAACGTAATAAAAGGTTGTGTTTTCATTTTTAACTTCATTTGCTCATTGTAATTGGTGAAGAGCAATTTTATCTCTATTTATCCCCATTCTTTTGGGGCTTCAAATTTTGTTTATATAAATAGTCTTTCCTTTATATTGCTATAAAATGCTTTTCAAGGATCTTTTATATTTTCAAAAATGTAAGAAATCCATCAAAATTATAACGACTTAAATTTATGCAGTTGACTTCCTTATTTTTAGACACTTAAGCATCCTATTTACTGCAGATGAAGTCATTGAAATGTTATGAATAACTTCTCTCATATCTATTTTTTGTTCATTTTATTTTAGCCTTTAGAAATAAGAGGCCCATACGATGTGGCAAACTTGTATCCTTTTCTGAATAAGAAGTCATTGGAATTTTCTTTTAGGGAATTTGGTCTATTAAACTTTAACAAGAGTTTTGAAACTATAAGTTTATCAACTAAGAGCTTCAGAAACAAATTACATCAGGCTTAAAGTGCTTTATCCTTTTGTTTTCTGGATGAAGGGTAAAGTAGAAACGAAGGGGAAGAGTAAAAGTTTAGAGTTAAATGAGTCTTTTCTCAAATGCTTTTTCCATTTGGGCTAAGAACTGTAGAATTAGTGTCTCTCTCGGGGCCAGGGCAGCTGGCATTGTTGGTTATGTTTCTGTTGGTCTGGTGTCCTCCACTGACTCTCGGCTGAAAGCTTTAACGACCCCCAGAGGGTTGCTGTTTGGGCTGTCTGAAAGCGATGCCAAGGCCGCAGTGTCCACCAACTGCCGAGCGGTGCTTCTGCATGGAGGTGAGCACGTTTTTCCAACAGAATCACTGTGGTCATGTTAAGAGCCTGTCAAACAGTTGAGCCGTATCAACTTTTATTATCCTACACCTCAGAGTCCCTTTAAAGTCATCTTTTCTGAACCCACTATCCACGTGCATCAATGCTTTTCTTGCCCTTCACTTCAAGCTTTATGTTCTGTAGTTCGTGGAATGAATATACTTTGCCTTGAGTGTTGAATGCGTTCTTCAAGCTCTTCATATGTATCCCTGCCTACATTTTGATAGGCCTCTAGTTGCCCTTTCTTCTAGAGGGACATGCTTTCCCTGCTGAAAATCACTGATTGAGAGACGTGAAAAGTGAAAAATACATGGAAGCCATTGATGAGGAACACAAAAGCACCAAATACATTTTTAAAGATCCAGCTAGCAAACTCAGATCACAACTTTGCACATTTATTACACCTTGTGGTTCTTTTCTCATTTTTGTTTCCATGTTCAAGTATGCGTAGACTCCACGTTTTTTACTCACATTTCATTAATCTATATATCTACCTCCTTACCTTAATTCCACTACTTGAAGGCACTGAATTTTTTATTCATCAGATGATAAAAATTGAACTAGAAGTGTTTGATATGCCAGGACTTTGGAGAATGAAAAAGAGGCTTTTTCAAAGAAAAAAACATTTGTACTTTGGATCTGCTGCTTTTATCTTCATTCTCTTTGTAATTTTTAGTACTAGTGGTAATGGTCAGGAAGCAGTTTACTTGATACCATCCACGTGAGTGTTAAGTTTCCGAATTGGTTGCTACATAAAGACTAGGTTATTTAACAAAAGAGTAGTAAAGTTATTGAGGGCTTGTATATTATGTCTGGATTTTAATGATCTGATTTCTGCTTGGGAGAACTGGTTGCTGTATTGACTTACGGTGAATTAGATGATTCTGCTTTTGTTTTCAACAGTTCTAGTTTGAGATTCTTTTATTACATACATAACCTAATTCCACCATATAAGCTCTGGGAATGACCAAATTAGAACTTTTATCAAGATTTTCTGAAATGAGGAAATAGTTCAAACTGGTGGTTCTGCCATTGTTTTTGTCTAAAGTGAATGTAAGGTACCATCAAGATTTTGGGTAACAATTAGTGGTCTAAAACAGACTAAGACAAAGAAGGGAGACTGATTTTAAAAATTTAATAGGGAAAAATATGAAGATCTACTCTTGACTTCAAGAACCTCAGCTATTCAACGTAAGCTATATCTAAAGCCAGGCTTTTATGGAAGCTAAACTAAAAGAAGTCTCGTGGACTCCAACAGCATTCCCATTCGTTCTAGTTGTGCCCAGACAGTCCTAGTTTATGCTCATTTTCCCTGTTGAATTAGTAGCACATCTACAGGATAAATTGTAATTACCATGGTTTTAGTTGACATTGCGGCCAATGAGACAGTAGCGTGGTGGGATACTAGGATTATTAATTCAGCCTAAGGTTCAGTTCAGTTCAGTCGCTCAGTTGTGTCCGACTCTTTGTGACCCCATGGACAGCAGCACACCAGGCTTCCCTGTCCATCACCAACTCCCAGAGTTTACTCAAACTCATGTCATTGAGTCAGTGATGCCATCCAACCATCTCATCCTCTGTCATCCCCTTCTCCTCCTGCCTTCAGTCTTTCCCAGCATCAGGATCTTTTCCAGAGTCAGTTCTTTGCATCAGGTGGTCGGAGTATTAGAGCTTCAGCTTCAGCATCAGTCCTTCCAATGAGTATTGAGGACTAATTTCCTTGAGGATTGACTGGTTTGATCTCCTTGCTGTCCAAAGGACTCTCAAGAGTCCTCTCCAACACCACAGTTCAAAAGCATCAATTCTCTGGTACTCAGCACTCTTTATGGTCCAACTCTCACATCCATACATGACTACTGGAAAACCATAGCTTTTACTAGACAGATCTTTGTCGGCAAAGTAATGTCTCTGCTTTTTAATATGCTGTCTAGGTTTGTCATAGCTTTTCTTCCAAGCATCTTTTTAATTTCATGGCTGCAGTCACCATCTGCAGTGATTTGGGAGCCCAGGAAAATAAAGTCTCTGACTGTTTCCATTGTTTCCTGTTGAAAGTGAAAGAAGAGAGTGAAAAAGCTGGCTTAAACTCAACCTTCAAAAAACTAAGATCATGGAATCTGGTCCCATCACTTCATGGCAAATAGATGGGGAAACAGTGGGAACAGTGAGAGTTTACATGAAAAGAATTACTCGATTCTGAGGCAAGAGGATTCAAAGCCTCACTGTTATCCTCTATGCTCATAAGACCCAGCTGGCACCTGCATCATCCTGAGACCCCATTTAAGGACACCACGGCACAGAAGCACTGCCGAAAGATGGTTAATTCTTGGAGGGTGTGAAAACCCTATCATGGGAGCAATTGTTGAAAACAGTGCAGGAGCAGACACCTAGGAAACAGGAGAGCCGAGACACACAGTAGTAGCTGGCCGTCCACACGGGAAGGCGTGCTATAAGGAGTCAAAGTTAGAGGAGTCCTGTGGGGTTCTAGCAACCAGTGAATGGCAATTTTAAGGTCAAGACAGAGAAAAGAGGTTCAGGGTCTACTTTAGTAACTATATAAAAATCTTGTTTTTCAGTGGTTTATAATCTTGTTGGTTTAGATTAAGAAGTAAATGTTCATGTGATTAAAAAACAAATATTTCTGACATGGAACTAAAATAATTATGAAACTAATCCTTTTTGTTTTGTTACAAACATTTTTGTTAATTGCTTTTCACAATTTAATTTTTATATTTTTTATTCTGCTGATTTTAGACTTATAATCATAGTGATAAAATAGACATCTGTAAGTGTAACATTTTTCTTGGTGAAATGCAGATTTTGGTCAATTTCTTGTTTTGAGGTTCTCTGATTATGTTGGCATGGTAATGACCTTGAGAGAAGTTTTGTCCCTGTTTTTATAAATTAAAATGCTTTTAAATAACTAACAGAAATTTAGTAGACTTGGTAAATTAATCTTGATAAATTAGAAGGTAATATTTAACTTTTTAGAAATGACTTGACTTCTATTACATGAAATCAGTCTTAATTAAATTTGTATTTATCAAGTCCCTTTGATTTTATCTCTCTTGTCACCAGAGGGTCTCGCTTCCTCCCTCATCTTCCCGGTTTCCTAAGGACTAAGTTTGAATCTCTCCATGGCACTGTGACCTTTCACAAACTGCCCCTCCAGCCTTGTTCCCCGCTGGCTTTTTCACACTCCTCCTTTACTCCAGTCATCTTGTCTCCTGAGTATTATTTTCTTATCTCTCTCTCCATATCTTTGCAAAGGAAAACTTTCCTTTTTCTTTTCCTTCTTTTGTGATAGTGTTACTTCTTTTATGATACTTTCCTGATGCATCCAGGCAGGGTTACTTCTTGTGGGATCTCCATTCCTATTATACTATTATATTTGCCCCTGATGTGCTTTCAGTATGGGTAGAAAGAACACTGTTTAGGCATCTCAGAATCCTCTGTAGATGACACAGTGCCTGGCCCTGCAGTACAGAAATTTTAGCAGAAGTTAGCTAGACTGAAGTTGAACTCTGCTGCCAGCCTGACCTAAACATCTAATAATTTCCATTCTTCTTTGTCCATTGTCACCAACATAAAAGAGGTCAGTAACCATGTGTATTATTCTTTATTCACTCAACAAGTATTTCTTAAACATTTGTTAAATAGCCAGGCATTGCTGTATGTTGGCCATACAATATGGTTGATTCTTCAGACAGACACTCATGATCTAGTAAGGGACACAGATAATGAATGGTCTGGCCAGAAAATGAAGTGAGCACACACACCGCCGTGGATCAGTACGGCTGGCTGTTGTACCTGCTGTCCTCACTCATCCGTCTCTACCACGCTTTACGCGTGTGCTGCCCCAACCTCTGAAACTTGGTTTCTGGCTACATGAGATGCTGTTAGAGATAACTTGCCCTGTAATTTTACCCTTGAGGGTAGTCCCTTTGGAATGAACTAGATGTTAATATACTGATATTTGTATAAGCTAGGGGCAGGTAAAGGTGATAGCAATAAATGGCATCAGCACTCAGCAGTTCATATAGGTTTATCATTCACTCACGCTGTAAGTCACAGTAACATGGGGGTGCTTGTTACACCACCTCTTTAAATCATATCTTAACTTTAAGCACCTTGGTTCCCTTGTTTGATTTATAGAAACTAGAAAAACTGCTTTTGGAATTATTTCCACGGTGAAGAAACCTCGGACATCAGAAGCAGATGATGATTCTCTTCCAGCCTGCAAAAAAGCCAAGTGTGAGAGCTGAAAAGAACCCTCCATCTCAGTCGACACTCTGCCCTTTCAGAGTGCATCAGCCACTCTGAACAGAAACGGAGCCCCCATATGATTCACTGTTTTCACTTGGAGCCAGACGTCACTAGTCTATAAAAACAATCTTACATTCAAGCCACTAAAATAACAAAACCTAGTAAAACTAAAAAAAAAAAAAACCTGTCCCCATAATGAATTTAGATATATTTTAGGAGAAAAACAAAGACTAGTTTGTTCATCCTTTGCATTAAGTGGTAATTGGCAGGTATACTTGAGTAAGATCTTTCAATATAAGAGACTCTTTAAAAATGTTTCTTGTTCATTTTGAAGTTCCTGCTTTTCAGCTTCACTTGGTATATATGGCTTATTATTTTTTAGATTTAGTGCTCAAAAAGTGATTATTTTGAGGACTATTAAAACTTTTGCTAAGGGACTGACTTTTTCGTTGATCTTTTGTTTTAAGCCTCTCTTTCATTATGTTCATGAAGTCCAAGTCCTTTCTCAGAGCAATTGCTATAAAATTTGTGGAGGAAAGGGAAGATGCTCATAAAAGCACACGTGGCCTCTTCCTTTGCTGCTTCTTACCTCCATGATGTCCTTAAAATAGGATTCCGCTGAGTTGGAAGCTCCTGAAAACCTAATGCTGATTTTTATAAAACTATAGGGAAAATCTCAAAGTACTAGACTCAACCAAATTTGTAAATAATTTTTTCAAATAGCAGGATCATTATGTTAAATAGAAATAGCCCTTTTTTACAAGTATCTGCATTTATGCTATATACTAAGAAAATTGGAGAAAGCTTTACACCAAACTCACCTGTGAATTTATTTTTTTTTGTTTTTTTGTTGTTGTTGTTTTCCTTTTAAAAATCTTTTATTTATTTGTAAACATTTTTAAATTTTTACACAGTTTTTAAAGGTTACTTTCCATTTACAGTTGTTAAAAAAAATACTGGCCGTATTCCTGTGTTTTGCAATGCATCCTTGAGTCTTACACCACCTACTAGTTTGTACCTCCTACTCTCCCCCTCCAGTGTTGCCCCCTCCCCCTCACCCCCTCCACTGGTAACCCTCAGTGTGTTTCCCTTTCTGTGAGTCTGCTTCTTCTCTGTTATATTCTCTAGTTTGTTAAGAACACATATTCTTTAACTCCGGGGTACAGGGCAATAATACTTTTAATTTGTGTCATTCATGCTGAAATACCTATTGTATTCTTTTTTTTAAGTTTTATTATAAATTTACTTATTTTAATTGGACGCTAATTACTTGACAATATTGTAGTGGTTTGCCATACATCAACATGAATCAACCACGGGTGTACACGTGTTCCCCATCCTGAACCCCCGTCCCTCCTCCCTCCCCGTACCATCCCTCTGGGTCATCCCAGTGCACCAGCCCCGAGCATCCTGTATCCTGCATCGAATCTGGACTGGCGATTCATTTCACATATGATATATATACATGTTTCAATGCCATTCTCCCAAACCATCCCACCCTCGCCCTCTCCCACAGAGTCCAAAAGACTGTTCTATACATCTGTGTCTCTTTTGCTGTCTCACATACAGGGTTATCGTTACCATCTTTGTAAATTCCATATATATGCATTAGTATACTGTATTGGGGTTTTTCTTTCTGGCTTACTTCACTCTGTATAATCAGCTCAAGTTTCATCCCCCTCATTAGAACTGATTCAAATGTATTTCTAATGGCTGAGTAATACTCCATTGTGTATATGTACCACAGCTTTCTTATCCATTCATCTGCTGATGGACATCTAGGTTGCTTCCATGTCCTAGCGATTATAGACAGTGCTGCGATGAACATTGGGGTACACGGGTCTCTTTCAATTCTGGTTTCCTCTGTGTGTATGCCCAGCAGTGGGATTTCTGGGTCGTATGTCAGTTCTATTTCCAGTTTTTTAAGGAATCTCCACACTGTTCTCCATAGTGGCTATACTAGTTTGCATTCCCACCAACAGCATAAGAGGTTTCCCTTTTCTCCACACCCTCTCCAGCACTTATTGCTTGTAGACTTTTGGATCACAGCCATTCTGATTGGAGTGAAATGGTACCTTATTGTGGTTTTGATTTGCATTTCTCTGATAAGGAGTAATATTGAGCATCTTTTCATGTGTTTGTTAGCCATCTGTATGTCTTCTTTGGAGAAACGTCTTTTAGTTCTTTGGCCCATTTTTTGATTGGGTCGTTTATTTTTCTGGAATTGAGCTGCAGGAGTTGCTCGTATATTTTTGAGAGTAATTCTTTGTCAGTTGCTTCATTTGCTATTATTTTTCCCATTCTGAAGGCTGTCTTTTCACCTTGCTTATAGTTTCCTTTGTTGTGCAGAAGCTTTTAATTTTAATTAGGTTCCATTTGTTTATTTTTGCTTGTATTTCCAGTATTCTGGCGGGTGGGTCATAGAAGATCCTGCTGTGATTTATGTCGGAGAGTGTTTTGCCTATGTTCTCCTCTAGGAGTTTTATAGTTTCTGGTCTTACATTTAGATCTTTAATCCATTTTGAGTTTATTTTTGTGTATTCACCTGTGAATTTAGATGCTTACATAAAACATTGGCAAAACCATGTATCCCATAACCAGGTGAGATTTACTCTAGAAATGTAAGTATGTTTCAGTTCTTTTCAGTGTACTGTACTTTATCATATTAATAGGTCAAATTAGATAAATCAGAATCATCTTAATAGATGCAAGTAAGACATTTAATAAAATATGAAATCTACTCCTAATTTAAAAAATAATAAGAGCCCTTAATAAAATACAAGTATAGGAATACTTCACACATACACACGTTTGTTTCTATTTATATATTGTATTAAGCATCATGATTCTAAACTAAAGCATTTTTTACTCCCATCTGAACGTAATATGATGGATTAGCCTGCTGCCCTCCCTAAAACAGTTGGCCACTGCTGCTGAACCCTAGAGCCTGCCCCTTCCTTGAGTGCCAACTTGCTTCTTCCTTCACCCTACTGCATTCACCAAGGGTTAGGTGTGTGTTTATTCACAAGTCTGTTTATGCCATTGCATTTATTGAGCATTATAAAATTATGTAAGTTAATTTAAAATTATGAAAACTGATGAACTAGGAAGAGCGAAAAAAAGGATTCCCAGGAAAATGAATGCTTTTGAAAAATTTTAAAAAGATAAGTCATTTAAAAGAACTGTCAAAATAGATGTGAGCAGGACAACTAGATTTGGAAGAGATCCAGTGGACATTTACCAGAGTCTTCTATTTTTTTTCTTCTTCTTTTTTAAATTGATGTAACATTGTAAAGTTTGATGTGTATAACATTGTAAATTCAATTTATGTACATTATCAGTTCAGTTCACTCACTCAGTCGAGTCCGACTCTGTGACCCCATGGATCGAAGCACACCAGGCCTCCCTGTCCATCACCAACTCCTGGAGTTCACTCAGACTCACGTCCATCGAGTCAGTGATGCCATCCAGCAATCTCATCCTCTGTCGTCCCCTTCTCCTGCCCCCAGTCCCTCCCAGCATCAGAGTCTTCCGATGAGTCAACTCTTCGCATGAGGTGGCCAAAGTACTGGAGTTTCAGCTTCAGCATCATTCCCTCCAATGTACACTCTACGTGCTACCAAAAGGTTCCACCCATCCCCATACAGTTGACCCCTACCAATAAATTCCACATAGGAATGAAATCATTTAGTATTTGTCTTTCTCAGTCTGGCTTAATTCCTTTAGCATCATATCCTCAAAGTCCGTCTGTGGTGTCACAAATGGAAAGATTTCTTCTTATTTTATGGCTAAGTAGTAGTCTGTTTTATATACACACACAGCACATGTTTATTCATTCATTTGTTGATGGACATTTAAGTTGTTTCCATACCTTGGCTATGTGAATAGCGCTGTTGTGAACATAGTAGTGTATATATCTTTACAAATTTGTGCTTTCGTATTCGTTGGATAAATTCCCAGAAGTGTAATAGCTGAGTCATGGTGGTTCTCTTCTTAATTTTTTTGAGGACTCTCCATAGTGTTTTCATTATTTGCATTTCCACCAATAGTGTGTGAGGGGTCCCTTTTCTCCACATCCTGTGTATAACATTTGATATTTCTTGCCTTTTTGATAAGAGCCACATTTCCAAGAGGCAGTCAGGCATGACATAGGTATTAGCATTATCTTTCTGCATGTTGTCTCCTCAGGCAAGGGAAACAAATGCAAAAGTAAAAGGCTGCAAGCAAAAGAAACCCACCAGCAAAATGAACAAAGAGCCAACAAGGACCTACTGAATAGTACAGGGAACAATAATAAATATTGTGTAATAAACCATAAAGGAGAGGAATCTGAAAAAGTATCATATGTGTGTGTGTGTGTGTGTGTGTGTGTGTGTGTGTAAAAGAAAGTTTGTAAAAAAAAAAAGGCAACCTTTTGAATGGGAAGATACTAATGTATTAGATGAGGGGTTAATAGCCAAAATATATTTTTAAAAATTCATATCACTCACTAACAAAACACTAAACAACCCGATTAAAAAATGGGCAGAGAATCTGAATATAGACATTTTTCCAGAGATGTACAGATGACTAATAATTGACTCATGGAGAGATGGTCAATCACTTATTCAAATCAAAGCTAAATGAAATACCACTTTTCTTCTTTAAAGAGAACGGAACTCAAAAACGAAGATCTCCCATCAGTGGAACCATACTTCAAAGAATAGGCTTTGATATAATGTGAAAGTCGCTCAGTTGTGTCCGACTCTTTGCGACCCCATGGACTATACAGTCCATGGAATTCTCTAGGCTAGAATACTGGCGTGGATAGCCTTTCCCTTCTCCAGGGAATCTTCCCATCCCAGGGATTGAACCCAGGTCTCCCGCATTGCAGGCAGATTCTTTACCAGCTGAGCCACAAGGGAAGCCCATGAGTGCACAAAAGATTGCACATGAGTGTACATTTACATATTTTAACTTGGAACTTTTAAGGGGATGTGTATTCAACTTATTTTTGGTGCACCTCCATAATCTATGTTTTCAACCAACTGTATATTAGCCCCATCTGTGCCAGATATAATATTGAGGACTCTCATGTTATATTGGAAAGGAAGTAAAGTTACGGCAGAATGTGAGTCTTGTTTGAAACATTTCAAGAAAAGCAACTGGATGAAGATGAGAAATGCAGGTCCTTCTTAGTTTGCATACATCTGTTATGTATTTGCAGTTGTACCTGCTTTTTGTTTATGAATATGCACGTATCCTGTTCAAAATAGGGCATGATGGCTGGTCACCACTGAAGAGAAGCAGGCAGGGCTTTTTAAAGTTTGGTTTTATTAGAACGTGAACTGGTTTAATTGTAACAAGATGACAGTACCTTTATTTCAGCAAGGTGGTCAGTTATAAATATGAAAGCCAATAATTTTAATTAATATTTTATAACAGTAACCATTTTAAAAGATGGTCCTAATCACAGACATGTTACCAAGAAATGATGGAACTCATGAAGAAAACTCTTAAGAGGATGTGGGAAATTAAAGTCTAGAATACGTCAAGGGAGATGTGGTCAAATTCTTCCCCAGTTTATGAATTTAACAAAATCCAAAACAATGTATATATTATTGTTTGTGTTTACTTTTTGCTTTTAGGCTTCATATTTTGAAAGAAAAAATATGGAGACTAGCTAGGGAACTTTGTAGCGAAACACTGGGAGGGACTTGGAATGGTGATTATTACAGAGTACAACAGAAATCTAGTAACTAAAACTGTATAATTGGTGCAGAAATCCATGTAGATGAATGAAAGAGCTGGGAGTCCAGAACACTCGAGTTACAAGAAGTAACGGGATTGTTCAGATAGCGGTGTTGGAACAACTGGTTACTTAGCAGGAGAGGCAGGACAGCATAGTAAAGTGCAAAGACTAAAGACATGCTACCCAAACTGCTAGTACTTACTGTCCGTGACCTTGGGCAAATGACGTAACCACTCTGCATCACTTCTCTTCTCCCGGTGGTGGTATTGCAAGGGTTAAGTAGATTGAAATTTGTAGAAGGCTCAGAGCAGAACCATGGGGTCGCTGAGTCGGACAGGATTGAGCCACTTCACTTTCACTTTTCACTTTCATGCCTTGAAGAAGGAAATGGCAACCCACTCCAGTGTTCTTGCCTGGAGAATCCCAGGGACGGGGTAGCCTGGTGGGCTGCCGTCTATGGGGTCGCACAGAGTCAGACACGACTGAAGCGACTTTGCAGCAGCAGAGCAGAACCTGTCGTATAGAATATTCCTACTATGTATCAGCTGTAATTCTGTCATTTAGGGGAAAAAGTCCCCTCCCTATCTCATACCCAGGACACATAAATTCAAGTGGATGGAAGAGTTATTTTTTAAAAAATAAGATTGGATTGGAAAAGACCTAAACACAGTCACCAAAGCCAGAAAATAGAAAAGCTTAATCAGTTTGTCTCTATAAAAATGTAGTGTTAGAAAAGTACAAACAACTGGGAAGGTATATTTGCAATGCATGTTCCAGCGAGGTTTAGCATTCTTGGCTTTTTTAAAAGAGATTGCTTTTAAAAAACAAATATGCAGCATGACAAATACTGCTAGTGTCCATCCAGAATCTTTTTACCAGGTGGTACCCCCTCCCCCACAGCTGCTGCAGATGTTAGGTATTAATTGTTTATCCTCCCCCAGAGAGTGCCCGGGGCTGGTTGTCCCAGAAATGCTTGGGAAGGTTTATCCCCACCCCTGGAGGTTGGCGCTTGCTGGATGCCTGATGCAGGGCATTACAGCCTGGCCTTCTGGTCTCTGTGGTGCAGTTTATGCTCCTGAGCTCCCCATGGAATGAGATTTAGGGGAGACTTCTGAAACCACCTCCGTGCCTCTTCTGCCCTATCCTGTCTCCCTCAGTCCCTTATAGAGCATTCTCAAGAAATCACACAAGAATCCTCATTTGAAGTGCCACTTCCAGGGAACCTGACTTCATAGAAAATTGAGCAAAGAAGACTGACCCAGAAAAATGCTCAACAAACCTGAAGATGCTGAACATTTTTTTAGTAATCGGGAAAATCATCAAAAATACATCTTTCCATTGCTGATTGGGTTGAAAAAATAAAAGATTATGAGTATTTTCTTGATTGTGGGGAAAGGCTAAGGGATAATTTGATACCAACCTTATAGATACTTGTATAAATGCATTTCTTCAGAAATGGTTAGGTGTAAAGGATGGGTAAGGATAGGCATTGCAACAATGTCTAAAATGGGAAAATGGAAACAGCCTCAGTGCCCAGTAATGATAGGATTAGTTAAACGATCCATTGTACATTGAAACAAGACTATCATTTATAAAAAGGTCTGGAGTAAGTCGTTCAATTGACAATAAAGTTATAAAGCTAAGTGTATGGTGCCCATATGTAATGTGCACAGAAATAATCAGTGCCATGAAACTAGGGTTATAGGGAATGTGTGTTTTCTTCATTAGTCATTTCCATAATCGGCTTATTAATGAGCATGTGTTGCTTGTTCAAGGGGAGAAGACATTTTTTCATTTAGGAGGTGAAGGCAGCATGATAGATGTTATGACACGGAGAAAAAGTAGAGCAGGAACACACGAGACGAAGAAGTCCAAGTAAGGAACAAGGATGGCTTCCCGGAGGACGAACAGCTGCCCCGAAAGGGAGGAATGAGAAATTACGCAGTGGGGTGGGAAGAAGAGCCTTCCAGGGGGTTGGCACGGTATATGAGAACAAAAGCTGGTGCCTAGGTTTTTTTTTAGAAGCTGGAAATTCAGTTGAGTTGAAATTTACTGTTTAGCTAGGCAAGTAATGAGAAATGGATGAGAATAAAGAGTTAACAGCAGCCAGATTTCAAGAGTTTTTGAAAATGTTAAGGCATGTTTATTTCATCCTGAGGGCAATGGGCAGTCACTGAAAGTTTTTGTAGAGAAGAAGGACAAGATTTGCATTTTAGAAAAATCACCCTGGCTGCAACTTGAAGAACACACTGGAGGAAAGTTGAGCTGAGGCATTTCGTAACCAGGGAGATGACAGGTAGCCTGAACTAGGAGTGGCCCCTGGGACGAGAGGAAGTGGACAGATAACAGAGCCCCTTAGGTGGTATTCTTGGTAAGCAGTCCTGTGGTTATTTGAAAGAGGGATGAGGCAAAGGGCAAGTCTACAACAACTTCCAAGACTCTCCACTGGCCAGCGGGCCATTCCCTTCACTGATAACACAAGTGACAGACTGCGGGCAAAGAGCTGGCTCAGGCTGGAAGACGGCTTATAAATGTTGACCACCTGTGTGACAGGAACGAAGGTTGTGGCCTCAAGTGTTTCTCTTCTCAAGTAGCAAAGGTCACTGAGTTGCCCTTGTTATATGAAACTTACTCCGTCTTGATTCTCATGCCCGCTACTTCTGTGGTAGTGCAAATCTTTATATGTAGGAACACAGAAGTGTTTTAACCCCTTACTTCCTTCTCTCCTTTACCTTCCAGTTCTCGGGAAGGGAACTTGAGGCAGACATAGAAAATTTGGCCACATAATAACACACCCAAGTTGTGCTGTGGGGGACGTCAGTGTAGCGAGGGAGATGCTGCCTGTGTAGTGGCTGCTTCGCTTAGAAAAAATGGAAGGATCCTGAACCATAAGGATCTGATGGGTTAGAGCCAGCAGGATCCTCTAGGGAGGGCAGGGGGTGGCAGAAGGGTATTGAGAGGGAGGGATATAACAGAATGAAGCTCCTGAGGCCCCCAGGAGGTGGATGCTACAAATTGTTCAGAGACCAGATAGAAAAGGCACAGAGATATTTCACACCATCCTTAGAACTCCATGATCAGCCAACTGAAGGATCTTCTGGTTATGGATTGGGCCTGCACGCCCTCAAAGTGTTGGCGACATAGCTGAGAGGTCATGAGTATTATACCATCTAAAGTGGGTTTTGGTAGGGGTACCAGTGCAGATGTTTCACCCTGGCCTTCAAACATTTCCACAAGTGACAAACGTCCCCCCATAACCATGCCCTTTTCTACATTCTCTCTGCTGCCTAGAACACCGTGCTTGAATAACTCCAGTTTATTCTTCAGACTCCTCCGGGAAAGTCCCCCCACTCAAAGTCTTTGTAGAAACTCCCTCCCCCGCCTCCCCATCGAATGATGGGCCTCCGCAGCTTAGACTCTCAGCACGCTGTGCTTCTTACATCATTGTGCTTACTGCAGCTTGTTACCATGTATTTATTTCTGTGATCACATCCTTAATAGTCCTAGGAAGTCCTTGGGCAGCTTTGACACTAGTAGCTGGTGTCCACAATAATTGCTAAACCTCAGATTAGTTAAACCCCAGGGGGAACGTTTTAAGGAATCATTAACTTGTAGTAATCATTTTGCCCACCAGAGGTCCCTTTCTCCCCATCACTGGGGCCAAAAGAGCTTGAACTCCTGTGTATCTTCCTATTTTCACAGCCATGCTGCTCATTGAAGACGGGTATACCACCACTTCTGCATTGCCCAGGGGCTTGTCAGTAATGCAGAATCTCAGGCCCCACCCACACTGGAGGAATCAGAAACTGCATTTTAACAAGAGTCTCAGGTGATCTGTGTACACATGAAATACTGCGAAGCACAGTTCTACAGAACATTCATAATCTGAAAAGCTTGGAAGACAAAACCCCATCTAAATGGCCCTTCCACCAGAACTAAAGAAGGAAGGAGGTTTAGAATCTGCTTTTATTATGAATATAAAATATACATACAACATAATACACATTTACACATTTACAATTTGCAGTTTCACTTTTTTGAGCACATTTGGTTCTGCACGGCCCAGTGGCCCATGTTCCTTCCACTTACACTCAAGACATTCTCTTCACCTTGGTACATACTTGGTGAGAAATACCAGGCCCAGGCGTCAAATGGCCAGCTTTACTGTCTTCCCAGAATCACTTTCATTCTGTTTCCCCTTCTGCTGCTACAGGCTTTCCATGGCCTCAAACTTCAGCATTAAAAATGCAGGAGAAAAGAGGGCTGCAGTAATCCCCTTTGTCTTTCAAAATCACCTTGAAACATCTCACCTGAGTGAGGTGATACATCATAGGCATTGCTGGTTAACATAGTATAAGAACTACCTACGGGGAGGCTCTAACGTGTCACATACAAACTAAGCTTGTTCACCAAATGAATGATCACAAAGGATCGGAGTATCGGTGGTATCGCAGTAAATAAATAAGTTAACTGGAATAAATACAAATAAATAGAGTGAGTTTCACTAAGGAAAATGTCAATGCCTACGTCCCTGTGCTCCAAACCTCATTAGGTGCCACTTTACAACAGGTTGATAAACAGAAGCTGGATTTCTCTATGAGTCGCTCTTTGGGGCAACGCCTTCCATGTGCTGGTAAAGAGCAGCCAATGGAATCGTTTGTCATCGCTTTTCTCAGAATGTTGCTATGCGAGAGGCTTTGTAGGAGTTCTCTTTGAGGCTGTCAAATATTGCTTTGGTTCCATTCTGCCACTGTAGCACCAGATCCATCGGAGTCTTCCCAGCCTAAGCGAAACAGAGGAGGGAATTTGACTTCCAGGTTGAAGGCGTCTATAAGTTCATCTCCTGTGTGTGTGTGTGTATTTAAGGAGGTAATGGATAGGTATATGTTACTGAGGTGTTTTATGTTTCCCACTATGATTTGCAGTTTATTTTCAAACCAGTCCTTTACTGTTTCTCACAGGAATGCTTTCGGCATTTCAAATTAGCAGATCAGCGGTGTTTGGTTTTTTTGCCCCACTGTGGGAGTATCCCAGGTGTTGGTAAAAATCCCTAGTCCCTTGACACTAAATAGCAGGCTTAAGCCAAATCACTGTGAAATTCAAAAGATGCCTCTGTACTTATACCGGGTACTGCAGAAGGGGCATGGAGAGGTAGCAGTGTCCACCTGGTCAAAATCCAGTTCCTGTCAGTTTGGAAAATGATTCCTGACTGATAAAAACTGGTGGGATATGAGCTGCTGCAACACCTTGGCTTAATTACACAGGTACCACTCCAGGGAGTAGGTTTTTCACAGCTGCTCAGAAGTTACACTGGGCTCTCCCAGGAAATTTATTTTTCTTGGAGATGATATCAATGATTTTTGAGACCAAAATTTTTTTACTTTATGTCTCAAGATATTTACAAAAATTAAAATTATGTCACCTCTCAATTCTTGCCTTTCAATTTGAGAAGTCCTAAAATTTTCCATCTCTGTCTATTCAGAAGTCTCTCTTTATCCCAGAGATTGCAAACTGGCAGCTTTGAGATGCAAATCAGTCTAGAGACCTGTTTTGGCCCAAACAGAGCTTAGATTTTTTAAAAAGTGGAATTAATTGGCAACAGTTGGAAATTAGGAAATTTCCCAATTGAATCTGTGATCTCTCTGAAAAAAACTGGAAGGCTTGGCCGCACGATATCCATGGTTTCATGGAGCAGGAAGGGACTGGATTAAGAAAGGACTGCTGTCTTATGTGCACAGAGCCTGCAGCCACCATAAAGTCATTTATGTGATCTGCCTGGTCCCTAGGCGGATTTGAGTTAATGTCCCTGCAACCTTAATTTTGGACCCTCTCACCCTGTAGCATGTGCCGTGGGGAACACTTAGCAGCAGATGTGAAGACAGAGTTTGGGACAATGATACAATAATGGTACAGTAGTGTAGTGTTTACAATTCCCTTCAAGATGGTGTCCAGTAACCTAGCAGTCTTTTTTTGGAAATATCCATCCATTGGGTCAATGACATTTATAGTTCTAGAACCTTTATGCTGGAGTCTTACTGAAAATGCAGAGCTCTGAGACCTATTTGTATATTTAGGGCTATTTTTCCATGAATTCCTTAAACTCCTTTGTATTGAAATTTATCTCGTGATTCCCTGGCTATTTACACAGTCTCTCCAAATCTATATGCTTTTGATCTCCGCCTGAAAAAAATTATATTTTCTGCAGCTTTGGGGGTTTTGTTGAATCTACTCTTTCCGATGGTTTAAATTATCTGATAAGATCAATCCCATATCAAGGATGAGGGGACCCTACTGTTAACACTTTCCCAACCCAAGCAGTCTCTATGGCATTTATTTTGTTCCTGTCACCAAGACAGGTTTTTTTTTTTTTGGAATGATGACGTATTCCTCTCAGTCTTATAGTAACACAGAAAGAGGAGGAAATGATTCACAGTAAAAGATGACTGGGTTTTTTTTTTTTCCCCCTTTCTTTGTAAAGTGATTCTCCAAAAGCCTCTTTCAAATTACTTCTTCAGTACTTTACACTCATTCCTCCCAGTGGTATTTTTAACGCTTGTATTAGATGATGCTTGACTAAGAATTGGGACCATGAGGAAAATCTGGTTACATTCCCTGGCTTACAGATGAAGCTAAATTAACATGTACTTGTAAAAGGGATTTATACAAGCATTTTCTGGGCCTAAATATAAGAAACTATTTTGAGGGATGTGCAACTAAACCAAAGAGGAGAATGAATAGAAATTAGCTCAAAAATAAAGGCAAACGCATGGCTACCTCTGTAAGAAAGTGGTAGCATTCACGCTGTTGTAAGAGGGGAAGGACTGTTCACAGTCACTCGGATTCAGTGTTGAATCATTTGAGTTTCTTGACCCTTGGCTGCACTGACCACTGTGGAATTTTCAAAAGCTTCAGGACTGGTGGGTGTCTTTATTCCTGACTATTCCGGCCCAGCTCAGCCAGGAACGGCCAAAGCAGACACTGCTTGTGTCTGTGAAGGTGGGTGGTTTGACCATCTTTTATTTTCAATACCAAATTTTAAAAGAATTCCTAAATGCTGTGTTAGGCATTACCCATCTCTGACTAGGTGACCTGAGTCCTTGCCAAGGTCAGCAATATCCTTATGGGAAGGAACGGAGCATTTAAATCATCAAAAGACCCCCGAAATGCTACCGTTGTGAGGCTGTTTTCAAGTACATGAGCCATACTTCTGTTCATTAGAAAGCCGGCAAACAAGGCCCCTTGCCCGAGTACTTACACAGTTCTTGACGTTGAGGTCGGCGCCATACGTAATCAGAAGTCGGATCATCTTGTACCGATTCAGCCTCACGGCATCATGCAAGGGAGTATCTCCTTCCTAGAGAACAGAGTGAACAGGCTAAAAGGTGGGCCTGAGGCCAGGAAGTGGGTCCCGAAAGGATGCCCAGCAGGGGTAGTGATCCCAATAAACGAGTGAAGGTTTTAGGAGGCCGAACTCTGCCGGCCTACTCACCCGGTCTTTGGCGTTGAGGTCTGCCTCGCAGGCGATGAGATGCTCTGCGCACTCGTAGTGGCCAGTCCTCACCGCGACATGCAGCGCGGTGCTGAGCAACTACGAAATGGAAGCGCCCGTTGGGTCCCTGGACGTGAGGACAAAGGGTGTCCCAGGCCCCAACGCAGGTGTGAAGGGGAGGAGGGGAACGGGGGTAGGAGAACTACCTTATCGCGCGCGCTGATTTTGGCGCCTTTGTTCAGCAACAGTTTTAAGACATCCAGGCTTCCTCCGCGGCTTGCCCAGTGGATTGCTGTGGATTCAAGCTGTACAAGGAAGGTAAAAGGACATGACTCAGTGGAAGAGGAACCTGGTCAGAGGAATTAGTTCTTGGTTTCTAAGACCTAGGAATACCAGGTTTGCTAGGGCATCTGTGATGGCACTGGGCTGTCCTGGTCTAGGTGGCCAGTTCTAACTATTGTAGTTCAAATCTCTTGCCAAATGTTTTGGCAGAAACGTGCGAACGTGAGTGTATGCTCTCCTGTGTATGTATCTATGTGCATGTTTCCGTCATTAGGAGGTTCTCGATAAACCTAATCTTTTTAAGAGAGGATAAGAACTAAAACGTACTGAGAATTTCGTGGTGCCCACATGGTGCCACCTACTTCAGACGCATGGATGCTCCCAGCGGCATAGTGAAGTGGGCGTTCCTGCGCTCATTTTGCAAATGAGAAAAAGGAGCCTCCAAACTATACAAATTTTTTGCCCGAGGAAACACAGCTAGTAAGTGGCGGAAGAGTTATGCCAACCCACAGTGTGCCTGGAACGTTTAACCACTTTTGCCAGATAAACTCAAAAGTTCTAGACAAATATATGGATTTTAAAATTCTGGCAGAAAAGAAGTAGTTCCTTCCGAAAATATTCATCTTTTGGAAGAGACACGCCTCTTCCGGTGTCCCTATTGTCTTCCTCGTCTCTTCCCGGCTCTGCTGCCGTTTACGCTGGCACACCGTCATCTACCTCCGCTGCCCTCGTCTGTGGTTACTGCAGTCACACTAGAAAATCTGGTATATCCCTGGCCCTCCAAATACCACGCTCATGAATTTTTGTGTCTTTCCACGCAAACTTTATATTTTGTTTCTTTACTTGTTTTTCTGTGTGTGTATCTTCTGGGTTCAGTTTTAGCCAAATCCTTTGGGCTTTTCCAGTCCCTTTTCCACTCTGCTTGAAAAGTCAAATTGAGCTGTATTTAAATAAATAAAGCATTTTTTTTCCCCCAGCTCAATCTTCATTTCATAGGATATGCTATATACTGGTCTGCATAGAAATCACAGTGGTTGAATTACTGAGATCTGAATAGCAGCTAACTTCCCATAGATGCAATTCATTTTGTGGGCAGTCTAGCCCCAAATCTCACTGATGGCAATCAGCATCTATCAAATAAGGTGTGCAGCTAGAGAATTCTGAGATGTTATTGGCAGCCAAGGGTCAGGAGCAGGTGGCCACGTATGGTGGAAGGATAGGGATGCTGAAAAGCAAGAGTTGACTGTATTACTTCTCAGTAAGGCTACTGACTTGATAATGACCCAGGTCTTTGATGAGAATATTGAATTCTGTCCAACAGCTCTCACTTCCTTCTTTTCCCTGAAATACTCCTCTCCTTTTCAGTATGTATGGAAAATACTTTCCACATGACCTATTTCCATCTCCCAACTTCCCTTTGTATGGAGAAATAAGCTTCTGCCTAGTTCTCTCAGATCAATCTTCAGTACAATTGGCCCCATTTTTCATTGTAGATTTTCTCAAGCTTCACATAGTCTACTTACTTTGGCTCATTTCCAAACAAAGAGATATATTTACCATATCACGGAATTCGATCTGGGCTCCAGCTTCTATTAACTTCTCCACAATTGCCAAATGTCCTTCCAAGCATGCTCTGTGAAGAGCTGTCCGTTTATACTGTCAGGATAGAGATTTTAAAGAGTGAGAGAGAGCAATGCATATAAAACTGAGTATAAATCCTTTCTAAGAAATAGGAAGCTGGGGATTCTGATGACCTAGCTGATAGAAACTTGAGTTCTTCTTTATGAGTTAGAAATGTCAAATTTACTAAAATTATCGACCGGAACAATTATTCTGCAACTGAGATTTGCATCTCCTGCAATACACGTTTCTAAGTGATTAGAGGTCTTCGTCGAGGCACGTGGACTTAAAGATTCAAAACTACCCTTTCTTGTGTTTTGTGCCCTCATAATTTCTGTAGTATCTGCCATGCAGTTCAGGCCATTTCCTTCCTTTGGGACTGCTGTTAGGTTGAATATCAAAAAGTATTCATTTTTAAGATAACGGAAGACATTTTTCTTTCAGCTTCAGAAATGATTCCCCATTCCAGTTCTTAGGGGAAAGGAGTCAAAAAAGGATTAGTGATGTCTGATAAATTGGCTTCAAATAATGGATTAATGGGCTTCCCAGGTGTCGTCCCTGGTGGCTCAGAGGGTAAAGAATCTGCCTGCAATGCAGGAGACCCAGGCTTGATCTCTGGGCCGAGAAGATCCGCTGGAGAAGGGAATGGAAACCCACTCCAGTATTCTTGTCTGGAGAATGCCATGGACAGAGGAACTGGCGGGCTACAGTCCATGGGGTCACAAAGAGTCAGACAGAACTGAGCAAGTAACACTTTCACTTTCACTTCAGGTGGCTCAGTGGTAAAGAATCTGCCTGCCAATGCTGGAAACATAGGAGGCAGCAGATACCATATCTGCATCAGGAAGGGCCCCTGGAGAAGAAAACGGCAACCCACTCCAGTATTCTCGCCTGAAAAGCCCCATGAACAGAGGAGCTTGGCAGACTACAGTCTGTGCAGTCGCAGAGTCGGAGACTACTGAGCTCACTCGCAGATGGATTAATAGGCTATTTGTGCTGGAACACTATCAGGCATTATTCCATCCCACTACCCTCTCTTTTTAGATAAGGAAACGGAGGTCCAGAAAATGCAGACTGGCTGCCAAGAATCAAATAAGTGAGTACTGATAGAACCAACACATGAACTCCGGGCCAGAGATTCCCTGTGTAGAGATGATATATTTGGGTCCAGTCAAAGCTAATGCTAACAATATATTTCTCCAGTCATGAGTGGTTGGTCCTGCCATACTAAAAGTCTATCCCAAAGATCTCAAAATTAAAGGCAAACTGAAAAAGCAGTGGGAAGAAAATGAGAGTGCAAAAAAATAAAGCAATCCATAGCACTGATCCAGCATTTCTTTCTCTGGCCCACTGCACTCCCCTGTTATGCTTTGGCATATGTGGCAACAGCTGGGGAGACGGTTTCAGGTGGATTGATTTCTGGCACCAGACGGGCAAGCCTGCAGTAAAGCATAAGAAATACAAAATTAACAAGCTGGATTTTGCAGTGCTTTGTATAAGCCTTACCTCATCACAGACATCTGGATTGTTCTTGTCTGACAAGAATTTTTCTATTACTGGCAGTTTATTCTCCAGGGCAGCTTTCAGAAACCTAGGCACATCCACAGGTTCTGTCTAAAGTTTAAAAAAAAAAAAAAAAACAGCGTGAGAGTTACCAAGGGCTTTCCAACATTCAGTCAAACCCTCCACAGATAGTTATCTCCTTGTAGCCTAAGGCCGAGGGTTTCCCTGGTGGCTCATACAATAAAGAATCTGCCTGCAATACAAGAGACCCAGGTTCAATATCTGGGTTGGGAAGATTCCCCTGAAGAAAGAAATGGCAACCCATTCCAGTATTCTTGCCCAGAGAATTCCATGGACACAGGAGCCTGACAGGCAGACCATGGGGTTGCAGTCAGACATGGCTGAGTGACCAACTCCCCCACGACACAAGGAAGCCAAGCAGTGCTTACCACAATTTCAGGCTCAGGTTCCTTCACAACTGGAACTTTTGTTTTCCTGTATTTTTTCCTTTTCTTCAGTTGAATGATTATTTCAAGATCGTCTAAATTTTCCAGTTTTGATCTTTGTTCTAGTTTTTTCTTCTTGAGCTAAAAAAGAAATCCATGTTTCAAAATATGGCGAGTTCTACTGACAACCATTCTGGTTGTGTCAAAACAAAATCTGCAAGGTCTGAGCTCAGTATGTGATCAGTTTGAGCAAAAAGATTAAAAAAAATATTTATAATAAATCTTTGACTTGGACTTAGTGATTTCTTATTAAGTATTTAGGGGTCAAATTTTTCAGCTAATTGCCTTTATCTTCACTTCCCTTGCTTGTAGCGCCAGCTTCTTGTTGAAGATAGAATCTAGTCTCTAAGTGATGATTTTGTAATTATTTCCATAAACAGACCCCAGATTTCTGTAGAATTTTTTTTATCATGCTCATGAATTTTTTTAATTGAAAAGACTTTACTAATACGTTTCAAACTCTTAAATTTCAATGCCAGTGTCTTTTAGGTGGCTCACTGAGTGGGGCTCATGAAACAGACTGTCTGGGGACTACATCTGTGGTTAGTAAGTAATGAAAATTCACCCAGCAACACATTTTGTCAACACAGAAAGTTGCCACAGTCAAACAATGATCCATGAACCACAAACCCCATTACTGAGAAAAAGAAGGCTCCCTTCCTTGGGATTAATTAGACAATATAAGACGTCAGAAATTCACTGGACACTTTTCTCTTTCCAAGTCTCTCAGTCAAAACACAGTCGTAGACCATTCGGTGATTGATTCGGAATCCAGAGGTCATAGTCTTGCCAAAGAATTATTTTCTACAACCTGTTCCATAGAAGCTGCTTCTTTATAAGTTAGAAATTGATAAAGAAATACGTTTGGAATGGTTGCATTTATTTGGTTTCTCTCTCGTCTCCCTCCTATCTGGCACCTTTGTCTACGCCATCCCCAACCTCCCACTAGTGAATTTCACAGAAGGCCCTTACCTCTGCCTCTCGCTGTTTCTCAGTTTTCCACTGTTGCTCCCCCAGGCTGACAAAGTGGGCCGGAAGTGTTTTCAGGTCTTCTTGCTTCTCTAGAGTGACAGCAGCTTCATATTCTCCATCTCTGAAGTCCTCAGGAAGGAACTCCCCAGCATCCCCACTGCCGTTCTTCTTCCCTGTAACCTACAAGGGAAGAAGGTGGCAGGGTCAGAATAGCAGAGTCCGTCCTGGGGTCCTTCTCCATAAAGGATGCTGCGGGAGGTCCCCTGGCCCTTCCTCCCTGCTGACAGTGGCCTCAGAGCAATGCACTCTCAGAGCTCAGGCTGTGATGCACTGCCCCAGTGTTCCAGGAATACCTTCAGATACTTGGTCTCTTCTATTGGTTAAATCAAAGTGTAGGTTAGGTTGATATCTTTAAATCTGCTTTTAATCCACTTAAATCACATTTCTCCTAAGAAAATCCCAACCTCTTCCCCCCCACCTCCCCACCGAAGATTTTAAAATTCTTTCATTTTCAGTACTTTTGTTGATCCCTTGCCTTCCTATGGTTTCCAGATATATATTGTTGCAATAGAACTTCTCCCCTAAGGCATTTTGATTACTGTACATGATTCCACACTTCAGTGATAAAACCAAAGGAGAAGATAATAAATAGGGACTATGTAGAGAATTCATTACTGCCAGCTCCTTTTTTTTCTAATTTTACTTATTTCATCACATAAATCAACCATTTTCCATATATGACATTTTTCAGAATACCTGTGCATCATGCCTGGAAGAAAAGAGCATTTCAATTTTCAAATAAAAGGCAAGGCTGCACCATTTTTCACTGCATAAGAATAATGTGCTTTACATACCAGCTCTTCTACCTTCAGAACCATCATGTTGCCCCGAAGTTCGTCAGTCTGTTTTCCTCCTGAGGAATGAACCCTTGAGTTGCCCTGGGGAGCTCATCTGCTCCAGTGAGCTTATATAGCTAGAGCTGGGTGAGATAATCTTCCAACCTGGGAACCCAAGTAACACCCCTGCCCCGCCCCCTCCCTCCTGGGGCCAACTCAGAGGCAGGTGAATTTTTCATTTCAGACTCAGTGTCTGGGAAGCAGGAGAGGGAGGGGATGACAAGTAACCCCACTGAATATGTGAATCAGGAAGAAATGTGAGAGGGCCATTCCTTTGGCAGTGACCGCACCGCTCAGCAATGCAAGTCATCCTATTTATCAGGGAGCCAGAGGACAGCTGTCTGTTGACACTGCGCCACACCACTGCTCCTTTTCCTTCTTTGTCAGCTTTCATATGACTAACCCTATCAAGAAAATGTAAATGGCCTGCGTATCACACCGCCAGTAATATCTTTCTGATAACCAGACTTATCAACACGTCACTTGGGGGAAGTGTTGCTTTAGGACATCCTATTCCCATGGGTAAACAGCCCAAGAGGAAAGGACCCAGGTCCTAATGGCCCTTGTCTATATCTGTTTGGAATCCTCTGGAGTGATGTCGAGGGCTAAAAAGGCCCCATGACATGCCACCTTACCATCATTATAAGAAATTGAAAGCATTCAGTAATACACTTGTATTTTATGGTGTCACAGCCCATAATTAGCACATGACATGCTTACTGTCTTCTAAAACAGCATACTTACTGGAACAATTTTTATTCAAAAAAGTTTCAAAATGTCCTGAGATAGTTTAGGTGAGGCTGATTGTTAGTAACAGTATGACCTTGATCAGGTCATTGAGCCGCAGTTCTTAGCTGCTGTGGTGAAAAGACACCTGCAGGAGCTGGTGAGAACTGCAGGTCCCTGGGCCCCACTCCAGGACATTCTGTGCCAATTTATGGCTGAGTCCTAGGAGGCCGTGTTTTTCAAAGCACTCGGGTAATTCTGATGAAGGTTTGAGACAGGTTGCCAGAGGAACAAAGGGTCTGGGTTGAAGTGAAAAAAGACCTCTGTTCCTGGTTTCTCATCTCTGAAGTGTTAAATTATGTAAAACTGTTTACGTCTCTTTACGGTCCAAGGAGAAACTAGAATTACTATCTCCAAAGCCATTTTAAAACTTTTTTTATTTTTTTTTCAGTAAAAGAAAGTAGGGGAGAGTGAGAGAAAGGGAGTGTGAATGGAGAAGTGTGTTCATCAGATGTTATGTTGATCTTCTGTGTCTGTCGCTCCCTGAAACATTCCCTACTCAGCACATATGGCTGCCAATCTCTTCTTTCCCATGATCAGCCTGGGGGTGGTTTTGCTGAAATTTTCAGGACACATTGACACCCCCCTCCTGCGTCCCCACCAAAGTGCTGACGAAGAGGGACCCTCCCAATTACCCAGGTATCTGTTCTAGTCTCCTATCCTAAAAGGGGTTTTACTAAAATGAAATTTCCCGGTGTTTTCTTTGAGGTGGAGACAGCTATGACCATTTTCACTGGTTCCTTTAAATAAGAAGTAGCCATTAAACTTTTCCTACCATTTCTTATCTTAGTCTCTTTGTTCCAGGCCTGACCCAAACTGAGGGGAGCCTTAGGAGATCTCCTTGAAGGAAGGGTCACGGGTTGTTGAAGCGTCTTGGATATTGAATCCCAGAGCTGTTAATGCCCTCAAAGTTCAAGCAAGGCCAATGCTTTCATTCTGCAGAGAGGGCATGGAGGCACAGAAACGTGTCAAGTCACTGGCTGCAGACACACAGCTGGTTGCTGGATGCTAGGTTGAAGAGTTTGGATTCCATCCATCAGAAGCAGAGAATCATTGAGGCCAGAGCACATTTTCCAGAGTAGTTCAGACCTAGACCCACTCAGGGCCCAACCAAGACCTATTAAAAGGTCCTTCCGTGTTTCAGTTCAGTTCAGTTCAGTCACTCAGTCATGTCCGACTCTGCGACACCGTGAATCGCAGCACGCCAGGCCTCCCTGTCCATCACCAACTCCCAGAGTTCAGACTCATGTCCATCGAGTCAGTGATGCCATCCAGCCATCTCATCCTCTGTCGTCCCCTTTTCCTCCTGCCCCCAATCCCTCCCAGCATCAGAGTCTTTTCCAATTAGTCGACTCTTCGCATGAGGTGGCCAAAGTACTGGAGCTTCAGCTTTCGCATCATTCCTTCCAAACAAATCCCAGTGTTTAGGACACCTCAAAAAAAAAAAAAAAGGGAAAGTGGGTGGGGTGGTACACCAAGCTTATTTCTTCATCTGGTCATTCAATTATCCCCTCAAACCTGCCTGGTTTTATGCAGGAGAGTCCAATAGGTCTAAAGAAAACTGCAGAGGATGACGTTTGAGGAAGGCTTGACTGGGCATCATCAGGTGAGTAAATTCTGCCTGCGTCTCCACTCACCACTTCCAGCATTGATCCCATTGGTCATCGTAAAACATGAGAGGATTTTGCTTTTCAAAAGAGGTTCTAGATACACTTAGCTCCCTAACAATGGATCAGATGAAATTGTATTTTCAATCATTCCTATTCATCAAAATTGAGAACCAAACTTCGCAACTGGAGGAGAGTTTTCTGTTCCTTGCTTTTAAGGAGCTTCCTTTCCATTAAAGTTCCCCTAGTGGAGTAAGTTCTGAAATTTATGCATTTGACTTGATCACAACCTCAAACAAGGCATAACCTTTCCTTATCAAGACGAATTAAGACAAATTGGTTCTAGAATGATTGAGCAACCCAGTGTCAACCACCTATGGCCAGAATGAGCAGGGAAATGGTCCCGGAGATTGGCCAGAGTCATCTCAAGAGCCTTTTCTCCTTCCTCTCAGGATTTGTGCATTTCAATGAGACCAGAATTATAATCCTATTTACAGGTAAGGAAGTGAGGGGCAGAGACGTGGAGTCTAAAGCATTTATTATTGTCACCCAGGGTTTGAGAGATGTGCCCCAGCACCACCAGGGTTCATGTGCCATCACTCAGCTCCAAGGACAATTTTGTCTTTCCAAATTTTAGGACATTTTACACTTATCTACTCAGACTTTTTATTTTTACTATGTTTTCTTGACTATGTAAGTAACATAAATATGTTGTAAAAATTAAAACAATGCAGAGAGAAGGTTGCTTAATTGCAATCTTGCTGAGGGCTGATTTGGTGTGTTTCTCTTGATCATGTGTCTTAAAGATTATCTTCTACCAGCATGGATGAGTCTGTCTCATTATCTTCAACCACCACGTGGATTTCTGTGTGTGGACATACCCTTGCTTATTTAACCACTCTCCTATTTGTGGACATTTAGGCTGTTTTCCAAAATGGTCTCTTATTTGCTACAATCCCAGGTATTTTATAGCACCCAAAATGGTATGGTTACTAACACTCCTTGCCCTCGGAACATCCACCTTGATACAAAGAGGAAGGACTCTGAGGACTGTCGCTAGACTCTGCCTGGAAGCCACTGGCTCTGCTGCTGCACTTGTGACTGCTCGTTTTGCCATCCCCCCTAATTGCCTTCCCAGCCCCAGCTGCTCCTCACCTCTCTTGGCTCTGAGAAATGGCTGACTTGGCACAACTAGGAATCCAAGTATCCCTCCAGCCAAGCCTAGGTTCAGTTACACCCTCAAAAATACCAGAGGGAGGTCATAGAATTGAAGCAAACAAGGTTCAGTGTTCCTTCCCTTCCCTGCCAACCAGGGATGGAATCACCTGTATTTGAAAAGCCACACATGCTGGGAACATTTTGAGCAGAAGGCATCTGCCTTCCTCTCTCAAAGGATAGACTCAAGACCAAGGTCCTCCTGTATCCAGGGCTCTGAATAAAAATTGCATGCACACTGCTGTACGCAACCCAGTTTCAAGCTGCCTGTTTGCAAATACCAGCAGTTTCCTTTGGTAGAGATGGGTGAAGGCTGTAGGTCTCTTCCCCATACCTTACAGCAGCAGGTGCCTTGCTGTAAATTATGTCTCTAGCCAAATTCCCGGAGAAGGCAATGGCACCCCACTCCAGTACTCTTGCCTGGCAAATCCCCTGGACGGAGGAGCCTGGTAGGCTGCAGTCCATGGGGTCGCTAACAGTCAGACACGACTGAGCGACTTCACTTTCACTTTTCACTTGCATGCATTGGAGAAGGAAATGGCAACCCACTGCAGTGTTCTTGCCTGGAAAATCCCAGGGACGGCAGAGCCTGGTAGGTTGCCATCTCTGGGGTTGCACAGAGTCAGACATGACTGAAGCGACTTAGCAGCAGCAGCAGCAGCCAAATTCTGCCCCACTTATGGATTTGTGTCAGCCAACAGGTATACACAGCCAGACTGTTCGGTAAACTTTCTGAAAGTGGCCCCTACCATTTACACTGTAGACAGCGCCTGGCCAATGAAGTCGTTCTAGCAGTAGACTTTAGCTAACTTGCTAGCCTAATCAGCTGACAGAGCCTTCCACCTATGACCCCAGACAAGATCTGACCAATTCCTAGTACTGGATCTATAAGTCTGGGACTCCACAGAGCATACATAGCAAAGTGCCTGATGCATAGTGAGGCTAAGTGTCTAGCTAACACCTGGTAGGAGTTTTATAGTCTTTCCTAGCCAAATCACATATCTCAAATCTCCTTTCAATGACAAATAATTAGGAACATTTTAATGCTAAATAACAAAGAATCTTCTAACACTAATTAGGGGTAAAGATAAAGTGCTTAGGTAATCTCCTCTGGAGTGTGAGCATCTTATTAGCATTTTTCAAATGCTGACCAACCATAATAAGTGTAATTTCCCAGTTAGGGCATATCACAAGTGCCCTTTCCTAGGGTGGTGGTTCCAAGGCTGGGTGCATCTTAGAATCATCTGAAAATCTTTTAAAAGATGCTGATGCCCTGGTCTCAACCCAGGTGAATGAAATCTGAATATAAACTTTAATATCCAGGTATTGTCTTAAAAAAGAAAAAAACACAACAAACAAAACCTTTCCAGTTGATTCTAATTTCCACCCACCATTGAGATTACCACTCCAGGGTACAGATTTAAATGAATACATATATAAATATATACATGTATATTCTTGAAGATAGAGGCAGTAAAGCCATCTTTATCCCAGTATCGGAATTCTGATTGTGAAAGACTTCACCTTTACTAAGACTGTGGGAAACACACATAAAATTTACCATCAATATTTATTTGGCCCCACTATGTGTCAGGAGAATGCAATGGCACCCCACTCCAGTACTCTTGCCTAGAAAATCCCATGGACAGAGGAGCCTGGTAGGCTGCAGTCCATGGGGTTGCAGAGACTCGGACACGACTGAGCGACTTCAATTTCACTTTCACTTTCCACTTCCATGCATTGGAGGAGGAAATGGCAACCCACTCCAGTGTTCTTTCCTGGAGTATCCGAGGGATGGGGGAGCCTGGTGGGCTGCCGTCTGTGGGGTCGCACAGAGTCCGACACGACTGAAGCGACTTAGCAGCAGCAGCAGCAGCACTATGTGTCAGGCATTTTTTAGAGCTAGAGATATACCAATGCTTTCAAGAGTCAAACTCTCCTGCCCTTGGGGAGTTTTCAGTTTTACTGAGTTTTTTTAAGGAAAACCGCAGGCAACATAGTATGCTGCTTCTGCCACAAAACCGAGGGCAGCCTTTGTATATATAAATGTATAAAGCTGTGAAAGATGAAGGGTGTGGGGTGAGGAATTAGGGAACCTGGCTTTTAATCCGGGCTCTGCCCTGGGATTAGTTGAGCAAATCCCCTCAACTCCTCGAGTTACCAAAGGAGAGCTTTGAACAGAATGATTTCTGAGCCTCTAAAGTTTTATTGAGATCTCAAAATCACTGAATTAATAGATAGAAATAAACAGCCCTCATGACAGCAGCACCACTCACGGACCACGGAGTGGATTCTCCAAAGCCTCTAACACAGGTGCTGTGCTGTGCTCAGTCGTGCAGTCATGTCCAACTCTTGTGACCCCATAGACTGTAACCTGCCAGGCTCCTGTCTCCATGGGATTCTCCAGGCAAGAATACTGGAGTGGGTTGCCATTTCCTTATCCAGGGGATTTTCCCAACCTGGGAATTGAACCCAGGTCTCCTGCATTGCAGGCAGATTCTTCTTCTTCTTCTTCTTTTTTTTTTAACTGAAGAATAACTGCTTTACAGAATTTTGTTGTTTTCTATCAAACCTCAACATGAATCAGCCATAGATATACATATATCACCTCCTTTTTGAACTCCCTCCCATCTCCCTCCCCAGCCCACTCATCTAGGTTGATACAGAGCCCCTCTTTGAGTTTCTTGAGCCCCACAGCAAATTCCCATTGACTAGTTTACATACAGTAATGTAAGTTTCCATGTTACTCTTTCCATACATCTCACCCTCTCCTCCCCTCTCCCCATGTCCATAAATCTATTCTCTATGTCTGTTTCTCCATTGCTGCCCTGTAAATAAATTCTTCAGTACCATTCTTCTAGATTCTGTATATATGTGCTAGAATACGATATTTATCTTTCTGACTCATTTCACTCTGTATAATAGGTTCTAGGTTCAGCCACCTCATCAGAACTGACTCAAATGTGTTCCTTTTTATGGCTGAGTAATTTTCCATTGTATATATGTACCACAACTTCTTTATCCATTCATCTGTCAATGGACATCTAGGGTGCTTCCACGTTCTAGCTGTTGTAAATAGTGCTGCAATGAACAATGGGATACATGTGTCTTTTTCAAGTTTGGTTTCCTCAGGGTATGTGCCTAAGAGTGAGAATGCTGGGTCATATGGCAGTTTTATTCCTAGTTTTTAAGGAATCTCCATACCGTCTTCCATAGTGGCTATATCAATTTACATTCCCACCATCAGTGCAAGAGCATTCCCTTTTCTCCACACCTTCTCCAGCGTTTACTGTGTAGATTTTTTGATGATGGTGATTCTGACAAGTGTGAGGTGATATCCCATTGTGGTTTTGATTTGTATTTCTCTGATAATGAGTGATGTTGAGTATCTTTTCATATGTTTGTTAGCCATCTGCACGTCTTCTTTGGAGAAATGTCTGTTTAGTTCTTTTTCCCACTTTTTGATTGGGTTGTTTGTTTTTTTGGCATTGAGTTGTATGAGCTGCTTGCATATTTTGGAAATTAATCCTTTGTCAGTTGTTTCATTTGCCATTATTTTCTCACATTCTGAGGGTTCTTTTCACCTTGCTTATAGTTTCCTTTGCTGTGCATAATCTTTTAAGTTTAATCGGGTCCCACTTGCTTACTTTTGTTTTTATTTCCTTTACTCTAGGAGGTGGGTCATAGAGGATTTTGCTTTGATTTATGTCATTGAGTGTTCTGCCTATGTTTTCCTCTAAGAGTTTTATAGTTTTTGGTCTTACATTTAAGTCTTTAATCCATTTTCAGTTTATCTTTGTGTATGGTGTTAGGAAGTGTTTTAATTTCATTCTTTCACATGTAGCTGTCCAGTTTTCCTAGCACCATTTATTGAAGAGACTGTCCTTACCCCACTGTGTATTCTTGCTTCCTTTGTCAAAAATAAGGTACCTGTAGGTGCATGGGTTAATTTCTGGGCTTTCTATCTTGTTCCATTGGTCTATATTTCTGTTTTTGTGCCAGTACCATACTGTCTTGATGACTGTAGCTTTGTAGTATAATCTGAAGTTGGGAAGGTTGATGCCTCCAGCTCCATTCTTCTTTCTCAAGACTGCTTTGGCTATTCGGGGTATTTCCATAAGAATTGTGAAATTCATTTTGCTTAAATTTCATTCAGTTTCAATTGTGAAATTTTTTGTTCTAGTTCTATGAAAAATGCCATTGGTAATTTGATAGGGATCGCATTGAATCTGTAGATTGCATTTGGTAGAATAGTCATTTTCACAATATTGATTCTTCGTACCCACAATCATGGAATATCTCTCCATCTGTTTATGCCATCTTTCATTTCTTTCATCAGTGTCTTATAATTTTCTGTGTATAGTTCTTTTGTCTCCTTGGGTAAGTTTATTCCTAGATATTTAATTCTTTTTATTTCAGTGGTGAATGGGATTGATTCTTTAATTTCTCTTTCTGATTTTTCATTGTTAGTATATAGAAATACAAGTGATTTCTGTGTATTGATTTTGTATCCTGCAAGTTTGCTAAATTTGCTGACTAGCTCTAGTAATTTTCTGATACTGTCTTTAGGGTTTTCTATGTACAGTATCACATCATCTGCAAACAGTGAGAGCTTTACTTCTTCTTTTCCAATCTGGATTCCTTTTATTTCTTTTTCTTCTCTGATTGCTGTAGCTAGGCCTTCCAGAACTATATTGAATAATAGTGGTGAAAGTGGATACCCTTGTCTTATTCCTGATCCTAGGGAGAATGCTTTCAGTTTTTCACCACTGAGAATAATGTTTGCTGTAGGCTTATCATATATGGCCTCCACTATGTTGAGGTTGGTTCTTTCTATGCCCATTTTCTGAAGAGTTTGAATCATAAATGGGTACTGAATTTTGTCAAAGGCTTTTTCTGCACCTATTGAGATTATCATATGGTTTTTATCATTCAATCTGTTAATATGGTGTATCACATTGATTTTCATATATTGAAGAATCCTTGCATTCCTGGAATAAACTCAACTTGATCATGGGGTATGAGCTTTGTAATGTGTTGCTGAATTCTGTTAGCTAAAATTATGTTGAGGATTTTTTCATCTATGTTCATCAGTGATATTGGCCTGTAGTTTTCTTTTTCGTGTGTTGTCTTTGTCTGGTTTTGGTATCAGGGTGATGGGGGCCTCATAGAATGAATTTGGAAGTATTCTTTCCTCTGCAATTTTTTGAAAGAGTTTTAGAAGGATAGACATTAGCTCTTCTCTAAATGTCTGATAGAATTCTCCTGTGAACCCATCTGGTCCTGAGCTTTTGATTTGGGGGAGATTTTTGATCACAGCTTCAATTTCAGTGCTTGTAATTGGGTTGTTCATAATTCCTCTTTCTTCCTGGTTCAGTTGCAGGCAGATTCTTTACTGACTGTACAACAAGGGAGGCCCATAAAGTAAAAGTCGCTCAGTCGTGTCTGAAGGACTATACAAATTGTGACCCGATGGACTATAGAAATTCTCCAGGCCAGAATACTGAAGTAGGTAGCCTTTCCCTTCTCCAGGGGATCTTCCTGACCCTTGGTCTCCTGCATTGCAGGCAGATTCTTTACTGTCTCAGCCACTCTATCTACCTCTAGATATGTAAGGCAGAGCCTTTAACAATCAGCATTGTAAGATGGTGATAAGGATGGGTGGACTACCTATTGCCACGCAGAGGAGAATGGGTGTGTGGGAGAATCAGCTATTGTGAACGTACAATGTTTGCCCTTTCTGGGCCTAAACTTCCTGAAAAGCTAAACTGACTTCATGAGATGAAATTGTACTGAATGGATGGTGGGATGATGAAGAGTTTGCACTGAAATGGTTTTTGAAAAAGAAGTCTGATTGTCATAGTAACACTCTGAAAAGATTTTGATGCAACTTTAGAATTACTTCACATCCAATTACATAGGATATTCACTTGGGGTGAGAGATAAGTGCTTCTGTCACTGCAAACATAGAAAGAAAATCCATTTAACCTTTTTAGCCAATTTATTAAAGGAGAGGAGAAGTATTTTTAAAATGCGATTTCTGATTTCAAGTAAGGAGTGTTGGAAGAAAATTTTTCTTGGTGTGGTTTGGAGTTTCCTATTAAAGGAGAAAATGCTGCAAGACATGTTAAGTTTGGGTTCTTTAGGAAGAAGAGAACTTGAGGATCAAGAAAAACGCCAGGCAGTCATTGAATTCATTCTCTGACCATCAGGAAGGGCCAGGTTCAAGCAGGTAGGATCCTTCTACTTTAAAGACTGAGGCCTCCCTTTGTAAACATCCCAGTGCTTAAACTCTCATTTTACCATAGTTTTTTTTTATAATTTACCTAAATCTTGGCAGTTCAGTCTGTTTTTTCACTCTAGTTTCAGAAAAGATCATCACCACCAAAAACGTTGATTGAGCACTTTTTACAATGAGTTTTGTTAGATGAAGAGGAGAAAAAGATAAAAGGTAAGGTTTTTGCCCCTAAAATCTTACAAGAGCAATCCCCTCTTTCACTCAAAACCCTTCTCATAAATAGGTATTGTTAATCTCTTCAGAACATCGAATTTTGGAGCATACTAAGGGTTTCAGTACCTCTAGCCCAGTTCCCTAATTAAATACAATGGAGCAAGTGACACTAGAAGAGATTAAATGGTTCAACCCAAGTCACGCAGAACTGGGATTCAATCCAGATCTCCCTGCTTCCACACCAGTACTCCATCTCTAGCTTAAAAGTATCTTGGTTATTTTTCTTCACAAAGATACCCTGGCTGACATTTAGTGCTGTATTCCCTTCAGAGTAAATGCCCACACATGTATCATTTCATATGTTGTGTCCTCCTGTACAGTGCTTATGGAACAACAGACTGGTTCCAAATAGGAACAGGAGTACATCAAGGCTGTATATTGTCACCCTGCTTATTTAACTTCTATGCAGAGTACATCCTGAGAAACGCTTGGCTGGAAGAAGCGCAAGCTGGAATCAAGATTGCTGGGAGAAATATCAATAACCTCAGATATGCAGATGACACCACCCTTACGGCAGAAAGTGAAGAAGAACTAAAAAGCCTTTTGATGAAAGTGAAAGAGGAGAGTGAAAAAGTTGGCCTGAAGCTCAACATTCAGAAAATGAAGATCATGGCATCTGGTCCCATCACTTGACGGGAAATAGATGGGGAAACAGTGGAAACAGTGTCAGACTTTATTTTTGGGGCTCCAAAATCACTGTAGATGGTGATTGCAGCCATGAAATTAAAAGACGCTTACTCCTTGGAAGGAAAGTTATGACCAATCTAGATAGCATATTGAAAAGCAGAGACATTACTTTGCTGACTAAGGTCTGTCTAGTCAAGGCTATGGTTTTTCCAGTAGTCATGTATGGATGTGAGAGTTGGACTGTGAAGCAAGGTGAGCACCGAAGAATTGATGCTTTTGAACTGTGGTGTTGGAGAAGACTCTTGAGAGTCCCTTGGACTGCAAGGAGATCCAACCAGTCCATTCTAAAGGAGATCAACCTTGGGATTTCTTTGGAAGGACTAATGCTAAAGCTGAAACTCCAGTACTTTGGCCACCTCATGCGAAGAGTTGACTCATTGGAAAAGACTCTGATCCTGGGAGGGATTGGGGGCAGGAGGAGAAGGGGATGACAGAGGATGAGATGGCTGGATGGCATCACCAACTCGATAGACATGAGTTTGGGTGAACTCCGGGAGTTGGTGATGGACAGGGAGGCCTGGGGTGCTGTGATTCATGAGGTCTCAAAGAGTCGGACATGACTGAGTGACTGAACTGTACTGAAAAGAAATCTAAATTTGGGCTGTATTTTAGACATGATATTTGATTTAATGTCAAATTAATCAAATTTCTTGTGTGTAATACTGACTTTGAAATAATGTGGGAGAATGTCTTTATTCTTAGGAGATACATTCTGAATTATTTAGGGGTGAGGTGTCATTATGCCTGCTTTCAAATGGTTCAGCTAAAAAAACAGTGTGTGTGTTTGTGTGTTGAGAGAGAAAAGTGGGAAGAAAAAGAAAGAGCATAGCTTTAAAAGGTCAGCAGTTGAATCTATGTGAAGAGTATACAGGTACTCATTGTAGTATTTCCATGTTTCTGTCCCTTTAAAATTTTTAAAACAAATAAATAAATCCTCTTAGTAAAATAGGAACTTTAGGACATAAACTCCATGAAGCAAGGGATGTGTCTGTCTGTTTCTCTCACTGGGGTACCAAAAGCCCTTAGAGCAGCCCCTGGCACATAGTAGGCATTCAGTAAACAATGTTTAATGAAAAACAAACAGGAAAGATGGCCTCAGCTTGGGCTCAGAGGGCTGGATGGAGGCCAGGGGGCAGGCTGGCTGCCCAGCGGTGCCCTGCCTGTCAGCACAGTTTTGAGCTCCCTGGGGAGGCTCCAGCACCAGCCTGGTGCTGCCAGCTGGGCAGAAGGTTGGGGGAAAGAAAAGTCACTCAGCCAGAATGGCTTTCCCATGACCTGCTTTCCCAACATTTGTGCCGATCCAACTGGAAACAGCAAGGAAGGGGGCATTTCTGATGAGAGCATTAGGATGTCGGCCCCCGTCGACACACGGGAGTTCAGAGTCTCCCCATGGACTCAAGAGAAAACCTGGACCGCAAACTCCAACAGACCCATACAATGCAAAAAATCAAAAGTCTTACAGCAAGGCCACAGCTGGCTGCTTCCCTTCTTTTTATCTCCCGTAATGCCACCAAAACAATGCATCGCTTTTCAAAGATGAGTTCCCTAAGATTCTATCAGTTAGTGACTTACTACTTCATTTCCAAACTCTAGGATCAAGGAAACATATATATTAAGAAATGATACAATATGAATTTTATTTTGTTTTTTTTCTGTCTTTTTCTTTTTTTTTTTAATTTTTATTTTTACTTTATTTTACTTTACAATACTGTATTGGTTTTGCCATACAGTGACATGAATCTGCCACGGGTGTACATGAGTTCCCAATCCTGAACCCCCCTCCTACCTCCCTGGAAGCAATTGGAGGAGTTGGTGGTGAGGCTCTCGGGTGTGTGACACAATTGCTCAGTGAAAGGCCCGCCAGTAAACGTGTCTCTATCCTCCTCTTTCTTTTTCTTTTTCCTTCTTTCTTCTATCCTCTTTCTTTTGCTGTCTTTCTTTCTTTCTTCCCTTCCTTCCTATCTTTTTCTCTCTCAAAAAAAAAAAAAAATCACCTGAAGCTCAAGGCTGACCCAGCCACCACGCCTGCCCCCCACCTCCCATGAGCAGAGCCATTTTCCTCCCAATAGTGACCGTTGGAGAAAGAGTTTCAGACCCTTTACCTCAGAAAATCCCCCACCCTCTCCCCAGGCCTGTCATCTCTTTCCTGTGTAGACCTGCAAGGGAGGCGACCTTACCTATCCTGGTTAGAAGGAGCCTGGCAGTGCTTTCTGAACTGAATTCACGTAAGAAAGGGAAGCGCCTGTTTGGAAGAACATACCCTCCTGCTGCCAACACAAGCAGATCTTTAGAGAGAAGGGAAACTGCAACCCCTCCAAGATCTTTCCTCGCCTTCAGAGCCCAGGCGCTCAGGTTTCACAAAGGAATTTATAGAGCAGACTGACGCCTCTGGGGTTGGAATGGGCTCAGAACCAAGTGGAGGGCAAGAAGAGGGACAGGCACCGCTGTCTGCTTTGTGTGGGCTGGAATTGTTTACCAGGGGATGAAAACGTCTTCTCACTGAAAAGGAATGTTTGGCAAGGAAATGACCTCTGGAGGCTCAACCCAGTGGCTCCCTGGGGAGGCAGTCTGGGTGAGTAAGAGATCAGAACCCCCAACCTGGACAAAGCTCATCAGGCTGGGCGAGGAGGGGGCTGGGATCACGGGAGCTTTGTGATGTTTAAAGCAACTCCTGCCTTCAAAGGACAGCTGTCCTCTTGATGAATTATGTTTTGCAAAAGAAGGAAGAGAAAAAAAAAAAAACTTGAGTGGTGTGAAAACATATTGAAAAATAAAAGAAATGTTTCCTAATGTACCATTAAACTCAGAGCTATCCTCGGACCTTTCAAAACCATGTTTGGGGGTCCCGAGATGGCGTGGGGTGTGTTGCTCTGGTCGCTGACATTGCTACTCGGGTGAAATGGAGAGAGAGATGACATTCTTCCTTATTTGGTGGCTCTGGAAGTCAGATTCCCTCGTCATCTCTCTTCCTATAAGACCCTGGCCCTGGTCAGTAGAAGCCCAAACCATTCCGCAGGCCCCACCCTTGGCGCTTGCTTATCTCAGAGTCTTTGCCGTGGAATTCCCAGGCCCACCCCAGTGCTCCGGATGCGCTTCAGTGCATGGCCTGCCACTTGGCTCCTCTTGTGATGACAAGCAGATAACATAGCTCACATGCCTTCTCCTTTTCTTGCGTACCAACCAGACCCCAGCTCTGAAAAGGAAACACACCACAAACCAAGAGAGATGGAGTTTCTATTTTTATATAGACACTGTGAAGACTCTGCAGTAAGCCTAGAAGTGTGGAAAACGCTCTCTCCTGTTGCTTCACTTAATCTTCTCCACATCCCAGGGTTTTTACAGATGAAGAAATTAGTGGATACAGAGGCTAATTAAATATCCACAGTCACATAACAGACATGCATGTGTGTGCGTTGGGGGTGAGGGGCAAATTCAAACCCGAGGCTGGCTCTAAGTCCAAACCACTTTTATTGTAGTTAAATCCCATGACCCCAATGGCAGTCACTTTCAAGAAGATTTACCAAGTTCAGACATCATTAACTTTAAGACAACTTTTCTTTCTTCAAGGCATGCTAGCAAAAGCGGCACTTTCATTATTCATCAACATCACCATGGTTCCAGCCACAACTTAAATGCAATTTACAAAGGCTCCATATCTGAGAAACAACAAGAAGCAGAGAAAATATTTGCTAAGCACATTAGTAAATGAATAGGTGTAAACATGAAATGAAGTGGCAGAAATATGCCCGAATCAATAAATATGAAGGCGTTAAATGCCTCTTTTAAAAGAGAGTTGCTCTTATATGGGGTAGAACAGTATGAACCAGGCTGTTTTGTGAGGGTGTCCCTGACGGCTCAGTGGTAAAGCATCTGCCTGCAGTGCAGGAGACTCAGGAGATATGGGTTCGATCCCTGGGTCGGGAAGATCCTCTGGAGGAGGAAATGGCCACCCACTCCAGTATTCTTGCCAGGAAGTTCCCATGGACAGAGGAGCGTGGCGGGATACAGTCCACAGGATCGCACAGAGTTGGACGCGACTGAGCATGGATGTACACGTCTGCTGTTTTCTAAGAGACACATTCATACCAGGATGACACTGAGAGGATGAAAATAAAGAAGTGGACAAGGGGATACCATGTAAATGCAACCAAAATATGCAGAAGGGGCAATGTTAGTATCAGACAAAATAAAGTCAAAGCAAAAAAGCACTAAATGAGACTGAAAAGGATGAAAAACACCATCCAGCGAGAATTTCTACCAATAATTAATTTTTATACAGTCAACAGTATAGCAGTAAAATGTCTAAAGACTGAATCTGTGTACTTAGGCCTGCTAAGGATGGGTACACTTAGTAAAAAGTATTGTCTGGGTCCGATAGGAACTTGCTGTCTCTCCCAGTGTGCAATTTCTATGCAGTGTGTTTAAAGCAAGGAGCTTAAGCTCAGATTTCTAGATTGGAAAGACTCGAAGTATTTCAGGGAGAGTTTATTTACCCTGTATGAGTATTTTACGTCAGGGAAGCATTATAACAAATAGACCGTGAAAATCGCACCACATCCTAAGGAAAAACAAAAAGCCACAGAAGGTTCTTGGAGTGTCTCTTCAGGAAATCCTCAAGCACTCAAAGCCCTTGCCAGTTAGGGTAATGTGTTCATAAATTTCCCCTAACAAACTCATTCCAGCATCAGAAAATGACAAATCAATCAAACTTTAAAGGATTGATGGCTACACTCTTCCAGGACCATAGGCATGAATCCAGGGAAGGAATTTACGCCAGAAAATTGAACCCCTTCCTGCCAGAAATGGAATTAAAGACAGAAACCCAGCTACTTCTACTCACATCTCCTGCGCTTTAGTGAAGAGAGTGAGGGTGCAGCTGAAGCTTCTCAAAGGTGAGAAGAAAGTAAGGAAAAGAAAGCAACTAAAGTGTTCAGCTCTTGAACAAACCTCATCTTGTGAGCAGGGCTTGGGTCACTGGAGGAAAGGGGCCCACGACCCCTAGCAAGGGGGAAGATTGTCTGTGGAGTAAGCACCTAGGTTCTAAATGATGTCTTCTGAGGGGCGCACAATTTGAGTTGATCATAAAGGAAACTGAGAGCTAGTAAGTGCAAATCTAGAATATTTAGTCTGGTAAGCCTAAATTAGACAATGAATAAATTGGAAGCACTTGAAGGAAAATGAATGTAGGTGAGATCACGAGTCTTTTGTATTCTATGCCAAACCCCATAAATACTTCCAAACTCTGGGGGGATGTAGAATGGAGACCCTACTAGGTCATTGACCAACATGACTTTTTGGTCTCAATGGGTTAAACACACACACACACACGTAATTAATTGCATGTGTGCATGTCTATATGTGTGTGTAACTGTAGGTGGGTAGATATTAATTTCTATCTCTCCCTCTCCATTCCTTGTATATGTGTGTATAACTGTAGGTGGGTAGATATTAATTTCTGTCTCTCCCTCTCCATTCCTTGCATGGTCTTTTCTCTTTCCCCTCCTCTGTCTGATCTAACTCTCTGCCTCTGTTTACATTCCCTGTGTGTCGGTCAGTATGTATTTTTCTCTGCATGTGTCTCCATGGAGCTCAGTGTATTGCTCTCAGTCACAGGCTGTTTGCCCTTCTCTCTTGCTCTCTCTGTCTCCCTCCTCTTTCTTACTTTTGCCTTTTGCCCTGCTGCTGTGATGCATTTTCTACAAATGGTGTGAGCATTCAGGATGAACAAATATGGTAACAGGTTTCAATCAGAGTTGTGGTCATGGTAGCCAGGCAATGCTTAAACCCTGCACAGGGCTCGGGAAACTCAGGATGCTCACAAACACCTCACACCTCATATCCAGGCTCCTGAGATCAGGAGGAGAGAGAGATATAGCCAGTCCCTGGTTTATAAAAGGCATCAGAGGCTCTTTGTTGGCAGCCACCACTTGTCATAATTCAGTCAATTTTCCATCCCAAAGCAATTTACATTCATGTCTCTGTGAGGATTACTTTGCTCTGCCCTTACTGGAGGGGAAGCTGTCTTCCTTGGAATCATTTAGATAATTAGAGTAAATCCCCTGGATAAAGGAAAGCTCAGGAACAACAATGAAACTATTGAAAGATCTTTTTTTTTTTTAATTCACTCTTCTTTTAAAAGAATATTCAAAGAAATTGCCACATCAGAGTTCTGAAATGTCAAAAATTCCTCTCATTTCTTGTGGTAGTAATGCCAGGAACATTTTAGAACACTGCAATTGCTTGTTCTTTAGAGTGAAGGATAAAGGATAATTTTGTTTGCCTGTGCTTTAACCTACCTGAGAAGTATTTTTTCGAGGTCCTCCTTGAGCAAAAGACTGAAAAAATGTTTAACCAACCTATGGGGAAATAACTTTTTTTTACTAAAGGGCTTTGCTTAATCAAGCATTCGTCTATGACATTTTAGGGATTTCATTTTTACTGGATCCTTCCAGAACCTGCAAAAATAACTTCAAAATGGGCAGCACCAACTTCAGCTACAGAAAACAGTTGCAGTGAGAGTTAAAGCAGGCCACAGTTCAGTGTGCCAAGGGTACAGCTTCATTGTTCTGTATTTCCCGTTTGTGATTTTTTTTTTTTTAAGAGTAATCCAAATCAGAAAGGCAGGGGAGCCTATTGCTTAAATTCATGACTCATGAAATTTGTTAGAAAGTTTTTTTGGTTTTTTTTTTTTTAAGTCTTATGGAAAGGCTATGTAGGGTGTGAAACTTTCCCCCTAGGGCTTCCCAGGTGGCGCGAGCTGTAAACAACCCGCCTGCCAATGCAGGTGGCATAAGAGACTTGGGTTCGATCCCTGGGTCAGGAAGATCCCCTGGAGGACAAAATGGCAACCCACTCTGGTATTCTTGCCTGCAGAATCCCATGGACAGAGGGGCCTGGAGGGCTAGAGTCCATAGGGTCACAAAGAGCTGGACATAACTGAAGCAACTTGGCACACACGCAGGACAAATTTTAAACTGTAATGGGACCTTCCCCTCAACCCAGCCTATTTATTACCATTTATTGAAACTCCAGTACTTTGGCCACCTCATGCGAAGAGTTGACTCATTGGAAAAGACTCTGATGCTGGGAGGGATTGGGGGCAGGAGGAGAAGGGGACGACAGAGGATGAGATGGCTGGATGGCGTCACGGACTCGATGGACGTGAGTCTGAGTGAACTCCGGGAGTTGGTGATGGACAGGGAGGCCTGGCGTGCTGCCGTTCATGGGGTCGCAAAGAGTCGGACACGACTGAGCGACTGAACTGAACTAATTGAATACTCACTATATGCCACAGTCTGTGATAAATGTTTAATTAGCTTTGTATCAATACAGATAAGACTGTGCTTGTGCTGTGCTTAGTCCCTCAGTTGTGTCCGACTCTGTGTGACCCCATGGACTGTAGCCCATGAGGCTCCTCTGTCCATGGGGATTCTCCAGGCAAGAATACTGGAGTGGATTGCCATGGCTCCTCTGGGGGATCTTCCCCACAGCTATCACATACAGATCTCCTGCAATGCAGGATTCTTTACCTTCCCAGATTCTTTACCACCTCGGATTTTTTACCATCTGAGCCACCAGGGAAGCACACAGATAAGATTACCATTCTCTGTTTTACAAGGAAGAAACTGAGCCTCATGGGTTAAAGCAATTTGTTCATACAGCTAAGAAGGAAGAAATATGGGATTCAGACCCAGGTCTGCTGAACTTACAGTCTGTGTTTTTAAATACCTGTCCCATGGCTAGATTTGAAACCTGAGAGTTCAGCTACAGGGAGAAAATTGGCTCCAAGCCTCAGTGGGAATGAAGATCATGGAGACCTTCGTAGTAAGAACTATTAAACTATTGTAGTAAGATATAAAACAGGAAGAAAGCTAGAATTTGTGAGAAGGAAAATACAGAGCAGCTCTCTATCCAACATTCCCAATAGCCAGAAATCAGCAATAAACTAATAATATTAAGTATTATTAATTAATTTATACCTGTAATAAGATGTTACATGGTAAAGGAGACTGCCAAGAGAATTGAGTATAGAGATTAAAGAAGCATGTAAAGGAGATGGCACCTCCTTCCCCTGGTTGGATATTCACAGCAGACCAGCTCTTCCATCTCTGCATAGAAGAGGATTGAAGAGATGTGAAGGTACAGAGAGATGCTCCGCCACTCAGAGCTGCATGCCCACCACGGGGCCTGGCCATGAGCTTGAACTTCCCATGAGACAGCTGGAATCACTACATTGCAGGGAGCAGGGCTTGAGCCATCTTGCTGTCATCCCACCTAAGAGGGTTGTCCATCCGGTGTGGATGCCCACCAGGAGGATGTGGCATCTGTCACGTGGGTGGCGTGGACACTGACCACTGTGACCTGGAGAGTTAGCAACACAACAAGGGAGGACCTTCACTAGCTGAGTGAAAACAAGTTCCCTTTCTTCTTCCCTCTTCCCCACTTGCAATGGTTAATCTTATGTGTCACCTTGATGGGCCCCAGGGTGCCCAGACATTTAGTTAAACATTATTCTGTGTGTGTCTGAGGGTGCTTCTAGATGAGACTAACATTTGAATCCAAGGACTGAGTAAAGCACATGGCCCTCCCAATATAGATGAACCTCATTTAACCTGTTGAAGGTCGGAACAGAGTAAAAGACTGAGTAAGGGAGAATTGGATCTTTGTCTGTTTTTGAGCTGGGATATCAGTTCATCTTCACCTGCCCTCAGACTCAGACTTGGATTAGAATTACACCAACATTCCCCTCTGTCTCTAGCTTGCCAACTGTGGATCTTGGGACTTGTCAGCCTCCAAGATCATCTGAGCCAATTCTGACAATCAATCTCTTTCTGCATGCATTTGCTTCTTTTTCTTTTTTTAATTTATTGAAGTAAAGTTGATTTACAATGCTATGTTAGCTTCAGGTATACAGCAAAGTGATTCAGTCATACATACATATATATCTATTTTTTCAGATTATTTTCCCTTATCAGTTCAGTTCAGTCACTTAGTCGTGTCCGACTCCTTGTGACCCCATCGACTGCAGCACACCAGGCCTCCCTGTCCATCACCAACTCCCGGAGTTTACTCAAACTCATGTCCATTGAGTTGGTGATGCCATCCAACCACCTCATCCTCTGTCGTCCCCTTCTCCTTCTGCCTTCAATATTTGCCAGCATCAGGGTCTTTTCAAATGAGTCAACTCTTTGCATCAGGTGGCCAAAGTATTGGAGTTTCAGCTTCAACATCAGTCCTTCCAATGAATATTCAGGACTGATTTCCTTTAGGATGGACTGGTTGGGTCTCCTTGCAGTCTAAGGGACTGTCAAGAGTCTTTTCCAACACCACAGTTCAAAAGCATCAATTCTTCAGCACTCAGCTTTCTTCCCAGTCCAACTCTCATATCCATACATGACCACTGGAAAAACCATAGCCTTGACTAGATGGACCTTTGTTGGCAAAGTAATGTCTCTGCTGTTTAATATGCTGTCTAGGTTGGTCATAACTTTTCTTCCAAGGAGTAAACGTCTTTTAATTTCATGGCTTTTCCCTTATAGTTTATTGCAAAATATTGAGTATAGCTCCCTCTGTATACATTTAGGGCCCTGACAACTGGAGAGGAAAGGTAAAGAGCTTTGAACCACATAAAACATTGACGTTTTATACTGTGTCAGGCAAAATTTTAACAGCTGAAAGTGAAGGGAAAGTTATGGAATATATCTAAATTCTGTTAAAGCCTAAAGAATGATTTGATGGAGTATAAGAGGGACTTGGGAATAGCCATTGAAAGAAATAAAAATATATCATGTTTATACTCCAAGAAGTTTAAACTCTTCAGTAACCTAGTTACATGCCTGACCTTGTCCCACAAAAGGCTTAAGTCATTTATTAAAAGCCATCTAATACAATGGAAAATAAAATCTATGGTAGGAAAAAATGTAAACAGAATAGAATGATAATCAATGAAAAAGGAAAGTCACAGCAAATGTCCACAGGCCTTTCAGTACTGCACTGATAGTAGGGTTAAGCCACTGACTTGGTTCTGATATTCTTGGCAGCCAAAGCAGAAAGGGGAATTGGATTTATTAATTGATAACAGGAATAAAGTATGCTAACAATTTTTGGAATAAAAATGTTCTGGTTAGTAAACTGTGTGATCAAGTGTTCAACACCAGTGATGTCACGATACAATGCCCTGTCCTCCATTGCTTCATTGTTTTAACACTTAACTACATCCTCCAATTAATAATATGCTTGTGTGTGTGTGTGTGTGTGTGTGTGTGTGTGTGTTAGTCACTCAGTCATGTCTGACTCTTTGTGACCCCATGGACTATAGCTTGCCAGGCTGCTCTACCCATGAATTCTCCAGGCAAGAATACTGGAGTGGGTTGCCATTTCCTTCTCCAGGGATCAAACCAGGTCTCCCGCATTGCAAGCAGATTTTTTACCATCTGAGCCACCAGGGAAGCCCAATAACATGCTTTAGATGAATAATATTAATGACTAAAATGGGGAACTACATGCTGAGTACAGTGTGAAAACTCCTAGGTGTCCTCATTTTTATAGATGGGGACTCTGACGCCAATAGAGATTAGGTAACTAGACTACATTGACCCAGCTAGCAAGCTGCAGAACCAGAGTCTGAAATCAGATCTCCTGGTTCCTAAGCCCACATTCTTTACTAAACCCAACTCTGTAATGCTATTATGGGAAACGAGAAAGTACTTGCAGCGCCCTGTCGGCCTGAGTGCTTAAGGACCGGGGTATTCTGGTCAACTGAGGAGTGAGCATACTGGTGACCTCTCGTAATCTAGGGAATGCAGCGACATGACGACAGTGGTTACCAGTGTTTGAAAACTCCACCCAGCATCGGATACACTCCATGCTATTTCATCTTTCAGGCCACAGAATGAGAATTCATATCCCTCTCACTGACAATCTGAACCAAACTTCTCTCTCTCTCTCTTTTTTTTTTTTTTTCCATGTGCACATTTGTGATTTTTTCAGGTAATTACATATAACTAACAGTGTAGACTGGAGAAGGCAATGGCACCCCACTCCAGTGTTCTTGCCTGGAGAATCCCAGGGATGGGGGAGCCTGGTGGGCTGCCGTCTATGGGGTCGCACAGAGTCGGACATGACTGAAGTGACTTAGCAGCAGCAACAGTGTAGAAAGCAAACAATTAATAGAACTGAAACTCTCCACTGATCTATGTTAAATGCCCTCAGTTCACACTGGATTTCATCCTTATCTCTGATTTTCAGGATTTCATGCCAACAGACTGGTAGCCTATGATTTGGACTAAAATGCCTGAAAACAGTTTATTCCTTCCTTTGGCGTCCTCATCACTGGTAACTGAATTGCTCTGAGACAAACCTGGGAAGAAATACCTTGCATCAGCTTGTTTTCTGAGTACTGCCGTGGTTAACTGACTTCCTGTGCAGGAGACGCAGTTGTAGGTAACCACAGAAACAGAACTGTACAGTTTCCGCCCTTTAACAATGAAAGCTGTGAGATCTGGGGAAAGCTGAGTCTGAATTTCCCCACTTGGAGCTCCTGCCTCAACCACAGCAGCCAAGTTCCCAGAACGTATTGGAGAAATCACAGAATTAAGAGGTAAAAACCCGAGTTCTCATCCTGGGCCGCTTCAGTCAAATCGTCCTCTACACATGAGAAGGATAATGATTCCTTGCTGCTGCTAAGTCGCTTCAGTCGTGTCCGACTCTATGCGACCCCATAGACGGCAGCCCACCAGGCTCCCCCGGGGATTCTCCAGGCAAGAGTACTGGAGTGGGGTGCCATTGCCTTCTCCAATGCATGAAAGTAAACAGTGAAAGTGAAGTTGCTCAGTCGTGTCCGACTGTTTGCGACCCCATGGACTGCAGCCTACCAGGCTCCTCCATCCATGGGATTTTCCAGGCAAAAGTACTGGAGTGGGGGGCCATTGCCTTCTCCGAATGATGCCTTACTTGTTACCTAAAGGTCATAATATGTAATAACACCTGAAGTTATCTAACCTTCACATGTTGAATATTAACAGCATCCCCAGGTAATGTTCGGGCTTCCCAGGTGGTGCTAGTGGTAAAGAACCTGCCTGCCAATGCAGGAGACATAAGAGATATGGGTTCGATCCCAGGGTCTGGAAGATCCCCTGGAGAAGGAAATGGCAACTCACTCCAATATTCTTGCCTGGAGAATCCCATGAACAGAGGAGTCTGGAGGCTACAATCCATGGGGTCACAAACAGTCAGACATGACTGAAGGGATTTAGCACACAGGTGATGTTCTGGGGGTGGTAAACAAAACTAAGTCCTTGCCCTCATGGAGATAAAACTTTACAGTGGGAGTGACAACTGTTGATGTTAAGTTTTAAGAGATATTCTGGCCACTCTGGAGAGAATAGATTGCAAGTTGGAAGCAGCAAGACCAGTTAGAAGGCTATTGCAATAAGATAGCAGAGAAGGTGATGGCACCCCACTCCAGTACTCTTGCCTGGAAAATCCCATGGACAGAGGAGCCTGGTAGGCTGCAGTCCATGAGGTCACTAAGAGTCGGACACAACTGAGCGACTTCACTTTCACTTTTCACTTTCATGCGTTGGAGAAGGAAATGGCATCCCACTCCAGTGTTCTTGCCTGGAGAATCCTAGGGACGGGGGAGCCTGGTGGGCTGCCATCTATGGGGTCACACAGAGTCGGACACAACTGAAGCAACTTGGCAGCTGCAGCAGCAGCAGCAATAAGATAAGTGAGATCTGACTCTGGCTTATGAGGATAGAAGTGATTAAGGGTGATCAGAGCACAGATGTGTTTTAAGGTTGCTGAGTCCCTTCAGTCGTGTTTGACTCTTTGCGACCCCATTGACTGTAGCAGCCAGGCTCCCTTGTGCTCAGGATTCTCCAGGCAAGAATACTGGAGTAGGTTCCCATGCCCTTCTCCAGGGGATCTTCCCAAACCTGGGATGGAACTCACGTCTCTTATGTCTCCTGCATTGGCAGGTGAGTTCTTTACCACTAGTGCCACCTGGGAAGCCCATTTTAAAGGTGGAATAAACCAAATTTTTCTGATGCAAAGTGGTGGTGTATGAGAAAAAGAGGAGTTAGAGATGGCCCCAAGGGTTTTCCCTGAGTAATCGGGACGGCTTCGCTGCCAAGTGGAGCAGGGAGATGGAAGACACAGGAGGACCTCTTCAAATGTGGCTGCTCGGGTAAGGTCCTCCCCTGGATCCAGGCTCCTTCTCTGTGAGTTGGACGCATGGTGGATGCAATGGCCTTCAGTGGGCAGTTATTCAGCTCCAACCAGCCACTGCCCCCACTCCGCACATTTCTCTGGGGCCAGCAGCTCTGTGCCCTTCACTGTGCTGATGCCTGGCAGCCCTGCCCTCCCTCTGATGCCCATGTTCATCTATCCTTTGGAGGCTTTGGGCATAGGAGGAGGCTGTTTTATGTGCCTTTAGAGGAATGAGAACTTGAGGGTGGTGTCCTTATCATGCTTTGGCTCCCTACCTGCCCCTGCTCTCTCTCCAGGGCTTAGACCAGTGGGAGCAAGTCTGCAGCTCAAGAGGCAATACAGACTTTCATCTAGGGATTGAAATGGCAGTCTCCCCACCAGAGTTTATAGGCAGTTCTCATGGGCCTCACTTCCCTAGTTCGAGGAGGGGACAGTTGGTAGTCTTCTCCCTGAGAGAGGGCCGCATCTCTTTGAAAATGATATGTTTTCTTAAAGGCAGCTCCTTCCAGACTGCAGTGCCCTCTTAGATCTCTTCTCCCCAGGGTCCCCTCTCTTGCGCAGGTGATGGTGGAGGGGAGCAACAGGTGAGAGGGGTGGTCCTAGAGCCGGAGTGGGACTTTGTTTGAACTGGAGCTCTGAAAACCTGTTAACATCTCACTAGAGGTATCTTTGCTCCATAAAGCAAAGTCAGGAGCAGAGGGAAAAAAAACACCTTAATACTTCAAAACATCCCCTGCTGTACGGGATGAGTTGTTGCCATGAAGCAACAGAGAGCCCTGTCTGTCCCTAAGAACACACGTCAGAAAGAGTGGCCCCTGCTCAAGGCAATACCCAAGGCCCCTTCTGCCTTCCAACAGAAGAGATGTGGAAATACCCATTTCCCAAGGCCAGGTGTGGAGATTCTGGTCTAAAATCACTTTTTCTGGGCCAATCAGCCCAATGGGACATTTAACTTTTCCAAGACTCAGTTTCCTGATCTCTAAAATTAGCCTTGAATTCATCTGCCTGGTTTTCCCAGGTCCAGTTTTTAAGAGTTAAGATGACGGAATGTGCTGATGTTGTATAAATGAAAGAGACAAGTCACTTTTTTTAGCTATCTGGAAATCCCCTTCAGAATTTGTGACTAGAGATAGACTTCAGATGTATAACCCAAGATAATCTCCTATCTCAAATGTCCCCAGTTTACTCTCTGGCTTATTGTTATATTCATTTGTGATTTAAGCCAAATAGATGTTGTCGTGATTAAATAAAAGCAAAAATCAAGTACCTTGGACTTCAAACTTGTCAGCAAATTCATAAAACTAGAGTGGCATGGCAAAGATGTCAACTGAAACACACAGAATATCTTAAAGGAGTCCAGCGACAAACGGATAAGGAGTAAGCAGGGGTGTCTTTGTCCAGGACTATTAAAATGACCTTAAAACTATAAGGTGGGTTTGTTGGAAGGGCACATGGGGATCTCCTGGAACCCAAGGGCAGATGGGGTAGCAGACCCCATGGGGATGGGTCCCAGGGGCTGGGGCAGTACTTCTCACCAGCTATCCAGAGACATGGTCTTTATTCTTGGCTTCTTTCTGCATATCTGCAGGCACACTTCAGAGAGAGTGTGGGTTCAGTTCCAAACCACTGCAATAAAGCAAATATTGCGATAGAGCGAGTCACATGAATTTTTTTGGTTTTCCAGCACATATAAAAATTATGTTTACACCATACTGTGGCCTATTAAGTATGCAATAGGATTTTGTCTAGAAAAACATGCACATGCTGTAATTTAAAAATACTTTATTGATAAAAATGCTAACCATCATCTGACAACGCAGTGCTGTCACAAACCTCCAATTTGCAGAAGACGCAGTAAGCGAAGCGCATAGTGATATGCCAGCACTGTTACTGAGGAGGAGTAGGTGCAGGCAGGGTTGACAAACTGATGAAAAAGGGTGTGACAAGTTGCAGAGCTCAGTGAGCCTTTTTCTTAATAAAACTGAGTCTTGAGTTTTAGTTACTCATGCTTCTGATTTTAATGGCCTTTGCTGTGATGGGGAGCCTAAGAATCTTAAATTGTAGGTGCCTTAGGATCACCAGTAATAATAATAAAAAAAGATAAAGCACTGGATAATAAGACAGGGAGAGCTGATGGAAAGCTGTCAAGTCCCTGAAAGACAGAAATGAGGCCTGAAGACTCCCACGTTCCTAGTCCATGATTGTGGCGACAGGTGACCTGTTGACTTAAAGAGGACATTTAAAAGGGTTGGCTAGAAATAATGACAGTGTCAGAACCTGTTAACCATGTTAAGATTTGAGAAAGCCGTCAGTAAGAAAAAGTAAAACTGTGCCTATTACTCAGACGTCTTTGGCCTTTTTTCTTTCTTTCTTTTCAGAAATAATTTCCAGACCTTACAATAATTTGAGCCAAAAGTTACAGGCCCAGATCCTAGTCCAGGCTTTGACACTAATTTTTCAGAAACCTTTTTCCTGGAGCCTGGAGTTTGATGAACAGCACAGAGCCCCTTCCCTAATGCCTTTGGTGCTAAATGCTTTGATGTCTTGAGAACGCTACAATGCTGGTTCCATCACTGACCAGTTATATGCCCTTGGGAATACACTTAACCTCTCTAAGTTTTTCTCATAAAGCCTTGAGCAGTTCACTTTCTTGTGATGTGTCATTTGTGTTATATTCTTTAACTCTTTTGGGGCAGTGTTTCTCACCTGAAACACTTTGTCTTGGCTTGGCTACCACTGTTGGCACAGTGCCAAGCTGGGAACCTCTGTTCAAGGAATTTTTATAATTTACTTGATTTTGCCAAAAATATTAATAATCATTTATGAAAATTTTCCTCTGGGCAAAATCTGGTCACTTTAATGAGGGGAGAGGAAGAAGGACCATCAAGGAGTAAGATTTGTCTTTAGGAACCTTTAGTTCCATTTAGGGACCAGATACGGAGAAGGCAATGGCACCCCACTCCAGTACTCTTGCCTGGAAAATCCCATGGACGGAGGAGCCTGGTGCGCTGCAGTCCGTGGGGCCGCTAAGAGTCAAACAGGACTGAGCGACTTCACTTTTTTCACTTTTCACTTTCATGCATTGGAGAAGGAAATGGCAACCCACTCCAGTGTTCTTGCCTGGAGAATCCCAGGGACTGGGGAGCCTGGTGGGCTGCTGTCTCTGGGGTCGCACAGAGTCGGACACGACTGAAATGACTTAGCAAGGGACCAGATAGGTAATTGACCTGGCAGGTTTCTCCTCTGCTCTTCCTCAGTGTGTGACCCCAGGGATCTGCTTGGGAGTAGAAACTGTTGGGACCAGAGTTCTTATCTAGCGAGATGATCCTGGCTTCCTAGTGACCCACAGAGACACAGAAAGGAAGCTGCTGCTGCCTGTTAGATGTCCTGTTTTCCTAAAAGAAATACATATTGGACATTAAAGGAACTCTGCTGTTCTTTAAAACATTCAGTTATTGCCTCAAAAATCTGGAGCTCCACAAGCTGGGGGACAGGGCAGAGGTGAAGGGGAGAGTTATCTGTGCATTGTGCTCCTGGCTTTGCCCCCCACTCCTAATTTCCTTGTACCCCAGGAAGGAGCATATCCTCATGCCTACAGGCAGCAGGGCTTCTCCCGTGGACATCCCCCTGCACCCCTGTCCCACCTCTTTCTCCTTCAGTCAGTTCTCTCTGATCTTCCAGGGTGGAAGATGAAGGTTGGAGAAGTGTGAGTTCTGATCCCATGGATGAGGGGAGGGGAGAAGCCCCAGAAAGAGAACGGGATGGAGGAGGAGGAGGACATTCCATTTCAGATTGCCATACATTTCCTCGATAATCTAAAATCACACACTATTTGTGAACCAGAAGACTAGCTTTTCTCTGCTAATATCCACTCCAGTGTATCCTGTGTGAACCATTCCTATTCCTCCTCTGAACAGAACTTTGGTCCTGTTTCTGATGAAATAAAAATTCTGGTCTTACCGAGCTGAGTTTGTCCTCTCCATATCTGGGTAACTGGCAAGCTTCTTGGCATTAACTGACTTTGACAGGTGCCTGTCATCCCTGATTTCTCCTCCTTCCTAGGTGGAAGACTAGGCGGCAGGTAATGGTGGAGGTTCAGCCAGCCTCATAACAATAGATTACAGGAGCTAATGTCAATTCACACAGCATCTTTCCCTGGGAGTCCAAGGAAGTACTGGTACCCTGTGAAACTGCAGTGCCCTCTCCATGATTTCTAGGGAAGCTGCCTGAGTGACCCTTTCCTATATCCTTAGAGTACTGTCCACAACCTAGTGTCATCTCTACCACTCCCTAAGATTGAAGGCAAAACAAGAGGGTGATAGAGGATGAGATGGTTCGATAGCATCATCAACTCAGTGAATATGAACTTGGGCAAACTCTGGGAGATAGTGAGAGACAGGGAGGCCTGGCATGCTGCAGTCCATGGGGTCGCAAAGAGTCAGACATGATTTAGCGATTGAACAGTAACAACCACCACTCCCCACCTGAGGCTGTGGGCCGTTTGAGGGCAAAGTCTGCCCCACCACCTGCAACTAAGGGCGTGCCAGCTGCCCTCCCACCACCCTTTACTCACAGCATTTTGTGAAAAGAAAAGAGGAATGTTTTGCCTCCCTTGTAATTGTTCAGAAAGTACAGCATCCCCCTCCCAAGCACTGAGACTCACACTATAAAGTCAGCCCATAATGGATGAGATGAGATCTGTACAAAGACTGGCAAAAGACAAACTGGCTTCCGAGCCTGAAACTGGAAGGCCAAGCAATTCTGGCTCCATCAGCTTGTCTAAACCTGCATAGAGTGAATGGTATTACCGTAAGCCAGGAGGTTCAGGATGGTTAGACAACTGTAGCTCACGACTGAGCGACTTCACTTTCACTTTTCACTTTCATGCATTGGAGAAGGAAATGGCAACCCACTCCAGTGTTCTTGCCTGGAGAATGCCAGGGACGGGGGAGCCTGGTGGGCTGCCGTCTATGGGGTCACACAGAGTCGGACATGACTTAAGTGACTCAGCAGCAGCAGCAGCAGCTCTAGTAAAGGACAAACAAGGAAGAAAGAACCTGCAGTGTGTCTCCAGAGCTGACCCTCAGGTGTGACCTGTCTGCTCCAGCTTGTGCAGACAGATGATTCAGCTGTCAGAGCCTGGAGACATAAAATATTTGAATCATACATGCTGTTACCATTCACATCATTTCATGCTCACTAAGCATCTGTAATTGTAATCAAATTACAATTTGATTTTCCATATATTTATTAATACCCCACTTTGTTCTAAAAGATACATGAGGGAGCTTATGAAAATGGGCATGCTTCCGTTTAAAAAATAAAATTTAATATAAATTGTTACTGTGGGGTTTTGGTTTTTCCTGCCTCAAATCCATTTTATCCTTATATGTCCACATTTTCTTTGAGAGAGCTAGCTACCTCCCAGGTAGAACTGGTACCATCTCATCATAAGTTCCTGCACCTGGCAAATCTGAAAATTCCATCAGCCTGGTCTCTGTGGCTTGGCCAAGCCCCCCATGGAAACTCAATTCTAGAAACTTTGTTGGAATCATGAGGAAAAAAGCAGCTCTTCTTCCGTTGGCATTGCTGTCAGTACGGTGATATAAGTCTGACACTGCCAGGAGCCTTCAAGGAGTAGGCAGGAGCCTGAGAATGGAGGCTCCATAGAACAGAGCAAAGCTAAGAGCTGGAGGAAAAGACGTTAAGTGTTGATGAGAATTTTTGAATTCTTAGATCCAGCCATGGCTGACGTTAGACCAACTCGTGGGTTTTCTTAGTAGTCCTAATGTATTCCCTTTTTTTCTTTTTTTTTTAATTTAAATTTATTTATTTTAATTGGAGACGAATTACTTTACAATATTGTGTTGGTTTTGCCATACATCAACATGAATCCGCCACGGGTGTACACGTGTTCCCCATCCTGAACCTCCCTCCCACCTCCTTCCCCGCACCATCCTTCTGGGTCATCCCCGTGCACCAGCCCAAGCCCCTCTCAACTGAGGGTCTTGATTAATTCAACATATCAGAAAAGTAGACAAAGAAAAAAATTAGCATAGAGAAGGAAAAATGAGGCTAATAGTAAGGTGAGCACACATACCCACAAAATGTTTGCGGTGGACTCAGTATCTTTGTTGGCACTGGCCTGCAAACTCGCCTCAAACTAATAGCAGTTAACACAGGGGCCACCTGATCACTGATACTAATTAGAGGACCCAGAAGAAGACAACTAAGCAGATGTTCAGGAGAAATATTATTATTCCTGATTATAAAAATTGAAGAAATTTCTCCTTTGGGCTTCTTGTAAAGATGCTGTGTGAAAGAATGAATCACACCCTCAAAAATATTCCTGCAGTACATCCAACAATGAAATAACGACTTTCATGGGACCGTTTCTAGTAAGATCTTCTAAAGTGGACTGATGACATAACACCTGAGCCTAACTCAGCGAGGACTGCTTTACAGCCCAGGAGTTCTGCCAGTCATGTATATGGCTCTTTGCTAACACGCTTGGTCAAAGTGACTCCTCCAAGGTGAACACGCCACATCCGCCTCTAGGTGAAATGGTTTAGGGCCATAAACCAGTTACAATTCCTTTGCTTTGGGAAGCTGATCTGTGTCTAATTTTCTGTGGTAATTAGATGAATCGTTGTCTATTGAGGCCATTTATGCTTTAATGCCTTAATGCAATGTCGTATGCAAAGAAGAGAGTGGGCCACAAGAGGGAGGCTTCCTTTCTCGTTTTCTAGAAGGGATACCTCCCTGGTTTAAAGGAGTCTTCCTGCCTACAATCTGACAGAGACACAGGGTTTTTGCTGCTGTTTTTTAATCCAATGAATTCCTTTTTTCTTTTTTTTTAAAATTCTTATTTGTTGAATTTCTTTTTTTTAAATGAGGTTGCTTTTCTATATTATTATTGAAGTATAGTTGATGCACAATGTTGCGTTAGTTTCTTTTTCTTTCTTTCTTTTTTTTTTTTTGGCCACACCACACAGCGTGCAGAGTATGAGTCTTAGTTCCCCAACCACCAAGGATTGACCATGCCCCCTTGCAGTGGAAGAGCTGGTTCTTAATTAACCATCGACTGTCCCAATGTTGTGTTAGTTTCCATACAGGGTTTCAGTAAAGTGTTCAGTTTCTATACAGGGTTTCAGTAAATTACAGCAAAGTAATTCACTTATACATACAGATATATCTATTATTTTTCAGATTTTTTCCCCTTATAGGTTTTGTAAAAAATATATAGTTCCCTGTGCTATACAGTAGATTCTTGTTGGTTATCTATTTTATATATAATAGTGTTTGTATGTTAGTCCCAAACTCCCAGTTTATCCTACCTCCCCTTCTCCTTTGGAAACCCCATCAGTTTATCTTCTATGTCTGTTTTGTATAAAAGTTCATGTGTTTTAGAGTCCACATATAAGTGATATCATCTGATATTTGTCTTTCTCTATCTGATTTAATTCACTTAGTATGATCATCTCTAGGCCCACCCCTGTTGCTGCAAATGATATTACTTCATTCTTTTTAGTGGTTAAGTAGTATTCCATTGAATAAATACACCACATCTTCTTTATCCGTTCATCTGCCGATGGACATTTAGGTTGCTTCCATGTTTTTGTTATTGTAAGTAGTGCTGCAATGAACACAGAGGTACATGTATCTTTTCAAATTATGTTTGTTTTTTCCCCAGATATATGTTCAGGAGTGGAATTGCTGGATCATATGGTAGCTCTATTTTCAGTTTGTAAAGGAACCTCCACACTGTTCTCTATAGAAGCTGTAGCAGTTTACATTCCCACCAACAGTGTAGGGGGGTTCCTTTATCTCCACACTCTCTCCAGCGGTTATGATTTGTACTTTTTGGCGATGGCCATTCTGACCAGTGTGAGGCGGTACCACTTTGCTGTAGTTTCGACCTGCAGCACTAACTGTGTGGCTAGCACGGTGGAGTTCAAAGGCAGGCAGTCCCTGCTTGGTGGCAGAAGATGTTTCTTAACATATGAGTTGAATGTGTGATAATCACACCCTCCAAGTGTATCTAATAAAGGTTTTCTGCTCCTGTTGAGACGGAGAAGTCTATGAAATCCGTAGTAACACTTCGCTCTCTGGATGTAATCCTGGGAGCTAGGTTTTTAGCACTGTATGTGTCTGTATGGCCAGGCTGCTCAGGATGGCTCTCTTGCTCTCTGAACACCCCCTGCCTGACTTGCTTGCTCCACCTGCACCCTGTGCACACAACTGACCTTCCTACTTATTTGCCCCAGACCCCAGCTGGTGGCTATTCTTATCAAGGGGGCGGTGAGGAGCGTGCCCCTCTGCTGATTTCCGTGGTAACTAGTGAGCCCACCTGAAGTCAATGCCCCTGGAATTAGCAACCTCTTTATTCCTTCCCTTCCTCTGCCGGAGTGAAGACTGCTGCCATGTCCTGCCTGCCATCAGCTGCACAGAGTGGAGTGTTGCTTCAGGACCTTTCTGATGGGTAAGCTCCCATTTCCATTAAACCACTGATGTCTCTGTTGCCAACTCCAAGATCTTTCTTTGATCTTGAAGCTGGGCAAGGGCAGGCCTTGTGGGCCTGCAGGGTGCAGCTCAGCAGTATCCTACTCCTTTATTTATATGGTCATTATCCATTTTTTTTAATGTACAAACAAGTTCATCTCTAATAGGCACAAATTTTAATGTATTCCTTTCCCTCACTTTGCATTTCCATTCCATTTCCTCTATAGAATTTCATTCTAATGTAATATATTTTTATATGTGAAAGTCTTTTGCTCATATTTATCTTCAAGTACACTTTGTAAATTGAAATTAATTTTTTATTCTTGTAACTATAAAATTCTTAGTGTTAAAATTTTCAACTGGATTCAGTTATTCATTATAATAGATATTAATATGTGATTGATCAAAACAATCTAACTATATTACAAATTATAATTAGTACTTAAACATAAGAAATAACATTTTGTGAAATAGTTTCCTCTTGATGAGATTGATGGGACTTTTTCTAGCAGTTCATATATGCATGGATGAATATTCCTTACTGTTAGAATGAGACAGGATTCAACATAAATTCTAGTTCTTCTTTTTGTTTTTATAAATATAAGCATTGATAAACCTGGCTCACATAACTAATTAGATGGGAATGGAAAGAATTTTGTTTTCTCAATTCAACTCAATTATATTCTAATTTATAGTCATATTTATTTATATTTTTGGACTTTAAGCTCATATATATATTCTTATGATTAATATAACATACAATTACTATATAATATGTTTTATATATTATATATTAGCTGGGAAAGATTGAAGGCAAAAGGAGAAGAGGGCAGCAGAGGATGAGATGGTTGGATAGCATCACTGACTCAATGGACATGAACTTGGGCAAACTCTGGGAGATGGTGAGGGACAGGGAGGCCTGGCGTGCTGCAGTCCATGGGGTCACAAAGAGTCAGAAATGACTTAATGACTGAACAACAACAACAAATGTTATATATTCACATATTTGATTCCTATATATTCTGTTCTGCTATGTTATATTCAGAAAATCACGCCCTGGGATTTCTTTGGAAGGAATGATGCTAAAGCTGAAACTCCAGTACTTTGGCCACCTCATGCGAAGAGTTGACTCATTGGAAAAGACTCTGATGCTGGGAGGGATTGAGGGCAGAAGGAGAAGGGGACGACAGAGGATGAGATGGCTGGATAGCATCACTGACTCGATGGATGTGAGTCTGAGTGAACTCCGGGAGTTGGTGATGGACAGGGAGGCCTGGCATGCTGCAATTCATGGGGTCGCAAAGAATCGAACATGACTGAGCAACTGAACTGAACTGAAGGTAATTTTTAGTGATATTTGAAAAAATTACTTGGCTTTCCTTTAATTTAGCTGAAAGCAAAGCATTAGACATCATAATATTTAGAAAATTATTCTTTAGATTCTTTCATTAAGGTCATTTACTTGCTCAAAGCTATCAATTTCAGTTGCCCCTTTTTTCAGGCTCTGGACTTCTATACCCATTGTGAGATTTAGGATGGGTGAGTGGCACACAGAGCGGAGAAGCACAGTTGTGATGGGGGTAGGGAAAGGACGGGCACACTGTCTCCTCTGCAGGTCAACACTCACATGGAAATTAAGGCTCTGGAAAAAGGCGCCCTTAAAATTCACTCTTTATACCCTCATCCCTTAGAAAGGTACTTATTAAACATACGAAATGAAATACGCATCTCAGTTTGAGTGTCAGTGTTCTAGTGAAGAAGAAAGCATTTTATTAAAATATAGGAACTTACTAAAAAGTACTATAAAGAAGCAGCCAGTGGTAAAATTCTGGAGGGAGGTGCTGTGTGAGAAAGGCCACGGGAGAGGCCTTGTGACAGGTGCCACTGAAGTGAAGTCCAAGGACAAGCCTAGGCAGCATGCAGAGCTGGGGAAGCACACTCTAAGCAGGAGGAACAGCACGTACACAGGTCCCACCGGGATCATGCTTGGGTGCACATGAGTGGCAGGAGCTAGGCTGGTATGGCTGGAGCACGGTGGACGCGGGAGGTGCGGAGCAAAGTGAGGCCAGAGAAATGGGCAGGGACGGACTGGTAGGGCCCTGAGGGAGCTGCCTGTTATTCTCAAGGCAGTCCGTAGCCGTTCGAAGTTACCAGGAGAATGATAGGAGCTGAGCTGCGTTTCAGAGAGATCATTCCACATTCTAGGATATGAGGCAGTGGATGACGTGAAGTAAGAACAAAACCAGCAAACAGCTGGTGGCCTTGGACTAAGGCAACTTTCCACAAGGGGAAGAACAGAGTCTCAGGACAGGGAAGGAAGAAGAGAGCTGTAAGAGGCGTTGAATTAGGGCAATACTTTGTAGTAAAGGCCTACAGGAATTGCTGATGAATTGAGTATAGAGCGTAAAGAAAGGGAAAGAATCTACCTGTAGGATAAATTCTATAACTGGGATTACTTAACTATGTCTATGACATATTTCAACATCAGAAAATTTGAACCCAGAGGTGCTGGGGAGCTATTTGGGTCATGGCACTCAGTGACTGCTTTTTTTGGCTTATCATACTGTCCATGGGGTTCTTGTGGTGAGAACACTGAAGTGGTTTGCCATTCCCTTCTCCAGTGGGCCATGTTTTGTCAGAACTTGCCACTATGACCCATGTGTCGTGGGTGGCCCTGAACGACGTGGCTCATAGATTCATTGAGTTATCGAAGTCTCTTTGCCACACAAGACTGTGATCCATGAAGGGGTTCAACTCAATGGACATGAATCTGAGCAAACTCCAGGAGACCTGAAGGACAGGGAAGCCTGGTGTGCTGCAGTCCATGGGGTCACAAAGAGTCGGACATGACTTAGTGACTGAACAACAAGTGACCAAGGGCGCCAGCCTGGAAATCTACCTGGATAAGCAATGATGTGGATCCTACTCATGGTTTTTTGCTCCAAATCACTATCCATGTGCCAGGCATGAAAACTGCCACATAAAATCTCTGAAAATTAGGTCCATTTTTGAAGGGGAATTCTTATTGAACTAACAGTTCTTGTTAGTTCAAAGTATATGCCTATCAAGTTTCAAGTGAATTTTCTGTAACTGTTACCAAATAGGAGTTTTGAAAGTAATATAAATATTTCAAAATTATCCATAATTTAAACAATTTTGATCAACCTAGCAAGAGAAATGATCTGATCTTTCTCACTACAGAAAATAGTATAAAAATGTTGGTTCACAAAGAGGCGATTAAAGAGCACAGAGCCAAAATGTAAGGGAAGAAGTATGATAGAAATGTGTCAGGAAGGTAATTAATGAAATGTTACCTGAACTTTCTTGATTTTGTGATGATTATGGTATTTGTCAGCATTTTGAAATTTGCAATTCATTGTTATTTCTCAGCCTAAATGAATATTTATTGTCACACTCAATTTGTATTTTAATTTTGTATTATTTATGTAAAGAGGGCTCTGCAAATCATTTAAGCTTTAGGCCTAAAAAACCTGCCCCTGGCTAGCGGGATCACTTATAAGATGGGGCAGTCTTGGCAGGGAGCAGAAGATTGTTGTTGTTTTGGGGGCTGTAGTATTGGATGGGTTATCAGCAGTGGTTTTTCTCTCTTTTTTGGAAGGGATGAGCCTAGGTTAAGTTAGAAATGACCATTAGACATCCAAATGGAGCTAGACAGTTGAATCGATAGGTCTAGAGCACAAGAGTTCTGGGTTGGAGACATCAGTTTGAGCATAATTAGAGCACAGTTGGTGTTTAAAGCCCAAGAGTCTATGAAATCAGCTGGGGAAGGAGTTTATAGAGATGGAAGAGAAGCAGGTTCCTGACGGACCTCTCGGGTCATCAACGTTTAGAAATTTAGTAAAAAAAAAAAAAAAAGACTCAAGAGGCTTGGCAGCAATAGCTGAGCGGGGAAGCCAGGAAAGTGGGGGCCCAGAGGCCTGGAGGAAATGACTCCATGGAAATGGGGAGGTCAGTCAGGCCAAACCCTGCTGCGAGGCCAAGAAAGACAAAGATGGAGCTGGCCCAGGGCTTTGTTCACTAGTAACTCTGACAAGCGGAGAAGGCAATGGCACCCCACTCCAGTACTCTTGCCTGGAAAATCCCATGGGCGGAGGAGCCTGGTGGGCTGCAGTCCATGGGGTCGCTGAGGGTCGGACATGACTGAGCAACTTCCCTTTCACTTTTCACTTTCATGCACTGGAGAGGAAATGGCAACCCACTCCAGTGTTCTTGCCTGGAGAATCCCAGGGATGGGGGAGCCTGGTGGGCTGCCGTCTATGGGGTCGCACAGAGTCGGACATGACTGAAGTGAATTCACAGCAGCAGCAGCAACTCTGACAAGAGTCGTTTCTCTAAAGTGGTGGATAAAGACCAACTGGGTTTGGAGAGTTTGGGAGAGTGTGGATGGTGAGGGAGCAATGGCGATGCCTGGAGACATCCCTCTTAAAGAGCGTAGCTGCGGTGGGAGCAGGAAAAGGCAACAGGAGCTAGAGGGGTGTGGGCCCAAAGAAATGTAGTTGGATTTTCTTTTGAAATGTGTGATATTCAGGCATATTTGTGTGTGGATGGGAATGAACCGATAGAAAGGAAAATTGATGATGCGGGAAAGAATGAGGATAATTGCTGAAGAATCTGGGTCCAAATGGAAACATTTAGCTTAAGTGAGAGCCAGGATGGAGGGATGGTGGAGAGTGTGGTTACCAACGCAGGTTGAGGATGGATCTGGTGCTGGGCGCTGAGGTGTCCTCATCGGATCACATCTATTTTCTCTGTACAGCATGGACATTTGGAGTCAGAGAACAGCTCTTCTCTTCTGACTACTGGGGATGAGGGACAAGAGGAAAAGTGTTGAAGATTTGAGGTGAAAAAAGAAACGTAAGTAGCTCTTGAGTGGAAAAGCAGCACGGCTTTGCTGTTTGTACTGTTGTTGCTGTTTAAGCACTCAGTCATGTCCGACTCTTTTGTGACCCCATGGACTATAGCCCGCCAGGTTCATCTGTCCAAAGGATTGTCCAGACAAGAATACCAGAATGGGTTGCCATTTCCTTCTCCAGGGAATCTTCCCAACCCAGGGATCGAACCCGTGTCTCCTGCATTGGCAGGCAAGTTCTTTACTGCTGAGCCACAGAGGTGGCCTGCTGCTTGTATGCTTTTCTACAAAACTCTAAGCTCTTTGAGGGATGAGCCTGTGATACCCATTTCTGGAAACCCTATAGAGCCAATATGGCGTCTGGCCCAAGTAGGCCCCTGAGGCACTCCTGTTGGATAGGTGGGTGGGTGGATGCATGGGAGCAGTCTTAGAGAAATCCAAATGTAGAAATAAACTTCATCAAATGAAGTGAAAGACTTCACCCAGTGATGTGGGGCGGGGAGTATATGAGTGATCAGGAGGATTTTCCATGGGAGCGTGGCATGAATAAAGATGTAATGTAGCATCTTCTGGGAAGACTTTTCCCCAACTTGGGCAGAGATATGCATGTTTGAGACTAGGGGGAGATACCTTCATATGTGTTGGTGAGAGAGGCCAAGTGTGCTGTGCCTTGAAGGTTCTGCTAAGGAGTTTGGATTCCAGCTGAAATCAGCAGCCTGTATGTGGTGCCCAGGCTGCAACTTTTATCTGAAGGCTTAATGAATACAATCTGGAAAAACTGAAATTTTGAAACCACTACTAGTTTCACGTCACTCAAAAAGTAGAAACTTTAAAAAGTACAGACTTCTGTTTCTTGGGAAGCCATCTGAATGGGTCTTTATACTACAACAATGTAAAATGTGTGGCTCTCTAAAATGAAGATGTTATTAACTCCAGAGGCTAAGCTCCTCTGTAGGATAAGGGAACAGGTTACTGCTGAGGGTGCGGAGTTGCATCTCTGCAGATATTTCCCTTAGAAAAATGGTTTCTTACACATTCTTACACTGGCAGATGCTTGTGTTCTACTTGGGTGGATGTGTTCTTGTTCAGGCAATGTTCATAGGAGGCCAAAGGCAAAAGGGTGGGAATGGTGAGTGGAAAATGACTTCACCTTACCAAGGGGACTGGTTTGAGTTTGGCAGGATTTAACCTGGTCTGAACTTCTGGTCTCCTGCCCATCATATCACTGAAGATCGATTAGCCCAGTAAGTACTATTATAAGAAGACTGTATTATGATGTGGTTGTCCAGAAATCCTCCTGCAGAGGAAAGCTATGTTTCTCTTGAGAGGAATGAATATCATTGCTGTCAATCACCCAGGGAAGAGCTAGATCATAGAACAGGAAATAAAGATTGGGAAGGTTGATCTTAGACTAGAGAAGAGGAGAAATTCCTTTTATTCCCTGGGACTTGGGCGATGGGTCTGCATGCTTTGAGTACTTCCACAGATGGATGTGATGTCCCCTCAGGTTGAGGAAAGTCTCAGCCTCTTCCTGTGCTTCCCCCAGCCTTAAGTCAAGTTCAGCCTAAGCAACCGTAGTGGGGAAAGAAGAATGTGCTGGGACATGTTTGGGTCCTAATGAGGAAGGGCAGAATAGGGCCCTTCTCAGAGGCCAGTGTGATGACAGTATTATACAAACTGCCAGGTACCGCAGCACAACGATCCCTGGGGACCATGGGCAGCAGTGGTGGGAGCTTGGTGGTTTTACAAGGATACTACTAGACATGAGACATCAGACACCCCATAAGGGATTCTCTGAAATAACTGGGAGAGATTCTATAGGAGAAGCCCGTGGCCAAAATCATACTTTAGCAATTTAATAAAAAGTATTAAGGCTTAAGTAGGTCATATAAAGCAATTCCATATCCCTCTTCCAAATTTGAAATGGATAGAGATTTAGACATAGGGGTCAAAATACGAAAATATGAGCCTATTGTCACCAGCACTGACTTGGCTGTTGCATAAAAATGACAGCAAATGAGCAGACAGCTGACACACCAGCCCTCCTGGGGCAGTATTCCTTGGAGGAAAACAGACAGAAGCAGTAGAAGACGTGTGGATGCCCACTGCCCTCTGCCTTCTAGGCATGACCAGTGGAGCCAGATGTCAGATTCCAGGAAACAGACCCTGACTCTTAGGCTGTGAACTTTTAAAGATACGTTTTTTAAGGAAACAGGCTTTCCTGGTGACTCATATGGTAGAGAATCTGCCTGTAATGCAAGAGACCTGGGTTTGATCCCTGGGTCAGGAAGATCCCCTAGAGAAGAGAATGCCTGCCTACTCCAGTATTCTTACCTAGAGAATTCCATGGACAGAAGAGCCTGGCAGACAGTAGCCCGCCAGGCTCCTCTGTCCATGGGGTCACAAACAGTTGGACACTACTGAGCGACTAACACTTTCATTTACACTATTCAAAAAACACCGAGCCATCCTCTGGAGTATTTGGTGGTCAGAGTGCAACCCGAGTTTCTGGTATAGTAGAACCCTGGCTCTGGCCCCACCCCTGGTATAACTGGCTCTTGGGTGTGGGGGAGGGGTGGGTCCAGGCTTGGCCTCTGCAGCTATGGCAGCAGGGCTCATCCCAGGATTCAGGACCTTTCTCCTGGCCTGTTCTGGAGGCTGCATCCTAGCCTAGAGATTCCCTAAGACTGGCTGATTTCAGCCCGGGGCTGTAACTTGCTTCCTGAGATCTTTGCAGCCAACTCCTTTTCTAGAAGGCTGAGTGGTAAGAATCAGTCTCAGACAAATTAAGACATATCTTTCTGAGCCTCACCCAACTCCAGGCCTTCTTGGGGAGGGGCAAGGTCTACCTAAGTGAGTTTACTTGTCAGTGGAGCAGAAAATGTACATGTCCTGAGGCAGGCTACTGTGAAAGAGCATATCCAGAGAAGGCTGAATTTCAATCTTCTCCCAAATCAGCAATCAGCTTATTCATTCATCTACCCTTGGGCGGGAGGAGTGAAGAGTTGGAAAGTCTTCAGAAAAACCTTCCACTGATGCTTTCTGTTCCTGGGGAAGGAATACAAGTTTCTTGTCCTTTATGGAAATGTACAACAGCTCTGAATCAAAAGTGAACTGGATCTAAAGGTTCTGGACATGGATGACGGTGCTGGTTCCACAAAAATATAAATGTATTTAATACCACTGAACCATTCACTAAAAAATGGTTACAATGGCAAATTTTAGTTATGTGTGTTTTTACTATTGTAAAGCAAGCAAATGAACAAAGTAAACCTAATCCTGGCTTTTGTTTTGCTTTATTTTGAACAGTTAATATAGTCACAAGATTTTAAATTTAAAAAACGAAATGGCACCTCGTCTGTCTTTCTGACCCAATCCATTTTCTTCTCCAGAGGCAATGAATACCAGCGTTTTGGTATTCTTTCAGAGATATTTTATGCAGACACAACCAAATACTTTAAAAAAAAGTTTTTTTGGACACAAATGGTATCAAACTTACACTGTCCTACAGTTTGCGTTTTCAGCTTAATGAAATCTCTTGAGGACCGTTTCACATCAGTATATCAGAGTTCCAGCATTCATAGCTACCTATTTTGCCATGCATGGATGGCTCACAGTTGATTTAATGAGTCCTCCTTTATAGTGCGAATCTAGATGTTTCTACCCTTTTACTATCCCAAACACTAAAGAACCTCTAATATGTTTCATTTCTCACCTGTATCTACTCACAAGATAAATTCCCAAACATGGAATTATCTAACCATGGTTTTAATAGCTTTTAACGTAGGCAAACTTAACTCTAATACCCTTTTTAAAATTAATTGATTAGTTTCCTTCTGGTTACACTGGGTCTTCACTGCTGTACTCAGGCCTTCTCTAGTTGTGGTGAGTGGGGATAACTCTCCGTTGCGGTGCACAGGGTCCTCACTGAGTGGCTTCTCGTTGCAGGCTAGGGCTTCAGTGTTGCAGGACGTGCAGGAGTTGCGGCGCACTGGCTTAGTTGCTCTGAGGCATGTAGAATCTTCCCTGACCAGGGATCGAACCCACGTGCCCGGCATCGGCAGGCGGATTCTTACTTACTGTACCACCGGGGAAGTCCTTAACTCTCAGTACTCTTGAATAGACACTGGAACTGAGTAAGATCTCTAATCTGACAAGCTAGCCAGAAAAGTGGTGACATGTATCCCACTCATAAACCAATGCACCACACTTCTGTATGCGTAATAAAGTGGGAAGACCATCAAGTGAACCCCAAGAAATAATGTCCATTTTCAAAGAGACACTCTTTCTGACAGCAGTCTGGTCTGTCTATAACTGCCTGACTATACAGGTATTTTCCTTAAGTAATTCCTTACATTTTCCCCAATGTACATTTCCTCATATTTCTATATATGTTATCTGTTTTGTTCTGTAATAATTCAAGAACTCCATTAAGTTATCCAGAGAAAATAACTACATGATATGGCAGGTAAGAAAATAAAAGAATAGAGGCCAGGTGAAATTGCAGTTAGTCTGATGTCACCCAGGAAGTTAGTGGAAGAGTCTGGATTAAGATTCAGGCTAAAAATAATAATAGGGACCTTCCCTGGCAGTCCAGTGGTTAAGACTTCTTCTTCCAGTGCAGGAGGGATGTGGGTTCTATCCCTGGTCTGGCAGCTAAGATCCCACATGCCTCTGGCAAAAAAACAAACTTAAAACAGAGGCAATATTGTTACAAATTCAATAAAGACCTTTAAAAAGTCCACATAAAAAAATAAATGACCCAGCTCAATAACCTACTTTTCACTAATCTATACTGTCCTGTTTATCTAGCGCTCAGCAATAAAGGAAATGTCCTGAACATACTGGGCTTAGGAGAGGTCTCGGTTTATAGCTGGCCAATGCCTGCCTCACTGTTTATAACTTTGCCCTGATGCTCCCTTATGCTGAAGATGAACAGAGACGATCTTTCAGGAATAAAAGATAAGTCTGAGCTTCGGTTGATACCACTACCCAGGAGGAACCAGAGGGGAATGAATTTTGATTTTGCAGCATGCGAAACACTTTTTCATATTATGTGCACTAAAATGCTCTGACCTACTTAAAACCCATACCATGCAATGCAACGCAGGGTGGCATGGAAAAGAACAACTCCAGCATTGCAAGCCATTCTGGGGTCACCAGACAATAGCCATTGTACCCATGGCAATAACCCTGTGTGTGTATATTTGGTCAACAAGGAATTTACTCAGGCTAATCTTTGAGCCATAGTAGACACAGTGTACTGTGTCAATCAGCTTATTCATTCATCTATCCTTGGGGAGGAGGAGTGGCTGTTCTGAGTGCTATAACAAGCTAGCCTCAAATCTTACACCTACCTCTGTCACAGTGAGGTAGTGGCTATATGCGGCAGGGGTGGGGGGACTGTACTGCTTGTGACCACAGAAGTGATGTCATCACCAGGGCTCAATGAATGGTTCCCACTGCTTGGGAGGCTAGGAAATGAGTTTTCCGGTGTGCTTGGGAGAAAAAGAAGAATTAGGGTAAATACAGCAATCTCTGGAGAAAGAAGTGGCAACCTACTCCAGTGTTCTTGCCTGGAGAATTCCATGGACAGAGGAGCCTGGCGAGCTACAGTGCGTGGGGTTGCAAAGAGTCAGACATGACTGAGCGATTAACACACACAGGCAGCAATCTCTCTGCTCTATCAACATAAACTTAGAATTTCAATGGTAAAGGACACAGAAGAGGGTACCACCTAGGGAAGAACTGAGACAATGAAAAGAAAAAAGATCTGAACAGAATCAGATGGAGATATACAGACAAATCTTTGGTAAAAAAAAAAGAATGGAAATTGATTCCATAATTAGGCTGTCTATTATTGATGACTTTGGGACTATGTAACAAACTGCACATCCTTCTCACTCCATAACTGGAGTCAATCATTCTCATTTGACCACTAATAAGGTCGTGGGTTAAAGAACTATGCTGGGTATTTCTAACATGAGGTGTTTGTGCAGGGAGAGTCTTACAATTGAGGTTAAGGTCCTTGGCCCAGGGCACAGAGCAAGAAGGGGTTCACCTTCAGGATGGCCACCCCGGGCAGGTTTATTCCAATGTGCCATGCTACAGACCTCTCTTCAAGCCTGGAAAAACGAGTGAGTGAGTGAGCATCAAACGCCGAGTCCTTGACAGAGCTATTCTAAAACCACACACCAAGACAAATCTCAGGGAAGCTAAAAAACAAACAACAATAACCAAGGCATCCCAGCTATTCTAAATAGGGCGGGAGCTTCATTACTTCAAACCCAAATTCCTGTGAACTTGGCAACCTCTCAATTCTGAAACAAACATCCCTTGCCAGCCACGATGTTTAAACAACACAGCTAAGCCCTATCCTCTGAAGGAGAAGCCTTCTCTAACCTCAGAAATGTGTCTGTGTAGGGGGGCCCGTGACAGTGGGCTTATGGGAAGGTGACTGTGTTAGAGTGTGTGTCTGGTTTATTGTGTGTATTTGTGTTACTCTGTCTACCTGCGTGTGTGTGTGCGTCTGCGTGTTTGTGAAATCCAGACCAGGAGAGAGGAAGGTAACTCAAGTGGCTCCAAGCTTTACCTTAAATCATGTGAAACTCTAGTTAATTGGCTGAAGAGAAAAAGAAATCTGCAGGGAACTGACATTAGGGCCATTAAGAACCTCCCAGAGGACCTAACCTTTGTGGCTCTGTAATCACAAGCACCTGCACAGTTCTGCCTGGCTGAGGACCAAGCAGGGTGTACCTGGCAGCCAATATCTGCCTGGAGGAAGGAAGACAGGACGGCAAACCGAGCAGAGGAGTGCCAGCCCCTCTCCTGTGCTCAGCTGCCGCACTCAGGTGCACCGTGCGTGGGTCTGCCTGTCAGCTGGCACTGAATCCTACCACCCGGTTTCAGGCCTGACTACCTGCTCTGTGTTCCCAGAGAACTGTTGCCCCCGCCTGCGTGCACCCAGGAAGACTCTGGTTTCTATAACAACAGACCCCGTCCCCCCAGAGTTTCCTCTCACTCTGAGTTTAGGCCACTTGCCAATCTGCCCCGACTCTGCCCAGCCCTCAGCCTGGCCGTGCTTGTCCCCACCCAGACACCAGCACTGAGCATCAGTGTTTCCCACGGGTGCAAAGAGGAAAATGGAGAATCGGTAAATGTCAATAAAAGGAGAGCTTCTGTAAGTCATTCTAATCTTGGCACAGTTCTCATTGCCTTCACCACTGCCTTATCTAGGTTCATGAAACTTACAGCGAGATTAGGAAATCGGCCATCATTGGCTTGCAGTGACACTTTCTCAATAATCTTTTTGAACGGCAGTTGATTCAAGATGTTTTCAGATCTAGACGCAGCATCGTGCCACATTTGTGGCCGTGATACCTTTTGCTGGAGTTGTCTTTTCACTTGTAGGGGTTTTCTCAGTGTCCATCTTGGCAGGAAGAGAGCAGGTGAAGTGTTGCTCTGTGACCTTGCTGCAAACTGGAAGGAATCATGCTCTCAAGTCTGAAGGATCGTGACTGTTGTATTGTGACCACATTCACATTTGCAGTCTTCCTCGTAACTAGAAGAGCCACTTGACAAATGTGTGCTCTGAAGGCGCCAGCAGAACTGCCTATTCCAGTGTGGCTCTGGGCGCTGCAGGCTACATAAGCAATTGCCCTTACAGCTGTAGGGCCAAGCGTCAGCATCAGTCCTCTGGGTGGATTCGGAGCTAGTTCCTTCCCCACCAATCTCAGTTGCTAAGAGCAGGTGACCTCACAAACCATTTTAGCAACTTTCACTGCTGGGAATCATTCTCTTGGGAACCTCAGAAGCAGGCAAAGTAAATCTTGTGCTCTGTTTATGTTCTGATAACACTGACTAAAAACCTCTCCTTTAAAGAGGAAAGGTTTATCCCAAAGGCAACTGAGAGATTCCTGTCGTGTGGCTTTGAAGGTGTTAATGGAATAATAGTAATTGCTTAAATTTTGATAAGGGTTCCAGAGTTCTCTTCTGAGCTCCATTTCATTTGATATTTGCAGTTACCACGTGAAGGAGGCAGGGTTGACCTTGACCAGCTTCCCTATCAGCAGCTCAATGGGATTAAATGACTTGCCAATGTCACAAGGTGAGTCATTGGCACTGATTGCAATGCAAACATTCTGACAAATAAGTTAGCTGGCTTTCTATTCTGCCACTCCACTAAACTAAAATAATCCTGGGGATTAAAAAAGAAAATGTAATGGCCACTCATGCACAGGCCCCTGGAAAATTCACAGGCTGATGAAAGGGGTCCATTTCGGTGATGAAAGTAAATACTGAGCTGCTGATTTTGAGCAAAAGCAGCCGATGCAAGTCAACATGAAATATTCATATATTCATCCATTTGAAAGAAGTCTGATGGCAGGAATTTGCTCCCAAATTCTCAGATTTTTGCATGTGCCAGCATCTGTGCAAATGCATGTCATTCTCTGCAACTTCCATGCCCATAGGAGGAGACAGATTCTCTGAGTGTGAAGATGAGACAGGACCTTAGGGATAATTTTGTGCCACCCATTCTGTTGGGGGGGGATGGGAAGCAGGTGCAGAGAGCAGTGCTTTATCCAAGGTCAGAAGTGTCAGAAGTAAGACCAGACCCCAGATTTTCAGACACCGCAGTCAGTTCCGAGTGACACCTCTGAGCCCCTGAGTAGTTCCAAGTCACTAAAGTACCACTGAATTATGCTCAGGGCAGTACTTAAGCAGATGAGTGCAGTCAGGCCCTTTTAGCAGGATGAAGAGCAACAAATGGCACCCCACTCCAGTACTCTTGCCCGGAAAATCCCATGGACAGAGGAGCCTGGTGGGCTGCAGTCCATGGGGTCGCGAAGAGTCGGACACAGCTGAGCAACTTCACTTTCACTTTTCACTTTCATGCACTGGAGAAGGAAATGGCAATCCACTCCAGTGTTCTTGCCTAGAGAATCCCGTGGACGGAGGAGCCTGGTGGGCTGCCGTCTACGGGGTTGCACAGAGTCCGACACAACTGAAGCGACTTAGCATCAGCAGAGCAACAAAAGCTGGAATCAAACGCCTGTGGCTTGTTTAAGGTTGCTCTGACAGCGGGTCTTTCCAGAGGGCAGGCTCACAGCAAATCACCCTCAACTCCACTTTGTCCTGGAGCCTCGGGCCTTGGTGTGTGAAGCCAGAGCTGGCTGGTGCCCGGTGTGGTGTGATGGAGGGGACAGGACTTGGCCCTGGGCTCCCGTGCTTTCCACATGGCTTCATTTATCAGCCAGGACACAGTGCGAGTCCCAGAAAACCAGGCCAAAACAATTGTGACCAATGGCGCAAGGGGTGACAGTATTTATTCAGGGGCTTTCTCAGAAGGCTTTCCAAATATTCTATGGGGAGATTTATTTTCAAACCTCAGTCCAAAACCAAAGCACTCAGAGTTATGTCAGCCTCTTTGCTCAGTGTCCCTGAGCTGCTTTCAGTAAGCTTCTCAAAGAATCACTCAGACTCAGGGTTTGGACTGTCTCTGAAGGGATGGTCTGAGTCCAGGCTCCAAAGGAAACTTTCCTGTGTGTCTCTGCACCAGAGACTTAATCAGATAAACCTGTGTTGGGTGGGGGCTGCTCTCATGGACCAGCAGATGCCACGTGTGCTGTTCCGATCTTCACCTCAGGACCAAGGCACATCCTCCCCGAGGTGTGAGCAGTGTTGGCGGTAGATGGCCCACAGCTGAGTTCCTCCCCAGGGATTACCTTTCAATAATCACTCAAGATTACAACAACCTGCGTCTGATGGCTGGTCATTGTTGGGGCTACAAAGCGTTGGCCCTTTTGCTCAATTCAGGACATGTTTGCAGGGCCACCCCAACTCCAGAGCTCCCTGTGGAATTGCTGGGGCCTCTATGCTACTGCCTCAAAGTACAACTCCCCCCTCTGCCCAGCCTGCTTCCCTCACCTCTGTACAGTGGTGTTCCCCAGAGGCTCCTCCACCCCAGATTTACAAGCAAATTTCTTTCCCAGAATATCAGTACACACTCCCTCTCGCCTTCTTCTGGGCCAGAATCTTGCACTTGTCAAATGGCCATCACCATCTAAGCCATATCAAAATGCCTAGAAATCTCTTTTGATCAAAACAACCAAAGAAATCTGCATTATTTTCCTATGACCGCTGTAACAAATTACTAATACAATGAACTTGGTGGGCCAGAAGCTGGAAATCAGCTTCACTGGGCCAAAATCAGGGTGTTGGCAGGGCTGGGCTCCCTTTGGAAGTTCTTAGGGAGAATCCATCCCTTGCCTTTTTCAGTTTCAAGAACTGAATTCTTTGCATTCCTTGGCCCAAGGCCTCTTCCTCCATTTCAAAAGCCGGCCACAGAGCATCTCGCTTCAGCGGCCACATTCCTTCTCCTCTGTGTCAGAGCTCCCTCTGTCTCCCTCTTATAAGGACACTTGTGACTGCATTTAGGGCCCAGCTGGATAATCCCAGATAATCTCCCATCAAGAGCCTAAATCTAAGCGCACAGCAAAGTCTCTACTGCCATACACGGCAGCATTTACAGATTCTGGGGATTAGACCTGGATATCTTTGTAGGTCATTGTTTAGCCTGCACAGAATCATTGAGTAAACCCTGGGGGACACACACTCTGATTTTGATTTGTAGTTTATGGTTGTTTACTTGAAAGTGAGGAGGCCTCCAGATCTTCTTTTTGCAGTCCATTTGTTATTGTTCCAATTAGCCTGGTCTCAGCTGGGAAACCTATTTCTTTTTAAAAAATTAGAGATTAATTACTTTACAATATTGTGATGGTTTCTGCCATACATCAACATGAATGGGCATGAGGTATACATATGGCCCCTTCTCTCTTGAACCCCACCTCCCACCTTCCTCCCCATCCCACCCCTCTAGGTTGTCAGAGAGCACTGGCTTTGGGTACCCTGTGGAGTACGTGGAACTCCCCCTGGCTGTCAGTTTTACATATGGTAATGCTTGTGTTTCAATGCTACTCTCTCTATCATCCCACCCTCTCCTTCCCCCACTGTGTTCAAAATGTCTGTGTCTCCTTTGCCATCCTGCAAGTAGGATCACCATTACTATCTTTCTAGATTCCAGGTATACGCATTAATATGTGATATTTGCCTTTCTCTGGCTCTGCAGTCTTTCTAGATTGCAGGTATATGCGTTAATATGTGATATCTGTCTTTCTCTGGCTCTGAGTCTTTCTAGATTGCAGGTATATGCGTTAATATGTGATATCTGTCTTTCTCTGGCTCTGCAGTCTTTCTAGATTCCAGTATATGCGTTAATATATGATATCTGTCTTTCTCTGGCTCTGCAGTCTTTCTAGATTCCGGGTATACGGGTTAATATGTGATATTTGCCTTTCTCTGGCTCTGAAGTCTTTCTAGATTGCAGGTATATGTGTTAATATGTGATATCTGTCTTTCTCTGGCTCTGAGTCTTTCTAGATTCCGGGTATATGGGTTACTATGTGATATCTGTCTTTCTCTGGCTCTGAAGTCTTTCTAGATTCCAGGTATATGTGTTAATATGTGATATCTGTCTTTCTCTGGCTCTGAAGTCTTTCTAGATTCCAGGTATATGCATTAATATGCGATATTTGCCTTTCTCTGGCTCTGAGTCTTTCTAGATTCCAGGTATATGCGTTAATCTGTGATATTTGTCTTTCTCTGGCTCTGCAGTGATATTACTTCACTCTGGCCCTAGGTTCATCTACCTCATTAGAACTAACTCAAATGTGTTCCTTTGGATTGCTGAGTGACATTCCGTTGTATATATGTGCCACAAGTTCCTTATCCATGCATCTGTCAATGGACATCTAGGCCGCTTCCATTGTACATTCTTCCATTGCTACAACAGTCCTAGCTGTGGGCACTGGGGTACCTGTGTCTTTTGCAATTCTGGGGAAACCTACTTCTTGATTCTGGCTTTTATTATTAAACAGCAGTAATTCTTGCTTCTTACCAGCTAGTGCTAGAACTCATTCTTTCTCCCTCTCTTCCTTTCTACCCCTCTAACCCACCAAATTCTGTATCTTCACTCACCTTGGTGGTTGTCTGTTCTATGCTGGAATAACATTCTTAGGCATGCTATGGCCTGGGGTGTGGACAGAGTGGCAAGGGAGGGGAGTGAAATAGTGGTTTAAGCCCAATTATCAGATTCCTGTCACCTCTATAAAGCATCCTCAGTAAATAGCAACTTGGGATGATACCATATGAACCTTCAGATAGGGATTTGAAGGCCAGTCTTCACATAGTCATTGACCAGAAAGAAGGCTGATCTGAAGTTTTGATAGTTCCAAGAAATCCTCTGCAATCTCATTTCTTCCCCTGTCCCTAATTCTTTTAACATATTGTTTCTACCTTTTTTTTTATGGACCATGTATCTTGGTCTGTATATTTATCTTCCCCATCTTCTGTCTTCCCCAAAAGAAGACTGTGAGCTTCTTTTCTTTTTAAGACTTTTTTTTAGAGCAGTTTGGGGGTCACAGCAAAATTGACAGAAAGGTACAGAGATTTCCCATATATCCCCTGCACCCCCCACAGATGTATAGACTCCCTTATAATCAACATGCCCCACTAGAGTGGTACATTTGTTGCAATCAATGAACCTACACTGATAAATTAGGTCACCCAAAGTCCACAGCCTACATTAGGGTTCACTCTTGCTGCTTGGCATTCTATAGGTTTGGGCATTCTATAGGTTTGTGTAATGGACATGTATGCACCATTGTAGTATCACAGAGTCATTTCATTGCCCCAAAAACCCCTCTGTGCCCTGCCTGTTTATCTTCCTCCTGGCCCCCAAACCTTGTTAATCATGGATCCTTTTACTGTGTGCATAGTGAGCTCATTTTTTTCCCTCTCTCTCCCAGTAAACTGATTATCTGGGGTCATCCTGGGAGTACATGACCTCTGCGGAAGCCTGTGAACAGCCTGGAATCACAGCGGCCCTGGTTATGTCATGTGCGCAGAGATAGGCGCTGCCATCCAGTGACACCTCGGCAATCAGAGGGAGCTTGTGACTGCCATCTGTAGACGTGAGAGCCAAGTGTGTGGCCCTGGGGAAAGCCCTTCAGATGGGTCTTTCCTTGTTGCATTTATATTTAGCTCAAATGAAAAGCCACATTTTGTTCCCTCAGTGGCAGGAACCAAACAATAGCAAAAAAAAAAAAGCTAAGGAATCATTATTACTGTTTTCCTTATTAGGATATGTTGTGTTTGACTTTGGGACTACATGTCTCTGACAACTGACTTTCCTATAGTTGGCCCAGGGAATGAGTACAAATGTTTGTTGGATAAAATTGTATTGAAGAAAATTCAGAGGGAAAAGATTTGAATTCTGGTTCTCAGATTTTTAAAAATGTTTCTATATTTTATTTTTTACAGTTAAGAACTTTTTCAAACATATTGACAGGGTAGAAAAAAAAAAACAGACGACAATACGCTGTTCATCCAGATTAAATAGTTTTTAACATTTTCCCATTTACTTTAGACCACTTATAACAGAAGCCAGATTAAAAAATATATGTAACTACCCACTGTCTGCACTCCCCCTTCACTCTTATCCCTTCCCTTCTTCCCTCTGTAGAGGTATCTCTGTCTCCATTTGGTATATATTGATCCCGTGTTTGATTCTAGACTTCTACTAAGCATCTGTAGGTCCAAAACAACAATTACTATCATTTTATGTACATTCAGAATTAACTTAAATGGAGTCATATTGTCTGTATTCTTTTGCATCTTGTTTTTCTTACTGGAGGATTTATTTCAGAGATTTGATCAAGTTGTATGGATACAGTGTATACCTCGTTCATTCTAACCACAGCGTCAGTTGAATTCAGTTCAGTCGCTCAGTTGCGTCTGATTCTTTGCGGCCCCATGAATTGCAGGATGCCAGGCCTCCCTGTCCATCACCAAATCCCGGAGTTCACCCAAACGCATGTCCATCGAGTCGGTGATGCCATCCAGCCATCCCATCCACTGTTGTCGCCTTCTCCTCCTGCCCCCGATTCCTCCCAGCATCAGAGTCTTTTCCAATGAGTCAGCTCTTCGCAGGAGGTGGCCAAAGTATTGGAGTTTCAGCTTTAACATCAGTCCTTCCAATCAACACCCAGGACTGATCTCCTTTAGGATGGACTGGTTGGATCTCCTTGCAGTCCAAGGGACTCTCAAGAGTCTTCTCCAACACCACAGTTCAAAAGCATCAATTCTTTGGCACTCAGCTTTCTTCACAGTCCAACTCTCACATCCATACATGACCACTGGAAAAACCATAGCCTTGACTAGACAGACTTTTGTTGACAAACTAATGTCTCTGCTTTTGAAAATGCTATCTAGGTTGGTCATAACTTTCCTTCCAAGGAGTAAGCGTCTTTTAATTTCATGGCTGCAATCACCATCTGCACTGATTTTGGAGCCGCCAAAAATAAAGTCTGACACTGTTTCCACTGTTTCCTCATCTATTTCCCATGAAGTGATGGGACCAGATGCCATGATCTTCATTTACTGAATGTTGAGCTTTAAGCCAACTTTTTCACTCTCCTCTTTCACTTTCATCAAGAGGCTTTTTTAATTCCTCTTCACTTTCTGCCATAAGGGTGGTCTCATCTGCATATCTGAGATTATTGATATTTCTCCTGGCAATCTTGATTCCAGCTTGTGCTTCTTCTAGCCCAGCGTTTCTCATGATGTACTCTGCATAGAAGTTAAATAAGCAGGGTGACAATATACAGCCTTGACATACTCCTTTTTCTGTTTGTAACCAGTCTGTTGTTCCATGTCCAGTTTTAACTGTTGCTTCCTGACCTGCATATAGGTTTCTCAAGAGACAGGTCAGGTGCTCTGGTATGCCCCTCTCTCTCGGAATTTTCCACAGTTTATTGTGATCCACACAGTCAAAGGCTTTGGCATAGTCATTAAAGCAGAAATAGATGTTTTTCTGAAACTCTTGCTTTTTCCATGGTTCAGCGGATGTTGGCAATTTGATCTCTGGTTTCTCTGCCTTTTCTAAAACCAGCTTGAACATCTGGAAGTTCACGGTTCAAGTATTGCTAAAGCCTGGCTTGGAGAATTTTGAGCATTACTTTGCTAGCATGTGAGATAAGTGCAATTGTGCGGTAGTTTGAGCATTCTTTGGCATTCCTTTCTTTGGGATTGGAATGAAAACTGACCTTTTCCCATCCTGTGGCCACTGCTGAGTTTTCCAACCTTGCTGGCATATTGAGTGTAGCACTTTCACAGCATCATCTTTCAGGATTTGAAATAACTCCACTGAAATTCCATCACCTCCACTATCTTTGTTTGTAGTGATACTTTCTAAGGCCCACTTGACTTCACATTCCAGGATGTCTGGCTCTAGGTGAGTAATCACACCATCGTGATTATCTGGGTCATGAAGATCTTTTTTGTACAGTTATTCATGCCACCTCTTCTTAATATCTTCTGCTTCTGTTAGTTCCATACCATTTCTGTCCTTTACTGAGCCCATCTTTGCATGAAATGTTCCCTTGGTATCTCTAATTTTCTTGAAGAGATCTCTAGTCTTTCCCAGTCTGTTGTTTTCCTCTATTTCTTTGCATTGATTACGGAGGAAGGCTTTCTTATCACTCCTTGCTATTGTTTGGAACTCTGCATTCAGATTCTTATATCTTTCCTTTTCTCCTTTGCTTTCTGCCTCTCTTCTTTTCACAGGTATTTGTAAGGCCTCCTCAGACAGCTATTTTGCTTTTTTTGCATTTCTTTTCCATGGGCATGGTCTTGATCCCTGTCTCCAGTACAATGTCATGAACCTCCGTCCATAGTTCAGGCACTCTATCAGATCTAGTCCCTTAAATCTATTTCTCACTTCCACTGTATAATCTTAAGGGACTTGATTTAGGTCATACCTGAATGGTCTAGTGGTTTTCCCTACTTTCTTCAATTTAAGTCTGAATTTGGCAATAAGGAGTTCATGATCTGAGCCACAGTCAGCTCCTGGTCTTGTTTTTGCTGACTGTATAGAGCTTCTCCATCTTTGGCTGCAAAGAATATAACCAATCTGACTTCGGTGTTGACCATCTGGTGATGTTCCATGTGTAGAGTCTTCTCTTGTGTTGTTGGAAGAGGGTGTTTGCTATGACCAGTGCGTTCTCGGCAAAACTCTATTAGCCTTTGCCTTGCTTCATTCCGTACTCCAAGGCCAAATTTGCCTGTTACCCCAGGTGTTTCTTGACTTCCTACTTTTGTATTCCAGTCCCCTATAATGAAAAGGACATCTTTTTTGGGTGTTAGTTCTAAAAGATCTTGTAGGTCTTCATAGAACCGTTCAACTTCAGCTTCTTAGCATTACTGGTTGGGGCATAGGCTTGGATTACTGTGATATTGAATGGTTTGCCTTGGAGACGAACAGAGATCATTCTGTCGTTTTTGAAATTGCATCCAAGTGCTGCATTTAGGACTCTTGTTGACCATGATGGCTACTCCATTTCTTCTAAGGGATTCCTGCCTGCAGTAGTAGATATAATGGTCATCTGAGTTAAATTCACCCATTCCAGTCCATTTTAGTTCGCTGATTCCTAGAATGTCGACGTTCACCCTTGCCGTCTCCTGTTTGACCACTTCCAATTTGCCTTGATTCATGGACCTGACATTCCAGGTTCCTATGCAATATTGCTCTTTACAGCATCGGACCTTGCTTCTATCCCCAGTCACATCCACAGTATTGCTTTTGCTTTGGCTCCATCCCTTCATTCTTTCTGGAGTTATTTCTCCACTGATCTCCAGTAGCATATCGGGCACCTACTGACCTGAGGAGTTCATCTTTCAGTGTCCTATCATTTTGCCTTTTCATAGTGTTCCCAGCTGCAGCTTAGCATACCACAGTTTCTCCATTTTTCTATGGAGGGACAGTCAGTTGCTTTTCTGTGGTTGTTGGTGTGAACATGCTTCTGCGTGTGTCTTTGTGCACCTGTACAAAGTTTCTTTAGTGCAGACACCCAGAAGTGGAATTGGTAAGTAATAGGGAATATATCTGCTTTCCTTCCCTTAATATTGACAAATTGCCCTCCCAAGTGGTTATACCAATTAACATTCCTACCAGATTCCAAATTTCTATTTTCCTACATCCTCACCATCCTTTGTGAGACTTAGATTTTTCCAGTCTGACAGATGTAAAGGCATTTTGTTGTCTTAATTTACATTTCCCTGATTATATATAGGCTTAAGCACTTTGATATCTTTGCTAGCCAGGAATGTGTCTGCATGTATGTGTGTGTGTGTGTGAGAGAGAGAGAGAGAGAAGGGGAGAGACTAGTTCTAATATTTTGCTCCTCTGAAAATGCTGGTTTATCCTTTTCTTATACATTTATAACTGTCCTTTATTTACTCTGGTTATTATTTGAATTGCAAATATCTTCTCCGGAACTGTATCTAGCCTTTTTATTTTGTTTATGATATCCTCTGTTATAAATAACTTCTAAAACTTAATGTAGTCAAAATCATAAATCTTTTAAAGATTTGGGGGTATTTGTTCTTTATTTAATAAATCTGTTCATGATTCTACATCCAAGATATTCTCCCATATTGTTTCTTAAAAATTCTAAAATTTTGCTCTTCGCATTTAAATTTTTGTCCATCTGGAATTTACTTTTGCTTATATGGTGAAGTAGGAATCTAATTTTATCTTTTTCCAAATAGAAAGTTAAGTGTTTCAGCACTTCGTAAGGATAGTCCAGCCTTTCTCAGTGTTTGAAACGCCATTTCTGTTCTATACAAGTTCCCATGGATAAATGGGTCAGTTCTTAGACTGTCTATATCATTCTCTTGGTCCATTTGTTTATCCCTGTGCTATAAAGTAATTTTAACAATTTTATAGCTAATAACTACACTTCAGTTCAGTTCAGTTCAGTTGCTCAGTCATATCTGACTCTTTGCGACCCCATGAATTGCAGCACACCAGGCCTCCCTGCCCATCACCACCTCCCGGAGTTCACCCAAACTCACGTCCATCGAGTCCGTGATGCTATCCAGCCATCTCATCCTCTGTCGTCCCCTTCTCCTCCTGCCCCCAATCCCTCCCAGCAGCAGAGTCTTTTCCAATGAGGCAACTCTTCGCATGAGGTGGCCAGAGTACTGGAGTTTCGGCTTTAGCATCACTCCTTAGCAGTTGATATGGTGAGTCCCTCATTCTTTGTCCTCAAATTTGTCTTTTCTTGTTTGTTTGTTTTCCAGCTTTACTGAGATATAATTGATAATATTTTTAAGTTTAAGTTGTACAACATGATGATTACCTATATATGTGTATATATACACATGTAGCCAAATGATTACCACAATAATGTTAGTCACCACATCCATCACCTCACATAGCTACTATTTGTGTGTGTATGTGTTGAAACATTTAAGATTTACTCTCAGCAATTTCAGATATATAATACAGCACTATTGATTATAGACTCAAATTTGTTTTGACTTCCATTAGTCATTATTCTTCCAATATTTAGGATTAGCTATTTGATTCCTATGAAAAATGCTATTGGAATTGATGACAGTAGTGTATCACAACAGATTAATATGAGGAAATGCTGCCATTTGTATAATATGGAGTCTTCCCAGTCAGAAATACATCTTTCTACATAAGCCTTCTTGATAAATGATATATTTATATTATTTAATAGATTTATACATGTCCCTGTAAAGACTGTATACATTTTTGTTAGCTATATTGGGAAGTTTTCATAGTGCTCACTAATACCATAAATAGTATCTTTTTGAAAATTGTGTTTTCTAAATTTGTTGTGGGTTTCCCAGGCAGTACTAGTGGTAAAGAACCCACCTGCCAATGCAGGAGACTGAGAGGCGGGCTCCATCTCTGGGTCAGGAGGATCTCTTGGAGGAGGGCATGGCAACCCACTCTAGTATTCTTGCCGGGAGAATCCCAGGGGCAGTGGGGGGGCATAGGGTCAGAAACCACTGAAGCGACTTAATACCGTACATACAAACATTTGTTGCAGATATTCAGGAACCATTTTTAAAAATCCATTTTAAGTTAGATAACTTGTTAATTTCCTTATTTCTTCTAATAGTTGCCTATTCTCTTCTCTTGGAATTTTGAAGATAGTATCCATAAATAATGATACTCATTTTTCATTGTGAATCTTTATTAATTTTATTTCTTCTTATTGTCATTACTTCATCGGATAGTACTTAAAAAGTGCCAGTGAATAAGGACTTTTGAGAATAGTTATCCTTGTCTCCTTCCTGAACATGAGTGGAATTATTTTAGAGATACACTGAGCAAAATTTCCACTATAGATTAATAGTAGATGAAGTTTATTGAGTTATTCTTTTTATTACTAGTATGCTAAGGGAATTTGCTTATGAATGGGTATTGAACTTTATTAATATATTTTTTGCATCTTTTGAGGTGATCACATGTTATTTCTTATTTCTCATGTGTGCAGAAAATTACATGAATAGCTTTCCTATTGTATTCTATTTTTAAGCTTTCAATCCTTGAGTAACCCAACGTGGTTATGATGTATTATTTTAACACTGCTAGGTTCAGTTTGCTAATGTTTGATTTCAAAATTGTATATGTTTTTTAACAAATGAAATTCTCCTATATTTAGTGTTTTTTTGGAATGTTTCTTCCAATTTCTGTTGTCAAGTTTATATTATTATCACATAATGAGTTGGAAAACATTTCTCTCTCTCTCTTTTTTTTTTTCCCGGAACAGATTGCAAAAGATAGTAATTCAATTTTCCTTGAAAGTTGGGGAAAAATTTACCCATAAAACTCCCTGAGGTATCAATTCTTTTTTTTTTTTTTTTGGATAGATTTTTAAATTACTGATTAAATACTTAAAAGGCCACATGTCCATTCCATTTGTCTTTTTTTTTTTGAGTTTTATTTTCTGCATGTGTTTCCATTTCACCTAAAATATCAGTATTATTACAATAAAGTCAAACATAGCAGTCCCATGACTTGGCAAATATATATTGTATCTACTGTTACCTCTTTTTATTTTTTCTTTCCCAGAATGGTTCATTTACACCATCTTTCTTTTTCTCCTGATTTTTGCCTTCCTTGGCTGCCTCAGTTGTTTGTTTTTCTACTTCATTAATTTTTGTCCTTATCTGTATCCTCTCTCCTTCGTCTTCTCTTGGGTTCACACATGACTCTTTTCTGACTTCTTTAATTAGATATGTTCATTAGTCCTCAAACTTTCTTCTTTTCGGGTTTAGTATATGTGTATATGTGTGTCTCTGACTCTTTAGACCCCATGGACTATACAGTCCTCTAGGCTCCTCCATCCATGGGATTTTCCAGGCAAGAATACTGGAGTAGGTTGCCATTTCCTTCTCCAAGGGACCTTCCTAACCCAGGGATTGAACCCACTGTTTCCTGTATCTGCTTGCGTTGGCAGGCAAGTTCTTTACCACTGAGCAACCTGAAGTGTAAGAGAGTGTTGGTTGCTCAGGTGTGTCCAACTCTTTTCCACTCCATGGACTATAACCCACTAGGCTCCTCTGTCTATGGGAGTCTCCAGGCAAGAATACTGGAGAGGGTAGCCATTTCCTACTCCAGGGGATCTTCCTGACCCAGTGTTCAAATCCACATCTTTTTGTGTCTCCTTCATTGGCCGGCAGGTTCTTTACCACCGTGCCACATCCAAAATGTTCTCTCTCATTGCACTTATTTGGCTACATCTCACAATTTTGATATGCAGTTTTTCCCTGATGCAACTCTAGGTACTTTAAATTTTTCTTTATGACTTCTACCTCTGGGAGATGGTGATAGACAGGGAGGCCTGGCGTGCTGCAATTCATGGGGTCGCAAAGAGTCAGACACGACTGAGCGACTGAACTGAACTGAACTGAATAGTTCGGAAGTATTTAAAATTTTCCAAGCATCTGCTTCCATTTTTTGTAGTTATATTTTTGTAATTTGCTTTTGGTTTAGTAGCATTTTGAAAGGGAATGTGTTCCATATGATATTGATTCATTTATTACTGTTAGATACTTGCTTTGTGGACAAGCATATGGTCATTTAAAAATAAATTCAGTCTGTACCCTCTAATTGTTAGACATAGGAAATGTCATGTTGAAGTTACTAAATGTGTTGTTTAAAATTTTTTATTTTGTTGTTCAGTTGCCAAGTTGTGTTCAGCTCTGCAACCCCATGGACTGTAGAACTCCAGACTACTCTGTCCTCCATTATCTCCCAGAGTTTGCTCAAATTCATGTTCACTGGATTGATGATGCTATCTAACCATCTCATCCTCTGCTACCCTCTTCTCTTCCTGCTTTCAATCTTTTCCAGCATCAGGGTCTTTTCCAATAAGTTGGTTCTTTGCATCAGGTGGCCAAAGTATTGGCGCTTCAGCTTCAGTATCAGTCCTTCCAGTGAATATTCAGGGTTGATGTCCTTTAGAATTGACTGGTTTGATCTCTTTGCAGTCTGAGGGACTCTGAAGAGTCTTCTCCAGCACAATTCAAAAGCATTGTAAGTTTACTAATTATTTTGTTTGCTTGAGCTATTTAAAATTGAGCATTGTGTTAAAATATCTCATTATGGTTGTGGATTTCTTGATTTTATTTTTGCCATTATGGTTATTTTTGGTTTATATATTTTGAGACTATCGTCTTAAAAGTCAACAATTTCAGAACACTGTGATCTTTCTGATGGACAATTCTTGGCCTATCTGTATAGTAAATCTTCCTTTGTTTCCACTCCTTCCTCTGGGAACTAAACCAGTCCAGAGGATTCTGCCATCATTGCCCATACACATTCCTGCTGTTCTAGGATTAAGATTTAGACTCTACCTCTGAGAAGCTTTTGTTAACTTTTATTGAGATTTCCAGCCACTAATACTCTTTATGATTCCACTCATGTACCCCATTGCTCGAGGCCCACAGCTTTGGGGGAATATTTCCACTGATTTTATGACTCAACTTTTAGCTGTCTCCCTGTTTTGCTAAAATTAGAGGTCAGCTTTTAGTTTTTATTCTTCTTGATGCTTTGGGATGCAGAAGACACCAGTTTTTGCTTCACACCAGAATTGCAACATAATGAAACCTCAAGTGAATCAGTATCTTTGCCTGCCTCCTGAGCACTGCCTTACTCCTTTCATTCTAACCACTCTTTCTTGTGTTATATGCTTTGGTCTAGTAATATATTTTGTCTAGTATTTTAGTTTTTATAATCCTCCAAACAAATCATCATTATGTTGGTTTGTGATCATTGTTCGTTTAGACTTCCACAGGTATTTATCAGTCACTCCATTTGCCTTTGCCTCTGGCTTCCCATGAAGGAGAGATTTCGGAATTCTTTCAGCAGGGGGCCTGTGAACTGGCCATTATTTCAGCCTTTGCTTATCTGATGATGTCTAGTTTGCTTTCAATCTTGAATTTTAGTTTAGCTGAGAACAGAATTCTAAAGGGTCATTTATTTTCCTTCAGCATTTTGAAGTTATTTTTTTATTCATTTTCTATTATTGCTGTTAATAAATTAGCTAGCAGTTTAATTTATGGTTTCCCAAACATTTTTTGATTTTGCCACCTTATAAATAAAACAAATTTTGATTCCACACCTCTAGTGTGTGTGTAATATATAAATACACATAATACATATTAATGTCCTCCTCAGTCATGTCTGATTGTTTGTGACCCCAGGGACTGTAGCCTGCCAGGCTCCTCTGCCCATGGCATTTTCCAGGCAAGCATACTGAAATGGGTTGCCATTTCCTCCTCCAGGGGATCTTCCCGACCCAGCGACTGAACTTGTGTTCCCTATATCTCTTGCATTGCAGGCAGATTCTTTTTAAACTGCTGAGCCACTGGAGAAGCCCCATATATTACTGTGTATATTAGTAAGTTTATATTTATTAATGTACTGCTGCTGCTGCTGCTGCCAAGTCGCTTCAGTCGTGTCCGACTCTGTGCGACCCCATAGATGGCAGCCCTCCAGGCTCCCCCGTCCCTGGGATTCTCCAGGCATAATGTACTAGTATGTACAAAATACAACATCTATAAAATACAAACAGACTGCATACATGAAAGAAATAACTTAAAAGCTAAATTTGTCCTAATATATACAAAGCATTTTGCTTTTACTAAATTAATAGTTATAATTAATAATACTTTAAGTAACTAAGTATGGATAAATATATGCTTCATTGGTTTTAAATATCTTGATTGACACTTGATTTACCATACTCTAAAATAAAGCAATAGGAAGATCTGGTTACATGTTTGGCTAATTTTGATACTTAGTTTTAGGGAATATAACAGCTAATAGCAAGAACAAAACATCTAGACCCCTCACAAAGACACGTGGATACAAATGGTGGCAACAGTAGTAGCTCTTGCTAAGTCAAAATACTCATTTTTTATTCCTATTTGTCAATTACATAAAAGTTTCATTTAAATTCTGTTATTACATTTCTAGTTCTCCTTACGTCAATCCATTACTTTTATAAACTATTTGGAACTTGTTGCATTTTTGCACATTTAACATATGTGCTTAACTCACTAAAACTGTTTATCTGTAAGAGCTGTAAACAGGTTAGGAATTTAGTGTTTGTTCTTTTTTTGTAAATGCACAGCTATGAGGTGTTTCCCCTACAGAAGTGACATCCTTACATTGTTTTGGTGACAAATGATCACATAATTATAGACAATGTCTTGACAGCCCTAACAGCTAGAACCATTTCTGTTAGTTCTCTGTGTCACTTAAGGGAAAACACTTCCATTCTCCGTACCATTCCCTTGTCCTATCAGCCCCTAAGATACTCCCACACATTCCTAATCCACTCTGCTGCTGCTGCTGCTAAGTCGCTTCAGTCGTGTCCGACTCTGTGCGTCACCATAGACAGCAGCCCACCAGGCTCCTCCGTCCCTGGAACTCTCCAGGCAAGAACACTGGGGTGGGTTGCCATTTCCTTCTCCAATGCATGAAAGTGAAAAGCGAAAGTGAAGTCGCTCAGTTGTGTCCAACTCTTAGCGACCCCATGGACTGCAGCCCACCGGACTCCTCCACCCATGGGATTTTCCAGGCAAGAGTACTGGAGTGGGGTGCCATTGCCTTCTCCTAGAAGAGCAGAAAATCCAGGCTCTTGGGAGCTGTGGTTACACGAATCAATGCACGTCCACATGGCAGAATATGGTGCAGGCATAAAGAAATAAGGATGTTCAGTGTGTGCTGATATGAGTGGGTTTCCAACATATCATTTAAAGACAACAGAAAGAGAAAGAAGCGTGCATGAAATATGATTTCTCCTGCATAAATTTTAAAAAGAGAGACCAATGTATAGTTGTTAGTAGAAACAATTGGAGAATAGGGAGAATCAGCGGTTAAGTGTTCACAGTGGTTATTAACAGACATGGACGAGGGACTAAGGAGTAAAACCTTTCCTTTTCCTTCTTTCTTTTTCTTGAGACTGTTTTGGAGTATCTAAATTGGGTAATTCAGAACAAATATTCCATGCTGCTGCTGATGCTAAGTCGCTTCAGTGTGTCTGACTCTGTGCAACCCCATAGACGGCAGCCCACCAGGCTCCCCCGTCCCTGTGATTCTCCAGGCAAGAACACTGGAGTGGGTTGCGATTTCCTTCTCCAATGCATGAAAGTGAAAAGTGAAAGTGAAGTTGCTCAGTCGTGTCTGACTCTTAGCAGCCCCATGGACTGCAGCCCACCAGGCTCCTCCATCCATGGGATTTTCCAGGCAAGAGTAATGGAGTGGGAAAATATTCCGTACATGTATATATGAATGTCATATACTTATGTGTGTGTGTGTATGCATACATATGTATAATATATGCACTATATAGCATATTGGGATTATACATGTTATCTATATTACATATAGAACAGAAAATTCTATATATAACAGAATGGCGGTGGTGATTTAGTCCACTACATCTTGTCTAACTCTTGTGACCCCATAGACTATAGCCTTCCAGGCTCCTCCGTCCATGGGATTTTCTAGACAAGAATACTGGAGTGGGTTGCCATTTCCTTCTCTAGGGGATCTTCCCAACACAGGGGTCTAACCCAGGTCTCCTGCACTGCAGGCGGATTCTTTACCAGCTGAGCCACCAGGGAAGCCAGCAGGATAATGCATGCTACATGTATAAACAGCAGGAGTTTTCTGTGCAGGGTAACTGAAAACCATTTTTCTTCTGGCTTACTTTCTTCTTTATACTTTTCTATTTTAAACATTTTAGGGGAAAATTGTGGAAAACAAAAGGTCTCTTAGTGCACCTGTCCTAGTTTCCTAGAAATGCCGTAAGGAAGTACTACAAACTGGAAGGCTTGAGGCTTACACAATAGGAATTTGTGGTCTCGCAGATTTGATGGCTGGAAAACTGAGATTAAGGTGTGGGTGGGGTTGGTTCTTTCAGAGGTCTGTGAGGAAAGAAGCTTGTCCAGGCCTCTCTCTCTTGCACTTTTTGAGAAGTATTTGAATATGGTAACCCAGTGGGTTCTATATTCACAGATTCAACCTACAACAGTAAAAAAATATTCCGAAAAAAAGAATCCAGAAAATTCCAAAAAGCAAAACTTGAATTTTCTGCACTTTGGCAATATTTCACATAGCATTTACATTGTATTTTCAACTATTTACATAAAATTTACATTGCTTTAGGTGCTATAAGTAATCTAGAGGTGATTTAAAGTATACAGGAGGTTTTAAGGTTATATGCAAACTATGACATTTTGTGTAAGAGAGATCAAATTGTCAACATCCACTGGATCATCGAAAAAGCAAGAAATTTCCAGAAAAACATCTATTTCTGCTTTATTGACTATGCCAAAGCCTTTGACTGTGTGGATCACAATAAACTGTGGAAAATTCTGAAAGAGATGGGAATACAGACCACCTGACCTGCCTCTTGAGAAATCTGTATGCAGGTCAGGAAGCAACAGTTAGAACTGGACATGGAACAACAGACTGGTTCCAAATAGGAAAAGGAGTGCGTCAAGACTGTATATTGTCACCCTGCTTATTTAACTTCTATGCAGAGTACATCATGAGAAACACTGGGCTGGATGAAGCACAAGCTGGAATCAAGATTGCCGGGAGAAATATCAAAAACTTCAGATATGCAGATGACACCACCCTTATGGAAGAAAGTGAAGAAGAACTAAAAAGCCTCTTGATGACAGTGAAAGAGGAGAGTGAAAAAGTAGGCTTAAAGCTCAACATTCAGAAAACGAAGATTATGTCATCCAGTCCCATCACTTCATGGGAAATAGATGGGGAAACAGTGGAAACAGTGCCTGACTTTTATTTTTGGGGGCTCCAAAATCAGTGCAGATGGTGATTGCAGCCATGAAATTAAAAGATGCTTACTCCTTGGAAGAAATTATGACCAACCTAGACAGCATATTAAGAAGCAAAGATATTACTTTGCCAACAAAAGTCCATCTAGTCAAGGCTATGGTTTTTCCAGTGGTCATGTATGGATATGAGAGTTGGACTGTGAAGAAAGCTGAGTGCCGAAGAATTGATGCTTTTGAACTGTGGTGTTGAAGAAGCCTCTTGAGAGTCCCTTGGACTGCAACCAGTCCCTTCTAAAGGAGATCAGTCCTCGGTGTTCATTGGAAGGACTGGTGTTGAAGCTGAAACTCCAATACTTTGGCCACCTGATGCAAAGAGCTGACTCATTTGAAAAGACCCTGATGCTGGGAAAGATTGAGGGCAGGAGAAGGGGACGACAGAAGATGAGATGATTGGATGGCATCACCGACTCAATGGACATGGGTTTGGGTGGACTCTGGCAGTTGCTGATGGATAGGGATGCCTATTTCACCAGGGAGAAACCTTGGTGGGGTATGGGTGAGGCCTAGAGGAAGAGCGTTGTGAGCAATAACACTCCTACCGGGGGAGAAATGAAACCCCAACACAGGAAGGGGAGTTCCTCTCTAGCAGGCAAACCACTCACAGTGGGGGAAACAAAGACACAGGGGGAGAATACACTTACTTTTATGAGGAAGGTCTGATTCCCCAGAGTGGCACTTTGCAACCATATTTTCACAGGGCCACAAAGTTCAGGCCCCAAAACCTGGGGTCAAGAGGATGAGAATTTTGGCCCAAGATGAATAAACCTGGCCTCTGCAGCTGACACCACTCTGGAAATTTGTATGTTGAAAGAATGTGAACACTTGAGACTATTTCTAGTTCCAGCTGCTCTGCGGTATTAGTAAAGGTCTAATTGTTAAAACCATATGCAGTGGACATGGTGTTCATTTTCCTGACGCATGGAAAATGTGGCTTGGAGACTGAGCTGTCAGGCCCAAATCACCTTCAGACCCTGCCTATTGCTAGCACATTTCATCGCCGGGCAGGACTCACTAAGCTCGGTTGATGGCCTCATTACAGCTATTTGTATCCTGACACTGGAGCCGACGTGACAGGTTGGCATTCCTGTCAAAGAAACCCCAGCACCAGCGTCCTTCCAGCCCCATTTCCCAGGCGATGCAGTGTGGACAGATTCTATCACGTCATCACACCTGAAGAAGAAGGAGTGATCTGTCCAGCTTTGAGATCATCTTCCTAGGGTGTCTCCTGACTCTCACCTGGCTTTTTCATATAAAGGAGGCCACCTCATAACTTAGAGACAGGCTTCCTGTGCAAATAGAGGCGGGTGAGAATGGTGGGGCTGTAGTCACATGGCTCTTCAATCTGGCATGGCTCTTCAGGGACAGACACAAGTCTCCACGTCTTGGGAGATAGCTTGCTCTTCCAGCCCTGCCCAACCATACCCACAAGTTGTGGTTACCATCTCTCCTCCAAATCTAAATGTATCTTACTACCTTTCTGCTTCATGGTACCATAATTCAGATTCACAAAGCTACTCATTAGTTGTCCCATACTAAAAACATCAAAGCTCATACATTTAAAAAATTTGGATTTTATATTGTAGTATTATTAATTAACAATGCTGTGTTCATTTCAGGTGTACTGCAAAGTGATTCAGTAACACGTATCCAAGTCTCTATTCTTTTTCAAATTCTTTTCCCATTTAGATTATTACAGAATATTGGGCAGAGTTCCCTGGGCTATATATTAGGTCCTGGTTGGCTATCTATTTTAAATATAGCAGTGTGTAGGTCTCAATCCCAAAACCCCAATCTATCCTTCCCCCTCTTCCTTTCCCCCAGTAACCATAAATTCATTCTCTAAGTCTGTGAGTTTGTTTCTGTTTTGTAAATAAGTTCATTTATATCATTTTGTAAAGATTCTGCATGTAAGCAATATCATATGATGATGCTAGTGGTAAAGTGAAGTTGCACAGTCATGTCTGACTCTTTGCAACCCCATGGACTATAGCCTACCAGGCTCCTCTGTCCATGGGATTTTCCAGGCAAGGGTACTGGAGTGGGTTGCCATTTCCTGTCAATGCAGTTTAGACATAAGAGATGCAGATTCGATCCCTGGGTCAGGAAGATCCCCTGGAGGAGGGCATGGCAACCCACTCCAGTATTTTTGCCTGGAGAATCCCATGGATAGAGGAGCCTGGTGGCTACAGTCCATGGGGTCGCACACAGTAGGACATGACTGAAGCAACTTAGCACTTAGCATATCTGACTCGAAGTCCATACATTTATAATTTACTACTAGGTCCAATACTTTGGCCACCCGATGTGACGAACTGACTCATTTGAAAAGACCCTGATGCTGGGAAAGATTGAGGGCAGGAGGAGAAGGGGATGACAGAGGATGAGATGGTTGGATGGCATCACTGACTCAACGGACATGAGTTTGAGTAAACTCCAGGAGTTGGTGATGGACAGGGAGGCCTGGTGTGCTACAGTCCATGGGGTGGCAGAGTTGGATACAACTGAGGGACTGAACTGACTGACTAGATCCAAGCTTTTATGAGGAATTCCTCTTTCTAACTTGACTCACTTTTAATTCATTTTTCTGGCTTGTCAAGGGAGTACCTAGCTAGGGCTTCATTCCCTATTGGACTTTCCATACAGGCCTTGGACTTCCGTGGGTTAAATGATTCTTATGAGAGGGTAAGAAATACGCCCTGCTGATTTATGGGCCCAAACCCTGGGCATTGACAAGCTGTATGGCATAGTGATAACCAGCCTGAATTTCGCAATCGGCCTACCAGGGTAGTCCATACTAATTCCACCATTTATGCCTCATATGACCTTGTGCAAGTGTCCACAATAGTCTGTGCCTTGGTTTTCTTCTATGTAAGTCAGAAAAAAATGATAGTATCTCTACATAGGTTAGTTGTGAAAATTCAGTGCATTATCAAGTATAAAGTACTTTGCAATAAATGTCAGTCATTAGTATCGTCTCCACAGGAAAAAACGTGGTTAGATCAAGTAAAGTGGGGTCCCAGAAGCATCCTCTGGAACGTGGGGGTTCAGGTCTATACCGTTTACCACAGGATACCCATTAAACAAATGCTGGATTTGCACACATGTTCCACAACAGGGCTATGCTGTTTTCAGTGTAATCAGTGGATAGTGGGCATCAAATGGTTAAACAGAAAAATCAAGTCTGGTTCCCACTACTGGAGGAATAGATGTCTGATAATGCTAAACAGGAAGTCTAGTCTGGAAGAGGTTATTTACTGTAGGAGAGTCCTGGCCTGTGGTAGCCAGAAGCAGCTCAAAGAGAGACAGATACCCCTGATTTATAGTGATCTTGGCAAAGAGCTGGTGCAGATGAGGACAAGCTGTTCTTTAGTTAAGTGGGCAGCAGGAATTTTGCAGAACATTTTAGGGCAGGGGAGGGTTAGCAGTGCCCAAACCTGTGCAGTAGCCAGCAGGGATAGCTAAAGCAGTTAGGGATGAAGAATGTAATTTATGCTTAAGCTTAGAGGAATTCCTAGGGGAGACAACTGGTGTGGTTCACAGGTCAAGCCAATGATTGGTTTAGAGCCAGGATGACGAAAAAGGATTCAAATGTCGTCTATGCAGAGACATCTGCTTGGAAGGGACTCTTGAGCTCACTGTTTGAGGGCTGTGATGAATGAGGCTCCCAGACTCCCGACAGAGATGTGAGCTGGCTTATTCCCTAGCTGCCAGCACGTAGCCCTCAGGGCTCAGTGCTCTGGAATTGCCTGGGCGAAGGGGCCCCGCTCAGGGTCACACTCCTTCCCAGGACACCTGGTCCAGTGTCTGTTCATGTAGGGGTACAGAAGTCTAGCCCTTTGCCCCAACTCAGGACAGCCCTGAAGGTATCTGGTCTTATAGAACCCCTCACAAAGTCAGCCAAGACTCCAGAGGTGACTGCACTGAGGCCTGATCTGTCTCTCTGCCCAACTCCTGCCACAGATGTGGACTCTAAGAGCACTCCCTCAGAGAAGCTCTGTGCGCGAGTGTCCACCTCAGAATCTCCCTCCCAGCAGACCCAGGACTTTCCCCTCGTGAGCTGTGGTTTTCTCTGCAATTCCCAGAAGACACCAGGGTCATGTGATTGAGTGCTGACCAATGGGAGGTGAGCAGAGTGGAGCAGCCCAGGGACCTTTCAGGGGTGTTCAGCATGTGCGAGGTGGTGTAGATGGAGGAGACTTGCATGAGTGGAAGATAAACCTTCACTGTGTTAAGGCACTGAGATTTGGGATTTGTTTTGGTTTGTGGGTTTGTTTTCCTACCAAGCCCTGGCTTACCCTGTCTTATCTAACGCATTCGCTCTATTTTTTCAAAACTTGTCTAATTCCAGAGGGAGAAGCAACATGAATTAATATCTGAATCCACTGTAAATATTTGTGGCTAGTTTTATGTCTGCTTAAGTTGTTAATGAAGGATAACATAGTTTATCCCATTTTGTAGATTTAGTTATTCCCAATTAAATAGTATTTCTAATAAATCCTTTGGTTGTATTTATAGATTTCAGTTATTCTCTGCTTTTGAATGTACTATCTAGGTTGGTCATAACTTTTCTTCCAAGGAGTAAGTGTCTTTTAATCTCATGGCTGCAGTCACCATCTGCAGTGATTTTGGAGCCCCAAAAAATAAAGTCTGACACTGTTTCTACTGTTTCCCCATCTATTTCCCATGAAGTGATGGGACCAGATGCCATGATCTTCTGCCCCCAAATGGTGATGTTTCCAGTGAACCCTTTTTTTTGATGTGTATTTATAAAGTCCCACATGAAATAAATTCTTTAGGTATTTTAACAAATAAATCTGAACAGAGAGGATCCAATGAAAATTGCAGTCAATATTTTGATGTCCTAAATAGAAAAAATGAATAAATATATGCTGATTAACTCTTTTAATTAACCAACATTAATCAAGCGTCTATTTTGTGTATCATGCACTTGAGTTTTGCTACATAAGAAGGTCTCACTAGCCTCAGGGAGCTCACTGGCCACTGGGAGAAGCAGGCTGTTACTCAGCTGCCATTGGGTTTAGCATGGCAGAGACAGGCCAGGGTGTGCAGGCGGCTGCAGGGAGGGAGTGCCCAGCTCTGTCTGTGGAGGGTCAGCAAAGGTGCCATACAGATGACTTAAAGGAAGAGTTGGGGTTCACCAGGCACATGAAGTGGGGGGGGGGGCAGGAATTCCAGGCAGAGACATTGGAAGCAGCACAATAGATTCAGGACATGATGGAGCCGAGGGGTGACCTGGCAGGGCATGACAGCAGGAGCGATGGGTAGGAGATGAGGCTGTGCTGCGAGCAAGGACAGACTGTGTTTGGAGAGGTCTATACATGGTGCTGTGGAATTTAGACTTTTCCATTAAAGCTCAACATTCAGAAAACTAAGATCATGGCATCTGGTCCCATCAATTCATGGCAAATAGATGGGGAAACAGTGGCTGACTTTATTTTTCTGGGCTCCAAAATCACTGCAGATGGTGATTGCAGCCATGAAATTAAAAGATGCTTGCTCCTTGGAAGGAAAGTTATGACCAACCTAGATAGCATATTCAAAAGCAGAGACATTACTTTGCCAACAAAGGTCCGTCTACTCAAGGCTATGGTTTTTCCAGTGGTCATGTATGGACGTGAGAGTTGGACTGTGAAGAAAGCTGAGCACTGAAGAACTGATGGTTTTTAACTGTGGTGTTGGAGAAGACTCTTAAGAGTCCCCTGGACTGCAAGGAGATCCAACCAGTCCATTCTAAAGGAGATCAGTTGGAGGGACTGATGTTGAAGCTGAAACTCCAACACTTTGGCCACCTGATGTGGAGAGCTGACTCATTTGAAAAGACCCTGATGCTGGGAAAGATTGAGGGCAGGAGGAGAACGGGACGACAGAGGATGAGATGGTTGGATGGCATCACCGACAGAATGGACATGGGTTTGGGTGGACTCTGGGAGTTGGTGATGGACAGGGAGGTGTCACATAGTGTGGTTCATGGGATTGCAATGAGTCGGACGTGACTGAGTGACTAAACTGAACTGGTTTATTTTTTCCTTCATTTATTGCCATGTTTGTTCTGACCTGTTTAATTATTTCTCTTCTGTACTCTAGTGCAGATACAGTTTTATTCTGAGGGGTAGAATTTGTGGAATCGTAAACCTCAGGCATCATCAGAACTAATTTCCTACAGTTCACACCGGTAAAAGACCAGTGGTACAACCCAACAGTGGAGTGTTATTCAGCACTTAAATTCTCTTATTCACGTCCGACTCTTACTGTCTCCCAGAGTTTGCTCAAACTCATGTCCATTGAGTCAATGATGCCATCCAACCATCTCATCCTCTGTCACCCTCTTACCTTCCTGCCCTCAAACGTTCCCTGCATCAGGGTCTTTTCCAGTAAGTTGGCCCTTCACATCAGGTGCCATAGTATTGGAGGCATGGAGAAAACTTAAATGCATATTACCAAGTGAAAGAAGTTGATCTGAAAAGGCTGTGTACTGTATGGTTCCAACTATATGACATTCTGGAGAAAGGAAACTATGACCAGGGGTTGCCAAGGTTTGGAGAGGTGGGAATGAATAGGCAGAGCACAGAGGATTCTTTAGTTCAGTTCAGTCACTCAGTTGTGTCCGACTCTGCGACCCCATGAATCGCAGCATGCCAGGCCTCTCTGTCCATCACCAACTCCCGGAGTTCACTCAGACACATCCATCGAGTCAGTGATGCCATCCAGCCATCTCATCCTCTGTCATCCCCTTCTCCTCCTGCCCTCAATCCCTCCCAGCATCAGAGTCTTTTCCAATGAGTCAACTCTTCACATGAGGTGGCCAAAGTACTGGAGTTTCAGCTTCAGTATCATTCCTTCCAAAGAAATCCCAGGGCTGATCTCCTTCAGAATGGACTGGTTGGATCTCCTTGCAGTCCAAGGGACTCTCAAGAATCTTCTCCAACACCACAGTTCAAAAGCACCAAGCACAGAGGATTCTTAGGGCAGTGAAACTGTTCTGCATGACACCATCACGGTGGCTACGTGTCATTCTACATTTGTCTAAACTCACAGAATGTACAACACCAAGAAGGAACCCTGACACTAACTATGGACTTTGGGCGATGTTGCTGCGTCAGGGTAGGTTCATCTGCTGTCACGAATGCTGTGTCTGCAGGGGGTGTTGAAAGTGGGGGAGGATGCACATATGGGGGCAGGATGGTATCTCCGTACCTTCCTCTCACATTTTGATGAACATAAAACTCCTCTATAGAATATTTTTTTAAAAGCCCCATGACTCTGGGTCTACAGTTGCTGCATCTCAGGCAATTAGCCCTGTCCCCAGGCAAGTTAAGGTTCCCTACAAGATGCTTTCTTACATGTTATTAAGGTGACCAGCTCACCCAGTTTGCCCAGAATTTCCCGTTTTAGCACTGAATGTCTCATGGCTCCGGGAACTCCTCAGCCCAGGGCAAACCAAGGTGGTCATCCTAACAGCAATTGGGAGTCTGTCCTTCCTGCTTTTGTTTTTCTGCTCAGGGGGCATCTCCTAGAGCAGCCAAACCACGAGACACTGACCATCAAGTCAGTGATGCCATCCAACCATCTCCTTTGTCATCCCCTTCTCCTCCTATCTTCAATCTTTCCCAGCATCAGGGTCTTTTCCAGTGAGCCAGTTCTTTGCGTCAGGTAGTCAAATATTGGCCTCAGTTATAGCACCCTCATTTGTTGAGGGTGGCAAACTGCCCAGGTTAAAGAATATTCCTCAACCCCTCAGTCAGCTTTGGAAGGGTTTGGGAGACTTTATAAAGGCTATTTAAAGGAGAATCAGCTCAGAGACCTCACTCTAAAACATATTCACTTACACACACGATTTTTTCCTCTTCCACTATGCTTCTTTCCAGGCTGCAATGTGGATATGATGACTGGCACTGTAGCAGCCATGCTGTGACCTTGAGGAAGCCATTCATTAAGGCTGAGCAGCTACTCTAACAGCTCTGTCTACTTCTAGCCTTTCTCTTAGAAAGATTAAACAACTCCTTGTGTGTTTACGATACACACATTATTAAGATACACATTATTTGGGTTTAACCTAATCCTGATATATTAATATTTGGTCTTGGAATGATTGACATTGCGAATTTCTCATTCCTTAAGGAACAATCCCAACCCCTACCACTAGGGGGTGAACTTGCCCTATATGCCTCAACATGACAATTACTTCATTACTTGAGCCCAACTTCGGTATATTCTGAATAACTCAGTTTTAAATAGCAGTGTGTGTACGACAGCTATGGCCCAGTACGGATGAGCGATCTGTGCCATACTCCATTGAATTCCTCTAGCATAAGATCGGGATCTCAAGTTTTTCTTCTATTTTCTCTACCCAATATCCTCAGTTTCTACAAGCAATGCCCAGAACCAAAGAAAGCGTACGCAGAGGCAGCTCTGATTTGGGCAAACAATAATTTTCATTTCCAAATGGAACAATTAGCCCCCAGTCTAAATGGCATTCAGATTAATGGTAACTTTACACTTTTCAGCAAGAAGCAATGGGTCGATACTGGCTTTGCTGCTGCTAAGTCGCTTCAGTCGTGTCCGACTCTGTGCGACCCCATAGACGGCAGTCCACCAGGTTCCGCCGTCCCTGGGATTCTCCAGGCAAGAACATTGGAGTGGGTTGCCATTTCCTTCTCCAGTGCATGAAAGTGAAAAGTGAAAGGGAAGTCACTCAGTTGGACACGCTGTCGTGTCCAACTCTCAGCGACCCCATGGACTGCAGCCTACCAGGCTCCTCCGTCCATGGGAGTTTCCAGGCAAGAGTACTGGAGTGGGTTGCCATTGCCTTGGTGTAAAAATAAAAGGGCCTGTTGAGATGGTCTAATGAAGAAAGATTCTGCTGTGAAAGGATGATCGAAATCTTTACTTCCTATGAAGTAGAAAATTGATTGCCACACTAAGTGACTGTTTTTCCAGTTTATACTCATCAAAGTTTCAAAAATCTCCAGGCAGTTTCAGTCATTAAAAATATGATCTTAGGGGAGTCATTTATCTAATTCTCACTCTGGCTCAGGGCAAGTTGCTTTCTCAAAACCAAAGTACAGTACCACTGCTTAAAAAAAAAAAAAACAACCCACTCATAACTAATCAACCACGGGATCTTTGGAGGGGGTGCTGTCAAACAATTCAGCTCACATGGCCTTGGTGACCTCTGTGCTCTCCCTGTGTGCCTCCAGTTTATACCCCAGCACTGTGCACTTAAGACCTGGGGGGCTTCACAGAGAACCAGTCATCCTGCACTTCTCTTCCCGGTTTCCATACTGGACTGCTGTGCTCGGCAAACAAAAATATGCCCACGACATCGAGAAACAGTCACTTCGTTTATCTCTCATCTCCTTAAAGATCACACAGGAAGTTTTCATAGGTAATAAAATCAGTGCTCACTGAGTAATCTCATTGTAGGAGAAAGAACCAAAACTCACTGCCCACAGGGCCAGAATTAGATATCTGCTGCCTCAGGGAGTCCCTTGGGGGTAGGATTTATCGAATATAGGATGCACAGTTCATCTGTGATGTTTTAGACAATACTTAGGACACTCCTACTAAAAAGTTATTCATTGTTTATCTGAAATTCCAAGTTAATAGAGTATCCTGGATTTTATCTAGTAATGCAGTGGGGGTTGGAGGGAAAGTAGTAAAAAAATGAGCAGATTCCAGAATCTCTCAAGGGGACTGCCACAGGGAAAGTCACTGATTAAAAACGAAACAGACACCAGCCACAAGGCCTGTGGGCAGGTGTCCCAGAGTAGCTAATGTCTTCTTATTAGGTACCTTGACAGAGGTGTCTTCCTGCTCTGCGTATATTGAGAGCTCAGCGAGGGATACTGACCAACTGGTTTGTCACTGAAGATGAGATATGAGCTATTTCTTGAAGCCTCATGTCTTTGGGATCGTGTGTTCCGTACTTTCAGCCATCTATCTGTGTGGATCTGGGATGGCGCCTTAAAGACAAGGCAGTCAGTTGTTACCAGGAGGTCCAGCCTCCCCAGTTGTCTTTCAGAAGGCAGCTTGTCCAAACTATGGGATAAGAAAAAGATTTGATTCAACACCTTTCTCGAGTTTGTCTGCTCTGGACTGCTCTTTCTACTAGCTCTGGCAGGTATCTCTTTTCCAAAGGCCCAGTTCATTCAGGACTTCCAGCCAGAATCCTTTAGAAAAGGAGATGGGAAGATAGGTATCATCTCTTCTGGATCCAGTGAGGATACCGGTGGGCGGTATTCCATTTTCTGCCCTTTCAGTCTCCGCTTCAGACAGACATGAACACGTGAGTACACTGAACAGTGAGTCACTTTCAGGAGGGAGAATTCCCTTCATTCGAATTCCCTTCTAACACTGCTCCCTGCGTTTGGTGAGGTAAAAGGGCCCATCAGCTTAAGTTTCTTGAGTTTCACAGGGAGGAACCTGAAGACTTGGATCTCTCTCTAGGATGAGGTCCTTCTCCTGATTCTCTCACGCTGACTCAGCTCACTGGCCCTCAGACGTTACCCCCTCCTTGCTGACTTTTTGTCTTATCTAACGTTTACCCACCTCCTCTAGAGAAAGTCCCGCATTATCTTTAGCCGAAGTTAGCGCTCCTTGGATTTACCCTTCCTACCCATGCAAGATCTGAAGTCCGTTTTTCAATCTGATGTAGCACCAGTGGGTGGTTGGAGATGTCCACTGCCCAAACTCACTACCTCTCTCTCTCTTTTTTTAAATCTCTTCATCATGGCTAGAAGCGGATCTCTCTGGACACAGTTTCATTACCAAGTATGAGTTTTAGGCACACCAACCCTTTTAATCATCAGTTTAGTTCAGTTCAGTAGCTCAGTCGTGTCTGACTCTTTGCGACCCCATGAATTGCAGCACGCCAGGCCTCCCTGTCCATCACCAACTCCCAGAGGTCACTCAGACTCACGTACATCGAGTCAGTGATGCCATCCAGCCATCTCATCCTCTGTCGTCCCCTTCTCCTCCTGCCCCCAATCCCTCCCAGCATCAGAGTCTTTTCCAATGAGTCAACTCTTCTCATGAGGTGGCCAAAGTACTGGAGTTTCAGCTTTAGCATCATTCCCTCCAAAGAAATCCCAGGGTTGATCTCCTTCAGAATGGACTGGTTGGATCTCCTTGCAGTCCAAGGGACTCTCAAGAGTCTTCTCCAACACCACAGTTCAAAAGCATCAATTCTTTGGCTCTCAGCCTTCTTCACATTCCAATTCTCACATCCATACATGACCACTGAAAAACCATAGCCTTGACTAGATGGACTTTAGTTGGCAAAGTAATGTCTCTGCTTTTCAATATGCTATCTAGGTTGGTCATAACTTTTCTTCCAAGGAGTAAGTGTCTTTTAATTTCATGGCTGCAGTCACCATCTGCAGTGATTTTGGAGCCAAGAAAAATAAAGTCTGACACTGTTTCTACTGTTTCCCCATCTATTTCCCATGAAGTGATGGGACCGATGCCATGATCTTCGTTTTCTGAATATTCAGCTTTAAGCCAACTTTTTCACTCTCCTCTTTCACTTTCATCAAGAGGCTTTTTAGTTCCTCTTCACTTTCTGCCATGAGGGTGGTGTCATCTGCATATCTGAGGTTATTGAGATTTCTCCTGGCAATCTTGATTTCAGCTTGTGTTTCTTCCAGTCCAGCATTTATCATGATGTGCTCTGTATAGAAGTTAAATAAGCAGGGTGACAATATACAGCCTTGATGCACTCCTTTTCCTAGTTGGAACCATTCTGTTGTTCCATGTCCAGTTCTAACTATTGCTTCCTGACCTGCATACAGATTTCTCAAGAGGCAGGTCAGGTGGTCTGGTATTCCCATCTCTTTCAGAATTTTCCACAGTTTATTGTGATCCACACAGTCAAAGGCTTTGGCATAGTCATTAAAGCAGAAATAGATGTTTTTCTGGAACTCTCTTGCTTTTTCCATGGTTCAGCAGATGTTGGCAATTTGATCTCTGGTTCCTCTGCCTTTTCTAAAACCAGCTTGAACACCAGGAAGTTCATGGTTCACATATTGTTGAAGCCTGGCTTGGAGAATTTTGAGCATGACTTTACTAGCATGTGAGATGAGTGCAATTGTGCGGTAGTTTGAGCATTATTTGACATTGCCTTTCTTTGGGACTGGAATGAAAACTGACCTTGTCCAGTCCTGTGGCCACTGCTGAGTTTTCCAAATTTGCTGGCATATTGAGTGCAGCACTTTCACAGCATCATCTTTCAGGATTTGAAATAGCTCCACTGGAATTCCATCACCTCCACTTGCTTTATTCGTAGTGATTGTTTCTAAGGCCCACTTGACTTCACATTCCAGGATGTCTGGCTCTAGGTGAGTGATCACACCATCGTGATTTTCTGGGTCGTGAAGATCTTTTTTGTACAGTTCTTCTGTGTATTCTTGCCACCACTTCTTAATATCTTCTGCTTCTGTTAGGTCCATACCATTTCTGTCCTTTATTGAGCCCATCTTTGCATGAAATGTTCCGTTGGTATCTCTAATTTTCTTGAAGAGATCTCTAGTCTTTCCCATTCTGTTGTTTTCCTCTATTTCTTTGCATTGATCACTGAAGAAGGCTTTCTTATCTCTCCTTGCTATTGTTTGGAACTCTGCATTCAGATGCTTATATCTTTCCTTTTCTCCTTTGCTTTTCACTTCTCTTCTTTTCACAGCTATTATTAAGGCCTCCCCAGACAGCCATCTTGCTTTTTTGCATTTCTTTTCCATGGGGATGGTCTTGATCCCTGTCTCCTGTACAATATCATGAACCTCATTCCAGAGTTCATCAGGCACTCTATCTATCAGATCTAGGCCCTTAAATCTATTTCTCACTTCCACTGTATAATCATAAGGGATTTGACTAAGGTCAAACCTGAATGGTCTAGTGGTTTTCCCTACTTTCTTCAATTTCAGTCTGAATTTGGCAATAAGGAGTTCATGATCTGAGCCACAGTCAGCTCCCGGTCTTGTTTTTGCTGACTGTATAGAGCTTCTCCATCTTTGGCTGCAAAGAATACAATCAGTCTGACTTCGGTGTTGACCATCTGGTGATGTCCATGTGTAGAGTCTTCTCTTGTGTTGTTGGAAGAGGGTGTTTGCTATGACCAGTGCTTTCTCTTGGTAAAACTCTATTAGTCTTTGCCCTGCTTCATTCTGCATTCCAAGGCCAAATTTGCCTGTTACCCCAGGTGTTTCTTGATTTCCTACTTTTGCATTCCAATCCCCTTTAATGAAAAGGACATCTTTTTTGGGTGTTAGTTCTAAAATGTCTTGTAGGTCTTCATAAAACCGTTCAACTTCAGCTTCTTCAGCATTACTGGCAGGGCATAGACTTGGATAACTGTGATACTGAATAGTTTGCCTTGGAAACAAACAGAGATCATTCTGTCGTTTTTGAGATTGCATCCAAGTACTGCATTTCGGACTCTTTTGTTGACCATGATGGCTACTCCATTTCTTCTGAGGGATTCCTGCCCGCAGTAGTAGATATAATGGTCATCTGAGTTAAATTCACCCATTCCAGTCCATTTTAGTTCGCCGATTCCTAGAATGTCGACGTTCACTCTTGCCATCTCCTGTTTGACCACTTCCAATTTGCCTTGATTCATGGACCTGACATTCCAGGTTCCTATGCAATATTGCTCTTTACAGCATCGGACTTTGTTTCCATCACCAGGCACATCCACAGCTGGGTATTGTTTTTGCTTATTGGGCACATACTCTGTCTGATAACATTGTCTGTATTCTCATTGAGAGAGACCAGTTAAATGTAACCAATCTCTTTAGCCACTCTGGATTTCTTTTACATTCTTGACAGTCTGTCAGTTAGAGATCCTATATCATGTCTCTTTTTTCCTTCGCATTTTGACATTTTCAACTTTAGGATGCATTTTGCAATCATGTGTATCTTTTTTTCTTTTCCATTGTGTGTTTTTTTTACAGGATATTGCATATAATTCCCTGATACACAGTAGGACCCATTGTTTATCCACTTTATTTGTAATAGTTTGTATCTGCTAATCCCCAGCTCCCAATCCATCCCTCCCCGCTACCACTTGGCAACCACAAGCCTGTTCTCTATCTGTGAGTCTGTTTCTGCTTCATAGATAAGTTCACTTGTGAAAGCAGTATGGAGGTTCCTAAAATAAACTAAAAATGAAGTTGCTATATGATCCAGCAATCCCACTCCTGGGCATATATATGCAGAAAGCACCAGAGTTCAGAAAATACATGCTGTGCTCCATGTTCACAGCAGAACTATTTACCAAAGCCAAGGCATATAAACAACCTAAATATTCATCCACAGATGAATGGGTAAGAATGCGTGTCTGCTCAGTCACTTCAGTCGTGTTCAACTCTTTGCAGCCTTATAGACTGTAGCCCACCAGGCTCCTCTGTCCATGGGATTCTCCAGAAAAGAACACTGGAGTGAGCTGCCATGCCCTCCTCCAGGGGATCTTCTTCTCAGGGATTGAACCAGCGTTGCCTGCATTGCAGGAGAATTATTTACTGCTGTGCCACGTGGGAAGCCCTGGATAAAGAATATGTGGTATAAATATATATATATACAATGGAATACTGGTGGTTGGTAGGTTAGTCACTAAGTTGTATCTGACACTTGCAAACCCACGGACTGTAGCCCGCCAAGCTCCTCTATCCATGGGATTCTCCAGAAAAGAATAGTGGAGTGGGTTGCCATTCAACAGATGAACTGATAAAGAAGAGGTGGGCTACATATACAATGAAATGTCACTCAGCCATAAAAAGAATGAAATAATGCCATTTGCAGCAACATAGATGGACCTAGAGTTCATCATACTAAGTGAAGTAAGTAAGACAGAGAAAGACCAATGCCATATGACATCACTTACATGTGGGACCTAAAATATGACACATGTGTGTCTTTAATACAGTCGATTTTCTTTCCTTTCTTCATTCTGAGTCCGTAGGTTCTGATAACCCCACATTTCCTGCTTTTTGCCCAGTCCCCAGGCAGACAGCACGTTTACCCCAACCCTGGGGTCAACAGCTTCTTCCAATAATGATTAATAGCTTGGTTACCTCCAGTTCTGTTTTGTTCTTCCAGCCTTACAACATCTGTGAAACAATTCCTCATATGAACACTCCTCTGTTCAAAATGCCTATCCTGGTTTCTGTAGCCCTCATAGTCAACAAAAGAGTCTGAAATGCAGTTCTTGGATGCAGTCTCAAGAACAACAGAATGATCCGTTCATTTCCAAGGCAAACCATTCAATATCACAGGTATCCAAGTCTATGCCCCAACCAGTAACGCTGAAGAAGCTGAAGTTGAATGGTTCTATGAAGACCTATAAGACCTTGTAGAACTAACACCCAAAAAGGATGTCCTTTTCATTATATGGAACTGGAATGCAAGAGTAGGAAGTCCAGAGATACCTGGCTCAATTCACTTCAATCACTCAGTCATGTCCAGCTCCTTGTGACCCCATGGACTGCAGCACGCCAGCCCCCTGATCCATCACCAACCCCTGGAGTTTACTCAAACTCATGTCCATTGAGTCAGTGATGCCATCCAACCATCTCATCCTTCATCTCCCCTTCACTCTCCTCCCCTTCTCCTCCCCGTCGTCCCCTTCTTCTCCCATCTTCACTCTTTCCCAGCATCAGGGTCTTTTCTAATAAGTTAGTCCTTCACATCAGGTGGCCAGATTATTGGAGTTTCAACTTTAGCATCAGTCCTTCCAATGAATATTCAGAACTGATTTCCTTTAGGATGAACTGCTTGGATCTCCTTGCAGTCCAAGGGACTCTCAAGAGTCTTCTCCAACACCATAGTTCAAAACATCAGTCCTTCGGTGCTCAGCTTTTTTCATAGCCCAACTCTCACATCCATACATGATGACTAGGTAAACCATAATAGCTTTGACTAGACAGACCTGTGTTGGCAAAGTAATGTCTCTGCTTTTTAATATGCTGTCTAGGTTGCTCATAACTTTTCTTCCAAGGAGCAAGCGTCTTTTAATTTCATGGCTGCAGTCACCATCTGCAGTGATTTGGCAGCCCCTCAAAATAAATTCTGTCACTGTTTCCATTGTTTACCCATCTATTTGCCATGAAAAAGTAGGAAGTCAAGAAACACCCGGAGTAACAGGTAAATTTGGCCATAGAGTACAAAATGAAGCAGGGCAAAGGCTAACAGAGTTTTGCCAAGAGAATGCACTGGTCATAGCAAATACCCTCTTTAACAACACAAGAGAAGACTCTACACATGGACATCACCAGATGGCCAACACCAAAATCAGATTGATTATATTTTTTGCAGCCAAAGATGGAGAAGCTCTATACAGTCAGCAAAAACAAGACTAGGAGATGACTGTGGCTCAGAAAATGAACTCCTGACTGCCAAATTCAGACTTAAATTGAGGAAAGTAGGGAAAACCACTAGACCATTCAGGTATGACCTAAATCAATCCATTACAATTATACAGTGGAAGTGACAAATATATTCAAGGGATTAGATCTGATAGAGTGCCTAAAGAACTATGGATGGAGGTTTGTGACATTGTACAGGAGGCAGTGATCAAGAACATCCCTGAGAAAAAGAAATACAAAAAGGCAAAATGGTTCTCTGAGGAGGCCTTACAAATAGCTGAGAAAAGAAGAGAAGCAAAAGGCAAAGGAGCAAAGGAAAGATATACCCATTTAAATGCAGAGTTCCAAAGAATAGCAAGGAGAGATAAGAAAGCCTTCCTCAGGGATCAATGCAAAGAAATAGGGAAAACAATAGAATGGAAAAGACTAGAGATCTCTTCAAGAAAATTAGAGATACCAAGGGAACATTTCATGCAAAGATGGGCTCGATAAAGGACCGCAATGGTATGGACCTAACAGAAGCAGAAGATATTAAAAAGTGGCAAGAAAACATAGACGAGCTATACAAAAAAAAGATCTTCATGACCCAGATAACCACGATGATGTGATCACTCACCTAGAGCCAGACATCCTGGAATGTGAAGTCAAGTGGACATTAGGAAGCATCACTGGGAACAAAGCTAGTGGAGGTGATGGAATTCCAGTGGAGCTATTTCAAATCCTGAAAGATGATGCTGTGAAAGTGCTGCACTCAATATGCCAGCAAATTTGGAAAACACAGCAGTGGCCACAGGACTGGAAAAGGTCAGTTTTCATTCCAATCCCAAAGACGGCAATGCCAAAGAATGCTTAAACTACCACACAATTGCACTCATCTCACACGCTAGGAAAGTAACGCTCAAAATTTTCCAAGCCAGGCTTCAACAGTATGTGAACCATGAAATTCCAGATGTTCAAGCTGGTTTTAGAAAAGGCAGAGGAACCAGAGATCAAATTGCCAACATCTGCTGGATCATCGAAAAAGCAAGAGAGTTCCAGAAAAACATCTATTTCTGCTTTATTGACTATGCCAAAGCCTTTGACTGTGTGGATCACAACAAACTGTGGAAAATTCTGAGAGAGATGGGAATACCAGACCACCTGACCTACCTCCTGAGAAATCTGTGTACAGGTCAAGAAGCAACAGTTAAGACTGGACATGGAACAACAGACTAGTTCCAAATTGGGAAAGGAGTACCTCAAGGCTGTATGTTGTTACCCTGCTTATTTAACTCATATGCAGAGTATATCATACGAAATGCCAGGCTGGATGAAGCACAGCTGAAAGAAATCAAGACTGCAGGGAGAAATATCAATAACTTCAGATATGCAGATGACACCACCCTTATGGCAGAAAGTGAAGAGGAATTAAATAGCCTCTTATGAAAGTGAAAGAGGAGAGTGAAAAAGTTGGCTTAAAACTCAACATTCAGAAAAACTAAGATCATGGCATCTGGTCCCATCACTTCATGGCAAATAGATGGGGAAACAATGGAAACAGTGAGAGACTTTATTTTGGGGGGCTCCAAAATCACTGCAGATGGTGACTGCAGCCATAAAATTAAAAGACGCTAGCTCCTTGAAAGAAAAGCTGTGACCAACCTAGACAGTATATTAAAAAGCAGAGACATTACTTTGCCAACAAAGGTCCATCTAGTCAAGGCTTTGGCTTTTCCAGTAGTTATGTATGGATGTGAGAGTTGGACTGTGAAGAAGGCTGAGGGCCGAAGAATTGATGCTTTTGAACTGTGGTGTTGGAGAAGACTCTTGAGAGTCCATTGGACTGCAAGAAGTTCCAACCAGTCCATCTTAAAGGAAATCAGTTCTGAATATTCATTGGAAGGACTGATGTCAAAGCTGAAACTTCAACACTTTGGCCACCTGATGTGAAGAACAGACACATTTGAAAAGACCCTGATGCTGGGAAAGATTGAAGGCATGAGGAGAAGGGGACGACAGAAGATGAGATGGTTGGATGGCAACACTGACTCATTGGATATGAGTTTGAGGAAGCTGCAGGAGTTGGTGATGTACAGGGAAGCCTGGCATGCTACAGTCCACTGGGGTCGCAAGGAGTCAGCCACAACTGAGCAACTGAACTGAAATGATTTTCCTGTCTATACGAATTTTAAAAGCATCTCTTTAAATACAAATGGTAGAGTTAAACATTCACATAGTCATGAGAATTATATGTGTCAGATTACTTTTTCTTTATCATGATTTCTTTTTATTCATCAAACATTTATTGAACATCTAGTTTGGACCAGAGCGTATGCTCCCACCATTGGTAAAAGGATGAAAAAGACAGTTCTTATCCTTGAGGAGCTTAGAGTCAGGGTGGGGCTGGGACATCAGAAGAGGCAAAGATCACAGTGTGATAAGATCTTGGGAGCACACAGGGTTTCCATAGCGGCTCAGTGGTAAAGAAGCCACCTGCCGATGCAGGAGACACAGGTTTGATCCCTGGGTTGGGAAGATCCCCTGGAGAAGGAAAGGGCAACCCACTCCTGTATTCTTGCCTGGGAAATCCCATGGACAGAGGAGCCTGGTGGGCTACAGTCCATGGGATCACAGAAGAGTCTGACACAACTTAGTGACTAAACAACAACATCAACTTGGGAGCTTAGATGGCATCACTGACTCAATGGACTTGAGTTTGAGCAAGCTCAGGGAAATGGTGTTGGACAGGGAAGCCTGGTGTGCTGCAGTTCATGGGGTTGCAAAGAATCGGACTCGACTGAGTGACTGAAGGATATGGACATAGACATGGGAGCATGCAGAGTAGGGGGTGGGTATCTAACATAGCCCAAGGCAGGCAAAGTCAGGGAAACCTCCTCCAAACTGTCCTCGTGCCTTGGCATGAAGAAGAGGAAGAAGTAGGGGAAGATGTTCCAAGCTGAGTGAGGGGCTAAGACCCATATCTAGACAGCAGGGTTCCTTTAGGGCACTGAAGTGTTTCCATGATGTTGGAGAAGAGATGGGACATAAGAACAGCTAAAGCGGGAAGGGTAGGCAGTGAGCTACACGGTACTGGAGAACAGTGTGAGACTTTCCTTATTATGAGTTCACTTGAAAGCCACTGAGAATAGTGACTGGCTCAAGTTTATAGACAGGAATTACTACTGGCTGAAAAGGGAGGACAACATGGTTTCTAGAAGCTACCAAATGACTGGCTAGTCAACACAAGTTGAGCTATGAATGGTTCCTTCTTTGAGTCCCCAAACATTTAGTGAACACCCACGATATATCAAACACCACGTCTGGTCTTGGAAATAAAGATAAATAAGATGTTTCATACCTTCAAAGGCTTCACCATCTCATGGGGGAGAAAGAATCTTTATATGTGTTAATTATCGTGGAAATAGACAAGAGAGAGAAACCAAGTAGAAGAAAATGGAAGATATAGAGGAAGTGGTAGTGTCTTGGATCCTGAAGGATGACAGAGTGTTGGCTATAAAAGAGCAGGGATTCAGTGTTTCAGTGAAGGAGAGCACTATTAGTATCAGATGGGGCCACCGTGCTCCAGACGTGTTCAGAGATGAGCCAAGAGTCCTAGGCTGTGAGTAAATGAGCTGGTGGGAGATGGAGTCCTAAGCCTGGGTCATAAGGGACCTCAGAAGCTTTGTTGACAATGATGCATCTAAGCAACAGACACTCACTGAAGGCTTTTGAAGGATGTGGAGGCTGATGCAGTAAGATCCACATTTAAGAAGATTATTTCTGGAGAATAAAACTGAAAAATAGAGACTGGTAGCAGAGACCAGTGTTGAAGCTGGGGCAGTAGCTGATGCTGATGAAAACTTCAACTATAGTTCAAGGGGGGCGGAGCAGGATTCTCTTTTTTCCTTTTGCCTAAAGAGAATCCCAGGGACGGCGGAGCCTGGTGGGCTGCCGTCTATAGGGTCACACAGAGTCGGACACGACTGAAGTGACTTAGCAGCAGCAGCAGCAGCAAAGAGGAGAGAGAGGAAAAATCTGGGAACAAATGGTGGTCAGAGGTTATGAAGGCGAACACATCCAGAACCGAGAAGTAGTAGGAAGGGAAAGGAACAAACCAATCCTGGGTGATAGACTCCATCCAAGAAAACATGTTCACATGTTCACATGTTCACGTTAAAGCATCTGTCAGTTCCCAGGGGAAACCTGGGAAATATGCTTTCATTCATCTTTCTCAAAACTTTGCTAAAATCTGTTGAACTGTGTCTTAAAATTCATGCCCTAGTAGAGCAGTCTTTTATCATTCCAAATCCATCTGGAAGGCCTCCTAGGAAACAGCCCTGAGAGCTGAGGGAAATGCTGAAAGGGTGATGTGAGGCTGCAACGTGCAAGGAAATACTCCACGGGCTGCAAGAAGACAACTTTTCAAAGAATAAAGGGGAGGGATGCTGGAATGCAAAACTGAAAAAGACCTGAGTCTGAGTGAGATAAGACATTGGGGGGTGGGTGGGTGGGAGGAGCAGGATTCCTTTTTTTCCTTTTCACCTAAAGAGGAGAGAGAGGAAAATCTGGGAACAAATGGTGGTCAGAGGTTATGAAGGTGAACACATCCAGAACTGGGCAGGTGACGTGAATAGATCTGTGAAGCAGACTTGGTTAAGAACATGGGAGCACGTGGCCTATGAAAGGGGCAGATACCCACAAGCTCCAGCCGCTTGCCACATGGAAATGCAGTGTTACCAGATCTTGTAACTTTCCAAGAGATGTTCCCAATGCAGGGGACCCAGGTTCAATCCCTGGTCACAGAACTAGATCCCACATGCCGTAACTAAGAATTTGCATGCCACAATGAAGATGGAAGATCCTGCATGCTGCAACTAAGGCCTGGCACAGCCAATTACTTAATTAATTAAAAAAAAAAAACATGTTGGCTATATTTGGCCCTTGGGTGGCTAATTTGTAACCTCTGCTCTAGGGACATAAATAAATCCCTCTCGCCATGGCAGATATCCAGCCTACTTCTGCCAGAACATAAGGCAAGAAAGGATGTTCCCAAAAAGAAAAAAGAAAAGAAAAGAAAAAAAAAACCATTAAATCTACTGGCTAATTTTAAAAAGAAGATACAGAATGCACTGATATGTAAGTGTGGTCTTATTTTGGTGGGAAAAAGTTTATAAAGCCAAAGCACAAGGAAGGAAATCAATCTTCTCTGAAGTAGTCCCCGTCATATCTTTAAGAAGCCAGGGTTAAAGATAACAACACTCTTGAAAATCATGGTCTGAGTCTGTTTCAGGATGTAGCACTGGTGATGAAAGTCCATTATTTTCATATATATCACAGACAGGGTATGAAGAGTTCCCAGGAATCAATAATAAGGTGATACCCTAACAGACCATAGGAAAAGAACAGGCACAGTTCACAGAAAAGGAAATATTATAGGCTTTTCACATATAAATGTGTTTTGAGTTACTTCACTCATTGTATAAAAAAATCTCAATTATGACAATGGTTTTCACCTATAATATTGAAAAAAGTTAAAAAGAAAGTTGCATAATCAGTTATGTAGAGAAAGGTGTTGGGAAATGGCTCTATCATACATTGGTGGTGAAATTAAAAATTGACATGGCTGCTAAGGAGAGCAAATTAGCAGGATCCATTAGAATCTAGACGTATGTGTACTTCTTGACCATCAAATTTCCAAATATAAGAAGCAGTTATTTACACGGTTGTATTCACACACTCGTGAAAGGAAATACACACATATTCATTAGCATCACTTATAACAGCAAAGAGTTTTGCGATGAACTAAATACCCACTAATGAGACAATAAAATAAGTGATGGTACTCTCAAACGTTGCGATACACTGAGGCTGTTAGAGAGAAGCAGGTCTATATGTAGTGAAACTGACACATCTCCAATATACAGTAAGTGAAAGAAGTAAGGGTAAGAAGTGTAAATTGTACAATAACATTTAAAGAGTGCATAAATGTATCCTCATATATGTATAGAATGGCTCGAGAAGGCTTGAAAAGCATCTTTCAAGAAGGGATGCCTTGGGACATCCGTGGTAATCCAGTGTCTGAGACTCTCCAGGCGCCCAGTGCAAGGGGCCTGGGTTTGATCCCTGGTCAGGGAACTGGATTCCATACGGCTGCAACTAAGAGCTGGTGTGCCACAGCTTAAGATCCCGCATGTGAGAACCCACATGCCACAAGAAAGATGGAAGATGCCGTGTGCCACAGCTGAGGCCTACCGCAGGGGCTTCCCAGGTGGTGCTAGAAACAAAGAATCCACTTGCCAATGCAGGAGACGCAAGGGCTGCAGGTTTGAACCCTGGGTCAGGAGGATCCCCTGGAGTAGGAAGCGGCAACCCACTCCAGTACTCTTGCCTGGAGAATTCCATGGACAGAGGAGCCTGGAGGGCTACAGTTATGAGGTTGCAAAGAGTCAGATACGACTGTGAGAGACTGACACTCTCACTTTCACAGGTTATCAGTTAGTGAAGTTGCTCAGTCGCGTCCACCTCTTTGCAATCCCATGAACGGTAGCCTACCAGGCTTCTCCATCCATGGAATTTTTCAGGCACGAGTACTGGAGTGGATTGCCATTTCCTTCTCCAGGGGATCTTCCCAACCCGGGGATTGAACCCAGGTCTCTGCATTGCAGGCAGACGCTTTACCATCTGAGCTAATACTTAAATTTATATTACCTATTAAAAGTAATTTTTTTAAGGGCCTACTAACTTTAAAAATAACTTATTCTCAATCCTCTTTAAAGACTTCTTATGTTTGAGTCCCAAGATCAAAATGGCTTCTAAGTCCTAGTAACTCTACCACAGCTTTGGGTATTGAAATAATTGTTATTTTTCCTTTCCTATCTTAGATTCATTAGCTCTTCCATCCAACATGCTAGTGAAAGTACATCCAAACCCACAAATGTGAAAAATGAGGCTTAGAAGTAGGACTCGTCTGTGTAGAAGTTCTGGGTCAGTTTCTTTGCAGGGGTCTAAACTCAGCTTCTCCCTGAATTATCCTCTATGTGAAATAAAATGGGAAGGCAGACAGTTCAATGACAACAAGTGAAGCCTGGGTCTGCTGTACTATAATAGAAGGGGAAAATTTTGTGCACTGTGTTCCCACTGTGTATAAGCACAGACAGTCTTTCTCAGGCAGACACAGAAGTATATAGAGGACTTAGAAATCCCATTAGTTTCAGAGTCTACTGCCAGTAAATTTAATAAGAAATGGAAGCAAGGTTATTTATTTGTTTTACAGCATTCTTAAGACTGTGCAGAAAGAAACTCTTAGAAGAGTTTTAAGTCAGTGAGTGAGTGAAACATGAACAGTTCTTTTAACACAACATTGTAAATCAACTATACTCCAATATAAAATAAACAGTTTTTAAAGTTTAATGATTATTTGCCAAATCTCCAAATACTTCTTGAGCACCTACTAAGTGCTAAGTCAGTAGACTAGGTACCATAGTAGGGTTACCATGATTGGTAAGGAGTTTATAATCCAATTCCACACTTTCCAGAGTCTCCTCCAAGGAGCATTAAATTCAAAGAAATATTAACATTGTTATAAGCCAGAAAATTTTTTCTTGATAATTATGAACCAGAAAATAAGCAAAGAAATTAATCAGAAATTAAGCAAAGTTTCATTGGCACAGGTCTTTTAAAATCTCTTAATATGCTCACATGCAGTGTGAATTTTCTAAAGAGGAACATAGTAGGCAGCTTTCCCTAAAATTATTTGAACACAATTAGCGTTTAGGTTTGAAGAGCTGGATGGACAAATATCTATGTAGCATATGTTGGGAAGCAATAGCCTTAATGGAAAGAGAAATATAAATACATACGTGAAAAGTTAAATAGCAAAACAAAAGTATCATAAAGCAAGCTGCATTTCACTGCCCATATTTTGGTAGGGATGTGATGAATGGCTTGAGTTTCAGAGGTGAACTAGAGTTGGACATGCTGGGTGGAATAGAAAGAGCTGGAGCTAAGCTGCAAGGAAGGGATCCATCAGTCAAGGAGGAGAAGCACCTGAAAGGGATAGAGCTCTTTGGAGGAGGAAGGGGACCAGCTTGCTGGAAATAGAGGGTTAGTATACAGGAAGGCAATGGCACCCCACCCCAGTGCTCTTGCCTGGAGAATCCCAGGGACGGGGGAGCCTGGTGGGCTGCCGTCTATGGGGTCACATAGAGTAGGACACGACTGAAGCAACTTAGTAGCAGCAGCAGCATACAGGAAGGAGATGGAGTTCAGTCTAGGTAGGACTGGATTGCAAAGGGACTTGAGTGCCAGGTTAAGTAATCTGAACCTTGTCTTACAGGCAATTCAGTTCAGTTCAGTTCAGTTTCTCAGTCATGTCTAACTCTTTTCGACCCCATATACTGGAGCATGCCAGCCTTCCCTGTCCATCACCAACTTCTGGCGTTTACACAAACCCATGTCCATTGAGTTGGTGATGCCATCCAACCATCTCGTCCTCTGTCATCCCCTTCTCCTCCCGCCTTCAATCCCTCCCAGCATCAGGGTCTTTTCAAATGAGTCATTCTTCACATCAGGTGGCCAAAGTATTGGAGTTTCAGCTTTAACGTTAGTCCTTCCAATGAATATTCAGGACTGATCTCCTTTAGGATGGACTGGTTGGATCTCCCTGCAGTCCAAGGGACTCTCAAAAGTCTTCTCCAGAACCACAGTTCAAAAGCATCAATTCTTCGGCACTCAGCTTTCTTCACAGTCCAACTCTCACATCCATACATGACCACTGGAAAAACCATAGCCTTGACTAGATGGACCTTTGTTGTCAAAGTAATGTCTCCGCTTTTTAACATGTTGTCTAGGTTGGTCATAACTTTTCTTCCAAGGAGTAAGCATCTTAATTTCATGGCTCCAATCACCATCTGCACTGATTTTGGAGCCCCCCAAAAGAAATTCTCTCACTGTTTCCACTGTTTCCCCATCTATTTGCCATGAAGTGATGGGACAAGATGCCATGATCTTTGTTTTCTGAATGTTGAGCTTTAAGCCAACTTTTTCACTCTCCTCTGTCACTTTCATCAAGAGGCTTTTTAGTTCTTCCTCACTTTCTGCCATAAGGGTGGTGTCATCTGCATATCTGAGGTTATTGATATTTCTCCTGGCAATCTTGATTCCAGCTTGTGCTTCTTCCAGCCCAGCATTTCTTATGATGTACTCTGCATATAAGTTAAATAAGCAGGGTAACAATATACCTGATGTACTCCTTTCTCAATTTGGAACCAGTCTGTTGTTCCCTGACCATTTCTAACTGTTGCTTCTTGATCTGAACACAGATTTCACAAGAGGCAGGTCAGGTGGTCTGGTATGCCCATCTCTTTCAGAATTTTCCACAGTTTTTGGTGATCCACACAGTCAAAGGTGTTGGCATAGTCAATAAAGCAGAAATAGATGTTTTTCTGGAACTGTCTTGCTTTTTCGATAATCCAACAGATGTTGGCAATTTGATTTCTGGCTCCTCTGCCTTTTCTAAAACCAGCTTGGACATCTGGAATTTCACAGTTCACGTATTGCTGAAGCCTGGCTTGGAGAATTTTGAACATTACTTTACTAGCATGTGAGATGAGTGCAATTGTGTGGTAGTTTGAACATTCTTTGGCATTGGAATGAAAACTGACATTTTCCAGTCCTGTGGCCACTGCTGAGTTTTCCAAATTTGCTGGCATATTGAGTGCAGCACTTTCACAGCATCATCTTTTAGGATTTGAAATAGCTCAACTGAATTTCCTTCACCTCCGCTAGCTTTGTTCATAGTGATGCTTCCTAAGGCCCACTTGACTTCACATTCCAGGATGTCTGGCTCTAGGTGAGTGATCACATCATCGTGATTATCTGAGTCATGAAGATCTATTTTGTACAGTTCTTCTGTGTAGTCTTGCCACCTCTTCTTAATATCTTCTGCTTCTGTTAGGTCCATACCATTTCTGTCCTTTATTGTGCCCATCTTTGCATGAAATGTTCCGTTGGTATCTCTAATTTTCTCGAAGAGATCTCTAGTCTTTCCCATTCTATTGTTTTCCTGTATTTCTTTGCATTGATCCCTGAGGAAGGCTTTCTTATCTCTCCTTGCTATTCTTTGGAACTCTAATAACTCCAGAAAGACTAAAGAGATGGAGCCAAAGCAAAAACAACACCCAGTTGTGGATGTGACTGGTGATAGAAGCAAAGTCTGATGCTGTAAAGAGCACTATTACATAGGAACCTGGAATGTTAGGTCCATGAATCAAGGCAAATTGAAAGTGGTCAAACAGGGGATGGCAAGAGTGAATGTCAACATTTTAGGAATCAGCGAACTAAAATGGACTGGAATGGGTGACTTTAACTCAGATGACCATTACATCTACTACTGCAGGCAGGAATCCCTCAGAAGAAATGGAGTAGCCATCATGGTCAAAAAAAGTCTGAAATGCAGTACTTGGATGCAATCTCAAAAATGACAGAATGATCTCTCTTCATTTCCAAGGCAAAGCATTTAGTATCATGGTAATCCAAGTCTATGCCCCAACCAGTAACACTGGAGAAGCTGAAGTTGAATGGTTCTAAGAAGACTTACAAGACCTTTTAGAACTAACACCCCAAAAAAGCTGTCCTTTTCATTATAGGGGACTGGAATACAAAAGTAGGAAGTCAAGAAACACCTAGAGTAACAGGCAAATTTGGCCTTGGAGTACAGAATGAAGCAGGACAAAGGCTAATAGAGTTTTGCCAAGGGAACACACTGGTCACAGCAAACACCCTCTTCCAACAACACAAGAGAAGACTCTACACATGGACATCACCAGATGGTCAACACTAAAGTCAGATTGATTATATTCTTTGCAGCCAAAGATGGAGAAGCTCTATACAGTCAGCAAAAACAAGATCAGGAGCCGACTGTGGCTCAGATCATGAACTCCTTATTGCCAAATTCAGACTTAAATTAAAGAAAGTAAGGAAAACCACTAGACCATTCAGGTATGAGCTAAATCAAATCCCTTATTATTGTACAGTGGAAGTGAGAAATAAATTCAAGGAATTAGATCTGATAGACAGAGTGCCTGATGAACTATGAATGGAGGTTTGTGACGCTGAACAGGAGGCAGTGATCAAGACCATACCAAGAAAAAGAAATACAGGCAGTTGGGAGCCTTAAAAAAGCCCGTAAGCAGGAAACTAAAATGTTTAAGGTGGTGTTCTAAGAAAAAGTACCCTGGTGCTCATTTGTAGAAACGATTGGGGATCATGGGAGTGAAATGGGAAAGGAAGGAATTGGAAGCCAGGAAATAACTGTGAGTTAAAGTTCTCTCATAGGGACTTCCCTGGTGGTCCAGTGGCTAAGACTCTGTGCTCCTAATGCAGGGGCCCTGGGTTTGATCCCTGCCCAGGGAACTGGATCCCACATCTAATGAGTTTTCATGTTGAAACTAAAACCTAGCTCAGTCAAATAAATAAATAAAAAGAAAATACATATTAAAAAAATAATAATAATAAATAAAAATAAAGGACTCTCATAGAGGTCAGTGCACAGACTGCTAAAGGCATATTGAAGGAAAAATTGACAGAACGTGATGGCCTGGTGTGAGAACTGTATAAATGTTAGTGCAAGACATGGGGCTTGGAGTCTGGATAATAAGATGAGTGGTACCATTCACCTGGGTAGATTAGTTTTTGAGACATCAGTTTGCATTTTGCTTTCGAGTTTTTCATAACCCTGGTCCCTACCTTCAATCCCCATGAATTCCACACAAGTAGGCAAGCTTTTCATACTATTTTCTTGAATGATTTTTGCCTAAAGAGCTGTCAGCTCTCTTTGTCTTTCATAAAGTCAAAACTCACAAAAGGATGATATTGAACACCCTAGAATGATGAGCTTTAGTGGCAGAGAAAGGAGGTTCAAGGTCAGAGAGAGAGAGAGAGAGGGCAGCAGAGGTGGATTCCAAGAGGCTAGAAAGTGTCCCATGAGAAGTGTATGCCCAGCTCCACTCAGTGGCTGCTACCTCCAGGAAGATGTCTAGCTTCAGAGAGGCTGGTGCAAGACGAACCTGGAGAAAACAGAAGCTAGGTTCATCTGGAAGAGTTGAAGATTCCTATCTTTCTTATGTAGAAGTGTGAAGTGAGGATGAGGAAGGTGAGGACGAGGAGCGATAGGAATGCTATGTTAGTATACCCCACCTGGGAGAGCAATTTGGCTATATCTAGCAAAATTGAAGATTCCCAGAAATCCCCTGGATGTATGCCCTAGGAAAGCCCCCGCATGTATGCACGAGGAGACAGGTGCAAGAATATCGACGGGCAGCATTGTAAGAGTGGAAAATTGAAAACGTCTTAAAATCCAAGAGAGTCTTTAAAAACAGTGTATATATTCAAGTGGACCACTAGGCGAATGAATTAGAGTAACATGCTAGTTACATAGATAGATTTAAAACATAGAAAGATTTAAAGAAATACAATGTTGAATACAAAGAACATGTTTCAGGAGGAAATTGCCATTCATATAAAGATTTCCAATGTGCAGACTAGGCAAAAGTATATCGTGTGTTATTTATGGACGTACACACAAAGCAAAAGGGTGAAACCTTCATGGGCTGCAGAATCATTAAAGTCAAGATAGTGATTTCACTTAGGGGGATGGGACAGGAGGGAAATTGGATCAGAAAGCAGTCCTAGAGTTTCACCTGTGTCTGAAATCGTTGTTTTTTTTTTTTTTAACTTGAACTGCAACAAAATGTCTAAACAGTGTTGGGTACACAGATGTTTGCTGTATATCCTTCATGTTTGTGTGAATTTTTGAAATATCTCAATAAAAATATGTTTAAATTATTTTAACAGATTTATTGACATAGAATTAACTGTATCAGTTTATAGTGAATAATTTGACGTTTTGACATATGTACACATCATTGAAACTGTCGCTGTAATAAACAGGATGAACATGTCTATTCTCCAAATTGTCCTCGTGATCTTCTTTCATTACTTTTTTCCTCTCTCTCCTCTCTACTCACACTCTGAGACAACCAGTGATCTGCTTTCAGTCCCCATTAGTTCGTTTCCATTTCATAGACACATGCCTAACAGGAAGCATAATGAGGAGTGTACATGATTAGAAGTAGCCACTCTTGTTTGACTACAGCTTCTCATTCAGCGTAATTACACTGACATCCATCTATGTTGTCATAGACATAGTCCCTTCCTTTTTATTGCCGAGTAGTATTTAACTCTATGGATATACTACAGTTTGTTTGTCCATTCATCTGTTGATAGACTTCGGGATTGAGATCTGAAAATTCTTTATAAATACTGAATAGAAGTCAGCCATGTGATTTGCAAACATACTTCCCAGTCTGTGGTTCTTTTTCTTTGCTTAACAGTGTCATTCAAAGAACAATTATTCATTTTTATGAAGTCTGATTTATCAATATATTCTTTTATAGACTGTGCTTTGATTTTACAACCGAAGGAAAAAAACAGTAAGTTCACAAAGATTTTCTCCCTTGTTTTTCCCTGTAAGTTCTGTAGTTTTAGGTTTTATAGGTCTATGATCCATTTTGGGGAGCTTCCCAGGTGGCACTAGTGATAAAGAACCCAACTACCAACGCAAAAGACATGGAGATGTGGGTTTGATCCCTGGGTTCTGAAGATGCCCTGGAGGAGGGCACAGCAACCCATTCCAGTATTGATGCCTGGAGAATCTCATGGACAGAGGAGCCTGGCAGGCTACGGTCCATAGTGTCGCAAAGAACCAGACGTGACTGAAGCAACTTAACACGTGTGATCCATTTTTTAGCTATTTTTTAAAAATTATTTATTTTAATTGGAGGCTAATTACTTAATATTGTGGTGGGTTTTGCCATACATTGACATGAATCAGCCACGGGTGTATATGTGTTCCTCCCATCCCAACTCCCTCCCCGTCCCATTCTTTAAGCTTTTTTTTTTTTTAATATAAAAGGTTTTTTGGTTGTTTTTTTTTGTGTTTTTAATTAAAGAACCTTTGGCATGCAAATATCCAATTGTTACAGTATCATTTGGTGCACCTTTGTGGACCATCCGTTACCATATGTTCAGGTCTATTTCTGTATTTTCTACCCTGTTCCATAGGATAGATTTGTCTATCTATATCTAATCTAGATATATTTGTCTTTCTTTATGCCAATACCATGCTGTTTTGATTCCTGTAACTTTAAAAAGAGCCTTGAGGTCAGGTAGTATAACCTCCCACTATATTCTTCTTTTTAAGGCAGCTTGTTAATCCTAGGTTTTAGAGGGCTTCCCTGAGAGCTCAGTTGGTAAAGAATCTGCCTGCAGTGCAGGAGATCTAGATTTGATCGCTGGCTTGGAAGATCCCCTGGAGAAGGGAAAGGCCACCTGCTCCAGTATTCTGGCCTGGAGAACTCCATGGACTGTAGTCGCAGAGGTCACAGAGTCAGACGCAATTGAGCGACTTTCACTTTCACATTATGAATTTTAGAATCAGCTTATTAATCTCTTCAAAAAGAAAAATCAGTTGTGATTTTGATAGGCTGTCTTGAATCTACAGATAAACTTGGGGAGAATTAGCATCTTGACAATATTGAGTCTTCTGACCCGTGATTCTATTATTGAGTCTTCTGACCCGTGATTCTATTATTGAGTCTTCTGATCCGTGATTCTATTATTTAGGCCCTCTTTAATTTTTTCAGCAATGTTTTGTTGTTTTCAGTGCACACATCTTGCAAATCTTTTTTGGCAGGTTTATCTGTATTTCATCTTTTTGATACTTCCATGAATGAGTTTGGTTTTGGAATTTAAATTTCCAGTTGTTCTTGCAAACGTATAAAACACACTTCCTACTTTGAATAGCCTTTTTATATAAATCTCTACGTGAACAATCATTTCATCTTTGAATATTTATCCCTTTATCTAGACACCATTTATTTCTTGGTCTTGCTTGATGGCACTGGCTAGAACATCCAGTCTGATGTATTCTGGTTCTCTTATGTGATGATCAGTCTGATGCAGCCACACAGGGGGACACAGGAGAGGAAAGGAAACAGCAAAGACTTAGCCATGCTCAGATAGGTGGGTAAATGAGCACACTCCAATAATCAAGAAGCTAGAAGAAGAAAGAGGAGGTGGTTACTATCCTGGGCTCAGGGAGGCAAAGAAAATGGAAACTGAGGAGCCGTTAGATCCAGTGACTGAGAGAGGGTTCATGTTCTCATAAATACAAGTTTAGTATATTGTGGAAAAAGGGGCCCATTTCAGATACTTGAAATGGGGTGGGGTGGTGAAGATGCCTCTGAATAAATGTAGATCGTTCTAAGAGTTTGCCTATGAAAAGGAGGGAAATTGAGCAGTGATTTGAGGAAGAACTTGAGTATGAATATCGTCACCCCTCAGTGTCTGCAGGGGATTGGTTCCAGAACCTGCTGCTGATACCAAAATCCTTGGATTCTCAAGTCCCATGGTTGGCCTTCCATATGAGTAGCTTCTCCATCCAAGTAAATTCCCCAACCAAGGATCCAACCAACCCCAGATTGTGTGGTACTGTATTAATTAAAAACAATCCACATATATGTGGACCCACGCAATTAAAACTTGGGTTGTTCAAGGGTCAGCTGATAAAGTTTTATTGATAAGAAATACCAAAGATGTCTGTTTAATAATGACCATTTTTACCATCTCCAAATATTACTATTGTGAAACACTGTTATAATTCCAAAGCTTTATTTTTAGAGATGATTCACTCACCAAGTGTAAAAATAAAGAAATCTGCATTTCAAATGCAAATGTTAGAAGCAATAAATATTTTCAAATCTTAAACACAAGTAGGAAAAGTATGATTTTTTTTTCAAAATCAGAGGTTCTAGAAAATGTCTCCCTTTTACTTCACAATTGCAAAGAGGGGGAGTGGGGTGGTGGGTGAGAGAACCGTGGAGTCAGAAGTGTGTGAGATCAACTCGGCAGATGGCCCAGGGCTTGGGGAGCTGGGTCTCTCTTTGGGAACTTCTGGAAGGTTGCTTGTTATCAGCTTTCTACAGCTCACAGTTCTCTCCACATAATGCAATATGTTTTGTGCCCAACATGTCCTCAACAGAGCTCTTAGAGAATAATGCAGAGAAAACGGTAGAAACTTGCGTGTGGGATGCCAGTGCTCCAGCTCAGATCTTCTCCATCTGAAGTCAGTTTTTAAGAGATCAGTGTGACTGGAAGCAAGACAATTAAATTTGAATTAACTGTAGATAGATTATATTTCTATCGCTGTTCAGTTGCTAAGTCCTGTCAAACTCTTTGCACCCCATGGACCGCAGTACGCCAGGCTTCCCCATCCTTCACTATCTCCCAGAATATGTTCAAAGTCTTGTCCATTGAATCAGTGATGTTATCCAACCATCTCCTTCTCTGTCGCCCCCTTCTCCTCCTGCCCTCATTCTTTCCGAGCATTTCCTATGAGTTGGCTTTTCGCATCAGGTGGCCAAAGTATTGGAGCTTCAGCTTCAGCATCAGTTCCGCCAGTGAATATTCAGGATTGAAATCCTTTAGGAATTACTGGTTTGATCTCCTTGCTGTCTAAGGGACTTTCAAGAGTCTTCTCCAACACCACAGTTCAAAAGCATCATTCTTTGACACTCAGCCTTCTTTAGGGTCCAACTATCATATCCATACATGACTATTGGAAAAACCATAGATTTGAGTATATGAACCTTAATATATTTCTATTCCTGTGTTTCAAGTAGAATGATGAGATGATAAAAAAAAATACTGGAGCAGATGAAGTAGGATATGAAAGAGAATTATGAGCTACTCATCATGTAAAGCCTGGCCACTCAGAGTGTGGTCCATGGACCAGCAGCATCAGCATCACCTAGCAGCTGGAAGCAAAGCAGAATCTCAGGTGCCGCCCCAGACCCACTGAGTCAGCGGGTGATTCCTGGGTGATCTGTCTGTGCATGCAAGTTTGAGAAACTGCTGTTGAAAACATTCAGGGAAAGTGAGAAGAGTTTCTTTAGGGATCAGACAGATGAGTGGCAAAATGAGTCTCTCTGGCAGGAATCATGAGTAGATTAGTGAGACATCCATCAGGGATTAATCAACAAGGATTTGTAGGGAAATGAAAAGAGAAGAGGAAGCTGGCAGTTCTGGAAACTGAGTAAGAGGCAGAATGTAAGAACCAAGAATAAAATTTTTCAGCTTATTCATGCTGGCAGAATCTGTGGTTTAAGGAGAGATCAGATTTATCCAAGACTGAAAGGCTGGACCCAGAACGATGAGAAATTTTGCCCAAGCCAAGTCCTGGAAGTTTCCTAGATATTTAAGTGAGGAGAGTTTGAACAAGCCACAGGGTTGGAGAAGGAAGAAGGGACCAGATGACGGTGCTTGTCTCGGGGGTGGCGTCAGTGCTGGGCGTGGTCTATAAACCCAGCTCACTGGGTCTTTCGTTTTACACTAAAACCCTCATTGTGGGGCTGGAGTTATTTGGACCCTCTTTACCAACTGCCTGCCTTGAAACAAAAACAAGGTAGACCAGCGTACAGCTTTCAGGAATATAATCTTCTTTGGAAATTCCCTATCCTCGCTGGTGCTTGCAGGAGAGTCACTCCCAGTGAGATGTCGGGATGGCAGGCCCTTGGCTGGCAGGAGGCCCCTGGAGGGACTTTGCTGGCAGGAACCTGCCATTGTCCCAGATGTCCACTGCACTCATCTCAGGTTGTCATCCACACTGCAGGGTCTGGGCCACGTGTGCTCACAGCCCTCCCTTTCTGACCCAACCTCTGCACCGCTGTCCATCCAGTCAAGCCTCCAGCATCTGCCTTTGCTCTCCCTACGCAGCTGCAGTCCTGCATGCTCCTGGTTTTCAAATGGTTGCTCCCATCTGGATTACATGCGAGTGTTAGTATAAAATGCTGATTCCTGGCCTCCCACCCCAGGGCCCTGACGGATGCTGATAGTGGAGGTCCAGCTTGGGATCCAGAAAATACATTGGTAACAAGTACCGGAAAGTGATCCTGACACAGATTTTCCCACCAGATCGCAGAAGCGTCGTTATCCCCCTCCTTCTACGTCACTCCTTCACTGCTGAGATCTTACCAGTTGGGGTGGTGATGGTGGTGAGGGTGTGGAGGCTGGCCGACAGACGCGGGCTCCTCCACATTAGCCCTTCCCTCTCTGCCCTTCCCCTGGAGATGCCAGTTTCGAGACCATATCGCTTCCTCCCCACCGCCACCACTCTGCCCTTCTGCCCTTCGCTGCTGTCTCCATGACCTTCAGACGGGGCAATCCACCATTCGCAAATCTCCAGCCCTCACCAACTCTCATCCACTGTGAAGTTTCCCCAGCATGCTCTGTCTTGCTGTTTCCAGTTCTACATTTGGAATTCTCGCAGTTCTAGCCAGCTTTTACCCTTCTCTTCTATAGCTTCTCCATGTCTCCAATTACCTCTTCAAGGGCATATTCAAAACCTCTCCATCACCAACCCTTCCCCCGACCCCGACCTCACAGCTGCATCTGGCTCTGCCAATCAGCCCCTCCTACAAATGTCCGAGCTCTGCTGGGCGGTCACTTCAAGCCCACATCACACGTCGCCTTTTCTACAAATCAATGAGCCCAGCTCCTTTGCTGTGAACAGATCTCAGTATTTCACAAGCATTTCTACTTGTCACTGCCTCATAGGCTTCCTTTAATCCCCTGAAGACTGGAATAGCACTGGGGAGCCCCAGAGTGGGGCTGTCTGCGTGATCAGCTGTCTTAACTGAGGGATGCTTGAGGCTCTGGTCTCACCATCACGCATGAGAATGTGGGTCCCGTTGTTTAAAAAGCATTAGGAAATTTCAAGACAGTGACAGCAGGCATTAAGACAAGCTCTGGGCCCTTCAGAGTGTGGAGCCCTGTGTTATCACAGGCTCAGGAAGCCAGGCCTGCTTGCCATTGCCCCAGCCTATTAGCTCAGTGACTATCAAGACCAGATAAGCTTGTGAGAACAGGGTAATAATTTCGATAGAATCAGAGCTCGCATTCCCAAGTTACCCGCCGGTTTCCCCAAGGACACCCCCCTCCCTGTTCAGTCTTCGTGTCTCAGATCTCCCACCGATTTTGTCAGGAGCAAGGACAGGAGCCCGTGAGTGACGCAGCGGAGTACACCCAAATGACATGGGAACAGCAGCCCAGCAAGGTAGATCAGAAGCAGCATCGCTGCCATCATCCTCGTCGTTACTGTTGCTTTCAACTGGTGTCTGGAACACATGAAATTTAATCCTGAATTTCATGCTGTGCTCTAGTTTTGCCCTATTTCAAGCCCCTAAACCCTATAAAACCAGACTGGAGATAGAAACTAGGATCCCAGCAGCAGCAAGGCTCTCTGCTTTCTTTGGGGCAGTGCCAAAAGGAGATAAAGAAAGTGTTGTATTAGGCAGCAGTAAACAGGCAAGCGACAAGCAGGCCTTTAATGAAACAGACCTTTATTGGGGCGAAAGTGGCCCCAGGCTGACCCCACCCTAAATCCTGGCAGTGTCCAACGACAGGAATTCAGAGGAACAAAAACTCTGGCATTGCCGGCTGTATTCTGCGCATACATAACAGAAAGCATTGCAGAAATCCACAGCAAGGAATACATAAATACCATTATCCAGCATTACAGCCCAAACTGATTTTTTAGTCCAGACGACTATGCTATTCTGCCTTCTCTGCCTCAGATTTCTGTGCTGTGACTCACAAGGAAGGGCTTGGGGACCACGAAATATTCAAGCACCTAAAATAGGTCTTTCTTTTCCCCTCCTATCAGGATGAATTTCCTACGACATTTGTTTTTTCCTTTATTAACCAGGCATGAATGATAATATTGCCTGGGCTTAGGAACTCATCTCTGTCACTGGTAAATAGAAATAATGAGCCATGTTCATAGAAAAGCATGCCAGAATTTCATTGATTAACATCCCGTGCCACAGCCTCTCTTTGAAATTAAAAACACTTTCAATGACACCGAACAGAAAAGGCACTGCATGAAAAATATTTCGAAGACAAGGTTGTCATTAAAGCATGCCAAAAATAGAACTGTTTTTATTTAACCATCCTCTCTCCTCTCTCTTACCCCCACCTTCACAGGCTGTGAGGCTGCTTGCAGTTAAATCACAAGCATTACAGAACGTAATTTCATCCATTTGAATTTTAGAGGCTTCAGAAGCAGACCTGTGGAGAATGCTTCGTGAATATGTCTCTTTCTCCTCTGCAAGGGATCACTGAAGAAGGGATATGTTGTTGTTGAGTCACTCAGTCCGGTCTGACTCTTTGTGACCCCATGGACTACAGCCTGCCAGGCTCCTCTGTCCATTGGATTCTCCAGGCAAGAATACTGGAGTGGGTTGCCATCTGCTTCTCCAGGGGACCTTCCTGACCCAGGGATCAAACCCAATCACCTGCATTACAAGCAGATTCTTCACTGTCTGAGGCACCAGAGCAGCATATGGCCAGGATTTAAATCCAGCTGTTTAGGGATCTATAGGAGAATTTTTGGAGAAGGCAATGGCACCCCACTCCAGCACTCTTGCCTGGAAAATGCCGTGGACGGAGGAGCCTGGTGAGCTGCAGTCCATGTGGTTGCTAAGAGTTGGACACAACTGAGCGACTTCACTTTTCACTGTCATGCATTGGAGAAGAAAATGGCAACCCACTCCAGTGTTCTTGCCTGGAGAATCCCAGGGATGGGGGAGCCTGGTGGGCTGCCATCTATGGGGTCGCACAGAGTCGGACACAACTGAAGCGACTTAGCAGCAGCAGCAGCAGCAGGAGAATTTTTAACTATCTTAACTCAACATCAGACTCCACCCCACCACCGGTGTCCTGCCCTGTCCCTCATCATCCTTTACATACAGCCTCCAGGCCTACACACAGACCTACGAGTAGGTCTCTTTGCCTCCAGGTTTATGTCCTTTTTCATTAGGATAGCATGGCCTCAGAGAAATCGCAACCTGGTCATTGGGGACCCAGGCTCACTGCAGACCTAGCTTTGCAAGGATGGAGGGTGCTTTTGTTTGGTTTTGGAATTTTAGATTTCTAATGCCTTCAAACGGAGACTGTGTCTTTACTCCCTTAGATGTGGGGCATCACCTCTGACCTCACGCTCTATCCTCTGGTGCCCCATCCCCCACAATCACTCCTTCCTCTTCTCTGATGCTCCTGAAGACACCTGAGTGGTAAGCACTGGCCTGCGAAGTCTGAGCTCTTCCGTCTCTTGCTCAGCATCCTCCACCCTGTCACCGCTGTCCACTTTCCCATCGTCATGTCTCACAAGGTCTTCTACCTCTCCCAGCCCTGCTTTGCTCTGCTGTTAGCCTGTCCCCCTCTGCACTGGGCCGGGCTCCTCAATTCCTCATAGCTCCCTTTTCTCCAGTCCCCAGCTCTCACTGAAAACTGGACTCCTTTTCCCATGCGCAGTGGAGATGTCTCCTCTGTGAAGTGTGTGTTCATCTTTGCAGTCAGACTAGTGTGATAGAGAAAGAAAGGACTCGCGTTAGGCAGACTGGAGTTTGAATCCCAGTCTTCCACTCATCAGGTATGAGAACTTGGCGATTTTCTTAATGTCTATGAAGCTCCACTCACTGATTTATAAAATGGAGTAAGATTTTCACTGCCGTCATAGGCTTGTTTTGAATACCAAAATAATAAGGTATGTTAGGAGATATGAGTTTGATCCCTGGGTTAGGAAAATCCCCTGGAGAAGGAAACAGCGAGCCAGTCCAGTATCCTTGCCTGGAGGATCCATGGACCGAGGAGCCTGGCAGGCTGCAGTCCGCGGGGTCGCACAGAGTTGGACACGACTAAGGTGACTTAGCACGCAATGTTCATGCAGAATTCCTGGCATAGATTATTATTATTATCATTAACGATGTGGTTTTCAGCTTTCATAGAACACATTAAAGCATTTTCGACATGTGTCTTTGAATGAAGATACTTCTGCAAATGTCTCTCTCTTCTCCTGAGAAAGACAGAGCAGGTACCCCTTTCCTTACATCGCTTCACTCCCCATAGTGCCCACCTTGGCATTCTGTAAATGCTTAGTAAATATGGACTTGCTCAAACTGTCTGTTCTACTTTGGTGAAACTGACAGTCATCTGTTTAGCAAATACCCCTTGGGAGAAACAGGGCTGAAAACCTTGGTGTTAGTTCACACAATGTTTAGACTTCTTTCCTCACTTTTAGATTTGTATCTATATAATTTAGATTTTGAACCCTCAGATTATAATATAATGGTAATAACTTATTAGCTGTGTATATAAAGGTCCATGTATATGAAATTTTATAATTTTTATAGTGCTTTCGATGTGCCAGGAACAAGTCTAAGTGCTTCATATTCATTCCTTATATAATACAACAACTCTAGAAGGTAAATGCCATTTTTACTCCCATTTTAAAGATGAGGAAATTGAGCCTTGGAGAGGTTAATTAAATAGCTTGAGCTATATTGTGCAACCAGCACATGGTAGATTAAGAGGCTTGGCTCCAGAGAACAAGGTGTTTCCCACTCCCTTGTACAGCCCTTCACCTACCACCACCAGATGAACCATAAAGCAGAAAGGAACTGATCCAGCTGGTTATTGTTGCACAAATAGCATAACCTAATTCTACTGGTATTTTGATCGGCCAGACAAGCTGCCCACGTGTGAGCTTGTATGTGATTGAAAAGGACACAAGCAGGTCACATACACTCTCCTTTTCAATGACGCTTCCAAGTTGCACACACTATCTGTGCTTTCATCTCATTGCCCAGAACTTCATCACATGGTAGAGAAGCAAGGAAGGCTCGGAAATGTGGTCTCCACCCTGAGCAACCATATTTATAGCTAAAAGTCAAGAGTACTATTACCCAGAAGAAGGCAATGGATATTAGGGGGAAAACAAGCTATTTCCATCACACTCTCATAAGAATAGTCGAAAAGAGTTTGGGAAATATTGCTGTGGTCTAACCCCATCATTCTCTACAACTTCTTGGTGGATGAGCCAGGAGAAGCATCTCTTGGCTTCTACTCCAGGTCGTGCTCATTCACTCTGTGGTTCCTCTCTAGAGATCATCCTTCCTGTCCCTCATGGCCAAGGGACCCCAGGGAGTTCCTATCTTCGCTACTGAAAGCTGCAGCCCTGTTAGGAGCCCCGGTGTGATGGGCTGCCCTGCCCAGCTCCCCCTGGGCTCAGAGAATGGATTGGCATCACACAGTTCAGGCAGGGACACTAGAGCATGTTGTTATTTTGTTGTTGAACAGACCTGCAGCAATGAAGAGGACAGCATCAAAAGTCACGTTAGCATGGACTTTTATAGTGAAGCCAGTCTTCGTGAAGGCTTCTCTGTGAATTTCTCAACGCTCCATCCTTCCATCCTTGCTTCGCTGTCTCTAAATGTTGACGTCCTGCTGTGTGAGGCAGTGAGTTTCACGCTGTAACGCTGAATCGTTGAGCAACATCAGTCATGGGATTCCTGTACTAAATAAGAAAGGCATAGGATAGGGGCTGGGAAGAGGGAGAAAGAACACTGACTTACTGCCAATTATCTGTTAGGCGCTGGCCTAGGTGTTTGTATATGTATCTCATTTAACACGCATTGCAATTTATGACCCAGACTGGCAGTGACCCCTCTGGGACCTGAACCAGGTATCTATACCTCTCAAATCCATATTTTTTTTTTTACCAGGGAAGAAAATAAGAGCCTTCTGTACGGTTCACTTTCTTTTTTTCCCCCTACTCTTCCCTTCCCCCATCACATTCTTTCACACATTGACTTTGTGTTCATCTTTTCCCAGTAATTAGTAAATTATAACTTGCGCATCTCAAATTCTTGACATTCGTTTGCTGTTTCCCAGTAATTCATTCTGCTTGGTATTTGCTCTGAGAAAAGCACAGAAGTGCTCGCTAATGCGGCTTGCACTCCCTTGCCTGGATGAGGCTCTCCACCTCATTTATCACATTGCGCTGTGGTCCTGAAGTCTGACAGGCAATTCAGGCTTTCTGAATGCAATTCAGGCATTGATTTTAATCTATAAAGCTTTGGCGTCTAGGTCCTGGCTGCCATGGAAATGAAATAGCTTCTTGGACAATTTTCTCCATGCCACTAACTGTTCTGAAATGCCGGGCTCCCAGAGACATTTTTGTGCCTCTCTTGATGTAAAAAAAAAAAAAAATATCCAATGCAAAGAGCTTCCTAACTTTAGCCATTATCGTTCACGTGATGGAGAAATCTCAAATAAAGACAAACACACAGAAGGCGCTCAGATGCATGGACTGGCACACTGAGTATATTGATTATATCTGGTTAAAAATAAAATAAAAAAATACAGCCAGTGAGGTGGCCAAGGCGCTTGGTTTCCGAACAGGAAATCCCTAAGCCTGAACAGGACCCTGGGTGCCAGGAAGCCAATGGGGAAGGATGCTGTTTGGACTTCTGCGTGTGATCTGATTTTCTCTCCCCCGGACGGGGAAGTTGGTGGTGGGAAAATGGCTCTAAGATGCATGCTCTGTCAGCCGGGGACAGGAAGAGTGAAAGCTCGGTGCGTGTGGCGGCAGGCAGTGTGCCGGGGGAGTGTGGCATCGCCTTTGCTCCAGCACTCGGAGGCTGGGAAAGTGGGGAAGAGGGGCAGGACTATAAGGGGGAGTTAAACATTCTCCACCTGCGTCATGCTTTTATTCTCTTCAGCAGAATGTCCTGGCTCTCGGCCTCCCTGCTCAGGTGGCATTCATCTCAAAATGCAACTCCTTGCTTCAGCTTTTTGAATCCTGATGACATCGGCTTTAGCAATGAACGTGACAAGGCCGTTGACACGTTGACATAGATTCCCTAAAAGCAAGACGTTTGCTTTAATTCACTTTATTTTCATAAAGCAAGAAGTGTCTGAAAGTCAGAAACTTTAATTTCTTAAAACAACAATGAGTAAAAGTAGAAATAACAAAGGATAAACCTGAAGTATTTCCAAGCAACAAATGATAATTGAATCCACTTCCTTGGTGGCTCAGATGGTAAGGAATCCACCTGCAATGCAGGAGACCTCAGTTTGATCCCTGGATTGAGAAGATCCCCTGGAGGAGGGCATGGCAACCCACTCCAGTATTCTTTCCTGGAGAATCCCCACGGACAGAGGAGCCTGGCCGGCTACAGTCCATGGGGTCACAGAGAGTCAGACATGGCTGAGTGACTAAGCATGGCACGTGTAACTTTATTTTTCCTTAGAAGGAGGCTGTAAGACCATGACTCATGAGAGAGAGAGTTGGATGGAACATGTAATTGGTTCCCTAAAACATCACATGCTCCTACACATGTGTTTAGGAGCACATGGAACTCAGGAGGCGGGTGCCAATCTCAACTCCCCTGAGCAGTGAAGGAAAAACTGGACTAGAGTTTGCCAGGAGCTTCTCCCTGTCCTTCTCCAGTTATCCAGTTCTGTTTAGAAAGCCACTGTGAAAAGTCTACCAGCCCCTTGAGCCACAAATGTAGTAGCAAAAGTCCTCTCTTCAGGGTTTGATTTCCACAAAGCCAGGCCAGGCTGGGAGACAGAGCTGACATCAGAGAGCGTCAGAGCAGGGAAATACACGCTGACTTTTTTCCAAACTGCAGATCGTGACTCTGTTAGTCAGATATCAAAACAACAGTGTGAGGAAGTCAGCTCCATCAAGAATCTCTCAGGGTGGCTGCTTGGAACATAAATAGAGATCGGCTTGTCCCTACTCTTTTGCTTTTCTGTTTTTAAATTAATTCGTTCTTACTTTTATGGAAGTATAGTTGATGTATAGCATTGTATTAATTTCTACTATGTGACAAAATGCTTCATATTCATATGCATACATGTCTGTGTATATATTATATATATGTTCTTTTTCATACTCTTTTCCATTATGGTTTATCACAGGATATGGAACATAGGTCCCTGTGCTGTGTAGTGGGACCTTGTTGTTTATCCATCCTAGCTATAAGAGTTTGCATCTGCTAATCCCAAACTCCCAGTCCATCCTCCCCTACCCTGCCCAATAAAGTCTGTTCTCTGTCTTTTGCTTTTCCAATGTGAACTGTGTGTTCTTAGGTACATTAAGAGTGAGCAGTAGGCAGGAAAGATAGACTCACTTTATATTTGGCCAGTTCCCAGCCAGCCACTTGTGAAACCAGTCAGACTGCTGTCCTGTCATGGGGGGAGGTGTGGGAACTTGGGATAATAAGTTGAGTGTGGAATGAGGACCTGACCACTCAGCACCACCACAGTCATGATCCCCATGTTTGTAAGGTACGTGGTATGTGCCAGCCCTGCCCCAAACCCCCCTTAAGCCTGAGATTCCCCTCTTCCATTGTAAGGTACACCCAATGTGCAGCTGACTATACACTGGATTTGGGGGGACAAGCTCTCTTCAACTCTACCATCATGGAGCACCCACGGGGCACTGTGATGTACCCAGAGGTAATGTAGGCATTCTCCTGGCCCTTGAGACAGACATGACTTTCAAGTTAGCTCCCTTTTTACGGGGAACGGCATGGCAAAGTATTACCAGTTTCCTCCCAGGAAAAGGCTTTAAGCTCAAACTCCCATTTAGATTCCTGGATGTAACAGATACCAACTGGAGCTCACAGTGTTTCTCCTTTCTCTAAGAACTTCTCTGACTCCTGGGAATGGGACCCAAGCAGTCATGTCTGTGTTACATGGCCCTGTTCCTTGCACTGCTGACAGGTCCAAGGGGAAAGTAAGCCCAATATGGATGCATCAGGACCCCACCTTCCTCTGCGTAATCAATCACCCCAGGGGTAAATTAGAATGTGAGCAGCTTGCTACCAACTAGCAATTGTCCTTAAAAACTGGCATAAATTTGAACTGGTATAACTAACCTAAGTGGGCAAGATCATTAGAGTTTGTCTGCAGAACCAAAGGAAAAGGGTCATCTCACCTTTGGAGGCAGAAACCACGGGCAAGACCGTAACCCGTTGAGCAATGATCTGCATTCAAGGCAGTGATGCCTGCTCTCTTCAGAGAGAGCCAAAGATGAGACAGGTATAGAGACAGGGAGTCCTGGGGACACTATTTCCTGGAGTCCAACTGCCCCTTTCTCCTTGTGTTGCCAGTTATATGAGGCAGCCCCTTATCCTTTCAATAAATTCTCTTTTGCCAGAGTTAATTAGCAATGGGTTTTTATCACTTGCAGCCAAAATGACACATTGGCAAATTTTCTCATCCTGGCAGCTGGCCTGGCCCACAGTTAGATGAGCTTTCCTGTTTGGTTGGTTGGTTGGTTTTGTTTTGTTTTGCTTCATATCATCCATTTGTCCTCTCTGTCCTCAAGGATGCCTCTGAGTCACAGCCTACTATTTGCAACACCCAGGTGTTCAAGATTTTTTGAGAACGCCACTTTTGGTGGCCCAGAGTTCACCATGACATTGCTCTTCCCTGCTGTAGTCACATCCTTACTTTTTCCTTGGGGGAGAACTTTCATGTCTCCTGGCTTGGTGCCCCCCCATTCACTACCTCAATACCCCCACCCCTTCTCTCTGCTTGCTTGGGATTTCTAGCAGGTAATGGCACAAAACTGAGCAATGATGCCCCCTCCTCCACCCAGAACTGCGAACTCCCCCTGCCCCTAAGAATTTTAATCAGCTTCCTTTTTTCTCCTTCCCCTTTCCTCTGTTAGCATTAGATGCAAACCCTTGGACAATTGAAAATTATCCCCTCTTTTAAAGCCTGCTTTGAGGCTTCATTTGAAACATTTGACCTCAATTCCGATAGACTTTTAGGGATCTTATTGCTAAACATTATAGGCAGAGGCCCTTGACAGTCTCAGATTGAATACTAACCATCTCCCCATGTGGCAGGCATTTTTTGCCTGCAGAACATTTGAATTTCCCTCCTATGTTTCTGAAATTGGTAGGAGACAGAATTCACCTCCTGTAGAAGCTGAAAAGAGTTGATAGTCACTCTTCCAGCCTCTCTTGCAGCTAGGATGTAAGCACCTAAATTAAGAGTGGCCTGTCAAATGCACACAACTGAGACCTAGAAGCTATTTCGGCAAATAAGAAAGGTTCACAAATTATCCATTCTGGCAGTGGTAGCAAAGACAGCAGTAATATTCAGTATGCAGGGGCAGCCTGGCCTTGGTGCCTCCACGGGTCAAGTGCCCTGCAGCCCGGCAGCAATGTGCATGTTGGACAACTTCTATGGCATTGATCTTGGCTGAGGACTGGCTGCCTAGCTCCACTTTGTGCCTGCTCATTTTCTCAATTTGATTCTACAGCCTTCCTCAAGGATTGTGTAATTTTCCCAGTGTTCTTTTTTTCTTTAACTTGCTCACAGCTAGAAACCATGAATGATGCACCCTCAATGTATTTGTGATATGCAACAGTTTGGTTTTTTTCTTGTGGCACAAATTGAAATATTTCATCTGGAAGGTTCACATGTAAGATCTAGTTGCTTTGCTGGTGAGTGATCCAAGACTCAGCATAACTTGATTCTTTCCTTGTGAAATGGTATTAGCAGCTGCTTTCTTTTTCTTTTTCTTTTTTTGGTGGGGGCAGAGGAGGAGCCACAGCCAGTCAACTGGAGCAGCAACAGAAGTGATAGAATTGCAAAGAAAGGAAGAGGTGGTTTGGACCCAGAAAATAGCTTTATAAAGCTATTTATAAACTTCAGTTCTGTGCATAAAATAAAATCACAGATCTCATGGGATCACTTCAGTGATGCTGCTCTTATTTTACGGGGGGGAAGTTAGGTCCTATGGTGATTGTGTGACAATTTGGTGTATCAGCTAAACCCAGATGATATGGACAGTGAAGGAAAGAAGGATTGCATGCTCAGTCGTGTCTGACTCTTGAGACCCTATGGAAGACCCTGCTCTCCAGGCTCCTCTGTCCATGGGGTTCTCCAGGCAAGAATACTGGAGTGGGTTGTCATTATCTTCTCCAGGGCATCTTCCCCACCCAAGGATCAAACCTGCATCTCCTGCGGATCAGGCATTGGCAGGCAGCTCCTTTACTAGGGAGCCACCCAGGAAGCCCGTGGACAGTGAAAGGAGATGCTCTTAATAGGAATTCTGAAACAATGGGCAGAATGGTCACCTAAGTAGAGTAGGGATTTGGAGATTCAAGATCTTGGGTTCTATCAGGCATTGAGATATCAGTCATGGTCCCTGCTCCCCAGCACCCTCGCTATCATCCTCAACCACCTTCTACTTCTCTCCCTTCAGATCCAAAGCTGGAGACTGACAAGTGTCAACATGCCCACCGCTTGCACACACCCCTCTCTTCATGCATCTGGCGATATATTCTACGTTTGCATGTGTTCTTAGAGGGGTGATTTCCATAGCAACGGTAGGAATATAAAAAAGGCACCTGAGTGATGCCTTAAAGATAAATCACGCTCTTGAAGAAGCCTTCCATTTCGGGAATTACAGGCTGCGGACACTTCGAGTTTCTTAGCGGCCTGTCACATGTACACATTTCTAACTCCAGTTCACTGTCCTCCAGTGTGATGAATTTAAAACATTTTAGCCTCCCTCTTAGGCCAGAAGATAAAGAGAGATCCTGGCTGGATGATTATTTTATGAACCAAGAAGGAAGGAGGGAAAAAACTTGTATGTTTTGAGTACCTACAAGGCACTCAACATTTTTACTTATTTTATCTCATTTTCATAAAAAAAAAAAGGCATTGGGCTGGCAGTTATGCTTCTGAATCCTTCATCTCATGAGAGCAGAGGGGAGAGAGGGAAGAGAGGGCAGTATTGGTTCATTTTCTGATCTGAGGGGCGGTGTCCTACAAGTAAAAGGCGCTAACTATAAACTCACTTCCTTGAAACCTGTCAGCCTCAATGAGTTTTATTATTTTTCTTTTTTTTTAATGGAAAGAAATTTGTACACAGTGCTGTATTTTAAAACAAAACAGTAGTAAGTTTTCTGCTCCCTAAAATCTTTCCTTTTTCTTGAGCCTGTGTCACCATAGTAAAACACATTTTTACACTTGGGAGCAGGTGTGGAAAGGGTTTATCTCACCTGTATTTAAAATTTTAATTCATTTATTTGTTCATTCATTCACACAATGACTGTTTATTAGTCTTCTTTGTGTTGGTCCTGGTGATTTAGGCTGAGAAATGCACATAGACGTGGGCCTGGCCCTCTCAAAGCTTGTCGTCTTATTGAAAGAAAGAAATGAATTGGTTAGCTATCATTTATAAAACTGCAAATTGTGATACGAGTGTTGAGAAAAAGCACATGATACTGTGGTGTTGCAGAAACCAGTACTCGAGAAAGCAAGCGCCACACACGGAGAGTCGGAGAACTTAGGTTTATTACACCGGCGGACTCAGAGGACTTAACACTCTAAGCTCTGAGCCCCGAACAGAGGGGTTACAGAGTTTCTATCCACAGACAGGCATGATTATGCGGGTTTGCTGGTTTGCAGGGGCTGGGCGATTGCAAAGAGCCAGACAAGGGTAAGTGAGGTAAGCTCCAGTTCCTAACATTGTGAGTCCCCACTTTCTGAGACCCGTGTGATCTAAACTTTGCAAGGAGCAAGCTGAGTTACAGAAGCAGAAGGAACAGGAGGTTATGTAAAATTTTAACTTTTCCTTTTCGGCTGAAGCGCTAGGGCACGGACCTCATTTCTCCAAAGTTCTACCGTTGGGATCTATCCATATGAGGGTCGGATGAGTTCACATGGGAAGTCATCCACCCTGTAGCATGAATAAGTTCAATCACATTGTTTTCCATCAAACAGATGCATGAGATCAGTGTTCTCAGGAAGTGGGAGGATTAATGAAATCAATGGAAACTAAAGGAATAATTTGAGAATGCTGGAAATGGTTTGGTGGACAAATCCGGTCAGGAAGCTCCAGAAACCCCTGCTTGCAGTAAGAAGGTGCCAGATCAGAGAGAGAGAGAAGGAGACAGAATGAGAAGCTAAGAGTGCAGAAAACAGATCTACCCCAAGGAGGGCCTTCCCCAACGCTGCACAGAGAAAGTGCGGTATGAGTGCTCTAAAGCATAAGAAGCGATCTTAAATTCACTCGTCATTAGTACCTGAGCTAGTCAAAGCTAATTTTCAATGACTTGGTGATTAATAATAGACACAGGTGTTTGGCATGCTCTCTGGAGCCAAGAAGCATCCTTTTATTAGAGGTTTTCCAGATGGCCACCTTGGATTCTGCCAACGACGCCAGATGGGAAGGGTACCCTTAGTTGGACTGAATCTGTACATCCCTGCAGTTGTTACCTGTCAGACTTGGGCTTCTGAATGAGATAACATGGAACATGGTTGGGTTAAATGAACATTCCTTATTCCTGGTTATAGCTTAATCCGTCTTTGCTCCTATATCTTAATGAATCAGATCAAATAACATACGAACTCTAAGTCTCTTGCCCTTTCTCTTATTTTAGTCTGAAGCCTAAGTCAGAACAAATTAGGAGAAACCAGTCCTTTGATTTGCTTCGGCTTGGGCTTCCACTTGGCCCTGCATATCCTTCTGGATAAAAACAACTCCTAAGATGACGACGGCTCAGCCAATGCTCTCTTACCATTCTGAAAGCAGGAGTGAGAAAGAAACTTTCCCCAGGGTTATCTGTCATTCATTCATCTTTTCCATCAGGATCTCCGCTGCCAGGTCTGGAGGAGGGTGTGTGAACCCTCTGCTAAGGCCACACAAAGCTCCTTCTTGGGCTCGGAATTGGGGAAACATTGTGCAAACACTTTCCAATTTAGGGTCAGCTCGGACCACTCACACAAGACCTATTATCCTCCATAAAAAGTTAATGTAGATTTCCTCTAGTATTTTCCCTTCTCTTAACCAAGATTCTAAACTTCTCCTGGAGTCCAAATCTCGGCAGGATATTGCTTTATGTAGACTGAAATATTTTTCAACTTTATTTTAACTTAAGGCATGTCAAAGGTGCTCCTTCTATGTGCCTAGGACTGAGTGATCCTGGGAGGGTTGGGCTAAGTCTTATCACATTTCATCTACCACATGGCTTCCCAGGAGCCTTTGCAAACTGAAAGTTGAATGAATCAATCATTCAAATACAAGGCAACTTCTCTGCTTTCAGGAAATATATCATCTAGTAAGACATAAAGCCACATACACATAAAAAGATATATAAAGTAGCATGCTTCAGAGGGAAGTGTTCTGGGCTAGAAATCAAGAGCCCCTATCATGGCAGTGGTTCTGGCGTTGGTCGATGGTGACTCAACATTGCTTCTCTGAACCCCACTCTGAACTCCTCTGTATGGGAAGGATTTGGGTTATCATTATAGCAGGTGATTCCTTATAGGCTCTACCTACAGACCATATCCCAAATCTATACCCTTGCCTCCAGGTCCACGACGACTCCCGTCCACACCGGCACTGTCTCATTCCTCTACAATCATAAAAGGCTCTTTGTCTGCCTGTTTCCTGTCTTGCTATCCTAAAATCCATTGTCACACCCAGAGTAATCTTTTTGAAAGCACAAATCATATCTTATCACATGGCCCCCGACCCCTCCACCTGAGATTCTCCAACTGGCTCCCAACTACACTTACAGTGAAGCATGTGGCAGGCCTTCCGTGCTCCCCATGGCCTAACCCCGATTAGCTCCCTGGCTTTACCTTCTTGAGCTTGCCTCCTCCTCCACTATGGGATGACCACTTCCTTTGCCCAAACCACACCCATGCTAATTCTTTCCTGCTTTTCCATCCAGAAAATTCCCTTCCCAACAGACTTACGTCTTCTTGGCTTTTGTCCCAGACACATCATATTCTCTCTCTGTCCCTCAAAATGAGGACCAGAGGGCCAATGAAATAAATAGCAGAAATCAAGGCTAGATTCTAGTCCAACTGAGGTATTAAACGGAGGATAACATCTAAGTTGCTCATTTGGTACACTGATGGGGGCAGGAAAAGAGAAGAGGAAGAACAAATATGGGACATGTTAAAGGAACTTCCGGGGCATCACCCTTCTTTTGATCCCTTTCCCTTGCCTAGGATACACAAGCGTAGTCATAGCTAAGCTGGTCGCTGTGTTCAGTGTCTGGTCTGATTGGTCATCTGATGGTTTTTAACATCATGGCTGCTAGTGGTCTTTCAAGCGGCTGTCCCCCTCTTTGAACCATTTCCTGCTCTATGCTAGAAGTCCGTCCTCAGGCAGGACTTTTCAAAGTTTCCTCTGAGGGTCTGCTAAAGGCAGAAATTCTTAAATGTGAAATTATGGGGCCACCCAAGAAACAAGCCAGGATTATTTGAAACCTTATAATTCATCAAAGTTTGTATTCTGCTTCATAAGAAATCTGTGTTTGTTTAATATAAAAATAACGTGTTAAAATACTGTCAAGCTTTGCAGTTTAGAGAATGGGTTTGGCAGTCCGAATGGTAAGAGTCTGGATTGCCGTTCTGCCTCTTGCTTCTTGTCTGACCTTGAGAAAGTTCCTCAGCCTCTCTCAGCCTCCATATTCTTTGTATGGTGGTTGAATATTCTATGGTAAATATTCTATGGATTATGAGCCCAGAGGGCCAGAGTCTGTGTTTTGTTCATCTTAAGATTCTTCCTGGAGTCTAGAAGAGTGGTGTCCTGTCCACAGAAGTCATTTTCTGTGTGTTTCTTCCTCTGTATCAGACATGCGTGCACATATGGTTATCCCATTTTTACCACTAGATGGAGAGCGTGTATCCTAGGATTTTCAATCCATTAGTGAGAAAGCAAACATTTGTCTTTTGTGTCTTAACCAAATCAACTTCTATATTGATGACAATATCATTAAAAATATCTATCCAAAAAATGCAACTGTAAGATAATTCTCAGAACTATTTGTTCTTAAAATAATTAAGAGGCAGAAGCAAAGGAGAAACACTAACTTAAACATAATGGTTACCCCTGGGATGGGATACATTGGGATTGGGTAGGAGTGAGGAGCTCTGTGGGGAGCTCCGAATGTATCTAACTGCTGATTTCTTGTTTCAAAATAGATTTGAAGAAAATACATCCAAATATGTTAACCTTGGATGAGTTCTGGGTGGTTGAACACTTAGATGTGTTTCTCTGTGTTTGAAATTTTTCACATTTGCAAATTTTTTTAAAGCAGGGGGAGGGAAGCCTCTAGGGTGAAATTTATGCTCACTGTTTCTGTCTCAATACATCTGCCTAACAAGCTTTTTAAGATTCTCCTCAGATAACTGCCATGTGCAGCGGAAACTACGATGGAGTAAAAACCCTACTGTGTCGCTCTGCTTGGTCTCTCCTGTTGTCCCCCTCCTACTAAACCTGATATTTTGCCCTGAAGTTAAGTCTACAAAAGGCTATCACATAAACTCAGTTGACTAATTAGTTCTTGTCTCCAAATTGGATTGTTTTCAACTAAGTTGAAAGATGAAGAAAACTGGTCTCTGTAAGTCTGTTCTAGTTACCACAGCTATGTAACAAGCCACCCCAAACCTTAGTGGCATAAAACAACTGTTCTGTGATGCTCATGGAACTTTGCTCCATGAGATCTGGAGCCTCAGGTTGGGAGGTTCAAGCCCCTCAGGTTGGGGGTGACTTGACAGTTGGGAGGGCCTGGCTGGTTTGGGGGCAGAAATCACTGGGAGATGTCTTTCCTCTTGTGTCCGGTAGTTGATACTGGCTGTGAGCTGAGACTTTAGCAGGGGCTGTCAACTGAGCCATCTACTGGTGATAAACAAGTCACTATGCTTGGCCCAGATCCCATGGGGTTGGGAGTAGGAGTGGGGGGCAGAGATACACTGCTCTCCACGAGAGAGGTGTCAAAGAGTTTGCAGGCATATTGTAAAACCATCCCAATATTGTCCTCACCCTGCTCTCAAAGTGAAGTAGAATGGATAAACCTGGAACCTCCTTTCTCTTTGTCCAATCAAATGAGCCACATGGAGGAACAGCTGAATGTATTCACTCCATTATCTACAAACATGTATGTTGGATCAAGTTCAAGAGGCTCAGATACAAGCTAATTTGGTAGTAGTTTATTTTACCAGCTCTATTCCTTTGGAAAGCTGACTGGTTGTTTCTTATGACCAGTAAACATAAAGGTCATAAATAACATATATACTAAAATTTTCACCACAATGAAATATTCTCAAAAGGCAACTTTATTATCTATTGCTGCATAACAAATTACTGTGAAATTCAGTAGCTTAAAACAACAAACATGTATTATCTCACAGCTTCTGTGGGTCAGGAACTTGTGAACAGCTTAGCCGAGTAGCTCTGACTCAGAGTCTCTCATGAGGTCGCCATCAAGATGTTGCCCAGGGCCGTGTTATCTGAAGACTTAACTGGGGCTGAAGAAGCTGCTTCCAGCGTGGCTCACTCATATGTCTGTTGGGCAGGAGGCCCCAGTTCCTCATCAGGGGTTGGCAGGTGACCTCAGCTCCTCACCACATGGGCCCCTCTGTAGGATGGCTGCAGTGTTCTCATGATGTGACAGCTGGCGTCTTCCAGAGTGAGTGACGTGAGAGCAAGGGTGCAGAGGAATCCATGGCACCTTTTATGTTCAAATCTCTGTAAGTGATACAAGGTCGCACCTGCTATATTCTATTCATGAGAAGTGAGTTACTAAGTCACACTCAGGGGAGGAGAGCTAAGCCCTGCCTCTTGAAAGGATTCACATCAAAGAATGTGTGATGATATACCAAGACCCGCACAGGGAGTTTGAGAACGAGGTTTCTCTCACTCTGTCCTGTAGATATTTGCCTCGGGGCACATGTCCTTACTTAGGCAACCAATGTGGGGAAATGAGTACTTTCCATGCGGACAATTAGCAATCAGTTTCCACTATGCCTTTCAGATGGGAGGTACTTCTGGACGGCTGTCTCCTCCTCTGCTCCTATCTTTGTATGATGGGAACTGACTCTTGTCGATAAAAGCTTGGAGAATGGTCTAAAGCATTGTGTATTTTATTCTTACTCAAAGTTTGGGTGATGGTATAGAGGTGTGGGCATTCTCATGCCGGTTTCAATCACTCCATTGACACCAGGGTCTACCTGCTCATCCAAGTTGCCTGGACAGGCATGTCCTCCCTTGTAATCCATTTTACGACATATCTTTCAAAACTCCAAACTTGAATGGTCAGGATGATAGATGTGGCTGTGCTTCAGGCCAGGGTGGCTCGTAAGATGCAGAAAAATGACTGTCTTCAAAAAGCAAAGGCTTTTTTGAAGGAAAAGTAAAGTGTAATCATGAATAACTGTTTCTCATCCTTTGTGAGAGGTAACAGAGAAGAGGCAATGACTCATTTATCTGAGAAAAGGAAACTTAAGTGGCCCCCAGTTCAGGTATCTGAAAGGAAGATCTGCTACAAGTCCTAACTTGGCAAAAGCCAGCCCTTAGGACAAGGCAGCCAGGTCCCTGACAGAGAGATGGGGATAACTCCCTTCAAGGAAAAAAGGGTCGAATTGTAATCTGGTTCTGGAACCAATTCAACCTGACTACTTAGCAGTAAAGATAAATTGAACCCACAGAGAAAACTGAAAATAACATTTTCCTGGCAAGTCCTTCAATGGACTTAGTGTGTTTAGATTTATGAGGGGGTGAATGACCTTCTCTGACTTGGTGTTTCCCATTTTCGTTTTTCCAGGACTGATTTTCCATCTGGCCTAACCCGAGCTCGGAGTCAGTGAATCCAGCAGAGCCAGTAGGCCTGACTGGAGCTGGCTGGAGCAGAGCTGGGAAAGACAAAGAGGCTCCTTTCTGAAAAGCCTGTCCAGCAGAAGCCTGTTCCTCCCCGCCTGCCTCCGAGCATTGCCCTAAGAGGGAACCCATTCCACTCTTCACCACCCCAGCAGATGGGGCATTAGCTGACCTGGGGATGTGTCCATCTGAGAAGCGGGCTGTGTGAAAAGGAAGGAAGGGTGTTATCAAGTGCAAGGAAACTAGCTCACAGGCCTGGGGTGGTCTACATCTCCAGCAGAGAAAACTTGGAGGCACCATGTACGTTTCCAGAAGGGTTCAGAGGCAGCAGAGTGCTGACGGACCCTGCTAGTATCTGGCAGAAGTAACAATGGGACAGTTGAAGCTGAAAGCCGCCAGACCAGATGGGGTCATGGACACCCCTGGAGGGCCAGCAACCAGATCAGGATACATCTCAAAAGAAACAGACTTTGCAGGATGCCATGTAGGCTTCCCACGCTAGGGGAGAAGGAGGACAGAAGAGAAAATCCAGGATTAACTGAACTTTGAGATGAAAAGACTGAGAGATGAGAAAGTGCAGAGGGTTTGTAGAAATGATTACAGTTGCATGTTCTGACATTCAGCTCATTAAGCTTCATTACAGAAAATAACGTTATATATCTGGCCTACCCCAGTTTGCGGCTTAAGAAAATTCAAACCTGTCATTCTGTTTCTTCTTATACCTTGCCCTGTTTTTCATGTCATATAGAGAGAAAGGTTGTTTGGGGTTAGTGGGTCTCTCAGCATCTCAACAGATGACTATAACCATGCAGTGTGAGGTCACGACCAGTAAGTCTTCTAGACCAGAGGTCAGAAAATACTGTCTTTAAAGGGTCAGATAAGAAGTACTTGAGGTTTTGCACACTATGCTTTCTCTGTTGCAACTCTCCAACTCTGCCTTTGCAGCACAGAAGCAGCCAGAGACAATAAATAAACGAATGGGGAACAATGGAACTATGACGGACACTGAAGTTTGAATGTCATAGCTTTCAGATGTCACAAAGTCTTATTCTTTCCTTGATTTTGTTTTCGAAGCATCAAAAATGTCAGACCTACTCTTAGCTTGAAGACCATACAGACACAGGCAGTGGACTGGATTTGGCCCACAAGCAGGAGTTTGCTAACCCTTGTACTGACCACGGCTCTCTGCACTCTAGAGGGATTAATTTGTTCACATGCCTGGCTCTGGGTTAAAAAGTTCAACTTCTTTAAAAATGCCTGGGAGATAGTCTCCTGGGAATCACAGAATATTTACACACAGTATTTCCCCAGGAATTACCCTTTTTATGTGGTTTCGAGACAAGTGACAAGCTAAGAAAAGCAACAACTCTCATACAAGCTACTTTTGTGTTAGCAGAAGGTATCAGCTGAGCTCTAAGTCTCAAGTAGACAGGACCTGCGTCTGTTTTCCCCTACTGTTGTATTGCTCGAGTCTAATGCAGTATCTGACACCGAGTAGGCATTAAATGAATGTTTGTTGATTGAATTATTGAGTGAGTGACTGAAAACTCCTTTTTAGCCCTTTTCAGAATGTATGTTATTCCATCATATGTGTGTTATATAACTCTCACTTTAAAAAATGCCTGTAAGTGTGATTTAGAATTCAGAAGAATCATCATGCATAAATAGAAGATTGTCTTCAAATGTTTGGCCCAAATTCCATATCACTGTAAAACTACAAAGCCATTGCTGGCTCTGTTTAGGGGGCGCAGGGGCATGTTTGCCCCAAGAAGCTAAAGAAAAACTGAAAGTATGAGACTGCTCTTGGTAAGAAAGGTGCCACTCATGTCTCTCTCCTGACATTAACTTTGACCAGGCATGGTCTCCATCATTATGTCCAGTACATGAAAGAACTACCTGGGAAACTTAGCAGGGCCCACGATGTGGGGGGAGCTGGCAGTGAAAACCCCTCTAAATTGGTGCATCTCTCCCCCATTAAGCCACATGACATCTAGGCAAGCAGAGCAAACTCAAAGATAATCACACAACCTTTGGCTACCTTAACTCAGCACTTAATACGAATATGCTTCTCGGCTCTCCTTTTAAAGCTTTCTTTACTAAATCCCAAGTAACTTTGGGAAGGGAATCATGAGACTGTGGGAGGCTTTGGGATGATAACTAATGTGTGGTACCAAGAAGAGGCAAAAGAAAAAGATCAAAGATTTGTTTCTCTGAGCTGGGTGGCACCTTGGCACTGAATCCTGGGAACAGATGCTGGCTGATTTGAATTAAAAAAGAGCAGAAGTAGCCAAAGATAAGAAATAATTGGCTAAAAGATACAAAGCCATACTTTTGACAGGGGACAATAAAGTTTTCCAAGCAGAGGTTAGAATAACTGACTTAAAAAAAATAATAACCTCAAGGAAAACTAGGAGAAGAGAATATTTTTTCCTCTGCAGTTTGAATTAAGACATGGTCAGCAAAGAAGAGACCCTTTCCAAAGGGTCTCAGCAGGACAAATCAATCTAGTGGAGGCCTTTGTGTTCCCAAAGAATGATGTCAGAACCCATTCCAGGGAGAAGAAAGAGATGTTTGCACTAAAGGTCACTTGAGAACTATAAAGATAAATGCTATTTGTAATGACTTAAAAAGGATTCCAGGAAGGAGAGGAGTCAACTAACTGTTTTAGAATCAGTGGAAAAGTAAGAACTTTCCTGGTTGAAAACTTTCAGAGGGTCATTTAGATATTCTTGAAAGTCTGTGAAACTTTGAGGGGAAAGAACCCAAGAGTATGATGGTGGAAAAACTATGTTATATCCTTTAACTGTTAAATGTAGGTTGTGTGTTTACACATGTGTTGGTCATTAAAAAATAATTGAAAAGGTTTCTGGCAATAAGAAGTCAGGGACTAACAATCCCTCCACCCTGGTTATTAAGTGACCCTTAAAGTCCTTGGGTCACCCAGATATTCATAGCGCAGGGAGATATCCAGGTATCTAGAGTTAAAACACTAGCCTGTGATTCAGGAGACCTGGGTTCACATTTCAGCTCCATTACCTTCTTTTTTCGCTTTCCTTTTTGGCCATGCTACACCATGCAGGAGCTTAGGTCCCTACCAGAGCAGGGATAGGGAACGAACCCAATACCCTACAATGGGGGAATGGCATCTTAATCACTGGAAGTCCCTCTTTTTTTTTTTAATTGAATGAAAGAGTCTTTAAATTCTGTAGTGCTTTATGATTTTTCAAAAATTTCACACACATGACTTCATATAATCCCATAATAACCATTTTCCCCTCTACTCCTGCTTGGCCCCTCTCCTCTCCCTCTTCCTCACCAGTTTGTTCTCTGTATCTCTGAATCTCCTTCTTTTTTGTTTTATTCACCAGTTTGTTGTAGTTTTGAGATTCCACCTATAAATGATATGACATTGTATTTTTCATTCTCTGTCTGGCTTATTTCACTTAGGATGATGCCCGCCAAATCCATCCATGTTGCTGCAAATGGCAAAATTTCATTTTTTATGGCTGAGTAGTATTCCATTTGGAGAGGGCGATGGCACCCCACTCCAGTACTCTCGCCTGGAAAAACCCATGGATGGAGGAGCCGGGTAGGCTGCAGTCCATGGGGTCGCGAAGAGTCGGACACGACTGAGCGACTTCACTTTTACTTTTCACTTTCATGCATTGGAGAAGGAAATGGCAACCCACTCCAGTGTCCTTGCCTGGAGAATCCCAGGGACGGGGGAGCCTAGTGGATTGTTGTCTCTGGGGTCGCACAGAGCTGGACACGACTGAAGCGACTTAGCAGCAGCAGCAGCATTCCATTGTGTGTATATATCATATCTGATTTATCCATTCATCTGCTGTTGGATACTTGGATTGCTTCCATACCTTGGCAATTATAATTAATGCTGCTATGAACATTGGGGTACATATATATTTTTGAATTAATGTTTTTGCTTTTGGATATATACCCAGGAGTGGAATTGCTGGGCCATATGGTAGTTCTACCTTTAATTTTTTAAGAAATCTCCATACTGTTTTCTATGGTGGCTGCACCAATTTACATTCCCATCAACACTGTACCAGGATTCCCTCTTCTCCACATCCTTGCCAGTATTTATTATTTGTGTTTTTTGTTTTGTTTTCCAAACTATAAACTTTTTATTTGGTATTAGGGTATAGCTGATTAACAACATCGTGGTAGTCTCAGATGAATAGCAAAGGGATTCGGTCGTACATATACATGGATCCATCTCCCTCAAACCCCCCTCCCATCCAGGCTGGCACATAACAATGAGCAGAATTCTATGTGCTGTACAATAAGTCCTTGTTGTTTTTATCCATTTAAAATATAACAGTGTGTACATGACCTTCCTAAAGTCTCTAACTTCCCCTCCCCCTCGACACCCATGAGTTCATTTTCTAAGTCTCTGCTTCGTAAGAAGGTTCATTTGTATAATTTCTTTTTAGATTCCACAAATAAGGGATGTTGTATGATATTTCTCTTTCTCTGTCAGACTTACCTCACTTAGGGTGACACTCTAGGTCCATCCATGTTGCTGAAAATGGCATCATTTCATTCTTCTTAATGGCTGAGTAATATTCCATCGTATATATGTACTACATCTTTATCCATTCAGATGTTGTTGGACACGTGGTTTGCTTCCGTACCTTCAGTTCATTTCAGTCGCTCAGTAGTGTCCGACTCTTTGCGACTCCATGGATTGCAGCACGCCAGGCCTCCCTGTCCATCACCTTAGCAATTGTAAATAATGTTGCTATGAACATTGGGGTGCATGTATATTTTCAAATTAATGTTTTTGGTTGGGTGTTTTGTTTGTTTGTTTTTGAGTATATACCCAAGAGTGGAATTTCTGGGTCATATGGTAGTTCTATTTTTAATTTTTTGGAAAAATCCCCATACTGTTTACATACCAATTTACATTCTACGTTTACCAATTTACTGCATACCAAGTTACATCCCATCAACAGTGTACCAGGGTTCGCTCTTCTCTACCTCCTCACCAGCATTTATTATTTGCATTCTTTTTGATGACTGCCATTCTGATGTGTGAGGTGATATTTCAGCATGGTTGCAATTTGCATTGATCATATCATTTGCAAATATCTTGACCCATTCAGTAGGCTGTTTTTAAATTTTGTCAGTTGTTACTTTTGAGCTTTTAAGTTTAATTAGGTCCCAGTTATTTACTTTTGCTCTTGTTTCCTTTGCTTTAGGAAATGGATCCAAAACTATTGCTGCAATTTATGTCAGAGTATCATGCCTATGTTTTTCTCTAAGAGTTTGGTAGTATCCAGTCTTGCAGTTAGGTCTTTAAATCATTTTGAGTTTATTTTTTATACGGTGTCAAAGAATGATCTGATCCCATTCTTTTACATGTGGTTGTCTAGTTTTTCCAGGACCACTTATTGAAGAGACTGTCTTTTCTCTTGCCTCCTTTGTCATAGATTAGCTGACCATAAGTATGTGGGTTTATTTCTGGGCTCTCTATTCTGTTCCATTGATTTATATGTCTGTTTTTGTGCCAGTACCATACTGTTTTGCTGACTGTAGATTTGTAGTATAATCCTAAATCACGGAGCATAATTCCTCCAGCTTTATTCTTCTTTCTCAAGATTTGGATATTTGGAGTCTTTTTTGTTTCCACGAAAGTTTTAAAGATATCTGTTCTAGTTCTGTGAGAAATGCCATTGGTATTTTAATATGGATTGTACTGAATCTGTAGATTGCCTTGGGTAGTATGGTCATTTTAACAATATTAATTCTTCCATTCTAAGAATGTGGTATATCTTGCCATCTGTCTATGTCATCTTCAGCTTCTTTCATCAGTGTCAATTCTCTACATACAGGTCTTTTATCTCCTTATATAGGTTTATTCCTAGGTCTTTTATTCTTTTGATGCAATCAACTCCATCACCTTCTAACAAAGAGAGCGGCTACATATAATTTATCCTTTCATAGCCTTAGTATTATCAGTTAAGTGAAAATAATGAGTGTTCCTTGTGAGGTTATTGTTAAGTGAAGTCCCTGGAGTGGACACATAGTAGATGCTCAGAAGATGGCCTTGACTCTATTGCACTTAAATCAACTTAGTAGCTAACTTCATAGAGCACTTGCTATGTGTGAGTGCTTTGTTCACACTGAGTATTCCCAACAGCCCTATGGCCAGGATGGGAATTGTTATTGCTCCTGGTACAAGCTAGTGGGTAGTCTAGCCAGGCAGCCCGGCTCCAAGCCTTTGTTCTTACCTGATCTGATATCAGGGAGAGAAAGTATGACTTGGACTTATATAATTTTCTTCCTCATTGTTTTTATGACACAGAGAATGAGATGAGGAGGTTTGCCTCACTCAGTAGCATAAATAGCTACTGACCTCATTCCAATAAGAATAGTTAAAAAGAGTGGCCTTAAATATAAAAAGTACAGTCATAACTTTTTATTGTCCAGGCAGTGTTCTAGACGCCTTGTTATATGGATTCATTAATTTCCTCAACAACCTTATGAGGCAGTTGCCAATATCTTGCCCACTTTATGGAGATTAAGCAAACATGTGGTAGAACTTGGTTTTGGACCAGCTGTTGGAGCTCCAAGGCCACACTCACCATTATACCACAAAGTCTCTCAATCTTGGGCTTTCTGTGGTGAGTCAACAAGCAGTTATTGGAGCTGCCCTGGCCATGTGTAGAGGGTGGGAGGAGCTATGTAGTTTCAGAGAAAACTGTAAACTGAAATTGGAAGAAATATAATATTTATTGACAGCTTATAATTTAAGTGTGCAGGGACATTTAAAGTTAATATGTCCTACCTAGGGTTCCAAGTCCTTGGACTTCACCAAAGATAATAACAGGAGTCTGTGAGCTATTTTTAATACTTCAAAATGCTTATTAATATGTCACAATCATATAAAACATAGTCAGTATATGGTAACAAAGCCTCAAAGAAAAAGACTTTTAGAGACGCATTTCATTTCTAGACTTGAGCAAGGTTTCAAGGATTCCTAACTCTAGAAATGAATAGATTTTTGTCTCTTAGAGCTGAAATAAACCTTATAGATGTCAGATTTGCCCTAGTAGAGAAGATACCCCATTACCAAAAAGAATTCAACAAGACTTAAAAACTTCAAGAAAGAAGTTGCTGACAGACATGAAAGGCAATTTTAGCCATTTGCTTAGAATTGCCAGTCACCATAGGAGCAGAAGAGGCATTTTTCTGCCAACTGGTTGAAGCTTGTGCCAGAACGATCCTGCTGTTTCTTAATTGTCCTAAAAGCTTGTAGCCAGCAATTTCTCTGCCAAGCCTTACCTCACTTTCATGTTTCTATAATATGCAGATCACGAAGTGTCCCATTCAGAGTGGGAAAACGAGAATTCGCTCCCTTGTCCTTCCTCTCTTTGGAGCTCACCACCTAACCTGTACAATGCCTCCCTGTGCAATAATACACCAGTGGTTATCTCAAAACCTTGAGTACCATCTTCTTAAAAAAAAAAAAAAATTGAGTACCTTTTAACATGTGATTAATCCTCATGGCAAACTTGTAAGAGAGGGAAAAACAGTGTTATTCTTATTTCTGAGTAATAACCTAACAATTATGACTGGTGGACATAAAACTCTCTGTGTGATGTATTCAGTTGCAAATTACAGATGAAATAAAGGATAAACTCTTATTCTATAAAAAAGAAAGGCCACATAATAACTATGTGTATGCATACATACACGTGTGTGTGTGTGTGTGTGTGTGTGTGTGTGTGTGTGAGTTGGAGGGTTGGGCTATGAAGTTGTGGCAAAAAATCTTGCAGCGTACACTCCAGTATAATCAGTGGTTACTTCCCAAGGTGGGAGTGAGTGAAAGGGGCTATAAATAAGGATATTCACTTTCATATTTGTGTACCTCTGTATTGTTTTAATGTTTTACAATAAATATATTATTTTTACAAATTCAAAAATAATTCTAAAAAAGGAAAAAATGTTTGAAGTAGATGATAAATGTCTCACACAATAGACCATCATATCTAGTTTATTCTGTCAGATTTCATATTTTCAAGAGTGATTTCAAAGAGGTGTTAGAACAACCTGGCCCATCTCTGCAAGAAAACAGTTGTGTGGTATCTGAGTCTTGTGGAAAAGCAATCGTCTGCTCAACTCTTCGTGGAGGCTTTGCTCCTAAATGGAATGGAGACTGAGCTGGGAGGGTCAAAGGATTCTGTTGACCGTCTCTTTGGCTCCATAGGTTCTTTGAGGGACAAAATTTAGATTCCAAAAAGCAGAATACAGCGTTCATGATTTATTTAGATTTTTGTAAAAGCCTTTGACAGGAATCCATAATAAAGGCAATTTGGGGATGAATAATTCACATAGCAAAGACCTTCCATCCCAGTAGAAATGTGACCAAGGAACTGTGGTTTAGTAGAAAGAGCAAAACTTTGTACTTCGACAGAGTTGCCTTCAAATCATAACCGCTGCTTAAGAGTGGTTTGGCCTCAGCTAGGCTACTTAATTTCTGCAAAAGTCTCTTTTCCCTACTGAAAAATGGAATAAGACAAGAGTGAGGGATGACATGTAAAGGGCACTGTGCAATACCTGGTGCATGGCAGAAGTTCTAAAAATTCAAGGCTCCCTAATAGTAATTAGTTAGAGTATAAGTGAGTTTTAATCTATATACTTATAGTGGACAAACAAGGGAACTTAATGCCGTTTCAACAGCCCCTAGAAAGAGGGACAGGAAATGGCAAAGCTTCTGCCCACAGTCTAGTTTCCTAGACCATGTTTCGTTATGTGCCCTAGACCAGTATGTTTCCTAGACCATTACTTGTCCGTTGTGTTTCCTATCTGGCCGGATTAACCTATCACACTGTGCAAAAACCACATGAAATATATGTCTTACTGAGGAAGGGCCTAAAGTGTTAGCTCCACATATGAAAGGACCAACATGCACAAAGAAGAAAGCGATCCATTTGGAGACTTATTTGGGTTGTGTTTGCAACTGGAGGCATCCTGCTCTGCCATCTTCTCCAACATTCTGCATCAAACAAAGATAGTAAAGCCTGTTTAATTTCTCAGGGACATCTCTCTGGTGACTAGACTTGGCCTTGGGAGGTGAAAACTGATGAAAGGAGAGTCTCTTGGCATGCATGGATAACAGGCAAAGGGATGACTGAGGCATTTCAGCATGACAAATCCAGAGAGAGCACTTGAGAAGAAGCAAATCAAACCATATATGTATATGTGTGTGTGTATATATATATATATATATATATATATATATATATATATATATGATACTTGGCTGTGGGTTCTCCAATGTAACCTTGGAAAAGCACCTAAGTGTCACTCATTCAACTCATATTTGGGAGCAAGATGCCACATTAGGCCCCATGAGAGGGTCAAAGATGGATAAACATGGGCCTTGCCCTCTAAGAACTCATAGTCTCATCACATTGCATAAGACTCACAAGATCATCCAAGATTAAGATAAACTGATTTTTATCTCCATCAAGTAGCTTCCCCGAAGAAGAATGTTTTCTGCTTCTTAGCTGCCATGGTTGCTTTAACACAGAAGAGAGCTCCATGTCTTGTGACAAGCAATCAAAAAAGATGCAGAAGAGGACTGCAATGACACTCTGTAAGACCCCATCCTGGGACTGCAGCCTTGCTTCTTTATTTTCCATCTCCCTTCCCACAAGACGACTTCCAGCAGCATCACAGTGGGTCACTGATGCAGAGAAATGACTTTACCACAATGTGAGCAATATTACGCCACATCTCAAGGAAGCCTGGGCCAGGACTAGGCAGTTTTAGAATCTGTCCTTTCTGATCCCGGCTGTTTTTCGGTCTGGCTCCTTGAGGGATTTTTCTCTCCAGTCCCGCTTGCTGCGGTTTCTCTCCAAACGCTGAAGACATGCTCTCAGGCTTCTTGACCTGAGGCAGTCACACCGTTTGATCTGCCCCCCTCAGGAACCACTCCTAGATCCTGAGAAAGTGGGGATCCTTGGTTCCTTGGGTGCCACCAAGGAGATGTTGATGCTTCCTGGTCAGCACACCCCAAAGTTCCTCCTGAACCTGCTCCTCACGGGCGTCAGCTTCCATACTTGCTTTTCATAACTCTCTTTTCTCCTATAACCGCTGCCAGTGCCTGAAGCCTCCATTCTTACTTCAAAGCTTGTGCCTGGCCAGTTTGAATTTAAATTATAGTTTATTTAACTGGACTGATAATCAGGTCGTTTGTGTTCTCATGCTGTCTCTGTGGCTGCAGATGAGTCAATTCATGTCTCCAAGTTCCAGGTGACTGGATGGGAAAAACCCCAAGACTGGCAAAGGTATGGTCACCGTGCTCTCACATGCAAACATACACGTATACACTTATTCTCAGAATGATTTAGGAAGGTAGTTTCAATCCTCACCTCACTATTTACAAGCACATATAATCTTGGCCAAGTTATTAATAGTTTTCGAATGAATCTCAATGTCTCCATCTGTGAACTGGAGGTAATATTACCTTCTTCAAAGGGTTCTATAAAAATGAATGGAGTCTTCTAGGTAAAGCACTTAGGACTGAGGAAAAACTTTGTGAATGTCTGTGGGCATTGCAAGCTTTCCTAGGGCTCCCTCCCCACCCATTCATCTTTCCTTCTTTCTTGTACATCATTTTAACTGTTTCTTCAGGTTCCCTTTTTTTTTCCCTCCCATTCCTGCTGAAAGTGGTGAAGGGCTTAGGAGCGAGTGGCTCTGTGTTCCTTAGCTGTGCCTACTTGTACTAGTGAAGAAATGGCAGTGCTTGTGCCCACATGCTTCTACCCTTGGTGGCCAAGAGAGACAGCGTGATTAAACTGTGGAACCGACCCTGAGGTTAGCTGAGACTGTCTAACCATGTAAACCCCAGCTTCATGAAAAATGCTTTATTGCCATCACATCACACTCTTGCCAAGAAAGGCCAACATCAACATTAGGTGACTTCCTAAAAGTATTTTCTCAAAACTTTTTTTGTGTGTGAAAATTACACTGTAGGAAAAAATATGGAGTAGTATAATTTTAATACCCCTCTTATTTATTTTGTCTTAAAATTTATTTTTGTTTGGTTTTTCTGACTATTTGTTTATTCTAGAAAATTAGAAATCATAGAAAAATATTTTGAGGAAATTAAAAAATTATCCGTAATTATACCACCCCAAAACAAATACTGGTGGCTTTTTGGTGTATTTTCTTCTTTGTAAATGCTTTTATTTTAAAAGTTAAAAACATTTTTGTATATATAGTTTTGTGTCCTGTGAGCATTTTATGATGCCAATTAAAAAAAACTATTTAATAAACAGAAATTTTTAAAATGCAGCATTGTCTCCAGATTTTAATCAATTGCCTGCTGTAAGCCATTTTTTGGTTGTTTTCAATTTTGTTGTTTTGTCTTCCCTACATTCCTTCTCCTTTTTCCTCTATAGTTATTAGTGATGCTAAATATTTTCATGTTTATTCAACACTAGTATTTAGAAATTGTTGTTTCTGACCATTTTTCTGGTGATGGTGATGTTCACGATCATTGTCCTCATCATATCATTTGGGGCCAAGAATGGTCAAGACCAGGTTAACACCAAAACTTGGGTAGAAAAGAGAACCATAGACTGGAACAGTATTTATCTTCCTGACACTGGCATTTTCCTGGGACCAGGTAGTATTGAAAATAGTTATTTTGGCTGCCAAGAAATCTATTAGAAAGTGAGTTTGCAAGAACATCCAGGCCTGGTGTGGTGCCTGATATTGAACAAGAAGCTTCCAGGTCCTGAGACTTCTCAAGACAGTTCCCTTGTGGCTCAGAAGGCAAAGAATCTGCCTGCAATTTAGGAGACTGGGGTTCGATCCCTGAGTCAGGAAGAAAGGAATGGTTACCCACCCCAATATTCTTGTCTGGAGAATTCTGTGGACAGAGGAGCATATATATAGATATACATATATAATTCTCACCTAACCCACTCCAGTGTTCTTGCCTAGAGAATCCCAGGGATGGGGAGCCTGGTGGGCTGCCGTCTACGGGGTCACACAGAGTCGGACCCGACTGAAGCAACTTAGCAGCAGCAGCAGAAGGGAAGGAAATGCTAGGAAGGATGATTAACAGAAGGAAAGCAAACAAACATACATCTTCCTTATCTCTAAAGAGAAAAATCATTTGCCCAGGGAGGAATTAATTTTCTCCTACATAGTTTCATTTTTGCCTGAGCCTTTATCACTGGGCTTAGCTCAACTCTACTTGGAACTCTACAGAAGGCAGAAAATGGGGAATAAATATGATGCTCCAAATTTAGGATCATGCACCCAGGACCTCTCCAAGGCCACCTGCCTGCCAAGCTCACTGATCACCAAATGGGACAAATCAGAGAAGCCAATTGTACCTTGAAGACAAGAAGGAATGTTGGCTCCTTTTCCAAGAAACAGAACCACTTATTTCACCGGTCACTGTAGAAAACTGGGCTTTCCCACAACATTCTCCCTGGTCTTGATGCTTGAGAACCTCTACAACTTTGAGACATAATGCCTTTAGTTGCATCCATGAAGATATAACCCTCTTAAGTCAGAGATGAAATCTACAGCTTCTTTGGAACTTTCACTACAGAAAGGCTGCTCCAAGTTGTTCAACCAGGAATCAGCCAGAAGGTGTATCGCTTTGCTAGATGCCAGGCCTCAGGAGGGCTGGGTATCATTGTCTGAAGGGTAGGAAGTGGGGTGTAGCAAAGGCAGGGGCTAAAGATAGCATCAATCTCAGCTCATTTCCCTGCCCACTGAATGCCCTTCTCCACCCCTTATCACCTTGAGTAGAAACCAGTGTTCCCATAATGGCCTCCAAGGTGCTCTGTGATTCAGCCTCCTGTCCCACTTGTACCTCATTCTCCTCCTTTTCCTGCTACTATTCAGGCCCCTCTATGCTTAGTGACACAGAGAGACAACACTGCTCCCCAGCCTCAAAGAGCATGGCCTCACTTGAAAGTGAGGGCAAATCCTGACAGCATTAACAACTAGACGCCCTCAGATTACTGCACTCTCAGTAGCTGAAGGGCAAGTTCTTTCTTAAAGGGAAATCCAAGTGGATTATTCCATGGCTGCCACTCTCCCCAAAGTAATTTCTTCCAGAAGGCTTTCCCCATCACCACCCCCACAGCCTGCCAATCACAGCTAGGCCAGATGTCCTAACCTCGTCTCTCCCGGCAGCCTGGACCTCCACCTCGCTGCACATTCAGACAAATAGCAAGTCCCCACTCCCTCTTCTGTGTCTCCCACTGGACTAAGGCAGTGGCTGTGTAATTTTATTCACCATTGTATCCCCAACCCTAACTAAGATTTGGCACGTAGAACGCATTCAGCAGATGGCTGCTGAATGAAAATATAAATGAATAAATGATTACCAGCTGCCTCTATTCCCTTAACCTGCTGCAGAATTAATAAACTAATCTTGAACCTAGCAGATATGTGAAAATAAAGGTATCGCTGAGGATTATCAGGCCAGCCTTTCTGTACTGGTTGCCATATTCTGCTTGCTGATGAATGCTAATAATTACTACTATTTTGACTCTGACTTTGTGTATAAAATGACAACATTACTTGAAAGAAAGCTTCCAAATTTCTAAGCGTGAGGACACTGCTGAGGACATGAAACTTCAAAAGGCACACACGCACACACAGATACAGACGCACACACGCACACACAGATACAGACGCACACACGCACACACAGATACAGACGCACACACGCACAGACACCACTATGCAAACACCTAGCAGACTCCATCTAGTAGAAAAATTCCATAATGAAATTTTTCTCTCAAAGCAATTAGCCCCAGACGTTCCAGTCCCAGGGCTAAGCCAAAGATGGTGCAGCATCCTCATAAAGATCTGAAGGAAAACTGGAGAGAAGGACCCAGAGTTTCCCTCTAGACCATGGTATATTTCTAAATCTTGACTGTGCAGCAGAAACCCCAGTGGGCTTTCAAATACGCACTGCCCCGGCCATACCACAGACCAATTCCATCAGAGTTTCTGAGGCTGGGAACCAGAGAATGATATTTTCTTTCAAGTGCCCCATGTACTTCCACTGTGTAGGAGGCTTGAGAACCACTTCCCTGGCTTCTAGCTTGTGCTGAACTCTCTCATTGAGCCCTGCTGTGTGCCAGGCTTTGTGTGAGGCAGACTTTCCCCTTAATTTGTTGATATGAAATGGTATCTCATCCATTTTACATGGACTGGCTGGCACCCTGAAAAGGAACCAATTTTATAAGTCCTCATTATTCACTTAATGCTGTTATAGTACAGGAAGGGTGAGGAGAAAAATGTGTACACTTGCTTCAGCTAGCCCCCGAGTATCTGAAGAGAATCCTTTAGCTCATTTTTTTAAGAACATTGAAGCTCAAAAGGTATTCCATAGATGAACTCTATGGGGTTTAATTTAGACACTTCAATTTACATGTGATGGGATAAAAATTATGAATGTTTGGAGGTCACAGCATTCTCTTTCTACCTTTGTCCACTCAGCTCCTTTTTTCTCCCTCACTTCCTGCGGAAAAATAAAATGGGAAAAAATCTGACCCTCATGAGAAAAGTCACGAAGACAGAACACAAACCTCCATCCTTCGGGTGCCTGTGGGGCTCCTCTGGAGCCTGGATAAAACTACAGGTGGAGAGGACAGAGGGGCCCAGGGACTGGGCTGACAGAGACAGGGCAGAACAGAAACTGTAAAGAATTTAGGAGTGCTAATCACTCATGGCAGACAGATGGGGAAACAGTGGCTGACTTTATTTTCTGGGCTCCAAAATCACTGCAGATGGCGATTATAGCCATGAAATTAAAAGACGCTTACTCCTTGGAAGGAAAGTTATGACCAACCTAGACAGCATATTAGAAAGCAGAGACGTTACTTTGTCAACAAAGGTCCTTCTAGCCAAGGCTATGGTTTTTCCAGTGGTCATGTATGGATGTGAGAGTTGGTCTATAAAGAAAGCTGAGCACTGAAGAATTGATGCTTTTGAACTGTGGTGTTGGAGAAGACTCCTGAGAGTCCCTTGGACTGGAAGGAGATCCAACCAGTCCATCCTAAAGGAGATCAGTCCTGGGTGTTCATTAGAAGGACTGATGTTGAAGCTGAAACTTCAATACTTTGGCCACCTAATGCGAAGAGCTGACTCATTTGAAAAGACCCTGATGCTGGGAAAGATTGAGGGCAGGAGGAGAAGGGGACAATAGAGAATGAGGTGGTTGGATGGCATCACTGACTCAATGGACATGAGTTTGGGTGAACTCCGGGAGCTGGTGATGGACAGGGAGGCCTAACGTGTGGTAGTCAGTCCATGGGGTCGCAAAGAGTTGGACACGACTGAGCGACTGAACTGAACTGAACTGAACTGAAAGACAGATGAGGACAGGAGATTTTAATGAATCTCTAAGAACCAGGTTTGGGGATGAGCTTAAATGTTTGTGAGAGAGTAAAGCGGAGAAATGAAAACTTCTCTTTGGACCATGCTACCAAGCTCTCGCCTCCCAGGGCAGGGCCTCGGAGGCTGTGCCTTTATGGCAGCTACGTGGACATGCTCTGTGTGGGTCCTCCACGCGAACTCTGACTCCTATCTCCTATCCCCACCTCCCCGGATAGCGAGGAGACACAGCAGGAGTGATTGCTGAGACTCTCTGCCTGTGTCCAAGGGAATTCTCTCTGTCACTCTGATTCTTCACCTGCTCATCTTCCCCTTCCTCACTCTCTCGATTCATCTCTGCTTCTCATACACACTGGTTGCGTCCAGATGCAACAGAGAGCTGCCCCAACATATATTGTAGTTTTGTATGCAATCACTTATACTCCCATCTTCAAGGCTGTGTGCAAACCAGACATTTATTTACTGAAGACATGTTCACCAAGTGCCCGTTGCCTATCCAGCACAGCAGAAGTTAAGCAGGATCGACACAGTGACACATCCCTGGCCTCACGGAGCCTATATTCTAGCAGAGAATGAGGTGTCATTTAAAAAGCAAGAGGTTTCTGTTAAGTATTATTTTCAGCATAGAGCAAGAATAGGGTGCACGCTGCAAAGCCTCCCAATCACAGAGAACTGCCTGAGGAAGTGACGTTGAAATTGGTCATGCTGAGAAGGGTATTCTAGTGTGGGGAGAGGCAGTAACGAGGTCAGAAAGGGGTAGGTCTAGGGTATGTAGCGTATTAAGGAATCTGAGCTGCATACTAAGGGTGACTCCCTGCTCCCCACCACCTCTACCTGGCAACCGCACTATCCAATAGGCTTTTCGGTGATGGGAATGCTGTGTATCTGTTCCATTTAATATGGTAGCCACTAGCCTTGTCTGGCTATTGAGCACTTAAAATGTGGCTAAGTTAACAGAGGTACTGAATTTTTAATTTTAGTTACTTTAAGCAGACAAGTGTGGCTAATGGTTACCCATATTGGACAGCACAGCGCTACAGTGTTACAATCAGAGGACATTTACACATGTATCTATTTGTTGGCACACGTATGGACACCTATGTACGGAAGTGGTTTTATATTTGCACATAATTATATGCTCTCATACATCAAGAATGTACATATGGATACAACTAGACACAGTTGCCTGAAACAGACTGTTACCTGCTCTTACCACAGGATAAGAACAATGAGAATTGAAACTGGAGAGAGTACATGGGTCAGTCTAGGGAGATTTGACACAAGAAGATTTGGAGCAAAAAGGCTACGGGTGGGTTGGAAAACAATTGAATTGGGGATGATATTATTTAACTGAAAACAAAGAGAAAAAAAAAAAGGAAAGAAAATGCAGTGAGACCACCAGTGGTTTGGGAATCTAAACTTTGTTTCCTTTGTTCTTTTAATCACAAGTGATGCACATCCTTCTCCAGCAAACTAGAACTTTTAGGATGGCCCTGATGACTGGGAAGACTCCGAGGGATGTAGAACAGAGGAAGAAAGCACTTCTTAACAAGGATGACCTAATTCTCTAACTGACATTCATCCATCAAGAAGATTTTACGCACTCCCATTTGCAGGAGAAATATTTATTTCAAAGTTATTAAAATTGTATGAGATGGAATAGATGAACTCCTAGCTATCAGAATTGTTAGCTTATCTAAAAGCTTTACCATCCCATGGACTAGAATATTGACTTTTTCTCTGTTTAAAAGGTAACTAAATTCTACACACATGAACTAAACAGTAACTCCTCCATCTAGCACCAGCTGGGATGTTATGATTTGCTTTTCAGCACTCTCCTTATCCATCTAAGTCTCTGGGTTGATACCCTTTACCAATACTGGCCTGGCACTTCTCTCAGTGTGCTGTGCTCCTGCTCCACCTCTGAGTCTTTGCACATGCTGTGTTCCCGCTACAAGAAATACTCTGTCCAGTCTCTTGCCAAGTTAGCTTGTACACATCCTTCAGGTCTCAAGCCGTACGGCTCTGCCTTAGGGATGTTGTCTCCAGTCCTTCCCAACTCTCCCAGGTTAGATTAGTCCTTCCTCTTTCACATTTTCATCGTATCCTGTTCTTCTCTTTCATAGCACGCTTCCCAGTCACAGTTACTTATTTGTGTCATGATCATTTCATTTCCTCTTGTCCTCAGGATTGTTAGCTGCATGAGACCAGATGCTGTAATCTGCTTTGTTCATTGTTTACTGCATCTGCAGAGCTTTCCAGGTGGCACTAGTGGTCAAGAACCTACCTGCCAGTGCAGGAGCTGTCAGAGGTGTGAGTTTGATCCCTGAGTTGGGCAGGCCCCCAGAGGAGGGCATAGCTACCCACTCCGGTATTCTTGCCTGGAGAATCCCATGGACAGAGGAGCCTGGCAGGCTACAGTCTGTAGGGTCGCACAGAGTCGGACATGACTGAAGTGACTTAAATGCACACATGCAGGATTTAGCACAGGTCCTGGCGAATAGTGGATGCTCAATAAACATTAATTAACTGCTCGATATGAGAATGAATGTATTTAAATTTCTTCACTTTTGATTTACTTTAAAATTCCTCCCTCCCTTCCTTTCGCCTTGCTGTATCATAAGCTACACCATTGTATATTCTATGTAATGCTAAACCAGTCGAAAGAAACCATAAACGCTACGCATAGTTAACTCTAATACTCCTCGTTCAGTTCCCTTTAAGATCTGATAGACCATTTGGTGGTAAACCAGTAAGCTGCAGCAGTTATAAACATGTTAAGTCCCAGCGTGAACCTGGTCTGACATCCAACAAGTCTTGAGGACGTTGCAGAAAAGCCACCATCCATTTCAGAAATGTGCTTCCTACAGAAAGACAATGCTCAGGTTTTAATATTTGTGAGATACTGGATTTCCAGATGACTTCAACCAAGAGAAAATAGACTTTTTCTTCTTACCTGAAAGCAACAGTGATGTGACTGGCTGTGAATTTGGGAGTGAAGGGCCTAAGATGGCTCTCAGAGAATTATTTTAATCAGAGAGGTGCTCACTTACCTTCGAGAATGGCTTGCAGATGATTAGATTTGATTGTAATGAGAACTATGGAAAATTTTTAACTATATGGTGAGCAAAAGGGGATTAATCAGAGATGGGGACACAGAAAGGAATCAACAAACACTAGTACAGAAGGTGTCTAGTTCTCTCACACAGCAGATCTTGAGGAACTATGGTCTTAGAAGCAGAACCCTTTCTCCCTTGAGAGAGTGTTGATCAGCTATCTATGTGCATTGAGATTAAACAGCTGACATTTTGTGAACTGGTTCTTTGGAGATGGTCAAGGGAAGGACCCAAGGGACTAATAAGGAAGGCGAACAGTTGGGGAAAAATTGCTGCAAAGAAACATAGTAGAAAAACATCTATTCTCCTATCATTTAATAAAAGAATATGCTTTCTCGTTTTTTACATGTAAATGTGTGTCTGCTAAGGGTCTTTCATGACAGTATCCTTCTATAGTTACCCTTGGAGGTCCTCTTTACAGGCTTACCACGTTCTCTAATGGTAGTCACCTGCCCTCAGTGGGTCTGGGGAAGGGGTCTCTAGAAGTTGGAGACTTGATCATCTCCTCAGATATCCCAGCCTCCTCCCTTGACTTTGAGTCGTTGTAGATATTTGTCTCTGTGGTTCCCATATCAGTGATTCCCAAACCTCACTGAACATCAGAATCACGTGCGAGAGATCTTTACAAATATACTCCTGGGCTGTCCTCCCAAGAGGTTCCAGTATTTCGGTTCAGGGTGGGATCTAGGGAGGGGTGCACCAGGGGCAGTGTGTTGGGAGCTGTGCACACAGATGCAGACAGTAAGCAGGACCATTTTCTTCTGAGAATTAAAGAATGATAATAGAGCTGACAGAAGGTCAGCCTGCTTTTGATTACCACCATGTGCTGACAGTTCTAAACATCAGTGAGAAAATACTTCTCCTCCAAATCTTTATATTGGTCTAAGTCCTAAGCACTTGCTGTTGAATTTAAGTAATATATTCTCAAGTTTCAAACTGTACATTTTTATTATTTACCACTAGTAATGTGGTATTCTGTACACTGTTAATTTACAGAACTCCCAGTGATATAGTCAGCCCCCAACACACAGACTCACCTGCACACACTCATTTCCAGAGAAAGCTTTTAACAGCTGATGTCCACGGCTTGCTTTAGGTTCACTTTGTGTTTCTAACACCTGTAGTACATTTGCCTGCCTTTATCAAAAATAAATAAGAATAATGCATGGTTAATAGTCTGAGTTAAGACAAAGAACCTGTTGTTGTTCAGTCACTAAGTTGTGTCCAACTCTTTGCAACCCCATGGACTGCAGCACGCCAGGCTTACCTGTCCTTCACCATCTCCCGGAGTTTGCTCAGACTCCTGTCCACTGAGTCAGTGATGCCATCCAACCATCTCATCCTCTGTCGCCCCTTCTCCTCCTGACCTCAATCTTTCCCAGCATCAGGGTCTTTTCCAATGGGTCAACTCTTCTCATCAGGTGGCCAAAGTATTGGAGCCTCAGCTTCAGCACCAGTCTTTCCAATGAATATTCATGGTTGATTTCCTTTAGGATTGATTAAACCTGTTACTTAGGAGATCCAACCAGTCCATTCTAAAGGAGATTAGTCCTGGGTGTTCTTTGGAAGGACTGATGCTAAAGCTGAAACTCTAGAACTTTGGCCACCTTATGTGAAGAGTTGACTCATTGGAAAAGACCCTAATGCTGGGAGGGACTGGGGACAGGAGGAGAAGGGAACGACAGAGGATGAGATGGCTGGATGGCATCACTGACTCGATGAACATGAGTTTGAGTGAACTCTGGGAGTTGGTGATGGACAGGGAAGCCTGGTGTGCTGCAATTCATGGGGTCGCAAAGAATTGGCCATGACTGAGCGACTGAACTGAAATGAACTGAAGTGAAGCCTGTTACTTCAAATTTTCCATACTATGTAATCACCTGGAGTTTTCATTTGTGTTTCAAATGTAAAATAGTGAAATAGAGTGTAAATTATGAAGTAATGATATTTTGGAATGGGCAAATTTTATTCTATACATAGTCTATTGAATAATATTTTAAAATTGAAAGCTGCCCTTTCTAATTAACTAATTAACTATAAATAAAACTGAGTCAAGAAATATTATTTTATGTATTAAATTATTTTATTATGTACACATTATGTATAACAAATATTACATAAAATGTGGCTTTTATATGTTATATAACATAATCAGCTATTATTGTTGTATAACATATAATCAGCTATTATTGATTATTACATAATTGCTATTAAAATAATTTTGTCACATAGAGGATGAAAGTTTTATCTACTCCAGGTGTCAGATGTGCTTAGATTCATCACTGGGTCTAGAGGTCTCTATCTCAAAAGCTCCCCAGGTAATTATCAGATGCAGTCAGAGGCATAAGCACTGCCTGTAGCATGCTCATCATTGGTTCTAAGTCTTTTTCTGTATTACCCATCCTCCTTCCCTAAAGCCAGTCGACTCCCAGTTTTCACTATATTAGGTCCACCAAGGACTCTAGATAAAGGAGTATTCACTGAAACCCTTGGCACTTCTAATGGTGTGCTGGGATATACTTAACAACCAGCTCTCTGGGGGACTTGTAGCATCTCTGGATTTCCAGAGTGTAAAATACTCCCAGCCACCAATGGATGAACTCCTCTGTGGAGAGTTCCTCCAGTTAACAATCAGCTCTCATAAGCTCATAGGAGTCAACTGCAGCGCACCACTGCCCCCATAGGTTCATAAGACATTCTGCTAGAAGGATAATGCACGCCCAGGGAAGAGTTTGGTTCATTTTTTAGCAACTGAAGTTCAATTTTTCTGGATTCTTTCTTAAATTTGTGAGTTAACCTTTAAATCTTAGACTGTTCTCATATACACTCTCCTAACAAGGGTCAGGAATAACAACCCTCCAGGTTTCTTTCTGTATCTACTTTATGTTACACATGGCAACCTCATATTTAAAAGCATTTGGGGATGAAAAGTTGACTGGCAGGCAATCTGTGTGGCAATGCCCAGACTCTTCCTTCTCCCCTTACTTCTGTTGGTGGGATGCATCCAAGAGAGTTTTTGCTGCTTTCTATGACTCAGTTTAAGTCTTTTTTTCTTCTTCTTCTTTTTTTCTTTTTTACTAATTTTTTTTTTTAACTGTATACTGGCTTATTCAAGTGATTTACTTTTCAATTGTGAATTTCTCCTTCCCATAGATTTTTGCTATTCTTTTATGAAAACTTTTTTCATTCTTTCCTCTTGCAAGGAGGTGCTAAGACATCAGGCTCATTTCCATCCTGATTCTGAAGCATAAGTCATAACCATACAGACCTGTGTCCAAGTCCTGGCTCTTTGCACTTACCATGTGAGGTCATTAGCCCACTCAGAGCCTCAGGGTAGTGGCTACCTCTTAGGGTTGTTGTGAGATGTAAATGAGATGATACCTCCAAAGAGCACGGCCTGTGTCTGAAATATAGCACAGCATGTGCTGTTATCATTTGAATTACCTTGATAAGAAGTTTTAGAAATTATTTATTTTTATTTATTTTTTAGAAGTTATTTATTTATTTACTTTGGCTGTGCTGGGTCTTGTGGTGCCTTAGGGTTTCTCTGGTTAAGATGCAAGGGTTTCTCTTCTCGTGGAGCACGGCGCCCTAGAGCATGAAGACTCGCTAGCTGCAGCGTGCAGGCTTAGTTGCCCTGCGGCATAGGGGATCTTAATTCCCCAAGCAGTGATCGAACTCACGTCCTCCGCATTGGAGGGTGGATGCTTAATCCCTGGACCACTAGGGAAGTCCCTACTTTGATAAGTGTTAATGTAATTCCTCCCCTAGACTTTCCAGTTCCCACTGGAATGAATAGCTGAGACGCTAGTGTTCACTAAGATACATACTCAGCTGAATGGAAGCTAATTGAAGGGCCTTTTCATATTGCTCAGTCCTTCCACTTATAATTGCTTACCAAGCATTGTTTAGAAGCAATCCTAATACATATTTTCTCTGTATTGCTTTATATAAACAAAGTCTAGGTACTTAATTCCTTCTTATTATTTAACTGTTCACGTAGGGTGCTTTGTTTTCTCAAGTATTTTGTGAAAACACAGGAATCATGTCTTATTCATCAGTGAGTGCCTCCACAACACTTAGCAGAGTGTGTGATATCAGGTAGGTGTTCAGTAAATATTTGATTGACTACGTTGTTTATACAAAATGTTGGCACTGCACATTCATTGGCTTGCTTTGGTGCTGCGATTCTATAATATTCCTTATTCTTGATTCCCAGAGACTAAGGTTTGTGGATAAAACAAAGTTCCTCCTTCCCTTCCCCTAACACACATGTACATTATTTATTTTAATAAAAAGGCCAGATAGATACATGGATATGTTCAGTTAATTAAAATGATGTAAAGAATATCATTTTATCATCGAAATGATAATACCTCACTAAGGATCCTCAGACCTTTTTCACTACTCTGTGCTGTCCATAGGGTTGCGCAGAGTCAGACATGACTGAAGCGACTTAGCAGGCATGCATGCACGTGCCTCTGTTAGAAACTCAGTACCCTCAAAGGGCACTTTGAAAGTTGACCCAGGATGTGTGCATGACTTGTGTGCCCAGGTGATCAGCACCTGCCCACCTCGAGACTGACCTGGCCATAAAGTTCTTAGGGTGGAACCGGGGAGTAGGAAGCCTGAGGAAATTCTGGAGCCTTTGTACCAGCCACATGGCTCTGGCTAGATGTAGAGAGTGTACTTCCTGAACTTCAACTGCGGAGGGCGATAGATGGGGGAGTCATGAATGGAGCCAGGTGTCTGGCTTGAATCGTGGGGAGGACACAATCTGCTGGGTTAGAAAACTCTGGCAGAGAAATAGGTTTTAGAGGGAAGAATATAGTCTAACTTTGGAAACCTCAAAGCTCGAGATGCTTATAATTCATCTCAATGTAGGTGTCAAGGAGGAAATTAGGGGGGAAGGAGGAGTGAGGTGAATTGGGAGATTGGGATTGATGCATATACACTATTGATACTACATATAAAATGGGTGACTAATGAGAACCGACTGTACAGCGCAGGGAACCCTACTTAATGCTCTCTGGGAACCTCATAGGAAGGAAATGCAAATAGCAGGAGATACATGGATATGCATGGTTGATTCACTTCGCTGTACAAAAAAACTAACACTGTAAAGAAGCTATACTCCAGTCAAAGGAATTTGAAAAGGGAAGCAAAGGAGGTGATTGGACTTCAGAGACTAGAGACTTAAAAAGGAGGCTGGGCTTGATACATAAACTGGGGGGGTCATAAGCAAAAGCTGGAATCAAGATTGCTGGGAGAAATATCAATCACCTCAGATATGCAGATGACACCACCCTTATGGCAGAAAGTGAAGAGGAACTAAAAACCCTCTAGATGAAAGTGAAAGAGGAGAGTGAAAAAGTTGGCTTAAAGCTCAACATTCAGAAAACGAAGATCATGGCATCTGATCCCATCACTTCATGGGAAATAGATGGGGAAACAGTGGAAACAGTGTCAGACTTTATTTTGGGGGGCTTCAAAATCACTGCAGATGGTGACTGCAGCCATGAAATTAAAAGACGCTTACTCCTTGGAAGGAAAGTTATGACCAACCTAGACAGCATATTCAAAAGCAGAGACATTACTTTGCCAACAAAGGTCTGTTTAGTCAAGGCTATGGTTTTTCCAGTGGTCATGTATGGATGTGAGAGTTGGACTGTGAAGAAAGCTGAGCACTGAAAAGTTGATGCTTTTGAACTGTGGTGTTGGAGAAGACTCTTGAGAGTCCTTTGGACTGCAAGGAGATCCAACCAGTCCATTCTAAAGGAGATCAGTCCTGGGTGTTCTTTGGAAGGACTGATGTTAAAGCTGAAACTCCAGTACTTTGGCCACCTCATGCGAAGAGCTGACTCATTGGAAAAGACTCTGATGCTGGGAGGGATTGGGGGCAGGAGGAGAAGGGGACAACAGAGGATGAGATGGCTGGATGGCATCACTGACTCAATGGACGTGAGTCTGAGTGAACTCCTGGAGTTGGTGATGGACAGAGAGGCCTGGCTTGCTGCAATTTATGGGGTCGCAAAGAGTTGGACATGACTGAGCGACTGAACTGAACTGAAACATAGAGATGGAATCTGAAAACAGAAAAGGAAAATTCACCCTGGAAACAAACTGAGAAACTCCTATTTAGAAAAAGCAGCCCAAAGAGCGGAAGACTGAGAAGCAGCAGGTAGGGACTGATAGAGAAGTGGGAGGAAGGCCAAGAAGAAGCAGAATCGCAGAAGCCGGAGGAGCAGCTTTGGAAGAGGAAGCTGTCTCAGGCCAGTTTCCTCGGGAAGCAGACCGTGAGATCCAGCTGCCCAGGACATGGCGGACAACAAGGACACACTGGAACCCCCCTGAGGATGAATGGAACCAATGAGGACGGATTGAAAAGTGTAGGGACTGACTCAGCCTGAGGACACGAGGCACCTGTGGGGAAAGTCGGCATCCTCCACTGTGGAGCTGCACACCCACCCAGGCCCAGGCCGCAGAAAAGCTGAAGGAGGAAGTGCGGTGGAGATGCTGGGGCCTGGGTGCTGCCCCCGCCGACAAAGCGCCAGCACGCCAGTGTCAACACGAGGGAGATGCCGCCAGGCCTGGCAGAGGATCGGCAGCTGCTTCACTCATCTTCTGAATACCATGCGCATTTCTCCTGTGGCCAGCCCTAATCCCAGATCATACAGAGAAGGCATTTCACTTCTCTCAGTGTACACAGTGAAAAACCACCGCAGAGCTCTGGAAAGCGCTAGAGCTATCAATTCCTTGCGGAATTATTGTAAAGGGTGAGAGAGAACACAGGTAAATCACACAGAGTGGCAGGCACACAACCGGTCCCTATGAGATGGGAATAATGCTATTGATAATAATGACTTGTTTAAATGTTAATTTATGGTTTCGCTTCTTTATATTTTCCTTTACATTTCAAGCAGATAGCTCTAATTTTCTCTGATATATGTTCTCTTCTTGCCGTTAAAATTCCCTCCACTACTGTGTTTGGGCTTCCCAGGGGGTGAAGAACCTGGGTAAAGAACCTGCCTGCCAAGGCAGGAGATGTAAGAGACACAGGTTCAGTCCCTGGGTTGGGAAGATCCCCTGGAGGAGGGCATGGCCACCCGCTCTAGGACTCTTGCCTGGAAAATTTCACGAGCAGAGGAGCCTGGCAGGCTACAATCCATAGCATAACAGAGTTGGACACGACTGAGCGACTGAACGGACCTGAACTGATAGTCTTATGAATTAGTTCAGCCAGTGGTTTGGGAATGGAAGTGACAGGAGAACGCCTAGATCATCTCCTTAAAGTTACAGGTCCTGGGCTTCTGCTCTCTCCTTTTTCTGCAGGCTGGGTCACTGACATAGAGGTGACCCAGCTTTGGGCATGTAGATAAGGACAACACCCTGGGGGCCAGTGGAAGGAGCCTCCGTCCTGCCAGGACCATGTGGAGGAGAAAAGCCCAGCCCACCCTGCTGCTCGACTCATACATTCGGGCCTCTTGTCACGGTAACTAAACCCACACCCTAACTAAAACACATGCTATTTCCTAGCATCCAGGCTTTTTCTTTTTTTTTTTTCCTGAAGGCCTAAAAGCAAAAATAGGATTTTAAAAAATAAATACACATACGCTTTTATTGAAGTACAGTTGATGTACATTATTGTAGAAGTTACAGGTGTATAATGCAGCGATTCACAGTTTTTTAAGATTATTCTCCATTTATAGTTATATAGAATATTGTCTCTATTCGCTGTATTGTATATCCTTGCAGCTTATCTTACACATAATACTTTGTACATCTTAATCTCCTTCCCCAACCTTGCCCCTCCCCACTTCCCTCTCCCCACTAGTAATGACTGGTTTATCCTCTATATCTGCGAGTCTGTTTCTTTTTTTGTTATATTTACTAGGTTGTTGCATCTAAAGCAGAAACAGTTTAAAGTGACTCCTGGTTTTAAGTACCTAATTCATTAAATAGATGTTCCTGGGATGGGGAGAAAGACTGAGGGATGACTTGAGGACAAGAGGAAGGAGAGCTTTCTTCCAGACAGAGCTTTCTTCAGGACCCATGAACAGTGGTGGACCCTTACTCTGCTCTCTGGCAGAGTCCCAAGAGGTGGCAACTATTAGGGGAAATGATTGCATGGTGCCCTAGGGATGCTGGCCCCTATTGCTCTGACGCCAACTCTCATCATAGATTATCATGGACAGCCACAAAGATGCCAGACATGGTGGATCATTTGAACTGGGACAAAGAAGCTCTTAGAAGTAATCAATCAGTCAGCAAAGAGGTCATGCTGATGCTTTGCCATTGGAAGGCCCAACAACATTTTCTTGTTGTTGTTGTCACTAAGTCATGTCCGATTCTTTGCAACCCCATGATGGACTGCAGCATGCCAGGCTCCCCTGTCCTTCACTATCTCCTGGAGTTTGCTCAAACTCATGTACATTGAGTCAGTGATGCTGTCTAACCATCTCATCCTCTCCTGCCCCCTTCTTCTCTTGCCTTCAATCTTTCCCAGCATCAAGGTCTTTTCCAATGAGTTGGCTCTTCCCATCACATAGCCAAAGTATCAGAGCTTCAGTTCTAGCATCAGTTCTTCCAATGAATAATCAGGTTTGATTTCTTCAAGATTGGCTGATTTGATCTCCTTGCTGTCCAAGGGACTCTCAAAAGTCTTCTCCAGCACCATAATTTGAAAGCATCAATTCTTTGGCACTCAGCCTTCTTTATAGTCCAACTTTCATTTCTATACATGACTACTGGAAAAACCATAGCTTTGAATATATGGACCTTTGTCAGCAAAGTGTTATTTCTGCTTTTTAATATGCTGTCTAGGTTTGTCCAGAGGCAATTAGGATGGATGTTAAGATAGATTTCCCATTAGTTTGGTAAGATGAGGACTTTGAGTTAGATTTAATATTATTTTAAAGAAAATACAGAAATATGATATTCTGGCACTCCTGAGTTTGTAGATGTGAATTCAAGTGGATACATCATCATTTTGAATTATTATGCAAGAGTCACACCAGATTTTGTATCTACAGCAAGGTTATCCCCAACCTGGCTGGGGGACTAGCTAAGGCTGATGAGCAAAGTAAAGATTATTAGTGTCCCCAGTGAGAGGGACCAGGGTTCACCAGGAAGCAGGCACGCTTGTGGTCTCAGAGGACTGTGGCTCTAGGGCTGAGTACATTATTCCATAGTTCTTGTGCCTCTGACATCCACCAAGTTATCCTTTTCCCTCCTTGAAGTGCCAAGCTTGACAAAAGCAAACAGGCATAGCTTGGGGACTGTGGTTACCCAGGGACCTCCATCTTAAGCTCCTCTTGGAGCGGTGAGTTCAGGGTATTGGCCTCACCCGGCAGGTGGGCATGGTGAGGGCCTTCCTTAGAATTATGAAAGAGCCACAGCCAGGAAGGACTCTAGAGACCCCATAGCCCAACCTTCCCATCACCTAGATGGCCAACGGGCCCAAGAGAGGAAAGACTTGCCCACATCTACACAGTGAGCTGGAGGTGGACATGAGAGGGAAACAAAGCTCTTGATTTTCAGACTAGTCCCTAGATGACTATAGACAGGAAGGACTTAGAGAGATTTTTTTTTTCTCACTTATTTTATTGGGAGCCACTTAAAGGGAGATTAAATGCTCATATTCCTCTTCCATAATCCTACCAAGAAGCCACATGTAAATTTTTCAGTGTTCATTTCAACCCATGAAGCCTTTGGCCCATTAGCTCTGACATTGACCTAAGCAGGAGCGGAGGTCCATCTGAATGTGGAAGGGGATGTGAGGCCAAAGATGCTGACGAGTGAGCCGCCAGAGGACACGTAGGAAAGCTGTCTTCCAGCATCACTTTCTCTCTCTCTCTCTTCCTCCCCATCCCTCCCTCCCTCCCTCTCTTCCTTTACCTCTAGGAGAGGATACAAGAGCAGCTAGGGGTGGCAGAATGAGAAGGTCAGCTCAGAGGGTGGAAATCCCTCCCAAGGTAGGATGCCTAGGTTTCCTAGGGGCCAGTACCACCTAGAAACCTTCGAGACGTTTTGTAAGTTATAAAGGGCTAACAGATTGTGGAGAGGCTCACCATACGGGCTTGAAATTTTATGGCCCCAAAGCAGGTGTAACAAACACCTGCAGAAGACAAACAAAGCTGCTTCTTGGCAGCCGGTGCACTTGTCCTGGGAAGTGGGGTGGCTAGGCCAGCTGTCTGCTCTCAAACCCTTCCTTCCCGCCTCCCTCTGTACCTCCCTCCCTCCTCCATCCTTCCCTTCCTCCCTTCATTTTTCATGCATGAGCTAATCCAAAAGTATATGAGTTCCTTCTATGAGTCGGGAACCCTGCTTAGATACCATGGCTACAAAGAAAACCTTTAGTTTCTGCCCTAGAGGACATTGCCCCATTTTTGTAGATTATTCGCTCATTTCTCCATTCATTCAAAACACGTTTATGAGTTGCTGGGTTAGGAAAAATACAGACCCCTTGGAACTTGAGCTTAAACTCCTACTTGCCCTCCACAATTAGCAACTACTTCAACCAAACATGCAGAGGAAATTCTCAGTCCTTCTACAGACTGGTTATGGAATCACCTATGCTTCTCTTTCCCCATCCCCTCCTGAACTCCTAAATGTACTCTTCTATTCCTGTGTCCACTAATTTTTCTTCCCCTAAAGGGAAATAGTTTGTGCCTGCAATTTTAAACTCCCTGATTTCAGACAAGGCCTGGGAGAGTATAAATAAGCACATGAATATTTAGCAAAAATGACTGCTATGCGAAGCTCGAAGCGCTGTTGTCATAATGCAGAGCCCGCTTTAATCGCATCCACAGGGAAAGCATTTGTCGCTGTCTTATCACAGAGGAATGATTTTCCCACTGGCAACGGCAGCCTGCCAGCTGGCTGTGCAGCCAGAGCCTTCCTGGACCTTGGGGTCACAGTATCAGTTGGCATGCTCCACCACCGCCGGGTACTGACATTTCTATTTTTGCAGGAGGCACCAGGTCAGGAATTACAGACTGATTCTTATTTATATCAAATGCGAATCTCATTTTGGCACAGAAGCCTGTGAATTTCCAACCCTTATAGTTCAATACATCAGGATGACTGGGAACTTTGCTGATCGAAGTCGCCTGATAGTTTGGGATCTCATCATTCCCTTTAAATTCTTAAGGTAGAGTGTCTCTGTAAATCTACAGCACTTTGTTATTTCTAAATAGAGCAGCAGTTCAGCTGGGGCGCCACTGTCATTCAAGCCCAGCTCAGAGTGGGCACAGCAGCGTGATGACTTGTATGGGGAAATTGAGTCCTCCGGGAGAAGGAATCTTCATTAGTTTGGAATCTTCATTAGTTGTCTCCCCCAAAGAAGACTGCCAAGGACTCCTTCAGACCTTACAGTTCATAAGCCATGGGACAGTTCATAGCCATGCAGATGCCCTGATAGTTGTGTCTTGAAAATATGTTAAGATTAGATTGACACTTCTTTTTTTCTTATTTATTTGTTTTGGCCATGCAGCATGAGGGATCTCAGTTCCCCAGCCAGAGATCAAACCTGCAACCCCTGCATTGGAAGCATGGCGTCTTAACCACGCTTAACTGGAACACCAGGGAAGTCCCTAGGTTGGCATTTTTGATTCTAGCTAAGATGGAGTCGCAGGGACCAGATTTACTCTCCCACATTAAATAAAAACTGGACAAAACATGTAAAATAACAGTTCTCAAGACACTAAATACCCGGCAGTAAGGGATGTGTGAGAGCTGGGAAGCAAACAAGACGAGCACTGATTGCCTCGGCTTACTGAGCTGAGCAGTTTCACAGACTGCAGTGCAGTGGTGAGGAAACACGGGTAAAGTTCCCTGGACTCTTTGAGTTGAGGGGTGCAGGCAAGCGTCTGAGAGATCAAGGCAACTAGAGTTCACAGGGCTGAATGCTGGGGAGGAGAGGCAGCATGCAGAGAGCACTCTGAACGTCTTCAGAGAGGCCCCTCTGAGAATTCAGTTAAGTAACGATCAGTGCAGGCAAGTGGAAAAAATTGCATGAGGCTAGGGAAAGAAAGACCCAAAAGGACTCGAGGTAATAGTGCCCGACAATCACATATAGCTAGGAACAGTACTTGTTCTCACAAGCCAGACTGGGAAACTTCATTATCCATGGAGCACCGGGTAAAGTACCCAGAAAGGACTTATTTCTGTAGGAGGCAAAAATTAGCCCTCAATTGGTCACTGCTCCAGTCCTGCCAAATCTTTAAGCAAGACTCAAAAGGATCAAAATATTTCTAAATAACCTAACTGGGTCCCAAGAAAAAAAGGTCAAGAATATTTATAGTAATGCAAAAATACTGAAACCCCATGAAGTAAAATTCAGTGTCTGGCATCCAGTGAAATATTACCATGCCTTAAAAGAAGCAGGGAAATACAACTCTTAATGAAAAATAAATCAATTAAAATCAACCTAGAGTTCACACAGATGTTAGAATTAGCAGACAAGGACATTAAAGTCGATTCCATATGTTCAAAGAGTTGAGTAAAGGCATAGGAAATATGTATTTTTAAAACTCCAACTTCTAGAGATGAAAACTACAATATGTGAGATGAAAAATACTTTGGATGGAATTGATGGCAGATTAGACATTGAAGAAGAAAAAAATTAGTGAATTTGAAGACAATAGAGTAGAAACTATTCAAAATGAAGCTCAGAACAAAAAGAGAATTTTTAATTGAGCACAGCATCAATGAGCTTTGGGTAACTTTAGATAACTTAATATAACTGCAGTCCCCAAAGGAGGGATGGATCAGAAAAACGTTTGAAGAAATAATGACTTAAAATTTCCAAATCTGATGAGAATTATAAACCTACAAATCCAAGAAGGTCATCAAATCCTAAACACAAGAAATATTTTTTAAAAGTATGCTAAGTGCCAATGTAGATTCTACAAGAGAGAATAGTTTCATAAATTAATGGATTGAAGAGTAGGTGCTGGTGTTATACAATTTTTATTTTAAAAAGTAAATTTTACATAGTAAAATCTAAAAAAAAAAAGTACACCAAGTATCATATAATCAAATTGTTCAATATCAATGATGTAGAACGAATCAGAGGGACAGATTTCTCATAAGAATTAATGTGAGTGAGAAGACAATAGAGCAACATCTTTAGATTACCTGAAAAAAACCTTCAACCTAGAATTATATACCCAGAGAAAATACCTTTCAGAAACAAGGATGAAATAAAACCATTTTCAGAAATAAAGAAGCTGAAAGAATTCATCACCAGCACATCCACACTATAAGAAAAATCAGTGGAAATTATGCTAGGTGGAAATATGGATGGATTGTGTAAAGCAGGGCTTTGGAAGTAGTGACATGAATAAATAAATATTTTTCCTTATTATTTAAATCTCTTCTAAAGGACACATGTTTAAACAAAAAGTTAATGTTGTAGTGGTATCTTTGTCCATGGAATTCTCCAGGCAAGATTACTGGAGTGGATAGCCAGTCCCTTCCCTAGGGGATCTTCCCAACCCAGAGATCAAACCCTGGTCTCCTGCATTGCAGGTGGACTCGTTACCACCTGAGCCACCAAGGAAGTCTGACTAACACTAAAGGATAATCATTTAAACAAAACATAACATTGTAGTATGGGATTTATAGTGTGTGTGTTTGTGAATGCACATACCCAGGCGTGTGTGTGTAATGTATGACAATTATACCATAAAACCTGAGAAGGGAGAAATGAAAGTTTATTGTTGTAAGATTCTAATATCATACATGTGGTGGCATAATATCACTTGCATATAGATTCTGGTAAATTAATGATGAATTCTATAAACCCTAAAGCAATCAGTAAAACAGTTAAAATTAATAAATCAACAAGGAAAATAAGATGAAATTATAAAAATTCAATTACTCTTCAAGCTATATCATCTTAATATATTAAAGATAAATCTTGTTGAAGTTTGAGGGAGTGATTTGCTAGACATAAGTGAAAGAGGGGCAGAGGGCTGTGAGAAAGAGAGGAATTAACCAAGAAGGGGAAGTGGATACTGGAAAGGATGGGAGGGTAAAGAAGCTGTGTAGGAAGAAAGCAAGGGAAATTGGGGCGACAGAAAGTCAAGCATGAGGGAGTTATTTAAGATTTTTACACTTTACCATTTTAAAATAATAAAGCCTAGCCTCTTTCCCTACCCTTGGATTATACAAAAAGCAAGTTATTCACCACCTCTTTCCTCATTTCTCAATGCTGTGCTGTGCTCAACAGCTCAGTCATGTTTGATTCTTTGCAACCCCATGGACAGTAGCCCACCAGGCTCCTCTTTCTGTGGGGATTCTCCAGGCAAGGCTGCAGTGTATTGTCATGCCCTCTTTCATTTCTCAATACTTCATCCCTATATTCAACTGATGACGTTGTTTGATTTTGACATTGGGAAAAATAGAAAACATTGGGTGGGAACTCTCTTTCCATAAGCAATTTTGCCATCTTAAAACAGCTGCCCCTAACTGCTGCGTCCTGCCTGCTGGTTCAAATGAAAAAATATGCACCCTCCTTTCTCTCCTTCTCATCTTACCCAGGCTTCAGCTTTTCTTTGCTTCCCTGTCTCTGCCTGACCACCAGGACATTTTTTGTGGTATGCACACATGTGCTACCCTTCCTGCGCACCCTGCTTCCCGCCACACAATTGCTGGGCTAAACCCTTCTCCCAGCTTCTGCTACGCTGACCCAGTTGGGTGGCAACTCTTGCGCCCTGGTTACCTGCCGTAAACTCCACTCCTGACCCTTGACACTGGCAATTTTGACTGTAGCTCTGTGATGTCTTCCCTATAGCATAAACGTTCTCCCTATAGCCCTGCTCCTCTTCCTGTCCCCTGTCATATGTGATTATGGTAAAGTGATTCTATTATATATACAAAAGCAACAATAACATCCCCATCTATGGATAACAAAACTTAGTGAGGTTGAATGATTTACCCAATGTCACACAGGAAGTGAAAGAGCTGGATTTTAGCCAGCTGTTCTGATTACAAATAATTTAATTAGCCATAAGCATTTGGGCTAATTGGAATGGCCATTGTCTTGAGTGAGTTTTGAAATCCTGACCCTCTTTAGATTGTAACTGATCTGGAAAATTCCTGAGAGGCTGATTCCCTTTAACAATTACGACAGCTCTCCTATTTCCTCTGCTATTCTTCTATCCCTCCAACTCTCAGAAGCCTAGCCTTTGGAGAAGAGGAATTTCTGATTTGCCTTTAACTGTAGATTATTTTGAGCTTCTCTGCTAGCTCAGATGGTAAAGAATCTGCCTGCAATATAGGAGACCCGAGTTCGATCCCTGGGTATCCCCTGGAGAAGGAAATGGCTGCCCGTTCCAATAATCTTGCCTAGAGAATCCCATGAATAGAGGAGCCTGGCAGGCTACAGTCCTTGGGTCACAAACAGTCAGACACTACTGAGCAACTAAGCACACACGTAGGTTATTCGAATCAGGGATAGGAAACGAGGCATGGTTCCTACAAAATGTCCTAACCTACCTGAACTCAAAGAACCATCACAGCAAACTTGTAAGAAGCGGTTCGAGCGCCATTTATTTATGTCTGTGCAGGTATATGCACGTAAATTTGCATCTATTACTTGAACTCAAATGTATTTCACTAGATATAAAAAATGAAAAGAATACAGCAAATTGGAGGACTTTTATTACCAGACATCAAGACTTACTCATAACCTAAAAGTAATCGGAATAGTGGCTTGTCTGGTACTCAGCTGGTGAAGAATCCACTTGCGATGCAGGAGACCCTGGTTCAAAATAGTATACCACTAACACAAAGACAGATAAATAGAGCAAAGAAGACATGAATCATACAGTATAGGACTTTATTTAAGCTCCCAAAACAGAAAGCATAAGGTCATTATAATTCCTACTGCAGATAATATAAAACAACATGGAGGACCTAATTTCTAACATATCAGTCATATCAACAATTGTAAATGGGCTAAAACCATCTGCTAAGATAAAACTGCATTGAGTTTTGAAAGATTAAAAGAGTTACAAAGATGGATGGTGGTGATAATTTCACAACATTATGAACGTCTTTAATACCACAGAACCACATACTTGAAAATCATTAAGATTGTAACTATGACATTATGTGTATTTTACCACAATAAAAATTTATTTATAAAAAATAAACCAAATTCCATATTGCTTATAAGAAACAATATGATACAGAACATATGCTGGAAGACACAAAAGAAGACTTTGGCAAACAGGACATCTGCTTCGTTCTTAGATAGGAAACATCAGGGCATAAAAATGTCAATTCTCCCAAAGTTGGCCTATACGTCTGAAAAACTACCCAATAAAATTGGTAATAGGAATTATTTGAAACTAGACACCTAGTTCTAAATTTTATATGGGAAAAAATTAGTCAAAAGTATTCTAAAAAAAGAAAAGAAATTGAAGTGTGTAGTAACGCATGTTATGAAGCTACAATAATTTAGGCAGTGTGGTCAGTGAATTAGTAAATAGCGGATCCGAATAGAAAGCCAGATACAGATCCAAAGAAACTGAGAAATTTCATAAGTTGTTGAAGGGACACTTCAAGTTAGTCAGAAAAAAGTATTATTCAACAAATAATGCTCAGACCTGAAGAAGGAAATGGCAACCCACTCCAGTATTCTTGCCTGGAGAAGCTTGTGGACAGAGGGGCCTGGTAGGCTCCGATCCATGGGGTCGCAAAGAGTTGGATACAACTGAGCAACAGACATTCAATGTTCAGACAAATGGGAAGCCAGCTGGTGAAAAGTAAAACTGAATCTATGGACTGTACCATACACCAAAATGAATTCCAAAGATCTGAATAAGAAAGTAACCCACACAAGTACTAGGGAAAGAGATATCTCCAAGTTTGTCACAAGCACAGCCATTAAGTGTAGGTTTATACATTTAACTCTTTAAAAACATTCACGTGCATATATAATACAAATTTATGTGCCAAGCACAGGGCAGTGTGAGTGCATGCTCAGTCATGTCCGAGTCTTTGAGACCCCATAGGCATGCTACTCATGGAATTTTCCAGGCAAGAATACTGGAGCGAGTTGCCATTTCCTACTTCAGGGGATCTTCCCAATCCAGAGATGGAAGCTGTGTCTCTTGTGTCTCCTGCACTGGCAGACGGATACTTTACCACTGGCACCACCTGGGAAGCCAAGTCAAGAGACACCACTGTAAAGCCAAAATATAAATAGCAAAGTGGAAGGAGTATCCATTTCCACAAAGTTTAACATAATAATAGCAAGTATGAGTTGAAAGAAGGCCAACAATGGAAAAATATGCAAAGTTTTGTTTTTCAGATATATTTTACACTCTCCTGATGCAAGATGATTTGCTCTCCTTTCCCAGTCTTCTATCCTTCTAACCCCCCTAATATGATCATTCTAGCACTTAATTGAAACTTCACTAATTTTCCAGATGTTCCTTCTGGATCTTCTCTGTTTATTCATTTAGCCATTCTGAAATACCAAGTACTCAATACAAATGTTACCATTGCTGGCTTTGCCTGACAACCTATGTCTTAAGCTGTTTGGGTTGCTGTAGCAAAATACCACAGACTGGATGGCTTTTAAAGAACAGACATTAATTGCTGGCATTTCTGGAGGCTTGGAAGTCCAAGATCAAGGTACCACCACCATGGCTAACGTTCTAGTGAGGGCCCTCTTCTGGGTCTATATCTGGCCCTGGCCCTGTGTCCTCCATGGTAGAACATATGAGTAAGCTCTCTCAGGCCTCTTCTATAAGGGCACTAATCCCATTCATGAGGGCTCCACCCTCAGGACCCTCCACCCTAAGCACCTCTCAAAGGCACCACCTTCTCATACCAGCACATCAGGCATTAGTGTTTCAACATATGGATTTGAGGGGAGCACAAACATTCATACCATAGCATCCTTTAAAGACAAGTCTAGAGTTGAGCAGTAAATTCAAGTTGACTCTCTTCTACCTTCCCAGGCTACTCAGGAACACAAATCTATTTAACTCCTCAATCTGGCTTCTTCTCATTTCCAATCAATAGGTTTGTCAAATACCTGCCACATCTGCTATTACTTCTTGGTAGAAACCACTAATTGATCACATCACTCTTTCCTGTTGAACCCATAAAACTTCACTCTTTTCAAGACAGACTTCACACTTCAAAGAGATGGTGACATTCACAGTCCCTACCCAGAATGGATCTAGGCCAGCTTCCACCTGGGTGGCGTTTACCGCAGAGTTAAGGGCCTTCATGCCGTCCTCCCCCAGATGTTTCTGTTGAACTCATGGTGCCGGTGCTCCAGCTAGTGCCCTTCTAAGTTCATTGATCTTCCTGTGTTGATGGAAAACAGAAAGTAACATATTTTTATTTTATTTTTGTTCTGTTTCTAACCCAGAGGACTCCCTAAATCCTTCTGCTTACAGGATCCCCATTAGGTTTCCATGTCTCTAAGTATCTGTCCTCAACCGAAGTCAGCCGGGATTTATATTTGAAATTTCCTAAAATGCAGAGAAGAGGAAGAGGAAGGAAAGGGATGTTATTGTTATTGAATGCCTATCTGCTGAGAAGAGCAAAAGGACCATTTTTGGTTTTGCCAAAATTAGCATTGCTAGATAAATGAGAGCCTTATATCTTCCCAGTTGCCAGGAGGACATGCCAGCTAATTTTAGCCCACTGTGTAAATATAACCAACATTGGTATGCACTGGCCTTTAACATCTGATGCGGCTCAATGACATCCAGTAGCAGCCAAAGTGCCTGTACTGCCCCACAACTAACCAGGCTTTCTGGGCCCTGAGGCCCTTGCTGCTTCTAGACGTTGATTTTCCACTTGGAAATGACCTTGAAGAACCCTTGGCCTGACCCCATGCACTAAGCATGGCCTCCTACAGCAAAGGCAATTTTAATAAAGCAATATCCTTAATGAGTTTTTATTTAAGTGAGTTAAGGTGGGTAAAGCATTTAGAAGAGTTCCTGGAAGATGATAAATGCTTAATAAATGTTAATTATCATTTTATCATTATTATGGGTTGAAATCACAGCTCCTCACTTACTTGCTGGATGACTTAGGCAAGATGATATAAGCCTTGATTTGCTCATCTATAAAATAGGCATAAGGAAAACCCTATCTGATAGGATTGCTGTTAGGATGGAATGAGTTGAAACATACAAAAGTCCTGGCTTTTGCCTGGGACCCATGTGTGCCCAGGATATGGCAGCTGCTCTGGGTATCTCTTCAGACACTCGAGAGTCTGAGTTTTCAGTCGGCAGTCATACTGACAAACCACTCAACTTAGATTTTTCCAGAAATGGTTTCGGAGTGACTAAAGAAAGTCAGAGGAGACACTCTTTGCAGCCTCATAGAGTGCAGCACACCAGACTTCCCTGTCCTTCACTATCTCCCAGAGTTTGCTCAGACTTATGTCCTTTGAGTCAGTGATGGCATTCCACCATCTCGTCCTCTGTCGCCCCCTTTTCCTCCTGCCCTCCTGCCCTCAATCTTTCCCGGCATCAGAGTCTTTTCCAATGAGCTGGCTCTCAACATGTAAAATATGTAAAAATAATCATAAAACAAGGTTCAAGAAAGAAAAGAAAGGTTTGTGAATTGTCTTTTTTCCCCGCTTTATCTTCTTGTTTCTGGGTGGGTTTTGTTTTGTTTGTTTTTATCTCAAAGTTAGTTACGAGAATAGGGTAATGGCTAGAGTTGTCTAGCTATAGCGCCACTCTACTCCAAAGGTCCCTGAAGCCATAGGTAATAGCTGAGATACGTAAAAACAGCATGTGACTTCTCTACAGATTCCGTGTATCTGAAGAAAGTCCCGAAGGGACTAATATAAACTGATGGACAATCCCCCAAGTTTTCTTCATTGGCTTAAGTGTGTATAATGTTATCTCTTTTTAGCAACCAGTTAATTGTCTTGGCTATGTTTTTGCTTAGGCTAATATTAGCTATTAGCATTCCCTGAGCCAGCCAGACACTTGGTACAAGATAGTGATATGAAGAGGGAGTTGGTGCGGAGTTTTAAAACTGGCAATAGAACAACTGCTGGGCAAACAATTCAGTATTTAAATGTGGAATATTGCTAGATCATTTTCTTTTCATAGAGAAGCATTTCTTTTTGGTCAACTATTTCTACTATTACAAAAATGTACTCCCAGGAGTTTCCCCTCACCTGTAGTTTCTTTTAAAGGTGAAGACACCATGGTAAAGACAGGCTTGCTTAGGTGGTCTTGGGCAAACACCTCTCTCTTCCCTCTCAGGGACTCTCAGGGGAACCACGGTCCAACTGTGTTCCTGGGTGATTACAGGCCAGGACAAGTAGGGAGACATTTCCCCTCTCTCCTTGAACCCCAGTATGAGGTGACTTCTCTTTATGGCTCTAGTGAAAAGGGGACAAGGCCCAGAAATCAGACAGACAGAGTTTAAAACTCCACTCTATAATCCACAGATTTTGTGACCTAAGGCAAGTTACTTGATCTCTGAGAACCTCTAAATAAGAACAGTGGTCCCTGCTTTGCATGCTTACTTTCAGCTCCGTAAATATCAGCGCTTCACATGCGTATTGCTGTTTAAGCCTCCCAACACCTCTGTGAGGTGGGTACTAGTATTAGTCATGGTTCACAGACGAGCAAACCAAAGCTGGGAAGTAGTTCAAGAGTCATGTGTTGCTGCTGTGAGTTTTCTAGCGTGCCATCAGTGAATGCGCATGAGATGTGATGATTCGTCCTTCTGGATGAAAATTTGGTTCAAATACTCCAAACTGAAACAAAATGTTTGCCCTTAGGGAGAAGATGAATCCAACCACCCTGTATCTGGCCTCCTTTTATGTTAATGACAGTTTTTCTGAACTTCAGGCTGTTTAGTTGACTAGAGCAGCTAGTCCTTTTACAATAGCAAGATTTTCATTACCTTTCTTCTGTTAAAAGACCTGGTTGCTCAATCCTCATCCCCATTCCACCTCCCCACCACACATACTTGTAAACAGGCATACACACCCACATACACACACACACACACACACACACACACACACACGTGCCTGCGCACGCCTTACCTGCACTGTTGGATCACTCTACGCTCACACCTGCCATGCCCAGAGAGGTGGGCGCAAGACGTTCTTGCAGCGATGCTAAATTGTGTCTTCTGAAGGCCCAGAGCCTAGTTGCTTGGAAGAGGCCTGTCTGCAGTAGGGGATTCAAAGGCCAACACAAAAAGAAGCAGAGACCAGCAGAAATAAAATAAGTATGGAAGCCAACTCAGCCTCCTTGGGAAAAGGCCACTGAGTCCCTGAGTCAGAGGTCACTGGGCCTGGCCCTTCTAAGGCCCAGTTGTCTGACTCTTCAATTTTGTGAGCTTCTCAGAGTCTCTCCCTCCCAGCTACTTGAGCCAGTTTGAGAAAGCAAATAGGAGTTGGGTATTTGCAGCCAAAAGAGTTCTATTTTAGCATACTTAAGTCTTCTATCAGAAAGTTGAGGAGAAAGAAAATTCTAAATGTAAATATACTTTTCACATTTCTGAGGATGACTCTACACTCAACATACTTGAACTGACTGCCAGCTCCATGCCAGACACTGTGCTGAGGCTGGCAATCCAAGGATGACTAAGCCAAGGTCCCTGCCTGAAAGGAGCTTACAGTCTAGAAGAGGAAGATGGACACTGAGTTAAAATACAATCAAATGTCACCTGTGTTTTAATAAAGGTCATGGGAAGCTATAGGTGTGGAAAGAAAAAAAGGGGTCAACTCTTCCTGCAAGTTTCAGGAAGGCTTCAGAGAGATAATAATCCTTTGCTGACATTTGAAAGCCAAGTGTGGTCTGTATGTGTGTGTGCTAAGTCACTTCAGTTATGTCCAATTCTGTGTGACCCTATGGAATACAGCCCTCCAGGCTCTTCTGTCCATGGGATTCTCCAAGCAAAAATACTGGCCTGGGTTGCTGTGCCCTCCTGCAGGGGAGTTTCCCAACCCAGGTATTGAACCCATGTCTCTTAAGCCTACCTGCATTGATGGGCAGGTTCTTTACCACTAGTGCCACCTGGAAAGCACAAGTGTGGTCTAGGCCTTTGCTATTCAAAGTGTGGTCCACGGACGGTAGCATCAGTGTCTAGAAATACGGAATCCATAGCCCCTCTTGAGGCCTAATGAATCAGAATTTGAATTTTAACAAGATCCCAAGGTGATGCCACGGGAACCTTTGGGGAGTACTGATCTAGGCAACAAGAGGAGCAGAGGAAGAAGAATTTCAGGCAGAGGGAACAGTTTGAACAAAGATTGGCAGATATGATGCATGTGATGTTTGTGAGACTATAAGCCGTAGCAGAGGGTGTAAAGTAGGACGTGGCAGGAATGAAGCCAGGTCCAACCCCCAGAAGGCCTTGTGATCCGTGCAGAGATCCATCCACCCATGGGATTTATCCTATGGACACTGAGAGTCAATAAAGTATGTAAAGTAAGAGTGTGATGACATCAGATTGCGTGCTTGAAAGCAGAGTAAGAAATCTTTCTGACAAGCCGAGCAATAGATGAAGTTTGGACATGATCCTAATAGGAGGGGAGTCACAGAGAGGTTTAAAGATAGAGGAATGTGACTTGAACTAAAGAGCCCCTTGATGAAGGTAAAAGAAGAGAGTGAAAAACCTGGCTTAAAACTCAACATTCAAAAAACTAAGATCATGGCATCTGGTCCCATAACTTCATGGCAAATCGAAGGGGAAAAAGTGGAAACAGTGAGATTTCATTTTCTTGGGCTCCAAAATCACTGTGAATGGTGACAGCAGCCATGAAATTAAAAGATGTTTGCTCCTTGAAAGGAAAGTTATGACAAACCTAGATAGCATATTAAAAGCAGAGACATCACTTTGCTGACCAAGGTCCATACAGTCAGAGCTATGGTTTTTCCAATAGTCATGTATGGATGTGAGAGCTGGACCATAAAGAAGGCTGAGTGCCAAAGAATTGATGCTTTTGAACTGTGGTGGTGGAAAAGACTCTTGAGAGTCCCTTGGACTGCAAGAAGATCAAAGTAGTCCATCCTAAAGGAGATCAACCCTGAATATTCACTGGAAGGACTGACACTGAAACTGAAGCTCCAATACTTTGGCCACCCAATGCAAAGAGCCAATTCACTGGAAAAGACTCTGATGCTGTGAAAGATTAAGCCAGAAAGAGAAGAGGGTGACAGAGGATGAGATGGCTGGATGGCATCATTGACTCAATGGAGATGAGTTTGAGCAAACTCTGGGAGATAGTGAAGGATGGAGAAGCCTGGCGTGCTATAGTCCATGGGGTCACAAAGAGTCGGACACGACTGAGTGACTGAACAGCAACAATGTGATGTGATTTATTTTCAGTTCTTAAAGCTCAGTGCCTGGCAACGTGTGGAAGATGGATTGGAGAGAGTCTCATTCCAAAGGCAGAGAGACAAATTCTTATCCTGATCAGTGGTGATGACAAAAAGCCACAGAGTGGGTGGAGAGGAAGAGCTGGCTTTCAGAGAGGAAGTGAGGTGAAATCTGCAGCGCTTCCGCCATGGTGGGAAACTGCACACTCCAGTGAGGTGGGGCAAGGACTTTTGGCCTCTAGAAGAGATAGGGTGGAAGAGTCAATCCTGGAAGGAAAGATCCTAAGTTCTGTTCAGGGTCTGTTGAGTTTGGGTCTCTGTGGGACACAGACGTGGAGATAAACAGCATGTTAGCACCAAACACCAACCTTAATATGCAAGGCCTCTCTTGAAATTCCTCGATTAGAACTTTACTTACTTAGAAAGCATTTAATTCCATAATTAGCTCGGATGTAGAATTCAGTGACCGTGAACTCACACTCCATACTGCAAGCCAATCTTCTACATGTTCCTTCTGCCCCCTGCACACGTGGCATGGAGGGCAGCTGAATGGAGAGCGTGATTCTGGGGACAAGACAGAGGACTGCCTTCTGTCCTCCTGGGCCCCTGAGGCCTTAAGTATAATTCAGTTTAACAAATAAAAGTTGAGCAGCTGGCATGGTTCGAGTCCTGTGTTTGGCACTATGCGTGCGTGTGTGCTGAGTTGCTTCAGTCATGTCTGACTCTTTGTGATGCTATGATCTGTAGCCTGCCAGGCTCATCTGTCCATGGGATTCTCCAGGCGAGAACCCTGGAGTGCGTTTCCATGCCCTCCTCCAGGGGATCTTTCCGACCCAGGAATCGAACCCAAGTCTCATGTCTCCTGCATTGATAGGTGGGTTCTTTGACTAGTGCCGCCTTGGAAGCCATGTCAGGCACTGGGAGTATGATAAGCTAGAGCAACAGTGTTCTCACCCTCTCAGGTCTTCCATCTAACTAGGAAGACAGCAGGTAAATGGAAAAGAAATGTAGCAGATGCAAAGGTCTTCTGGTTAGCTGACAGCCTCCAGCAGTTAGCACCTTCAGGTCTACCTCAGCTTGCAAGCCAAGGTCAGACTTTACCCACAGCAGCTCTCAGATGATGGCTGAGCACAGCAGTGGTAGCTGAGTGCATGTACTTCTTAGGGTGATTCCGAGCTATTGTTGCCAGATTTAGCAAAAGAAAACATAGAACATTCAGTTAAATTTGCCTTGCAGATAAACAATGAATCTTTTTAGTATGTGTATGTCCCAAATATTGCATGGGACAAGTATATATTTAACAAATTATTTATCTACAAGGCAAATTTAACTGAGCACCCTCTGTTTTATCTGGCAGCCTTACTCCCCAGGCTATGACTGAGCAAGGCAGTGGTACATTCAATCTCAGACAATATTAATACACAACCTTTGCTCCAGAGCTCTTACTGGGTTGGCCAAGACTTTGTCATGTCTTTACCCAAGAATCTCATGACAGACGAACCTAGAGGGCTACGATCCATTAGGTCGCAAAGAGTCGGACACAACTGAGCTTGACTGACACGTTCATTTTCACTTTCGTGGCTCTTTACACAGTCCTGATTTGTCCTATTTTCCTTTCACAGGTATTACTCTCCAATAAATCTTCTAACTCCATTTCAGCATCTGCTTCTCAGAGGATGCAAGTTCAATAGTTGGTACCAAGAATCACCTGAGAAAGCAAGTAATGAGACAAAGGTCTGGGGACGAGGTCACTCACCACCCACCACCCACCATCACTTCATATGCAGACCTGCATCCCTGGTGGTAAGGGGTGTGCAGACAGCCCCTGGCATTAGATGGCGGTACAGTTGTCTAAAGTTTCAACACTGGTGAGATGGGAAGGCATGTAGGTGGGGGGAGATGCACTGTTTCAAGAATTTGATATGAACGTTGGGATTTGTTAAGTGTATAAATATAACCAGAAATTGGACGATTATCATTAAACTTCCTGAGGCCCTACAGGAAGATAATGAACATCTGAGAACAATTAACAACTAAACCCAAGTGTGAAAGGACTCTGCAAAGAAGCCCTTGCCCTGTGGGTGAAGAGAAAAGCTGAAGATGGAGCACAAGGGTTAAGAGTGTTACTGAACATCAGAGAACATTGACTGTTCAACCACAGTGGGGCTGTTATGGCAAAGGCAGGGCCCGGCTGGCAAAGCCTGGGCCCATGACACATCATGCGCACTCAGTCGTGTCTGACTCTTTGTGACCCTGTAGACTGTAGCCCGCCAGGCTCCTCTGTCCATGATATTTTCCAGGCAAGAGTCCTGGAGTGGGTTACCATTTCCTTCTTCAATGACACACGGAACTGAGCATTTAGGTGGATGCTCCCCAGTCTCGTCTGAGCCTTCTGAGACTGCCTGGTGGCTCACCCCTCTCAGATAAGAACTAGCATGTTCCTGTGACCATAGAGAGGACTTGCCATGAAAAGGCAGCACATTCCCTCTTCCTCCCCTCAACATCAGGAGGAGAGGAAGAGGGATAATCATAGGATAGGATAGGAAGAGTCCTATCATCAGGATGAAGTCACAGCATAACCTAGCCAGAGATATACTGGGTCTGAAAAGGGAAGAAAGGGGTCATAGCCCCAAAGAACTACAAGATGGGATCAAGTGGTTAATCAAGGGGACTGAAACGGATGTCTAGATAAAGAAGAGTGTTTTTAGTCACTCTTAAGATACGACACAAACTTGCTGCTAGGGTGGCTCCTGGAAGCCTGGAGAAAGCGTGGCCCTTGCTGAACGGTGGACATGCAGACACAGGGGAAGAATGAAAGGTGGAAGGAATGGGCTTGAAGGGATGGGTGTATTCGTGAGGCCAGAAGACACGTCAGAGGAACACTATCTATCAAGGTCTTCGAGAATGTGCTAGAGAGAAGGGCATGCCAGCATCACTAAGGAGGTCAGTGATGACCCTTCTCTGGGGCCAGGGCTGACAACAGAAGAATCTACCATAAAACTTGGCTCACTGATGGCAATAGGGATGTCTCTTCCCTCTTCTGGGCTGAATAGTGGCTATATGTATGTATGTATATATTTGTGTGTGTATGTGTGTGTGTGTGTGTGGTGTGTGTGTGTGTGTGTGTGTGTGTGTGTGTATACACTTCCTAATTCCTGGAATCTGTGAATATTACTTTATTTGTAAAAAAGAGTCTTTGCCCATATGAGTAAGTCAAGGGTTTTAGATGAGAAGATTGTCATGGGTTACCAGGATGGGCCCTAAATGTAATCACATGCATCCTGATAAGAGGCAACAGAAGAGAGAGACGCAGAGAAGGCAGTGTGAACACAGAGGCAGAGGCCGGACTTAGGCAGCCACAAGCCAAGGATGTCAAGAGCCCCCAGAAGCTGGAAGAGTAACAGAGAGAATTCTCCCCTGGAGCCGGTCAGAGAAAGCGCAGCCCAGCTGACTCCTTGATTTTGGACTTCTGGCCTCAAGAACTGTGAGAGAAAACATTCCTGTTGTGTCAGGCCGCCACATCTGCAGTTTGTCCTGACAGCCACAGGGGACTAATACGCGCCCCTTTTCTTTTCACAAGAGACACTCCCCGTCTTCTCTGCTCCTAACTCCAATTCTGAGTCTACTCCCTGGAGACCTCAAACTGCAACATCAGCACAGAATACAACTCAGTTGTGCCGGTTCAATCCCTGGGTCGGGAAGATCCCCTGGAGGAGGGCATGGCAACCCACTCCAGTATTCTTGCCTGGGAATCCCGTGGATACAGGAGCCTGGCGGGCTACAGTCCACGGGGTCATAAAGGGTCCGACATGACTGAAGAGAGTGGGCATGCACACGCTTGGGACTGGGCAGAGCCCATGGGAAGGGCACGTGGGCCAGTCTTGGAAGAGTGGGAGGGCAGGGGAGCGGGGAGGGCTTTCCAGAGGCAGTGACACCTCAAGTGGCTGAAGGGAGGGTAGAATCAGCCAAATAAAGACATGCCAGAGAGACTGACACATACTCAGGGAAGCAAAAAGTATCCAGTATGGGGAGGAGTTGTGGGAGATAAGGGCAGTGAGGCAAGCAGAGGCCAGATCACACTGGGCTTTGTAAGCGATCCTGGGTCTTTGTACTTAATCCTGATAGGATTTTAAACAGAGGGTGTCATGATCGGCATTTCGCTAATAAAGATTAATTCCTTTGGCTTAATTCCTGTCAGAATACAGCTATCCCTGGGAAAGATACCACAGTAAAACCTCCTCGTGAATCAATGTCTTTATGTAACCAGCTGTATCCAGTCTTATCCTAAGACTGTTTCCACCAGGGAGATGGTGACCTTATGATGGCCTCAGGCAGCCCTTACTTCAAAATTCGATCAGAACAACTCACAGCTTTTTCTCCATCTTAATACGAAGCGTTATGCAAAGCAGTTTCAAGAACCCCGCCCCCGCTTCCTTCCAGTCAGGTGAAGCGGAGTGAAGTGAAAGTCACTCAGTTGTGTCCAGCTCTTTGTGACCGTATGGACTATACAGTCCAAGGAATTCTCCAGGCCAGAATACTGGAGTAGGTAGCTTTCTCTTCTCCAGGGAATCTTCCCAACCCAGGAATTGAACTAGGTCTCCTGCATTGCAGGCAGATTCTTTACCAGCTGAGCCACAGGGAAGCCCAAGAATACTGGAGTGGGTAGCCTATCCCTTCTCCAGAGGATCTTCCCAACCCAGGAATTAAACCGGGGTCTCCTGCATTGCAGGTGAATTCTTTACCAACGGAGCTGTCAGGGAGTGAATAACACTAAATCCCTTCTAAATAGCCATTCTGGAGCTGTGGCCTTCCTGACAAGAAGGGTTTTCAACCCAAGGAGAAGTAAAAGGGTGCAGAAAAGGACACCCCCATTTGCCACCCTGGAATCCTCCCCAGAGGACTGCCAGGGGTCATTATCTGACTTCAAGATCTGACCCGTCTCAGGGAGGAAAAGACATCAGCAACCACTGCAGGAAGGCCTGGCCTCCACAGGAAATTGTTATCTTACCTCCCTTGGGGAACAAAAAACAAGCTTTGACATCAAAAACAAGCGGCCTGAGAGCCACATCGGGTGTGCTTTCTCTGGTACTCCAGTGCCTTCGTTGTTGTTTGCAATGAAATCGACATTCAAATATTAGCAGAGTTCATGGAATGGTCCAGACTTCTGGGTTCTCTTGTCAAATCAGGAGCCCTGGTTTCAATTCACCCTCATTGCCGTGATGAATAGAGCGTAGCAGACACCCCCCTTCACAAGGGACAAGCCAGCCTCTATCCTCTTTATCCTTGCCTTCCTGGTTTTCTCCTCATCACAGAGCCAAGTGTTCTGTCTTTCTAATGCACGTCAAAGGAATATTTATTTTTAGTCATGTGCCCACCCAATGTGGGAAAATCAACAGTACAGTGAGACAGTCTGAACTTCTAGAAAGCAGGACCGGCTACACAGGGTTTTTCCTCTGACACCAGTCAGCTTCATTCATTGAATTCATGGGACTGAGTGTGTGGCCCCTGATTTAAATATTTTCAAGGCCTGCCTCCGCTGCCCCGCCACCCCACCTCCTGGTCCAGTTCCTCTGTTCTGCCTGCAGCATCCACTCCCACCGTCTAGGATGAGCCCGCCTGCATCTCAGTGGCCCAGCATCACTGCAGGAACCACTGCTGGAGAGACCTCCAGGGAGATGGCCCCTGGGGAGCTGCACACTTCTGGGAAGAAGCCACAGACAGAAATACCAGGGGAACTGTAGGGAGAACTTTGGCTGAGAGGCTCTGATCAAAACGGAGATTATTTCAAGTACCCTTTTCTTCTCTGCCTTCCCTAACTGATTAACACTACCCACCCACGCACCCAGTCTAGACCTGCCTCACTGTTATATGTACCAAGAAATGGAACGAGCCTGCTCCTGAATTACCCGTCCTTGTTCACAAATCACTGGGTCAGGGGTGGGGATGGGGAGTGGGTAGGGGATGGAGGGAGGGTTGGGGGAGACGATAATTAACCCTGGATCTTGCGGTGGGAGAGGTGCAGTTTTTATCTGCTAATTCTCAAGGCCAGCGTGTCATGCAGGGAAGGGTGGGGGCGGGACCGAGGAGCCTGGTGGGCTGCAGTCCATAGGGTCGCAGAGTCAGACAGCTGAAGCAACTGAGCACGCACTCACAATGAGACCAGCCCTCCTAGGTTGCTGGAAGGATTCCATCAGATAAAATGTGAGGTATCGGGGTCTGATTTAGTAGACTCGTTCTGGGTGGCTCCAGGAGGGCCTTGGAGTTTCAGTGGGGTGGAGCCGGGAGGAGCAAGCGCAATTGAAGTGGTGTGGGCGGGCTGCCCTGGGCGCAGGCAATAACAGGTAGAGATGCTGGGTGAAAGCTAGGAGGAACAGACCTGCCTGGCTGCCCCTGCACACTTTGTAAACATCTCTTCTACACAGATTTCCTGCCTGCGAGACCATTCCCAGGGCTGGCCTCGCCTCTTCCTGCCTGATGCTATTCAGGAGCAATTCCTTTGTTTTGCTTCCTGAAGGCATTCTCAGTGCTCAGTCCAGCAGTGCCATTCCCCAGCAGCAGGACAACAAAGAGGCATTCCTCCTGGGCCCTTCACTAAGTCCTCTCCTCTCGTCTCGAGACCCAGGATCTTAGGAGTCACGCCTGGGCACCTGCCATCCCCATGCTGCCCTGCAAGGAGAGTAGCCTCGAGGCCACCAGGAGCCCCAAAGTCCTAACGGGAAAGAAGGAACAAGAATAAAGGTTTTTAAATGAACAATGCCTTTTAAGTACTACAAAATGGTTTTAGGAGTAGATTTTAATTTCATAGGTAATGCATATTCATTGAAGAAAAATTAGAAGATCTATTTATGCAAAAAGATAAAATCTCACCACATACAGGAACCATTGATAATCTGTTTTTACACATTCTCCAAGACTTTTCCCGTTAATATGGTTATGTACGTTTGGTATGTGTTTTTATAACAATCATGAGAAGTACAAGCAGTTTTATAAGCTGCTTTTCTAAGGCATTGATTATTATGCTTTTGATATAGTTCAATCATTTTGCAGAGACATAGGTTTCCCTATACTATGCTCTAACTTTGTGTAATTTAATGTGTCATTTACCAAAAGAGTGACTATCTGTGGGCCAAAAACAAAAAGAATTAATTTTTTTTAATTTTTTTTTTTACTTTATTTTACTTTACAGTACTGTATTGGTTTTGCCATACATTGACATGTTTCTGACCTAAGGTTGGCCTATTATCTTCTGTGGGCTGTGTGCATCATCTCACTTAATCCTTCCATTAAATTTATTTATCATCTTCATTGTGTAGATAGAAAAAAAATATGGGCTTAAAGAGGTCCATTGCTGCTGCTAAGTCGCTTCAGTTGTGTCTGACTCTGTGCGACCCCATAGACGCCAGCCCACCAGGCTCCCTCAACCCTGGGACTCTCCAGGCAAGAACACTGGAGTGGGTTGCCATGTCCTTCTCCAATGCATGAAAGTGAAAAGTGAAAATGAAGTCGCTCAGTCGTGTCCGACTCTTAGCGACCCCATGGACTGCAGCCCACCAGGCTCCTCCGTCCATGGGATTTTCCAGGCGAGAGTACTGGAGTGGGGTGCCATTGCCTTCTCCTTAAAGAGGTCCATTAACCCTCCCAAAGTCACACAGCTGGAAATCAGCAGATCCACTCCTGTCTCTCTGACGTCAAAATCAAGCTGTTTCCAAATTAATGATGTCAGTGACCTTGATTTGGCATGGTTAGGAGGCATGGGTAACAGTATGGATCATAGTATATAGACTGTAAAGAAAGCACCCACTGTTACCTTGGGCCCGTTACCAGTACTTGATGCGAATGTCTCTGATGAAGGCCCACCCAGAAGGTCAGCTTCAGTCTCTAACGATGAGCCTTCTCTCTCTCTCTTTTTTTAAGTTTAAAGCTCTTTGATAAGTAATCCATTCCCAGTGATGGTAAGTACTTTGCTAGAACCATGTGTAAACAAGTACAATAGGAACTGACGCAACATTGTAAAGCAACAATGCTCCAATAAAAATTAATTTTTCCCTGATAGCTCAGTTGGTAAAGAATCTGCAACACAGGAGATCCCAGTTTGATTCCTGAGTCAGGAAGATACACTGGAAAAGGGATAGGCTACCTACTTGAGTATTCTTGGGCTTCCCTTGTGGCTCAGCTGGTAAAGAATCTGCCTGCAATGTGGGAGACCTGGGTTCGATCCCCGGGTTGGGAAGATCCCCTGGAGAAGGGAAAGGCTACCCACTCCAGTATTCTGGCCTAGAGAATTCCATGGACTGTCCATGGGGGTCTCAAAGAGTCGGACATGACTGAGCAGCTTTCACACACACACATACCAAATAAAACCTAAAGTGTCACGTATATGGCACTGGATCCACAAGCCTAGTGATAAACATCTTACCACTTAAGTTTTCTAATATATTTTACTTGAGAATTTATACATTAAAGTAAGCACATTTATTATTACAAAAAATAAGAATAAAATATAACAAAATTTTCCTTTGGAAAAAAAGAACCAATGAGTTGAGCTGTGAGCATGGGGTCATTGTATTTCTGATACGCTCCAACTGGCTCATACTCTGTTCTTTGAACGAAAAGACCTGTCCTTCCATCTGGGATGTGAAAGTGAAAGTGGCAGACGCCCCGTCCTGTCTGACTCTTTCTGACCCCCCATGGACTATAGCCCACCAGGCTCCTCTGGATTTTCCAAGCAATACTGTAGTGGATTGCTATTCCCTTCTCCAGGTGTTCTTCCCAACCCTGGGATCGAACCCTGGTCCCCTGCATTACAGGCAGATTCTGAGCTACCAGGGAAGCTCTCTTAAGCACAGCAGGCAAACTGGGGCAGCTGAGCAGGCTTAGGAAAAGGCAGAAGCAGCCTCGCCCTCTTGGTATCTAGAAAAGGAGGCAGATGTTTGAATCAATTGGTGCTTGACTGACTGGAGCTGACTGGCTACTCCGCCAGCCCTAAAACAGGCTCCATGGAAGCCTCCGTGAGCTCACTCAGGCTCCGTGAAATTCAGCTTCTCCTTGGGAAAAAGGTCCTTTCTGTTTCTTGTAAAAAAACTCAGGATAAAACAGGCGAATTTCCTGGCAGTCACCCCTGGACATTGGCTGACCACATTCTGAACAAACCGGACAATTACTCCATATTGGGACATCTTTTTTCTTCAGGGGATGAAACCCAAGAATGCATGTGCCCACTTGCAGATTTTAGTATTTCTGCTGTAAAGTTGGAAGGATTACCACTCTATAAATTTACTCTGCTTATATGAGGAGTAATTATTTGTTAGAACAACAGCCGTTCGTTTCCTTCAGTGTTACAGTTATAACTCTAAACTGTTTTAATGTCTTTGAAGAGAATTAATTAGCTCTTCTGTTGATACTTCTAAAGCGTTTTAATGCAGGTCTGGTTTTTTTACTCAACCTTTAAAAGAACTTCCACAGCAGCCATTTAACAGATAACAGACTTCTCAGGAAATGCCCAATGCTTTGTAGCATCTGAAAGGAATCATGTTTGATAGACATTTGTGCTATTAAGAAATATAATTACTCATTGATAAAAGGATACTGTTAATGAAAATTCCTTTAAAAATTAAAGGTATGTCTTATAATTGATTTTTTTTTCTTAGTAAAAAAATAATGGCCTGGCCAATTTCTTTAATTATAAAGAAACTTTAAAGGATAAGGCAGTACTCAGCGCCAGGAAAATCATAAAGTATTTAAAATCTCCAGAGTAAAATTTATTACTTCTCCTGGTGGTGCATTCCCGTGTCTGACAGACATTTTTATTTCCATTCTTCTTCTTAGTTTATCCTTAAGTCATACTTATTGAAAGCCAGCAAGCACCTGCTGTATGCCAGGTTAATTTGGCAATTATTATTTTATATAACTTTCAAAGCTAATTCCATGAAACAGGTAGTAGAAAGGTCACAAAGTACCCCCATTTTCCAGATGATAAAACTAAAATTTGGGAAAATCAATTGACATGGTCCAAGTCACACAATCCTAAAGGCCAGAATTAGAGTTTAGACCCAGGTCTTGAGCCCACAGTGCCCAGCAAACCACAGCTGCTTTGGTGTGTGCTGTGGAGCTGCCGTGGAAGGTAACTCACGCCTGTTACTGGTCCATCTGTACCTAGCCCAGGCCCAAGGCCCACTTCCCAGACTCACTGATGGGGACCCTTGGCTTAGATGCTGGGCATCTTCATTTTTAAAGTTTTCCAAGCCATCTTCAGGGAGGAAGAGTTGTGAAACCTGCTTCAATTACGCGAATCCAATTCCTCAGGCCTCTGCTCGCAAATCTCATCTTCTGCAAACCATCTTCATTTCGCCGTGGCTCCCTTTGGGACTCATCCGTCATAATTAACGTGGAGTCGCCCTATAAGAGCCCGCCAGCTCCTGGAGACAGGATGACAGAACCTGTGGCCTTTTCCCTTCCTGTCAAACCTTCTCAATATCCAACATTTAGGTGAAAAAAAAAAAAAACCTAAAAGTTCAATGACTTTTTTCAAAAGCTAAGAGAGGTTTGTAGGTATAGGTGTGGAGGCCAACCACATCCACGTAACTGAAAGAACATGAAAAGTCAACAGACTTTTCTCCAAATCCTCGTGATGTGACTTTGGCTAAGTCATTCACTCCCTCAGAATCTATAAAATAGGGATAATCATAGGTACCTCTCAGAGCTCTTGGGAGTCCTATATTGATCTCAATGAAACTGAAAACAATCTTTCTTCTTCCCAGTCTGCCTAGGCAGAGCAGAACCTCAGACTCAAAAAAAAAAAAAAAAATCAGTTTCAAAAAATCTTGAAAAGCAATGTCTATCCGTATGGAGGTGTGTTTATAGATGACAGCAGGACTTCCACTTAGCAGGACATGTGTGACTAAGCCATGGGCTTGAGGGCCAGACTGCTGCAGTTCAAATGGTGACTCCCTCACTTCTTGGCTGTGTGTCCTTGGGAAAGTTGTCAGGTCATTTCTCTGCATCTTCTCTTCATCTGTGAAATGAAGGTGATAACAGTATTTTCCTCACAGGACTAGAAACTCCAAGAAGTTTTCGGACTTCTTAGCACAAGAAATCTTTTCCTAGGCCTGCGGTGTTTCTTAGAAACCTGTTTTGACTGTAGGCATGCTAGCCAAAGCTCGCAGCATTTGGATGCAGGCCCTGAGCCTGTCCCCTTTCTCCTCCTGTCGTCCTGATCACCACCTCCACCTGTGCTCTGACTTCCGCTGCCAATGGTCTTGAACCTCTAGGGGCTCAGCCTCTCCTCCAGCCAAGGCCTAGAGTCTAGAATTAAATGTTTTAAAACAGGGAGGCCTGGCACACTCAGTCCATGGGGCTGCAAAGAGTTGGACACGACTGAGCAACTGAACTGATAAAGATACTGAAATGGAAAGAACAGTGCCTGGAAATAGGCTAGAAGGTATATAGCATAAAAAGCCATAGTTGCTATTATTGCAGCCTGTGACACAGAGCCAAACAGCCTTAAAACCTTTGATCCAAGTAAGTCAGTCCCTAAGGCCCCACACTGGGTAGCACCTTCCCCGGTCTCTCATCTCTTCTCCTTAACACTCGTGTCTGCCTGGCTAACGCCTCCATTTGCCTCTCAGTCGTCTTTAATCCATTCCTTGTCTGCTCTTTCATAGGCAACGTGGTGTGCTCCTTCCTCTGCTTCTCTTGTCTCTTTAAGCTAGCATCCCCTTTGTCTTTTTTGGGAAGGGGAGGGGGGGTGGGCTGGCGGTTTCTTTTCGGTCATGCCATGCAGCTTTTAGGACCTTAGTTCTCTGACCATGGATCAAACCTGGGCCTTTACAGTGGAAGCATGGAGGCCTAAACACTGGACCACTGGATGATTCCCTAGTATCCCCTGTCTTTACTCTGATGAGCCTACCAGGTGCTTTCAGGGCCTGGGGAGGCAGGAGGTGGCAGGATCTTTTTGTCACACACACATAATGTACTTATGATGCTTGGCAACAGCTGGGCACTCAATAAATATGAGCTTGCGTCTCACCTTGTCATTCCCTCTCACTGTAATATCCATCACAGGACAATAGGGCAAAGCAACCCATTTCAGATGTTCATGGAAAGTCTGGTACCACAAATTTCTTGTCATTCACAGTGTGTTAAGATACCTACCTCATCACATTTGATTCTGAAAACTAGGAACCAAGCGAATCCACAGGCTTGAGGCATATGCAGTCTGAGGGTCTCAGGTTGTGTTATCCAATGTGATCACTACTAGCCACACAAGCCTGGATGCATGTATGCTAAGTCGCTTCAGCTGTGTCCGACTCTTTGCAACCCTATGGACTTCAGGCCTCCAGGCTCTTCTATCCATGGAATTCTCCAGGCAAGAAGACTGGAGTGGGTTGTTGTGCCCTCCTCCAGCAAGCTTCCCAACCCAGGGATCAAACCGGAGTCTCCTGCATCTCCTGAATTAGCAGGCTGATCCTTTACCACTAGCGCCACATGGGAAGCCCAGCCACTTCAGCCTATTTCAATTTAAATTAATTGAAATTAAATAAAATTTAAAAATTCAGTTGCTCAGCCACATTATCCACATTTCAAACACCCAAATGTCAGATAGGAATAGTGGCCGCTACACTGGACGGCGCAGCCATGGGACATTTCTGACATAGCAGGGAATTCTGCTGGGCAGTTCGGTGTCCATGACTCTGGTACCCTCCTTCCAGCCTTCCTGAGCCTTGAGGCCTCGGCTGTAGAAGAAGTTGAGCCCCCAGAGATTTAAGACCATTGAAAGTGGATGTCAGGGTAGTGGCAGAGGCAGTGGTCAGGACAGTAGGAAGGAGATAGGGGACAGACACGGACCTTGCATCTAAATTTTGCAGGCTCCTGTCTGCTTTAAGATCAAGATAGGTTTCCAAGAAACAAGGCAACATGCTCTGAAAAGGCCTCAGCCCATAGGTACTTCTGCAACAAGCCCCCAACTGAACTGCTTGGGAAAGGAACTCTTAGGGTATTTCTTGCCTTTTATAGTGAAGTGGAAATTGGGAGCAATTATCAGAAGACTTCCAGAGAAGGCAATGGCACCCCACTCCAGTATTCTTGCCTGGAAAATCCCATGGGTGGAGGAGCCTGGTGGGCTGCAGTCCATGTGGTCGCAAAGAGTCGGACATGACTGAGCGACTTCACTTTCACTTTTCACTTTCATGCATTGGAGAAGGAAAGGGCAACCCACTCCAGTGTTCTTGCCTGGAGAATCCCAGGGATGGGGGAGCCTGGTGGGCTGCCGCCTATGGGGTCACACAGAGTTGGACAAGACTAAAGCAACTTAGCAGCAGCAGCAGCAGCAGCAGCAACAGAACACTTCAAAGAGATAAATATCTAAGCTATCAGCAAAGTTGATGCAAAAGGAAGTTTTCTACCCTGAATTTTCCAGATTTTGGCTTTGATTCTTATGTGGACCCAGTCTGAAAATGTGTTGCCCATCCTTGCCTGTGATGTCCCCTCACTGTGACATGAGACCCAGAGGAGGTGGGAATGGTAAAGACAGCCACAAAGATGGGCAGGCAGCCGTGGATCAGGCAGGTGGCAAAGTAAGGGGTCTTGGTTATCAGCTGCTTCTCTGGAGATTAGATCCAAAAGGCTGTGGAAACTCTCCTTCTCATGACACGCTTTCCTTTCCAGGACCTCCTCCCCAAGAGCTCCGCTTTGCCGCTGTCTCCAGGGGATTTCCGCATGCAGAGCTGATGTGTGGGGGTCACCAGCCTTTTTCACAAGGCTTTTTTTTATCAAGGGCATCCATTCACAGAGGATCTGCGCTCAGGCTCCATGGGCATGAGTACTTCTCAGGTGCTTCTAAGTTGGGACAGCAGCTGTCCCATGTTGTCCTGTGTCTGCTGAGGGAGGCGGGGCGTGTGGTGCCTGCCACCTCCAGGCAGGACTGTAAGTATACAAAGTGAGCCTTGTTGGCACCTGGCGGCTTGGGGAGACTTCTGAAGCATCTGCCTTAGTTTACCTGCTTCTGTCTCTTCTTCCTATACAGAATCACACGGAGGCACATCCTGACACTTTTACAATTTGTGAATCTTCTTTAGGAAAAGAGGTGAAAAAATGTGAACACAAATTAGGTAGGAAAGCGAATATTTGAACTTCAAATTTCTGGAATCAGAAAACTCCAGGGCTGTCCTCTGAAACCTCTTCAGACAATTTTCCAGAGATGCTTAAGAAGACATGCTTCCCAAGCAACCTGGCCTTTCCTCTCTACCTAGAATATTCTATAGCATGCCCCCCACCCTGCACTGCCCCATAACCACCAGCACTCACAGGAACCATACAAGGGAGGGGCTCCGAAGCTCCAGGTGAATTAGTTTCACAGTAATCCACCTCTGACCATAGGTCACAAGCTGGTGGAAGGGACTGTAGGATGATCCCAAGTATTTGAGCGCTTTATTTTTCTTTTCCAAGTAAGAAAATGACCTCAGAGGAGTAGTTTCCCCACTATCCCATCACTTTTTTTCCCACTCTTGTCAAAGAATATTTATTTATTTAAAATTAATTTTTATTGGAGTGTAGTTGCTTTACAATGTTGTGTTAGTTTCCAGCACACAGCAAATGACTCAGCCATACATTTATATATACATATATACGTATATACACCCTACCCTCCCTTTTGAATTTCCTTCCCAGTCAGGTCACCACAGTGCATTAAGTAGAATTCTCTGGGCTATATAGTAGGTTGGAGAAGGCAATGGCACCCCACTCCAGTACTCTTGCCTGGAGAATCCCATGGACGGAGGAGCTTGGTAGGCTGCAGTCCATGGGGTCGCGAAGAGTCAGACACGACTGAGCGACTTCACTTTCACTTTTCACTTTCATGCATTGGAGAAGGAAATGGCAACCCACTCCAGTGTTTTTGCCTGGAGAATCCCAGGGACGGGGGAGCCTGGTGGGCTGCCGCCTATGGGGTCGCAAAGAGTCAGACACGACTGAGTGACTTCACTTTCACTTTTCACTTTCATGCATTGGAGAAGGAAATGGCAACCCACTCCAGTGTTTTTGCCTGGAGAATCCCAGGGACGGGGGAGCCTGGTGGGCTGCCGTCTCTGGGGTCGCACAGAGTCGGACACGACTGAAGCGACTTAGCAGCAGCAGCAGCACACAGTAGGTACAGTAGGTTCTCATTATCTATTTTATACATAGTCTCAATAATGTATATGTGTCAATCCCAATCTCCCAATTTCTCCTACCCCATCTTTCCTCCTTGGTATTCATACATTTGCTCTCTATGACTCTATCTCTATTTCTGCTTTGCAAATAAGATTATCTATACCATTTTTCTAGATCCCATTGCTTTTAACATCAGGAATGAGAACTGGGTCTCATTCCCAGCTTGCATTCTAGCCTCTAAACCACTTTGTTTGATAGGAGGTAACGTCATGCAGTGGTCAGAGTCCAAGCTTACAGTCTGAAGATTTGAGTAACAAAATCCTTGATGTACATCCACGAACAGTAAGATCGTGGACAAATCACACAGCTTCTCTGAACCTAGTTTCTTTACCTAGTACAAGACTTTTGAGTGTGTTGTGTGCAGTAAGTGAAATAATGTAATAAAAGTGTACAAAAGGTAGTAGGTGCTTAATAGACCTTGATTGCCTTATTGTCTCTAATGCCTTCCCTTGGATTCTGCCTTTTCACATGACAGTGTGTGTTTGGAGCAGGAGAATGTGAAATTAAATGCCATAACAAAAATTTCTAAAACTGCTTTTGCAAGTCTAAAGGAAAAAGAATCACACATCCTTATATCATTTTTGCAATTCAAACAACCCAGGTGTCAAGTTCCCAGAGTAAAATATGGGTATGAAATTAGTTCTAACCATCTAGGAAAATAAAGTACAGAAGTAATTTACAATTAATATATTCACCATTCTGCTTATGAAATCTCCATGGCTACTTTAGTGTATTTGAAAATATGAATTTAAATTAACCAATATTTAAAATATGGGATATTGATTCTATTTCCTATTTTACCTCATGACAAGAGATTTCATGCTGTCATATACACATTCAAGCAGAAAGCCATTTTGCTTTTTCCATTTGTTTTCATTACTTTTTTCTATATTTGTTCTTTGACACTGTTTGTATTGAAACCAGGGTTTGCCTTCTTTCCACTTTATCTCTCCATGGCAACAGATAGATTGCAATACCACACACAAAAAATGCAGAATTACAACCTCCTGGTCAGATCATGCAGAAAAAACTGTACACAGTGTAACCAGTAATGGAGACTTGGGATAGTTAATGAATAAGCCAAATCTTTCTCTTTCAGACAGAATATAAATCACAATTCCTTTTTGTGTCTTCTCTTTTCTCTCTGGAAAAGATTTGTAAATATGTGTAGATGAGCAATAGATTGGCTATTTTCTTTTCCTTTTCCAAGCTCTCGCCAGTCATCTGATTAATAATGTATTGGAGAAATTTTGACTCTAATTATTATAGTTTAGTGAATGCTTTCCACCTACCATGTACTGTACTGAATGCTTTACATAGATTAGTTTATTATCTCATCGCCACAGCTCTACAAAGGGATCACTATCACCTGTTTGCAGATGAAGAACCTGAAGCTCCGAGAGGGTAAGTGATGTGTTCATAGCTACAAAGTGGAGGAACTGAGATTTGCTCCTTCAAAGTCTATCTGATGCTGTAGCGTGGGTTCTTAACCTCTCTGCTGGCATACTTGCCCAGATTTTTGCTGGGAGATCAATGTCAATTCTATAGATCTATTATTCTAAGCACTGCTGCTGCCACTTCAGTTTTTTAAAAGGGGTTCATTTATTCATCTCTAATGTCTTCCCCATGCTTCCTCAGAGGTTTCTGACAGCAGCTCCACTTTACAACCCCAATCTCCTTTAGTATCTAGGATTTGTTCAATGCAAACACCTGAACTCATCTGAAAATAACTGCATGCCCTTTCTTTATAATGTTTGCTATCATCCTTCCGATGTCAATTTCAAGTTCTTTGCAGAAGATTATTCTGTTTGATGATTCATTCTCCTTAGGAATATTTACAAGGTATTGATCGACATGAGCACATGCTTTCAGCTCATGGGGTTGAATCCTGTGTGACTTTTGTCAGGTTCTTTAGCCTCATGAGCCTCAGTCTTCCACTTCTGTAAAATGGGAATCAGTAATGTGATATAAACCTTCTGGTATTCAGTGCCCAATAAATGTTACCTCCTTCTTTGTTCCTCTTAGGACAAAAAAATCTGGAATTCGGTTCATCCTGCAGTCTCATGTTATATATTACCTAAATAAAGCATGTCACCTCACCAATTACTCCAAGTAGAAACTCTGCCTCTTGTCATTCTCTGTTACTTCCCACAATTTTTTTTCCTGATAGTGCTCAGCTACAACTTGTCTATTGTGTAACTTATGATAAAAGCTCCATGAGGATGGGAAACAAAATCTGCTTTATTCACCACCTACTACGGTGACTAGCATATTCTGTTTGTCCAACAAATGCTTGTTGAATGGAAAAGTGAATGAATGGATACATATTCTTGCCTCTCTCGAGCTCCTTATCAAAGCAGCACAGCCCCACCACGCTCTTAAATCACCACCCTCAGAACTCAGGCGCCACGTTGGCTTCTCCTTTAGGACCCATTCCAATGTTCTGCTGTGCTGTGCTGTGCTAAGCCGCTTCAGTCGTATCCAACTCTGTGCGACTCTATGGACACTTGCCCACCAGGCTCCTCTGTCCATGGGACTTTCCAGGCAAGAATATTGAAGTGGGTTGCTATTTCCTCCTCCAGAGGGTCTTCCTGACCCAGGAGCTGAATCCACATCTCTTCCATCCCTTGCACTGCCAGGCACGTTCTTTACCACTAGTGCCACCTGGGAAGCCCAAAGTCCTGTTGAGCTTTCCCTATACCCCCATTCAGACTTGTTCTTTCTTGCCCTCTTCTTTAGCCTCTATCAAGTCAGTCAGTCAGTCAGTTCAGTTGCTCAGTCATGTCCAACTCTTTGTGACCCCATGAATCACAGCATGCCAGGCCTCCCTGTCCATCACCATCTCCTGGAGTTCACTCAGACTCACGTCCATCGACTCAGTGATGCCATCCAGCCATCTCATCCTCTGTCATCCCCTTCTCCTCCTGCCCCCAATCCCTCCCAGCATCAGAGTCTTTTCCAATGAGTTAACTCTTCTCATGAGGTGGCCAAAGTACTGGAGTTTCAGCTTTAGCATCATTCCTTCCAAAGAAATCCCAGGGCTGATCTCCTTCAGAATGGACTGGCTGGATCTCCTTGCAGTCCAAGGGACTCTCAAGAGTCTTCTCCAACACCACAGTTCAAAAGCATCAATTCTTCGGTGCTCAGCCTTCTTCACAGTCCAGCTCTCACATCCATACACGACCACAGGAAAAACCATAGCCTTGACTGGACACCTCTAAATTATTGGGACAGCCTCTTACACATCGTCCTTTAAGATCTCTATCCCACCCAGTTCTCCAGCTAAAACATTTGGGGTTCTTCTGTTTGGTAACTTACTGCAGCTTTATGTCTCTTCATGGAGAAGGCAATGGCACCCATTCCAGTACTCTTGCCTGGGAAATCCCATGGACAGAGGAGGCTGCAGTCCATGGGGTCGCGAAGAGTCGGACACGACTGAGCCACTTCACTTTCACTTTTCACTTTCATGTATTGGAGAAGGAAAGGGCAACCCACTCCAGTGTTCTTGCCTGGAGAATCCCAGGGATGGGGAGCCTGGTGGGCTGCCGTCTATGGGGTCGCACAGAGTCGGCCACGACTGAAGCGACTTAGCAGCAGCAACAGCAGCAGCATCCTCTTCAAGGATAGGTTCCAAATCCCTTCACCATCTTCCAACTAACCCATTTTCTCATTCTTCCCTAGATCAGACCTAGACTGGCAAATCCATAGATCTCTAATATAGGGCTTGCTCGTTACAACCTCTAAACTCCCCCTTCATCAATCTTTTGACCGAAATGTCCACGCTACTCCTTTTTGTCAAAACCTATCCTTTCCCTGTAAATTCTTGGTTTGAAATTTACTTCCATGACTAGAGACCTAACTTTTCTCTCAGCTCTGTCATTAACTAGTTTAGGATCAGGATAAGCCTTGCGGATGTTATCTTTTTCGGCAATTAGCCAGAAATGCTTACATAGAAAATGTTCCACCAAAGATTGACTGTCCTGGGCTTCACAGTGCCCTGGTTGATGAAGGTTTCCCTTTGGCTTGGTGCACAGGAGGGTTTACACCTTGGAGCAAGACATCAAAGGAAGACTTTATGTAAACAAGGACCATGTCTTTTGTAAAGCAGGAAAATGTCACTTCTCAGGAAGATCATATTTAATAAAAAGATCAAATTTAATAATAATGATATAGAAGCTAAGGACGTGAACATAGATTCTCTTCAAATATCTAATGAAAAATCTTCATTGCCCTAGAAATACAAATGCTCCAGATTAAAGATCACTGGGACTAAAGGATATCGCATGATGAGTTTCCATATACATAATCCGCATTTAAGCGTCTATCTAGGTATCGTGTGAACCACACATCCTGAAGCCAGCTGATTGACATTCAGATCGCAGTGTGTTTTATCACTGACCACCTAGTGACCTTGCACCTGTTACTCATCTGTCCCTTGACTAAACAGAAATAATAATAGTACCTCTTTCATCGAGATGCTGTAAAAAATAAATAAATGAGTTAGTGCCAGTAAAACACTTAAAATAGTGTCTAGCACATACATTAAGTTAATTTAATAAATATTAACTACTCTTACTACTATAATGAGAGAGATAACCTAGCAAGAGTTTGAGGAGTCATATCTTTATGGTTGAGAAGGTATCTGCACTCAGGTAGTAATGAAAATTAGGTGCAATGATGCTTCTAAGAAAATCATTTCAATCAACAAATGTCTGTTAATCATCTACTGAGTTCTGTGCTAGCTGCTGAAGAACAGATAAGTCAAAGCCCTTGCCCTTCTGGAGCTAAAACTTGAAAGAGAAAGTTAAGTCAATGCATGTATCATGTAATTAATGGGCAAAAAGGTTGGTACACCATACTTGCTACAGGAAATCAGGAAAGGGAAGAACAGTAAGAGTTGAGGTGAAGAAATTGACAATGACCTCAGGAGGATTCGATTTGGATAAATGTGAAAAGAGCTGAGCATTTCACCCATAGCCAGAACATCAAAGGAAGAAGAGTTAGCATAGAAGACGAGGTTGGAGAGAGAGGACAGGAGCTCAGCCAGCCAACAGTGAATCCTACTGAGCAGCAGAAAGGGCCCCAGCCAGCAAGATGGCAGCTGTTAGTGGTAAGTGAGAAGTCCTGGGTGTATGTCCACTGCACAAATTCAAGGGTAAGTAACCCTAAACTGATGAGTCCATGTGAAAAATTCAGGAAGAAGATAATTAGGGGCCAGTTGATTGGGTTGTAAATTCAGTATGAGTAAGAATTTTCCAGCCTCTGCTGAAATTCCCAACCCAGCCTAGGAGGCTATTACAAGATCAGGAAGATGATTGTTCAATGAGAGGATTTTTGTTGTTGTTGTTGTTGTTGCCCTTGAAGTGGTTTTTTGAAAAGACTATTTTGGGGTTAATTTCGGTTTTAAATTTTGACATACGATGTTTTACAATACCTATTTTAAAAATCTAGCTCTTAAGCTTTTAAATTAAACTTATAAAATGTATCATTCAATTCTAGTAAATTTAACAATCATTTTAAAATGGGCTTTGAATAATATTTGGCCCTAATTGTTAACTTAAAGACCTTCAATATTTAAACTATGCTTATAAATGTAATGCAGTCTGTTATATTTTTAAATATGTATATTTAAAAAGATAAATTATATTTATAAATGTGATGACCCAAATTCTCTCAAATATTCCAATACTGTATATAAACTTGGTAAGATTTTCACTTAAAATTGTTGAGTGAAGTTACATGTTTTAAATTGGAGTAGTAAAGTTGCCCCTCAAAAACTTTTTCTAACTACTGCAAATATACCAAATACTAAATATGTGCCCATTCCTTGATGTAAAAACATTAATATCCTTGGTTTGATTTTCTTAAAACATGTTACACAATTCTAAACCTTTCCAAGGACGGAATGAGTTTAACCCTTAAGTTAACTATGTTATACGGTTTGGAGGGCTTCTGCATGAGATTACAAAATGATCCGAGATTTCAGCTGGGGGAGCTGTCTGCATTTTCTTCTTTGGAAAACTTGATGGAATGCTTTGAACCCAATTAGTCTGAATGGAAATGACTCTATAACGTCAAAGTGTTTATAAGGTAGAAGAGGGAGAAGAAGAGAGGACAAGTAACCCAGTTTCCTGAACTCATTTATATATTACCTAGCTTTCATTCTTCTCACAGATGTCTGCAATTGCTACCCAGAGTGACCATTTGGCCCAATTTTGCCTTGTTTGTTTCTTAAGAGAAATGCGTTTTTCTTCTACCTCAAAAAGCTCTTATATTTAATGGAAGATTCCAGTGTTTTTCATGTATTTGTGATTGCCGTAGGATCACACAACTCTTGCAATTAATTAGTAATAATATATATATAGTTGGGGACTTCCCCAGTGGCAGAGCAGTAAAGAATCCATCTGCAATGCAGAAGACTCAGGTTTGATCCCTGGATTGGGAAGATCCCCTGAAGAAGGAAATGGCAACCCACTCCAGTATTCTTGCCTCAGTAATTCCATGAACAGAGGAGCCTGGCATGAGGTCGCAAAGAGTCAGACATGACTGAGCATGCTCACACACAGATATATATATATACATATATATATATATATGTGTGTGTGTGTGTGTGTGTGTGTGTATATATATATATATAGTTAGATTCTTATCTCTCTAGGTTTTTCCTTACCTTTCACCCCAACCTACAAGGACACACTAGATGGTCCAAAACCACGTTTGGTGCTGGGCAGGCCATTTCGATTTTCTTCTGTCCAGTGCTCCTCCAGGTGATTTCAGTGTGACAGCGCAGTGAATGCGTTCCAAGGAGAGCCATCTGGACTGCAACGAGGACATTCGTGCAGAAGGGTGAAATTGAGGGTTTAAGGAGACATAATGACTTTCTACAAAGGTGTGATTGGCTATCCCATGAAAGAAGGCTAGACTTATTTGATTCCTGACACCGCTGGATAGAGGTGACAGAGTAGCAGATTCGATTCGGCAAAGGGAAGATGTTTCTCAAGATTGAGTTTCTCACAGAGGAAGAGATTACCCTAGGAGATAGTTAGCCCTTAGTCACTGAAAGTACCCAGGTGAGCCTGGGTACCCATCTGTTAAGGATGTACTAGAAGAGATTCTAACAACAGTCACGAGGTTAACATCAATGCTTTATAAACTCTCTTCCACCTTTAAGAATCTCTGATTACAGAAAACAAGGGTTCACAAAGCTAGATGGCTCATAAAAGGCATCTAAATGTCAGAAACGTAATGGTGTCATTATATTGCCCCACTTACTGCAGCACCGGCATGTCAAACCTCCTGATGCGGAAAGCCTTTCTCTTTCCTGGGACAGAAAGCATTCTGAGTTTTACGGAGAGATTAGAAATGAGATGGATCAGGGGAGGCGGTGGAGGAAGGAGGGAGGGGAGGCGTGGCAGCAACAGCTGGAAGAAATTAGAGCCGTGATAGAAATCAAAAGGAACAGATACCCTGAAAGGAGAGAAAAAAAAAATAGTACCACTGTGCAGTTTGGGAGTGGCTGGGGGAATGGTGGAAAAGGCTTTATCACAAGATAAAACCCTTGAAGGCATGCGTGCTAAGTCACTTCAGTCGTGTCCGACTCTTTGCGACACCATAGACTGCAGTCCACCAGGCCCCTCTGTCCGTGGGATTCTCCAGGCAAGAATACTGGAGTGGGCTGCCATGCCTCCTCCAGCAAATCTTCCCACCCAGGGATCGAACCCAGGTCTTTATGTTTACCTGCCCTGGCAGGCACTTTCTTTACCACTGGCGCCACTTCTCTACCTTATGACCCACAAAAACAGACTGAGATGACAAGAATGGGGCACGTCTACCAACGTGTGCCACCCCCTTAAACTTCCAAGGATGCTGCCGTTTCCCAGATGGAGAAGATGGCACAGAGAAGTTGAGCTGTGCACCCACGGTCACACCCTTGAAGGCATAGGCATACATATATGTATACGTTCTGATTTGAGAGACTGTGTGTGTGTGTAACAGGCAATGAGAATTTGACCTAAGGATAAATTAACTAATTATAGTTGGTCAGGTATGGGACAAAATTAAGCCATTTGGACACTTCATTTTAGTTATTAGCCTTTAATCCTCCTGTTAGCTAGCATTTACTGGATGCTTGCTTCGGATGGGTTGCACCAGGCGTTTCCCATGTCCCTCCTGCGCCACACCAGTGCCAGGCTCAGCACAGTGCAGTGGCAGAGATGACAGGAGAGCCTAGAGCACGTTGTAGGGAAATGTCCATTGACCGCTCCTCAGAGTCCACAGCCGAACTTTCAGATTCTCTGCTCAGATACCTGGCTTTCACCCTTTTATGAGGAATGGAAATTTTAACTTCTTAAAACCTCAGCTTTCCTCTTCCTCACTAGGGCATCTTCACAAATCATTCATTTCTTTCTTCCTTCCCCACCCTAGATCCCATGGCAACTACTTGAAACTAACCTTTCAAGCAACTTGGGCTCCATTAATATATTTTTTTAATGTACACAGATCAATATAGGGAAACACATAGCCTGACTAAGCTCCTTTTGTGGGCTTTCGCCTTTTTATCAGAACCCTGTTCATGGAAGAGCTTTCAAATAAATTATCATATCTATCATAACGCAGATTGAAAGGAGCTGGCAGCAGGTATTTTACAATGCATATAGGTGTACACACAACTTCCCTAGAGAGGGACTTGGTCATATCTGTTGAGATGCTTAATGTTGCAGATCTTTCTATCTAGGTAATTGACCTTCTAGGAATGTGCCCTAAGGAAGTCATCATTCACACACACACACACACGTTTATGGACAAGATGTTCATCACAGCCTGTGTCCCTCAGACTGAATTCTTAAGTGAGATTAACTAATTTCTGTAGCTGGATGTATGATTTTCCTGCTTGTGTCAGATGCCTACCTCTGGTCCAATCAGCAGTGAATAAAGAGGTTGAAAGGTAAGCAGGTTGCGTGGTAATCAGAGCTGTCGCTGCCAGGGCTTGTGGAGAGGGAAACAATATTTTTCATACACTGTTTCATGAAACAGGAAGACAGTCAGGATCTCACGGCAAGTGAAAAGAGCAGGATATAAACTGTACAGATGACAGATCTTAAGCTTCCCAGGTACCTCAGTGGTAAGTGCCTGCCAAGCAGGAGACATGGGTTCAATCCCTGAGTTGGGAAGATCCCCTGGAGAAGGAAATGGCAACCTGCTCCAGTATTCTTGCCTGGGAAATCCCATGGACAGAGGAACCCAGTGGGCTACGGTCCATGGAGTCACAAAAGAGTCGGACATGACTGAGTGATTAACAGCAATTTTAAAAATATGAAATTATTTGAAAAGAGATGAATACTTGCAAAAAGGAATTATGTAATAATTAAGTCATACATCAGCATATAATCAAAATCCATTTCTCTACCCTTACAAATGATTAGTATGTGCCCCTCTGGCCACACTGCACCCATCAGTTCTACAGTGTAACTCATCCCAGCATCACCGACCGCAGTTAAAGTGACCATTGAGATTTATTACTTCATTTTCTTAAGGCTATGAATTAAAGTAGTGTAAACATAAAACTTTTTGATATATGTCTACAGGTGGAAGTTGCATGGTGTATTGAATGTTGTAATTCATTCAGTTGCTTTTTAATCAGTCTGCAAGATATATAACACACACCCACACACTTTGTGCATGCGCACACATACATATACACAGAAAAAAAACTAGGAATATATACACCAAAATGCAAATGGTTATTATCTCTAGGTGATAGACTTACCAGCATGGTTTGTTTCCTTCTTTATATCTTCAGTATTTTATAGATTTTCTGCAATGCGTATATATTTCTCTTTTAATAATAAACAGTAAAAATTTTCTCTAAGATTAAAAAAAAAACATTGGTGGGGATCATAATCTTCAACCCCAAAATATGACTGTAGGCGTTCAGGACACACACTACAAAATAAACTGCTTTGGTATGTTGATTGTTTTGAGTTTAGGTACTTGAAAAACAGCAAATGCAGGGAAAGGCTTTCTCTAAACTCCCCTTTTCTGCCTAAAGACAGATCCTGCAAAAAGAACTCAGTTACTAAGTCCTTTCCCTGACAGATCCATCGACCAGGGAAGGTTGACTCATCACAGAGTTGCTGTTGTTTAGTCACTAAGTCTTATCCAACTCTTTTGCAACTCCATGGAATGTAGCCTGCCAGACTCTATCCATGGGATTTCCCAGGCAAGAATACTGGAGTGGATTGCCATTTCCTTGTCCAGGGGATCTTCCCGACCCAGGGATTGAACTCTCATCTCCTGCATTGCAGGTGGATTCTTTACCACTGAGCCACTCAGAAAGTTATCACAGGAGAGGGGTCTAGAAGCAAACTTTGTCACAAACTGTCACAGCTCCCATCTATCCCTCTAAAGACCTATTCATCTTTCCTAGAAATCGTTTATTCCGCACCAAGGGGCCTACACTCCTCTTTCCCTTTGAAGATGGTCATCTCTGAGCCCCCCAGGCCCTCATCCTGTCTTTTAGCCTCATTGTGGGAGGAGGATGCAAAGCCAGCCATATGGAGCAGCTTAGGATTATGCTCTGTGCTGAGATCTCCCATTCATTTCTCCAGATCCACTCTCTTTCCACACTGCTCTGTAGACTAATCTGTACAGATTTGCATTTAGCAGGCTCCTTTGCCCTCTGGCATCAGCTGGATTTGGCCAACCCCAAGTCAGGGAAATTGAGTGCAGCAGGGTCTGCCAAAAACAACAGCTCCGCAGCTTCCACCAAGCTGTTCTGTGAACTTCTCTCCTTTTGTCCTGGGAGTGCGTGCTCAGTGGCTCCGTCATGTCTAACTCTTTGCGACCTTGTGGACTGTTGCCCGCCAGGCTCCTCTGTCCATGGGAGTCTCCAGGCAAGAATACTGGAGTGAGTTGCCGTTTCCTCCTCCAGGGGATCTTCTTGACCCAGGGATTGATCACACTTCTCTTACCTCTCCTACATTGGCAGGTAGATTTCACCACTAGCGTCCTGGGGATAGGTTTCTTCCCTTGTCCGTGTGGGCCTGGGAGTGAAAAAGGCTCCCCACTATGACTGCTCCTGAGTACTGCACCATTCCTTGTCAAATTTCTTGAAAGGGTGAAATCAACCTTTTCTTAGACTCCTCTTTTTTAAATTTTTTTCTGTTATACTTTATTACAGAATATTGAATATAATTCCTTTAACTATACTGCAGGACCTTGTTGTTTATCCATTCTGTATGTAAAAAGTTCAGTTCAGTTCAGTCGCTTAGTTATGTCCGACTCTTTGCGACCCCATGAACCGCAGCACACCAGGCCTCCCTGTTCATCACCAACTCCCGGAGTTCACTCAGACTCACGTCCATCGAGTCAGTGATGCCATCCAGCCATCTCATCCTCTGTCGTCCCCTTCTCCTCCTGCCCTCAATCCCTCCCAGCATCAGAGTCTTTTCCAATGAGTCAACTTTTAACATCAGGTGGCCAAAGTACTGGAGTTTCAGCCTTAACATCATTCCTTCCAAAGAAATCCCAGGGCTGATCTCCTTTAGAATGGACTGGTTGGACCTCCTTGCAGTCCAGGGGACTCTCAAGAGTCTTCTCCAACACCATAGTTCAAAACCATCAATTCTTCGGCGCTCAGCTTTCTTCACAGTCCAACTCTGACATCCATACATGACTACTGGAAAAACCATAGCCTTGACTAGACAGACCTTTGTTGGCAAAGTAATGTCTCTGCTTTTGAATATGCTATCTAGGTTGGTCATAACTTTTCTTCCAAGGAGTAAGCATCTTTTAATTTCATGGCTACAATCACCATCTGCAGTGATTTTGGAGCCCAGCAAAATAAAGTCTGACACTGTTTCCACTGTTTCCCCATCTATTTCCCATGAAGTGATGGGACCAGATGCCGTGATCTTCGTTTTCTGAATGTTGAGCTTTAAGCCAACTTTTCCACTCTCCACTTTCACTTTCATCAAGAAGGTTTTTAGTTCCTCTTCACTTTCTGCCATAAGAGTAGTGTCATCTGCATATCTGAGGTTATTGAGATTTCTCCCGGCAATCTTGATTCTAGCTGGTGCTTCTTCCAGCCCAGCATTTCTCATGATGTACTCTGCATAGAAGTTAAATAAGCAGGGTGACAATATGCAGCCTTGATGTACTCCTTTTCCTATTTGGAACCAGTCTGTTCCATGTCCAGTTCTAACTGTTGCTTCCTGACCTGCATACAGATTTCTCAAGAGGCAGGTCAGGTGGTCTGGTATCCCCATCTCTTTCAGAATTTTCCACAGTTTATTGTGATCCACAATATGCTTTGGCATAGTCAATAAAGCAGAAATAGATGTTTTTCTGGAACTCTCTTGCTTTTTCGATGATCCAGCGGATGTTGGCAATTTGATCTCTGCTTCCTCTGCCTTTTCTAAAACCAGCTTGAACATCTGGAAGTTCACGGTTCACATATTACTGAAGTCTGGCTTGGAGAATTTTGAGCATTACTTACTAGCATGTGAGATGAGTGCAATTGTGCAGTAGTTTGAGCATTCTTTGGCATTGCCTTTCTTTGGGATTGGAATAAAAACTGATCTTTTCCAGTCCTGTGGCCAATGCTGAGTTTTCCAAATTTGCTGGCATATTGAGTGCAGCACTTTCACAACATCATCTTTCAGGATTTGAAATAGTTCAACTGGAATGCCATCACCTCCACTAGCTTTGTTCGTAGTGATGCTTTCTAAGGCCCACTGACTTCACATTCCAGGATGTCTGGCTCTAGGTGAGTGATCACACCATCGTGATTATCTGGGTTGTGAAGATCTTTTTTGTACAGTTCTTCTGTGTATTCTTGTCAGTTGGCTGGCTTCAAACTCAACATTCAGAAAATGAAGATCATGGCATCCAGTCCCATCACTGCACAGGAAATAGATGGGGAAATCGTGAAAACAGTGACAGACTTTATTTTCTTGGGCTCCACAATCACTGCAGATGGTGATTGCAGCCATGAAATTAAAAGACGCTTGCTCCTCAGAAGAAAAGCTATGACCAACCTAGACAGCATATTAAAAAGCAGAGATATTACTTTGCCAACAAAGATCCATCTAGTTGAAGCTATGGTTTTTCCAGTAGTCATATATGGATGTGAGATTTGGACTCTGAAGAAAGCTGAGTGCCGAAGAACTGATGCTTTTGAACTGTGGTGTTGTAGAAGACTCTTGAGAGTCCCTTGGACAGCAAGGAGATCCAACCAGTCCATCCTAAAGGAAATCAGTCCTGAATATTCATTGGAAGGACTGTTGCTAAAGCTGAAACTCTAATACTTTGGCCACCTGATGCGAAGAACTGACTTCTTGGAAAAGACCCTGATGCTGGGAAAGATTGAAGGCAGGAGGAGAAGGGGACCATAGATGAGATGGTTGGATGGCGTCATTGACTCGATGGACATTAGTTTGAGCAAGCTCTGGGAGCTGGTGATGGACAGGGAAGTCTGGCATGCTCTCCATGGGGCTGCAAAGAGTTGGGCACAACTGAGCAACTGAACTGAACTAATGTAATAGTTTGCATTTACTAAAGCTAAACTCCCAGTCAACCCCTCCCCCACTGCCCCTCTCCCTTGGCAACCACAAGTCTGCTCTCTGTCTGTGAGTCTGTGAGTTTCTGTTTCAAAGGTAAGTTCCTTTGTATTCTTAGACTCTTCTTAATGACCCCACTTGGGTGTGCCCTCTGGCCCCTGTTGGGTTGCTGACTGATACATTCTCACATTGCTCTATGCATCTGGCCACTAATACTCATCTCTTGTTTACATCCACCCTCCTGCCTCTCCAAGGTTCTCTCATGCTGAGGTCCTCACCACATTCACAGCTGGGTCCTGGCAGTCATCCTCAGGCCTCATCTGTCACTTCCCTCTCAGCTCTGTTCCGCTGAGGTCAGGAAGTCAGAGGATGAGACCTCTCACAGGTTCATGGAAGAAATCCCCCTGGACCATCTCTGTACCTTAGTGCTGCCCCAAAGAAGGCTCATTGCCCAGATAACTGGGACACCCAGGTGTCCACCACTGCCCTTTTCTCCTTTTCATTTTATGGTATATTATCCACTTTTATTTTTAATCCTTGAATACAGCCTTTACCTTACCCCCTTGCTGGGCACACACAGGCTTTGTATATGGTATTCGGGTATTTGTGAAAGTAAAAAGAAAAAGAGAGAGAAGTATTTATTCACTCAGAATACTATCATTTATTTGCAATTTTTTAAGGAATCTCCACACTGTTCTCCATAGTGGCTGTACTAGTTTGCATTCCCACCAACAGTGTAGGAGGGTTCCCTTTTCTCCACACCCTCTCCAGCATTTATTGCTTGCAGATTTTTGGATCGCAGCCATTCTGACTGGTGTGAAGTGGTACCTCATTGTGGTTTTGATTTGCATTTCTCTGATAATGAGTGATGTTGAGCATCTTTTCATGTGTTTGTTAGCCATCTGTATGTCTTCTTTGGAGAAATGTCTATTTAGTTCTTTGGCCCATTTTTTGATTGGGTCGTTTATTTTTCTGGAATTGAGCTGCATAAGTTGCTTGTATATTTTTGAGATTAGTTGTTTGTCAGTTGCTTCATTTGCTATTATTTTCTCCCATTCAGAAGGCTGTCTTTTCACCTTGTGTATATTTTCCTTTGTTGTGCAGAAGCTTTTAATTTTAATTAGATCCCATTTGTTTATTTTTGCTTTTATTTCCAGAATTCTGGGAGGTGGATCATAGAGGATCCTGCTGTGATTTATGTCTGAGAGTGTTTTGCCTATATTCTCCTCTAGGAGTTTTATAGTTTCTGGTCTTACATTTAGATCTTTAATCCATTTTGAGTTTATTTTTGTGTGCGGTGTTAGAAAGTGATCTAGTTTCATTCTTTTACAAGTGGTTGACCAGTTTTCCCAGCACCACTTGTTAAAGAGATTGTCTTTACTCCATTGTATATTCTTGCCTCCTTTATCAAAGATAAGGTGTCCATATGTGTGTGGATTTATCTCTGGGCTTTCTATTTTGTTCCATTGATCTATATGTCTGTCTTTGTGCCAGTACCATACTGTTTTGATGACTGTGGCTTTGTAGTAGAGCCTGAAGTCAGGCAAGTTGATTCCTCCAGTTCCATTCTTCTTTCTCAAGATTGCTTTGGCTATTCGAGGTTTTTTGTATTTCCATACAAATCTTGAAATTATTTGTTCTAGTTCTGTGAAAAATATGGCTGGTAGCTTGATAGGGATTGCGTTGAATTTGTAAATTGCTTTGGGTAGTATACTCATTTTCACTATATTGATTCTTCCAACCCATGAACATGGTATATTTCTCCATCTATTAGTGTCCTCTTTGATTTCTTTCATCAGTGTTTTATACCTTATGACCCAGCAATCCCACTGCTGGGTATACACACCGAGGAAACCAGAATTGAAAGAGACACATGTACCCCAATGTTCATCGCAGCACTGTTTATAATAGCCAGGACATGGAAACAACCTAGATGTCCATCAACAGATGAATGGATAAGAAAGCTGTGGTACATGTACACAATGGAGTATTACTCAGCCGTTAAAAAGAATTCATTTGAATCAGTTCTGATGAGATGGATGAAACTGGAGCCGATTATACAGAGTGAAGTAAGCCAGAAAGAAAAACACCAATACAGTATACTAACACATATATATGGAATTTAGAAAGATGGCAATGACGACCCTGTATGCAAGACAGGAAAAAAGACACAGCTGTGTATAACGGACTTTTGGACTCAGAGAGAGAGGGAGAGGGCGGGATGATTTGGGAGAATGGCATTCTATCATGTATACTATCATGTAAGAATTGAATCGCCAGTCTATGTCTGACGCAGGATACAGCATGCTTGGGGCTGGTGCATGGGGATGACCCACAGAGATGTTATGGGGAGGGAGGTGGGAGGGGGTTTCATGTTTGGGAACACATGTAAGGATTAAAGATTTTAAAATTAAAAAAATTAAAAATTAAAAAAAAAAATGAAAAAAAAAAAAAAAAAAAAAAAGAATACTATCATTTATTACTTGAATGTATTGCAAATGTCCTGGCAGTCCAGTGGTTAAACTCTGCATTTCCAGTGGAGAGGACGTGGGTTCCTGGTCAGGAAACTAAGATCCCACATGCCATGCAGTGCAGTCAAAGGGGGAAAAAATGTCTTCTCCCAGTTAGTGACTCATTTTTTTTTTTTTACACTTGCCACCTTAAGTTTTCCTAAAAAGTTACCTTGATATACCCTTCATTATATCCAAAATGAATATAAATTTGACCTCCACCCGTCATCCTTGAACCAAGCTTGTATACCTCACCTCTTTCTTGGGAAAAATTCCTTTCTATCAGCCTAGAGACACTCACATAAACAGACCCCCAGTAGGCTCAGCCATTTCCAAACATGCCCAGAAAGAGACGAATCCTAGTTTCTTAGGCAAGGCCCTCAGTTCTTCAAATTGCATCACCATGAAGAGCCCAAAGGAGCCAGGAACAGAGTCAGAGAACGGAGTTAGCTCATAGAGTGAGCTTCCAGCTCCTCAGCGGGGCTGGTTAGCAGACACAGGACCTGCAGGATGCTGGGGGGATGGAGTAAGAAGCAGGGCTCAGTTTCACTTCCACATACGTACCGGGAAACCACCTCTCCCCTTGACCTTTCAGTTTCAGTTGCTTTCCTACTCTTTCCTTCCCCTCCTCTCTCCTTCGTTCTCATGACCTGTCTTCTCATCAGGGTGGCACTATTTACAGACCACAGCAAACCCGGAGCACCCTGGCCTAAGACATTTTCTGATCACATTGATAGACAAACCAAGCGTTCACCTGAGACCGTGATGGGGATTTCTAACTGAGCTTTCATGCGCTCGCTGTTCTGCAGCCTCTAGGCCTGCCATGACTTGGGCCTTATCAGAGCATTCCACCTGGGAGAGCGCCTATGTGCACACACATTCTGTTTCCTCTCTCCTGCGTGTTCAACATTAGGGCCATTAGACTGTATCTCCTACAAACCTTCCTGGTTGACCTCCAGGGTCACCTCAGAGGAATCTTAGGTTCTTTCCTTATAACTCTAAATGCACATCAACTCTATGAACTTAAGTTAACTTTATTTTATTTTTTAAATGTTTATTTTATTTATTGATTTATTTAGCTGTACCTGGTCTTAGTTGCAGCACGTGGGATTTTCAGTCTTCCTTGCAGCACACAGGAGCTTTAGTTGCTGCATGTGAACTCTTTGTTGTAGAATGTGGGCCCTGGTTCCAAGACCAGAGACTGGTGTGGGCCCACTGCATTAAGAACTCACAGTCTTAGCCGCTGGACCACTAGGGAAGTCCCAAAACTAAGCTATTTTGGAAAGCAACATGGGGATTGCCATCTAGGAAACGAATGTGATATAAGCATTGTGGAGGATGTGGATTGCTAACGAAGTGTTCTCTAGCAAGGTGTAAGTTTTAAGACAAGACATGTGTAGTGAGGTGAGGAACTTAAACAACAGATCTCAGACCCAGTTCATGAAATGAACTGTTCTTCACTGGAGTAACACTCTTGTTAAGATTCTCTCTACACAGTACCTGGCAGGCTGTGGCAGCTATATAAATGTTAGCTAAAAGCCCAAAGACAGCTCCTGAAGTGCCCCACAACCACCCCCCTGGGGTCCCACCATGTATTAACATGTCTCTGGCTCTTCCTCACCAACTTCAGCCCCATCTTCAGAAATCACTTCTTTCACCTGCTTTGGCTTCTTGCTTCCTGCACGTATTAGTCCATTTGTGCTTCTTTAATGGATATCATCGGAGAAGGCGATGGCACCCCACTCCAGTACTCTTGCCTGGAAAATCTCATGGACGGAGGAGCCTGGTGGGCTGCAGTCCATGGGGTCGCTAAGAGTCGGACATGACTGAGCGACTTCACTTTCACTTTTCACTTTCATGCGTTGGAGAAGGAAATGGCAACCCACTCCAGTGTTCTTGCCTGGAGAATCCCAGGGACGGAGAGCCTGATGGGCTGCCATCTATGGGGTCGCACAGAGTTGGACACGACTGAAGCAACTTAGCAGCAGCAGCAGCAGCAGCAATGGATGTCATAAGCTGGGTGACTTAAAAAACACATATTTCTGATAGTTCTGGGGGCTAAGATGCCCATATAAAGGCACCAACAGATTCAGTGTCTGGCAAGAGTCTCATCTTTTCTTTGTGTCCTCACACTGTAGAACAGAGCTCTGCCAAGGGAGCTCTTCGGCAATAGCTTTTATAAGAACACTAATCCCCGTCACGCAGGCCCCACCCTCACAGCCTAATCACCCAAAGCCTTGCCTCCAAGTGCCATCACATTGCGGTTAGGGCTCCACTTACAACATTTAGGGAGACGTAAGAATTCGATCTAGAGCACTACCCAGGCCACTCGGCATAATCCTGTTTAAATGTTCAGGTTTTCACAAAAGAAAGGAAGAGTGTCTCCTCAAGCAGCTTCTGCAGTGCAGTCCTACAAACGCCCTAGAGGCCAGAACCACCAAGGAGCAGACACTGGTTAAGCGCTCCAGAAGCCTCGCTGCCATGCCATAAATCCACTCTTTTTTAGAGCCGTTTCCCATATAGGTCATTACAGAGTACTGAGTAGAGTTCCCTGCGCTCTACAGTGGGTTCCTATTAACTATTTTGCACACAGTAGTGCGTGTATATCAATTCCAGTCTTCCAGGGTGTCCCTCCTCCCCGACTCTCCCCCTTGCTAACAAAAGTATGTTTCCTACATCTGTGGCTCTATTTCTGTTTTGTAAATAGGTTCATTGGTACCATTTTTTTAGATTCCGCTGTAAGTGATATCATATGATATTTGTCTTTCTTCATTTGGCTTACTCCATTCAGTATGACAGTCTCTAGGTCCATCCACGTCACTCCTTATCACCACTTATCTCCCAGAGTTCACCCAAACTCATGTGCATCGAGTTGGTGATGCCATCTAGCCATCTCATCCTCTGTCGTCCCCTTCTCCTCCTGCCCCTAATCCCTCCCAGAATCATAAGATAGTTAATATGGTTTCAGATTCCACATTGCAACTAACCTCTAAAATGTTATCACTTAGTGAATCTTAGTGTAGTATCAAAGAATATCCACAATTACCTTAAAAAGGCTATGCAAATATACTCCCCTTCTAAATATATATCTCTCTGAGGTCACATTTGCTTCATCTACTTCAATCAAAGCTGCATTGCAACAGATGAATACAGAAGCAAATATAATCATCCATTCTGTTCTCCTAAGTCATATACTAAAAAGATTTCTAAATATATAAAAACACCTTTCTTCTCACTAATTTTTAATTTGGAATAAATTGTTAAAAGTTTTTATTTACATTAACTTGTGATGGGTTTATTGTAATTTAAAAATAAACTAATAGATAGCTCTTTGGAGTCCTCAAAAAATTTTAATTTTTTTGGTCTTGGGACCCAAAGGTTCGAGTCGAGGATAACTCGACCTGCACGTCTTTTTGACCATAGCTTACCAGCAGGGCATAACGTCTTTAACATAGAAACCCAACTTCTTTAAAGTATAAACCAGATTAGTTTTAGTCTGTGTGGCTGATCTGGCCCTTACTTACACTAAGGCTTCCAGTGGTGTTTACGGTGGCATTTATGACAGCTCACAGGCAAGACTGAAGACTATCTTCAATCCACCTCACAGAGAAGCTTAGTGTATCTTGAAAATTTGGAAGTTTTGCCCTTCCAGGTCATTCATAAAAATATTGAGAAGAATATCCCTCTGTACTTATTACCTTTGAAAGGAAATGTCTCAAAGACATCTGCCCTTGACCAAACATTCCCCTCAGTTTCATCAAATCTTAACATCAGGATTGTCAGTGGTATGCAATCTAGAGAAAAGCTTATCATTGTCAGTATTGACCACGTCCATGGAGACCCCATTCTCAAATAGATACATGTGACCCCAGGGGGATTCCTAGGGTATGGAAAATACCTAAGGCATGATTTCCCCTTACAGAACAGTTTCCCCAAATAGTTGATGCTTGATTCAGGAGTCCTTGGTCTTGCAGCTTGAGTGATTTCACAGTCCTAGTCACTCAGAGATGGTTCATGTGAAAACAGTGTTCCTTGTTCAATGTGGTCCTTGAATTTCTGACTAATTTTTGATGTGAATTTGATCTGACAGAAGTAAGATGCTTTCCTGTTTCTGGTCATCTGTGGAATGTTTCCCTTCTCCCATGAAACCCTTTACCTCTAGAGAGTTCCTTCACTGCTCTAGTGAACAACATAGGATTTTTCCTGCAGCATCTAACTTGTAAAATTAGTGATATCCCTTTCTTAAGAAGGTATTTTTAAATTCTTTGTAATATTTAAAAAATGAACTACAAGTATTTATTTCAGTCTAGCAATTTGGTCTTATTTCCTTTTTAAAATTAAACATCTTAATGGATTTTTCCCTTCCTTTTCCTCTCCCTAAAGATCCTGAATTCAATCATGTTGTCACTGTTCTATAACAGTTCTGTAGCTATTCCTGATCACCACTCAGGACAAAACACAATATATTCCTTTCCTGTGGATTTCAAGACTAACTTAAAGAAAGAATTTGTATTATTCTGAACTTTATTTCTATATCTGGTTCTGATTCAGGAAGAATTGCTACAATGTGAGTAAATGCCTTTTTGATGGTAGAGCCCTGGTTATTATCATCTGGTCGAATTTTGTAGCTTCCCTTCTTACTCCAAATAATAGCTCACAGTCATCATTCAGTCCAACAAACGTGTGCTGGACACACACTGGAATAAGTATGAATACTAGGGGGACACAAATACGGAAGATGATGTGAAAGCCTAGGTGCACCATGGAGTCTGGTCTTCCAGGAGTCCGTTCGGAGCGGGGAGACCAAGGCTGACATGAGCGACTCCCCTGGGCACCAGCATACTGCTTTGGGGGCACAAAGCAGGGCGGCAGGAACCATTGCTGGCTTGCAGAAGGTGACTGTGCCTTCAGGATCTTTTAAAAAATACTTATTTGGCGGTGCCGGGTCTTGGTTGTGTCACATGAGATTTTTTTATCTTTGTTGTAGCATGCCGGATCTTTAGCTGCAGCATGCAAACTGTTAGTTGGAGCATTTAAACTCGTTTGTGATATGTGGGATCGAGTTCCATGACCAGGAATGGAACTCAGGCCCCCTGCATTAGGAGCACAGAGTCTTAGCCACTGGACTACCACGGAAGTCCTGAGGCTCTCTATTAACCTCTTTGTATAGACTTTGCTTCCCTGAGTTATATCCGTCTTGGCATTTAGAAGGCTCCGGTGATCAGTGCAAGGGCATTTGTGTCCATCCAAACCTAAAGGCCGTATTTGACACCCTACACTTCCCCAGGTACACCCTTCTGATAGGCTCTTCAGCTATTGTCATTCTCTACTGCTTCTTCTAACACACACCCAGAGCCCCACTGCACCCTAATGGTGTGACCAGGCTTTCCAGTGCATTTGGTGCTGGGCTTTACTGCCCTAATTGTGATCATTGATGAAGTTCTAGAATCTGGGATAATATTTTTATCTAGTCTTTGAGGTCTGAAAAAGTAGTCAATTACATTTCTTTCCAAGCACTTACAGTGGCCTGTCTCTTGCTTAAAACCCCCAGGAGAGAGACTTGGATCAAGTTCTGCAGAGTGGGGATGGAGGTGGGAAAGATGACCTGAGAGTCATCATACGCATTGAGCACTCATAAATGTATTTTTTCCCTATGTAGTAAATGTGCTGCCTTTCTGGAGGCAGAGTGACCCCAGAGGTTGGGAAACTCTTATCTCCTCTCTGTTGACTTATATGACCCAAGGAATCCTAGAATCTCACTATTAGCTTCAATATCCTTCAACATTTACCCCAGGAATCAAGCTCCCATGCAAATAGGAATCTTGACCATGTGATGTGGGTGGACTAGTTGTATGTTTTTATGATCCATGAGGGCAGGGACTGTTGCATGTTTTGCTCACTGTTGTAACACTAAAATAGATTGGCATGGGTGAATTTAACTCAGATGACCATTATATCTACTACTGCGGGCAGGAATCACTCAGAAGAAATGGAGTAGCCATCATGGTCAACAAAACAGTCCGAAATGCAGAACTTGGATGCAATTTCAAAAACAACAGAATGATCTCTGTTCGTCTCCAAGGCAAACCATTCAATATCACAGTTATCCAAGTCTAGGCCCCAACCAGTAATGCTGAAGAAGCTGAAGTTGAACGGTTTTATGAAGACCTACAAGACCTTTTAGAACTAACACCCAAAAAAGATGTTCTGTTCATTATAGGGGACTGGAATGCAAAAGTAGGAAGTCAAGAGACACTTGGAGTAACAGGCGAATTTGGCCTTGGAATGTGGAATGAAGCAGGGCAAAGACTAATAGAGTTTTGCCAAGAAAATGCACTGGTCATAGCAAACACCCTCTTCCAACAACACAAGAGAAGACTCTACACATGGGCATCACCAGATGGTCAACACCAATATCAGATTGATTATATTCTCTGCAGCCAAAGATGGAGAAGCTCTATAAAGTCAACAAAAACAAGACCAGGAGCTGACTGTGGCTCAGATCATGAACTCCTTATTGCCAAATTCAGACTGAAATTGAAGAAAGTAGGGAAAACCACTAGACCATTCAGGTATGACCTCAATCAAATCCCTTATGATTATACAGTAGAAGTGAGAAATAGATTTGAGGGCCTAGATCTGATAGATAGAGTGCCTGAGAACTCTGGAATGAGGTTTGTGACATTGTATAGGAGACAGGGATCAAGACCATCCCCATGGAAAAGAAATGCAAAAAAGCAAAATGGCTGTCTGGGGAGGCCTTACAAATAGCTGTGAAAAGAAAAGAGGCAAAAAGCAAAGGAGAAAAGGAAAGATATAAGCATCTGAATGCAGAGTTCCAAAGAATAGCAAGAAGACATAAGAAAGCCTTGTTCAGCGATCAATGCACAGAAATAGAGGAAAACAACAGAATGGGAAAGACTAGAGATCTCTTCAAGAAAATTAGAGATACCAAGGGAACATTTCATGCAAAGATGGGCTCAATAAAGGACAGAAATGGTATGGACCTAACAGAAGCAGAAGATATTTAGAAGAGGTGGCAAGAATACACAGAAGAACAGTACAAAAAAGATCTTCATGACCCAGATAATCATGACAGTGTGATCACTCATCTAGAGCCAGACATCCTGGAATGTGAAGTCAAGTGGGCCTTGGAAAGCATCACTACGAACAAAGCTAGTGGAGCTGATGGAATTCCTGTTGAGCTGTTTCAAATCCTGAAAGATGATGCTGTGAAAGTGCTGCACTCAATATGCCAGCAAATTTGGAAAACTCAGCAGTGGCCACAGGACTGGACAAGGTCAGTTTTCATTCCAATTCCAAAGAAAGGCAATGCCAAAGAATGCTCAAACTACCACACAATATCATATGATAGGATATGATAAAGGATACAGATGAACAGCCAGATGAAGAGATACATAGGGTGACGTCTGAGAGGGTCCTGATCATAGGAGCTTTTGTCTTCATGGAGGTAGGGTACATCTTTCTCCCAATGTGGATATGTTCATCCACCCAGAAACTTCCCAAACCCCATGCTATTGGAATTTTACGGATTCTCCCTCAAGAGGGTATAATTGATTATTAATCCCATTTGCAGTCCATCTTCATTCTCTGTAGAATGAGGAGTGGATCTGAAAATCCCAAATTATAGCTTGGTTTTCTGGTGACCAGTCTCCATCCAAGAGCCATCCAGCAGCCCACCTAGAGTCATCCATTAGAAAAAATGGTGCTTCTAGTCCTCTAATTACTAAGGATATTACAAAGGTTTTAGGAACTCTGTGCCAGGAACTGAGGGCAGAAATCGATACATATTTTCTATTATCTCCCACCATGGTTAACCAAGGAATAAGCTGTTACATTCAGGATTTAAAAAGACAGTGAAATTTTTCATTGAGTTTGCTTTGGTAGGTTATTAACCAAATCAAGCTAACTTAATGAAACAGTGCCTGTCCATGACACAAATTATACAGTGATATTATAGAATCTATAACAACATTAAAACCACCAAGAGCTTGCAAAACTTATAAATGTGAGATTCTCCCTACACCATGCCAACACAATCTAACAGCATCCCAAAGTGAGAAGTCATAAAAGAATTTTCTTCATTAAATTGCAAGTCCCCACAATGTCTTTTCTCCTAAAAGTAATCTGAAAAAAATCAAGGGTCCTGTTGCTCTGGAAATGAAATAATAGTGAAAGAATACTCATCTAATAAAACAACTACTTCTGGTGAGAAATATAAGTAATGAATTTACGTTTGAGTCAACAGTTTTTCTAAAATACAGCCACACAGGTTTTCCGTTTCATACTAATATTCGTTATATTCAAAATGTGTGTGGGTGTGGGGAATAGCAGCGTAGTTTATTCAGTAAGTAAATAATATCATTAACCAAAAAGTGTCCTGAAGATTTCCATGATTTGCCCAGCCAAAAACAAACACAAATTCCCTCAGCATTCCTATGTAACTTATCATTTCAGCTGAAATCTTAGTCTCACATGTGGCTTCTGTCTCATTGTCCCTTATGTCAGACAAGTCTTGAAGAGTCTGTCTTTATGATACTTTCCTAATTCTTCTGCCCAAGTTGATCCTAGGTCTAACACAATGGAAATAGAAATAGAAAGTGGATCAGTTTACAGTACTTTTGGGTTTGTTAGCCAAGCAGTGATGGAAAAAGAAAGAAAAAAAAAAAAATGCCGTATACTGAATGGGTAAAGAATCTGCCTGCAACGCAGGGGAGACAGGTTCAATCTCTGGGTCACGAAGATCCCCTGGAGAAGAAAATGGCAACTCACTACAATATTCTTGCCTGGGAAATCCCATGGACAGGGGAGCCTGGCAGGCTACAGTCCATGGGATCACAAGAGTCCAACACAACTTAGTGAAATCACCACCACAATCCTTAAAACAACTCTGAGAGGTGGGCATTGTTATCCCTGTTCACTTATGAGGAAACTGAGGCTCAGGAAGGTTTGAGTATACTGAATGAGGTCATTTAGCAACTGAGCTGTGGGATTCAATTCCAGTCAGTCTATCTCTAAAGGCTGCTCTCCTGCCGTATGTCATCTGAGTGAACATACCCAGGTGGCTTTGCAGTCTATGATAAATGAATAATTTGGGCCCAGATAATTAGAAAGTGAATTTTCCTGGTTTTAACTGATAAGAAATGTAAGAAAATTGCCTTGTATAAATGTGTAATCCTACTTTGAGATTTTATTATAGACATGATTTTGTAACTTCATATTTTGATTAAGCTCAAATAATAAGCTGCCTATATAATAAATGTTGCTTGCCCCTCTCCGCAAATAATAAAACATCGCTTTGTGGATAAACCTGCTCTCTTCTTTTAGCCTCAGTGTATCTTAGTAGTTGATGTTTGAATTTCATGTTGCTTCAGAAGCTCATCTATTTAGGATATCTCATTTTGAATCAAATTATCTGCTACATGATGAAATGGATCACCTACAAATGGGTGATACATTTGATCACCCATAAAAAGCCACCATTGCTAAATAATGTTTTTGTTATTCAGAAAAAAAGTTAGCTTGAAATGATTAGCTTTATTAAAACTTACTTTATTCAAGTGATATTATATTCTTTGTTAAATTATTTAAAAGTACTAATTTTGTTTACTAAAAATTATTTTTAGGTTATGAAATAAACAGTTTGTGTTACTATCACAAATTAAGCATGCAGATATGCACAAAAGAGATGTTATAGAAAAGATGGAGTTAAAGAAACAGGTAGAGGTCAGTTTATGTCGGTCTCATGAATCAGATAAAGGAGTTTGGACTTGGCACATTCGGTAGGAAGTCGATGGAAGATTTTAAGCAGGAGAATAACACAATCTGATTTATGTTTTAAGAAAAACACTCTGGTTAACATTTGAAGAGTGGATCACAAAGGAGAGCAAGAGTGGGATCCAGGCCAGGGGAGAGGTGCAGTCACGCTGGGGGAAAGACAGTGGTAACCGGGAGTGGTGGCGAAACAGTGGAAATGAAGGGTCATGTTTGGTATCTTATGGTGGGTTGAACTGAGGGTTGGGCTGGCTAGAGAGAGCAAGGTGTCAAAGACAGCTCCTAGGTTTGAGGACTGAGCTATGGCTGGCAGCATTTTCTGAAATGGAGAATAAGAGAGAAGCAGGATGCTTCCCTTGTTATAGGGTTTATTTGTGTGCATGTTTTGGTGAGAGAGTCACTCCTAGAATTTAATCCTACTTTACTTACATTTTGTAATTTTCCAGTTGTGGCCAGTAGACTCTAGGGTGGTCCCCACGATCCTGACTTCCTGGTGCTCACGCTTTGTGTCATCCTTTCCCCTTATGTACTGATACCTGGGATCTGCGATGTATTTCTAACCAGTGGAAAGCAGCAAATGCAACAGAATGTACATGAACACACATTCATGCTTCTATTATGTAACACTGTAACCTATTTTTCTTTGCTAGGAAACTCTCTCTCTCTCATTGGCTTTGGAGAAGTAAGCTATTTATTATGAGCGTGACTTCACTTTCCCTTTTCACTTTCATACATTGGAAAAGGAAATGGCAACCCACTCCAGTGTTCTTGGCTGGAGAATCCCAGGGATGGGGGAGCCTGGTGGGCTGCCGTCTGTGGGGTCGCACAGAGTCAGACATGACTGAAGCGACTTAGCAGCAGCAGCAGCCCATGAAGAGGGCCAGCAACTAAGGGCAGTCTCTGATGTATGATGCAGGGAACTCAAACCAGGGCTCTGTGACAACCTGAAGGGGTGGGATGGGGTGGGTGGTAGGAGGGAGGTTAAAGAGGGAGAAGACATATATATACTTACAGCTGATTCATATTGATGTATGGCAAAAACTCATACAATATTGTAAAGCAATTACCCTCCAATTAAAAACAATAAAAATGGGAATTAAAAAAAAAAGAGCCAGCAAGAAAGAGGCCCTCGATGCAACAACCTGAAATGAATTAAATGGTGCCAGTGACTACATGAGTTTGGAAGCAGATCCTTCCCCAGTCAAACCTCCAATAAGGCAGTAGCCCTGATCAACACCTGACTGTGGCCATTTGATATTCTAAGGCAGCTAAGCTGAGCTCAGACTCCTGACCCACAGAAACTGTGATATGTCACTTTAAGTATACTTGAGGTTATATTGCTAAGCAGAACTAGATAATTAATACATCAATTTTCTTAAACTATTTTCTTAAAAGAAAATATAGTCATAACAGGATTCAGATTTCTCCTGTATATAAATTCCCATTCCTGTTCTGATAATTTTACATTTTACAAATATATAATATTTATAAATGTGTAAGCCTACATACTCTTTCCAAAAGTGTACATGTAAAATGTATTGCAAGTATCTGTCAATTGAACACTTAAGAATTATAAGCTTCAAGGAAACTTGGATAGGTGATGTGATTTGTCCAAGTTCCTACAGCTAGTTTGTGACAAATTCAAGAACAAAACTTCCCACACCGAAATGTGATTTTCACACTCATATAACATATAGGAAAGTCTTGACGATCTTCCACTTTTAAAGTGTATACTATCAAAACCTTTCAAGAACTCCCAAAAGGGAAAAATATTCTCACCTAGAAAGTGACCTGCCATATGTGAACTTTAGCATTATGAAACTCATCAGAGCTGAATCAAATGGCTTTTATTGTATTTGACTCCTTCCTTCACTCTAAATTTTTTAAATAAGAAAGGAGAAAATGGTGTTTAGCTCTTATACTCAGGAGCTTATTAAATACACATGCGGCCATAGGAGATGACGAAGAAAGAAGGAAAGCACAGCCTCCGCTCTCAAAAAGCTGCTAGTTTGAAGTGGCACAGATAAATTCGTATTGGCTTAATAGAAGGCTGTCTGAAAATGTTTCATTTGGCTCTGATAAGAAAGCATCAATGATAATACATGCAAAGTGCCTGGCACAGAGTAAATGTATCTGTTACCTGCTATTACCATACAGAAAGGACAAGGGAGGTGCCCAGAGACAGTGTGTACCAAACTTTAAGCAAGGGATGAAGCAAACCTCACCACCCAATGACTTCGTAATTACTTATAATTTTACTTTCACCATTTGTCATCCTGTTTGATAAAAACCCTGATAAAAAGAGAAAAGAACGTTCAGCAGCATGCTGACAGTAACTGGAAATGATTCATCAGAGGGAACAATTGCCCAACCCTTGCCAGGGGGAGGAAGTGGCAGAAAGGTGCACCAAAGCAAACACTTTTGGATTGACACTAGAATCCTGAGGAATGTTAGTAGGTAAACTTCGGGGTTGAGCAGGCAAAACCTGCTAGTTCTTCAGTTCTTTTTTGGCAGACATTTATTGAGCACCTACTGTGGACCACCCTGGAGAAGGGCATGGCAACCCACTCCAGTATTCTTACGTGGAGAATCCCATGGACAGAGGAGCCTGGCAGGCTACAGTCCATAGGGTCACAGAGTCGGATATGACTGAATTGACTTAGCACTGGCACAGTGGAAGAAACCCTGTACTAGACACTGGGGATGTAAAAATGATTAAGATACAGTCTTTGGCTCCAAAGAAAAGAAGAAGAAATTGTAATGGCATTCTGTGGCCATGGAGCTTCTTATCAGGATGATGAAAATGTTCTACAGGTGATTGTGGTGGTTGCACAACCTTGCAAATATAGTTAAAACCATTGAATGGTACATTTTAAATGAGTGAGCTGTATGGTGTGTGAATTTTATTTCAATGCAACTGCTAAAAGGCACAGTAGATGTTGGACTCCTGAGTGCTCACATGGCCTCAATACTTCACACCTGTGTCCATGCCCTTTGCCACTTGGCCTTTCACTTCCCCTCACTGAAGAGATAGAGTCATTTTCCTACCCATCAAATCTGGGTTCACCTTATGACTTGCTGTTTCTAATAGAATGCAGGGAAATGATTTGGTGCCAGTCCTGAGTCTGGGACTCAGGAACCCTTGCATGTTTCCATTTGACATTTGCTCCATGGCCATTGCCATATGGGCAAGCTTGGACTAGCCTAACAAGAGAGGAAAGACCTGTGGTGCAGAGCAGAGTCGCTTTCATCATCCCAAGTTCATCCTAGATTAGCCAAAGGACAGCCAACTCTCAGACATGAGCCCAGTCATGACCAGAAAAACCACACAGTCAAGTCCTGCCCTTGCGGTCCACCTTCAAACTTACAAACTTGATATTTTTGTTTTAAACCACTGTGTTTTGGGATGGTTTGCAGGGCTTTATATATATATATATATATATATATTTTATAAAAATAGGTAACAGTGGGATACACAGGATTTGATTATCACCCCTGGAACTTGACGGAAGATGATAGAGAAGATAATGAATGAAATTCAGAGCTTCCTAGTTACTTCTTTTCAGAGGAGGGGTGGGAGGGTTAGCATACCTATATTTGATTGTGTGTGCATGTGCACAAAAACACATAAAAATATAAAAATACAGGCCAAAAGTAATACAAGGTGGTTGGAAATTCCACAGTGATGTTTTAAAATAGAGCATATACTGATTACTATCTGGTAGTGATTACACTGAGAATTTTACCTTAATTTTTTTAATATAAAATTTGAGCCAAACAACATCACAAATATGGTATTCATACAAAAATGCATTACCTTGATCAATGCATAATAAAATGTCAGAGTAATCCAAATTGTGGAACATTCTAGTTAAAAAGCGAAACAGAACAGAAAAACCAGCCAATAGCTAGGAAAGTGTCAAGGTCATGAAAGACAAAAAATTTGAGCTCCTTTACAAGATTGGCTTAGATGGCAAAGCATCTGCCTGAATGCGGGAGACTGGGGCTCAATCCCTGGGTCAGGAAGAGCCCCTGGAGAAGGAAATGGCAACCCACTCCAGTACTCTTGCCTGGAAAATCCCATGGACGGAAGAGGCTGGTAGGCTACAGTCCACAGGGTCACAAAGAGTCAGACACGACTGAGCGACTTCACTTTGCTTTATAAAATTGGAAGAAGTAAAAGAGACATGACAATTAAACGGAATTTGGATTCTAGAATGGAAAAGGTACGTTAGTAGAACAGTTAGCAAAGTTTGAATAAGATCATAGATTAGTTAGTAGTAAAAATATTAAATCAATGCTAATTTTAGGTTTCAATAATTGTACTATATAAGTTCTTAATATTTGTAGAAGCTGGGTGAAGGGTTATATGGAAACTCTATGTAATATTTTTGCAATGTTTTTCTAAGTCTAAAATTTGATAAAAATCTTTTTAAATAAAAAAGGCCAAGGGTACTGTGATCACATTTATAATTTTTATTTAAAGAGAGAAGAGTATATACAAACTGTTGGGACTTCCCCGGTGGTGTAGTAGATAAGAATCTGCCTGCCGACACATCGGACACGAGTTCGATCCCTGGTCCTGGAGGATTCCATGTGCCCTGGAACTCGAGAGCCGTGGCTACTGAGCCTGTGGGCTGCAACTACTGAGGCCCAGGCACCTGGAGCCTATGCTCTGCAATAAGAGAGGCCATGGCAATGAGAAGCCTGCACACTGCAACAAAGACCCGTCCCCGCTCCCTGCAACTAGAGAAAGCCTGTGTGCAGCAACAGAGACCAGTGCAGACACACACACACACATACATAGACACACACATACACGTTTTTATAAAAAACTGTTAATACCAGCAAATAATGTGTTGACCCGCCAGGCACTATTCTAGACATTGGTGGTATACTAGTCAACAAGACAGAAAAATCTCTAGACTCTCATGTAAATTGACAGAAATATATGGGATAATTTCAGCTGGTGCTAAATACTATGCAGAAAATAAAACACGGTAAAGGAGTAAAATGGATTGGACAAGCTACTTCAGATTATGTGACTGGGAAAACTCTTCTGGGAAGTGTTATTTGAATGAGACCTGACTGACCCAAGGAACCAGCTCTGTGAAGATATGGGAGGATACTCTAGGCAGGGAAGAACCAGGGCAAATATGACAAATGGCAGGAGAGAGAGGCTTGACGAGGCAGGGTGGAATGTGCCTCAGTCAGACCAGAGTGTAGGCATCACCCGGGAGAGGTAGGCCTGGGTGAACAGTTTGGGTTTTATGTAAAAAAGGAAACAACTGGATCGTTTCAAGATAGGTGGGACACGCGACTGACAGTCTTAAAAAGGTCATTTCATTTTTTGTGAAGAATTAACTGTAGGAGGACGAGCACGGGAGGAGGAGAGCCTGTTAGGAGGCAAATAGGATAGTCTTAGAGAAGGAGGGTGGAGAAGGCAATGGCAGCCCACTCCAGTGCTCTTGCCTGGAAAATCCCATGGACAGAAGAGCCTGACAGGCTGCAGTCCATGCGGTCGCAAAGAGTCAGACACGACTGAGCAACTTCACTTTCACTTTTCACTTTCATGCATTGGAGAAGGAAATGGCAACCCACTCCAGTGTTCTTGCCTGGAGAATCCCAGGGATGGGGAAGCCTGGTGGGCTGCCGTCTGTGGGGTCGCACAGAGTCGGACACGACTGAAGCGACTTAGCAGCAGCAGCAGCAGCAGAGAAGGAGGGTGGTGGCTTGATTAGGGTGGTCGCTGAAGGTGGAAAGCAGTGAATGATTCCAGATACATTGTGTTGAAGGTCGAGCTAAATTTTGCAGATGGATTGAATATGGGAAGTGAAAGGAAGCAAGAAATCTAGGATAATTCCTTGTTTTCTTGTGCAACTTGGGTGGATTTTAGTGCCAATTACCTTGGAAGAGTAATGGAAGAATAGTTTTCTTGGGGAAAAAAAATCAAAAATTCTGTCCTGGATACATTAAGTTTAAGACATTAGACCTTCATCATTTCATGTCTTTGCAATGATTATGGGGGGGGGGGGTGTGTGTGTATGTATGTATGTGTAAGTATATTTATTTTTTTTAGAAGCTTATTACTTTAAAAAAAAATAATGATGTAGGTTTAGGAATGTTCAAAATAATGTTAGACCAACCAGGTACGCCAATTATTCAAATAAAGACTAGGAGCATATCTCACCTGGAAAAGTTACTGAGTTGAGACTAATATATAGGACAGATGATTCCATCCTTAAAACAAGCAGTTATAGAATTTACAAAGAAGAGCAAGTATTAAATTTTTTCCTGAGCATGAACAATGGTGGCATCCAGGGGTGAATGTTTTTACAGTTGTCATCACCCGTATAAATGCAACATCCTTCAAGAGGAAAATAAATGAAGCCATGCACATGTCCTTCAGGTTTAGAAAAAGGATTTCTGACCAAATGTGCTTGTAGAAAGAGATGTCGTGGTAATTTCTTTTTCTTTTCTGTTTTAAAGAAACACAGGGCACCTGGGGACACCAAGTGTTAGTCACACAGTCATGTCCAACCTTGAGACCCCATGGGCCGTAGCCCACCAGGCTCCTCTGTCCATGGGATTCTCTGGGCAAGAATAATGGAGTGGGTTGCCATATCTTTCTCCACGGGATCTTACCATCCCAGGAACCAAACTGGGTTCTCCTGCATTGCAGGCGAATTTTTTACCCTCCAGATTGGAGGGACTGTGGTATTGTGGCCAAGGGGATGGGCTGCTGAGCCCCCAGATCTGTGCTTTAATCCCACCTCCATCACTCACTGGTGGTATAACTGGCAAGTTCCGTGACTTCTCTGTGCCTCAGTCATATCATCTGTAAACCAGGGGGACGGTACGTAGTGGACCCTGTGGTGCCTAACCCTTGCCTTCTGCAGATCCCCCTTCTCAGCTGCTAGGGACTGTTACCCGAAGATGATATTCATCTGGGAGCCCTCTCTGGGCATGGCCCTGGCTGAGGAAATGGTCTCTCCTTAGGTCACACCCCCTTCCCTGGGCAGCCCACATCCAGTGACTGATCAACAAAGATTATCAAGGCCTGAACCTTCGCCCTAATTCAGGGCAGCTGGTAGAGCCTTCCCAGCTCCAGAGCTCCCTATGGGGTGAACTGAGGGCTTCACTAGGTTTCCACCTCAACATCTCACCCTACCCAACCCTGCTTTTTCTCTTCCCTTCCCCAAGAGTGGATCCCAAGACCTCTCCCTGCGAAACATTCTTACAATGTCAATGACCCTCTCTGAGTCTGCTCCCTAAAGAGCCGAGCCTGTGAGGTAAGAGTACCTTCCTCCAACCAGAATTAAAAGAGACATATATACCCCATTGTTCATCACAGCACTGTTTACAATAGCCAGGACATGGAAGCAACCTAGATGTCCATCAGCAGATGAATGGATAAGAAAGCTGTGGTACATATACACAATGGAGTATTACTCAGCCATTAAAAAGAATGCGTTTGAATCAGTTCTAATGAGGTGGATGAAACTGGAGCCTATTATACAGAGTGAAGTAAATCAGAAAGAAAAACACCAATACAGTATATTAATGCATACATATGGAATTTAGAAAGATGGTAATGATGACCCAATATGCCAGACAGCAAAAGAGACACAGATGTAAACAGTCTTCTGGACTCTGTGGGAGAAGGTGAGGGGGAGATGATTTGAGAGAACAGCATTGAAACATGTATATTATCATATGTGAAACAGATCACCAGTCCAGGTTCGATGCATGAGACAGGGTGCTCAGGGCTGGTGCACTGGGATGACCCAGAGGGGTGGGATGGGGAGGGAGGTGGGAGGGGGGTTCAGGATGGGGAACACGTGTACACCCATGGTGGATTCAAGTCAGTGTATGGCAAAACCAATACAATATTGTGAAATAATTAGCCTCCAATTAAAATAAATTCATTTAAAAAATAATAAAAGATATTATAGAAAAAAAAAAAAGAGTACCTTCCTCCTCTTAGGGGAATCCTTAGGAATAAATAAATAACTATAATAAGGCACTTACAAGAGTGTGTGCACACGGTAAGTGGAATATAAGTGTTAGCTATGATTATGGAAATATTTTCTTATGAGATTATCAATACCTATAAAACTACAAATAGTTTTCTCCTTTAGCTATAAAAGTCTCACCACAGTAGTTTGAGTTAATTTTCCATATATTGTATTACATACAAATAAAGTTAAAACTGGCTTTTTTTAGGTGATAAGAGAGGGAAGAAATGTATTTCTGTCCTATTTGCTGCTGCTGGGATCCCTTCACTGGTGATTATCAGGGGGTATCTCTGTTTGCAAACTAACTATAGACACTTTCTCTGTTTATATATTGGGTGTTTTGTTTTTTTTTAATGGAGAAAGGTAGACGTGAATTGTATTTTTTATTAGGCTGTGATTATATACATCTCCTGATAGACTCCTTCCTGACAGGAATTGGCATTTGTAGGGTCTTCTGAGATGAAACAAATGTCTTTAGCTTAGTCCACTCTGCTCAGAACAAACAGCTGTGATAACCAGAGAGAAGGCTGGATATTAAACTCATTTTGTCACTGCATTTTTTTTTTTCTGGTTCATAAGTACTTGATCCTTGTGGACTAAAATAGGGATGGAATTTTCTCATAAAACTGAAGGTTCTAAAAACAAGAATAACCAGAGCACTTCTGTACTTGAAAGCAGTCAATATAAGATCACATAAAGCTAAATTTGAAAAATAAATGTTATTCTAAAACTCAGATTATACATTAAACTTAAACCACAGTCTAACACAGCAAGAGAAAGAATTGGCAAATGCAAGCAGGATGAAAAGTAGAGGATATGGTGGATAAAAATTTATCTTTCTTTTACCTGTAATTCTTCAAAGAGCATTAGCTGTATAACTTGGTTAAAGCCGTGTATGTAACATACACAATAAGTGACTACGTTCTTCTTCTTCCCATTGGAAAGCCTACACTTGTGATTCCACTTCTCCATATGAGTCTAGTATTATTACCTGATACAGAGCCTCCAGCCTGTGAACAGTTTGGGAAATCATCACCAAAATCAATGATCTTCCCTGTCCTGTTCAATGTGAGTTCTGGGCTGTTTCCGTCTTATCTACCTGTATTCATCTGAAGGCTTCTAGCTTACAGGAGACTCCATGCCACTACTCAGGGTAGTGTTCACTCCAGTGGGCACCTCGTTTCTCAGCCACAAGTTGAAGAAATTGGGAGTGGCTGGCATAAAGCTTGAGTTTATCATTGATATCCACCCATCTCACTTTCTCAGCATCATCACCAGCTTCCAGGGACAGAAGATCCATGACCTCCCCTGTTTCATCGTGATAGTTCACAGCCTCTGTATCCATCCATACATTACCTGTGTTCCGGGGATCACCCACTTTGTAGACCACAAAGTGTTCCTGGCTGCATAGTTTGTGCAACTGTTTCTCCAGCTCCTGTGTGTCTGCTCTGGGCTTCTGCGAGGAGTTCACGGCTTCCTCAGCAAACTCTCTCATCAGTGCAGCACTAATCTCTCCTGGACCCACCACTCCCCCGGGATGGCCCGTTCCCCACCGTCCTTCCTTTCGATAGCTACAAACTGCAGGACGTTTATCCCAGAGACAGGATGGGCTACTTTATTTCCCTTGCTGCCCTTTTTCCACCTGGCTAAGATGGGATCTGCAACATGATTGGGGCCCCAGCGCCCCCAAAGCCCTCTACCAACCAGGCCTGTCCCACCTGCAGGGTTTCTAGGGCTACCATGGTCAACCTCGTACCAACTGTTCTGGCTCCTTCTCTCAACAGGCCCATCCTTTCCATTAAATTTGGGAGAGAAGTTTCACCCAAAAGAGGGTCTGCCCACCTTGGTCCCGCCAAGACTGATCCAGAAGTGGACTCGACAGGCTTGCACTCTGGCCGCTCAACCAGCCAGCTCACCTTCTCATTGGAAACCTGGTTTCGCTCCACTCGAGAGCCTGGGTATGGTGACGTCCGGGCTTCTCAGCAGCGCTGTTTGAAACTGACATGATGAAATTCGGAGGAAACCCGTGTGAGGAAAATGGGCTCCAGCCGGCTGAGATGGGGCAGCTGCTGGGTCTGACTGCCGCAGAGGCCAAGGCCACAGAGAGAAGCGCTGGGGCCAAAGCCTTTGCCTGGCAGTGTCCAGCCATCCACCGCCCGGCAGGCTGCGGGGATTTCGGTTGCTCTCAGGTGGGGCGTCAGAATCCTCGATGGCGGGGGTAGGAGAGGGGGGCGGCTCTCCCGTGGAACAGAGCCACTGGGGACGGGAGCCGTGGGGATGGGGGATGGGGGTCCTGGGGGATGGGAGCCCTGAAGGAGGCTCACCACAAACCACGCCCCGCGCTCCCTGGGGAGCACGGTGCTTGCATTTTACATTGAAAGATTTCAGTGTCTGGAAAGGATTCCAAACGGTTGAGAAAGAAAGTGAAAGTTGCTCAGTGGAGTCCGAGTCTTTGCGACACCATGGACTACCACCATGGACTACACGTGTAGTCCATGGAATTCTCCAGGCCAGAATACTAGAGTGGGTAGCCTTTCCCTTCTCCAGGGGAGCTTCCCAACCCAGGGATCAACCCAGGTCTTCCTCATTGCAGGCGGATCCTTTACCGGCTGAACCACAGGGGAAGTCCACCAATACTGGAGTGGGTAGCCTATCCCTTCTCCAGGGCATCTTCCCAACCAAGGAATTCAACCGGGGTCAAACACCACCAACAAAATCAGCACAGAATAACTGGCTTCGCTTGGTAAATTGGCTTAAGGGTACATTTATTAAAAAGTTCACCAAGTGTAGGACCAGAGTCTATTTGGGAAAAATGCATTGGAGGCTGTGGGGCACAAACTTGTATGGGATGCTGGAAAGCCGGGCAAGGGTGCCCTGGAAGGAGAAATCTGTCTTGATGCACCCTGCGTGGTCTGGTGAGAAATTCTTGAGATGCAATGCCTGCAGTGTGGGGGCAGTGGGGGAGGGGGTTGGGGGTGGGGGAGGAAGGTTCCAAATCTCAGGCCCACCTCACTAGTTGCATGGCTTAGGCCAGTTGCATAAGCTTTATGTCCAAAGGAGGAATGGCTCTAGCATGCCAGGAGCTGTCAGACAGAAGGCTGTACTGAGGTCTGGACCATGTGGTATCTGCTCTTAAAGGATTCTGGTTGAAAAGGCAGCATATATATTTAAAAATAGAAGTAACACAGGAAACTCAAACAGGGGTTCTGTCTCAACACAGAGGGGTGGAATGGGGACGGAGATGGGAGGGAAGTTCAAAAGGGAGGGGATATATGTATACCTACGGCTGATTCGTGTTGAGGTTTGACAGAAAACAACAAAATTCTGTAAAGCATTTATCCTTCAATAAAAAAAGAAAGTAACATGGGAAGGCAGTGCACAGTAATCCTTAAGAGTTGAACACAATCAGGTTCAAATCTCAGCGTTCCCTCCTTACGTGGATCTTCTTGGGAAAAGTAACTTAAGTTACATAAGCTGACTTCAGTTTCCTCAAGTGTAAGATGGAAAAAGAATCTGCCTCATAGCATTTTGGTGACAGGTAGGTAGGCTGTTACATGTAAAGCTGTTAGCACAGTAAGTGGCCCATCATGCATACTCAGAAATGCTGGCTGTCATTACTCTACGTATCATTGACTTTTCGACCCTGCACCTTGAAAACTGTAGATTACAACAGGACAGTTGAAACGACCTTGAAAATTGAGAGGCTCACATATGAATTTAGAGTTAAATAAGCTACGATTCTCTGTCTGGAGAAATTCAGGCTGAAAAATAACAGTGTCTAGGTCCTGAAACGGAGAAGGCAATGGCACCCCACTCCAGTACTCCTGCCTGGAAAATCCCATGGATGGAGGAGCCTGGTAGGCTGCAGTCCATGGGTTCGCTAAGAGTTGGACACGACTGAGCGACTTCACTTTCACTTTTCACTTTCATGTACTGGAGAAGGAAATGGCAGCCCACTCCAGTGTTCTTGCCTGGAGAATCTCACGGACGGGGGAGCCTGATGGGCTGCCGTCTCTGGGGTCGCACAGAGTTGGACACGACTGAAGCGACTTAGCAGCAGCAGGTCCTGAAATTATATGAGAAGCGGCAGCACAGGCTAAGTCATTGTATCTAAGATAACAAACCCGCAGGAAAGGTATCCGAAGGTCTGAAACAGTTTTAGAACAAATGGAACACTGTATACTCTAACTGAAACCCAAAGGATATTTAACATTTCCCAAAGTTTGTTCCATGTTACATCACCCCCCATGAAAAAGATGTTCAAGGAATAAATGATTTGACAGTCAAATATGTCTGGGAAATTCTACATATTTTACCGTCCTCCTTTAGGAATTTAGGATTCACAGCGTGCTTTAAAGATCCAGTAAAAACAAAACAAGTCAATCCAACAGTTTAATTCTGTTTCATCCGGTATTTTCCAAACTACCTGACCGGAGAATGCTTCTTTTATGCAATAGTTGGTATTATTTTGAGAACACACTTCCTCAAATTTAGAAAAGTTTCAAAATACCTATGTGTGCTTGGGGGTAGATCTCTAACCCTTTGAAGTTATCACCATCACTATTGAAAGGCAGCTACTGAGCACCCACTCATCATAAGAACTCTAAACTGAATGAGTCAGGTTTCCAAAAGTCTGGAAACCCAGAAATAGCTGGGCTATACTCCCTAGATGGTAAAGAATCTGCCTGCAATGCAGGAGACCCAGGTTCAATTCCTGGGTCTGGAAGATCCCCTGAAGTAGAAAATGGCAACCCACTCCAATATTCTTGCCTGGACAATTCCTTGGACAGAGGAGCCTTGTGGGCTACAGACCAGGGGGTCGCAAAGGGTCAGACACAACTGAGCAATTGAGCACATACACACACATAGAGATCAAAATGGTAAAAAAAAAAAAAAAAAAAAAAAAAGAATTGAAAGCAGAGAAATATGAGACCTGGTCCTCATTCATCATCATCATTGTTGAGGATTTGCTGTGTACACTGTACAAAGTACACTAGAAAAGAAAGACGATCATTTTGGGACAGGTTCCCAGCTGTGTAACTCATGTCTTCGTTATTCTTAAAAATTATATATTTATTTATTTTGGGCTAGGCTGGGTCTTTGTTGCTGGATGAGGGCTCTCTCCAGTTGTAGTGAACGGGGGCTGCTCTTTGCTACGATGCCCAGGCTTCTCACTGCAGTGGCTTCTCTTGCTGGGGGGCACAGGCTCTAGGCACACAGGCTCCGGTAGCTGGAGCACGTGGACTCGGTAGTTGTGGTATGTGGTCTCAGTACTTACGGCTTGTGGGCCCTTAAAAGAGTGTGCAGGATCCAATCGTTGCAGTGCATGGGCCTTCGTTGCTCTGCGGCACGTGGAATCTTCCCAGACAAGGGATGGAACCCGTGTCCTCTGCGTTGGCAGGTGGATTCGTATCCACTGTACCGCTAGGGAAGTCCTTCATGTCTTCTTATGGCTGCATTTTTTTTCAGTCGTGTAATTCCTAGTCTTTGAGGCTCCTGGAAATGTATTAGGAAAACCACTGATATGAAAAACTAAACATTTTGGGAGAAGACACTTGTAAATTCCTTATATTATTATTTCCAGGCATCATAATCTAACTCACAAAAAATAAACGAAGTGCAAGTCTTGGGTCTGGTTCTAGCTTCCCCCATCATAGGCTGTGTAGTTGTACATCCGACACTTGGCTTCCCTGAGTCTTGATTCTTCACTGTAAAAGGAATCACATGGCCTCTGTTATCTACAAAAGTCCTTCTGGCTTTGACATTGTATGATTCCAGGATCTATGAAAATCCCATTATTGGAAGGCCAAGGTCAAATGCTATGAATCAGAAAGACCAGATGTTCAAATATAAACAGCCAGATGCTCAGGGGGCAGTGGCACTTGAGGAAAGCGAGGGAGCAGGGAAGGCCTGGTGTGTCAACCCAAAGCAGAAACTGAGCAGGCCAAAGAAGACTGCAAGGAGCACCTGGGAAGGAACATCCAAACCAGTAATGAGGGGCTTGTTTTGTTTTTAGAATCATCAAAGGGAAGAAGACTTAAATCGGACCATTTGATGCAAACGGTACCCTAAGGGAAGGAAATGAAATACTACAATATAGACCAAAGAAATTATTTGCTGGGAAGCCACTGGGGAGATTCTCTTCCCTAAATTATCTTCTGAGGTGGAAAAACAAGCAGCGCTAGACAGAGAGAATGTTCTGGTCCCAACCCATGAGAAAGCCCTAAAGGAACTCTAGCACCATCAGAGAACAAATCTTTGACCTGTCTCTGTGAACTCTTCCTGGACTAGAGATTGCCTGCGTGAGTCCCATTTTATCAAGAATACTACAGGGACGGGGAGGGCCACGGTGATTACAGGGCCCCAGCAGTGCAAGAATCCCTGATCATCCTTCCATCCTCTCTTTGGGAAGCAGAAATACGTGGTACCCAGCAAACTGGATTCCCGCTGTGATGCTAAGGCTCAACTTCTGAAAGAAACTGGGAAGGAAGGCAGAAAAAAGGATTTCTCCTGTCTTTAATGTGATAATACTCATAACAAAAACACAGTAAAATAACTACCATTTACTAAGTGCTTTCTGTGTACCAGTCTGTGGTATACAGGTTTGTCCAGGTTTGACTGCCCAGTTCTGAATCTTGGTTCAGTCACTTGTCGGCTTCTTAATCTTTGGAAAGTTTCTGAAATCTGTTGGACCTTAGTTTTCTCATCTAGAAATAATAATGGATCTATGTTAAAGGGTCAATATGATACAATTCATTTAAAGAGCTTAGGATAATGCCTGGTCCATAGGCATTATGAACTCAGCAAATATTACCTATGACAACTATTGTTACTAATCATTCTGCATTTATTATTTCACCTAATTCTCAAGCAAACCTGTGCGTTAGGCACATGTGTTGATAATATCACCACTTAACACACTGAGGACATGAGAGTTCATAGAAGTTACCTAAGGCTGCTCAGCTAGTTGCTAGTATAGGTTTCAGAACTGGAAAGTCTTGACAATAATAAACTTGTATTTCATGGATAGTCTAAATGCGTGTTGAATTTGACTTTACATGGCAAAAGTCACCATTTTATTATAACTATTAAAAAACGCATATATATGGAATTTAGAAAGACAGGACTGATGATCATATGTGCAGGCAGCAAAGAAGACACAGATGTAAAGAGGAGACTTTTGGATTCAGTGGGAGAAGGCGAGGGTGGGATGATTTGAGAGAACAGCATTGAAATGTGTACATTACCACATGTAAAATAGATGACCAGTGCAAGCTCGATGCATGAAGCAGGGCACCCAAAGTTGGTTCCCTGGGACAACCCAGAAGGATAGGCTGGGGAGGGAAGTGGGAGGAAGTTTCAGGATGCAGGGGACATATGTATACCTGTGGCTGATTCATGATGATGTATGGCCAAAACCATCACAATACAGTGAAGTGAATGCATGCTAAATCACTTCAGTCGTGTCTGACTCTGTGTGACCCCACGGATGATAGCCCACCAGGCTCCTCTCTCCACGTGATTCTCCTGACAAGAATACTGGAGTGAGTTGCTGTGCCCTTCTCCAGGGGATCTTCCCAACCCAGGGATCGAATCTGCCTCTCTTACACCTCCCGCACTGGCATGTGGGTTCTCTACCACCAGCGCCACCTGGGAAGCCCCATACTGTAAAGCAATTATCCTCAAATTAAATTAATTTTAAAAAAAACCTTGAGTTATATTAAGATGGTTCTGCTAGGTTGACTCTGTAAAAGAGAAGGAGATTGGAGAGAGACAATGAAACCATTTAACAACCTATTGTAGTAATAGCCCTGAGTCATGGGACAGCTCAGACGAGAAAGACAAGTCAGAGATACCCTGATGTGGAAGGGGAGGCCTGAAGAAAAAGAAGAGTCAAAACACACCCATTTTAATCCTAAGGGGCTCAAAGGATGGTGGTGACAGGTGGAAGTCAGGAAGGCAGCTGGCAATGCGTGGTTTACCTTTAGACGGACAGAGCGTGGAACGATGACTGGGAATTCAAGCTTCTGTCACTGACATCTCCGTGCCGCAGGTTCCTCTCCTACAAAACGAGGAGTTGATCTAGAGTTAACCCTTTGGATTCTTTCCAGCTTCCCAGAGGAAGCATGTAAATGAAGTATAGGAAGTGGAGAAAGATATGAGGGCTTAAAGAGTCAGTGAGTGCTCAAGGTATTGGGTCATCAGCCTGGCTTTGATATAAAAGAGGAAAATGAGACAATGATTGACATTTTTAAGATTAAAGAAAGCTGCGCCTTTTAAGAAATGATTTAGGTGGGATAATTAATATGTAGAATGGAGGCTATCTCCAAATTAACCTAATAAATCTAAACTAAAATGTGTAACAATCAAGGTCAAGTAGCCTTTATTGATAGGAGAGATAAGCTTTGGTTTCTATGGTGTGATATGAAGGTGTTAGGGAAGTCCAGCTGCCCCCCAGGTATCGTTCTGACTCTCATAAATACTACCTGGGTTTCTACTATTAAAACCCTTTGGATGCAGTTTGTATCATAAAATGAACATTTATTCCACATTTAGCTGCTGTCATGCTTTCTCTGGTGAATTAGCGTAGCAGGCTGACAACCAGCTAAGGCAAACCAACTGAGGAGACAAAGTTTTTGGAGGCGGCGGCAGAAGGGATCCTCTTGGTGTGTGTGGCATTGCTCACATCAGTCCGTTCAACAATGCATGGACACCTGTTGTCTCAAGCTACATTCTGGAGATGAAAAGGTGAGTAAATTGTGGTTCATCACTTCAGGATGCTTACAGTCCAGAGAGTGGACAGCATGCAGTTCATAGAGCTGGGGAGTTTTGAAAAGCGGGACCAGGGGCTCAGAAAGCAAAGGTGGAGGGACAAAAGAGATTGTCTACTACTACAATTTTGTTGAAGGATTGGACACTCAAATTCAAGGAAGGCTTTTCCTTGATCCCAGTGGGTTCTCCGAAGGAACTACCAAAATTTAAACTGGTAGATTTGAGAGTCTCTAGGCTGAAGAGAGACAGATCACTCCAACTCCTTTAATTCAATGACTCTTTGGCCCTTTGAAGCTTAAATTAGTAAAATCTGATGATATCGACTTGTCAACTGTATTGTTGACTATGAAATATATGTCCCTTGCTAATTTTCATGTCCCTCTCCTCTCCAGGAACTTCACATATAGAGGACTGACTGCACAGTGAGATTGCTGAAGTGGGTAGAAATGTAGAGGGATGTGAGCTAGAAAGATAACTGAGAACTTCTACAGACAGCAGACTAGGGCAACACCACAGCACCACAGATGGCATTCAGCAAGCACCCTGAGACGTACCATCTAGCAACGGAGAGGATCCTCAACCACGGCTTAAAAGATTTGGCGGATCAGTTCTGGCTCTGGTATTTGCTAGTGAATACCTATACGAAAACATTATAATACTCACCTATATTTACTTAAGACAGACTATATGACAGATCCTGTACTTTGTGTCTTACTTGTAAAAACATTTAATTCTTACAACAACCCACTGAGGTAGGTTCTGTCAAGTTTCCTATTTTATAACAGGAGGAACACAGATAAGTTCAAGATCATATTACCTAACATTTGTCAAAAGCATGGATTTGAATACAGGTAGTCGACTCTAATGCCCATGTTTAACTACTTCAGTTACCTAAGTCTTTGAAGGTTCAGTTCACTTAAAAATGGACATGTTGGGTCAGACAATGTCTAGATTGCTTTCTGGCTTTAGAATGTTATGATCCTACTTACATGAATTATATGATATATCTGAGTGGTCTTAGAGTACTGAGCTCTAAAGACAAGTTTCTGAAATCTGACCTTATTTCATGGCCATCTCTTGTGTTTAAGTCAAGTTGGACCATATCGTTCACTGTTCCACCAAGAATGTCCTTCCTCAATCTTCATCTATTGAAATCCTGTCCAGCTTTCAAAAGCCAACTGAAATGCAATCTTCTTCAAATATCCATTTGCAATCTTTGAAGATTTAGAGTGGAGATGTATGAAACTGTTGAGGGTTGAGATCTAGGAAAAATATCTGTGTTATTGAAAGGGAAAGATGTAGGATAAGGAGAAAAAAGGGTGGAGGGAGACACTTGAAGATGAGGAGGGTTAAGAGGACCGTTAGCAGTTTCACTGGTGACTTGCACCACAAAACCCTTTCCTCAGATGGGCAATTATGAAGCCACCAAAGTTCTATTAAGTGGTGCCAAGCAGGTAGGTGTGAGGTTAAGGATTAAATGAGATAACATAGATGAAGTATCCAGCCTAGTGTCTAGAGAGGCAACAATATGATAATTTTCAATTGCATTATCTACAGAGGAACCTGCTCATCTCCTTCAAGCAGAAGAAGGCTACCCTCCTGCCCAGGAAGGAGTAGGGCAGGCAGAGGTGGGAAGAGGCTCAGTGGGAAATAGAGAGGTCAGGAGGAGGTTTATGGGGACACAAGGAGAAAATTATGAGCCAGAGATAGAGAAGTAAGTGAAATAAAGGAGGCATACAGGAGTCACGGTAGAGAAGAGGACAGAAGGAGACGTGGAAGCCAAAGGGCAAAGAGAAAAAGAAAGAATTCTGGGGCTTGGAAAGCAAGCCTGTGCTGCCTGGGTCAGAACCCAGTGCCCACAGGAAGAGTGCTAGAGGTAACCAACTGAGGCACCCAAGTCCGGAGCACTCTCAGAGCCATTCTCTCTTCACTGTTATGATCTGTTATTGGAGAGGTTCTGACCCTGTCCTGTCCCACCTTCAGGGGATTTCTTCCCCTCTGTCTGCTTGGGAATCATCTCCAGCAGTAGTTACACTTCCTTCATGGCTCCAGCTCCCACTGGACAAGCCTTTCAGGGTCCTGGCAGCTTCCTCCCTTAGTCTCTCCAGCCCCAGGGGAGGAGATGCACTCAGCAATTGCTGATATCGGGGTTGCCTCACCTTCTCCTGCTTGTAATTCTAGTTCTTGCAACAACTTTGCAACTAATGTGCACGCATGCTTGCTAGCAAAGTCGCTTCAGTCGTGTCCAGCTCTTTGCAACCCTGTGGGCCTATACCTCACCAGGCCCTTCTGTCCATGGGATTCTCCAGGCAAGAATATTGGAGTGGGTCGCCATGCCCTCCTCCAGGGGATCTTCCCCACCCAGGGATCAAACCCATGTCCTGTACTTCTCCTGCACTGGCAGATGGGTTCTTTACCACTAGCACCACCTGGGAAGCCCCTTTGTAACTAATGCACTGCTTTAAAAGATCACTATTGAAGTACCTGGGGTTCCCAGGTGGGGTTAGTGGTAAAGAACCTGCCTGCCAATGCAGGAGACTGTAAGAGACCCGGGTTTGATCCCTGGGTCGGGAACATTCCCCTGGAGGAAGAAATGACACCCCACTTTGGTATTCTTGCCTGGAAAATCCTGTGGACAGAGGAGCCTGGTGGGCTACAGCCCATAGCGTCGAAAAGAGGCCAACATGACTAAAGTACCTGGCAAAGACTTTACTTTCACTTGGACTCACCCTTGGAGCTCAAAGACAGCTTTCTCGGGGAAAAGAGCACATCTAGTGAGAGAAAGAAATCCAGCCATCCCAAGAGCTGGGAAGAGTCCGGGCCCACTTCTCCAGTGCTTGACTGGAGGACAAATCCACAGCGGCTTTCAGAGTTGAGGGAATCATCTGTAAAACGACTGGGTTTGTGGCCATTCACATCTATTCCCCCATGATTTACTGTGCTCTGATCACCTTGAGCCTCAGCTTAAGGAACACCTCAGTTTATTCCTCCAAGGGTTATTATGTGCCCTGATGAGTACAGAGGGCACCTAGCCAAGGTGTGGTGAGGTGGAGACACAGAGTCAAATTGGGAGCACATTCTGGGTTTTTGGAAGTGTCTGCTTTGTGCAAGATAAGATTTGTGGATGGTCTATCAAGAGACCCTCCTGACAGACTCTTCTGAGTTTTTGTTGTCCCGCAGAGTTGCAGATGCTTAATTTTTTTCTCCAGGCATCATCTCTCCCATCCCCAGAGTTCTGCTATTAATAAAACCAGGTTCCTGTTCTTCAGAATCCACAGCCTAGTGGGGGCACAGAGTGGGCACATGACTGACCCTCAAGTCAGGCTGATGGCAGCCACACAGGAGGATTCTGCACAGGGGTCAGGAGGCTGCAGAGAGGTCAGGAGGCTGCACAGGGATAGACGGTGGACAAGCTGAGCGGATGCTAGCTGGACAGGTCGAGGGGGCCATGAATTTTCTAGCAGAACATAGAGTAGATCAAAATCAATTGTGAAAGGACAGGGGCATCTGAGGGTTTGTAACAAGGGTTTGGGGGGGTGAGGGTTGGGCACTGGAAAAGAGGCTGAAAGGTGGAGGCCCAGCTATAGAGGCTTCGGAAACTAAGGAAATGGGACTTGAGGCTCCAAGAGCCATCTGAGGATCTTGAGCGTCTTTTGGCAAGGTCAGTTCTGGGATGGCTACTTGAATGCTGCCTGGAGGACAGATTTACAACAGAGAAGCTGAGGACAGGCGAAGGAACTGCGATCTCCCAGGGACAGCTCAGACAGGAAGTCTCAGCTTGACCATCGCCAAAGGGGCATATCAACCTTTGAGCTGCTCTTCTCTCCATCAAGGGCAAGCGTCCTCCGTCTTCCATCTGCGTATGAGGGCGAGGGCGGTGGGGAGTGCCCCTTCTACGCTTCTATGGCTGGATGATACGATGACTCCAGCCTCAGAAGTTTCGAATTTCTCCTTGCCAAGGTCGGGCCCCTACAGGTGGGCGCCTGCGAGCCCCGGCCCCACGCGTGTGGGCCCCACGCCCGGCCGCGGCCGCGGCTCGTCCCCTCCAGGCCCGGACGCCGCCGCGGGCCGGGCCGGGCCGGGCGCTCCGGGAGCTGCGCGGCGGCTGCTCGAGGAGGCCTGGCGGGCGGCGGCGAGAGGCTGTGCCCCAGTTTGTGTCCAATCAGGGAGTGCGGGCTGTGCCCCGAGCCGGGCAGCAATGCGTAAACAAACCCACGGCAACTCCTCCGCCCCCTCGGCGCGCTCGCCCCGCGCCCGCCGCCGCCGCCGCCGCCGCCGCCGGCTCGGCTCTCCTCGCGCCCGCCCGCCCGGCCGCCCGCCCGCCGCCCCGCCCGCACCCTGCGGCCCCGCCCCGCCCCCGCCGGCGCGGGCGCCCTCCGCTGCCTCCCCACGCGCGCGCGCTCGCGCACCACGCGCCCCGCGCGGCCCGCCCGGCTCGTGGCCTCCCGAGAGCGAGGTAAGGGCGACGCGCCGGGACCCGGGCGGCCAGCCCGCGCGGCGCGGCCCGGGGAAGTTTCTGGCGTCGCTGTGTTCCGCCGGGCGGGGGGGAGGCGCCCGAGCGGCGGGGGGCCGGGACGGCCGGGCGGGGGCCGCCGGGCGCGCGGGGGTCACAAGTTGCCCAACCTGCCATCGGGGCGGGCGCCGCGCGGCAAGGGGCCGGAGGCGCGGCGGGGCCGGGCGCAGCGCGGGCGCGGGGAGGGCCCCGAGGAACTTTCTCCTCCCCGGCGGGGCTCCAGCCAGCCCGGGCCGCGGCCCGGCTGCCCCAGCGGCCGGCTCCCCGGCTGGAGGGGGCCCGTGAGACGTGTTTGAAGGAGCTGACGCAGTTTGTGACGCTCGCGGCTTCCTGACGGGGACCGGCAGCGGCAGCGCCTTCTCCGAGGAGGGACGAGCCGAGGCGGCGCTCTGGCCCTTCCCCCGGAGCCGCGCGCTCTGGCGCCTAGTTCGGGGGCCGGGGGCTCGGGGCGCGAGCATCCAGTGGCGGCCGGGAACCGGGCCCCGGCAGCGCGCGTCGCTTCCGTTTTGATTAGCTCGGGTTATTATATAAGATGTCACGGAGAGGAAAGGGGCGAGCGGGCGGCGCGTCGGCCTTCCGCGAGTGGCGGGGAGGGGCGGGAGGCCGGGCGGGCGGGGACCCACCTGTGCGCCCGCCGCGCCCCCTGCGGGAGCTGCCCGCGCGCCGGTGGCGAACGGGGACTGGAAGGGGGTCGGCGGCCGGGGGGACGGACGTGCTCGGCGCTCCCCTCCCGACCCCGGGGACACTCGGGCAGCGGCCGAAACGTGCCGTTTCCTCCTCGCCGCCTGGCCTGGGTCGACACATTTCTGGCTCCGGGCGTTTGTCCTTTGAAACATTTGTTTAATATTAAGGAAGCTGCGTGTGCGGCCGTACCCGTACGCCCGAAACGTGTGGCCGTGGGCTCCGGGACGGTGAATGAATCATCGCCCCGCGGACCGGGCGCCGATGATTCATGCGCGGTACACCCCGCGCGTACTCGCCGTGTGCCTCTGCCCCAGGGACCGCGGCCCTTCCGCGGCGGTGACGCCTGGAGGGCCAGCGGGGGAGAGTGTGCAAAAGGGTGGGGTTTATTTCCCCCCGCCCCAACTCCCGCAGTTTGGGGGAACTTTAGCGGGGAGGGGTGTCAGTTTCCCCAGATTTCCCGAGGCTTGATTCCCCTTCTTAGAAGAGTTGCGAGATTCCACCTGGCTGAGTTGATGAGTCGGTTCGCTGCAGGTGTGAGTCCTCTCATTAGAATCTGCAAGCTGTCAAGTGAGGTTTTGGACTCACTAGAAGGCATCCTTCTAGTAATTGCCTCTACTTAAGTACCGCCAGGGTGATTAGCAGAAAGTTTGAAAGTCAGTGGATCTTAAAAATAAGTAGTTCCTAAATAGAGGGGTTCTACTTAAAGGCTTGGGTTTAGGGCTTTTTTTTTTTTTTAAGCCAAATCCTACAAGGAACCTAGTTTACCATTAATTCAGAACTTTTGACCACTGTGACCACCCTTAAAGACTAACTTGACTCATGCCTACCACGCCCTACGCTTTTAAGATTGAGTAAAGTTTTCTCATCATTTAGAACTCAACTCAAATGGCATTTACTCAGCAAAGCCCTCTTGATTAACTTAAGTGGCCTCTCACCCCTCACCCCAGGGACCACCCCCAGGCCTATTTTATTTTCTTCCTAGAACTTAATCACTATCTGAAAGGATTTTCTTTGGGTGTTCTTTAAGTCCTGTCCCTCTGCGCTAGAACGTAAACTACACTATGGCCGGAGTTTTCGCAGGGTTTGTTACTGCTGTAACTCTAGTACCTGGAACAGTGCCTGGCATAGTAGGCACTCAGGATTTGTTGACTAGTGAATGAATAAATTCCTTTTCCCTGATTTCTTGGTGAGTCTGTCTTTGACTGTTGAACTTAACTGTAACCTTTTTGTGGGCCAGGCACTAGGATGGGACAGTTCTAACTTTTTTCTTCCAATTTTCTTTTGGGTGATTCATTTCCTCCTCTGTGGTGTTAAATTACAGCACAAGGTGGATTTGACCTGTATATCCTAAGATGCCGAGTATGAAGAAAGATAAGGCATGTGGAGCCTTGTCAAGAGAAAGTGTAACTGTAGAGGTTAATGGGTGATTAAAAATATTACCTGTGCTAGTTGAGAAGTAGAGGATATTGAAAGGAGATTGGCAAAGTCAGTTCCCACAGTACTATATGTTTCCAGTGGTATTTGAGATACTGATATTTCTATATTCCTCCCTCCCCACTGCCTGCACACCAGCCTCAAATGTAGCATAGTTTGGGATGGTCCCTAGGAGGTAGCACTAATACTGTGTCTTAATTTAACTAAATACAAGATTTCCATCTCTGCGGGAGCCTCAGCTCTGTTGTTGTCAGTGTCCATAGCTTAACTCCATAGGAGAGTAGATAGAAGGAGTTATTTTAAAGTATATTTTAATTTGAATACTTTCAGTGGATTGTAAAGAATTAAAACTATAATATGTCAGTGATATAATGGAAGAAGGAGTCGAATGTCATGCTTCATACTACCTCCCTTCAGGAAAAACTTTAGCAAACTTTTTGATTATAAATAACAAACTTTGCAGGCATAGCTTTACATTGTAGGAATCTTCTCAGAACCCAGTTCTTCCTAATTTACTGCCAGAGAAGAGTGGGCTTCCAGAAGTTCCCTTTCCGTAGTAGTGTAATCTCAAGAGTGAGCTCAGACATAATAGAATTTTAAAGCTAAAAGGGACCTTAAAGTTGGTTGGCATAATTCATTCCTTTTTATCAGTTCCTTTATGCCTTAGGAAACTAAAGCATAGTGGGATGATTTGCCTAGGGAGCAGGACGGGGGTTAGAATCAAGCACCCTGACTTCTGGTTTGGAAGTCCTCGAGTCAGCCAGCGCTCCCATAGTTGGGGGTGAGTGGTCCCTGTGGTAGGGGATTCTCTGTCTCTTACTGATGAACTTTGTACCCTCCCCTGTGCCTTGGACATCCAAGGGATCAACACATACTTGTTGAATGTGGTTGGACAAATGCATTTTAAGTTAAACAATTTAAGAATTGAGAAAGCAGGAAAACATGTATCTTTTCCAGATTAAAGATGTTTTTGACAAGAAAGTCAGAATGTTGGCAGTAATTAACCTTTTATGGTAATGAAGCTGTTGCTTAATTTTCATGCCTCCAAAATTTCAAGTAAGATGGCTTACAACTTGTAAGTGTATGCACTTGCTTAGTTGGCGTAATTATTCACTGAAGGAACAGTAGAAGGCTGTTTCAGGACACCTGGTAAAGGTCTTGCCTTTGCCACAGTGAGGGAGGTTCAAGAGGGAGGGGTCATATGTATGCCTCATATGTCCATGTTGATGTACGAAAGAAACGCAGTATTGTAAAACAATTATCCTCCAATTTAAAAAAATTGGAAAAGCCTGGACTTCTCAGCCAGACAGTTGAGGCTGAAGCTCAGCTGTGTCCTTGACAGGCAGGGCTCTCTGTAGCAAGTTACTTAACCTTTTTGAATGTTCTCATTTCTGAATGGGGATAATACCGCTGGATAATGTATGTAAATTACCTTGTGTACACTAGGCCCTTAATAAATGGGAAGTTATATTTTGACTTCTGATTTATATGACCAAGAGAACAACTTAACTTCTTAAAGCTTCAGTTTTCTCAACTGTAGAACTGGTGATTGGCCTGGGAGGAGGGGAATTAAATGATCCTTAATGTCTTCTCTAACTGTATAGTTTAAGGAACTGATAAAAGATACACAGTTCCTGGATATGTTCTAGTGTCTCCTAGTTTATAGTCTATGGGAACTTGAACAGAATTTGTATCCTCCTATGTGTCAAAATTGTATAAATCTTAATTATGTTGAATTGGTTCACAGTGCTTTTCAGATCTACTGTATCCTACTGCTTTTTTGTATATTCATTCTGTTTTTGAGAGATTGATAATGAAACTCCAGTTACAAATCTTAGTTTATCTACTTTAAAAATGTAATATATAGTGGAACTATCTGTAACTTCATTATGTTTTATAAGTCTCTTGTAAATGTGTTATCATACTGTCATAATTTGAAAAAGAAAAAATAATGTATAAACTTCCTACAGTTTTAATTGAAATTATCCATATATCCTTCTAATAAGAGCAACTGCAAAAATGGTTAATTTCTAGGCCTTCCTAAGAATTTGGTATAATTAGCTTTGATGATCTTAGCTACGTTTTCATTATTTTATGTGCTATATGCTAGATACAAAGTTAACTTGAATATTTCAGCCTCTCATTCATCTTACTATGTATAAGGCAGTATAAGGATGTACGTGAGTTAATCAGACATAGGCACCCTTCCTTTGAGAGGCTTGGGAAGCATGTAGGGAGCTTAAGACAGATGCATGCTAAGTCGCTTCGTGTCTGGCTGTTTGTGACCATATGGACTGTTGTCCTCTAGGCTCCTCTGTCCATGAGATTCTCCAGGCAAAAATACTGAGGTGGGTTGCCATGCCCTCCTCCAGTGGGTCTTCCCAACCCAGGATTGAACCTGCGTCTCTTGCATCTCCTGCACTGGCAGGCGGGTTCTTTACCACTAGTGCCACCTGAGAAGCCCATAAAAGGGGTCCCCACAGACTTGATTACGTGGAGGAACTGTTACAGAGGCACAGAGTAAGTGCTTTGTGATTTTAGAGAAGGAACGTACTGTTTCTAGCTGGGGAAAAATGGGGAAACTTGAATTAAGGAGTCTTGAGCAAGGCTTTAAAGAGTTGGTAGAGTTTCAACTGGCAGAGATGTAGGGCTCAGCCTATGCTAAGACTTGAAGGAAAGGCTACATGAGCATACCCAAGAATGGAGAGGAACGTGGTCAGGCTGGTGGGTGAGGAGCCTTGAGGCAGGAGAGTGGGACAGCAGGCTGCGTGGCAGAGGTAGGACCATGTTGTGAGCGTTTTGAATGCTGGGCTAAGGAGTCTGGTTAGTAGGCTGTGCCTAACTATCAACAGTAGCTTGAGTGGGGGAGTGATGTGATAAAAGCTGTGCTCTATGACATCAGTTTGTATTGGAGGCGTCATGGTTAGTCCCAGTTTGAAAGCTAGTAAAATAGTTCCCAGAAGAGAAGCAGTGAGAACCTAAGTTAGAATAGGGGCAGTTGGGTGGCTGAGAAACTCTAGAAATAGGAAATGCGTTGGGATTTGTTGTCTGATTGGATGAGGGACTTGAGGGAGGAGTCAGGCTGAAGCTAAATGACTTTGAATGGTGATGGCAGGAAATGAAATCATCAAGAAGGCCACTAGTGAAGCACCTGTAAGTGTGAGCAGTCAGTGAAGATGTGCCTAATTAATGGAAGTTTGGATTTGGATATGTCGATTTCCATGTGCCTATGGAACTGTCCAAATGGATGGCGGCTCTTAAAAACAGAGATGGAATTGCAACCATCCTTATGAAAGGGGTTGCTGAAGCTGTGAGAATGTTTCCAAGTGTGAGTGAGAAGGGTAAAAGGCCAGGACGGAGCTCAGAAAAACCATGTTTGTGGGCTTGAAAGGAGATAAAAGAGGCTAACAGGATGCCAAGAGGATAAGCTGGAAGAGAAGAAGGAAAAACTAGGGTAAAGAAAGGTGAGGAAGGAGAATTTGGAGGGGCCAATAGGGTAGAGACCCTGAGATAATACTTGGGAAAGGTTGTTAGGATTGTCAGTGAGACTGTTGTCAGTGGCCTTTGAGGGTCAGGGTCATTTGGGCAGTGGAAACGGAAGTCAGCCAGGGCCCTGAGAGGCACCTGAGTGTAAACTGGAATTGGACTATGAACATCAGAGGTCAATGACTCGAGGTGATGAGGGGGCCAGTGGACACTCTTAAAACTGTACGAAAAGCCCAAGAGTGCCATGCATTGAGTGGCTGTCAGTAGAGAGGAAGAGACTGAAGCTCAAGAGAGGAAGCAGGAAGGTGGTTAGTGCTCCTGGAGCAGGAAGAAAAGGAGCTGGAGAAGGTGACCACGTATCGGATTACCCAGGACAGTCTCAGTTGACATCTGTCATCCCGGTTCAGTGGTAGGATAGTATTTGGTCAAATATTACAATGAGTTGGACAAGTAATGCCTGTTTTTATTCTAAAACAAAGTCCCCTTTTGAATAATAAATCATTTGACCGTGACAAAGGTGGTTATTCATGGACAAACATGTGACATGGAGGGGGAAAGATTAAATGAAGGCAAGAAGAAACTGCCATTGAAAGAAGAAAGTTGGAAGCTTGGAGGGAGTGTGATTGCATCTGAAATGGGTTGGTTCCTCTTTTTTAAAAAAGAGAAACAGAGGAGGCCAGTTTCTTGGCTGAGAGTATATTGAGAGTGAGAGGTAAAGCTGGGAGGTGGAGGAGAGGGGAAAAGATTTGGGATGGATCTGAGCATAACAAGAGCCAGCGGTGGTGAGGAGGACCTGACAAGGTGCTAAGAAGCCTCCACCTTAGCCCTGTGATATGACGAGTCTTCCGTCTTTATGCTTTTTCTCCAGCAATACTCAGAAAATTGGAAGTGGAGATGGTGTGAGTATCATTGAAACTGCCAGCTCCATATGGGTCCTGGGTTGAGGAGGAAGGCGAGTGAAGCTAGTGTTGATGGACTGGGAGAAAGAGCTGGAGACGTGAGAGTAGAATGTGTAGTGGCTGGTTCAGCAAGAGCGAAGGAAAGGGAGGATTGGAGTGTCGGGGGTGGGTGTCCGGGGCTGGGTGGTGAAGGGCCTGGGGGACTTTTGCGGTAGCTCATCGTGATGGAGAGGTCAGTAGTGAGCAGTGATGTGAATTCAGAGTGTGGCTGAACCCGAGGATGGTGAAATGACACAAGCGTGAGGTAGAATGTCACTGATCTTCAGGAACTATGAGGCCAGGGTGTCAAATCACACTCACACACACACATATGTTTTTAAAATTCTGGAATCCATTTATTAAAGCCTTTCTGAGCTTTTAGTTCATAAAGTTGGAAGCATCTTAAAAGAGGGAAGTTATTCCTTCATTTAAAAGATGAGGAAGCTAAAGTCTTTTAAAGGCTTTCTAGGAAAACTAAGACCCACCCCAGATCACAAGCATGTGTGTGGCAGAGTTTCTCTGGAAAGAATCAGAATCCCTGAATTTCAGATTAGTGTTGCCCTCCAGGGCAGAAGGAGCAAAAAAGTATCCACTGAACAAAGTCTTAGGATGCTTCCTCCTAAGGAAGGAAGCTTGCTTATTGCTTGCTTATTGCTTCTAGAGCAGCTGTGTTTGTGAGCACAGAAACCCAGAGGAGGGCTGTGGAGTCATGTCCACAGTCTCTGCACTTGTAACCAAAAGGCAGGTGATGGCATCTCTGAGGAGGACCCGTGGAAAGCACCCCTTCTTTCCTACCAATTAAAAAATAGATGAGAAGCAGCAGATCGCCAAAATATTTACTTCATTATTGATGACTAGGCTGGAGGACACAGCTCAGTGGGAAGCCCAAAATGGTCTTATAAACTGTGTATACCCTAGGCTAGGCTAGACTTTGGAACAGCCTACTAGATGGAAAGTTTGAGGCTGCAGGGCAGAAACACCCGTTTCTGCCTCTCACTGTTCAGGCAAAGAGACGAGGCCGAATCTCTCATGCCCGATCTCTCTGATAGGAAAACGCCATCCATTTGTAGACTGAGAAACAGAGCCACAATATCACAAGCCAACCAAATAAGCGGCTCCACCTCCGTGGAGAAAGCATGGTGCGGGAAGAAGGCAAGTGTGGATGGGGATTATCCCCGCCCCTCCCCCTTGGGAAACCCTGTGGGTATCAGACAGGCATTTGTTCCCCTCGAAACCCCAGGTTATAGACCACTCATAACTTTCGTGTTTATGTTAGAGTTAAACTAGCTTCTGAGGAAGCAGGTGCATTTTTATGTTAACCAGAAGTGAGTGAAATGACTCAGAAGGTGTGAGCATAGTCCTTAGTTAGTTGATTTCACAGCCATGCCAAGTGGTTCTCTCCTGCCTGTCTCAGGAATCTCCAGAAACTCACTGGTACCATCACAGAGACCACCTTTGATAACCTGCTTTTGAATTCAAAGTGGAAAGTTCTTTGTCCTCATAAAATGTTGAAGGCGCCTTTGATTGGACGTATGGCACTTGGAGTTTGTCCTGATTCTGTCACTGTTAGTGACCTTGCTGCTAAGTCACTTCAGTTGTGTCCGACTCTGTGCGAACCCATCCCTGGGATTCTCCAGGCAAGAACACTGGAGTGGGTTGCCATTTCCTTCTCCAGTGCATAAAAGTGAAAAGTGAAAGTGAAGTCGCTCAGTCGTGTCTGATTCTTAGTGACTCCATGGACTGCAGCCTACCAGGCTCCTCCGTACATGGGATTTTCCAGGCAAGAGTACTGGAGTGGGTTGCCATTGCCTTCTACTAATTAGCTATTACATGCCTCAGCTTCCTCATCTGCAGCATGGGAGAGCACAATGCCTGTTCTGTCTCCCAGGTATTTGATGTGAAAGTGCTTTGCAAATAAATAGTGTCATACACATGTAAGATATCAATGTTACTGTGTGGGATAAAAGGTACATTCTGAAGTTTAAAACTTTTTAAAAAGTAAAGTGTTTCACATAAAACAACTGAGATGACTGTTGAATTTTGGTGGGGCACTGGTTTAGGCACTCAAGGTGAATCACGGTGACTTTTCTACCTTTAGCCACGTCAGTGTGTATAACAGTTCTGGCCAAGTGTGATTAAAGCAGTGCATTTACGACAAACGAAAAAATTGCCTTTTTATCTGTTTCTCTTTTAACTGCTAAAAAGGTATTTTTTTTTTTACTGTAAAAGATAACATATATATAACATTTTGAAATGCAAATGTCTAGTTCAATGAATTATTTAAAAAGTGAACATCCATGGAACTACCTCCCAGCTCAAGAAATAGGACAGTTTCATTCCCCACCCACCCCTGCACAGGAGTCTTTTTCTTTGTTAGGTGCTTGCTTTTTCTTTTCAGGGAAGTTATAAACATTGACAGGTCCAAAATATGTGCTTCTTTGAGTGGAATTAGATCAAAAGTGTAATGTTAGTGTTTTACTTGGTAGTTATTTCTTATAACTGTGAACTTAGTGTTTTGGATAAGTCCTGAGTTTTCAGCCTTAAGGATCATAATCTTCAGGTTTAGAGCCGTCAGATTTTTGTCCTTGGAATGGAACGCAAAAAGTTGTAATCCGTTGGATGTGAGAAAACTTAACTTGCCCAGTTACTTTTTAAGTATTCTGATCATTCCTCCTTTGACTGTTTTTAGAAATGAAATAACTAAGACTCCAGTATTGATGATGACTTGTACAGTAGTCAAAGGTCTTCTTGGAAATACTTGAACGTTATCAAGGCAAATACCTTTCAGTTCAGGCACCATAGGCTAGATCTGAAGTGGCAAGAGTCAGTGAAAACAGCTTTATTGCATGAAAACAACCTGTATTTTCTTTCATTATAATCTAGTGTTCTAAATACTGCCATCTTTTAAGGCTTAATTAACGAGTCAATAAATCAGAAGATTTTTTGGTATCCAGAATAGGATTATGTTTTGTTTTTTATGTTTTTATGATTAAGACAGAAAATGATGGTAAACATGACAGTAATTGAGAAAGTATCTTAGCTAATCAGATGTGTCTATAAAAACAGAAAAGCCATGAGTGTTTCAAAAATTGATAAAGAAAAGCTCATCTTTGGGGGCAGTTTCTGTGGTTGTAAGATTGAGTTGTTGGGATTCAGCAGTTTGGTGGATTGAACATACGTTAATGTGCCCCTCTTGAAGCACAGTTGCAGTGATGGCGAACGAGAGATGGGACACACCAGCACACTTTTGGAGGATGAGAATCAGACAGAGCTGTGGCAGCTGACTTAGTGTAGTGGAGAAAGGTGCTGCTGCTGCTGCTGCTAAGTTGGGTCAGTCGTGTCCGACTCTGTGCCACCCCATAGACGGCAGCCCACGAGGCTCCCCCGTCCTTGGGATTCTCAGGAGGTTGGGAATAGAAACTAGGAAGAAATGGCCAGTTTATTCCCCAGAATTCCAGAAGTGCTCTGGAATTAGAGGCTCTGATGCAGGGCAGGGGACTGGAAATAAGGGCTTGATTGAAAATCTAAAAGGAACGAGACTCTCAGTTCACTTCTCCCACCCCATATAGCAAGAGAAAGTCCTGAATATTTTGTCTGGAGAAATCAAGGAGAAAATTAGCAGCTCTGGATTTAAGGATAACAGGTAAGGGTGAAATGCTCAACTGAAAACAGAGTAATTTAATAAAATTGTGCATACCAAATGGTGAGACCTGGTATGACCTTTTAACTCATTCCCAATCCTAGGGTAATCAGGTAATCACCAACCTGGGCAGGATATTGAAGGACTCTTCTCTGGGCAGAATGAACGACCCAAAAATAAAAAGAACCTACACATACTGATATTTTCTCCCACAATGAGAAAACTTAAAAAAAAAAACTTACTACCCAATCTTCCTATGGTGAGCCCACTACTAGTCAACCACCCTACTCCTTCTGTGAACATGGAACTTAGAACTAGTTTTTTTAAAGTGTGTGTGCACACTCAGCTGTGTCTGGCTCTTTGCGACCACATGGACTATAGCCCCCCAGGCTCCCCTGTCAATGGAATTTTCCAGGCAAGAATACTGGATTTGGTTGCCATTTAAAGTCAGTGAATATGAGACATTTGAAGAAACCATTCAGCAATGAAAAGGAAGGAACCAGAACAAATGAGAAAAAAAAAATCATGGAGGAAACAGAAATGCAAAAATAAGAAAATGGAAATAAAACCAATCCACCCGTAACTAATGAAATAGAAACAGGGCTATAAGGTAATAATTAGACAATAAGAGATAGGTCTTAATTAAAAATAGGATGGCAAAAATCATTTGAAGGACCAGAAGAAAAAGTAGAAATAAAAGCAGAATATAAAAAGGAGTAAAAAATAGAGTTAGTTGATCACGTGTTATATTAATAAGAGTTCCAGAGAGACTACAAAAATAAAAAATTTAAAATAAGCAAAAAATTTTTTAAAAAGAGAGATTACAAGGAAAAGTAAAAGAGAAGAAATTACCAAAAACATATTACAAGCTATTTTCCCAGAACTGGAAGACATACATTTGTAGATTGAAAGAGTCCACAAGATAGCCAAGTGAATGAATGAAAAAAGATCCGCATAGTGAGTGTGTATAAGACATAACACTGAAGATTTTTAGGATACTGATGAAAATGGGAATAAGCTAAATCCTGTCTGGGGTGGGGGGAACAGATAACATACAAAAAAATTGGGAATTGGAATGGCAGCTAAGAAACAATGGATTCATTCTTTCAGAATTCTGAGGAAAATTATTTTCAATCTAGAATTTCAAAGAAACTATCAAGTGGAAGATACAATATGGACATTTTGTGCGTGTGAAATGTCTCCAAAGTTTATTTTCTATGCATCTTTTTATAGGAAGTTACGGATCGATATAAAAATGTGGATATCAATGAAGAAAGAATAATCTGCAGTCAAACACAGGAGGATTCTAGGATGACAGTGAAATTTCAAGGTGGCAGTAGCGCAGCAGGCCTGGAGAGGAGCCAGGCCCACTCAGAACAGGAGGAAGCTCTACCAGCAGCCAGTGTCCAAACGAAAACAAAATCAAAGCCAGCAGGTGCTCTGGTACATCTGACCAAGCGTGGGATATTCCTCTGTGGGACTTTCCATTTCCTATGGAGTATTTGGTGTAAATTATTGATTCATAAGACCTATTAAGTGGGGGAAGTAAAGGGCAATTATAAACTTCAGAAAAATTCAACGGTCTTACAAGGAAAAGCACATAGAGTGAGATTTACATTTACTTCGGGTGATAGTTCATGGGTGAGCATTTCACGTGGTTGATGTCTCTGCCCCATGCAGCTCTTCAGGAAGCCAGGTTCCTTCCACCTTGTGACTCTGCTGTCCTCTAAGCCTTAGAATCTAAGGCATTGTCCTCACCTGTGTGAGTGGTTAGTACTTGATTGCAGCATGTGTGTACTCCAGCTCACAGGAATGGGAAAGAGCAATGACGGGCAAAGGTTTAAAGTTCAAGCCTGCAAGTGGCAAAGATCACTTTCCCTCATATTCCAGTGGCAAAAATTTAATCACATGGCCACATCTAGGGAAAATATTCAAAATATTTTGTAACCGGTAGCCCATCAGAACATAGGTTCTAATATGGAGTGAGAACTACTCTAAAAGCTCCTTCCTGTATCAGACGTTAACATTTTGTTTGCTGGATAATGGGGCCAGGAGAGGGTCCCTGGAAGGGCCTAAGAGAAGTCATTTACCAGCTGGTGTGGAAGTATTTTAATAGTGACTGGTGCAATGTGCTGAGACACATACCTTATTAACCCTGACCATTGGAAGGACTGATGCTAAAGCGGAAACTCCAATACTTTGGCCACTTAATGTGAAGAGTTGACTCATTGGAAAAGACTCTGATGCTGGGAGGGATTGGGGGCAGGAGGAGAAGGGGACGACAGAGGATGAGATGGCTGGATGGCATCACCAACTCGATGGACATGAGTTTGAGTGAACTCCGGGAGTTGGTGATGGACAGGGAGGCCTGGTGTGTACTATTCATGGGGTTGCAAAGAGTCAGACTTGACTGAGCAACTGAACTGAACTGATACATACTACCAAAGAGGTTGGGGAAGAATACTGACTTCACTCTATCATAGAAGTCTGGGAGAGGATAAGCTAGTGTCTAATAAGACATTGGTAATTTTAATTACTAAAGGAAAGTCAAAAGTAAATTGAGAAATATCAGCATAAGCATATTGTTTAGGAATATAAAATTAAATATCAAAAGAGAAATAGTTGAATATTTTTAGAGTAGATTGCCTTTGGCAAGTTAGTTTGGGGTTGAGTGGAGATGTAAGAGAGGTTACTGCTGTGTTTTCGTTTTAAGCCTGGTAGTAATTTGCATGAGTTATATTGACAAACATAAAACTCGTAAGAAAAAACAGTAATCCAGTGCTAATAAGTACATTAGAGAATGATTTACATAGTCTGGAGCTTTTAAAAATATGCATTAAAAGTTAAGAAACATAGTTTCAAAGTTAGACTCCTCCCTCAGGACTGACTCCAGTCCTCCGGAATCACTGTGTCTCACAATCATTTGAGGGAGCTTTAAAAAAGTTCAGACGACTCCCGCCTGCCTGAGATTCTGGCTTCTTTGGCTCTGGGTGGGCCCCAGGGGATTCGTAACTTTTCAAAGAACCCCAGATGCTTCTGATGTATAGGGAGGGCTGACTCCCAGCCAAGTAGTTTAAATACCCTTGCTTCTGCTGCTGAAATGTTTCTTCTTTTCTTCCTCTCCTCTCTCTGCTTCTGCTTCAGTCTGATCTCTGACTCTCAGTTCTGAACCAGTGTGGATCTGTTTGGGGTCAGAAGAGTAGGAGAACAGAAAGAAGAGACATGGGAGAGGTCATCTGGGTGACTGAATAGTGAGAATGGCTGTGCAGAAAGCCAGTGTTGTGTCCTTTTGTTTTGCAGAAACTAATTACATTGATGGTCTTATCTTGCATTTCTCATGGAGTAATTTTAGAGCTCAAGTAAATTGAACTTAATGACATTTTGTTATTTCTTTACATTTGGTATTGCCTCCGGTGGCTAAATTCACAGCATCCTCAGGTTGCCTTCAAGTTCTTTATCTCCCCTAGGTTTGGCCCCTGATGGGCCCAGCTGTGGCTGACCAGATGTTCACCACTAGCACCTGAGATCACCAACAGTTCCTATAATGCTCTAGTTTTCTGGGAGGGAATTCTTAGAAGGAGATTAGCAAGCAAGAGATGAAGGAATTTCAGAACGATGTAATTTCCCAAGGTTAGAGGTCTCGTTGAACTAGACTTTGATCACAAGAGATTTTGTATACCTTCAAGGAGAAATGTTTCTTGTGTGGATGAGAAAGTGTAGACCTCAGGGAAGAACTTCTTTTTAATCTAACTGTCGATTTTTTTTTTATTATCAACAATTACAGGCATAGTTACTTTCCTTTGTACCTTTCCCCAGCCCCATTCCCTGCCTCTGTAGATTCAGCTGCTCTTGTGAATCAGATGTCAGAGAGCTGCTTGTGACCATTTCACTTGGTGCCCCGTACCATGCAGGGGAGGACTTGCCTCGCGCAGCATGTCCAGGGTATAAGGAGCTGTCCTGGCTGGTTTCTGAACAAGTACTTTACATTTAATACATTTGTACACTGGGGTCACAGTGTGACCTTTAAGGTGAGGGATTGATTCAGCCCATCAATCAGTCTTATTCAGAGCTTGCCCACGTAGCAGAAGTCTGTTCTAGGTCAGTGCATCTCACACTTCACCGCGCACACACACATGACTCTGGATGGCATTTCATTGCAGATTCCAGTTCAGTTGCTTTCAGGTGGGACCAGAGATTCTGCATTTCCATTAAGCTCCCAGGGGATGCTGTTGGTTCTCAGACGGCACTTAAAGAAACAAGGTTCTGGTTACCGGTTCTCAATTCTGATTGCTTTGTGGAATCACCTAGGGGCTTCTAGGGCTTATCTCTATAGATACCAGAGATATAGATATCTCTTTCTGATACCATTGGTCTAGGGTGGGGCCCAGATATGATATATATATGTATATATGTGTGTGTACACATATTTTAAACTTCCTGAGTAACACTAACGTGCAGATAGGATTAAGAACCACTGTTTCAAGCTCTGCACACTTGCTGTGACTCACAGGTAAAGATCTTCAAGTGTAGACTTTATAGCAATTTAGGAAGTATCCATAGCCTTTATGCATGAATACACCTACTTTGTGGGCTTCCCAGGTGGCGCTAGGGTTAAAGAATTCACCTGCCAATATCCAAGATGCAAGAGATGTGTGTTTGATCCCTGGATCAGGAAGATCCCCTGGAGAAGGAAATGGTGACCTACCCCAGTATTCTTGCCTGGAACATCCTATGGACAGAGGAGCCTGGTGGGCTGCAGTCCATGGGGTTGCAATGAGTCAGACATGACTAGGCGCACGTGTGCACACAATGCACACACAGATGACTAAAGGTGGCTATCAGAGGGGACATGCCTAAGAAGAAAAAAATAGCCTTTTCATTAAAACCCGTATGTCACCTAAAAGGAAAAATATTTAAAGTGATGAACAGATACAAAGTTAGTGTCTCTCTCTCTCTCTCTCTTTTTTTTTTTTCTTCCCAAAGGATCCTTCTGTCTTCTACATCCTTTCACTGAGAGATCATGGGAAAATTATATTAGAAACTTTTTGATGCTTTGTTTTCTCTAGGGAAGGCTATACATTTACTTCCTATATATATGTTTTGTTGTTACTTAGGCATTAAATCATTCCAACTCTTTGCAACCCCATGGCCTGTAGCCTGCCGAGCTTCTCTGTCCACATGATTTCCCAGGTAAGAGTACTGGAGTGGGTTGCCATTTCCGATTCCAGGGGATCTTCCCGACCTAGGGATTGAAGCCACATCTCTTGCATTAGCAGGTGGATTCTTTACTACAAAACCACCTGGGAAGCCCATGTTTATATTTACCTATAAATATATGTATTTGCAAAGTTTCCACATAGAATTCTACTCCTTATCCTTTGCCAAATACTTAGGAAAATTTAGAGAATTTCCTACACTTTGTCTTAACTTATCCTAAAACTTGAGTGACTTAACCATCCTGGTGAATAAACAGTTGTTATTCTCAGGATTTTCCAATGCTGATGGCAATGGATGACTTGATTTGCTCAAAAATCATAGGCTTTAGTTCAGCTCAGATGTTACTTGTTTTGTTATTCTTACAAGGATGATCCTAGAAGCCGATGACACTCGTCTTTATATTAAAAGTATGTAAATTACAATTTCTTGGGAAACAACAAGCATTAAAACCAGTGGATTAAAATTAAATGTAATTGTGTGGCTAAGACCATTCAGTCAAAAATAGGGTTTTGATTTTATTTCCTTAACATAAACTTGTCTGCTTCATAGACTCTGACTTGGGTCAGACCCTCCTTACTTCTCATTCGTGTTAATTTCTTTACTGGAACTGCCTGCACTCTTATTCCTCATGGCCGTTCTGCCAGAGTCCTCATTTGTGGAAGTAAATCTACGGCTGAGGATAGAGTCTGAGGATGGAGTCCGAATCTCCAGGGTGTCTTGAGAGCTCTCTGACCTGGCCCTACCTTTTCTCCACCCTCGTCACCTGTCACTTCCCTGGACAGTAGTTTTTCTCATTCCTTAGCTGAGCTCAAGGACAGGGGAGAAGATATCGGAGGTTTGGAGGAAGATACAGGTATGGAAGAGAGGTCTAGGATGGGAAAGAGTAGATGGCCCCAGGACAGGAGCTGTGATCTCTGGGCAGCGTGACGGCCCCCGAGGTGGGTGATGGCAGATGTAAAGTGAGCCCAGCTGGCATCGGCTGCAGAGGGCACAGGTGTGGGGCAGGTGGAACCTTGCACTTTGCATCCTGATGGGCCATTCCACCTCTTGTCTCTTGCTTCTGCATATGGTAAGGCCTCCATCTAAAACAGTTCCTTGTCTTTGCCTGGGAAAAAACGTCTCTTCCCTTAAAAAGTCCTGCTGGTAATTCTGTCCCCTTTCCAGGCATTATCCCTTTACCCCTGTGATATTTGGTCATCTTCCTCCATCCTGTCACCCCTGTTCCATCATCCAGCCGCTATAGCGCACCACCACACCACAGCGAGCATCTGTTCACACGTGTCTCTACTGTGGACTTAGTGAGGGCAAGGATGTGATCTTTGAATGTCCACTCCATACCACAGGACCTGGCATAGTGGACACATACAATAAATGCTGGGTGAATCCTTATGAGATTTCTCTGTAAAGTGTCGAGACTCTGTTCTTGCTGGATTGGAGGTTTGAAAGTAAATTCCACTTAGTAGCACATGACGTGAACGATTGTATTGCCTTAAGTTTTAGTCTGATCTACCCCTACCACATATCCAAGTTAACAGATCTTTCCAAATATACACATATATGTGCATGTGTGTATATGTATGTGTTGGGCTTCCCTGGTAGCTTAGGCAGTAAAGAATCCGTCTGCAGTGCAGGAGGCTGAAGTCTGGTCCCTGGGTTGGGAAGATCCCCTAGAGAAGGCAATGGCAACCCACTCCAGTATTCTTGCCTGGAAAGTCGCATGGATAGAGGAGCCTGGTGGGCTACAGTCCATGGCGTCACAAGAGTTGAACACAACTTCATGACTAAACCGCTACATAGATGTATACTTATCCACATGAAAATGGAGGGAAGTTAAAGAAAAATCAAAGAGTATAAATATTAAATATCCAGGATAATGGACGTCATAGACTCCTGCACACGATGCCTGTGGTTTATCTGTTCTCTTTTGGGTGAGCCTGCTCGACTGGTAGGAAATAGGTTGAAACCTTAAGGGCTGGTATTAAGCACAGAGACGTTTTCAAGTTGTGTTGGAGTTATAAGACTCTAATTTTGAAAAAGTTTTCCCAATCATATAGAAACATATGGAGATCTTAACTGCCAAAACAATTTCATGTCATTTACAAATGAATAAAACCCAGAGAGATATTAAGGGATACTTTCTTTTGGAGGTTACAGTTTTACATTTTTCCTTAGGAGTGAGGGGACTTAGTTCTGTTGTGATGTGTCATTAAAGGGCTGTGGTGTCAGAGTCTCCCCAAGTCTCTAAGCTTTAGTTTCCTCATGTATAAAATATGAGATTTAGTCTCAATTATTACCAAGGTCATTTTGAATCATCTGTGATTCTGGAAAGTTATAAGACACATCCTGTATCCATGGAGAGGAAAGTTGATTGGTGACTCCAAAAATAGACTTATTTTCTCCTTCATAACATTGATGCGCTCTCATTGAGGAAATCACTCTGTGTATATTGCCTTAATCAACCAATTTCTTGACTTTTTTTTTCTTACTGCCAGAAGCTCAAAAATGAATGAGAGACTGTCTTAAGAAACACCAAACAAATAGCTCTTGCCTCTTGTTTTAAATATAGAACTGAATTATTGTGCTCTTTTGCATTTCTGTTGTAGGTATTCAGAAGGCAGAAGGTGGTGATTTGGTAAATTTGGAAGCTATTTTGCATCAGTTCTTACTGTCTTTTGTGTTTGTGTGAGAACCCCATTCAAAACATGTCTTATTTCTTCTTCTCTGAAAATATACTTTCCTTCATTTTTCGCCTTTCTGCTGGCAACAAGTCTGCATAAAACACATATAAATACTTCCAGATTTTGTCAAGATCCTTAGGTAACAATTATTTTCCTCTGTTAGCATGCAGTTAACTTAGTGAGGTATCGTTCCATTTTATTCTGCAGCCCCTTGATTTCTCAAATGTATTGCACGTCAGCCTGTCCCTGTGTGGTGATGCCCTAAAGGGTCCTCCTCCAGTTGCTCTGAGGTCGCAAGGCCTGTGGCCACCCCATACTCTTAGGCCTGTCCCCTCTGTAGCATTTTGACCTGATCGGGCCGAGTATAGTGCTGGTAGGGAGAGTCTCCCTGTCTGTCAGCATCTGTGCTGGATCCAGCCCTTTGAAGCAGAGAATCAGCTCATTAAATGAACATCTTAAATGCCTAGAGAGGCTGCAGAAATTTTACTTTGACTTTCCCTATTCTGTAAGACTGTATGTCCAAAGTATCAGATCACTGACTAGCTGTGTGAGATAAGACAAGTCACTTACCCTCCCTGAGCCTCAGTTGCCTTCTCTGTGAAGTTTGGATTTGATCTCTAAAATGACGTGGTCTTCAAAAGAAATATTTTTTCTTTCTTGCTTTGTCATAATCCTTCTGACCCTGAACTGACTGACTGGCAGTTGGTAGTCTAAACATCAGTAGGTGTCAGTGCTTTCTCATGGTACTTCCTCAAACCAGTATGTTTCTTTTGCCCACTACACAAGGCATTTATGGAGGTTTTTACAAATCACTTATGACAATTTTAGTCATTTATTTTTCTGTGCATATTGAGACCAGATGAACTCAACAACTCAATTTGTTTTGCCCGTGTACTTGGATAAAAGCATAAAAAATAAAGCATTGTTATTTTTGTAGCAATAACAAACATTTTTATCTAGCAAACATTGATGTCTTTATTAGTGACAACTGAGTCAGTTAGATACTATTCACCTCAGCTGTGGGGCAATGTTAAGAGATCAGTCCTTTGATATTTATCCATATTCCTCATCACCAGTCAAGATCTTTGTTCTTATAAGTGTTTTTGAACTGTTGAAACTAAAAGCAATCTGTGGAAATGGGGTTAGAGAATGTTAAGCGACAGAATAAGTTTATTTATTCATCCAAGAAGTGCTTACTCCATACCTTCTAGCTAGTCTTTAGACTGGCATTGAATGAAAGAAAGATCCTTGACCCAAAGGAGTTTATTTTATAGCAGGGGAATGCATGTGATAATCAATAAGCATCGTACATATTTGTTATATGATTTGTTATAAGATGGTCAGAGCTATAGAAAAATGAGAAAATTGCGCAAGAAAAGGGGATGAACTGTGACGGGGAGTGGAGAGCTGGGTTGCAGTATGAATGCCATGCTCAGGAAAGGGGGCATGGCGGACAGAAAGCCCCCCAGGATGTCCATGCTCTAATCCCTGGAACCTGTAAATAGGTTGCGTTCCATGGCAAAGGGGCTTTCCAGCTTTAATTATAGTTACAGGCCTTAAAATACAGAGATCATCCTGGATAATCTGGGTGGCCCTTAAAAGTAGAATGAGTGGTCTGAGTCACAGAGATGTGGCTGAGTCTGGAGCAATTCAAATGGGAGGGAGATACAGCCTGCCAGTGCTGGAGAGGGGCCATGTGGAGAGGGAACACGAGGGAGAGCAGCCTTGAGGAGCAGTGACCAGCGGGGAAGCGGGACCTCCGCCCTACAGCTGCAAGAACCTGAGTCTGGCCAGCAACCTGAACGAGCCTGGAAGCATACTAAGACTGGATCGGGTAGCCTATCCCTTCTCCAGTGGCTCTTCCTAACCCAAGAATTGAACCAGGGTCTCCTGCATTGCAGGTGGATTCTTTACCAGCTGAGCTATCAGGGAAACGTATACTAATACCTAGAGCCTTCAAAAAGGAACGCAGCCCTGCTGATACCTTGATTTTGGCCTTGTGAGACCTGAGCAGGGGACCAGCAGAGCCGTGCTGTACCCAGACTTCAGACCTACAGAACTAGGAGATTATCAATGGATGTTGTTTTAAGTCACTGATTCTGTAGTAATTGCTCATAGCAGCAATAGAAAACTAGTACAAGGACTGAGGAAGATAGCCCTAGGTATCAGGGAAAGAGTATTCCAGCAGAGAGAACAAGGAGAGCCAAGTCCCTACGTGAAATCCATCTGGAGGGTTAGAGGGACAGCAAGTGGCCAGCGTGGCTGGAGTGGAGAAAGCAAGGGACGCCAAGGAAGAGGTCAGAAAGGCAACTGGGGTGGACGGTGGAGACTATCAGGGGCTTTGGCTTTTATTCCCAGTCACCTAGGGAGTCCTTGGAGCATTTTGATCAGAAAGTAATGTGTCAACTTAATTTTTAAAAGGATCATATTGACTGCTCTGAAAATGAACTGTAGGGGAGAAGCTGGAGACCAAAGAGGAAGTGACAGCAATTCTGATGCAAGGTGGCGGTGGCCTCAGCCAGTGGTAGTGGAGGTGATGAGAGGTGGCCAGATTCTAGATAAAATCTACTCTTCCGTGATTTAGATGCGGGATATGAGAGAGAGAAGAGTCAGAGATGATTCTCTCGTTTGGGACCTGAACAACTGGAAAGAGGCAGTTGCAGTCAACCAAGATGTAGAAAGCTGTGGGTGGAGGAGATTTGTGATGGGGGAGAATTGGAAGTCAGTTTGAACATAGCGACTGTGACTGTTAGATAGCCATTTGGAGAGGCAGAGCAGTGGCATCCAAACATGCCCAAATCCTAATCTCCAGATCCTGTGAACATGTCACCTTGGGTAGCAAGAGGGACTTTGCAGATGTGATTAAATTAAGGACCTAGCGGTGGAGAGATTATCCTGGATTATCCAATGGGCCCAGCCTAATCACATGAGTCCTTAAAAGTGGAAAACCTTTCCTTTGGTGGCCAGAGGGAGATGTGACTCTGGAAGGATCAGATCGTCAGAGAGATTCAGTGTGGCTGGCTTTGAAGACAGGAAGGGGGCAGCGGGCCAGGGAATGGAGGTGGCCTCTAGAAACCGGAAGAAGCAAACGAATCTTCCCTAAGAGTCTTGAGAAAGGAACACAGCCCTGCCAATATCTGATTTTACCCCAGTGAAACTCATATCTGACCTGCAGGCCCATCAGAAAACACTTGTGTTGCCCTAAGGCTAGATTTGTGACAGTTAGTTCCAACAGCCGTAGAAAACTAATACACAGAGAATGCAGTTGGACCTGAATCTGGAGAGGAGGGGAGGGAGGCCTGGAAGTGTGCGGATGGTATTTAAAGGCCCGGGGATGAAGGAGATCACCAATAGAATGTCCTCTTCTCTGTCTCTGCTCAAAGCATTGAACCCTTGGCATTCCCCATCAGTGAGGAAGAAGGAAACAGCAGAGCGTACCGAGAATGATCAGCCAAGGAGATGGGGGCAAAGACAGGGTGGTGTCCGGAGGGCAAGTGAAGAAAGCAAGTCAAGGAAGAGGGAGTGATTGTTTGAGAGAGATGCAGCTGATGGACTACATAAGATGAAGAGCGAGCTGATGCTAATGAAGACTTCCTGAAAAGGGGAGCAGAGGAGAGGGGTGGCAGCTGTCAGGGAAAGTGGCATCAAGAGAACTTTCTTTGCTTTTGTTTTTTTAGAGGTAGTGTTAAGGGCATGTTTGTATGCTGATGGGAGCTAAGAATTGCTGAGCAAATGTCCTTGGGTGGGCAGTAAGGATGGTGTGTTTCTAGGGCGTGAGTCGATGTCTACTTTGGTAGCAGATCGGTGAGTTGCAAGTGGAGGGTGGGTGAATGCGGTGGGAGTGTGTGGACCTTCTCTTCTGATGCTCCCATCTTCTTAGTGGAATAGGAAAGCAGATGAGAATGAGGATGGAGAAGGTGGTTTGGGGGATTTAACAAGCCAGGGATATGTAGTAGGATTACTTGGAAGCATTCAAAGCCCAGAAGAAATTTATGATCATGAATTGAAAGGAGTAAATGACTCCATACACCTTTGAGAAAAGTGCCACCTAATACTAGATACCGCCTCTCTTTAAAAAAAAAAAAAAACCCAAAATTAAAGGTCAACATTAAGTACAATTATGCAAGAAAAGCCCAATATTATTTTCTTATCATTTCTTTCACTTCCTAGAGGATAACTTGCCTTATAGGGTTATTAAATTGTTGAACATAAATCATATTTTACTAAATCAAATTTAAGTGAGTCTTAAGCTGGGTTCCTCTAAGTAACAAAACCTGGACAAGGTTTTATGGGACAATTAGTTTATATTGAGTAGTCATACCAAAGAAAAGGATTGGCCCCTGGAAAGAGTTAATAGGAAAGAAAGGAAACTGGAGGCAAGATTTGTTCAGCTACTTGGTGACTACTGTGGATAGCTGGGGCTTGATCCCACAGGTGACCCTCCAGGAACATGCCCTAGAATTGTCCGATGGAGGACAGACTAGGGGCAGGGGTAATTCATTCATTTTTTTCATCCACTTGCTCCCATCCCCCATTGATCATGGATTGCTTCCTGGAGTCTGAAGTCCATCACAGGACTCCATGTGTGTCAGAAAGCTCAGTGGGTTCCTGCAGGTGACGGGAGGGTAGCTTGACGACAGGATACCCAGCACCGGGTGGAAGGAGTCTGTACTTGTTGAATACACGGTTTTCATAAGTCCTCTTCCTGTTCACTTTTTCCATGCCATGTGGCTCATCTCACGCAGTTAAGCTGCTTACTAAGTGAGGCGCTGCTGAGGCCTTGGGGGTTCACTGATGGAAGTCTCCCAGTTCCCCTAGGAGCTTCCCCAGTTCTTTTTATTCTTGGCATGACGTTGTGGTCCGCTGGAATCCTTCTTAAGCAAAAGAGTAACATGTTGTGGTTTCTCTGTTAGAAGCAAACGGGGAGTCATTACTGGCAGTGCTCTGGTCATCTGATAGACAGACAGACCCACCCCAAACTTGATAGAAAACAATCATCTGCTGCCTCTTGTGGTTTCTGTGGGTCAGGAATTTTGATTCTGGTTGGCTGTGTGGCCTGTCTCCATTCCATTCAGGATCAGGACAGAAGGCTTAGAGGCTGGGGTGGCATTGTCTTAAGGCTTGCTCGCTTACTGGTGCCTGGTCTGAGCCACCTGGGCTCCTCAGATGCGTCCTTCTCTCTGTGTGACCACTCCATGTGGATTCTCCAGTGTGGAAGCATCAGAGGTCCCAGACTTGTTACGTGGCCCCCCGGGGCTCCCAAGGAGCATGGCTCAAGAGAGGAGGGGCCAGAGGAAAGTGCGTCACCTTTTATAACCAGTCTTGGAAGTCACATAGAATCACTTGTACCTGGTCACAGGCCTGCCCAGATTCAAGAGGAGGGTTCACAGTCATAACGCTTGATGGAGGTATGTCCGCACCACACTGCAAGCAGCCCTGTCGGGTGGAAGGTATGTGTCAGTGTGGCCATGTTTGGAAGATGAAATCTCATGGGCAGTGTTATTGCAGTGACTGCTGATGGTCGTTGAGGGCTCACTGTGCTCCAGGCATGTGTTAAGTGCTGAGTGTGTTACATTATTTACCTTCTAGCGGGTGGAGTTTGTAAGGTGACCCCCGCCTTTTTATAATTTTATTTTTGGTCTTCATTGCTATGCACAGGCGTTCTCTGACGGTGGATAGCAGGGGCTGCACTCTAATTGTGGAGCGCGGGCTTCTCCTTGCAGAGGTTTCTCTTGTCTCAGAGCGCAGGCTCTAGGCGGGCAGGCTCCGGTAGCAGCGGCTTGTGGGCTTTAGAGCACAGGCTCAGGACTTGTGGCGTCCAGACTTGGTTGCTCCGCAGCACATGGATTCTTCCCGAGCCCGTGTCCCCCGCGTTGGCAGGCAGAATCTTAACCGCTGGACCACCAGGGAACTTCCTTTGCCCCCTTTTTACAAGGAAATAGGGAGACTCAGTGAGGTTACATGACTGGTGTAAGCTCACAGAGGAGTTCTAAATTCTGTGATGAAGGGGCTGATGGTGGTGAGGAGGAGGTGGGGGCCTTACTTCCAGAGGGAAACAGAACCACAGGTCCCTTTCTGACTCTTCCTTCAGCAGCTCCTGGCAGTTTCCCCACCCTTTTTCCCTCCCTCTTCTTCTCTCCAGTATATTTCCATTTTATTCAATTAAATTTCAGTGATGTTGTCCTTTCACTATTGTGCACAGAGATCATTTCAGTTATGCCTTGAGTCTGTGGATTGATCAGGAAACACAAGTATTACAAAAAGACACCTGAATTTATTTTAGAAAACTTTCTAGACCATAAGCTATTGGTATGTTGGAAACTTTTGTATATAAAAAGGACACATTTCCTAATACTGTGGAATCTCAAGCTTTTTTTGCACCAGGGTCAGTGATTTTCAAAGGGGATTCTCTGTCCTGCTAGCGAGGCACCAATGTCCTTTGTAAATGCCCTCCTCCCTTCCCCTGCTCCTGTCTGCCCCTGAGAATGGCAGGCCTGTTGCAGAAAGGCAGTGGTTCTGAATCCTGTTCATTTGAAACCTCATTAGTGAGCATCTCATAGACACTGTGTCTCGGTGTATGTTTCATGAATGAATTCCATACATATAAAACCTCCCAACTGCTGATTCGATGAGTCTGTGGTTTTCTTCTGCATCTAAGCATCCAGTTTTTAGAAGTTATTAATAGAAACATATTTCTATCTTTGGGCACCTAGGTGCCTAAAAGAAAGAGAAGTTGATTTGCTGTTTTGGCCTCACAGTGCCAATCTAAATATCTTTGGAGGGAGTAGAAACATACGCTTTGTTGAATTCACATTGCCATTTAGAAAGGTTCTTCAGGTTCTTCTCAAGATGACTCATTCATTCATTCAAAAAATATTATCTACTAAGTGCCAGACACTGGGGGACCCTGCAGCAGTGAAAAAAAACAGACAAAAATCATCTGCCCTCATGGGGCTTACTTTCTAATGGGTGGAAACAGTTAGTGGATACAGAATATGTATAATTTGTCAGATGGTAAGAAATACTGCAGAGGGAAGTCAGTCCAGAGAAGGGAAATGCAAGTGTTAGATTATGCCACTCAGCACAGCTGTGTTCGCAGGACTTGCCACCTTCTCCAAGTAGATGCCAGCATCCTGACAGTGGCCCAGAAGGCTCTGCCAGACCTGCCCCTCACCTCCCTGACCTTAGACGCCCTCAGTTCTCGGCCACACTCACCTCCTTGCTCTTCCTTGGGCCTCGGCTTTGTTCTTGCTCATTCATTTCTCTCTGTGTCACCACCTTCCTCCTGGTGACCATGAGACTAAGTCCTTATCTCCTTGCCCAGATGTCACCTTCTCAGTGATGCCTTTGCAACTTACCGTCTCATTTTAGGTTCCAGTCGTTATTCACTGCTAGCCTTTCCTCTCCAGGAGGTCATAGCCAAGCAGAGGAGGTAACCGGCTGCCACCAGCTGGGCACAACCTTTGGCAGAGCAGCATCACCAGCTTTCACACTGGAGAGCCGTCTCAGTCCTTCAGTGTCACTGGGAGAGTCTGGGCAGAGGCCCTGCCTGTGGTAGCATCATGGGAATCTCGCCAGCCCCTTCAGGAGCATGATCTTACCTGAGCTTCATTGGTGGGAGTTGCCAGGATGGCGTTTGCCTTCGTCACACCGGGGGATGGTATGTCTTATGGGTTGGGTGTGGTCCAGGGCCCTCTTTCAGATGGATTGTTTCTGCCCCATGATTTTTGAGTTGGTATGCCTGGTATGTTTAGTCTGCTTCTTCTCCTTGGCAAAGCCGTTCTTGTTTTCTTTCTCTATGAGAGATTTCTCTCTTTCATTGCCCTCTGAGACTACCTCATCTGAGTTCTCTCAACTTTTCAGTTTCACTGACTACGCTGACCTTTCATGTATTTCTTGCTTTTTTTCAGAAACCGAAACTGCATCTCATACGTAGCTGGTCTGTATCTGCCTCATTCCCATCTTATTAAAAACTTTGCTATATTTCCTCCTGTCTCCACCACTTCCTGGCCTTAGAGCATTAAAAGGAACATGCCTGCTTCCACAGGCAGAGTTCCAGAGTCTGTGATTTTCATGACATAATAAATAAAATTTAAAATGAAGTCATCACAGGTGGGGTCCTCTGGGAAGCCAACCACAGAGTAGAGCTGAACACTCAGGATGTTTATCAGCCCTTTGAAGGATGGAAAAGAAACAAGAAGGCAGGCCCAGCGGCAGCCTCAGCAGCCCCCTGAGGAGCGCTGGGGCTAAGGTGGGCCTTCAGAGTTGGCTTGACTTGGGCTGAGATGAACAGGCCTTTTCTGCTCGAGCACCCCTCAGTTAGTGCGTAATGATGAAAAACTGGATGGCCCACCTCAAGGGCCCCCCAACTCTTAGCCAGTGTGCTATTCGACCTCTCAGTTCACATTAATTCCTGCTTAAACCTTCCCTGATGCACTTGGGAAAGTGCATCACCTTGGGTAGGAGGATCTCTGTAGCTGAGGCCATCTCCATGGCGGCCACGGGGACCTCACTGATGGCATCCAGGCAGTGCTGCCTTCTTCCTCCTCATTTATGGAGCTAGGCTCCAAGATAGGATACAGTGGCTCAGTGAAGAGGGAACCTCATCATCAGTTTCAGCTGGATGTTTTCATCATTGAAAGCAAAGGATGCTAGAGCCTGAAGAGGCAGTCAAGATCCTCTCTCTAGTCCTGGTGTTTTAACTGGTAGAGAAATGGAGTCAAAAAGAAGAAATCCCAGTTTGGCTTCCCTAGAAACAGACCCCAAGACAAGGACTTGAGAGTAAGCGGTTTATCTGAGAGGTTCTCCCGGGAATGTCAGCAGGGAAGTGGGCAAGTGGGACAGGGCAGAGAAGAAGCCTTCAATAAAGGTGAGTTTTGAGAGAATAAGTGCTGTGGGTCTCTGGAGCTCAGTCCCTTGAGGGAACTTGGGGAATTGTCCTCCCCAAAGACCAAGGAAGCAGGGAGATTTGCCCTTGACTAAAGGCTGTTTCCTGGAGGCATTAGCTGCCCTGCATACACAGCTCACTCCCTGAGCTGGCCCAGCCTGCACCCAGAACCCTGGTCCAAGCACAGGCTCCCATAAGGCAGCCTGCAGAGTGGAGAGGGGAGCCTCGCAGACCAGGAAGGATGGGGACAACGATGCTGTCTTCCACAGGGCATCGCCCCAGGTGTGACCAGAACTCAGGGGTCCTACCTACCAGCCAGTCCCTTGACACTGAGTAGTGAACATCTTCCTACACTGTGCCCACGCCCATTCTGGGTAGTCTGGTGAGGAGGGTGAGGCTGTGAAAAGTGCAAGGGAGATAGTTCCTCTTTTTGAGAAGGGCTAAACACACATATGTGTCTGCAAGAGGGACCGTCTCCCGTGTGCTTTTCACAGCCTCACCCTCCTCACAGACTACCCAGAATGGGAAGATGACAGGGCACTGAGAGCTATGCCCTGTATGTGTCCGTGCCAAGCGCAGAGCTGCTCTGAAGGGGGCTTTGCATTCTGTTTGGGGGAGGTTGAGTCGGGAACAGTGGCTCAGGGAAGGTTTAAACAGGAATTAATGTGAACTGAGAGGTCGAATAGCACACTGGCTAAGAGTTGGGGGGCCCTTGAGGTGGGCCATCCAGTTTTTCTTCCTACTTCCATCACTCTGTGGCACTGGACAGTGGGCTCCTCTCTACAGTAGGGCCAGAGTAGAATCTGAGTCACGCAGGTGTTGAGCACAGTCAGTGAAGGAGTTGATGTGAAAACATCTAACTGAGAGCCGGCCATATAGAATTTGGTGAACATGAGCCGTGGTCTCAATGATAGTTGACACAGGAGGGTGGGAAGGCAAGGTCGTGTGGGAGTATGAGTAGGGTGTGAGATTCTAGAAGCAAGAGGAGAAATGCTGTGAAGTGAACCTTCTGGGATGCTGGGGAAGTGATGGGGAAAGCTTTCTGAAGTCGAGAAGGGCCGCCCACTCAGACCAGGTTCTCATGGGAGCCTCGGTCCCCTCAAAGCAAAAGTTTAAGGGGAAACCCAATATGTAAAAAATATAAACAGAGCTGCTTGTTTGAAGGTGGAGTGGGGAACTGGGGTCCTATCTCTTCCCCTTCTCCCTCTACCCACAGCCCCTGAGGGAATTCTGAGAAACCCCAAAGCTGCAAGAACAAAAACAGCTTCTACAGAAAGAATTTTAAAAGCTACTGTAACACCTCATTTGTTCTGTATTGAGTTTGTTTTCCAGAAAAATATTTTTTTAGAAATTCATCTTGGATGAAATTTTGCTTAAGTGTGTTACTTTTTTGCCTTCTTAACAAGGCTGAATGAAAACCTTTTAATCTGTTCTTGATGACTTCTGATTATAGTAATGAACGTTTAGTTACGGGTCTGTGCTTTAATGTGGTGATTTCCAACCTCAGAGGTTCTAAAGAGTTAGGATTGTTTACTTGTGCTGTGCTTTTCAAATTGTTAAAAGAAGCAGTATGGCATCAGGGGAAGGTCCTGGACTTGGAAGCTAGGCTGTCCAAGTTTGCGTTCCAGCCTTGCATCTTCTTAGCCTTGTGACCTTGGACAAGTACTTAACGTCTGTTTGCCTCAATTTCTTCTTCTGTAAATTGGGAATAATAATCATACTCCAGAGGGTTATTGTGAGAAATACACAAGTTCTGTATGTTCATTGCTTAGAATAATGCCTGCATATAAAAATTATCATACAAATGTTGTTACTGTTAATATATCTGTTTTTATAATTCTTCTGTCTTCTCTATTGATATAGCTGAGTGGTTTAACCTAGGGCTTGGAAGTGGAATAATTTAATTCTCATGACACAGTTTATTCATCTGAAAAATGGGCTAATAATACAAACGAGTTCACAGAATTTTTGTGAAGATTAAACAGGATGAAATTGGGGAAGCCTTCAGCACAGTATATGGCATATTGTTGCATAGTTGTCATTACTATGAATTATTAAGACTCTAAATGAGGGACATTGTAACTGTAATGTAATCTAGAGCCAGAAGTTTTTACTAGGTTGACCCCTTAGAAAGAAGTCTTTAGAAAGTTCCTTCTTGTTACTTAATTGTTTTTCAGTTAGTAGAATTGTTACATTAAGTAACAATGATCTTAAGTAATAAACATTCAATGTGTTTCTTAATATTGGGACAAGGGGTGGATGGGTGGAAGAATTAACTGTTTGTGCTATAGAATATGATGCTTATTAATGAATTAGCCTCTGACTCATTACTTTTAGATGTATTTATGATGAAAGAGTTTGTGTTTGGTTTAGTTAAAAGGTTGACGAGATTAGTACTCATAAAGGGGGATATTTTTAAAGGAAGATAAACAGTAAAGAAATGTGTTGGTAGAAATGACTAGAAGCAACTCAACATTAGGCATCAAATTTTCTGATACAGAAGCGAGGCAAAGTGATATGAAAAGCAGGCAAACAAATAAAGAGTGATTTTGAAGCCCTGGTGATTGTGAGATGTTCACCAACCACACACCAGCATACACATTGGTACTAAGCATTTTAAGGGCTAACTTAGGTTTCTGCACTTCCCTGGTGGCTTAGACAATAACGAGTCTGCTTGTAGTGAAGGAGACCCAGGTTTGATCCCTGGGTCAGGAAGATCCCCTGGAGAAGGGAAAGGCCTCCCACTCCAGTATTCTTGCCTGGAGAATCCCACGGACAGAGGAGCCTGGTGGGCTATAGTCCATGGGGTTGCAAAGAGTCAGACACGACTGAGCAACTAACACTTAGATCTCGCAACCATGCTGCTATCAAGACTAACCCATGCATGAGGATTTTGTATAGCCAAGGTTCTATTGCATATTAAAGTGTTAAGAAAAAAATACCCAACGCTTGGGAGTGAGGCACAAGGGTGAAGATTGCTTGTCCCTTCTTCAGTGCTCTGCTGAAGCACTGGTGGACATACCCAGTCACAGCTCACAGGAGTTTCTAGCGAACTGTATCTTTGTTGAACTTATTAATTTACTATTGATCAGGACTCAGATTCTGTGAAGTTAGATGTTCACTGTAGATTGATAACTTGCAAACAGTTTTTGTCTCATAATGAAGATAAACCTGAAATTTTGTAGTTTTATTGACCTATAGCATATTAATCCAGAGAAGGCAATGGCACCCCACTCCAGTACTCTTGCCTGGAAAATCCCATGGATGGAGGAGCCTGCTAGGCTGCAGTCCATGGGGTCGCTAAGAGTCAGACACGACTGAGCGACTTCACTTTCACTTTCCACTTTCATGCATTGGAGAAGGAAATGGCAACTCACTCCAATGTCCTTGCCTGGAGAATCCCAGGGATGGCGGAGCCTGGTGGGCTGCTGTCTGTGGGGTCGCACAGCTTCAGACATGACTGAAGCGACTTAGCAGCAGCAGCAGTATATTAACCAGTTACACACACACACACACACACGCACACACACACATAAAAACAATCTTCTTTCGTATTCTCTTTCATTGACTATATATACTTCAGGCTTTCCTATACTCCACTGAACTGGATGTATCATCCTGCTGTTTTAAAGTAATGATTTAAATAAATTTTTGACACATGCTCAATTTATATTGTTATGAGTGATGTTTTAACTCCTTGACAGTATATCCTAACAAACTAGCTGTTAATGGGAATTTCCTTTCTTACTGTTCTCTTGCTTTCTCTAACAGCTTTGTTATAATTTCAAAATTGATACATGTTTTACAGCTCTTTTATTCTTTTGATGTTGACATTCTGTGAAGAGCAAAACCAAGTGTAGGTAGTCAGAAGCTTTAAACCTGATTTTTTTAGGCTGTTTAGTTGTGAACCTAATGATTTCAGGAAGACCCACATTTCTGAAATGTGTTATGTCAGTATAAGCTAATGTAACACTTTCATAACAGTTTTCATAATGTGATGGTGCAACTAGTTGCTGTTTTTGAAGTTGTTGGAGTTTATGGAACATGACATTAAAAATTGCAGAAATGTTCCATTTAGTGTAACTAGAACTACAAATTAGGTTATGATAAAATTTAGAGAGCATGTTTTTTAATAGTTACTGGGTTTTATACAGAAATTTTTAGAAGTATATTTCTCTCCATTCTTTACTCCTCATAAAATATTCTGACAAATCTTGCATTAGAGAAGTGAGCTATTTGTTAGGGATGGGATGTCTTAGACAGGGTCCCAGAATTGGATAACAGACTGAACTTACGACTTCCCTGGTGGCTCAGATGGTACGGACTCTGCCTGTAGTGCAGGAGACCTGAGTGCAGTCCCTCGGTTGGGAAGATGCCCTGGGGCAGAACTTGAAGGAAAACAGGTTTGATTAAAGGAGAATGGAGAGGCAGGTGCCAATATTTTCTGAAGTACTTTCTGGGCATTTTTGAAGACTTTTTATGCTCATGCTTTATTGTGACTCAGCCCCTTCAGAACTTAACCTCCGGAAAGGAATTATGGCTTCTGGGAGAACCAGCACTGGATGTTATAAATATGGCTCTTCAACTTATCAGCTATGATGTGGCTTTTTTTTTTTTTTTTTTTTTTTTTGCAACCTCTCAACCCAAAGAAAACTTTCTGGAGACCTTTGCATGAGATTTAAATGGGAGTGGAAAGAGAAAGGAATTCGGCAGAGTGTGTTTCTAAATATGGCATCTGAGGAAGAAAAGACCTAGATGGAAAGCTGGCAGAAAGGGGAAGCATGCTCAAGCCTGGCACTGAGCAAGCACCCTTGGCTGCTTCCTCATGGTAGCCCCTTCATTACAGGGGCTGGGTGGTTGGCTGTCCAGTGCAAGATGGACAGGTGTGAGGCTGCAGTTGGCTTATCAGAGTAAACAGGAAAGTCTGGATGATGGCCTAGGAGGGGCTCCATGACCTTACCACCTCCAGTCTCCCTTTTGCTCTCTCTGCGCCAGCTTGGGCGCCATCCTGCCTCAGGACCTTTGCGCATACTGTGCCCTCTGCCTGGTATGTGCTCTCCCCAGTTATTTGCACAGTTTATTCCATCATCTCATTCAGGCCTCTGTTCACTGTCACCTCACTAGAGTCCTTCTCCAACACATGTTTTATGTTTTATTTTTAATTATTTTATTTTAGTGGCCGTATCCTACAATATGTAGGATCTCAGTTTCCCAACCAGGGATTGAACCCAGGCCCCCTGCACTGGAAGCACAGAGTCTTAACCATGGGACCACCAGGGAAGTCCCTCCAACCACCTGTTTTATTTTTTACTTTATTATTGTCATTTTTAAGTTTATCGTCTTAACCGTTTGCTGCTGTGCTGGTCTTCATTGCTTTGTGCAGGCCTTCTCTAGTTTTGGGGGAGCTGAGGCTGCTCTCCGGTTGCAGTGGCTTCTCTCGCTGCAGAGCATGGGCTCTGGGCTTGCAGGCTTCTGTGGTTCTGGCACGTGGGCTCAGTCGTTGTAGCTCTCAGGCTGTATAGTTCAGGCTTAGTAGCTGTGGTTAATAGACTTTGTTGCTCCACAACGTGTGGGATCTTCCTGGACCAGAAATCAAACCAGTGTCCCCTGCATTGCAAGGCAGATTCTTAACCACTGGACCACCAGGGAACCCCCCCCCCCACTCCGCCCCCGCTTTTTTTTTTTTGAGATGATCTTAAGCTTTTTATTTTATATTGGGGTGTAGCTGATAGTTTCAAGTGGACAGCAAAGTGACTCACCATACATATGCATGTTCCATTCTCCCCCAAACTCCCCTCCCATCCATGCTGCCACATAACATTGAGCAGAGTTTCCTATGCTATATGGTAGGTTGATTATCCATTCTAAATATAGCAGTGTGTGTATGTGTCCCATCCCAAACTCCTTGCTGCTGCTGCTGCTGCTAAGTCGCTTCAGTCGTGTCCGACTCTGTGCAACCCCATAGATGGCAGCCCACCAGGCTCCGCCATCCCTGGGATTCTCCAGGCAAGAATGCTGGAGTGGGTTGCCGTTTCCTTCTCCAATGCATGAAAATGAAAACTGAAAGTGAAGTCACTGAGTCGTGTCCAACTCCCAAACTCCTTAACTATCCCTTTCCCCATCCTTCTCCCCCTTCCCCTGCCAACCCTAGTTTTTTCAGTCTGTGAGTGTTTCTGTTTTGTAAATAAGTTCATTTGTATCTTTTTAGATTCTGCATTTAAAGGATGATAGACAATGTTTCTGCTTCTCTGTCTGCCTTAACTTCTTTCAGTATGACGATCTCTACATCTATAGGTGTTGCTGTAAATGGCATTATTTCATTCTTTTTAATGGCTGGGTAATATTTCATTGTATATATGTGCCATAGCTTCTTTATCCATTCCTCTGTCAATGGACATTTATCCAACCACCTGTTTTTTTTAATTAATTTATGTTAAATGAAATAAAGGTGAATATTTTTAAAGATAAAAGGTACAACTCACAAAGAAGATAGACATCATAAACTGTTAGACAACAAAGAAACAAAGTTACATAAAGCAAGTATCAGAAATATAACAACCACCTGTTTTAAATAGCACTCCCTATCTGTCCCTCTGAGCTTTATAGCATTTAACTATTACCTAACATTTATTCTCTGTCTCCTTCAATGAGAATGTATGTTCCATGAGAGCAGCTCTTTGCTTGCTCCACAGCCCCTATTTTCTGTGTCCAGAACAGCCCCTGCACATAGTAGAAGGAATTAGGAGATTCACTTCTAAAGAAGAGGCTTTTAGCCTAGAAAATGCTTTTTCCTAGAACTCTCTTAAGGAGGAGTATTTTCAGCCTGTCACTTGTTTGTATTCACTTTCAAGACCACTCTAGGTGGAAGAGGGTACAGCTGGTAGTGGTATTCTAATTTTTCTAGAAAGTTGTGGGTTGGGGGTCATTTTTAATTGCATTACTTTCAGATCATTTGCTCTGTTTTTCCATTTCCAACTTTTTGTTTTTACAGATTCAAAATATGCAGAAAAGTTTCCAGAATAGTTCAGTGAACACCCATATAAGTTTCGCTTAGATGTTCCACTTGCTACCATTTGGCCACACTTGCTTTATCTCTCTCTGTATGTATATCAGTCAGTTCAGTGTAGCTTTGACTATACAGACATTTGTCGGCAAAGGAATGTCTCTGCTTTTTAATATGCTGTCTAGGTCGGTCATAGCTTTTCTCCAAAGGAACAAGCGTCTTTTAATTTCATGGCTGCAGTCACCATCTGCAGTGATTTTGGGGCCCAAGAAAATAAGTCTGTTACTTTCCACTGTTTCCCCATCTATTTGCTGTGAAGTGACGGGACCAGATGCAATAGTCTTAGTTTTTTGAATGTTGAGTTTTAAGCCAGCTTTTTCGCTCTCCTCCTTCACTTTCCTCAAGAGGCTCTTTAGTTCCTCTTCACTTTCTACCATAAGGGTGATGTCATCTGCATATCTGAGGTTATTGATATTTTTCCTGGCAGTCTTGATTCCATCTTGTTATTTATCCAGTCAGGCATTTTGCATGATGTACTCTGCATATAAGTTAAATAAGCAGGGTGACAATATACAGCCTTGACATACTCCTTTCTCAATTTTGAACTAGTCCATTCTATGTCTGATTCTAACTGTTGCTTCCTGACCTGCATACAGATTTCTCAGGAGGCAGGTAAGGTGATCTGGTACTCCCGTCTCTCAAAGTTTTTCAGTTTGTTGTGATCCACACAGTTAAAGGCTTAGCGTAATCAGTGAAGTGGAAGTAGATGTTTTTCTGGAATTCTCTTGCTTTTGCCTAGCTTAGAGAATTTTGAGCATTACTTTGCTAGCATGTGAGATGAGTACAGTTGTGCGGTAGTTTGAGCATTCTTTGGCGTTGCCTTTCTTTGGGATGGAATGATAATTGACCTTTTCCAGTCCTGTGGCCACTGCTGATTTTTCCAGATTTGCTGGCATATTGAGTGTAGCACTTTCACAGCATTATATTTCAGGATTGGAAATAGCTCGACTGGAATTGCATCACCTCCACTAGCTTTGTCTGTAGAGATGTTTCCTAAGGTCCACTTGAATTCACACTCCAGGATGTCTGGCTCTAGGTGAGTGATCACACCATAGTAGTTATCTGGGTTATTAAGATATCTTTTGTATTGTTCTTCTGTATATTTTTGCCACCTCTTCTTAATATCTTCTGCTTTTCTTAGGTCCATACCTTTACTTTATTGTGCCCATCTTTGCGTGAAATATTCCCTCGGTATCTCTAATTTTCTTGAAGAGATCTCTAGTCTTTCCCATTCTATTGTTTTTCTCTATCTCTTTGCATTGATCACCTAGGAAGGCTTTCTTATCTTTCTTTGCTGTTGTTTGGAACTCTGCATTCAAATAGGTATATCTTTCCTTTTTTCCTTTGCCTTTAGCTTCTCTTCTTTTCTCAGCTATTTGTAATGCCTCCTCAGATACCCATTTTGCCTTTTTGCATTTCTTTCTCTTGGGGATGGTTTTGATCACTGCCTCCTGTACAGTGTTACGAATCTCTGTCCATATTTCTTTAGGCACTCTCAGATCTAATCCCTTGAATCTATTTGTCACTTCCACTGTATAATCGTAAGGGATTTGATTTAGGTCATACCTGAGTGGTCTAATGGTCTTCAATTTAAGTCTGAATTTTGTAATAAGTAGTTCATGATCTGAGCCACAGTCAGCTCCTGGTATTGTTTTTGCTGATCATATAGAGCTTCTCCATCTTTGGCTGCAAAGAATACAATCAGTCTGATTTCGATATTGACCATCTGGTGATGTCCATGTGTAGAGTCTTCTCTTGTGTTGTTGGAAGAGGGTGTTTGCTATGACCAGCACATTCTCTTGGCAAAAGTCTGTTAGCCTTTGCCCTGCTGTACTCCAAGGCCAAACTTCCCTTTTACTCGAGGTATCTTTTGACTTCCTACTTTTGCATTCCAGTCCCCTATAAAGAAAAGAACATCTTTTTTTGTTTGTTTTGATTCACACACACACACACAATTACAGACCTCACTGTTTAAGAGGTCTGTACTGGAGACCTCTTTTAAAGAGTACTAAAAAATTATTTAAGAATAAATCGCAGATATGACCCATCACCTCTCAATCCTTCAGTTTGTATTCCCTAAAAAGGAGATAAGAGTTACCATATTCAGGAAAAGTAACATTGCTACAGTATCATTAGCTAATATGCAGACCTGTCTCAATAATGTCCTTTTCAACAGTACTATCCATAAAAGAGCAAAAAGGAAGTCTCAATCCAGGAAAACGTCTGGGATCACACATTCTGTTTAGTTATCAAGCCCCTTTCATCTTTCTCAGTTCTTTGTCTTTCCTAATACTAACATTTTTGAAAAGTACAGGCCATTTGATTTATAAAATGTCCCTCAATGTGGGCTTATTTTTATTTCTTTATAATTAGGGTCAGGTTGTACACTTAGGGGCAGGAATATCACGTGAGTGCTAGTATGTCCTTCTGCGTGCATCACCTCAGCAGATACGTATGGCAGGTGGTCCTGTTCCTGGTGATGTTAAGTTTGATCACTCGATTAATGTAGTGTCCAATAGAGTTCTCCTCTGTAAAGGTGCCATTTTCCTCTTGTAATTCATAAGTAATATGTGGAGGGATACTGCATCAGTGTGTAAATATCTTAGCACCACAACAAACATTTATTTCATGGCTTTAGGATTCCTGGAGATTCTTGCCTGAATCCACTATAATTTTGGTGGTTGCAAAATGGTAATTTTCTAACTTTTTCATTCTTTAGATAGTTATAAAATAGCTCTTTAGATAGTTATGGCCTTCTTTTGGGCTTCCCTGCTGGCTCAATAGTAAAATATATATATATATATATATATATATATATATATATATATATATATATATATATATCTGCCTGCCATGCAGGAGACAAGGGTTCGATCCCCAGGAAGGTTCCATGTGCTGCAGAGTAGCAAAGCCTGTGGGCCACACTGTAGAGTCTGTGCTCTGCACCTAGAGAAGCCACCGCGATGGGAAGCCCACACATTGCAAGGAAGAGCCGCCCCTGCTCTCCGCAGCTAAAGTCCACGCAGCAAAAGCCCAGCACAGCCAAAAAAGAAAAAAAAATTATATTAAAAAATAAAAAATAGTAAAATGGCCTTCTTTTTAAAGAACTTCCTCTTACCCATTCATCTGTTTGTTATACATTTAGAGTCATGGCTGCTTTTCTTTAAATTCAGTGTATTATAATCCCCACCATCATTCATTTTGATGCTCAGATCGTCCTAGACTTGGCCTTAAGTACACTGATCCCGGGCATGTGGGGAGAAATGCCTAATCCCAGGAGTCAGAAATAGTTTTCATCCAGTCACAGTGCTCCTGAAATTTTAATTGTGTCCAAATCACCTGAGGCCCCCGCCTCTGCATCCCTCACAAGCTCCGTCATGGCTCTGATGCTGACGGCTTCTGGACGGCTTCTGGGACTGTAAGCTGCAGGAGCAAAAGTGTAGGAGTCTGTAGGCAGATCTGGAAGACTTAAAACTGTCTTGCTCTTCCTGTATTTCCATGAAAAATTCCCCTTGTTAACATGAAAGAGATCGGTCTTCTGAAGAGTGCATGAGCTCTGCGAGGCAGAGCGAGAGGAGAGGAGAGCTACAGCCCTGTTACTTGACTCCCAGAAGTCAGGAGGATAAGGAAAGCACTGTTCCACCCGCTCATCTTATTTGTGCATTTCCCTAGAAACCCTGCCACTGTAGGGTGCTGGCTGCAGCTGATTCTTGAGACCGTGGCAGTAGTGTCGGCCCTAGTGGAGGGTGTCCCCGCTGGTGTTCTCTATTAGTCAGATGGAACTTAGATAGCTAGTTTAAACAGCCCTCATCCAAAAGTAAATGTTCTTTTTGTTTTTTTTCTTTTCTTTTTCCCTCTGTTGGAGTTACGAGCTTCTTGTCATTAGTAGGCTTTAGTAGCTCTAAGTCAAATCATTTCCTTTTCCCCATTAAAAGCTGTTTCTTGACAGATGGTTATCGGCACCTTGGCCATCTGCAGTTTGTGACCACTACATTCATAAAAATTCCAAATGTTTGTGGTATTTTGTACTGTTTAATCATCCTGTTTACTCTATTTACATTTTTATCAGCAAATTTTTTTCCTAATGTAATTTCATTTACCCGTCTGTCCTCTGGCTTTTATATTTCCCTTTCTTCATCCTATTAAGAACTGTTGTCGGCGGGGGTGGGAAAAAAAAAGAATTGATGGGATCTTCCCTGCGGAAGAAGTGGACTTCACAAGCATGGGAGTCCCTGTATGGTGGTCTTAGAGGACACATAACACACCAAAGGACATGTAATCTTATCCACTGGAGGTTTGTGTCCTCCAGCATTCCTGTGGTGAAGTCATATCTCCAGTTGTCAATATGATGGTGTTAAAAGGTGGCCATCTGGGACTTCCCTGGCGGCTCCTACAGTCAAGAATCTGCCTGTAATGTAGGAGACCTGGGTTTGATTCCTGGAGAAGGGAATGGCTACCCACTCCAGTATTCTTGCCTGGAGACTTCCATGGACAGAGAAGCCTGGCAGGCTGTAGTCCATGGGGTCGCATAGAGTCAAACATGACTGAGCGACTAACACACACAGCAGCAGCAGCAGCTAAGTCACTTCAGTCGTGTCTGACTCTGTGTGACCCCACAGACAGCAGCCCACCAGGCTCCCCTGTCCCTGGGATTCTCCAGGCAAGAACACTGGAGTGGGTTGCCATTTCCTTCTCCAGGGGATCTTTCCAACTCAGGGATCAAACCCAGGTTTCCCATGTTGCAGGCAGACTTACCATCTGAGCCACCAGGGAACCCTGGATCCCTTATGATTATGCCTTTATAAGACTCATGTGAGCTTGTTGCCTCTGTTCGGCTCTTGGCATATGTGAGGTTACAGTGGTGGTGGGCCACCCACAAACTAGAGAGGGCTCTGCTCTCACCAGCACCCAGGTGTGGTGCCACCCTGACCTTGGACTGCCAACCTCCACAGCTGTGAGAAATAAGTTTCTGTCATTTATAAGCCATCCCTTTTATACTCTTTTGTTCTAGCAGCCTGAACTAAGATGCCTGCTGATGTCAAGTTACAGTCATCCTAGTTTAGCCAGGTCCCAGTCAGCCTTCAGAGAGGGCAATGGCAACCCACTCCAGTGTCCTTGCCTGGAAAATCCCTTGGGCGGAGGAGCCTGGTGGGCTGTAGTCCATGGGGTCGCACAGACTTAAGCGACTGAAGTGACTTAGCAGCAGCAGCAGTCAGCCTTGGGGGAGTGAGTGAGTGTGGAATCAGTGTGCACATGCCAACTCATTTAAGGGAGCTCAGAAGATCTCCAAAATGAGTGTTTGTTTTTGTTCGTTTGAATCTCTACCATTTGTACCTTTTGCTGTTTCTCACAAGTCATCTCACAGATGATACCAGTAGTAGACTTCAGAAAAGCTTGGGCACTTTCTGACCTGTGAATGATTTACGACTTCCTCTGTCCCGGGGCTCTCCCTTAGCTTCCCTCCTTATCCCAGAAGGCTGGCCCTCGCCTCCCTGCTGAGAGGTGCTTGGTCCTCTTCCCCTTATTGTACAGTGTCCACCTGCTGCTCCAGCAGGTAAGAGCCAGAAAGTGCCCTTTTTCTTATGATTCATCCCATGGTCACAGCACTTACTCATGTGCTCCTTGAACTGTGTGAAGTTCGTAGGGATTTCGTTCTCCCCCTCTGAGTAATGTATGTATTACAGAAGGGTGTTTAATATAGCTACACTGTATCTAAAAGCTAATCTGGCAGTCTCCTAGAAAGATACATCAGCAACTTGCTGTTTAGTCACTAAGTTGTGTCTGACTTTTGCGACCTGGTGGACTGTAGCCCACCAGGCTCCTCTGTCCATAGAGTTTTCCAGGCAAGAGTACTGGAGTGGGTTGCCATTACCTTCTCAGGGGATCTTCCTGATGGAGGGATTGAGCCCGCGTCCCTTGCGTTGGCAGGCAGATTCTTTACTGCTGAGCCACATCAACAAGTAGATACGCTTTAAAGAGTGTTCTTTTTTAGAGGATGCCACCTGAAGATTTCTACTATCAAGCTGTTTAATTGGCTTAGCCCAGTAAGAGAGGATGGTCCCACAGAGGTTCCTCGTTGCCATGGAAGCACAGGGCCAGCGGAACCTGCGGTCTGTGCGGGCCACTGTGAGGGAGCTCAGGGACATGACTGTGGCTGGGTGCCAGGGCCCTGTGGAAAGCAGAGAGGCTGCCGCGCTGCCTCGTGCTAGACACCTGGTACTGATAGACCACACCTGCTCTCTGCTATTTGGTCCCTCCCTTTCTCTCTCCTGTGAGTTGCGCTTGTAAAAAAAAAAAAAAAAAATTTACTGAAAGTCAGAAATACTTCAGATTCTAACCCAGATCTCTGTGTATCTTTTTGACTTCTCAAAACTGTGTTTGAATTCCGATGGTAGTCAGGGAGCAGGTTTCACCTCATTCAAATGTAAAAGAATAAATAGCTCATCCCGACACTGAAAACTTCTCAGACAGACGAGGTGCTTCACAAAAACCTCTGCCAGACCATGGCGGCATCCTTCAGAGTGCCCCTGAAGAGTGCTTAAAGAGCAGGTCCTAGGAAGTATTTGTTACATAAATGAACCAGAGCTGAAAAGAATGGCAGCTGACTGCATTTTATTTTCATTTGCCGTCTTATCAGCCTTTTCAGAACGTCGTTTTGGTTCCAACAAATTGGGATGCTTCATTCTGTTTCCAGGGCTGTGTTTGAACACTGCTCGAGTGTCAGTCCCTGGCTGTTTACACTCACATATGCATAGGCTGGTGATATCCAAACACAGAAATGCCGGCTTAGTTGGTGTGATCAGCTGGGGAATTAGGTTGTCCAGTTGAGGAATACTCTGGATTTTATGTGCTCCTTTATTTTTACCCCAGAAATCTTGAGATGATGTCCCAAGTGTTCATGACAGTGTGCCGCGTTCGTTTTACCTACTGTATTCTGTGAGATTGTCATACATTCCGCCAGCATGTATTGAGCATCTGCTCAGCTCACAGACATGTGCTGGGTCCTATGTGTCCCTGCCTCCAGGGTGTTTGTTGCCTGACCTGGTAGACCGGATAAACACCAAACATCAGTACTCATCCTGAACTCTTAAGTATTCAGGTGCACAGAGCTCCAGCAGGTCTCAGAACAGAGACACTCAAAAGAGGTGGGAAGGCTGGAAGAAGGAATAGTTTGAGAAGATGTAGAATTGCAGTTGGCCTTCCTGGAGGGTGAGAAGGAGGAAACAGAGCATTCCATGTGGTGGGCAGTGCTATAAATAAGCCAGGGTTAGGGGCTGGTTTTCACATTTTGTTTGCGGGATGGTGAGAAGTCCGCCGCAGCTGTGGAGGAGAGGTGCTGTGTTGGAGAGTGGAACGAGGGTGATGAGGCTTGTCTGGTTTCTGGGCCCCAGAAGCACTGTGCTCGTACAGAGCCAAGTGGTCTGGAAGGCTGTCCAGTAGCCCTGCTGGGTTCCGCACCTGCTTCCATCCGTCGTGTGCTGTATGGCCCTGACTGCCATGCAAGCTGTGTGTGCCATGGCTTCATCTGTTAAACGAGGACCACGAGTTTATTTATCTCACAGGGTTGCTGTTAAGAAATAAGAGAATCATAAAGCACTTAGCATGGTGCTGAGTACTTGGGAGCGCTCATTACATCATTCGTTGTTGAGCAAGGAGATAAGTAGTGGCTTTAGAAAGCTGACTTGGGTTGAGTGACACTTGAGGAGGGTTCATGGAGTTGCCTTTTGCCTAGCTAGAGCCTGAGATAGGATTTTAAAGGTGTTACTCAAATTCTAGCCTTTGCGTACAAGAAGGCATATGAATGTATGGAGGATGACGTGTTAAGTGAGGCCATTCTGTTTTCACCCCCATCTCCATTCCAGATTTTTAGGAAAGAACATGCTTGGCAGTCACTCAGGAATGACTGGGTCAGAGTAAGTGGCGGTGTCCCATAACAGCACAGAACACTCTTATGCTGGTCAGAGGAAATGAATTATTGGACCAGAAGTAACTGGAAGTTTATTTGCTTTTTTTTTTTCTTCCCTTCTTGGTTAATATTTTATACTGTGTACCTAGAGGCTGCTGTACTGACAGGGATGAGATAGAGAACTGAATAATCAAAATGGATATTCATAGTTATGGATATCCCTAAAAGAATTGTAGTGTCTAACTGCAGCAACTCATGCATGTTACTTCTGTCTGCTCTTATGCTTTGCGTGGGTAAGATCATGGGAGGCAGCTCCCTATATAATGACAACAGTTCTGTTTCAATACCTTTTCTTGAAGCTTTCCTTTTAACTATAAAAAATTTAGCTGAAAGTAAGCTGAATTCATTGATGTAGTAGGAAGTTTGCTTTTTTTTTTCCTAAGCTTGATGTGGTCTGTCTTTGTAAAAATATGAAAAAAAAAAAGTTGCACTTGAGTCCTGTCTTTGTGGTAGAAACTGTATGAAGAAACCTATAGCATGAACATTATGCTTCATGAAGAAACAGCATCTTCAGAGCAGAACGCTACAAAACACATTCTTGTTTAGCACAATATTTTATTCTAAATATTATAGATATTAGCATATGTGGTAGAGAGTGTTCTTATGTGCAATTCAAAGGGCTTCCAGGATCAGGGTTTACAAATGCTAGTAGTTGTGGTATAGTGCTCCAAATATAATGCAAGACATTAACTGACACCACCAGTTGCAAAGCAGTCTTGATGATATTTGTGTCTAATAAAACATGAGATAATCAGTTAAAAGTGAATATGACTCTAATGTTTGAAGAAATACATCTCCTTAGTTCTTAGCTCATGCAGTCCTTAAAATACACCATGCATATGCGTGAGTGCATATTTGTAGGTGATTGTGCTTAGTCGCTCAGTCGTGTCCACCTCTTTGCAACCCTATGGACTATAGCCCGCCAGGCTCTTCTGTCCATGGGATCATTCAGGCAAGAATACTGGAGTGGGCTGCCATGCCCTCCTCCAAGGGATCTTCCCAACCCAGGGATCCAACCCAGGTCTCCCACACTGCAGGCAAATTCTTTACTGTCTGAGCCACTTGTATACATGTATGTTAATGTATATGTGTATCAAGTAACCTCTGTAACTATGTGGCTATATGTAGTACAGATTAGTTCTATGCCAGACATTGTAAGTATTAATCTATGTCAGATTCCTTTGAACTGATCAGAAAGAATATCTCAAGTTAAGTACAATATAACCCAGTTTTAAAATAACCATTTTGGCTTATACACTTGGGAAATTACATTAATAATAATATGAATGGGGATTCACTAGCCTTCCCTTAGCTTTCTCTCAGCTCCATTCATATACCACATGTTTCTCCACACATGTTAGCCTTCTGGTGAGTCCATTCATCTGGTTTTCCATCATGGCTGTCTACAAATCAGTGCTAATAGAAATACAGTATCCAGTTCAACTGGATTCTCAGTGCTGGGTTCTTTAAAAATCCTTCTGTCTGTGCCTGAACAAATTCTCTCTCATTTCCTGTAACCATCCTCTTAAATGTGATCACTGTCCTTAACTTCTTTAACCCGGTGGTAGCTGAGTTGTAGTCACCTCTGGTGGAAACATCCCTGGAGAGAATTTCCCCTCCCCTGAAACATGCCCTTCAGGTGCCACTGCTCCAGTCTCTGCACCTCTCGTCACATGACCATCTTCTCTCTGTGCATCTGTGTCTTCATGTGATGCTCTCCCTGTCTGTCTGTCTCCTTTTCTTATAAGGACACACTAGTCCTATTAAATTAAAAGCCCCACTACTCTAGTACGACCTCATTGTACTCGGTGATACCTTCAAAGACCTTTTCTGACTGGAAAATGTCAGTTTGCATTCCAATCCCAAAGAAAGGCAATGCCAAAGAATGTTCAAACTACTGCACAATTGCATTCATCTCACATGCTAGCAAAGTAATGCTCCAGTTTCTCCAAGCCAGGCTTAAATAGTATGTGAACTGTGAACTTCCAGTTTCTCAAGCTGGATTTAGAAAAGGCAGAGGAACCAGAGATCAAATTGCCAACATCCACTGGATCATAGAAAAAGCAAGAGAGTTCCAGAAAAATATCTACTTCTGCTTTATTGACTATGCCAGAACCTCTGACTGTGTGGATCACAACAAACTGTGGAAAATTCTTAAAGAGATGGGAGACCACCTGACCTGCCTCCTGAGAAATCTGTATGCAGGTCAAGAAGCAACAGTTAGAACTGGACATGGAGCAACAGACTGGTTCCAGACTGGGAAAGGAGTACGTCAGGGTGGTATATTGTCAATCTGCTAATTTAACATATTCAGAATACATCATGTAAAATGCTGGGTTGGATGAAGCACAAGCTGGAATCAAGATTCCTGGGAGAAATATCAATAACCTCAGATACACAGATAACACCACCCTTATGGCAGAAAGCAAAGAAGAACTAAAGAGCCTCTTGATGAAAATAAAAGGAGAGTGAAAACACTGGCTTAAAATTCAACATACAGAAAACTAAGGCCATAGCATCCGGTCCCATGACTTCATGGCAAATCGATGGGGAAACAACAGAAAACAGTGACAGACTTTATTTTTTTGGCTCCACAGTCACTGCAGATGTGACTGCAGCCTTGAAATTAAAAGACGCTCGCTCCTTGGAAGGAAAGTTGTGACCAACCTAGACAGCATATTAAAAAGCAGAGACATTACTTTGCTGACAGAGGTTTGTCTAGTCAAAGCTATGGTTTTCCCAGTAGTCATGTGTGGATGTGAGAGCTGAACTATAAAGAAAGCTGAGTGCCGAAGAATTGATGCTTTTGAACTGTGGTGTTGGAGGAGACTCTTGAGAGTCCCTTGGACTGCAAGGAGATGCAACCAGTCCATCCTAAAGGAAATCAGTCCTGAATATTCATTAGAAAAACTGATGCTGAAGCTGAGACTCCAGTACTGTGGCCACCTGATGCAAAGAACTGACTCATTTGAAGAGACCCTGATGCTGGGAAAGATTGAAGGCAGGAGGAAAAGGGGACAAAAGAGGATGAGATGGTTGGATGGCATCACTGACTCTATGGGCATGAGTTTGAGCAAGCTCCAGGAGTTGATGATGGACAGGGAAGCTTGGTGTGCTGTAGTCCATGGGGTCACAATGAGTTGGACACAACTGGGCGATTGAACTGAACTGAATCATATTAAATGAAGAGCCCTGCTACTCTAGTATGACCCATTGTACTTGGTGATACTTTCAAAGACCTTTTCTCCAAATTAAGTCACAGTCACAGAAAAAAATAAAAGTTGAGAGTTTTATATTTGTATTTTTTATGTGTATCTTTTGGGGCATACAATTCAACCCTTAGCAGGCATTTAGAAGAAATCTGTGCAGATATATAACATGTAATATTTAACCGGGAATGTGGAATGTGGAATATTTAAATAATGAGGTTAATGAGTAAAGTATAAAAGTGAGAAATATTCATATTGTTGTTGAGTATGGATATTATAAATATCAACTTTTAAAAGTTAAATTCTATGTATCCAGTTTTATTAATGACTAGTGTTTATTGCTGGATACTTCCGAAGTGAACTAACTTGTATAAAGACTTCATACAAGTATTCATGCCTGTGCTAATAAATTCAGTTTCTAATTACAGAAATTCTTTCTTTTGCCGGTAGAAGTGAGTACTTCACTTAAAACTTCAGACTTCACAGGTAAAGAGGGTTAAAGAACAAATTGTTCAGGAACTCCACTGTAAAGGAAATGGTGATCTGCTAATTTATAATCATCACATTCCAGTTAACTTCCTTGTCGGTGTTCATGATAAGTATCATCCTCTGAAATTTTAAGAAGTGAAACACCATTGTAAGTTGTTCAAATCAAGAACAATTCTTGACAAAATTTACCTTTTAAAAACGTAAGCAAATACATGTAATTACATCTCTTCCTTGCAGTGTTCTTAATTTGGTAAATTAAAATGCCAGCATTCACATGATCTAACGTCAAAACCCCCCCTTTTGTAATTCTACAATGTAGGTAGTGAATGGTGCTCAGTCTTAATGACTTATGTGAAAAGTACTTTGCAACTCTTTCCCCTCCTCACAGATCCTTCTTGATTTACATGCAACACTCATCAGAAAAGCTTCAGGGGGCTGAGTATCATCAGTACTCAGGCTGTGTAAATTTCTCTGTTTAGCATCTGTAGACGTGGAAGCATCTCTCCTCTCCTTAGGCTGTGAGGCCAGATCTAGTTCCCATAGACACAGTATCCTGATTTCAAACATGCTGTCTCTCTTTGCAGCTGTTGTCCTTCAAAGGTCTATGGAGATGGGAAGGTGAATGCTCACCATCCTGCCATTCAGGGCTTCTTCTGCGACCAGGGTCCAGGCTACTGAGGCTGGAGATGACATGTACACACACTCTCCAGCATGGCTTCCCCAGGTCAGGCCAGCTCGCAGCACTGTCCATCAGTATGCAAGCAGAAAGCTTACCCCTCGAAGTCCTGTGTTTTCTCTTAGGTCAGCACCCTAGAATCCCAGGCAGAATGGGGAAATCCTTTCTCTTTAAATGCCACCATGATTATTCGGTGCTTTGAAGTCAGAGTTGAGGGACTAAGCCCTGCTCTTTGGTAAACAGGAGAGAATGTTTTTGTTTAATATCCTTCTTCTCTTTGTTGGTAAACTTTCTCCATTGTAACTAAGGAGAAATATCTGATTATGCAAATCTTTACAAAGAAGAATAAAAAATTGTTTCTAACTCTCCTGGCTGTTTGATGATGATAATAGTGATGAGGATGACTCCCTTCTATTAGTTTAGCCACTGTATCCTACTCATTCCTGGAAAATAGAAAGCGAAAATTTTGATTTAAGATGTTGCACCTGGTTTGAGACTGTCATCAAAAGCTTATTGAAACTATAGAAGTTTTCAACCTTGGGATATAGGGAACGTTTTAATTGGTATTATCTGTTCATGGAGCCTTGCAGACTACAGTCCATAGTGTTGCAGAAGAGTTGGACACAACTTAGTGACTAAACAACAACAGTAAAATGCATGTTCACAGAGATATTCTTTGGGTAAGGAGCTGGCAAACTGTAGCCCAAGGGCTACATCTGGCTAACTGCCTGTTTCTATTTATTTTTTTTATTGAAAAGTTTTATTGGAAGATAGCTACATCCATTTGTTTACATACTGTCTTTGGCAGCCTTTGCCCTGTATGGGCAGAGTTATGTGGTTGTGACAGAAATCACATGGCCCACAAGGCCTAAAATGTTCCCTCCTGACCCATTACAGATGCAATTCGCTCTGGGTAATGCTCCCAAATTGTACAGCCATTATTAAAGATCTTCAAGGCCCATTAGAGATGATGTATCCCAAGTCTAAAGTGGTTTTATAGATGGGTCATGAAGCAAGCCGTTGATTATGGCTCATGAAGTGAGTTGTCAAGGGTCTTACTGTTTGCTGGTGACTTTTTCCTTTTTTAAAAAAGGAAGATTTTTCTTCCCAGAACTTTTAAAACATTATGATAAAATAAACATAATGCAAATTTTACCATTCAGTCTTTTTTTAAGTGTACAGTTCCATGGCATTAAAAACATTCATATTATTGTACTGCCGTTACCACCGTCCATCTCTGAAGCTTTTTCCATCTTGGGATCCCCAGCTGAAATTCTGTACCCATTAAATAACCTTTTGTTCGCATTGCTCCCCATCCACCCAGCCCCAAGCCTTAGGCAACCCCTATTGTAGTTTGTCTCTTTGCATGTGACTACTTCTCTTCTTGAACTATCAAGAGCAACTTACCACAGCCTCTGAGACTGTTAAAGGGTGTATCGCCGTGAAGTCCTTTGTGACTAGCTTATCCATAACTTTTTAATTGAAAGAACTATGCTTTACAGAAACTGGAAAATCCTAGCCTTTCTCCTGACTGATTCACTACCGCTTGTCTTAAGGTAACCTGATCAACTTAATATCCGAGAGTATACCCAGGTCACTCTGTTGAAGTTTTACATAAAACTCTATACTGCTGTGTACATCCTGTTTCTTAATTTCATCTTGATGAGTAAATTAAGCCCTGATTTCCATATTTTACACATTTACCACTTAGAGAGTAATCTTACTTTAAAATTCTTGCAGGAGGAGGACGGGCACTGGGCAGCAAAGTTAGGTGACTAACTGTTGCCTCCGTGCGCATCCTAAAAGTAAGTAAATTGTGTGAAGGCATTTGTTTGAAGTATTTGTTTGTCATCAGGCCTTAAATTACATCCCATGGTTCATTGTTTCATCCAGATAGGAAATTCTTAAAGTTAATTCAGTAAGTGTTTGTTAGCTTTACTTACGTCATCTCATATATAATCTCATATATATCATCTCATATATAATGCATAAGTGTGCATTACTTATATCATCTCATTAATCCTCATAAAAACTCCTCAGAGTTACATACTTCTATTATATCCATTTAAGTGGAGAGGAAATAGAGTCCGAAAACAGTTCTTTTTCCTAAAACATAGAGCTAGTATGAGATTGTGCCAGAATTTCAACACAGGCAGTTTGGTTGCAAAGTCAGAATTCATTTATCTGTTTGTATATTCCTTCATCCTTTCCCTCCATTCAACATGTTCAACAAATATTTAATGAGAGTCTGTTATGTTTTAGACGTTTTTTTTTGGGCGCCCAGCATGGCGTGTGGGATCTTAACTTTGATCAGGGATTGAACCATGCCCCTGGCAGTGGAAGCAAAGAATCTTAACCAACCTGGTCTAAGCACTGAACTGCCGTGGAAGCCCCATATCATGTTCTAGATTTGATTCAAGGGATACAGCAGTAATGATAAAGTCCTGGTTAAGTGGGGTTGCTGCTGCTGCTGCTGCTAAGTCGCTTCAGTCGCGTCCGACTCTGTGCGACCCCACAGACGGCAGCCCACCAGGCTCCCTCGTCCCTGGGATTCTCCAGGCAAGAACACTGGAGTGGGTGGCCATTTCCTTCTCCAGTGCATGAAAGTGAAAAGGGAAAGTGAAGTCGCTCAGTCATGTCTGACTCTTAGCGATCCCATGGACTGCAGCCTACCAGGCTCCTCTGTCCGTGGGATTTTCCAGGCAAGAGTGCTGGAGTGGGGTGCCATTGCCTGCTCCTAAGTGGGGTTATGCTCTGTTAACTGTTTTCTATGCAGCCATCTTGTCTTCTCATTCATTGTCTGATCAAAGATGCTTTGATACTGGTGCCTTTTTCAGCTTCTCATTTAGAAGGTATCAAGGGAAGGTTTGATAACTGGCAGGAGTTTTTCTGGTCATCTGGGAGAACTCCTTTCAACAGACAAACTAAGGGACCATTGAAGACAAATAGTGTCTCTCTCTTGTTGAACTATCAAGAACAACTTATCACAGCCTCTGAGACTGTTCTAGGGTTTATCACCCTGAAGGTCATGAGTTAAGAATGTCTATCTAATGCTATAGCTAATCCACTCCTCGCTTGTCCCACTTTAATTTAGGCCAGTTTTCTTTTAGCATTTCCACAAACTTGTCCAAAAATTAATCAGTATCTTAGCCATTAAGTCTTTGAGTAGTCGAATACAGTATGAAGACTAATTTGCCTTTTGTTTTCAAAGGGGTTTTTTTGTATTTCATCCAAGATGGAATTGTGAAGCTCAGGCAAGAGGGGTGTCTTTGGTTTTTTGGCATCCTCCTGTTTCAGATCCACTTTCCTACTCCTGCTGCCTCCCCGGCCTCCCAGCCAGCAGAGTGTTACAGTTTTATAGTTCAGGTCAGTCGCTCAGTCGTGGCCGACTCTTTGCGACCTCATGGACTGCAGCACACCAGGCTTCCCTGTCCATCACCATCTCACAGAGCTTGCTCAAACCATGTCCATTGAGTCGGTGATGCCATCCAACCATCTCATCCTTTGTCGTCCCCTTCTACCTTCAATCTTTCCCAGCATCAGGGTCTTTTTCAGTGAATCAGTTCACATCAGGTGGCCAAAGGATTCCAGCTTCAGCTTCAGCATCAGTCCTTCCAATGAATATTCAGGGTTGATTTCCTTTTGGATTGAATGGTTTGATCTCCTTGCAGTGCAAGAGACTCTCAAGAGTCTTCAACACCACAGTTACCCTGCTAAAGTGTTAGCTCTTAACCAAAGATTCATGTCCTTCCTGTGTGTTCTCCCTGCCTGCAGACTGAGAGTCCTACTAATCCTCGTTAGCTGAGAACCGATAGCTGGAGATGGTTCATAACGGCCTAATTATGACCCTGGCCTGGAATATTTGCTCTTTAATGGAAAACATTTTTTGCTACGCCTTCATTCCAGAGGAGTGAATAAAGATTTAACATACCCATTCTACAATGTTGAACTAACCCAAATTGCTAACCATTTTTGTAGAACTAGTTTTCTTTGTACTACTTTGAATTGCTCAGTGAAATATTTAAGTTTCCCCATCTTGTTTTGAAATATTGAGTGTGTTGAGTATTGAGTTCAGAGGAGGGAGTGCTTTCTGACCACGGCATGCCTTAGTTTATTCTGTGTGCTGGTTCCATTGCCCCGCCAGGAGTGTCTCATTCATTCTACCAACATTCTTGGGTACACTTACTATCAGGACCTTTGTTGGGTGGGACAGAATTACTAGGTACTCTTCATCTGCTGGTGGTCCACACAGTTCCTACTTAAACTTTACGTTTTTGTAGTCCTTTACAGGTTACAATTTATTAAAAATTTTCTCACTTATTTAATCTTATATATGCTCATTATAACAATGCACAAGTATAAAAAAAATCTTCCCTATGCGCCAGTGGTTAAGATACTATTAGTCCCAATTTTCGTAAGAAGCAGATAAAGCCAAGGGAAGTTACGAGATTTGCCCTTACCGAAAAGCCAGGCTCTCTGGGTGCAGTATCCTTTTCTAAACCACAGCTACCTATGAAGTTAGGACTTTTTCGATTCATGTGCCTACTTTTCTCTGGTATGAATGTTCTGTCACTAAGTTTATACATTGCATTTGCCCCAGTTGAGTTTCGTATGCTTTTTTTTCTTGATAGAATATTTTTCCCCTAACTTTTCCATAATCACTCCTAACTTAGAATCATCTACATTCAAATTTGATGACATACTCTATGCTTCTGTATTTAGGTCCTTTGTCCATTTATGATCTTTGGGGATTTAATCTGACCTTTCAAAGTAACAGTTGTGATTCTATACTGATGTTTTAAAATATGGTAGCCCTGATGATTGGAGTAAATCCAGTTTTCACATACAGTCTGTACCTATTCTAGTTCCAACCTCTATTCTTCCAGTTGAAGTAGAACTTGCTCCAGCCAACTGTTGACGTCACAGTAAAGAAAATACAGCCAGTTTTATCTGCCTCTCAAGGGAAAAAATGTGGTTGGTTTGTCTCTTTAGCATAGTGTATCTAAAGCACTTTAAAATATTTATTTAGCTAGTTGCACAGTCTTTAGCAGACTGATCTTATCTCTATTCCTAATGCTGTTTATCTATACTCACTTTTAGTATTTTGACTTAATTCTCTTTTTGTCTCTGGCTTTCTCATTTATTGTTAATATCCATAGTTTTTGGCATTTTGCCTTACTATCACTGTCTTTGTAACTGGCCAAATCTTAAGCATGTAGGGCTAGTTTTTGACCACCCCTAGTATTTCCTCTTTCAACTGGAGATTTTGTCATTTAATTCTTTCATTTAACACTTTATTAGTAAATCAGGTGTATTACTCTATAATTGTTTCTTGTGCGTAAGTCTCTCTCTCTGCTCCTTGGTGTGACTTTAATTAGTAGTTCTGGAGGGCGGTGATAAACATATCCTTTGTAAGGATCCCTTCAAGAAGAAATCTCCCTCCCCACAAATATACAGAATGTCTTTGTGTGCACTTACCCAGTTTTTCAGTCAATACGTATTTGAATGACTACTGTTTGTCATCCCCTGTGCTAGGGATGCACAGTCAAGTGACAGATCCACAGGGCCTGCACACTAGCAGGAGGTTCAGACAAGTCAGCCAGGTAGTACAGTTCAGTGTAGCGTGGGGCTTGAGAGAATAAGCACGAGCTGTGTGTTCTCCCTCTCTCATATATATATATATATGCTCCTCTTGTGGCTCAGCTGGTAAAGACTCTGCCTGCAATGTGGGAGACACACACACACACACACACACACACACACACACACACACACACACACATGAGTTGGGCAGATTTAGCAAGGATCAGGAGGGGACTGAGATGGGATTGGGACAGGATTCTTATTTGAAAGAATAAAGCTCATCCCTAGCTAGAGTGTCGGAGAAGGCAATGGCACCCCACTCCAGTACTCCTGCCTGGAAAATCCCATGGACCGAGGAGCCTGGTGGGCTGCAGTCCATGGGGTCGCGAAGAGTCGGACACGACTGAGCGACTTCCCTTTCACTTTTCCCTTTCATGCATTGGAGAAGGAAATGGCCACCCCCTCCAGTGTTCTTGCCCGGAGAATCCCAGGGATGGGGGAGCCTGGTGGGCTGCCGTCTGAGGGGTCGCACAGAGTCGGACACAACTGAAGTGACTTGGCGGCAGCGGCAGCAGCAGCCGCAGCCGCAGCCGCAGCAGCAGCCGCAGCAGCAGCCGCAGCAGCAGCCGCAGCAGCAGCTAGAGGGTGAAAAGGCTCATTATGGCTGCAGCATGGAGTTCAGTGTAGAGGCTGCAGAAGCAGCAGGGTTATGCGATGGGCTTATTTGGTGTTTGGGCTTTATCTTAGGGACAAGGGATTTTTTTAAGTCAGGGAGCAGCATGATCAAATTTTTAGTTGGAAAGGGTCCTCTGCTGTGCTCCGGAGAATGGTTTGGCAGAGAAGAGCTGTAGGAAGACCGCTTCAGAGTTCACTGAAGTAATGATGGGTGTACATGATGGTGATCTGAACCAGGGTAGGTTAAGTGGAAGGATTCAGGAGACATCTAGCAGAGAGAGTCCTTGAGAGTTATTGATTACAAGGGAGGGGTACATTAAGAGAAAAAGATGGTGAAGGGTGGTGAGAAGTCCTTCAGTTCTGTGTTCCCTCCCATTCCTCCATCATTGATTTTAGGCAGTCACAGATTTTGAGCTGTAATCTCCATGGCCATAAAATAAATACATTGAGGCCCAATAGGACACTTTAAATTTTAATGTTTTCTGAAATCTCTGTGGGATGACTGTTAGATTACAGAGGGTAGTTTTATGTCAGAGATATTCTATGTTCAAAGCTTAAATAGCATACTTAGGTATATAAAATAATTTGCAATAATGGAAAAGTCATCTTGTTTAATATTTCAGGGAAATAAAGATGTAACTTTATTTTTAAAATGTTATGCTGTTAAACATCTGTTCACTGATGATATATTTATTAGACAAGAAAGGAATGTGAGCTTTTCAGTACAGAATTGCCCATCCATAGCCCAGCCTGAACCGAAATAAAAATCTATACCTAAAAGTATAAAGTAATGGAAACATTTCTTAGGTATACAGATAGCCCCAAGTAGTTCCAAGGGTTGTCAGGAGCCAAGTTGTTATTTGTGGTTTTCTGGAAGAATCTGGATCAGTGATCAAGTGAAACAAGTTATTGCTGTGTGATTTTTCTCCTTTGATGGGAAATCACCAGTGACCAGTTCATTCCTAAGTACACTGTATTCATTATTTCCCTTCCTCCTTTCATTTATAAAGTTTCTTTCTTTTTTTAAAAGTTAATATTTTTTTAACCTGCTGCTGCTGCTGCTGCTGCTAAGTCACTTCAGTTGTGTTTGACTCTGTGCGACCCCATAGACGGCAGCCCACCAGGCTCCCCCATCCCTGGGATTCTCCGGGCAAGAACACTGGAGTAGGTTGCCATTTCCTTCTCCAGTGCATGAAAGTGAAAAGTGAAAGGGAAGTCGCTCAGTTGTGTCCGACTCTTAGTGACACCATGGACTGCAGCCCACCAGGCTCCTCCATCCATGGGATTTCCCAGGCAGGAGGACTGGAGTGGGTTTTTTAACCTAACCCCTCTTAAATTCTTGGGTTTAAGAAGTTCTCTTAGGATGTGTAAATAATATGTGCCTTCGTTTTGATCTTGACCAAAATCAGCTATGTGATGATGAATTTGCCACTTCTCAGGATCTTGGCTTCTGCATCTGTAAAGTGAGAAAGCTCAAGTAGATGAGTGATAAGGGGACCTCAGCTATCTGCCTTTTCTCTTTCTTGGTCCTGTATATTTAGTTGTTCCCAGGCCTTTGTCTACTTGAACGCCCCTCTGGTTTTTGATATTCATTATCAGAGCTATACTGAGGCTTCTATGTATAGAAGACTGTATTGTTGCAGTCCCCACAGTCAGAACCAAAGGACCAAGAGATGAGTTACTAGAAGGCAGTCCGACGGGAGGAGAAGCAACAGAGCAGCTAGAAGTCTATGTTTAAACGCTTAGAACTTACACATGAATCAGGACACTGGCCACTTCTTAACATTCCCTCTCGCCATTTTTTTTTTTTTTTTTTACCCAACAAATGTTTGAGTTTTTGTTTTTGCTTTTTGTGTGTGTGTGCATTTTTTTTTCCTTTGAATGAGCAAGGTGAGGTGGTAGCTGAAGAGGGGAAAGGAGAAACTACTGAACACTTCACTAGAAACCATACTGCCTCAAGACACAAAGTGCAGATTTTCTTGCAAAGCTGTCATTCTCTTCCTGCTTCCAAGACCACCATTTGAAGCTTTATTATGAAAACCCTACCTCCACGTCTATCTTCAGGGACTGCTCTATAGCACATTTGTGACCCCTGTCTCCATTGTTAGCATAACTCCTACTATCCAGCCATACATTCATTTCCTCAGGGAATGCCAGTTAACCCCACTTAGTGTTGATAGCATCACCGACTCAATGGATATGAATTTGACAAACTCTGGGAGAGAGTGGAGGACATGAGAACCTGGTGTGCTGCCCATGGGGTTGCAAAGAGTTGGACATGACTTACTGTGAACAACAACGCACTTGATCACCAATCACACTTACATTCCCAGGACTTCATTAAGTGCTAGTCTTTAAAAATACATTTAAAATAAATTCAGATGCAAATTAGGAAGATAGCAAGTCATAGTGTATATGTTGTAGTATTCAATGTATACAATAGTATCTTCTATTTTAAAAATACACTAGAAATAGGGTGACTTTTCACATATCCATATGTTTAATGAGTTTTCAGGATGAACTATCTGCAGAGTAGTCCAGCAGCAGTAAAGTCATCCTACAGGACGTATATTCGTTGCTCATTGTGATTGCCAGGACTTACTGAAGTTGATCCCAGCTTGGAAATTGGCATGTATACTTTTCTAAAGTGGTTCTTCTGAGGAATATGAAAATGTGGTCACTGAAAATTGTTTCAGAAAATCTGTTGCTCTTGCTATGATATTAAAATGGTAATTTTTAAAGGTTGCATTCATGCTACCTTAGTTTAATTATAAATTGGCTATTTTGTGAAAGCTGTCTTGTCACTCGGTGCATTTTTGACTTGAAATGTATCTTTGAACGTCTGTCTGCCGCCAGATGAACAGCCATTGGGTTCATTGGTTTGCACTAGAGCCATCTCCACTCTGGTAGGTAGTAAGTAAGGTGACTCGATTGGAGGTGAAAGAAATACTCTGCATTAGTTCTCCGCCCCCAGTACTGTCAACTCCTTAGCCATCAGTGCTTTCACTTCTCAGAAGCAAAGATGATGTATGTTATGGCAGTACGTTTTCCTCTTTCTAACACGCAAGATTGGAAGTTGCCTTTGACAGATACCCTTTGGGATGTTCTTTTGAACTTTTGTTTTACTGGTGGAGACAACACTGATTTGCCTGCTATTTTAGGATTACTGGATTCCAGTCTTCTAAGCAAGGAAGAACCAAGTCTAATTTATGTTTAGCAAAGTACTGGTTTTAGTAGAAATTTATGTTTGTGGAATGCAAAATATTAGGGCTGAATGATTTTGAGAAATCCTTTAGAATATGCTTTTGAATCAATTTTTTTGCAATGAATGGCCTCTTGTAGTTCTCAGGTCCACTAGAAAGAGAACTGGGTCTTTTTGTTTGGAACCTTGCAAACAAAACTCTACCTTTCCAGTTACATCCCCACCCCTAGGGTTCTCCCGCTTGCTTACAGTTGTCGGTGGTCCTGATACACACCCACTCCACCCCGAGTACCAAGTTCCTTGCGTGCTAAGTCGCTTCAGCAGGGTCCCACTCTTGGCGACCCCATGGACTGCAGCCCACCAGGCTCCTCTAAATGCTGAAATGGGTCGCTCTGCCCTCCTCCAGGGGATCGTCCCTGACCCAGGGATCGAATCCACGTCTCCCCTGTCTCCTGCATTGGCAGGCGGGTTCTTTACCACTAGCGCCACCTGAGAAGTCCACCAGGTTTCTTAGTGGTTCTTAAATAAAGTGCAAATCAATAGGTCTTGGTCCCCACCGTGGCCTGCGTGGGGCTGGTTTGGGAAAGACGCAGCTGAGTAGACAATTTCTCACAGGGTGACTCATTCTCAGCACTGACCATTGCTTGTAAACCCGCCAGGGAAAATATGCCAGACATTGTTATGATGAAAACAACTGGGAGGGGCTGTTGGTGAGGCGGAAGAACAGACAGAATTTGCTCAAAGCTACCGGGAACCTGGGCGGGCGGGGCTGCCGCGGCACCTGCGAGGAGCGCGGGCCTGCGGGCGTGGCCTGCGGGGGCGTGGCGGGGGCGGGGCCGGCCGGCGGCGCCGGCGGTTGGAAGGGGGTGGAGTTGCCCTTGGAGGCGGCACCGGCCCTGGGCCTGGAGGCCCGCCGCGCCCTATCGGGCCCGAGCCGAGTGGCCCCGCGGAGCGGGCGCGCTCCCGCCTGCAGGGGGAGGGCGGACGGGGCGCCGGGACCGGCCAGGCCGCGGCGGGCGCTGTTTCTCTTTCACTTTCCTTCCCTCTGAGGCCGGCGCGCTGGAGGCAAGGAGCGGCGGCGGCGGCCGCGGGGTAGGTACCCGGGGGGCTGGAGAGCGGTTGAGGGGCCGGAACTCCGGCCGCCCCCGCGCTGCACGCCCAAGTTTGCGCAGAGAGCTGGAGCGGCACCCCCAGGCACCTGCCGCGGCCGACCCCGCCTGGAGCCAGGGGAGCCCCTTGGGGGCGGAGGTGGGGGTGGCCAGCCGGAGTCTGGGAGCTTCGAGGTCGCGCGCTGCGCTCGGGGGGCGGAGAGGGCGGCAAGCGCCAGACCCGGACAGAGACGGCGCGTCCTCCTCGGCGCAGCTCCGGCCCGGCCCGAGCAGCGCGTCGGCCGAGCCCGGGCCCGCGCACCTGCCGGGCGGGCGGGGCGACTCGTGCTCGGACCGCCCAGGGCAGTGGCTACCGGGTTCTGCCCAGGACGCGGAAAAGTTCCCTCCTGCCCCTGCCGCGTCCCTGCCCGCGCTGGCTTCCTTTAACTGCCGTGGTGACAGGGCTCTGTGGCTTACAATCCTAAAAGCCTCCCTCGGTCGGGACTGTGCATGTCCTCTTTCAGAGGACTTTCTCAGACTTTGGAGCTTCGTGGCAAACCTGTGAGAAAGGCAGGGCCGTTAATCCCGGTGTGTAGAGGAGGAAGCCGAGACCCAGGCACGGCCTTACTGAAGATCGTACAGGGCTAAGGACCAGAACCCAGACCCCTTGCGCAGATACGATGATTACTTGCACAACCTATTCTGTGCACATACTCAGTGGTACAGTGTCTGCTGATGGAAGGATGGAGTGATGCCTTTTACCTCTTCGGTTGCTTTATACTTAACCTATGTGTTAACAGCTGAAGTAGGAGAAGGTTTTTGTTTACAGAATTAACTTAGGAAGTCCCCACCTTTTTCTCATATTATGTTTCATGTTCTCTGAGGACACGTTTGTTGTAAGAAACATTTAAAACTTTTTAAAGCAACCATGTGGACGAGCCATGCTAGACATTTCTGGGGGGGAAAAAGTTTTTAAAAATGTTAATGACGTTCAGTTTTTATAGTGTGCTAGCTGTATGTATGTTGTCTCATTTCATCGTCCCTACTGTAGGAGGCTGGCATTCTTTATTTCTTTACTTATGTATTTGACTGCGCCAGGTCTTAGTTGCGTCATGCATGATCGTCAGTTGCAGGATGTGAACTCTTACTTGTGGCTTGTGGGATTTTATTCTGGGACCAAGGATGGAAACCTGGGCCCCCCTGCATTGGGAGTGCAGAGTCTTAGCCACTGGACAATTAGGGAAGTCCCATAGGAGGCTGGCGTTCTTGTTTTCATTTTACAGTTTAAAAAACCCTAAGGCTTAGGTAAGTAACATTGCCCAGGTGGTTTTGCAGTCTAATAGAGGAGATTAAGAATGAAGATAATTGTAAATCACAGAAAAGTCAGACATGACTTAGTAACTAAACAGCAACAGAGGAGCAGAAGGACTCATTGGGTAGAGGGCATGGAACCTGCAGAATGGACTGTGAAGAGAGTCATCCTTTCAGTTTGCCTGACTGTTGAACAGTGTGTTAAGATCAGCCTGTGGAGGGTCTTTTATGACAAGCTGAGAAATTTAAACATTTCTCTGTTGCAGAGCAAAGAGAAGACCCTGACATTCTTTGATAAGGGGCTCCAAACGTAATAGAATAAAACTTGGTAGAGAATCTAAGTTGGACTGCAGGTGGAGAGATAATATTTGAGTAGCATTGCTGTGGGTGGAATGGAAAAGGGCATCCATTTGATTTGATTACGGCTTGATGTGGAGTACAGAATGGAAATAGGGAGCATTTTGATAGGGAGGATAATGACTTGAATTTTGAATCTTCAGCTTGTGTTGGCAGGAACTCCTAATAGAGCAGTCAAGCAGACAGTTAAAATGCATTACTGGAGAGGTAAAGATATCAAAACCCGAGTTAATAGTCTCAGGTGTCATTTGTTTAGAAGTGATAGTTGAGGCCTCAGTATCAGATGAATTCATTATTCTGAATTAATCATAGCAGGTTTACAAATTAATATCACACAGAGGGAAATGTTCTGTTCACCTCTTCACCCAATTTGGAACATGTAATGCTTGCTGCTAATATACTGGTATTAATCCAGTATGAAGAATTTGACACCTGTTTCTCTCATCTTTTTTAAATCATTGTGGAAGAAGATATGGGAAAGCAGAACCACCAAAAAGAGTGATGACCAGCGATCTCATGAGAAGTCTGGATGTTAGTTCTCATGCCTCGGGACACCCAGTTGGGAACGCCACACCAGCTCCTGGGATCCGACTTCCATCCACTTAATACCCTTTTTTGCCTGAACTGCTAGAGCCAGTCCTAGCTAACCACGAATGGCTACCCAAAGGAAACATTTGGTGAAAGATTTCAATCCTTACATCACCTGCTATATCTGTAAAGGGTATCTCATCAAGCCAACTACAGTGACGGAATGCCTTCATACCTGTAAGTATTTTTTTTTTTGTTATCTACCTATTGGAAATTTTCGGTTACATTTGTTCTTTTAAAACCACCACATTTTGGGTTTTTTTGTTTTCTCTAGATTTTTTCTTTTAAAACAGTGAATATTCTAAGAATTAACTTTGAATTCATTTTCATAACTTCTCATTGGGATACTAGTGGTATGAATTTTTTCTTGTTTGTTTTAAAAATTGTAATAGTTGACTTTTTCTGATTTTAAAATGTCCTGAAAATCATAAGAAATTACTGGTTATAGTTTTTTTTTTTAATGAACTATTTTAGGTTTTTTTTTTTTTTAATTTTACTGAATTTATATGTTCTGAGTTTTTTTTAGGATATGCATACTCTAATTCATTGTGCATTTCTTTTAATCACTTTATTGAGGTATGGTTGACATAAAAAAGTTGTAAAGTGAAGTGAAAGTCACTCAGTCATGTCCAACTCTGCAATCACATGAACTGTACATTCCATGGAATTCCCTAGGCCAGAATGCTGGAGTGGGTAGCCTTTCCCTTCTCCAGGGCATCTTCTCAACCCAGGGATCGAACCCAGGTCTCCTGCATTGCAGTTGGATTCTTTACCAGCTGAGCCACAAGGGAAGCCCAAGAATACTGGAGGGGGTAGCCTATCCCTTCTCCAGCAGATTTTCCTGACCCAGTAATTGGACCAGGGTCTCCTGCATTGCAGGTGGGTTCTTTACCAACTGAGCTATCTCGGAAGCCCAGGAAGACCCCCAGGGAAATCTAAAAAAAAAAAAAAACTGTACATATTTAATGTCTATAACTTTGATGGGGTTAGACAAGTATGTACCCATGAAACCATTACCGCATCACTGCCACAAATCTTATCCATTACCTCCAGAAGTTTTCTCTCACCTTCTTGTTTATTATTACTATTATTGTGATAAGAACACAACATAAAATCTGCACTCCTAGCACATTTTAAAGTGTGCAACATAGTATTGTTAACTGCAGGCATGATCCTGTCCAGTAGATCTCTAGGACTTACTCATCTTACATGATTTAAACTTCGTACCCTTTGACTAATAATCAACCGCCTCAATACTACCTGGGAACTTGTTAGAGACACAAATTATCAGGCCTCACCCCAGAATCACCAAAACAGAGTTATCTGTGTTTAACACACTTCCAGGTAATTTTGAACCATGCACAAGTTTGAGACCCACTGTTCTAATATGATCATATCTTTGGAACCCCTACCAAATTTTTCACCAGTCCTCTCAGTAGAAGAAGAGGCATTTTAATAGCCACGTAGGTCTGGGTTTCACCTGCTTTTTGTGTTTTTGCCAATACAAGTTTATTTCCCTATTGCAACGAAAGTAATTCCAGTAAGTTCTGGTTCTATTAATTCCAGTAAGTTCTTTGGTGCCTGTTACGTACACTGAAGGAGACACTGTAGGTGCATGATTTCATTGTTCACCTTACAGTAACCTTGAAGCAGTTTGCAGGGGACATGGGGAGAGCGAGGGTATAGAAGTTATCTTCATTTGTGGGTGTGGAAGCTTAAGAGCTAAGTCACCTGCCCAGTCTCACAGCTAGTAAGTAGTAGACCTGTATTCAGCTCCAAGGGCTGTCCTCCTACTGAGATAACCTGGGACATTTCTTTAATCCCCATCTTCAGCTGTTCGTTCCTCTGCTTAACTTTTGTACTATTATGCCAGTAGTTTTCAACAGAGTTGCAGAATAGAATCACCTGTTAATTGTTAAAATGGCAAATTTTATGTTATAAATATTTTACCACAGTTAAAAAAAAAAACATAAAATCACCTAGGAAGCTGTTTTAACATAGACTTTTTCAGAATGCCACCTGAAGAGATTTAGTGGGGGCTGTGATAAGGTCTCAGTTCACTTCAGTTCATTTGCTTAGTCCAACTCTTTGCAACCCCATGGACTGCAGCACACCAGGCTTCCCTGTCCATCACCAACTCCCAGAGCCTGCTCAAATTCATGTCCATCGAGTCAGTGATGCCATCCAACCATCTCATCCTCTGTCATCCCCTTCTCCTGCCTTCGATCTTTCCCGGCATCAGGGTCTTTTCCAGTGAGTCAGTTCTTTGCATCAGGTGGCCAAAGTATTGGAGCTTCAGCTTCAGCATCAGTCCTTCCAGTGAATATTCAGAACTGATTTCCTTTAGGATTGACTAGTTTGACCTCCTTGCAGTCCACGGGACTCTCAAGAGCCTTCTTCAACATCACAGTTCAAAAGCATCAATTCTTCGGCACTCAGCTTTCTTTATGGTCCAACTCTCACATCCATACATGACGACTGGAAAACATAGCCTTGACTCGATGAACCTTTGTTGGCAAAGAAATGTCTCTGCTTTTTAATATGTTGTCTAGGTTGGTCATAGCTTTTCTTCCAAAGAGCGAGCATCTTTTAATTTCATGGCTGCAGTCACCATCTGCAGTGATTTGAAGCCCAAGAAAATAAAGTCTATCCCTGTTTCCACTGTTTCCCCATCTATTTGCCATGAAGTGATGGGACCAGATGCCATGATCTTAGATTTCTGAATGTTGAGTTTTAAGCTAGCTTTTCCCACTCTACTCTTTCACTAGGGTCTGGGCGTGTGTATACTTTTGGTTGGTATTACTGGCCCATGCTATTCAATTACCAGTTAACTATAAACTGTCTTAAAATGTTTGCTTACTTGTTGCCCTTATCATTATTTCACTTGAACAGTTAGTTATCAGTTAAACATCATCAAACATACTTACTGAATACCTACTGTGTGCTAGGCACCATTCTAAGCACAGAGGATACAGCAGTGAACAAGATAATCAAAAATATCTGCTCTCAGGAAAGGGGAAAACCAGTAATAAATATATGCCATGAACAAGAACAAAGAACTGTAGGAATGTAGATAGCAGAGTTGGGGTTGTTTTATTTAGTGTTGATTTCTCTCTTTGATATGATGACATTTGCACAGAATACCTGAAGGGATTGAGCTCTGTGGATATAGGGGAAGAACATTCCAGGCAGAGGGAAAAGCAAGTATATAGCCTTGGAGTGGGAATGCCCTTGGCAGTTCAAGGGGCAACTAATCAGTAAGGAGGCTATCACTGCAGGTCAACTGAAAGATTATAAGGCCATCAGCTAGGGTAATGAGATGTGAGATGGAGACGGTGAAGAGGGATCGACTGTGAATGCGTTTTGGAGGAAGAACCTACTGGGTGTGGCTGCTCTAGAAAGGGAGCTTTGTCTCAGAGTTTCCCGCTATGCCAAGTATGGTGCCTAGACACGGTCCACAGTCTGTTTCGTTTTACTTCTTCTGACGCTATTAGACATTATGAGTATATTGTTTTTTTTATTTGCGTGTCTCCAGCAAAACCCTCCAGTTCTAGGAAGAGATTTAGTGGATTGGATGTTGGGAGTATTTAGTGTTTAGAGGAGAAAGCGCAGATTCTCCCGTCTCTACCTACAGATTTTATATCTGTTCTTCTGAAAGAACATTTTCTTTGAGACATAATGAAATCTGGGTTTAAATGTTCCTTTTTTGAAGGGAAAACAAAAGATTGTAGAAGTTTAAACAGTAAGTTTATAAGCAAGGGTTATGTTTATGTTTACAGTAGCAATTTAAGGTTTAAAGGGATAGATGGCCATTTAACTGCTTATGTCCTTCTAGCCTGAAGTTGCTTGGCAGTCGGTGAATCCCTTTACTGAGAGAGAACGAACATGGCAGAATTGTGATTAAAGACTCAAGTGTGGTCTTTCTCATCCGCAGAAGCACAGAACAGTAAATGATGGAGGAGTCAGGCACTCAATTCAGTGTCTTAGGAGACCTGAGGATTCTACAGAGTGCTAAACTTTGTGCACTTTCTGATCCTTGGATTTCTGTGTATTTTTTGGTTTGTATTTATACTGGGGCTTTTAGGCAAAACCTTTCTCACTTGCAAAATATCTCCCTCTTTGTACTGATAAAAATAAATAGTACCGCAAAGCAGTGTTTCTTAATCATTGGTTGGGTCTTGATGTTACCTGGTTTTCTCAGGTCTGAGGTGGAACAGGTGTAGTGGTATTGTAATTTGGAATCAGTATACAATAGAGAAGTAAGGCGGCCAGTGGGACAGGAGGAAAGTGAGAAGTCCAGTGTGACATTGAAGTACCCCATAACAGTTTCCATCTTGACTACGGTGCTTAAAAAAAAATCTTATTAAGTTAACTTTACACATAGTCTACAGTTTTATGATACTGAAAGTTAAGAATGGGTAAACAATAATTCTTATTGTGAAAACTCGTAATAAAATGGAAGGATTTTGTTCTTAATCTTCAAGTTTGAAATATGAAAATGAAGCTTTATTATTGGTGAGTGAAGTCGCACTTTGGGCCCGGTCCCTTCAGAACTCTCTAGTCAAGTGAAGGAACAGGAGTCGAATTAAGGACTGTGTCAAACGAATGTGGATGCTGGGAAGTGCAGTGACAGTAGTGACACGGAAGGATGTGATAGCAGACATGTGTCAGGGTGCTGCAGCGGGGTGGAAAGCCAGAGAGAGAGCTAGAGAGAGTGTTTTTTGAAAACCCTTGATACAGATAAATGCACTTTACTCTTTCAGGTTACTCTACACATGCGTCTCGACTCTCTCTCCTGCTCAAATCAGGTTATTGCCCCCCTACTCTCTGCCTCGCCCCCCATTCTCCCAGTGAGCAGTTCTAGAGCTAACAGTGCCTGGCTGCCCTGTGGGTGTAGAAACAAGGATTGAGATGACAGCCCAGTGACTGAGGCACCCCATGGTGTCCTTAGCACTCAGCTCTGTGGAGGACAGAGGAAAGGGGTCAGCCCGTCGGAAGGAAGGGGGAGAGGGGGACAGATGGCAGCGCAGAATGTCCCCAGCTCCTGACAAGGAGGTGCAGGGGGGGAAAGGAAAAAGAGGCTTATGAAAGCCTCATCTTTAAGTGGGCTCCTATCTCACCTGCTAACACCCAGCTCTCTTTAGCAGGTCAGGGGCATGTGATAAAAAGGTATCAAATTTTACAATGAGGTAAAAAATTTAAATACAGATGCATTTTCCCCTTCAATGTGATCACTTAATGCTAGTGAACTAAGTCCACATTCTGTGAGTTTATAGGGTAATTTTGGGGCTTCCCGGGTGGTTCAGTGGGTAAAGAATCTGCCTGCAATGCAGGAGATGCATGTTCTGTCCCTGAGTCAGGAAGATCCCCTAGAGGAGGGCATGGCAACCCACTCCAGTATTCTTACCTGGAGAATCCCATGGACAGAGGAGCCTGGCAGGCTACGGTCCATGGGGTCACAACGAGTCGGCCACAACTGAGCAACTGAGCATGCACGCATGAGGTGATTTTAACAACCCGAGAAATCCAAGGAAATAAACTTGTTCACACAAATAATTATTGAATTCTTTAAATAATCAGATGTCAGGCACTTGCTAACTGGTAGAGTGAGGAATAAAATAAATTTGGAGCTTAAACTCTGTTAAGCAAGCTCATAAACTAAGAAGAAATTTCTTCAGGTGTGTTTGGATCTATGTACTCATTTTCTGTGGAAACTCACAGAAACTCCTCTGAGACTCAACTACCTATGCTGATGTCTCCCAAATCTTTATTTCAGGCATAGTCCTGAGCTTCAGAATCCCACTGGATGTCTACTTGGATATCCTGAAGTGGCCTAGAACTTAACATACCCGAAAGTGAATGGATGGAATGCCAGCATTCAATTGTCCAAGCAAGAAATATGCTCCATGCTTAACTCTCTTTACCCTCACCTAGCTCAGCTGGTAAAGAATCCGCCAGCAATGCAGGAGACCCCAGTTCAATTCCTGGGTCAGGAACATCTGCTGGAGAAGGGCTAGGCTACCCACTCCAGTATTCTTGGGCTTCCCTGGTGGCTCAGATGGTAAAGAATCTTCCTGCAATACAGGAGTCCTGGGTTCCATCCCTGAGTTGGGAAGATCCTCTGGAGGAGGGTATGGGAACCCAATCCAGTATTCTTGCCTGAAGTATCCCTATGAACCAAAGAGCCTGGTGGGCTGCAGTCCATGGGGTCGCAAAGAGACAGACACGACTGAACGGGTAAGCACAGCACAGCAGTACGGGGCAGAGTTCTGTCTGATCTCGCTCTGGAATCTCTCAAAAATCTGTCCCTTCAGTCTGATGCCCCACGCCCTTTTTGCTCAGGCCATCATTCCTTCTCACGGAGTCCCTGCAGCCTGCTCCTAACCTGTGTTAGTGTGATCATTTACAAGAGCTTTGCTGTCTTCATCACTCACACCTCAGCCAACCCAAAATTTCCTTAAGGTACCCTACTGCCCTCAGGATAAATTAAATCTATTTAGCTGTGACTGATTTCTGCCCTCCCTGACCAGAACACACACACATATGCATACACGTGGTTCAACTGCTTGCTCCGCTTGGAACATCTCCTGTGTGCCTGGGTGGTAGTTCCCCATCCTTTAAAGCCCGTCTACTCCAAGATATGCCATCTCTCTCTCCCACAGTAGGTTTAGATTAAGTGTATCCTTAGTACCTGGCACTTGAGTGCTCAAGAGAAGCTTAAATGAATAAATAAATGGTCAATCAGTTGATTATTTTATTGTCTGCTTTTCCTTTCGAAGATTCAAATGCAGTGGTAGGTAGCTTGAAAGGCATGTAGAGAGTAGGGGTTAGGAATTCTGGATTTTGAAAAGCTGTCTTCTACAATATAGGTGGGAGCTTTGTGGGTCGTGGGTAGGGCTAGGGCATGGAAGAGGGAGAGAAGCAGGACTGGGGAGTCAAGACGGGTGGTTCTAAATTAAGAGACGCTCTGTCTCTTGCTCCAGGGTCCTGAGAAATTTTTTGAGGTTGCTGACAGTGTATTTGCTGCTGGTTGTATAGGTTGTTGACTTAAAATGAAAGACTTTTCACTTAAACTAAGAACAAAGGAGCTTTGTTCCAGCAGCTAAAATGTGCATAACACAGTGCATTGGTTCTTAACTCCTTTGTGGTTCGAGGCCTCTTTAAGCATCTGACGATTCTTTCCTCCAAAAAAAGGGAAGGTTTAGACATAGAATTCTGTGGTACAGGAAAAGAAAGCTTTCTTCTTTCTGCCCTTTCAGAGATTGTGGCAGTAATCCCTTAACTAAGGTGAATTCTTTGGAAAAACGTTGTTGTACTTAGTTTTTAACTTAAGTAAAGAAGGGTTAATTGATAATTAAATATAGATGTGACCATTAAGGGACTTGGTAATTTTATATAGTAATGTGTAAGAGTGAAGAAATAATTTAATTATAAGATGGTAAACTTGAAATGCAACCATCATGTATTGTTTTCTGAACAAGGATCATAAATATACAAGTATTAAAGTACCGAGAACTCTTGATATGTTAATACTCCATGTTTAAAAACCTTATGTCACGTGTACTTGCTGTTCAAAATACAGTCTCCAACCAGCAGCATGAGCACTGGGGAATTTGTTAGGAGTGCCCGTTCCCGGGCCCACCCATAGAGCTGCTGGATCTGAGTCTCTGGGGGAGAGGGCTGGAATAACAAGCCCTTCAGGTGATTCTGTGGTGCACTGAAGTCTGAAAAGCATACTTTGGACCAGACGTTAATAATACAAGCATCTCTAGAAGTAGGCACTTTGTACTTTTAATCATATAGTAATTGGAGTGAATGCTAATAAAATTAAAACAGTGGCTGTTATTTGTTGAACGTCATATTGAGGGCCGTGGGCTTTTACTCGTGTTACCTTATGTAATCTTCCCAAGGACCCTTCTGTTTAGGTGGCATTAAATCAGTCAGCAAATGTTGATTAGCACCTACATTGTGCCATTCATTACTCTGGACGGTGGAAAGACAGCAGTAAGCAAGACAGATGCAGTCTGTCCTCTTAGAATTTATGTCTCAATAGAAGAGACTGACAGAAAGCAAGCGAATGATACAGTTTTAGATCCCATGTATGACACCTGCTGTGAAGAAAGTAAGACAGAGTAAAGGCTTGCTTGGAAGTTACCGTTTGAGCAGAGATCGTAAATAATAGGAAGGAGTGAGCTATGAAGAGGTTTGAGGGAAGAGTATTTCAGATTCTTATGCCAGTGTTTTTCACAGAGACAGGACTCAGAAAGGTTAAGTACACAGCTAATAAGTGCTGGAGCTAGGTTCTGAGACCCAAATATCTGACTCCAGGTACATCTTTATAATAAATTAGGATATTTGCTGATCTTCTTTCTGGTAGTTTACATTTTCTATAATTTCTTTAAGCAGCATGTGAATTTTTAAAATGTATATAGAAAGTCTCTTCTAACTGTATTTGCATGACTGTATACAGAGAAATGGCAACCCACTCCAGTGTTCTTGCTGGAGAATCCCAGGAATGGGGAAGCCTGGTGGGCTGTCGTCTCTGGGGTCGCACAGAGTTGGACACGACTGAAGCGACTTAGCAGCAGCAGCAGCAGCATACCTGTCATTATGTACCCAATCAGGATCTGAATTTATTAATAATTCTGAATGATAGTCTTTATAATGTAGAGATATAAATTGAACTCTCCAATACTGTATTCTCTGTACAATTGGATTTTGAGTCAAGACTTGTTTTTAGAGTAATAATCAAAGGCCTAAATAGAAGTTGTACTTAAAAGTTTCAGTAAGTGCAAATACAGTGGTCTAGGGTTGTAGTAGAGATGAAGTCACCAGTAACATTGATGGTACATGTTTCAGACAGTATTTTGGCAGCAACTAGTCATTCATGAAGGTGATTGCAGTGTTCATTTTGATGATTCTTTTTAAATAGGAAACAATAATTACAGGCCTTAAGCAGTCTAGGTGTCATCTATCATTAGTAATAACGTTAAGAATCATATCAGACGAATGGTTCTCTTTGCTGTTGAAACTATGTGTTAGTTAAGAATGAACAGTAGAGCAGAGATTCATAGTGGACACTAAGGGACGAAACTAGGGCTTAACAAATGAACCTGCCTTCTGTACTGGTTTGTAAGAATAAGTTATATACAGGTCAGGATGAGTTGGAATTGATACCAGTGGTGGATTGAGGAAAAAGATACAAAGCATTCAGACTTAGGAATTGTGGTCAGTGTGCAGCTATGTAGAAGCGCGTAGCACGAAGGTTGAACGTAAACATCCTGAGCAGGAGTGCAGCCAGTGTAGACGAGGCCAAGGATCATTTCCGTTTGGGTGCTCTGAAGATGGATCGTAACTACGGGTGTTTTACAGCATGTTAGTTTTTACCAGACTAGTGTATTACTATATATCAGAAATTCAAGAACCAGTGAACAAAGCTATATTCTCTAAGAATGCTCAACCACTGGCATATGTTTACTCAGTTAATAGAAAATCATTTTATTTTAGAGAACTGTTTATGCTGAGTCCGCACATTTATTTCAGTGTTTCTAACTTATTTGTTGTTGGCAGTATTGGGTCTCTGTTGCTGCACAGGCTTTTCTCTCCTTGTGGTGGGCAAGAGCTACTCTCTAGTTGAGACGCGTGAGCTTCTCATTGCAGCGGCTCCTCTTACTGTGGAGCGTGGGCTCCAGGCACGTGGGCGTCAGCGGCTGCGGCCTGTGGGCTCCAGGGCACAGACTCGGTAGTTGTAGCACACTGGCTTAGTTGCTCTGCAGTACGTAGAATCTTCCCGGACCAGGGATCAAACCCGTGTCTCCTGCATTGGCAGGCAGATTCTTTGCCACTGAGCCACTAGGGAAGCCTTTACCTCATTTTCATTGTCAAAAAAATTAACTAGTGAACTCAGAATCTCTTCCCTTGCTTTAGTTGAAACTGTAGGCTTATTTCTGACTTGACTCTGTAGCACACTTGCAGGTACTAAAATCATGACTCCTTTTGCTAGTCCTAACTTTTGCATCCTCAGTTGTTCCACAGATATTTACTGAGTACCTCCTCCTCCAGGCACAGTGCTAGCCTGGGCACCTGAGACACATCAGTCAACATAGCAGGCAGTAAGCCAGAGTGTACATTAGCAGCTGATGAGTGGTGCAGAAACAGGGGAGTGCAGGCTGGGTACAGGCAGCTAACTGGGTGGTCAGTGAGACGGTGTGACCGCTTAAGTCTGTGAGGAGAGGCCTTGTTAAGAAGGTGGTAGTTGAACAGATTTAAGGAGGTAAAGGAGTTAGCCCATCAGATAGTTGACCGCAGCCCACTGGGGGCTGGATGCATGAATCTGGAGAGGATCAGAACTCAGATCCTATCTCATCAGTGAGAGTGCCAAGAGCGTGAGTGTAGAGAAGGGAAGATGACCAAAGGCTAAGCCCTGGAACCGAAAAAGAGGAGACAGCGAGGCAGGAGGAGAGCAGAGTGTGGGCCCTGGGAGGCAGAGCACAAACAGCGCCAGGAGCAGAGGGCGGCCAGGCTAGCCGCGTGGGCGCAGTGAGCCAAGGAGAGGCGGCAGGCACGCGGACGAGCTCTCTGAGCAGCTTCAGTTCAGACCTTAGGAGCAGAAGGCTGGCTGGGTGTGAGAGGACGGAGATGTTTGGGTAATTGTTCAATGATTATGTACGTCTTTCACCTTAATGAAGGTAAGGAAAAGGTGGAGAAAGAAAGGGAAAAGAGGAATTAGAGTATAGGTAGCTGTGAAGTGGAGTGCTGGTTGACTCCGAAAGTAAGTAAAGTCAAGTCGCTCAGTCGTGTCCGGCTCTTTGTGACCCCGTGGACTGCAGCCCACCAGGCTCCTCAGTCCATGGGATTCTCCAGGCAAGAATACTGGAGTGGGTTGCCTTTTCCTTCTCCGGGGGATCTTCCCGACCCAGGGATCGAACCCGGGTCTCCCGCATCGGAGGCAGACGCTTTAACCTCTGAGCCACCAGGGAAGAAAAAAGTAAGGTCAATAGAAATTTGATTTTTTTTTTAATAGATGGGGAAATAATGTGTATGAATGTTGGTGGGAATCTTCAGTGGATAGCTAAAGACTGACGCAGGTGAGAGGGATAAGCAGTGGAGCAATCTTCCCAGACCATTGGAATAGGGTCTAGTGAGCAGAGCAGAGGTTGGCACATTAAAGTTCTGAAAACAGGCAAAACCACAAAGGTTAGATGTTAGTGAGTGAGTAGGTGTAGTGATATAAATTCTACTTCCTTTCTTTTTTTCTTCCTTCCTTTTGTTTTCAGTTGAACAGAAAGTGAGGTCATCAGTGTAGAGTGGTGCTGGGGGAGTAAAAGTGGGGGTTCAAGGAGAGAGGAGAAAAGTGAAAGTCACTCAGTCTTGTCTGACTCTTAGTGACCCCATGGACTGTATAGTCCATGGGATTTTCCAGGCCAGAATACTGGAGCGGGTAGGCTTTCCCTTCTCCAGGGAATCTTCCCAACCCAGGGATCGAACCTAGGGCTCCCGCATTGCAGGAGGATTCTTTACCGGCTGAGCCACCAGGGAAGCCCAAGAATACTGAAGTGGGTAGCCTATCCCTTCTCCAGGGGATCTTACCAACCCAGGAATCGAACCAGGGTCTCCTGCATTGCAGGCGGACTCTTTACCAACTGAGCTATAAATATTGGTGAAGAGCATATGGAATTAGGGTGTTGAGTGTGACCACCTGGCAGATGAAGGACCCGCTTTTGAGGGTCATGATCAAGAATTTAAGGTGAGGACCAGTCAGCATGGCACATGTTTTCTCCCGCAGCATTCAGCGGCAGTCCTGTAGAGCAGTGTGTAGAGCTAGGTGTAGCCCAGGTTGACAGTTCACCTGATTAAGTGTGACAAAAGAAGAGTTGTAGTAGAGCGGAGCTGTCCAGAGTCTGCGTGTGAAAGTGATTTTTCTGGTCGGCCGTGGAATTCATACCGATGAGGAGGGCAATGAGGGCATGGTGGGCCTCACCCTGGAGTCCCACTCGACTCCTTAAGTCGGTCTGTAGAAAGCCTTCCTGGACTTTGTGGTCTCCTGGCCTGCTTGGTCTCGGATTCACCTACTGTGCTGAAGCCCCAAGACTCTCCTAACCTGGCTCAGCAGGCCTTGCTGTCTGTCCCTCTGTCCTGGCAAAGCAAGAATAAAGCAGTCTCCTCGATAGTAACGCTGTCCTTTGTGTTCTCTGTGAAATTGTAACTCATGTAGGCCTTTGAAAGAACTGTGCTGTGAAAGAGAAATAAAGATGTTCATTAGTCCCTTTTATGAGTAAAACTAGGAGATCCTGTCTCATGGAAGCAAATTACAACTGTTCTGGAAATCTTTAAAAATAATATCAGTTTTACATGTAAATATGTATCAAAAGCAGCAAGCTGATGCCTCTTCTCTTTGCCGATGATCACAGTTTACTTACAAACTGTTAGCAGATAAAAGACAAATTTTTCAAAGGCAAACTGTGTCAAATGAGTGTTATCAAGAAGGGCATATAAAGATAGTGATGTGCTTCAGGAAGTAAGAAAAAATCTACTCCTTTGTTGAGAGTTAAAACCAACACATTCAGATGATTTTAACAAAGTCAGCATTTGATCACTTTTAATAAACAGGATTATTAATGAATGACATGACCAAGGACATGAGAGAAAAGACTGTTACTGTTTTGTTATCCATGATATCAGAAGTGGTGCTCAAAAAGAGAAATTGCTGTAGATCACCGTGTCATTGGGGCTTCCCTTGCGGCTCAGCTGGTAAAGAATCTGCCCACAAAGCGAGAGACCTGGGTTCAATCCCTAGGTTGGGAAGATCCCCTGGAGAAGGGAAAGGCTACCCACTCCAGTATTCTGGCCTGGAGAATCCCATGGACTGTCTAGCCCACAGGGTTGCAAAGAGTCAGACACTACTGAGCCACTTTCCCTTTCACTGTCATCAAAGCTAGGAAGCTAGTTTTCTGTGAGAGATGTGGGTGGGCCATACATGTGAGATAGCAACAGCTAGTGGGCCTTGTACCTGTTGTGACGAACTGCCCCCCTCAAGAATTTGAAAATTAAAATGTGGAAGAGCCTTTTAATAGTTGAACTATTGGAGTCAACTTAGAAATCGTGCTTCTGAGCAAGTATATGGAAAGTGATCAGGAAGAGACACAACAAGGTTTCTCCTGTACCCAGGAGGCTATGCTGGAATTGTATTAAACGTATTAAGGGAGGAGTATCGAAGTGTTGATCAGTCTTGTATCCTCAGCCCTAGAAAAAGAAGTGTCATATGTGCAAAGATAGGCAGTTCCCCTTTAGGTGACGCGGTGTGTCATCAATTTGATACTTGAGTTGCGAGACTATCTCTAGGGTAAATATGGCTGCAGACGGTTAATTCCAGTACATGATCGACATTTCAGGTTCCATTAGCAAGATCATCTGTTACTTAAGATAGATGTGTCAAACTAATCATGGTCTGATGCCATTCAATATTCGATTGCTGATGCCTTTTTGTTAGGATTTTTATGCTCATCGGGCAAGCTGATTTATAGTGATAGCTCACATTTATTAAATAGAAGTTACCAGTTACTCGTTTACACATTTTATGTATATTAGCTCATTTAATCCTCATAAGAGCCACGTGAGATAGATATCCTTGTTATCCCCCTGTACAGAGACACACAGAGTAATTTGCCTAATGGCAGAACTGGGATTCAGATTGAGCTGTCTGCCTCAAGACTGTCTTTTACCTGCTAGAACCACGTGCTGTACTCTCTGGGCTTCTCATGTAAACCTGCCCTCTAGGGGAACAACACAGTAATCCCATATTCTTGTGGTTATGTTTTGTCTTCTGTCAAAATGATTTCCTGATGGTGAATAACACAGTGCCTTCTGGTTATGACTTGGCAGACGGCCAGCTCCTGGACTGGGCAGCCTCACTGAGGCATTCACCAGTAAGTATTTGGTGGCCAGGATTTCCCAGTTGTCTTCTGGCTGCCTCAGTAAGAGAGCTTTCCAGAGTTGGAGTCCTGGTGCCAATCCCAGAGATTTTGATTTAATTGCTCCGGGATGAGGCCTCTGAATCTGTTCTTTAAAAAAAAAAAAAAAATCTCACTGGTGATTGTGGTGCCCATCAAAATTTGAAAACTACTGCTTCAGATGACACATGACTCTGTCAATTTGTTTAACAACCTAGTTTAAATCTAAGGCATGGCAAAAGGAACAATTTCACTTAGTAAGCTTTGGCAGAAGTTTAATGATGGTTCTGATGAGCTAAATGTAAAGATCAGTTAAAAATATGAAATCCTGATGCCTGGGACCAAATGGTATTGGCTTTAAGATGTGTAGCGGAGTGGTTTGGATTTTAGGCCTTGAGCTGGACATCCAGGCTGGGGATAGATGCCCTGTCTGTTGCACAGCTGGGCACATGTGGGCAGCCTGCTCAGGCTCTCCGGTACTGCATTCCTCTTTTGCCGGAGGGGGATGGTAGCTCCATACTGTAATCCATACAAAGTCCCGAGCCCAGAACCTTCTATTTGGTTAGTGTTCAGTAAACGCTAGCACTTGTTGCCATTTAAGTGTTTTTCCGACTGGGGATATCTTTGGTGAGCCTAATCCCCTTTCTGACCAGGTGTTTCTGCTCTCTCCAGCATGTCTCTGTAGAGTGGCTGCTGAGGGTGAAGCCTTTATTTGGTCTCCACACACAGCCTTAACAGCAGACTGGGATCTTTATAGACATTGTTCTTGAACCACCTTTAACCAGTATAGCAGTTGAGCAATTAGCTTAGTATTAAATCCTAAAGATATTTTAAAAATGTTTTTCAGCTAGTATAAACTAGGAATCAAAGGTCAGTTTTATAGTGATTTTTTTAAAGCATCTGAGCGAAAACAAATTCTCATTTTACTTTTTTCAGTTTCACTGAACTTCTGGCCTGGATTTTCTCAGGTTCTAATTTGTGTAAGGTTGTGCTTTATTAACAGCTTTTAAAAGAGTATGGAAGATGTATTTCTAGAGTTTCTTGGGATTTTCTTTTAAGGACTATATAAGATACTGAAGGAGTTCGAATTCTCCTTTTGGACATATTTAAGGCTCCCAAATTAAGGGATCAGGCTTTCTTTTTTTGTATTCTTTAGACCTGTAGATATAAAATTAGAAGAAAATGTAGCATATAGGCATGCATTGAGTAAGAAAATGGGCTCTTGATTCAAGTCCTGGCTTTCACCACTTATGGACTCCATGATTTTTGGCAAATTTCTAAAGTTCTCTATTCAATTTCTTCATCTGTCAGAGGCCTGATAATATCACCTAATTAATGGGGTTGTAATGAATATTAAATTATGTCAACTATATGTTGAGGCACTTGAGAGTATTGCTTGTTATTGTTCAATCCCTAAGTCGTGTCTACCTCTTTGCTACCCCAGAGACTGTGTAGCGGGCGAGGCTCCTCTGTCCTCCTCTGTCTCCTGGAGTTTGCTCAAATTCATGTCCATTGAGTCAGTGATGCTATCTGACCATCTCATCCTCTGCCACTCCCTTCTCCTTTCACCTTCAATCTTTCCCAGCCTTAGCGCCTTTTCCAGTGACTCAGCTCTTCGCATCAGGTGGCCAAAGTGTTGGAGCTTCAGCAACAGTCCTTCCAAGGAATATTCAGGGCTGATTTCCTTTAGGATTGACTGGTTTTCTTCTTGTAGTCCAGGGGATTCTCAAGTCTTCTCCAGCACAATTCAAAAGCATAAGAAGGTGCCTGTTGCGTAAACCTTTTAAGCATTGATGATTTTGATGAAAATGATGACATCCACCCAAAACATCTGAACAAAAAAGAAAACTAGAATAAAAATATTTTAGCATCTTAAATTTTTCTCGTGAACTGTTGGGGAAAAATTTTTAATTAAAAATAATTATGGGCCTTAGCCTATGAAAAAATATTTAATTCTTTTAATGTAATGCTTTATGTAGTAAGGTTAATTCCTACATCCTGTGGGATGGCTTAATTCCATAGCACAAGCTGGAATCAAGATTGCCGGGAGAAATATCAATAACCTCAGATATGCAGATGATACCACCATTATGGCAGAATTATGGAATTAAAAAGCCTCTTGATGAAAGTGAAAGAGGAGAGTGAAAAAGTTGGCTTAAAGCTCAACATTTAGAAAACTAAGACCATGGCATCTGGTCCCATCACTTCATGGGAAATAGATGGGGAAACAGTGTCAGACTTTATTTTGGGGGGCTCCAAAATGACTGCAGATGGTGATTACAGCCATGAAATTAAAAGATGCTTACTCCTTGGAAGGAAAGTTATGACCAACCTAGACAGCATATTAAAAAGCAGAGACATTACTTTGCCAACAAAGGTCCATCTAGTCAAGGCTATGGTTTATCCAGTGGTCATGTATGGATGTGAGAATTGGACTGTGAAGAAAGCTGAGTGCCGAAGAATTGATGCTTTTGAACTGTGGTGTTGAAGAGGACTCTTAAGAGTCCCTTGGACTGCAAGGAGATCCAACCAGTCCATTCTAAAGGAGATCAATCCTGGGTGTTCTTTGGTAGGACTGATGCTAAAACTGAAACTCCAGTACTTTGGCCACCTCATGTGAAGAGTTGACTCATTGGAAAAGACTCTGATGCCGGGAAGGATTGGGGGCAGGAGGAGAAGGGGACAACAGAGGATGAGATGGCTGGATGGCATCACCAACTCGATGGACATGAGTTTGGGTGAACTCCAGGAGTTGATGATGGACAGGGAGGCCTGGCGTGCTGCGATTCATGAGGTCACAAAGAGTCAGACGCAACTGAACTGCACTGATGGGATGGCTTATCTGTCATGTTTAGTTGGTAGTCGGATTTAGCAGAGAAGCTGAAGATGTTTTTGGAGTTGTATTTCTACATTATATTCTTTTCCTTTGTTAAAAAAAATGTTTTTATTTTTTTTCCTTTGTTAAAAAAAAATGTTTTTAATCTGACAAAATTTGTTATCCCGTATCAGAAAACCTGGATTCAAGTGTCTGTGCTGCCATTCATCAGGGAAGGCAGGTCACCTGGCTTGTGAGAACCTCTTCTCCTTTATCTGCAAAAGTAGAATAAGATACTGTATCTCACACATTTGTGTGAGAAATAAAGTTGCCTCCTAATGGGGCTTTCTACTCCCTCTGTTCTGCACAGTAGAAATAAAATGTGAGCTACCGATGTAATTTTAAGTTTCCCAGTAGCCACATTAAATAAAGAAATGAAATTAGTTTTAATATATTTTATTTAATCTGGTATGTCTAAAATATTATCACTCCAACATGTTAATATGAAAATTATTAATAGGATTATTCTTTTCATTGTCAGTCTTTGAGATCTGGTGTGTAATTTATACTTAGAGCACATCTCAACTTGAACTAGCAACATTTCAGGTGCTCAGGAGCCACATTCTGCTAGTGGCTATCAGTCCAGATCTGGAATACAGATTACTGGTCCCATCCCTGAGCACCTTGAGGCTGCCTCGGCCTCAAGCAGCCTTATTCTTGAAACTGTGTGCACCTCTGGACAAATGAGCCTGACATTTCTTTCTGCATCAACCTGGATTAGTATCTTTGTCCCTGGGAAGACAGGCTCCTGCCCTTAGCCTCCTAGCTGACCCACATGAGCACTTGCTCTGGATATGTCACGTGCCTCTCTGTTGGCCGAGGGCGAGAGACAACCAGGAATTCCTGAGAATGATAAACCTTTTGAACCATAACCATCAGAGTTCCAGGGCGGGAGCTGAAGTTCAGGACAGGATCAGGCTTCCTAATACCCTTCATTCTTGCCTCTTATCTGTCCTATTTGCCTTCTTTCCCACATTTTAGAGATTTATCTGGTGTCCCTGGGAAAACAGCAAATACCAGCAGTCTGCTAAAGAATTCAGCTTTTCCCGCCTCTGCTCAGTATTGATTAGCAAGGTAGCCCTTCCTTCCCAAACATTAACTTTTAAAAAAGACATTCAGAATGTTTTGGAGGCCAGGAAATTTGGAGAAAAGAAATATTCACATCTAAGCTTTTTTTTTTTAGGGTTTTGTACTGCTGTTTTTCACCCAAATTTGGGGAGAAATGTAGTAAAGGAGTGTTACCCCAATAGCTGTATGTAACGGTAAAAAGATGTAGAGAATAGGGCACCCAGGTGTACTCATCCAGCAAAAAAATCTGCTCAGATGTCATCTTCTCAGGAAGAAGTCCTACCCTGATCACTCTTACCTAAAATAGCCCCCAGCCTGCAGCACTCTCTCTCGCTACAATTTTTTGTCTGTTTTGTAGATATCACTTATTACTAACTAAAAGTCTTTGACTTCCCAAATAGAATATAAGCTCCATAAGAGTATGAACTTGTTTTGTTTATCCCTGCGTCCCCCAACTCCTAGTATAATGCATGGCTGTTGCAAGTGAAAAGTGAAAGTGTTAGTCTCTCAGTCCTGTCCAACTCTTTGCGACCCCATGGACTGTAGCCCACCAGGCTTCTCCATCCATGGCATTTTCTGGCAAGAATACTGCACTGGGTTGCCATTTGCTTCTCCAGGGGATCTTCCTGACTCAGGGATCGAACCCAGGTCTCCTGTATTACAGGCAGACTCTACCTTCTCAGCCACCAGGGAAGCTGGCTGTTGAATCAATGAATAAATAAGTGAAAGGAAATACTGTATGTACTGATAATTTTAAAATTAGTTTCCTAGGAGAAGTCTACCCTGACCATTGTTTCTCTGACCAGTGTATGTGATAAGTTTGAATTTTCAGACCTAATCTCAGTGGTAGGAATCCTGGTGTTTATTCTAGGTCAATCGTATAGATAAATTTTCACTGCTTTTAGATAGTCCAGGGCTTGCAGAGGGGAGAAAAATAGTTTGTAATGAAGTCGTAAAAGGGGGAGCTGATCTGTACAGGTGAAAATTTCAGATTACATAGGGTAATAAAATGGAAGAGGGGGCATTGGGATAGGGAATTCGGCTGAAAATTTTTTACAGTTCAGGTGCTGTTTATGTCTGAGGTTTTTGGGCAAGAAAGTTGGTAAATAAGAAGCTTAGGGAAAAGGTGGGAGAGAGTCATAACCAGAAAGATTAGTATTATTTGGAGGAGGGGTTGGCTATATAGACTTGTGCCCCAAAAGCCACAAATGGTATTTCTGTTGTCTTTATTTATAATAAGCTTTATTTAACATCTTAATTAATTAATCCTCGGTGGTTCTTTTGGCTTACCTCTTGTGCATTTGCACCAGCTTGATGTCACTGGCTATACTTCATGGCCCTTGGGATTATGGTCCTGTGAGCACGGACACATCATACTCTGCACGGGCCAGAAGTTCTGTTGAAACTCCTGGTTTGTCCCAGGAGCACCCTGCCCATAAAAACTAATCCAGGCATGTTGAGAACTCTCAAATAGTATTAAGTACTATTTATATTGCATTCAAGTAAACTTTTAGCAAAAGAAATAAATTCAGATTTACCAGCCTTTACTGTTCCTTGTTCTACTTCTTTAAATGAGAAAATCTATTGTTGTATGTAAATGCATCAACTTTTTTACATACTATGAATAGATTGTTTGGTTTGTGAATATATTTAAGAATAACAATAATCAAAATAGTTAATTTTTATATTGTGGCAGTAGGCTTTATTTCAGGTGTTTTTTAAAATAGTGTTATCATTTTAAGGTTTTATAAAGTTTGATTAATAGCATTTTATGTGTAGTAGATGATTTATAGGGACTGTCTAATTATACTAAGTTCAAGTGATGTATTTTAATCTAACATCTTGTTTCTTCTCAGTCTGCAAGACTTGTATTGTCCAGCACTTTGAAGATAGCAATGATTGTCCAAGGTGTGGCAACCAGGTTCATGAGACAAACCCATTAGAAATGTTGAGGTATGTCAATATATTTTTAGTTCCTCTAACTTAAATCATTATATAAGCTCTTAATAATTCTTATTAGGCATCATAATACTTGCTGGTGCCTTGACTCAGTTAATGTAGGCTTTGATTTTTGTTTTAAAGCATTTTATTTCAATTTATTTTATTAAGAAGAAATGAAAAATAAGGCTGTACATATTAAATATCTAAGAAATACATTTCCAAATTAAAAATTACAACATTATCTCAGGATCTCAGGGTGACTTTAGTTGCAGTTATTTTTAGTATTTTATTATTCTACACAGTACTCTGTATTTGTTGAGCTACATGATAGTGGAAAGAGGGCAGAACTAATAGGGATACTAGTCGTGGGACTCTTAATTTTTAAAAATCTATCATATATTCTACAAGTGTGCTGCTGCTAAGTCGCTTCAGTCATGTCTGACTCTATGCAACCCCATAGACGGCAGCCCACCAGGCTCCCCCGTCCCTGGGATTCTCCAGGGAAGAACACTGGAGTGGGTTGCCATTTCCATCTCCAATGCATGAAAGTGAAAAGTGAAGGTGAAGTCGCTCAGTCGTATCCGACTCTTAGCGACCCCATGGACTGCAGCCGACCAGGCTCCTCCGCCCATGGGATTTTCGAGGCAAGAGTACAGGAGTGGGTGCCATTGCCTCCTCCGATTCTACAAGTGTACATTTATGTAAAACCAAAACGAATTTTAAAATGAGTACCCTTTTTTTAATGGTATAATCATTATACCAAATAAATAGTAATAAGATAAAGAAGTATAGTCATATATTTTTAAAGTTAGAAGTGCTCTATAAGGTCCTAATCCAAACCAAACCCTTTTTCAAGATTGTGAATGGAAGTTTATAGGAGTGACACTACATTGCCTGAGGCCCAGCAAACTCAAATGTCACTTCCCGCCACAAACCACTGAACCCATGTTTCTCCCCATGGTTCCTACCATAGTAAAGAGCCCTCATGAACGTTCATCTCTGTGTAGTGTTTGCCATCATTCTGTAAATCTAGATTTTCAGGTCTTATATCTTTGACTTTTTTTCTATTTTAGTGTCTATAGTTGGAGTAATTTGTCTATAAGTAAATGTCTGCTCCATTGGCTTTCAAAGTTTGGTCCCCACACCATTACTATCTTAATAGAAATGACAGTTTTGGGGCCCCACCTCAGACCCTCGAATCAGCAACTCTGAGAAGTGCTGCAAGTGAGGGACATGGTGGGAGGAAGGGAGGCGGTGAAGGGCGGACAGATGCTAGTTCTAAATACAGTGGTGAGGATAGGCCTCATTGAGAAGGTGGGATCGGAGCCCAGGATCGCTGTCTCTGAGGGAACAGCCACGCGCAGATCTGGGGGAAGTAGGCCTGTTCCAGGTCAGGAGGGCACCTGCGGCTCGTCTGAGGAACCGCATGGGCAGGGGTCAGGAGCTCGGAGATGGGGCCTGTGTCTGACCTAAGCAGCTAGAGGGTGAGATAAGGAAGGCTAAGTAAGGAGAGAGCAGGTTTGGGCTGGCAGATCTGGGATTTAGGCTCCCTGGTGGCTCAGTTGTAAAGAATCCCCTTGCAATGGGGGAGACCTGGGTCCAATCCCTGGATTGGGAAGATCCCCTGGAGAAGGGAAAGGCTACCCATTCCAGCATTCTGGCCTGGAGAATTCCATGGACTGTATAGGACTGAGCAACTTTCACTTCACAGATGGGGAGTTTGGATTTGGACATGTTGAGTCTTTTAATCATTTCAGAGAAGAGGGAAGTTGGCTGGTGAATATACGATTCTTGACTTGAGAGAGGTCTCGCTGGGGTTAAAAATCTGGTGGTCTTCAGTGTGCAGACAGTATTTAAAACCGTGGGACAAGACAGGAGTGCATAAGGGCATGAGTGCAGAGAGAAGTATGGAGGACCGAGGCTGGGTCCCTGGAACATTCTAGAGTTGACAGATCAGGAAGAGGGGGAGTAACCAGCAAAGGATACTGAAAAGGCACAGTCAGTATAGGAGAGGGAAGCTTCCAGAGTGTGTGGCCTAGAAGCCAAGCAAAGATGGGTGCGTGCTGGACTGTGATGTTGTAAGGTGAAGACCGAGAGTTGGCAGTTGGATTTAACAATTGGAGGTCAGCGGCCTTGACAGAAGCACTTTCAGCGGAACCGTGAGGCGAAACCTAACTGGACTGTTTCAAGAGAGAAGGGGAGGCGCAAGAGTTAGAAACAGCGAGCATCAACAGCTTTTTTTCAAGTTTTGCCACTAATGGGGGCAAAGATATGGGGTGGTCACTGTTGAAAGAAGTACAGTCAAGAAGGCTTTTATTTTGTGATGTGGGAGCAATACTGACATGTTTGAAAGGAGTAATCCAAGAAAGAGCAAAGAGATAATAATAGGAGAGTGGGGGAGAGGGGACATTGCTGAAGCAGTGTTCTTGGGAGGGCCGAGGGTGTGGAGTGTAACAGCTGAAGAGACTGGCTTCATGTGGAAGCATCAGCAGACCCTCTGCAGCAGCAGGTGGGAGGGCAGCGTGCACATGCGTGCAGTTGCCACAGGTCGATACGGTGCTCAGATTCTGTAGACATTCGTGTCTCACTGAGCAGAAAATGTTGGAGAGGGAAAAATGTGTTGTGCAGGAAAGTAAGAGAATATGTGAACTGGGGAAATGTAGTATGAGTCCTGGAAATCTTAAAGGCACATCTGGGTTGTAGTTATGAATTTGAAGGGGTGTGGTTGTGTTTTTTTTTTTTCCAGCCCAATGGCTACCAGCACAAGTTAACAGAGAGTTGGGTTTAGCTAGCGTTGTAGTTGTACCAAATAATTTGAGCAGGTGAGGTGGGGACAAGGGAATCAAAGGAACATGGAAGGTGTGGCTTTAATGATGACTGACTGAGAAGTAAATTCTAAACTGGATGAGCAGGGCAGAGAGCACATGAAATTGGCGAGGAATGATGCATATTACAGGGACAGAAATGAAACTGGTTGATTCCTGATCTGTTTGTACGTGAGTGAGTGAGTGAGTGAGTGAGTGAGTGAAAGTCACTCAGTCCTGTCTGACTCTTTGAGACTTCATGGACTATACAGCCCATGGAATTCTCCAGGCCAGAATACTGGAGTGGGTAGCCATTCCTTTCTCCAGAGAATCTTTCCAACCCAGGGATCGAACCCAGGTCCTCCCGCATTACAGGCTGATTCTTTACCCGCTGAGTCACAGGGGAAGTCCAGGAATACTGAAGTGGGTAAGATCCAACCAGTCCATCCTAAAGGAAATCAGTCCTAAATGTTCATTGGAAGGACTGATGTTGAAGTTGGAACTCCAATACTTTGGCCACCTGCTGCGAAGAGCCGGCTCATTTGAAAAGACCCTGATGCTGGGAAAGATTAAAGGCAGGAGGAGAAGGGGATGACAGAGGATGAGACGGTTGGATGGCATCACAGACTCAATGGACATGAGTTTGCGTAAACTCCAGTGATTGGAGAAGGACAGGGAGGCCTGGCGTGCTGCAGTCCATGGGGTTGCAAAGAGTCGGACACAACTGAGTGATTGAACTGAGCCTATCCCTTCTCCAGAGTATCTTCCCGAACCAGGAATCGAACCAGGGGCTCCTGCATTGCAGGCAGATTCTTTACCAGCTGAGCTATCAGGGAAGCCCCTGTTTGTACATAGTAAGAAGAAATTATGTTAGAGAATTGGCGAATGGGTATGTAGAAATTGAAGAAAAGTAAATAGTTACTATACTCCAGGGAAAGAAAAAAGCTGAACGAGGGGATGTCTTTAATCAGAGTACACTGTGAATATTTATATAGTCATAATCGTGTAAACGTTCACTGTTAAACACAAAAACGGCAGTAAGACTATCAGGAAGAGGAGAGTTAGGAGAGAGTGCGTGTTGGGAGGACAGGGGCGTGGCGGGATGATGTCAAGAGAGCTAAAGCCTTATCTCCCACAGAAGGAGGTGAGAAAAATCTAGACAGCAAAAAAGGAATGGCTTTGTTTTTTCTCTGTCTATCTATAATATATATAGAAATATGAAAGTAAATACTAATAGAAACAGCTTGGATTTGAAAGTGGTTGTACCTGGGGTTGTAGGAATCAGGAATAGAAAGGGTGGGGCAAGAGAATGTGATATTTTAATATAGCATTTAAGGTTGGGGGAAGTTTGATTTGTTACTTTTGTGTTAATATATGTATTTTGTTGATAGAACAAATATTTAGAGAAATAATACTTCTTTTAAATACTGCAGCTGTTAAATAGACTGGGAAAACTGAATGAGTTAGTATGTGTGTCCTGAAGAATAAGGTGACACTGGTTCGGCTGGAGAGTAGGACTGGGAAAAGAGTATTTGAGCCAGGATGAAGAGCGTGAGGCAGAAAAACAGGTTGGAAAAGGCCAGGCATCCCTAGGGATGACTGACCAGGCCAGCTGGCTAGAGAAGAGTGACAAGACAGCAGCACCACCTGCAGTTTGTAGGTTGGACTCAAGTTATAAGAACACCTTAAGCCGGGTGTTGGGAAGAAAGTAGTTCTTGAGCAGGCAAGTAATGATCAGATTAGTGCCTAAGGAAAATTCGTTATGAACATGTCAAGGATAAAGAGAATATCTCTGGGCTGTCCTCTAAGTAGGGTGCTAACTGAGGGAACAGAAGGATGGGAAGTGTGAAAAGACTGGGTGGGAGAAATACCGAGAAGGGGGCTGGATGAGTAAACATGTGAAGCAAGAGAGACAGCTAGGTGAAGATACTGCTTGCATTTTGAGCCTATTTGGGAGTGATACAGTATCATTTCTGCATTTAACTTTAAGAAAGTAAGGCAGGTTTTCAGAGATATTTTGTTGAAGGAGAAGACATAATCTTGACATAGATGAACAGAAAGGAGGAGCTTGAGATATTCGGCATCTGTTGGAAATATGGAACTTGAGCTTCACAGAGAGAGAGAGAGAGAGTGTGCGTGCGTGCGTGCGTGCGTGCGTGCGTGCGTGCGTGCGTGCGTGTGTGTGTGTGTGTGTGTGTGTGTGATCTGCCTGTATGTTAGTTTTGAAGTCACAAAAGTGGATGAGATCCTCAGGAAAGGAAGTATGTAGAAGAGATCAGAGAGCAGAGCAAAGGAGAATCCTCGGAGGTAGAAGTAGTTGGAAAAAGAAAAATATCTAGGGAACAAAGAAAGTCGATAGGAGAAAAGAGAAATTGAGAAAGGAAATTTTCAAAGAGGCATCGCCAGGCAGCATTGACAAACTGCTGCAGAGCATGAGGAGAAAAATGGCTTTAAAAGTAATTAAAATTTTTTAAATTTTAACTCTAAAATTTCTTTTAAAATCTATTCAATAATGGAAGTTATTGATGATTTGGGAAGGTCTGTCAAGTAAGAGAAGCAAAAAATATACGACAGAAATAATGTTGGTTATGCTTTCAAAGTTTTCCAGTTGGAAGAAGAGGTTGAGAATCTGCTAACGGCTTGAGAAGGCAATGGCACCCCACTCCAGTACTCTTGCCTGGAAAATCCCATGGACAGAGGAGCCTGGTGGGCTGTAGTCCTTAGGGTCGCTAAGAGTTGGACACAGCTGAGCAGCTTCACTTTCCCTTTTCACTTTCATGCATTGGAGAAGGAAATGGCAACCCACTCCAGTGTTCTTGCCTGGAGAATCCCAGGGATGGGGGAGCCTGGTGGGCTGCCGTCTATGGGGTCGCACAGAGTCAGACACAACTGAAGCGACTTAGCAGCAGCAGCAACGGCTTGAGAAGACAATAGGTTAAGCCAGGGTTGGGGGGGAGGGTGGTTTAGATGTGAGAAAAGTGTCCATGTTTATTGTCAGAGAAGAGTACTGCAGTTGAGCAGAAGGAAGGAGACGAGAGGGAAGGGCGCTGCAGGAGCAGGAGGGTGAGATGAGAAGTGAAGCCATGGAAAGGAGGAGTTGCTCAGATCCAGGAGGGAAAGGAGACAGGAGCAATGGCAAGATAGCGGGCTTTTGTTCTGGCCACGCTGATGTTTGGCACGCGGGATCTTACTTCCCCAACCAGGGATTGAACGTGCACCCCTGCAGTGGAAGGGTGGAGTCCTAACCCCTGGACCACAAGGGAAGTCCCCAGTATTACGTTTTTTATTAGGGAAAATGGTCTCACTTTCTCAGAATGGAGATTTTCTTTCTCTACCAGAGTTGTCGTAGAGATTTTGAAAGTGGCTGGATCAGCTACTGGTGTATAACAGACCACACCTAAATTTCATGCTGAAAACAACACGAAAAGCAGTTTTGATTCCTTGCAGTTCTGTGTGGTTCACAGATCCAGGTGGGCCTGCTGATCTTGGCTGGGCTCACTTAGGTGACTGCAGTTAGAGGCTGGTGGGTCACTGCTCTGCTGATCCTGGCTGGGTTCTGTCCTGTTGGGTTGGGCTGCCCATGAACTGGTCTGAGATGGCCTTACCAGGGCAGCTTGGCTCTGTAGGACGTGGTGTCTCATCCTCCAGACTTGTTCGTATGGTGGCAGGGTTCCAAGAAAGTGCGCCAAAGCACATGAAATGCCTCAGGCTTGGGCTCAGAGCTCAGCGGTGACACTTGCGCCACATTCTTTGGCCTGAGTATGTTTCAAGGCTGGCCCATATTCTCAGGGTGGAGGAAAAGACCCCCTCCCTTAATCACAGTCCTGTTCAGGGTGGGTAGATTATAGAGAGAACGGGAGGACGGGACCATTTTTATAATCTGTCTGCTACTGGGACAGGCTGGAAATAAATGTGTGCCACCTACAGAGTAGTTGGGTATGGTGCTTGTGCTAAAACCATATGTTCTATATGTTGTAATATATGTGAGATGCAAATCTTAAACATTTACATACTGGATTTTAATGTCTTTATTGTTAGTATATTCTCTTTTATCCTCTTTGGAAGGTTGGATAACACACTAGAGGAAATTATATTTAAGTTGGTTCCTGGACTACGAGAACGTAAGTTACTCTTTGAATTCTTGCAGATTTTTTGTTTTGTAAAATCACCATTTTTGTTAACGATTTTGTGATTGTTTCTATTATTTTTATACTTATTTTTCTTTCAAATTAGAAGAACTTGAGCGTGAGTCTGAATTTTGGAAGAAAAATAAGCCTCAAGAAAATGGACAAGGTGACTTTTTTTTTTTACTTCTATCTGTTGGAATTTCTTAGCTTTTTGTAGCTGTGGTGAACTCATCTCTCTCTCCAAGCTCAAATTTCTCCTGTACAATAATATTGTGTACCCCTTTATATTATGAACTTTTCTGTCATTATGAACTTTTAATATAGAATCATGAGATTTTGTGTAAATGCATGTAAAATCTGGATCAGTCCAATTGAAGGTAATTGGAAATAGAGGAAACTGGGAAGAGAAAAAGGAGATAAGACAGAAAAATGACCACTGATTATAGCAGAATTAGCTAAAGAGGTATAGGAAACTGAAGAAATAGCCACAGCCTGCAGCTGAACAGTGAGGGGGTTATGGTTGTATTTATTTTATTTTGTATATTTAATAGGAGAAGGGACTTGAATGTAGCTGAAAGCCATATAGATCAGAGGATCTTGCTATGCTCTGATAATCTGGAATGAACTTTTCATAGGTAAAGTTCCAATAATACAAATTTATATATTCTGAGATTTGAAAAATATTTCTAGGTGTTTCTGGGAACTTTCCCCCTCACATATGTTAAGTGTTCACATTTGCCTTTTAGGTCCCAGGAGATTCAGCAGTGAGTAATTTTTAATAATTAAGGAAACTGGCAGACATTACTGGGTAGAGAAAAGGCTTTTAGTACGTATATAATTCACATAAAAGGAAAAAAAGTACAACATATATGAAATTATAAGGAAGAAGTGTCCTTTCGTTTTGTCATTTAATATGAGATTTGTTTCAGGATGGCCTGAATACCACTGAAATTTTTCAAGGATTGCATGTGTTTTTGTAGGCTCATTCTTCTATAGAGCTCAGTTTTCCACCTTTGGTTTTCCCATAAGATTCATAGGATTGTCAATTACATACATACATTTGAAATGGCTTTCTCTCTTCATATGAAAAATGGGGATCAGAGGTTTTTTTTTTAGTTCATCTGAACTGTGCAGGACTGGCTTCCTAAAGCAGGGAAAGTTTGAGAATAATTTTGAATGGAATAAGGTAGCAAGGGATTATTTTTAATCTATAATTAAAACACTGAAATGGGCAAAGAAGCCAAGCCTGGCAAAAAAAGACTTAATTAAAGGCTTATTTTACCCAGATGTAAACTGCAATTTATACAGTAGTGCCATAGTAAAAATATAGGTAAAATTGACTGAATGCTCCAGTTTTTAACTACGTTTTCAAGACAGTAGGAGCCAGGGCTTGTCATCAGAAGCTGTGTGGTCAGGTTAGCCCATGACTGCGGCTTACAGAGGGCCTAGTGAAGGACCACAGCCTGAGCTGTGTTTCTCTCCTTCCCCCCATATTTCTGTCTTTTAAAAACAGTTCTATCATATTTGGTCTTAAATTGGGTAGAGGATTTAGACCTTTTCTTGGAGCTGGAGCTTGGTCCATAGAAGGCAGTTCCTTTCTAGGTAATTTCCATATAAAAAGGCAGGAGAGAACACCCACCTCCCCTGTACAGCACATCTGGGATGCTTTTCCACAGTCGTTAAAGAGAAGCTAACTCATCTCTTTTTTTTAATCTAACTGGTCTGTTTTTTTCCTGGGCTTTTCTATACTGTAATGCTTGGCTGGCTCGCTCTTTCAAGTTTCAGCTTACATTTTATCTGGAAATCGCCCCTGAATCTTCGCTTCACCACAGAATTTGGGTTTCTTACCCCCTCTGTTATGTGTGCCCACTTGGCCCGTCTTACCTCTTACATCAGAGTCCATCAGCTTCTCCGTCTGTTTTCTTTACTTGCCTGTACCACCTTCTATACCCTGACACTGTAAGAGTGAGGATGACCTCATAGTTTTAGTGTTGTTCCCTCAGGCTTCGTCTAACAGAATTAAAGGCTCTCAATAAACAAACGAATCATTACATATATGTGCATTATATGTAGCCTGCTGGCATTTCATAGGTTAAATACATCTGATTATAATATGAAATATTCTCAGGTTTCTTTGATGGTGTTTTAATATGTTAGTTACATGCATGTTAAAAAAGCTAATTCATTCTCGTTATTTCACTAGCTAATTAATTTTGAACTTAAATATTTTAGTTTTACTAAATATTTACTTAGTTTTAAACTTTGAATAAATGTAGAATTTGGAAGCATTTTTTTCTTTGATCAAAAACACTTTATTATGTTTATACAAACTTGAAATTCTAATTACATACGTTGACTGAACTGTTTAAACGACGTAGTTAAAAAAAAAACATTTTATACATTTCTTTAAACAATGTATTTTCAAAATTATTAATTTATCAAATATATATTGTTGTGTTGTTTAGTGACTAAGTTGTGTCTGACTCTTCGTGACCTCCTGGACTATAGCCCGCCAGTTTCCTCTGTCCATGGAGTTTACAGGCAGGATTACTGGAGTGGGTTGCCATTTTCTTCTTGAGGGTAGAAGTATTTTTATATCCTGTCAATTTCTAAGTGGTCTAATCACTAATGGCAGTCATTTTGTGACCAAATATAGTTAGTCCTAAATCTTTCATTTGGATATCCTGTTGAGTCCAGAATTTGTAAGCTATGCTAATGAATCACTTAATGGTTTTTTAAAAATATTTCCATTATTGAGTTGCTTGGAACATTTTAAAGGTACTAAAATTTTCGGTTATTCTTCATCAAGAACTGTTAAGAAATGTTTTTTAAATTTGACCTTTGTTCTCATGGTTAGTGTATTGTTGCTTAACTATAAAATCAACTTTGAGTTATATCTAACTTGGATATGTTTAAATTATACAGATGATATGTCAAAAGCTGACAAACCTAAAGCAGATGAAGAAGGTGATGAAAACCAAGATGATAAAGACTATCACAGAAGTGACCCACAAATTGCTATATGTCTAGATTGTTTACGAAATAATGGACAATCAGGGGACAACGTAGTAAAGGTGAGTGGACAACTTCAGTTATTATTTTTATAATCATTTTATAGTAAATCTTCTATAACTTGTTGATAAATTTTCCTAGTGTCTCAGAATGTTGGCTTTCAAAGTTTTTATTAACATAAACAAACAGAACGTCCCTTTCTGATACTTCCTTGCCTGCAAATTGCTAAGCAGTTGCTTACTTACTTCAGGCTCCTTCCTGATGTCTAACCCTCAAAACTGAACCGTCCTGGGTCAATGCCACCACCTAGTGGCCAACATGGAGAATCACACCTCTATTTCTCCTTCCATCTCCTTTTATACCTTTGTTGGGAGTTCATACACATACACTGTTTTTCCGTTTTTAAGTGTAGTCACCAACTCAGACTCGAGTCATTTCATGACACACAGCACCTTCAGCCCTTTTATTCATTCTCTTTTCGTTTTCTCTTTTGTTTCTCTATTTTTATTTGCAACTCAAAAGCTATCCACGTCATGGCTAATACATTTTATGAACAGTGTAGTTGGTTTAGATGGATGTCATAAAGTACCTGTGAACTTTTCCTTAACTTCCTCTGTGTGATCTGTAAGCCAGTGAGTTGAATTCCTCAATGCTGATTAAGTTTTCCCAGCATCTTGCAAAAAGAAATACGTATTAGCGTAGTGATTCAGTGAGTATTATCGACTATCCCATGGACGGAGGAGCCTGGTGGGCTGCAGTCCATGGGGTTGCTAAGAGTCGGACACGACTGAGCGACTTCACTTTCTCTTTTCACTTTCATGCATTGGAGAAGGAAATGGCAACCCACTCCAGTGTTCTTGCCTGGAGAATCCCAGGGACGGGGGAGCCTGGTGGGCTGCCATCTATGGGGTCGCACAGAGTCGGACACGACCGAAGCGACTTAGCAGCAGCAGCAGCAGCATGGACATGAGCAAAGGTGTAAATAGTAAGTTTTTTCACTCAGGGATTTTTGGTTAGGTCTTACTCATGCAAACAGGTATAATAAAATAAGATGATAGATTTAGTTAAGAGAGATTGGTTGGACAAGACATGTAAAAGAGCACAGCAGGGGTTAGAGCAGTGGCCTCCGTCCCACCCTTCAGGGCCTGTCTGTTGGCATCTCGTGCTCTGCTGCAGCACCCTTCCCTGTTTGTCAGCCTTCTTTGCATAAGAATTTTTAATGACCTTACATTTCTCTCTTATTCTCAGTCACTTCTGTAATCCCCTTTGGGGGAGGTTCTTCTTAATGGAGATTATGCTCATCCTTTAGGCTCTAATATATACAGTTATTATCTTGTAGTGGAAATTGAGTCAATCAAAAGGCGGAGTATCTCTTCACAAATAAATGAGAAGTCTACTTCTCTGCAGGATTTCTAGTATGAAAGTTATAAGTCATTGAATTTCAGATTCATCTGAAAAATTAACTATCCCCTGCCTTGATACTGTTTGACATCTTTGACACCTCACCATTCCAGTTGAGCTTTTATCTTTTCCCTCTTTCCTTTATAGATTTTTCTTCATTCTTGTGCCTTCCTTCTTAAAACAACTTTTACAGCTTGGCTTGTACTGTGTACTGACTTGACTTGGCTTGTACTGACTTGCGCTGTGCTTTCCTGAGTCTCACCCTTTCCCTCTGGCCACTCCTATACTGTCTCTACTGACTTGACTTCTTCCTGTCTTCTGCTTGGTATGTGTGAGTGTAGGCTAATATCTCGCCCCCCACTCAGCTATTCTTTCTCTGTAGTCATCCTAGGAGGTCACTTCTACTTTTTGTGACTTCCAACTATGCAAAGAAATTTTTAAATCCCCCTTTCCAAACCTGTCATCACTCCCACGTTGAAGTATTATGTCTCTAACTACTTTTAGTATCCTAACTAGGAGTTTCACTAATACATAAAACTTCACATATTAAAAGACAAATTCACTATACTGTACTTTCACCTAACTTTACTCCAAACATGCAGTTTCCCTTGTCACTACCATCTTTTAACCAATCATAGAAATTCAAATTCTTACATTTTTTGACCTTCTCTCCCTTGCCTTCAACCAGTCATAAGTCCTGCAAAATTTCCCTCAGTCTAAGAAGTGCTGCTCACATTATATCTAGATTTTTAAAAGTAGTCTGAAGTGTTTCCTGTATTCTTGATTTCTTTTGTTATCCAGGGCTGAGGCTGCAGCCTTAGTGTGTGCAAGCAGTTATAGCCACTCTCAGGGTCAAGTAGTATTTTAGGTTCTGTGGGCTATATGGGCCTTGTTGCAACTGCTCAGCTGACTTATTTTAGCACTAAAGCAGCCACAGATGACAGTGGACAAACCGCCCTTGCGGTGTCCCCCTGGACGTCACTTGTGAGAACAGACAGACAGCCGAGTTTGGCTTGAGGGTCGTGGCCGTAGTGCGCCACCTTCTAGAATCAAGTCTTGACTCCTTGTGTTAGCATTCAAGGTCTTTCATTAAAACCCCTGTGTTTGTAAGTTTATTTTCCATAATTCCTGGCAGTGAATCATCAAAATATGATTCTTGTCATTTATCTCTGAGCACCAACATAAATTTTGGCACCCATGTATCTGACAAAGAATTTGCATCCAGAGTATATAAAGGCTTATATTAAGAATATTTAAAACCCCTAAGACTTTGAACAGTCCTTCCATTTTGGCGTGTTCTTCTCTCTCCTCACCACTGTCCAAGACTTCTGTCAAGATTCAAGAGACTTCTATTTTTGTGATTTTTTTTCCCCCATCTTGGTGAATCCCTTCTGAAATTGGCTTGCATGTATTACTCAATTAGGGCTTACTTTGTTATTGATTAAATCAGTATTTGTGTTCTAAAGGTACCAGGCACTAATACTGCCTTTTATCTTTTTTGGCATGTGTCTTATCCTTGAAATTGGATTATATATTGCATAAAGGCAGAAAAATTACTCCTAGGTTCCTTTATAGCCTTCTCAGCTATCTCATTCCTCTGTAATAGGATGAGATTCTCAGTAACATATTGTTTATATAGTATACCTACTGCAGTTCAAACGTCGAAGTCAGGAGCAAGAACGCAGTGAAACTATTAGAATAAGGACCTTCAAAAATTTGCTCCTGCATAAAATCAGTGAAAAAGCTGGCAAAAGTTTTCATAATCAACTTTTTCAGAAATCTGATAGTTAACCAAAGGCTAAAACCCTTGCAGAAACCAATGGAGCAAAAAAATGTCTGACTCTTGGTAAAAATAATTTTACCTTGCCTTAGTCCCATCCTCTACTCTCAGCTCTGAAACAGCCTGGTAAAAATCACAGCCCATTATCCCACTGCAGCTTCTCAAGTACCAAAGGACAGAAGGGAGGTGGATCTCTTTCAAAGCCTAATTTCCAAATAATTATAATTTGTCTGATGGATCCTAGAATACTGCACTTAAGAGGTTGTCTATATTAGACCTGACTTGAAGCTTGCCTAATGGATAAAACCTTCTCCATGGACTAGGGAGGAGCAGGAGGAGGAAACTAAAGACAAATGAACGTTGCTGTGACTGCATGACTGCCTGAATTATAAATAACATTTGGGGCAAAAAGTAGACTTAACCAAAAAGCCTAAAAGGAAAAACTAGAGAGGGAGATGTCTACAGATGTCAAGATGTATAGCAGCTTTGAGAAGCTCAAACATATTCATGGGAATCTAGAAGGGCACGCATATACACAGGATTGTGCAGATGCTCAGAAAAGACCTTCAGAGGCCCTAAACCCTCACCTTCGGCAGACATCAAGGTTCTGCACAAGCCAGAAGTGAAGACCAAGGTAGAGTTATCAACAGCTTGGTTAAGTGTTAGAAGTATGCCCCAAAACTCACACAGAGTCCTTCAGCAAAGACTGGGAAACTGACTGGTTCCAGGGAAATCTCTGTTCAGTTGTTAGCTGACCATACATGCTGTAAAGAATACAGACTTTGCAGAATTAGTTTTAAAAAGTCATTAAATAATGACAGGAATCCCTGAGGAGCAGGCAGGAATTTGATTTCCAGTGTTACCACATTAAAATGTTCAGTTTTCAACAAAAAATTGTGAGATGGAAACAAAGTATAGCCCATATATAGGAAAAGCAGCAAATGTGGTGTAAATATAACATTTCTATGGAGAGAATGCATAATTGTTATATTTTTATTTCCAAAGTACTTACACATCAAATATTAAATAATCCAAGCTGAAATTTCGTTAGCAATTGATGTCAGACGTTATTGGATTAAAAATTCCAAAAACAAGCTTTCACTACTACTACTTCTGCTAAGTCGCTTCAGTTGTGTCCAACTCTGTGCGACCCCGTAGACGGCAGCCCACCAGGCTCTGCCGTCCATGGGATTTTCCAGGCAAGAGTACTGGAGTGGGGTGCCATCGCCTGCCTAGTTTTAAAACCTTTACTCTTCTGAGGTCTCTATACTTACTAGTAATTTTGAAAAGATTATGCATGATGACACCAGGTCATTTCTACAGGTTCTTTTATCATTAGACTTCCCTGCAGATGAAAATACACTTAAAAGGTCTTCTAGTACCCTCACAGTATTCTCTGACTCAACTGGGGCCTATGAAACATGCTAACAAGTCTGCCCAAGCTGTCTGGAAACCTTGGTGAGGCTGCGCTGGTGTGAGCAGACAGCAGAACGTCCGTGTGCGTCTGTCACTGTTCTCGCGCTGTCTGGAGCGTCAGTCTTCTCATTCGAAATGGGTCAGGTGCCTCTTGCTTTAGATGTGACTTTTAACTTCTGCTATCTTCTAAATGGATACTTTACCATCTGAATTGTGATCAGGTGTTATTTGTAAATAGATTCGTTTCTGTTGGTCTTTGCTGGGCAATATATTTTGCTAGGAATATATTTTGACTGGATAGGTCCACTTTCTGACTTCATGAATTAAGGAACGTTTCCAAATTGTTGACCTAATTTCCTAAGCATAAGTAGCAGTAACACTTTATATCTTTTAAAGATCCAATAGCTTGGTTTTGTTTTTGTTTTAATGTTGATAACTTTTAAGATTAGGGGATATAATTTTCTTTCACAAATTGGGTCAGGTGTATCATGTCTGCCACCTCTTTTGTGGTGTTCATTCTTGAGTGGTACTTATATTTTATTGATGTTTAAGTTTAATGAGTGGATTCGTACTGCTAAGGAAATGAGGAAACCAAAGCATAGTGAAATATTTTCATTAATAATCTTTATTTCCTTTAGGGTTTAATGAAGAAATTCATTCGGTGTTCTACACGTGTAACTGTGGGAACTATTAAAAAATTTCTAAGTTTAAAACTAAAACTTCCAAGTTCTTATGAGGTAAGTTAATAATCTAATCTTGATTATTTTGATAATTCTAATCTGAAGGAGAATTCTAACAAAAGAAAGTAAAAAGAATACATTTAATTTTGTGGAAATTTTGGTTATTTTCGTGTTAAAATTTTAATTTTTGGATGTAATATTCCATTTTTTGTAATCTGTATTTTTGAATTTAATGTCCTGACTAGAACATGATACTTATAAATTTAACATTTTATAATTAGAGGAGATATTTACCATTAAGTATTCTTGAAATAAATACCCCAGCTAAAATGGATGGTTTTTTTTTTAATGCCTGCATCCTTTATGGTATGTTCTTTTTTTCAGTCTGAGACCTTTTCAATGCATTTTAACATTCTTTAAAGACATCTTTTTCAGAATGTAAAGCATTGTTGTTTTATGAAAAGGGATTTTGTAATTGGTATTCATTTAGTTCTGTCCTATGCAAAAGCGATACATTGTCTAGCCCTAGGTAACGCCAGCATACTGTGTCTACATAAATGTAACATCCTAGTTTCTGTACAAGAGAGGTCAGTTGCCCTGATGTTGAGCACAGCACAGTTTGTAACGTGTGCAGTGTTTCAAGGATGTTTTCCATCCTAAAGCTGTGGCTGTGACATAATGAGGGAACATGGCTACCATTTCTCACGCACGCAAATGGCAGTCTTGCAACTTGTATAAATTTCCTCTTCCTCCCTTCTGAGATCCACTGCTGCTAAGTCACTTCAGTCATGTCCGACTCTGTGTGACCCCATAGACGGCAGCCCACCAGGCTCCCCCGTCCCTGGGATTCTCCAGGCAAGAACACTGGAGTGGGTTGCCATTTCCTTCTCCAATGCATGAAAGTGAAGTCGCTCAGTCTTGTCCGACTCTTAGCGACCCCATGGACTGCAGCCTACCAGGCTCCTCCGTCCATGGGATTTTCCAGGCAAGAGTACTGGAGTGGGGTAGCGCCTAAAAAACCTTTAAGACCAAGGCTTAGATTCCTGTATAAACAAAGGCATCAAAGGCAACATAGCGTTTTCAAGCTTATATACAATAGTATTCATATGAACAATCATAGCAGAAACAAAATAAGATTTAAACACAGGCATTGCCAGGTATTAAGTCTGTATCTTGAGGAAACCTCTGAACCTGAATTTATTTTAAAATGTCTTACAAGTAACTAATTAATTTATGGATTAAGGATTAATTCTTATATGTTTGGTCCTACAAATGTAAAACAAATTTCCAGAGATAGCAGCTTTTACATTGGGGAAAAAATTGTGTACATTAACCAAAGCCATATGTGCTTGATGAAAAGTAAAAGATAAAAACAACTTATAGATATAACCACAGTGAAATAGAAAATGAAACTTTATAATTTGGTTTTGCTCTTTATTCTCTTCTTGCAGAATACCACTTGCAGTTTTATTTCCTTACTTTCAGGTGTGACTCACTGAGTTATTTTCTAGCTTTCAGGAGGTTATTAGAGCTGAGAGAACTGTTACTCTCCTGCAGTCCTACTGCTGGCCCTTACTACACTTCTTTATAGAAAAGCATGGAAGGGGAAGAGACTGACTCCACAGACAGCTTTTTTTCTATCCCAACGCTGAGAACATAATGTATGATTTTAGTTGTAGTTACTCTTCCCCCTATTATTTTGCTGCCCTACAAGTAGGCCAGTAATTTAATGAAGTACCTAACAGCTGAAGCTTCTATAACAGCATTGGCAATTCGGGCAGGATGGTTTGTTTGGTTTTCAAATGACAATAATAGAAACTGTGTACCTGATTGTAATTGCAGCCTAAGTAAACCCCTTTACCTCTTTGCTTATGGATTTTACAGTCAAGATAAAGAAAATAGAGTTATCTGCCTGTTCTTTTAAGAATAAAATGGTTTCTGGAAAACATTAATGGGGGCCCATTTATGTCACCATAAGTCATCAAAAAATTGATATAATTTAGTGCAGTTGGAATTACACTCATTTGATACATAAAGTTCAAAACTCTAGTCTCTGTTTAAATAATTCTTTAAAACCCTTAAAAAGTTCCTTTGGGAACTTTTCTGTAACATCATACGGAAAAACTCGAACTTTTTAGCCAACCCAAAATTATGCAAGTCACCAACCAAGCAAAGCGGGAAGGGAGAGCCCTGGGAGATTCAGGCTTGTGGTCTGGTCCTTACTGTTCTGTCCACTCGAGTGCCTCGAAGGCCCCCCAGACCACATATCCACAGCCATTCACTTTTCCTCTGCAGATGCAAACTGATGAAAGCAGCTCCTCCACATGAGAGATTGATTCATAAGGTAAACGTGACAGGAGAACTGTGAGGTTCCCACAGTTTCTTCTCAGTCAGTAAGAGGCAATCACAGAAGTAAGTCTAAAACCTCAGAGGCTGCAGAGGCTAAGAAAGCTCACAGTGCATATCAGAATTGTGTGCTGAACTGGAGGTGGAGGTATGGGGCAAGACAGACAGTGGCTCATGCTACTTATGTATGGATTGTTACTACTTACGAGGTGAGCCTTTGTTTTTAATAGAAAGATACAGTGTTCTTTTCAAATAATGGATACTACTTCTATTTTGACATGACTATTTGAATCTTATTTGAACTTTGAAAAAAAATGTGTAAAACTCTTATGAATTGAGAGTTACTTATGTTAATGGATCTGTAACTGTTCTTTTTTAAGTTGGATGTGCTGTGCAATGGTGAAATTATGGGGAAGGATCATACTATGGAGTTCATCTACATGACCAGATGGCGACTAAGAGGCGAAAACGTAAACTGCTTTTCTATTTCCCTATGTCTATAATTAGTTTTTTATCATTGTGTTGATCAAATTTAACAGTTACTGAGACACTTAAAAAAAAAAAAAAAACTAGGGAAAGAGAAGAAACTGGTTCCTCAGTGACTGCATGATAGCTGATCCCAAGACTAAGGTCTGTGTTAAATGTGGTTTTGTTATGTTTAAGGTGAGTTTAAAACACTGATCTGAATATGTTCAGAACTCTTAGAGTGGAGGAGATGGCACTTAAATTTTTTTTTAAACCCCAATAAAATATGGAAACTTCTAAGTTCTGCCCTGACTAGTATGTTTAATGGTGCAGATATTTTTGTTTGTGGTAGAGAGGACAAGTAGGGTAGAATCGAGATACTCTTTTTTTTCAGGTACCTTCTTTACACTGAAAATATAAGATTGGACCGAAGGGTAAGTGAGTTTGCAGTGGTTTCTGATACCAGATTTAGATTATTGTGCCTGAGGCCTGAGGAAATATGAGAGAAATCATTAAAAGAAGAAACCTAAGAACATTTTTTTTTAACCCCAAAGGAGTTGGTATTTTGAAATATATCTTTGATTAGGGTTAATGTGAACGTTCTAGTGTATCTTACCTGAGTTATATGTTACATCGATAGGAGGGAAATCTGCAGGGGTAGGAATTGCAAGGCTAATTTGTAGCAGTAAGAAATACAGTAGTAATTATAAAAACACAAAATTAAGAACTGTAGTCTCACACAATTACAGTGGTTCAAAAATATATTGAATGTAAACATTTGTGGAGCTGTGTTTTCTCCAGAAGAACTGTCTTGGTATGACACAATAATAAATGAAGCATGTAACTTCTTAAGCAGAACTTTTTTCAATTTGCATCCCACTGGGATGCTGACGCCTTCTTTGTGAGGCTAAGTTCTCGTGACCAGGAGGAATAAATTACGTTCTAGTCCCGCCACCAACTGGTTGTGTGCCTTGAGGAACTCATGAAACCTCTCTAGGGCTCCTTTTATTTTTTTCCTAATTGTCTTTGTATTTGGTAAATTAATGCTTGCCTTTCTATGACATTTTATATATTTTCAAATGGTTGTACATATATCACCCTCATTAATTCTTTCTAACCAAAATGTTCCAGGGACCCAGTGCAGATTGCAAGGGTAGTCAGTTCTCTCTTGACCAGCCCTCCTGGGGCCTGTATATTGTGATATTACACACAACAGCAGTACCATATTGGTATAATTTTAGCTTTCTTTGATCATGGGACACTTCAGTGTGTGTCAGTGCTTGAAGTCATCGTTATAAATAGGTTTGCCTTCAGGTTAGAGAGATGTAACTAGTCATCCATGGCAGGACCTCTCCTGGCACTCACTTGTCCTTCTCAAGGTCCCTTCCCAAAGGTCACCCACACTGCCAGTTATTCAAATGGCAGAGCCTGAAAGAGCTAATTCATAGAAATTGTCATTAATAAAGTATATTCAGTCTTTACTACAAGTATGCATCTGATTACACATTTCTGAATAGTTTAAATCCCCTGCTTGTGTAAGGCATATTTTATTAAAAATTGGTTCCAGAAAATGGTTTTAGTATCCTAAGATTTTTTTTCAGGTAAAAACTAAATCAACAAATAGGAAAAAAATACCACACTTGATATTTGGTACAGCAGTAAGTAGCCCTTTTCATTTGTTTTAGCATGACAACTCTGGTTTTTGTTTGCTCTCCTCTAAACCTGTTTCTCCCTCAGCTTCAGTCTCAGCAGCTCTAAGATTAGTAGTTCATTTTTCTGGTTTCAGACCAAAATTCCTGAAGTCTGTCCTGATTAGTTTCTCCATCCTTAGCAAATTCTTTGAACTCTGCCATCAAAATACAAATCCAGTTGCATCTTAGCAGGTCCTCATTCTGGTCCGAGCCACCACCACTCTTCTCCGGAATTTCTGTAAAAGTCTCTTGCCGGGCTCCAGGCTTCTCCTCTGGCTGCCACCCACACCTCCTTCCATCTTCACCTAGCACAGCAGCAAATAACAACATGTTTCCATGCTCGAAATTCTCCAGTAGCATCTAGTGGCATTTAGGTGCAAGTTGCAGCCCTTCTGAGGACCTGTACCAGGGCGGACCCCACCCAGGTTTTCCTCCGTCTTCCACTTCACCCTTTGCTCCTACCCTCTGGCTTCAGCGGCCTCTGTGTTTTGTTTCCTCTAATGTGCCAGGCTTGCCCTTGCTTCCCCATGTATCCACCTACCTTGTTCCCTTTACCCCTGCAGAGAACTGTGCTTCTGGTCACCTTTTCAGTGGGCCCAGTCTAACACTCTGAATCCCCTTCCTTGCCTCACCGTTTTCCATAGTATGCCTCTTGGTATGTGTATTGTTTGTTCCCAAGGCAGCTGTAATCTGAGGGCAGGGTGATGATTTGTTCAGTCTGAGTCTCCAGCACCTAAAGCAGTGCCTTGTATAGATACTCAGTATTTGCTTGAAGAGTAAATTGAATGAAAGTTGTGCCTTTTATAAGGCAATAGTTATGCAGATACAGCCTAAAGGTCATTTTGTTCTGTTCCCCATTCGTTTTCTGTTAATTTTTAAATTTTGCTCATGTTCCAATTAATTATTGATAAATTCTGGCAGTTGGGGTAAATGTACAAATTAGCAATAAAACAATTTTTTGCTTGATTAAGCCCCTTCCAGCATATTTATTGCAGTCACGTCGCTTCCCATCTCTGCCCTTCACTGCCAGCAAGACACCAGATTGTCTGAAAAGCTCGCATTACCTACTGGCATTGCTGACTGGCTCTGTCTTGGGCTGGGATTGGTGTTATTTCCTAAACTATTGACCAATCTATGGTTCTTTCACTGGTACTTTTTTCTATTAAACATTTAATCTACCCAGGATTTGTTCATTTACACACACATCTACAGTGAGGCTAAGACTCTCGATTTATTCTAAGAAATTTTTTTGGCAGAAATACAATTTATTGAATGATTCACAATTTGCGCCTCATTGTTTTGAGATCTCACCATTGTCTCTGCATATGTGTCTAGACACTCGTGTACACATGCAGATGTGATATCCATTTATGTTTCTGGACATTGTTTTGTCCTTCTGAGCAGGACTTATCCTACCCTAGCATTTCACATTATAGCTTTATTTATAAAAATCTGATCACATGACATCTCTACCTAAAACTCTTCAGTTGTCCATTTTCTTTGGGATATATTTAAATAAAGTTCAAATTAAGGAAACTAGTTGGGCCTTCTATGTTATTTTATGATGTCTCTCAGTAGTTGTTAGGTCAAGCTCTTTATTCTTATTAATTGTATTGGCTGGTTTTCCCCATTTATTTGGGTGAGCTTGCGAATGGGATTGTGACTGGCAGTGGATTAAACTAGGTCGACTGGGCTGGCGCTTGCGGTCCTTTATTCAGTTTGGTGCTGTGGGGTGCTCTCTAAAGTTCTGTAGTCCTCTTCTGTCTGAGTAAAGCCTGTGGTTTCTTCCCTTTGCATGTTGGACACCACCTCTGACCTTCTGGACCTTTGGCAAGGTGACCCCATATTCCCATCACCTCTTCCCCATGTCCTCTTGCTAGACTCCTGGGGGAATCTCTGGCAGCCGATTTGCCTCCACTCCTCAAGAGCAGGACATTTCTGCCTGTGCCACACGGCGTCTGGGCCACTCACCACCTTTGTCCTGGGGCCAGTCCACTTCAGGCTCAGCCTGTTTGCTGTCTTCTCTGCTCTTTCTGGATCCTTGTCTTCATCATGTTGCGTTTTTGAAAGACTTTTATCTTTAGGAATTGCATATCTGGTCAGACTTAGCTAAGTCCTAGAAATTTTTCAGTTCATAACAATATTTGTGCCTCAAGATCAGTGTTCCTCTTTTGCTTATTAGTGGGAGAACATGGACTTTTTTAAAACTGTTGCTTCTCAAACTTGGATGCAAATCACAAAACACCTGGGGATCTTGGTAGAATACAGATTCTGATTCAGTAGTTCTAGAGTGAAGACAAAACTTCTGCATTTCTAAAAGCTCCCAGGGGATGCTTGTGCATCTCATCTCTGGACCGTCCTTTCGGAAGTGTGTCCCACTTCTGACACATCTTTCAGGCTTCCCTGGTGGCTCAGACAGTAAAGAATCTACCTGCGATGTGGGAGATCCGGGTTCGGTCCCTGGGTTGGGAAGATTCCCCTGGAGAAGGGACTGGCTACCCACTCCAATACTCTTGCCTGGAAAATTCCATGGACGGAGGAGCCTGGTGGGCTACAGTCCATAGGGTCATACAGAGTCAGACACAACTGAGAGCGACTAACACTTGAGTAATAAGATTTTAGGAGACGTGATGGATGACCGTTGGTTTCCTCTGTGGTTTCCCCATCTGTACTAATACATGTATTCTGCTTAACATGTCCATGCAGTATTTTCATCACATTTTTTAAAACAAATGGGATCATATGTATTGTTTTGCAGCTTCTTTTTCTCATGTGCTGATATGCCTTGTGGAGAATCAGTAAATTTTAAAGTAGTTCTTTGTAACAAATTTTTAGTATTCCATTTGTGCAGCTATAGCATAATTTGATTAGTACTCATTTGGTGGACATTTTTCAAATTGACATTACAGACATGCTGTATTCCAGTACATACATTTTTTTGCACATGTGGAAGCATATTTGTTGGCTAAATTCCAGGTGTGGATTTACAGCAGAATGTGCATGTTTTAAATTTTGATAGATACTGATAAATTGTTCTCTAAAAAGGTTTTCGCAGTTTATAATAACACCAATAACGTGTGAGTGCCCATTTTCTGACACCCTCACGAGCACCGCATGTTTTCACTTTCGTGTTTCTGGTGTGAAGTTTCTTTCCAAGTCCACTGCCCCCTCTTTTTCCGCTATGAGGTCTGTGTGTTTCTCGCTGACCTCTAGGAGTTCCTTCGTATCTGGATATCCCTCTTCGTCATGTTTGTTGCGGCTGTTTCCTCCCAGCTGCATTGTACTGCATAGTTTCCCTCGGTCTTTTGATCCTTAAACTTGGAGTAATAGTACTGATCTTAACAAAGTTTTAGTAAGAACTGATGAAATATTATTTAATAAGGTACTTAGCAGGGGTGCCTGACGTAATAAATGCTGTATTATTAATAACTCACATATGTTTGCTTTCATTATTATTATAATTCTATACGCCTACGTTGCTCTCATGCCTGCAAGCTTACTCTCCATATCTGTCTCTTCAGCCTCAGCTTTCCCCGTGAACTCATGTTCTTCCTGCCTCCCTTTCCTTGGGTAGGTTGAGTACCTACTCTCAGGACTCCCCCTTTCCCAGATAACCCTGGTTGCGTTTATGGCTTCCAGCAACCGCTGCCAGTCCCTGCCTAAAGTTATTCCACCATGTTTGCCTTGCTGTGCTTTCTTTGCGTTCAGTTTAGTTCAGTTCAGTCGCTCAGTCGTGTCCGACTCTGCGACCCCATGAATTGCAGCACGCCAGGCCTCCCTGTCCATCACCAATTCCAGGAGTTCACTCAGACTCACGTCCATCAAGTCAGTGATGCCATTCTCCTCCTGCCCCCAATCCCTCCCAGCATCAGAGTCTTTTCCAATGAGTCAACTCTTCGCATGAGGTGGCCAAAGTACTGGAGCTTCAGTTCAGCATCATTCCTTCCAAAGAAATCCCAGGGCTGATCTCCTTTAGAATGGACTGGTTGGACCTCCCTGCAGTCCAAGGGACTCTCAAGAGTCTTCTCTAACACCACAACTGATACCAAATAGATTAATAAGAAAAAAATACCACTTAGTGAATCTTACCTCTTTCCACCCAACTCCTTCCTTGTTAAATCCTGTCTGGGACCTGTTTGCATAGTTAGGCAAAGCCTGATGGGTCAGAGGAGGGGAGGAAGGTTGTCAAGGAGAGCAGTGCAGGGCGTGTCTTAACAGTGTGGATGAGCCCTGTCCAGAAATTCAGAGACTAACTTCTAGAGGAAATATTGTTATCTATATTTTCATTTTGAAGAGTCTGCAATGTTGAATTCATATATGTAAAATTTTAAAGTGTATGTTTTTATATTTCATAATTCCATTATAGTTCAAATAGTTATGCTTAATAAGTGTTCAACATAATATTGAAAAATCAAGATTTGGCAATGACTTTTAAAATAGGAATGGCTAGTTGCTCAGATGGTTAAAGCATCTGCCTGCATTGCAGGAGACCCAGGTTCAATCCCTGGGTGGGAAAGATCCCCTGGAGGAGGAAAGGGCAACCCACATTCCAGTATCCTTGCCTGGAAAATCCCATGGACAGAGGAGCCTGATGGGCTACAGTCCACGGGGTCGCAAAGAGTCAGACACAACTGACCGACTAACACACACACAAACTGTTAAAAGACAGTGGATTTAGAATTGAATCTATTCACTAGTTTAAAAACATATTCATTCTTTGGTTTACTCATAAACCTTTTTCTGAGTGGCTGCTGTGTGCCAGTTCTGCCCCTTGGCTATTAAGATTGCAGCTATGAATGAGATCAGACTTGGGGAGCTCACAGTCAAATGCTATTAAAATAGTTATGGAGACCAAGAGTCTAGTGTGAGGACCATAAGGAACCTAATCTTGAGCAGAAAATGGATCCCCTACAGGCTGAGGCAAGTTCCCTGCCCCCTTGCAGAGCTCTGAGGCTCAAGCAGTGTTTGGAGAAGAGACCTAAGAGAGATTAATCACAGGAAAGATGGAAGGAGGCGCCTCTCCTGGATTGAGAAGGCAAGGGTTTTCTCATGAATTTAGTATTTGAAGAAGAGATGGATAAGATAGGTCACCATTTTGGTAAATATTTACAGAATGTTAACAAAATTCATATTTAGAGACTAAAATTATTTCATGTTAAAATTTACCAGTCACTTAAGTTATTAAAGTCTTTTTCCAAAAACAACTGCCATCTTTTGGAAAGTGTTTACTTAAAATTAATCATGTTGCCTCATGTTTGACATTAGAATATTTTAAATATGTATCCAGTTGTGGATGCCTCTTATCTGATGAGTTCATCTCCTCCGCAGTTTCGGTGTCTGAACTGCTCAGCTTCGCAAGTCTGCCCTCAGGATGGCCCTTTGTATCAGGTAAGAGGCACTCACGACTGTACATATGACCCTAACGATGCCTGCCCACCACAGAGGTGACTGCTTTCACCCCAGACGCAAGGTCCCAGACACGTCACTGGGCGAAACTCAGACCTATTTGAGCTACAAAACTTCATCTTTTCAACTTATGTCCCCAAAGTTTCCACTTATTTTAGTTCTCTTGAATTATCTATTTAATTCTATCAAACTAAAAATTAAGTTACAAATGTTAAAGCCATTATTTATGCATCCGTCAGTTTTAATAACTACCAGCTTCAGCCTGCAAGAAATCTCTGCTCCATATTGAATCTCTGCTCTGTACTTAACACTTATTTGTGTGTGGGTTTTTTTTTTTTTCATTGTTTATTCCCCCACAAGTGAAAGAAAAAAATGCCAGATTAGGTAAGGCTAAATAACAGCAATAGCTAAACGCAGATGTGAGCTTGCTTACTGAACCTGCCCTAAGGACTGTAGTGAGCTACCTCTTAGCACAGAATGATACTGAGCGGATATAGTAATGCACTGAGAAAGTGAACATGCCTCTGAGGAAAGTTTATCTAATAAAACTGCATCTTAAAAATTTGGAAAACAGAAGAGACGAAGTGTGTAATATAGTAAGGGTTACTGTTGAGTACAGAGATGAGCTAGCGTCTGCCTTAATCCATGTGTTAGTCATAGTATTTATTTAAAATAGATTTTTAATTAGTCTTCATTATTTTCTTGGCGCCAAGAAGGGAGAATTATAATTATATACAACCTTAACTAGCAAATTCACCTCTGATGTTGCTATTTTAGGGTTAGGACAAATAAATACATGTTAACTATTGAAAGAACCATTTCAAATCAAAAGTGTTAAATTAGCAATTTATCTAGAATTTCCCTCAGTCTCGTTGTCAGTTCTGTGATAGTGCAAATCCCCACACTCATTAAAATGTGTGTTTCTTAATACACACTGGTTAAGTCCTGGGTGTATGTGTGTTTAGTAATGGAGTAAGCAAATTTAGCAATTATAAAGGCCAAGAGAAAATCATTTAGAGAAAAAAAAGCAATCATCCTTATCTTTATGTAATTGAGGGTGGGGGGGTGAGTGAATAATTTAACTTAACTGTTGAAATGTGTGTAGATGCTGTAGCTGATTTTAACTTCACAGCTGATTTGGGGATGAATTGTGGTGTTCCTGGCCTTCAGTTATAACTCGTACATATATGGCTTTTTGCTTTTATTCTCGGCACTGATGTCTGTTTGTTTCCTGAGAAATAAAGGTATTATTAAACTCTGATCTAATGTTTTAGGAAACTAGAGTAAGACCAAGTTTTCAAAAATCCACACACATTTACCTTTTTTTCTGCAGCACTTTATTATGGAGTATAGTCTGGTCTGCAAGTTGAACTTGTAATTAATAGGAAGCATCTTTAGCCAAAAATCAACTAGAAAATTTCAAGGAAAAAGTTATCACTGTTTTATTATAAGAAAATATTATATGTGTAGCTTTATATGATTAAATCTTTAATTTTGTGAAAATTTGTTGGAATCGTTCTGTAGGAAAAATTCTAGTGAACCAACATTCACCCAAGAAAATGTAAATCACAAGTAATGAAAGACATAGAACAGTATTAAAGAGTTACTTCTTCAAAGGATACCTAAATATAAAACTACTTCGAATGGACACATACTCTCAAATTTTCAGGAAATAGATCCTTCCCATCCTAAGTTGTTAATTTTAAGTAATTGAAAAAGATGGAATTTTACCAAATTCATTTTTCAGATGTAACATAATCATGAAGGCAAAAACTGATAGAGAACCTCCAATTAGAACACAGTATCAAGTCTCATTTTGAACATTAACAAAGATGATAAATAATATACAAATGTACTAAAATCATATGCTAGAAGAAGAATAAACCAAGACCAAATAGTATTTTTATCAGAAATCAAAGAATAGCTTAATGCTGGGGGGAGGAATTATATATATTAAGTAAAATAAATGTCAGTAGATACTAAAAGGGCATTGGGTAAGATTCACATTTTTCCTACAAGCTTATTTTGAAAATTTTTCAAGACAAAGAAGTTGACATAACACAAAGAAATATCCTTAACTTTTACATTTATCAGTTAACATTTTGCTACATTTTTTGCCCCTTCTTTCCCTTTCTTCCTCTTTTCCTCTCCTTATCTTATTAATCTTTTTATAAATATATCTCGTTTCTTTATGGAGCCATTTGAAATTAAATTGCCCATATCATGACAATTGACCACAAAGTACTCCAGCATATATGTTCCCTAAGATTAAAGACGTTCTCATATATAGTCACAGTACATCATACACAACAAATTTAAATATAGTGGTCAGTTCTTCCTATAATTATGAAGTTTAATATAATTTCAAACATTTTTTTTTTCTTACCAGATTCTTGTTTAACTTGACAAAGTCAGTCATTCTCTAGTTCATCAGGAAATATAATTTGGCACTTCTGGTCAGTCACATTTTTAAGTGAGTAATCACAGGGCGTATGCACGGCCACACACTGAAATGTATTTTAAAGCTGAAATAATTAAAATCGGGTACTGACTTAAACATAGACACATGGATAAAAAGCAGAGCTCAGGAACTCGCTCTAGTATGTACGAATCTATAAAGAGTATTTCAGATTAATGGCAGGTACCAAGTGTCATTAACAAATGTTTACTGAGAACTTAGTTATGCATTGGGTAATCTTGTAGGCCCTGGGAACACAGAAGTAAGAGTGAAAAAAAAGTTTCCTTCATGGAGCCTATACTCTAATGATGGTAACAGATGGAAAAACAAGTGAGTAAAATTTATTGTGTTAGAAGAAAAATTGAAGTAGATTAATAGAATATTTTAGATGAGATAGCTAAGAGAAGACCACTTTGAGGTGGTGATTTTTGACCAAAAAGAAGTGGGAGTAATAGCTGTGTGTCTCTCTGGGGTAGAGCTTTTCAGGCTGAGGATGGACAGAGATCTAGAGGCAAGGTCATGTCTGGTGGTTTGAGGGCTGCAAGGTGGCCAAGGGGCCTGGAGCAGAGACAGCAGTTGGCCGGGGAATTGGGAAGCCTGGAGCGTAGATGTTGGGGTAGGATGTGATCTTGTAGGGTTTGTTTTCAGATAACTGTTCTGAGACTATTAATGATGGGGGGATGGTGGGGAATTCAGCCCATACCTCACATTATATGTGTTTCTCATGGTTAAAATGGTGCACATTAAAAATGAGACCATCAAAGATCAAGAAGAAAACATAGCTAAACAACCAATCTCAGAGTAAAGATGAACTTTCTCAATGTGTTTACATGTAAAAGGAAAAAAGAAAAAAAACAAACAAATCAAGTTGACTACTAATGCTGAAAAATACATGGCAGATGTCACACACATTTTAAAAAGTACGTGTCAAAATACCATAAATAAGGAATATTTGCATATATACAAACAAAAACCAAAAAAATTTCAACCACTGATGACCAAGCCATTTTACTTCCCTCTTTTCCTTCATCATAGTAGAATTGGTCATGAATTCTTTTACACATAATAATGGATTTTTGAATGAGTGACTTATTTGTAGAAAGTGTACAGGTTTAACAGAGTCAGGAATGGAAAGCAAAGCTAGAAAGGTTATTGTAGTGAGAGGCAAGCTGTGGGAAGAGTTGGGTAGAATGGGAAGAAGTCAGGTTAGGGTAGTAAGATTCTAGGTACCAGTCTCTACATCTGGCTGAATTTCAGAAAACCCAGGGAGTTTTCTAAAATAGATTTCAGTGTCCACTCACAGATATTCTGATTCAGAGGGGACAGAATAAAGTGTAACATAAAAACAAGTAAGCAGAATTTAAGCAAAATAGATTTAGACCATAGAATCCCAGTCCACCCCTTTCATCTATAGGAAAGGAAACCATTTTCTCACAGGATGTTTGCATTCACCTACAAGGAGACAAGGGGGAAAAAAGCCAGTGGCCATCTCAGCCTTTCTTGGTTCCATAAAAGTAGCTCCTGGAAATTTCATTTTAAAAAGGGGAGTCCGCAGCTTTCAGAAAAGGAAAAACCATCGGTTCTTCAGACCCTTTCTGACTTTGTGATGTTTGAATTCTACATTTTGCAAAACAGAGGGCAAAAAAGACACAAAAGTGGTGTTGTGGCTTTTCCCACAGAAAGCTCTCTCCTCTCCGGGGCTACATGTTGATACCTTCCCTGTGTGGAGCAAGCTGAAGGATAGTCTGAGCCACTCAATTTCATGATAGTCAAATCCAAATATTTAGTAGGATCGATTGTTGAAAGGAGGCGGTAACCTAAATGTTTCCTCTAACAATTAGTGACGTGTTTTTCAGCATTTTTTAAAGGACCATTAAATTTTAAATGCTAAAAATAAAAAAGTGTCAAACTTACTTAAAATGTGTGATTTGTAAGCAGTACCCAGCTTCCTAGATTCATAGCGTGTGTGTGTGTCAGTCGCTCAGTTGTGTCCAACTCTTCGCGACCCCGTGGACTACAGCCCACCAGGCTCCTCTGTCCATGGGATTCTCCAGGCAAGAATACTGGAGTGGGTAGCCATTCCCTTCTCCAGAGGATCTTCCCAACCCAGGGATCAAACCCAGGTCTCCCGCATTGCTGGCATATCCTTTACCGTCACAGCAGAAGGTCTGTTAATTTGTGATTCAGTGGACTCACACAGAGAACAGCTCTGATGGAGTCCAGCCTGCAGGCTGGTCTTGTACAGCGCCACAGGAAAATGAGTGAATGCCCCCCAGCAGCGAGAGCGTTCTGTCCTCACTAACCTTGGCTTGCCCTAAGTACTAACAGTAGTACTATTCACATATACAACCACTGTGACATCCACAATCTTTCGAACTTGACCTTTGTTGCAAATTATGGAAAAGTTGACTGTCTGTAGAACATAATAGTTTAAAAATATAATGATAATTAGTCCTAACTGTCATAATCACTATTCCCAAGAACTATTGTAAACCATAACTGCACATTTTTTAAAGTCTTTTATGTATAATCTGTATTGTTTTTGTATCAACACAGTCTTATTCATCATCTGTTTTTATTTTATAGTCATACCCCATGGTGTTGCAGTATCGACCAAGAATTGATTTCGGTTAGACCAAGGGGCCCAGACCCCACTGATGAACCCCGCACTATGTGTTACTCATCGACAGACTGCACAGTGAAAGGTGTGTGGACTAGAGGGACACAGCCAGATTGTCAGCATGCGAATAAGGCCACTGTCTGTCTCTAAATTGTCAGTTGCATTTACGTTGTTTCTATTAAGAGCAAACCAAGTGCCATTCTGCTACTGAACCATCTGCATAAGGTATCTGTGCCGTCTCCCAGTATACAATACAAGTCATGGTTGGAATCAGTAGGTGTGCGGCCGTGACCTAGCCTTCTGAACATTTTGCTTGCCTGTTCCAAGATTGTTCTAATGTTTGATTACACTAGTAATATGGCTCAATCTTTGTGGTGTTGCAGTTTTCACATACTTACTATTGGATTCATTCTTGCTTAGAGTACTGTACAAGGAACTAATAATTACTATCTCTTGACATTATTTTGTGTGGGGAAATATATTTAGAGAAATGGCCTTTGAGCCACTGTCCTGTTTGTGGTAAGCTTTTTGTGTGCAGAATAGTTCACTCTTGAGTGTGCAAGTCCTTTTGGGAAGAATTCCAATTGTTCTGTACATTAGAGCACATTATAACTGTCGGCATTTGGGGTCGTCTGTCTGTGTCGCCTACCAGTCGCACAAGGAGGGCCTGTTCGCCTTCCAGAAAATGTGCGTGACTCCTTGGAGAGTGAAGTGAGATTCCTAACCATTTGAAATGTTGGCAGCTGATCACATTCACTTCTAACAAAACCCATGTTTCAGTGAGGGTCCTCTTTCATAATGCCTTATGACGAGCGGGTGCTGCTTCATGAGACGTCATTGCCGCTGTGTAGCCCACGTTACTGTGTGCATCGTGATATTGTGGTTCTTAATCTGACAAGTACATCGTTTCCTTTTTTCAGTTGGCCTTAAGTGTGTGTCAGTGTGGCATGCAGAAAGTTATGATGATTTTAAATACTAGGGTTTTTAGAGCAGATAACATTAGCTATTTCATGGATTTCAAAAATCTCAAAGCAATTGTAGGTTAAAACTGTTAATAACCTGTCACATTTCCAAACCATATGCATAAACTAGAACAAATACTGTGTCATAGATAGATATGCTAACCAGAATTAATGGTTTGACGATATTTCACTTTAGATCCTGTAGTAATTAGGGGGGACTGGGATTATTGTTTTATAAATAAGTTCTTTAAGGTCAGAGCTATATAATGTCCTTGGTTTTGCAGTTTTGTTAAGTCTTCCATTCCTTTTGAGATGAGTCTACAAGTCAACAAAAGTCTTGTTACCTTAAATTATATGAAGAACTTCATTTTAAACCTCTTAAAATCTACACTGTTTCTCATAAACTTTGGAAATTAAGTTTGACTAATTGCTTTGAAACAAAGTTAACCTCTGAAACTTAGGAAATAATCTTAAAAGTTAGGAAAAATACTTATTTTAGAAATCTGACATGAGCACAATCTGTGTGTTACACACATAGCTTTTATACTGTATTTTCCAGTAAAATGTATCATAAGCTAATGCCTTCTAAATCTCAAAATGCTTCTTAGAAATAAAAGTGTATGACTCTAAGAAACACAAAATACAGCTAAATCTTCATGCATTTCACAATATAAAAGGTTGAAACGTCATAATTATCTTTTCCGTATATCTTTGTTTCAAGTCAAAAAGTCTAAAGTTTTCTGTTGTTTTTGGCCTGACTTGTATGGAAAAGGTCATGGCAATATTTTTTAAAATTTCATTTTGTTAAATTGTGTTTGTGCTTGGAAGGGCTCACAAACAGAATTTAAAAGGCAGATTTTTGTTAACTCTTAAAAAATGGTTGGAACAGACCATTACACTAAACCAAAAACTGAATTTACTCTCCAGCTACAGAAATTATTTTGCTGTGCTGTGAAATCCAGTTCCCTGACATCTCTAAGGCATTTATAGATTTCTTATAAATTAGTCACATCTAGGTCAGTGATGACTTATGGAAGTTAATTTTTAATTAACTCAAAATGAATTGAGAGTGCATTTTAAAAACCACAAATGAGACCTGGATGTTTTTGGGTCCCCAGCCAAAACTTACAGCCTTAAATGAGTTTTATATACATGATCTCTTTCAATTTGGCCTGTTGCCTCATCTTATGTAATGTCTCTATTTTCCAAGGAAATATATAGGAAGTAATTATGGAATTGAGAATAGTTTTATATAGAATTCCTTTATTTAATGTTACTGTATTAACGTTTTTATTGAAATGCAGTGGAATATGTGCCAAAACATGTGAAAACCCTTGCATAAAGAAGCGCATCTGTTATATGGGGAAAGGTACACACTTTATGATGGTCCTGAATAATGTGGTGTTACTGTTTGAGCCACAGACTTCTTCATATATTCAACTATGGTTTATAAGTATGGGACTACTTTCATGTCTAGTAATACACTAATCCCTAGTTAACTATCCCGAGTCAGGTTGTGAAATTTGTAAGAAACCAGATATAGAAAAAATACACAGGCAAAAATACATAGGTGGTCAGTTTTACAAACTTGGGGTGCTAATAAAATTTATTCTTTATACAAATAGCCTATATGAATAATGATCTGAATCTTCAAAATTGGAGAATAAAACTAAGTTTTTCTTTAGTCTCTTATTTGTTAAGCAACAAACTGAAAGAACTTTACTTCCACAAAAGATTTTGTAATCGGTTATCTCTGCTTTAGATATCATAGATGTCCAAGGGTCAAGGGACCTTGGATCTAAAGAAGTCCTGTGCGTTATAAGACATCAGTTTAACTGAAGTAATCACATTAGTTAATAGAAAAATCCAAATATGGCCCTTACTCCAGGTTAACAAAATGCTTATAAGTATTTCTAAAAAAAAAAAAAAAGTTCACTGAAGAGGTGATATTAGGTCATTCAGTCTGGGGTCCAGGTACCTTGGGTGATGCTTTTAGAAAAATATATTATTTCTCTATTCATTAAAAGTCTGTCCCATATTAATATGCTACATTTTATAAATGTAATGAGTTTGCTCGACTATATGTAACCTAAATTAAAATGATTCTTTAAGGGGGGAAAAAGTATGTTATATAATATTGTGAACTGTTTAGCTTTATTGAACTATTTAAGAGAAAGTGCCTCATTGCTAAAGTGCATTTCTGTTTTAGATTTACTGCTTAAGTTTTGAGTTTTCTGTCCCTGTCTCTTATCAATGGTTTTATATCTAAATAGGCTCTTGTAAGTTAGAGTAATCTCTTTTTGAAAGATTTTCATAAGAAAATAGATATCACCAAAGACATTTTAGTGTTAATAACCATGTTAGAGAGACAGTTTTAACTGTTTGGAGGTTGGAAATTTTTAGACTGCAATTTACTTTTATATAATTAGGCAATAACCTTGAGTAGTTGCTAAAATATCACCAAAGAAAGACTTTAAACTTAATTTTCATGGTAAGATCAATCAAATGCAGGTTTTTCTTGCAATAATCAGAACATACTTCCTTTCAGCCATGTTTCTTGTTTTTCTAGCACCATCTGACAGATCTTAGGAAATTCTCAAAGGTGAAAATTAGATTAACACAACCAGTAGCCTCCCTCTGGATGAAAAATGGGAGAAATAAATAGTTTGGAGAGAAAATTGAAATTGAGATTTTAAATTCTAATTTGAGAAGATTTTTATCCCATGGAGGCGATATGGACTAAAATTATGCTTATTTAGTTCCTGGGTTCTTAGTAGTATGAGAAATTTTATTAAAGACAGACTTTGCTAAAAGTGCTGACATGCTTACTTGTGTAGAAAACAGTACATTCTCTTTTTCTGTATCCAAAAACAAAAAGTTTCCCAAAGGCCTGTGGGGTGTTTTCTTTCTTTCTTTTTTTAAGTAACTCTTTGTCTTGTTTCTCAGCAGTTATTTTGTTTTTAGAATTTAACCATACAGCCACATTCGGGCCCCAGTTGAAGAGCATGTACGTCAGGTTAAGCCCTGACCTCACACTGATGTTCTGGGGAGCCCGTGCTGTGGGCCCACACTAATGACGTCTTCCTGCCAGGCCACTAGGTAAACCTCCTGGGCCAGGGTAAAGATGGATGTACTCATTACATACTCTGGTGTACCATAGGACTTTTCCAGCAGCCTCTACTTTATACCAGTGAGATGTAGATACTGGTTGTGGGCATTACAAAAAAAGAGTTTGCCATTGCTTTAATTTTATGGGTTGGAAACATAAAAATATGAAATGCTCTCATTTTAAGATACACCCCTGTCCCTACAATAAGGAATATAACCTGTCTGACAGATCTGGTTTATAAAAATTGAAAAACATGCTAAAACTCAAACCCTCTGAAAGCACAAAATAACCAACTAATTCTGGATTTACTTGATACACTTAGTTCAGTAGTATTTTGTTGAAAAAAGTTCAGATTGAAAGTTCTTTAAAAAGACTTAAATATTACATCACAGGGTTTTCATAGTTTTTTCTTAAAGCAGTAGCATTTTCCCAATAACTTAAAAGTGATTCTCTTCCTACTGTAATACAGTTTTCACAAGTAGTGTGTTTATTTGCTATCCTGACTATATTTTCAAATACAATTTAAATGCTTGAGCACTTCCTTTTTAGAAAGTTATGAAAGTAAACAAAAATAATTTAAAATGTGTCTGTATACTTGCTATGCCCCTTTTTCTAGGATTCAGAACTTGAGACATTATTCAGAAATGTGTTTTAATTTTAATTGTCTTTAGAATCAAGTGAAACATGAAATACTGGGTCCAGTTTTCTTCCATTTTTCAGAGCTTCATGGAATAAGAAACAAATCTAGTGTAAACTGAAGATTAAGTGTTTCTGGGCAGTGCAGAGACGGTGGATAGATTATGTGTATGTGGACTCCACATCAGTCCAGCACAGCAGGCGTTCTGCACATTAGAAATGGAATGGGATCAGCCTAACGTTGTTCAGGGGCAGTTTTCTTTTGCTGTATTTTTTTGAATGGGGATAGGGGCCCAAGTGTCCTTATGAAGCTGTGGTCGGCGACAAGAGCTTGTGGGGGGAGCACCAGTGTTCTGCGCTTCCTGCTTCTGGCAGCACAGCAGCAAGCACCAGTTCTTAACAGAGTAGCCCTCACGTTAAATTAAACCATCATAGACTATACTGTACAGTTCTGTTGCTAATTTTCCTTTGAAATATGAAATATTTTAAGCTTTCTTTTTGTCAAAAGTGGTAACATCTTAATACAAATAAAAACCTTTTTGTGGTTGTAAGATTTAGCTTATGAATCATTCAAATTGAAGTGAAAGATTACCAGGTCATTGTTAATGACTTAGTCTATTAAGAATATATGTATTTTTGTAAAGGGAAAGCACTTGTAGATATTTAATCAGTACTATATGTCTGTTTTGCAGAAATAAAATGCTGCTTAGAGATTCTCTTTAAATATTTTTTATTTTTGTGCTCAAATGTATTTTCTGTTGATCTATGGAATGTTCTGTACAAAGCTGTATGGTTGTACTGTTGGGCTAGATACTTTTGTTTTTTAAAATCTGGACTTAGCCAAGTATATTTGACCATGTTAAAAATAGTATCTTTGTTATTAAAAACTTGATTGCATAATTTGTTGTCTGTCATCCTTGATATCAGTAGTTGCAGATCGTAACCTTCATGTAAAAGTTTCCATTAAGTATTATTGTCGGAGAAGGCAATGGCACCCGACTCCAGTACTCTTGCCTGGAAAATCCCATGGACGGAGGAGCCTGGTGGGCTGCAGTCCATGGGGTCACTAAGAGTCGGACACAACTGAGCGACTTCACTTTCACTTTTCACTTTCATGCATTGGAGAAGGAAAGGGCAACCCACTCCAGTGTTCTTGCCTGGAGAATCCCAGGGACTGGGGAGCCTGGTGGGCTGCCGTCTATGGGGTCACACAGAGTTGGCCACAACTGAAGCGACTTAGCAGCAGTAGCAGCAGCGAGTATTACTGTCGCAAATTTTATGAACATTTGTTGAATATTTGAGATAAAAAATCTTTGGGAAATGTTTGTTTACTTTAGAGATGGCAGACTGGCCCTCAAATAATACTACAATTTTCACACAACAGTAGTATGCAAATTCTATTCAAGTTCCCATAAACTACAGACCAGGAGACACTGGAACATATCTAAGGACATAAAATAAGGTGCAAAACTTTCATAGTCTAAAGGTATTGAAATCATACAGAGTCTGTTCTCATCACTGTGGAATTATGTTAGAAATCAATACCAAAAGATATTTGAAAACAACCCACATATTTTCAAGTGCAGTGTGACATTTACCAAGAGGTCTTTGACTTAGCCATTGAAAGCCTTAGTAAAGTTAAAAGACTGAAAAAAAAAAAAAAAAAACAGGGTCTCTACAGAGAAGAAAATATTTAAATGAGAAGTTAATATCAAAGATACTTAAAAAACCCCGTGTATTTGGAAATTAAGTGTCCACTATAGGGGCCATACGAGGTATATTAGAAAATATTTGTAAACAATAAAAATGAAAAGAGAATTTATCAGAATTTGTTGCAGTTAAAGCTGCTCAATGCAACTAAATACAATGTGGAATCTTGAATAAGGTATGAAAACAAATAATAGACGCTAGCATAAAGTTTTGTGAACTTTGAACAAAATTTGCAGTTATCACATGTTAATTTCTTGTCTTTTTTCTTTTAACAACATAATGTTTCTTTATATACTCAGAATTGGATTAGAAGTTTCAAACCTCATTCAATATTTTTTTAATCACAAAGATAAGTTTTCTAGACTTTAGCAGTAATACTAGATTAGATTACTACTGTTTAGCAATAATACTAAAATAAATGGAACTATATTAAAGTTTTGAGTGAGTATAAATTAGAAATCTAGCATTCTCTGCATAGTCAAGTGTAATCAAAATGTCTAAATTTTTTAGTTAGGCAAAAAATTCATAAATTTTCTAAAACATGTAATATACATACTATTTATATTAAAAAATGTTAGTCACTCAGTCGTGTCCCACTCTTTGTAGCCCACCATGCTCCGCTGTCCAAGGAATTATCCAAACAAGAAACCTGGAGCGGGTAGCCATTTCCTTCTCCAGGGGATTTCCTGACCCAGGGATCAAACCCGGTCTTCCTCACTGCAGACAGGTTCTTAACCATCTGAGCCACCTATTTTTATTTATGTATACAAAAGCTTTTCTACTATACTTGCTAAAGGCCTGAGAAGGAACAACAAAAAAGAGATGAAGAAATTGGAAAACAAATAAATGAGAGCTCTAAATATGAAATAGAAAAATAGTGAAACAAACCGGATAAAAGATCATCACACAGTCCAGTTGTCTTTAAACAAAGCTGCTCACCAGACACATCTGGAGCTTTGGAAGGAAAAACAGTACCTGGGAGTTCGTATTTTTCAAAAACTTCCAAATAAAAAGTAATTGAGTACCAAAGAAAAGTCCAAGTGATTTGAACAACAGACTGCTCTCTTCAGCTCATTAGATAAAGCCTTGTTTTATTATTAAAATACCTTGCCTGGGGAATTCTAGATGGGCTAACGTAAGACATTAGTTAGAAGGTTGCAATGATTGATATCTCTGCCCCATATGTCTGCCCTAAGACAAAAGTGCCTGAAGCTTTGTCTTAGATTGGTGATGCCATGGTGGTGTCAGGAGGCCCCAGGCATTCAGTGGGGTAGGAGAGCAGCAGCTTCTGAGCACAGCTCCTTCCACTATGTTCAGCATCACCCTCCTCGGAGCTGGTGCAGAATAGGAAAGCATTTGTGAGGACTGTGCGTAGGAAGTGCTCAAAGTGTAGCCCCTAGCACTTTTATCCCAGGTCTGGGGCCGGAACAGGGGAAGGTCTCAGGGAAGGGAAGGCCAAAAGACGTGTCCGAAGGAAAGAGGAAACCATTCTGTGACCTGCTAACCAGTCTGCCACGCCTCCACTTGGGAAAAGGGTCACTTTACCCCGTTTTTAGTGCTTTGCCAACACAGGCTCAGCTCTGATCTTTTCACCAGTTTAAAAAGGTATAGGAGGAGTCTGCACCCTAGCTGGGCCTCAGAAGGTAGGGAGCCAGACCTGTCTGTCTGGAAGCTGAGGAATTTGCAGACAATATTTTGCTGGAAGCCATGAATAATTCTGCTTGACACTGAAGCCCCTGCTGTGCAACTTGGGTGCCAGGATTACCATCAAATGGAGAAGCATGCCCCAAAAGAAGAAATAGTGAATGATCACCCCACACCTTCCACCACCAAAGCACTGCTCTTACCAAACCCAACTCAGATCTCAATTCTAGCAGACTGAGCTGAACTTTCTCCTACTTCTGTACCACTTAGCACTTTCATTGTAGCCACAGAAATTATGTTTTATTGTCCTCCCATTACGAGTGTCAAGAAGGATGTTGACAGTCATTGTGGTATATCCTAACCCTCACAACACATTTGCATAGTAACTGCCACCCATAAAACCAATGAAGTGTAACAGTTTAGGTTTCAGAAGGCAGAAGCAAAGCTGATAAGTCTCCAGCCACTCCCCAAAGATCTCCTGGTATCATTTCTCTTCTTATAAAGAGAACAGTCATATTGGGTTAGGACCCCACTCTTATGACCTCATCAACTTTAATCACCTCTTTGAAGGCACCACGTTCTAAGGTCCCTACCCCACAGATTTGTGGAGGAACAAGAGGCCACAGGAAGTGTCACCGCAATGCCAATGGAAGCAACAAAGAACAAAGCGTAGCCACCTGCCGTCTCCCTCTGATCATCCGCGGATCGCAGCCCAGGTTACCCAGTGTTCTCCCTGACTTGCTGGGAGCTAAAATGCCAACAAGTAACTCAAATCTGGCTTGGCTAGAGCCAGTCCAATCACGTGGTCACTCATAAAACTTACTCCCACCGAATGTACTAATACGTAAACCATGCAGCAGAGGGTCTGCCACGTGGCAGGTACTTTACAAAGCTCTCCCTTCTCTGACTCTCACCCATTTAACCATCAGAACAATCTGAGATAAAAGCAAAATCAAACACATGGGACCTGGTCAAACCTACAAGCTTTTTCACCACAAAGGAAACCAAAAACAAAATGAAAAAACAACCTACAGGTGGGGAGAAAATAGTTGCAAATGATGCCACCGATGAGGTCTTAATTTTCAAAATATGCAAACAGCTCATGCAATAACAACAACAAAAAAATACCAACCCAGTGGAAAAGTGGGCAGAAGACCTAAACAGACATTTCTCCAAAGAAAATACATAGATGGCCATTCAGTTCAGTTCACTCACTCAGTTGTGTCCGACTCTTTGCGACCCCATGAATTGCAGCACACCAGGCCTCCCTGTCCATCACCAACTCCCAGAATTCACTCAAACTCATGTCCATCGAGTCGGTGATGCCATCCAGCCATCTCATCCTCTGTCATGCCCTTCTTCTCCTGCCCCCAGTCCCTCCCAGCATCAGGGTCTTTTCCAATGAGTCAACTCTTTGCATGAGGTGGCCAAAGTATTGGAGTTTCGGCTTCAGCATCAGTCCTTCCAATGAACACCCCAGGACTGATCTTCTTTAGGATGGACTGGTTGGATCTCCTTGCAGTCCAAGGGACTCACAAGAGTGTTCTCCAACACCACAGTTCAAAAGCATCAATTCTTTGGTGTTCACTTAGGCACATGCAAAGATGCTCAACCTAACTCAATGAAACTAAGCCATGCCATGTGGGGCCACCCAAGAGGGGAGGGTCATGGTGGAGAGGTCTGACAGAATGTGGCCCTCTGGAGAAGGGAATGGCAAACCACTTCAGTATTCTTGCCTTGAGAACCCCATGAACAGTATGAAAAGGCAAAATGACAGGATACTGAAAAGGGAACTCCCCGGGTAGGTAGGTGCCCAATATGCTACTGGAGATCAGTGGAGAAATAACTCCAGAAAGAATGAAGGGATGGAGCCAAAGCAAAAACAATACCCAGTTGTGAATGTGACTAGTGATAGAAGCAAGGTCCGATGCTGTAAAGAGCAATATTGCATAGGAACCTGGAATGTCAGGTCCATGAATCAAGGCAAATTGGAAGTGGTCAAACAGGAGATGGCAAGAGTGAACGTCAACATTCTAGGAATCAGCGAACTAAAATGGACTGGAAAGGGTGAATTTAACTCAGATGACCATTATATCTACTACTGCGGGCAGGAATCCCTCAGAAGAAATGGAGTAGCCATCATGGTCAACAAAAGAGTCTGAAATGCAGTACTTGGATGCAATCTCAAAAACGACAGGATGATCTCTGTTCGTCTCCAAGGCAAACCATTCAATATTATGGCAATCCAAGCCTATGCCCCAACCAGTAACGCTGAAGAAGCTGAAGTTGAACGGTTCTATGAAGACCTACAAGACCTTTTAGAACTAACACCCAAAACAGATGTCCTTTTCATTATAGGGGACTGGAATGCAAAAGTAGGAGTCAAGAAACACCTGGGGTAACAGGCAAATTTGGCCTTGGAGTACAGAATGAAGCAGGGCAAAGACTAATAGAGTTTTGACAAGAAAATGCACTGGTCATAGCAAACACCCTCTTCCAACAACACAAGAGAAGACTCTACACATGGACATCACCAGATGGTCAACACCGAAGTCAGATTGTTGATATTCTTTACAGCCAAAGATGGAGAAGCTCTATACACTCAGCAAGAACAAGACCAGGAGCTGATTGTAGCTCAGATCATGAACTCCTTATTGCCAAATTCAGACTGAAATTAAAGAAAGTGGAGAAAACCACTAGACCATTCAGGTATGACCTTAATCAAATCCCTTATGATTATACAGTAGAAGTCAGAAATAGATTTAAGGGCCTAGATCTGATAGATAGAGTGCCTGATGAACTATGGACTGAGGTTCATGACACTGTACAGGAGACAGGGATCAAGACCATCCCCATGGAAAAAAAATGCAAAAAACCAAAATGGCTGTCAGGGGAGGCCTTACAAATAGCTGTGAAAAGCAAAGGAGAAAAGGAAAGATATAAGCATCTGAATGCAGAGTTCCAAAGAATAGCAAGCAGAGATAAGAAAGCCTTCCTCAGCGATCAATGCAAAGAAATAGAGGAAAACAACAGAATGGGAAAGACTAGAGATCTCTTCAAGAAAATGAGAAATACCAAGGGAACATTTCATGCAAAGATGGGCTCAATAAAGGACAGAAATGGTATGGACCTAACAGAGGAGAAGATATTTAGAAGAGGTGGCAAGAATACACAGAAGAACTGTACAAAAAAGATCTTCACAACCCAGATAATCACGATGGTGTGATCACTCACCTAGAGCCAGACATCCTGGAATGTGAAGTCAAGTGGGCCTTAGGAAGCATCACTACGAACAAAGCTAGTGGAGGTGATGGAATTCCAGTTGAGCTATTTCAAATCCTGAGAGATGATGCTGTGAAAGTGCTGCACTCAATATGCCAGCAAATTTGGAAAACTCAGCAGTGGTCACAGGACTGGAAAAGGTCAGTTTTCATTCCAATCCCAAAGAAAGGCAATGCCAAAGAATGCTCAAACTACTGCACAATTGCACTCATCTCACACACCAGTAAAGTAATGTTCAAAATTCTCCAAGCCAGGCTTCAGCAATATATGAACCATGAACTTCCAGATATTCAAGATGGTTTTAGGAAAGGCAGAGGAACCAGAGATCAAATTGCCAACATCCGCTGGATCATCGAAAAAGCAAGAGAGTTCCAGAAAAACATCTATTTCTGCTTTATTGACTATGTCAAAGCCTTTGACTGTGTGGATCACAATAAACTGTGGAAAATTCTGAAAGAGATGGGAATACCAGACCACCTGACCTGCCTCTTGAGAAATCTGTATGCAGGTCAGGAAGCAACAGTTAGAACTGGACATGGAACAACAGACTGGTTCCAAATAGGAAAAGGAGTACATCAAGGCTGTATATTGTCACCCTGCTTATTTAACTTCTATGCAGAGTACATCATGAAAAATGCTGGACTGGAAGAAGCACAAGCTGGAATCAAGATTGCCGGGAGAAATCTCAGTAACCTCAGATTTGCAGATGGCACCACCCTTATGGCAGAAAGTGAAGAGGAACTAAAAAGCCTCTTGATGAAAGTGAAAGAGGAGAGTGAAAAAGTTGGCTTAAAGCTCAACATTCAGAAAAGTAAGATCATGGCATCTGGTCCCATCACTTCATGGGAAATAGATGGGGAAACAGTCAAAACAGTGTCAGATTTTATTTTGGGGGGCTCCAAAATCACTGCAGATGGTGACTGCAGCCATGAAATTAAAAGACGCTTACTCCTTGGAAGAAAAGTTATGACCAACCTAGATAGTATATTGAAAAGCAGAGATATTACTTTGGCAACAAAGGTCCGTCTAGTCAAGGCTATGGTTTTTCCTGTGGTCATGTATGGATGTGAGAGTTGGACTGAAGAAAGCTGAGCACCGAAAAATTGATGCTTTTGAACTATGGTGCTGGAGAAGACTCTTGAGAGTCCCTTGGACTGCAGGGAGATCCAACCAGTCCATCCTAAAGGAGACCAGTCCTGGGTGTTCATTGGAAGGACTGATGCTGAAGCTGAAACTCCAATATTTTGGCCACCTCATGCGAAGAGTTGACTGATTAGAAAAGACCCTGATGCTGGGAGGGACTGGGGGCAGGAGAAGAAGGGGACGACAGAGGATGAGATGGCTGGATGGCATCACCGGCTCGATGGACATGAGTTTGAATGAACTCTGGGAGTTGGTGATGGACAGGGAGACTTGCGTGCTGTGATTCATGGGGTCGCAAAGAGTCTGACACGACTGAGAGACTGAACTGAAAGATGCTCAACATTGCTAATTATTTGCAAAATGTAAATCAAAACGACAGCCATCCTATATGTGGAATCTAGTAACATGACACAAATCTGGACCCACTGTATACCAGGCACTGCCCGAGCCTCTGGGGATCCAAGTGGTGAGCCAAACAGCTAACTGAGCCGCCAGTATGGGAAAGAGACTCATATTAAACAAAGGCGAGAGATACATGATAATAAAGGCAGTAAGTGGGCTGAAGAAGATAACTTCTGTGACAGAGCATGGAAGGTCCAGACCTTTCTAAGAAAATGGCATTAAGTGGAGATGAGAGAGGAGCTGGGGCGGCAAGGAAAGTATTCCTGAGAGCACTGAAAAGGGAGAGCCCGTGCTGCCCGGCCCCCTGCGGCCCCCTGACGAGGTGGCAAGCGGCAGGAGAGAATTCTGGAGAAAGCAGTAAGGGACTGGGTCACATAGATCCTTTTAAGTCTTATTTAAAAGCTTCTGTTTTAATTCTGAGCATGATGGCAGGGTTTTACACAATTGCTTGACACCGTCTTGCTTACATGTTTAAATGACCACCGTGGAAGCTCTGTGGAGAATAGCTGGTAAAGAGGCAGGGGCTAGAATAGACAAGGGGACAGGCTAAAATCCTAGCACAGTAGCCCAGGTGAAAAAGGCGGCAGGGTCCCAGACCAAAGAGCCAGACCTCAAGATGGAGAGAAGTGGGTTTCTTCGCATACGTCACCCCGACCCCAGCTACAGTGAGACTACCTTTAACGAAACCTAAGTTTTTAGGATGGGTGAACTTCTAGATGGGGGTGGGGAACTCAGACCAAGAGGGTGGGAAGACAAAACTGAGAGGGGCAGCCACACCTAAACTCCCAGCACTACCTTAGAAAACCCAAAATGGAAACAGGAGGAGGGCAGGAGCAGGGAGCGGATGTTTGGATGGGAGAAAGGATCCTGAAAACCTTTAAGCAGGGCTCCCACGGAGCTGGGGGCTGCTCTGCTGAGCACACATCTTGCCTGGCCAGGCCCACGCTCGCCACCAGAGGCCCAGCCCCAGCACCTGCTCAGGACGAGGGATATTACCCTTTGGAAATGCTCTTCTCCCCCCGCCCAGAGGTGGTCCTTGCTCGCTCCTCCCCCATTACCCTTCACATAGCCTTGTCCTGGCACGGGCACGGCAATACCGCCTGGGATTCCAGGGAGGGCTCTCCCACTGATTAACTGAAAGTGTGAGTCCCTCAGTTGTGTCCGACTCTTTGCAGCCCCATAGGCTATAGTCAGCCAGGCTCCTCTGTCCCTGGATTATCCAGGAAAGAATACTGGAACAGGTTGCCATTTCCTACCCCAGGGGATCTTCCCAATCCAGGGATCAAACCAGCGTCCTTTGCATCTCCTGCATTGGCAGGTACACTCTTGCCACGGCACCGCTTGGGAAGCCAGAAAATGAAAGTCGCTCAGTCGTGTCCGACTCTTTGCGACCCCATGGACTACAGTCCATGGAACTCTCCAGGTCAGAACACTGGAGCGGGTAGCCTTCCCCTTCTCCTGGGAATCTTCCCAACCCAGGGATCGAACCCAGGCCTCCCACATTACAGGTGGGTTCTTTACCAACTGAGCTATCAGGGAAACAGCGAATGTGACATTAAACCAACAGAACTCACGAGATGTAATTAACACACCTGGATGAGAACATCAGCAACCCCAGGACTTTCTCAGCACACTCCAAATCACAAGGCACGATCTCCATTCAGAACTCAGAAAGTCCAGTTCAGTATATTGATCAGTAACTACTTATTGCAAGGTTATACTTCTTCCCTGCTCCTAGCTAGGGCCCAGTAGAGGGTTACATACTTTCCAGAAATGGAGGCTAATGGTCCTCCTGTCCTGATGTGTTCTCCCTGGTTTGGGTACACGGTGGGGAAGGAGAGATCAGAGAGCAGCAGAGCGGCTTGCACACTGGCTCCAAGCAATCTGGACCTGGCTGATGTTTGAATCCCCCTTTCCCAGAACTCTTTCTGGGTTCTTCAGGGAGTCCCCTCTGAATCCTTCAACCATCACTCACCTCCCCAGGAGCCTGCCTGTCTCAGTGGGCTGTTCCTGGTACCCCTGGCCTTCTATGCCAGTGCTACAGCCCACAGCCTCTCACTTCAGGCGATTCCTCTTCCGCTCCCAGCTGATTTTCCTCCTGCAGATCCGTCACAGGGTCCCTGCAGGCCGTGCAACAGTGACCCACAGTCAAAGACACATCTGTGATTCTTGTCAGCCCAGAAGCTCCTCTCTCCCTCTGCCTGCCCTGATGCCTCCAGGCTGAGAGGCATAACCTTGGCCCTCTAGATTCTTCTGGTTGTGCCAGCTACAGTGAAGTGTCGTCATAGCCACAGTCTCTCTCATGTCAAGCCTTCCTGCTGAAGGCTGTTGGGGCCCCATCCCCATTAGACTTGGGTGGAAGGGTCAATACCCTGCACCTGTCCACCTTGAGGAAGGATGCGCACAGCTCAGCTCACGCCATAAGTGCTCCCGCCTTAACTCCTGTAGTCTCTCTTGGAAAATGTGAAAGGAGAGCTCACCAGGTGACCAGAAGCCTGGGCAGTTTATTATCACTGAGTCTGTGTGGACTCCTCTCTCTGCCTTCCCTCTCCTTGGCTCTCTCGCAGGTCACCAGAGGCAAGATGGCACTCAGCCTTCAGCCACAACACAGCTCCTGACAATGCCAGGAAATGGAGACCTGCCTGTACCCTGCCTTGCAGCATCCAACCCAGATGAAGGGACTGAGGCCCTGGCACCAGCCCAGGCTTCCAAGACAGCTGCCCTTGGGAACTAGGCTGAAGGGAAGGCAAGCGAAGTCCTGTCTGAACCACCAGCGTCCAATTCAACCACTGATTCTCTGAGTAAGGGCAGAGTGACCCGGCTAGGGCCGGGGAGAGAGTAAGTGAAACAAGCATCAGACGCTGTAGCTCACACAATGCCTGGGGCTCAGCTGCCCACCTATGCACTAGGTGCCCAGCTGTTCCGGGCTGGTCAGTTCAACCTCCCAGCAACCTATTGCCTTTGTTCCTCATATTCCCCGCCAGGAAGCAGTTGGGTGATCAGCTGCTGGAACGGGGAGGCAAGTGGGGGGATTGTCCTGGGAAGTTTTCCCGTTGGGGCTGATCAAGAAGGAAGAGGGAAATGGCCCAAGGACAGTGAGTCTGGTTGTTCAACATGTGCTCATGGGAGAGCATCTCGGAGGTTTCCATCTGAGGCAGCCCCAGAACTCCCTCCCGGTTACGTGGAGGACGACGGGAAAAAGAGCAGAGATCCAGAAGTCCTCCCGTGGAGCACCTCACTCCCAGTCCAGCTACTCCCCAGCTGTGTGACCTTGGGCAAGTTGCTTCCTCTCTCTGGTCCTGCCTTGCCTACTTCACCCTGTACCTCCTGCTTCTTGCGACCCTCATCTCCACTGTGATGACGTGTGTAGTATCTGTCTTCCCAGCCAGGCGGCAAGCTCCCTGAGCACACAAGCCGGTCTGCGCGGCTCAGCCCTGTGTGGTCTGGCTCATGGTGGTGCTCAAGGAGAAAAGGGAAACCTCAGTGAATAATATGGGCAGTGAGCCTTCTGTCCTATGAACCTTCAGGTACAGACCTAAGTGGAGAAATGCCGGCAGGACCACCGCTACCCCTAGACTTGTGCAAGAGGGACCCCTGCCCTAGACCTGACTTAAGAGACCAAGCTCCAAAACACAAGACATGTTTCCCCCTTTTTTTGGTTTTTTAAGAAACTCTTTGAAAAATTCAATACCCAGTTGGGTGAACAAGAATTAGGAAAGAGGAACACACCATCTACTTCAGGCTCTCAGGCCTCGGGATGCTGGAGGGAGGGGCCATGGAGGGTCATGGTCTCTGTCCTGGAACACTAGACAAGGGGGTGCTACCTGGTTAAAGTCACACACCCCAGATCATCCCCAAGTGAGTGACCAGGCAAGGAGACAGCTATACCCTTTCCTTTGCCTCTGCTCAGGTGCAGTGATTTGCGGGAGGCCCTGTCTCCCTAAGAATCCTGGCAAGTCGTCTCCATTCTGGGCTCAGGTGTGTTCCAACTGGGTTCAGATGATCCGGGATCCTGGACCTCATTTATTTCATTAATCCTTATAATGTATTATCTCCCTTATAATAAACTTATGAGGTCTGGCTACAGTCCTCATTTCATAGATGGGGCTCAGAGAGGTTAAGTAATTTGCTTGAAGTCACACAGCTAGTGACTATCAGAGCTGGGATTTGAACCCAGGTCTGTTAGATTCCAGAACCTATGCCTTTAGCCACCATAACTTCTAATAGGCAATAATTGTGCGTCTTCTATGTGCTTGGCACTGCTCTGGGTCGTGCATGCAAAGGGATCTTCCTGGCATTTGTTATTCTGAAAAGGAGAGCACCACACACAGTGCAGACTTCTCAGCTACTGAGAAATGTGGAGCAAATTCAACAGCAGCAGGGGTGTTTTTGTGAGAAATTAAGTGAAGAGCCCTTCTCACAAAAGGAAATGTAGAATACCAAGGTGAGAGACTGGTTGGAGACTGCTCTAGAGAGAGGGGTGCAGGCCATCCGGACTGCTCAGTCTGGAAGAGTGAAGAAAGAGCAGAGCATGGGGCGTGGATCTACAAAACCGTGACGGACCAGGAGGAGGAGAGCTTCAGCACATCCATCACTCTCTCCCCCACAGGAGACAGATCAATCCAAACAGCTTATTCCATGCCCAACTTGTCTGTCCCCTTAGCAGAATGGAACAACGATGACCATCACTTGGTTAAGAAAAAAAATTCCCTGGCTTTCATGATGTGACTCCAGATTCACATCGTCCCTCTCTGGGCAGCAGGGAAGGGACTAGGTGGAGGCAAGTGAAATGTTTAGGGTGCAGGTTTAAGGAGGCATTTACTGTCAAGGTCAAGCAAATGCCTCCCTCTTCTGCTGCCTCTTTTACTGTGGACAGCCCTCCAGATCTGGCCCTGGGATCTCTCCTCTCTCCTCTCCATGCTCTTTCCTGGGAGATTCACCTGGGCTTTAAAGACCACATCTGTTCTGAGGATCTTCAAAGACCACATCTATTCAGATTGATCTCTCCACACCACACCACTCCTTTGAGCTCCTGAGCCAAATAGCCACTTGCACACTTGGAAGCCCTCCTTGGCTGCTTCAAAGACATCTCAAACTAAACATTCTGAAAGCAGAATTTAAGATACTCCCTCCCCAAACAGTCTTTCCCAGTGTTCCCAGCCTCAATGAGTGGTTCACCATCTATGTAGTTGTTCATATCTAAAAACTAGGGTTCATTCTGGACACAATCCTCTTCCTAATCTTTGTCTCCCTCCCTCCTAATATCTTTTCATGAGCCCTACATTTAATGTACCACCACCCTGGTCTAATCGACTGTGTTCTCTTAACAGGAAGCCTACAAAACCTTTTTATCTGGTCCCCAGCAAAGGCTTTCACCGCACTCCCACCTCTGTGTCTACACTCCATGCTGTTTTCAGAACAGTATTTTCAAATTGCAAATCTGACTATGTCACCGCATCCTCTTGCCTTCCACAGCTTCCCTCCCTTGCTCAGGGCCTTTTAAAGGCTTCCTATTGTTCTTAGGATAAGTCAAAATCCTTAACATGATCTATGAGGAGTTTCATGTTCTGTGGGCTCTCCAGCCTCACCTTGCCTGATGCTTGGTCATTAATAATTCTGCACCCATTTGCAATGTGGGTGGTGTTCTCTGTGGCACCAGCTGGGTGTCCACCATTCAGCTAAACTCTGATACTGTCTATTTGGGGATAGTTGTCACCTGTGCTTCTGACTGACTGGCTATAGACTGGAGGTTCCACAGTCCCCCTTTCTGGGTTTGATTAACTTGCCAGAGTAACACGCAAGACTCAGAGAAATATTTTACTTACTAGATTGCCAGTTTATTATAAAAAGATAAAACTCAGGAACAACCAGATGGAAGAGATGTATAGGGCAAAGTATAGGAGGAGGGCGCCAACATGAAGCTCTCCGACCCTCACACTTTATAGTTTTTATGGCGGTTTCCTCGTAGAGGCATTGTTGATTAAACTGTTGCCCACTGGTGATCAATTCAACCTCCAGCCCTTCTCTTCTCCCTGGAGGTCAGACCGAACTGAAAGTTCCAACCCCCTAATCACATGGTTGCTTCCCCTGGCGACCCATTCCCATCCTTAGATGCTTTCCAAGTCACCTCATTAACATAAACTCAAGTGTGATTCAAGGGGGTTGTTATAAACAACAAACCAACTTTGTCATATTTATCACTTAGGAAATTCCAAGGGTTTTAGGAGTTTTGTGGGGATAAGAGCCAAATACATGTTTCTTATTACAAATCACTATATCACAGTCATGATATGCAAATTCCATCCAGACCCACTTGGCTTTCTTCTGCCCCTCATCCTTGCTGGTTTCTCTGCCATTACTGAGCCTCTGCTTATGTCTCCTGGTAAGTAACTCCAAGAAACCCTTCACTCAGCTTAGTCATCATTACCTAATGGACTAACCCTGCCCACTCAGGAGACCTTTGAGGGAAATCTTTCCTGACCTCCATGACTGGGTTAGCCCTCCCATGAGAGGCCCAGCACAGTGCTTGACACATTGCAGGTACTCCAGGAACATTTACTGAATGATTGAATGCAACAAACCCCATGTAATGTATGGAAGAACTCAATACACGTTGGGTGGTTTGAATTTGACAGTGCTTATTGGGCGTCCATAAAACACAGTCTGATGAGAACAAAGCACCAAATGAGAACCACCTGATACTCACTTCCTGGTGCTCAGATCAGATAACCTGGCCAACTGTGGGATTCATGGGGAATTCATGAGACGGCTGACAAAGAGATTGGATAGTTAGTTACAGTCTGTGGTCACTTATACTCCCATCTTGTTCAGTTCGCACTCTTCACCAAGAGTTACTTTTCTGCTATTTTGTTTTTATGACCCTTCACCAATCCTTCCTTTTTTCGCTATGTGACTTCCAAATGACTTCACTGTCAGAAAAATCAATCTAATAATATGCAAGTGCTTTGCTCCAGACAGCCCAGCTGAAGGAATTATGACACACAGAAATATTATCACTGCAAGTGATATAATATAAAAGAAGATTTGCTGCAGCATTTTTATAATGGTGAGAACATAGAAACAATATAAATGAGAAATGGATTAATAAACCCATAGGCATGACACTGAAAAGAGTGTAATAGAGCTACAGCTTCTGATGGGAAGATTTGCATATCTTGATTTAAAAGGGGAAAGTTGAAGCACAGTTTGTACAGTACGATCCTTTTTCATGAGTATATGTTTGTACAGGTGTATACATGCTAAGTCGCTTCAGTCGTGTCCGCCTCTTTGTGACCCTATGAACTGTAGCCGTCCAGGCTCCTCTGTCCATGGGATTCTCCAGGCAAGAATTCTGGAGTGGGTTGCCATGCCCTCCTTTAGGGGATCTTCCCAACCCAGGGATCATAGCCACGTCTCTTATGTCTCCTGCATTGACAGGTGAGTTCTTTCACACTAGCACCACCTGGGAAGCCCGTATGTTTGTATAACCATGGTGAAAAAAAAAAAAAAAACCTGAACGAATACACATTAAATTGTAATACTGGTAACTTGAGAGCAAAGAGTTGGCGGGAACTTTTCTTGCTTTATACTCTTCTACATTATCTAAACTTGTGAAAAAAGCATGTTATATTTCTAACTTTAAAAGTCTAACAACACAGGTAACCTATTTACTTGTTTGGTTACTATCTGTCCCCCTCACTAGGATGTGAATTTTACATGGTAAGGAACTTAGTCCATATTTTCTTGTTGACAGATCCCCTATGCCTAGAACAGTGCCTGATACAGTAAGTACTCAATGTATATTTTTAATTATTTAATAATAAAAATATTTAATATTTTAATGAATCTATTTTTTTTAAAGAAAGTGACATTTTAACAAAATTAACAAAAGAAGTATTCCACATCTGCTGCTGCTGTGTGTCCTTATCTTGGAAACAGGTTGGGTACTGAGGAATGTGAAATTTTCTTTCCTGGAGAATCCCATGGACAGAGGAGCCAGGTGAGCCACAGGCCAAGGGGCCACAAAGAGTTGGACACGACTGAAGTGGCTGAGCACACAGACCCTGAATTAAAGTTGGCCCCGTCTCCACGTGGGACTTCCCAGGTGGCACAGTGCTAAAGAACACACCTGCCAATGCAGGAGACCCGGGTTTGATCCCTGGGTTGGGAAGATCCCCTGGAGGAGGAAATGGCAACCCACTCCAGTATTCTTGCCAGAAAATCCCATGGACAGAGGAGCCTGGCGGGCTACACAGTCCATGGGGTTGCAAAGAGTCAGACACGACTTAGCAGCTGAGCACACACCCCCCACATCATTGGTTCTAATGGCAAATAAGTTGAAAACCCACAAAAACCCCTACTAATGAGGGTAGAAAAGCCTGGCAGGCTCAGTGTTCAAGTGCTGTGCTGTGCTAAGTCACTCCAGTCACGTCCGACTCTTTGCGACCCCGTGGACTGTAGCCTGCCAGGCTCCTCTGTCCATGCGGATTCTCCAGGCATGAATACTGGAGTTGGTTGCCATGCCCTTCTCCCCAGGAGATCTTCCCAACTCAGGGACTGAACCAGAGTTTCTTAGGTCTCATGCATTGGCAGGCAGGTTCTTTATCACTAGCATCCCCTAGGAAGCCCTGTGTTCAAGTGATAAAGCTTCAGATGA